>NC_092741.1:107891731-109141242 GCF_047496795.1 Chiloscyllium punctatum
AGAGAGAGAAAAAGAGAGAGAGAGTGAGAAAGTGAGAGTGAGAGTGAGTGACAGAGAGAGAGAGAGAGAGAGAGACAGAGAGAGAGAGAGAGAGACAGAGAGAGAGAGAGAGAGAGACAGAGAGAGAGTCACAGACAGTCAGAGACAGAGAAGATGAGAGAGAGAGAGAGAGAGAGAAGGAGGGAGGGAGGGGAGGGAGGAGAGAGAGAGAGAGAAAGTGAGAGTGACAGAGAGTGACAGAGAGTGACAGAGAGTGACAGAGAGTGACAGAGAGTGACAGAGAGTGACAGAGAGAGAGTCACAGACAGTCAGAGACAGAGAAGAGAGAGAGAGAGAAAAAAGAGAGTGAGAAAGTGAGAGTGAGAGTGAGAAAGTGAGAGTGAGAGTGAGAGAGAGTGAGAGAGAGAGAGAGAGTGAATGAGAGACTCAGAGAGACAGAGAGACAGAGAGACAGACACAGACAGGAGAGTGAGAGTGAGAGACAGAGAGAGAGAGAGACAGAGAGTCACAGACAGTCAGAGACAGAGAAGAGAGAGAGAAAGAGAGAGAGAGAGAGAGAGAGAGAGAGAGAGAGGGAAAAAGAGAGAGCGCGCGCACGCAGTGGGCGGCACGGTGGCACAGAGGTTAGCACTGCTGCCTCACAGCGCCGGAACTCCCACCTCAGGCAACTGTCTGTGTGGAGTTTTGCACGTTCTCCCTGTGTCTGCATGGGTTTCCTCCGGGTGCTCCAGTTTCCTCCCACAGTCCAAAGATGTGCACGTCATTGCCCATAGTGTTAGGTAAGGGGTAAATGTAGGGGTATGGGTGGGTTGCGCTTCGGCGGGTCAGTGTGGACTTGTTGGGGCCGAAGGGCCTGTTTCCACACTGTAATGTAATCTAATGTAATCAGTGGGGGGGAAGAGAGTGCTGGGCGGGAGTGGGGGGTGGGGGAAGAGAGAGTTTGGCTGGGGGGTGTGGGAGGGAAAGAGAGCGCGTTGGGCGGGGACGGAGGTTGGGGGGGGGGAAGAAAGAGAGCGTTGGGCGTGGGGGAGGTGGAGAAGAGAGCGTTGGGCTGGAGGGGGGTGGAGAGCGAGAGTGAGAGCGAGAGCGAGAGCGGGAGAGCAGGAGACAGCATGAAATAAAGTGTGAAATAAAGAGTGAATTAGAGGGTAATGCAAAAGTGAGAGATGGAGTGAAAGGGAGAGGGGGAGAGAAAGAGTGAGGGTTTTGAAAGACAGAAAGAGAAGGAAAGTGAGAGGGACAGAGAAACAGACAGAGAAAGAGCAAAAGAGAGACAGCGCGAGAGCAGGGAAGCAAAACAGAATGGAAGAAGCAAGAGTGAGACAGGGAGGAAGAGGAAGAAAGAGAAAGAAGGAGAAAGAGAGAGAGAGAGGGAAAAGAGAGGTGTGGGGTGGGGGTGAGAAAGAGAGATGAAGGAGGGAAAGAAGGAGAGTGAAAAAGAGAGACAAAGAGAAAGAGGGACACGGGAACAGAAAGAGCGATGAAGAGATAGCGAGAAAGGGAAAGAGAGCAGGAAAGAGAGAGTGAGTAAGAAAGAGTGAGAAAGAGTGACAGAGAGAAAAAGAAAGAGAGAGAGAGAGAAACAAAGAGAGAAAGAGAAGGACTGAGGTTGTGAAGGTAGGAACTTTATGGTGATCGCAACCAGTACTGGAATTGAACTTATGCTGCTGGTTTCACTCTACATTGGAAACTATCCATCCAGCCAAACTATAAGCTAAATGATCCCCTGGTCATGAGCCTGATGAAGGCATATCCCATTTACAACTTTGAATATGGACACTGTTGATTGCATGAAACTTCTCAAACTCTTCTTTGTTACTTATACTGAATTTTTCAGATGGCCACCAAGGAAACTGTCTGTTACAATTTCAACAGTCTTTAATGTTTTCAGTACATTCCTAACTGAATCACCCTGAATGAGTGCCTTTACTTTCTGCACCCATTCCTCACATTAGTGGATAAGACACAATCAGTGCTCCTCTGTGGAAAGAAGAACAGCATTAGGCCATTCAGCCACTTGAGCCTGCTTCATCATTCAATATGATCATGGCTTTTTCAATGTCCCTCACGTCCATTTACGTCTGAGCAGTGGCCCGAGAGGTTTCTAAAATCAGAGGGGCATGGATAGGGTGAATAGCCATGGTCATTTCCCCAGGGTAGGTAAATCCAAAACTAGAACACATGGGTTTAAGGTGAGAAGGGAACGATTTAAAAAGGACCTAAAGGGCAACTTTTTCACGCAGAGGGTGGCGCATATTTGGAATGAGCTGCCAGAGGTGGTGGTGGAAGGTGATATGAATACAGCATTTAAAAGGCATCAGAATGAGTATGCGAACAGAAACAATTTAGAGGGGAATGGGCCAAATGCTGGCAAATGGGACTAGATTAGTTTGGGATATTTGGTTGGCACGGACAAGTTGGACCGAAGGGTCTGCTTCTGTGCTATACCCCTCTATGACCTCCACTTTTCCCATATCCCTTGATTCCCCTACTGATCAAGAATCAGTCTCAGTCTTAAATGCACACAAGGACTCTGCCCAAGATTCTCAACTCTGAAGAACTCGCCAAAAGACAATGGGATTTTGAAATGCTAAGACAAATATCCTGAATCCATCCAGAAATACATTGCTGACTTGTATGGGTCTTTTTAGAAACAATGATAGAATAGTCTTAAATCTCCAGGATATGGATAATCAAAGTGTGGTCAATACCAGATTAGGAAGGGAGATGTGAACAGCCACATGGTAAGGCAGCCATGTTTTAGGGCTGTCCCAATCTTCATTCAAATCTGCAGGCTCTAGACACTGTAGCAGCAACAGTAATAAGTAAATGTCACTGAGAACCAGGAGGCTTTGAAAAATCTTTAAAACTCTTCAGTTTGATTCCTTATCTTTTAAACATCTACCAGTATAAAATGTAACATCCTGATAATTTATGTCCTGCAGAACATTTATTACTTTGAGGGAATCTTGCAATACTTCTGATATCCAGCTCTATTTAAGCTATAATCAGATGAAGAAAACCTCCTTTGTCTCCTGGTCCATAAAAATTCTTCCTTCTAATGAAAGTCTACCATGAGCTCTTTTTTTTTAAAGTTTATAACTTGTTAAAATGGCCGAATCTCATTAAACATACCTTTATTGTATATGCCTATGGCTGTAACTGACAGAATATTTAGATTTTCAGGGTGAAATGTGTGCTTTAAAAAAAGTCCTCATTTTTACACCAAGAAGTGCTGCTTTTATTTAAATTGACCACAAACTCAAGAATGTAAAAACACACATCTTCCTAGGTAAAAAAAAAAATCAGACAGATTAGACAGTAAGGGAAAAGGTTCCAGATCTATTCCAACCCTGTCCATGAAAACTGTTACGTTTCTAACTTTTCTCTGGTGCTGTGAGGCAGCAGTGCTAACCTGTAAGTCACTGTGCCACCCCAAAGATAGATTAAAAAAAACCTTGAAAAATGTGATAGAGATCTGCCTTGACACATCTGCCTTGCTTCCAATTTTCTTTGGTGGGGAAATCCTGAAAATCATGGTCATGAAGATTCAAAGTCCTGCCATCAATGGACTCTGTGAAAGGAATTCCATGCTAATGAATAAAATGCTGCACAAAATGTAAGCTTTTCAAATCAAATTGTAAGCTGACAACAGCTCTGGCATGAGCAGTTCTTGTAATAAATTCACATCAGACAGATGGAGGGCATAGTCTAACTCAGTTTGAGCATGGGAAAAATCATAAATTGCCTCCGTGCATTGAGATAGTCGTCCTGCACTCGGAGGCACTTTAGTCATTTTTGAAAGAACATATTGAAATGGCTTACAAGTAAGTAAAGAAGGTTGAGGTTTTGGAAAATATTGCATAAGGCCATTTCATGTGATATGGGCAAACAATGGTAAAAGTACGTAAATTGCTCCAGAGAAGAGCCAGTATAGAGAAAAAAAAAGATCAAATAGCCTTTTTCTGTGATGTAATGATTCAATCCAAGTCAGGAGTTAATTCAGGAGATTTGATGTATTATTAGAGAAAAGGGCATGAGAGGAATGGAGAGATCCTCATAGTTTAAGATGATGAGAGGCCTAGATAGAGTGAATAGTCAGAGATTTTTTTTCTCAGGGCAGAAATGGCTATCATGAGGGGGCATATGTTTAAGGCGATTGGAGGAAGGTTTAGGGGAGATGTCAGAGGGAGATGACAGAGTGGTCAGTGCAGGGAATGTACTACCAGCGGTTATAGTATAGTCAGGTACATCAGGGACATTTAAGCAACTCTTGGATAGGTACATGGACAATAGTAAAATGAGGGTATGTAGGTTAGTTTGACATTAGAGTAGAATAAAAGGATAGCACAACATCAAGGGCCAAAGGGCCTATACAATGCTGTACTGTTCTATAATAGATTGTGACGGTTAAACATACATATCAAACATGACGCCACTGGTGTAGGATATTGGAAATCAAATTCTGCTATTCTCAGAGTCCTTATGAAAAGTTTAAAAAAATTAAAGTATGCAGAATTTCCTGAATTTACATGTCTGTCATCACTAGGTCGACAGAAAACGCAGACCAGGTTTCCATACGGAACCAGATTACTACTTATTGTAGACAAATACCTCGCCTACAGGCAAACAATTATAAACATTGGCATATAATTCAATTTGTTAAAACTTTAATCTCTTATACCCTCTTCCTTTCATAAATAAATATGGGGGAAAAAGGGTGTTTTGGCAGAGGGAAAACTGGGAAAACAGTTCAGTGATGTCCTTTTACCAGAACTGCCTGGATGATTCTTGTGCTGATCAGAATGCTTATCAGTTTTCCTTCTCTGGATGCTTTCACTGTTTTGTAGAAGCACAGCGTCACTAGTTCACACTTATAAAAAGTATCTGACTTATGAATTAGATATCACAGTTTATAGAAACTACAAAGGAAGAAAAATAGATTTTCTTGAGGCTTAAAGTAGCTTTTACTGCAGAGAATGGAAAAGCTCCTGTGTTAGAGTTCTGAAGGCTTCTCTCCAACTTGTTCACAGCTTTCAACTATTCAGGTACCTGAGAACCAATGGCATAATTGTTGCCAGGCAGAAGGCCTTTGTCATTACTAACCAGTCATTAGTTCACAGACCAATCAGCTACTTCCTGCCACTGAATCTCCATTTACTTACTTACAGTGTGGAAACAGGCCCTTCGGCCCAACAAGTCCACACCGACCAGCCGAAGCGCAACCCACCCAGACCCATTCCCCTACATTTACTCCTTCACCTAACACTACGGGAAAATTTAGCATGGCCAATTCACCTAACCTGCACATTTTTGGACTGTGGGAGGAAACCGGAGCACCAGGAGGAAACCCACGCAGACACAGGGAGAATGTTCAAACTCCACACAGTCAGTCACCTGAGGTAGGAATTGAACCTGGGTTTCTGGCGCTGTGAGGCAGCAGTGCTCACCACTGTGCCACCGTGCCACCCATTTGTATACACCGTTGACTTCATCTCATCTGCATTTCCTCTACAACTGCTCGAACCTGCAGCTGTGTTAACAGTGCTTGAAACGAGAGCCAGGTTTCTGGTTTTCCTGCAGTAATCCTGAAGCAATCAGTTTTAAAATAGTACTTTTCCTATTTCAGTCCATTAAAAATACAGAAAATAAAAAGACATGATGATTTTGACAAAGGCAATGAAATTCTTAAGATGCATTCCTCTGGATCAATTAATCAATATTCACTTATCAACCGAAAGAATTAACTTTGTACCTCAAAAGTTCTGTAATGAGCGTACTGAGGAACAAAATGGGGTTAGGTTAACAGCTGGATTATGGCCACATGAGAGTGATCAAGACAATTGAGAATGTAATTGTGGGCGGCACGGTGGCACAGTGGTTAGCACTGCCTCACAGCGCCTGAGACCCGGGTTCAATTCCCACCTCAGGCGACTGACTGTGTGGAGTTTGCACGTCCTCCCCGTGTCTGCGTGGGTTTCCTCCGGGTGCTCCGGTTTCCTCCCACAGTCCAAAGATGTGCAGGTCAGGTGAATTGGCCATGCTAAATTGCCCATAGTGTTAGGTAAGGGGTAGATGTAGGGGTATGGGTGGGTTACGCTTCGGCGGGGCGGTGTGGACTTGTTGGGCCGAAGGGCCTGTTTCCACACTGTAAGTAATCTAATCTAATCTAATCTAATCTAATCACATCCCAAGGCCAGTTACTCAGATTGCATACTTGTGTATGTATTCCAGATGTGTCTAGTGAATGGAAGAGGCATGTGACAACATTGGGCGATGCAGGAAAAGCCACAGATAGTTTTTAAATGGGGGGGGGGTAGAATTGCTTAAAATTTCAAGATTAAAAGCTAAGAAGTGAGGTTGACTGTTGGACAGAATGGGTTGAATGGGTGGAGAGAAAGAAAGTGCAGTGCAAATGCTGTTAAAGGATCCAGGAGTGACTCTTGTTTTAGGAAATGATCATATACGAGAGAAAGACCACTCAGTCAATAATCAGAGGTAGATCTTGTATTAGTAATCCTGACAACCATAGATATTGGAGCTTGAATGAATTAAGCATATAAAATATAAGGAACAGAACAACCTGAGAACCAGAATAAGAATTTCTGATGATTGAGGTTTAGTGGTTGCCAATAAACATGACAAATGTGTACTGAAAAATTCCTTGCAGTTAGCTAAGGCAAGGACAGTTTTGAACACAATTGGTCAGTGCAGATGTAGTAGTCTCCCCCACAGCTAGAAAAGTATCTTAAAAACATTATTAGCTCTTTTGGGAAAAAATTCATGGAAGTATAAATGAATTAATTGAAAGGCTATGTTCATTCAGGGCAACACTTTTCAGACAGAAATATTTCTGAAATGCCCAGAGAGGTAGCAGATAAAGAAGGAAAACCACAAGCAACAAAACGAATACAGTTAGGGCCTAACTATTCTTTCCAGGATCCAATATCTGTTGGTGAGATTTCTTTTTCACTATCGAACTAAAAGCAGCTCCCACAATGTTTTATCGGTATCATGAAGGAAAACTTTCAAAGAACTTAATAATGCAATGATGACTTTGTTAAATGTGCAATAGTGCGGAATTTGGGAAATTAGTTCTGTGGAACATTGGAGTTGAATTTAAAATTGGAAGTTAGGCATAAGGGGCTTTTAGACAAATTAGTTTCAATGTTAAGCACAGCAGTTCCAGAGTAACACACTTAGAGAGTGTTAGTCCCTTCCTGGTTAATCATACTAGGTCATCACTGAAGGATGATGATGCACATAAAGAAGAAACAGGGCAACTGTGAAATTTGAATGATCAATAAAATAAGTCATGCAGTCAGTCTAGACCAAAGATTCATTTGATTTATGCACCATGTCAAAATGTTAGGAAGTGGAGAATATTTCAAGGGAAAATAAAGCAAGTTAAGTCTAGAGAAATGTGTACTTGAAATTCATCGCTAAGTGACCCAAACAACACTACACTAGTGATTTTCAGTGATGCTTCACAGGCTAATCTTCCTGTTGAGTAGAGTATTCAAGTATTTTCATAACATCTATGATGGAAATGCTGCCTCTTAGCTTGGACGATAAGAAAATAAGAAGGGTGCTCCAGAAACATTCGCTGTTGTGGAAGGATGATGGATGACAGCACAGTGGGATTGCTCCTTGGCCAGCAATCTTGAGGCTCACGGTAAAGCTCTGCAGACAGGAATTCAAGTCCCAATACTGCAGCTGGGGGAGCTTCGATTCAATTTGATTCAAAATCTGGAATAATTAGCTAAGTCACAGTAATAATGAACTATAAAAGTATATCTGATTCACCAATATCCTTTCAGGGGAAAGATCTGGAATCCTTACTTGTTTTGACCTACATATGACTCCAGACCCACATAAATGTGAATGATTCTTAACTGCCCTCTCAAATAGACACATTTTTAGCAGTCTGATAAACAACTAGATAGACCAAACATTGATGTATAAACCGAAAACACCAAAGGCATAATCTTTCCAGTCAGCCATGCAATGTCTTCCTCATACAGATTTCCATCATCATTCCTGTGTGTGTGCTGTCCTGTCAGTGAGACAGAGATACCAGCATGAGGCAGTGACACAGAACTTTACAACTGCGCAGGAGTTTTCCTGGGAGTCCTCACTATCAACTTTGATACTTCACAAAATCTCAGCAGCCCAAGTGACTTTGAGAAAACTGCCATTTACCACAATCCACCACACCCTCCCCAATTCCTTAACTGTTCAATCAATATTCATCCTTGTAAAACACCATTAGAGGACGCAATGTGGTTGGCAAGGGCATACAGTGTACTCAGAGAAGGAGATCAAATTTCATGAAGAACAGTTCAATCACACTACCAATGACAAAGTCATCCATGTCTGAGGGCATAACTGCCAGACTGCGACAGCAGTAGGTGGTGACAGCAACACCAATTGGGATGTTATATATCAGACAGTATCCACAGCACGGTTCGTTGCCTGTTCTGGCTAATGCAGATTCAGAACCTGCCTTCTTGCACTGCTAATGGCAGAGGCTGTGGCACTGTGGATGGAACCTGCCTTTGGCTGAGAACTTGAGAAGACAGGAAAGTAAAGATTGGACTCCTATTCTCAATTACCTCATGTTCCAGAATATAGCACTCGCTGGAAACTATAACTATCCATACTTGCAGTTAAAGCAGAAAATGTAACAAGCTTACACAATGATAGGGAAAAGCTAACACGAAGCTGAACGGAAAAGAGTCTGAAGCCTAAATGTTATTCAGAACGGAAGCTGTGAATTGAGAGTGGAAGATTCTGAATAAAGGATGAGCTATCAAAGTGGAATTGCTGCTCATGACCCCAATTATATTGTATAGAAGTGACAGGCCTGTCAGTCATGGCTTCTACTCCCAAATATGATTCTTTGGAAACCTACAGGCAAGCTCGTATGTCAAGCTGAATTATTCGGCCAGTTGAGCACAAACATGCTTCAGAATTGTGTGGTTTAGTGCCACACCATATGGCGCACATATTGATGATGCCAATGAACACAGGGCTGCAGCCACAATTTGCATTCATATAACACCTTTTAACAATGAAAGACAGCTCAAGCATCTCTCAGGGTGAAACTGATAGGCCTAATTGGGAGAACAAAACTGAAGCTTGGTTGATCGAGTAGGTTTTAAAGTGTGTTTAAAGCGGACAGTGAACAAGGAAAAAGAGATAGCTAGATAGAAAGTGCAATGCGAGGGAGAGGCAGGGAACAGGCTGGGATGAGAGAGAAAGAAAAGTGGGGAGAGAGAGGATCAATGTAGTGTATAGAGAAAAGGAACCCTGGGGAAGGGGAGGACAGAGAAAGAGAAACAGAAGATACAAAAGAGAGAAAGAAAGAAAGAAAGACACTGCTGCCTCACAGGACCAGGGACCCAGGTTCAATTCCAGCCTTGAGCAACTGTGTGTGGAGTTTGTACATTCTCCCATTGTCTACGTGGGTTTCCTTAGCATGCTCTGGTTTCCTCCCACAGTTCAAAAGTGCGCAGGTTAGGTAAATTGGCCATGCTAAATTGTCCCGGAGTGTCCAGGGATGTAGTGGTTAGGTGTGAAGGAACCCGGGGTAGAGAGGAAAAGAATATGGTTTAAACAAAAAGAGAGCGTCACAGAAAGGCATCATGGGGTGGAGAGAAAGATTGAAAAGGAAGATGGTGTAGTGAAAGAAGGGAATACGTGTAGAGGGAAAATAGCGAGGGAGAGAAATGTAGTACAAGAAAGGGAGAGAGAATGGGAATGTTGGTGGGTGAGGGGGGAACGAGATGAAGACCAAGGGCATGCTGAAAGGATGTGTGGGGTGGTGGGAAGAGAGAGATAGAGAAAGGGAATGTGGTGAAGAGAGAAAGGGGACATGAGGGAAAAGAGACAGAAAGAGAGAAAGGGAATGGTTAAGTCCAGAGCCATCAAAAGCATTGTGTCATACTTTAAGTTGATCAGATAACAAAGAATTGTTCAGAAAGGAGCCTGATCATTGAATTAGGCAACAATTGAAATGGTTTAACCTGGTCTCAGTGTTCAGTTCTTCTCGAGACATATGTAGTGCAACGAGGTTCAGACCTGACAGTATGATAGAGCATTCCTGCTGAATTTATCAGTGAATGAATAAATGTCAGTAAAGCAAAAGAAACAAACAGTGTTGGCATTAAAATTTTAAAAATAAATTTATAGATAAAGTTAGAAAAGTGCAACAAGTGAGGTAGCACCAGGACCAAAAGATTGATGATCTGAAAACATTGACTTTGCTGTTTTCACAAGTGTTTGGAACCAACTTGATCTATTCTGTTATGGTTATGGGTTTAAGACAGACTGGTTATGGGGAAGGTAAGGCCTTCACACTTGGGTTTCTTTATAACACTGATTATTAAACATCAAGATTAAACATTATAATACACAAGAACTACCAGGCAGGTTTTACCATTGTATATCTTACTACTATGTTATTGAAAGATTATTCCACAAATTCTACTGCCCAGTGTTAATCAGTCTAATCCACTTGTTTCATCACATACATTTCTTCACATTGTTAAACTCTGCCCACCTGGTACTATTTATTCCCAGTGATGTCCATGACATTGACACAAGATTGTTTAACTGTCTTAAAGCCCTTAGAAGGCATTTGATAAAGTGCCACTTAATGCTAAAACTAAGAAAAGAATCTATCATGTTGGGAGGTAGTATGGATAGAGGATTGGATGACCAATAGTAGACAGAGACGTTGGGATAAAGGAGGGCATTTTCAAAACAACAACTTGTAACTAGTGGTGTACCACAGGGATCACTGCTCAGGTGACAAATTTATTTACAATATACATCAATGACTGATGAGGAAAGTGAATGTCTATACCTATGTTTGCACATGAACCAAAAATGGGTGGAAAAAACAAACTGTGGGGATAACAGAATCTGCAGAGGTATACAGAGAGGTTAAGGCAAAAGGTTCACAGGTGGAATCATCTGGGAAACTGAGAGCTTATACACTTTGGCAGGAAGACTAGTGGAGCTGAATATTACTTAAGTGCAGAAAGGGTTCAGAAAGCCACAGAATAGAGGGATTTGGGGGTCTTTATACTGAATAACAAAAAAAACATACAATTTCAGTTGGGTAAAAGAAAGGGAAATAGAATGTTGGCCTTTATTTCACAAGGAATTGAATATAAAAGTAGGTCGATTTTTCTAAAATTATGCAAGTTATACCAAGGTATCTCTTTATCTAAATGAAGGGGTACTGGCATTGGAGGCAGTCCTGAGTAGGCTCACTGGGCTGATACAGGTATGGAGGGACTCTCTCATGGGAGTGTTGAATAGGTTGGGCCTGGATTCATTGGAGTTTACAAGAATAAGAGGAGACCTTATTAAAGCATACAAGATTCTTAAGGGACTTGATAGGGTAGATGCTCAAGAATTGTTTCCCTTGTGGGACAGTCTCAGAATAAGGGACAGTCATCTCTTTAAAATGGAGATGAGAAGGAATTTCTTCTCTCAGAATGCAGAGAACCTGTGGAATTCTTCACTGCAAAGGGCTGTCCAGGGTGGGCCATTATGTCTCATAAGCACAGCAACCTCAGCACCTGCGTCACCAAACAAACAAAAGTATCAATACTGCCCTTGGGATCGTTGCAAAGCTGTCTTTACTTTCACCCCTTGGCATGCTTTGTCCACGATCTGATGTACAGAAGAATTTTCTGTCAAATCACTGAAGACACAGTGACTGAAACAGTGCCATAATGAGTGACACAAGCAAAATACTCTGTGCTTAATTCCTTCACAGAGACTGGCTCTTTACTTGGAATGTGTAAGTAAGAGATCAAAAGCAGCGAGAGATGAGCAGAAATGTGTAAAAAAAAAACCTGCTTTTTTATATCAAATATAAAAAGTTATCACAAACAATCACACCAAAGTGGTAGTACAATAAGATCGAGAGTGACTTGTTTTACCTGAGTGACAAGCTTCAACAACAAAATCAAGTCAGATTGCCACAGTCTCATCAGGCTATAGGACTGTGTTTGCAGTGGAGAGAGATGATTGGTGGAAACCTGAATGGAACCTCAGCTGGTGTGGGAATTGAACTCATGTTGCCTTGCAGACCAACTATCCAGCCAACTGAGCTAAACCAACCCCCATCCAATAACAAACTGAAAACCATTGAAACATTCAAAGGTCACGTTCACCATGACTGCCTCAACAGACTGGCCAGTCAGTACATAACTCATCTCCTTCTTATTCTTTCAACATTAAGAAATTAATTCTGTCACTAGCGGCGATATTCCACAATGTCCTGAAAGTGAAAATGTTCCTGAGTTTTCTCAAGTTCTGGAATTAGCTGCCAAATCAGAAAGCTGAATGGGATATATAAATAATTAAGATCCTGATTGGAAGAGACTTTCTCCACTTGCTGACAAATGCCAGACCCATCCCCACATGGAGGTGAGCTCCAACGCAGCAGTCTGCCCTCATCCCCCAAATTGGAGCCCATTGGCAGGATTGCAGACAGCTAGACAGGGCTGTCCCTGATATCAGAGAAATAGAGCAGCCAGGCAGCTCGGCCTATTCACTTTCATCTTTGCCAGGTTGGCAGGGTCAGCAACACCAGGAGTGTCAGTGCGGACTCGATGGGCCAAATGGCCTGCTTCACATTGTAGGGATTCTATTAAACAAACAGAGAATGCAACAAAGGCAGACAGTTAAATTTGATGCAAAGAATAAGTTTAATGTGTTTCATGCAAAACCTCTATATCAAGTGCTGAGATATAAGAGCTATCTTTTCTCTCTGTTCCTAAGAGGGCCACATTGCATTTCAAATATGATTAACTTCAACTTCTTCAACAAGATCACAAGGTATAGACAATAAAAGGCCAATGTGACCAATTTTAATTCATCCGAAGAGACTCCAACATCTAGTTGGTTCCAATGCTTTTACATCTCCACGTGGAAGTCTACCCGACAGAGTGTTCAGTCTCTACGTGAAGAATTACCAATATCCAGCGTAAAGATAACTTCAGGAATAATATTTTCCCAAGTTGAAAATCACCAGTGCATCTAAGTCTTTCTTCAGAACACCAGCCATGGAACTTGAACACGAAACGGCAAATTTGAGACTCCTTTATAGTCTCCAGCACTCCTAACATACTGTATTTAGTAACGGACATGGTCTGGCATAGTGCTTTCCACACATTTACGCACTGTGGCCCCATTTTGAAGGTTGAAAATTGCAGTGACCCCTCACTGTGTGGAGCAGTGGTGGGGGTGCTGCAGATGGTAGAGGATTTCACAGAACTGTGAGAGGTGAGGCAAAGTGCTTAGTTTTGGAAAGCCTTATGTTTTCCCCTCCAGCTTTTATGGCATAAGCCAAAGGCCTTAAGCTTTGATCAGCTAAGCCATGGCCTGTCTAAAAAGACAAGCACTCAAGGAGCTTCACAGTAATGAAACTGGCTTGTGACCTCTGAATCTAATCTCAAGTCCAATGTGAGTCACAACATACAGTATGGGAAACTCTAGTCGAATATTTAAGTTTCTAAGCAAGGCAACCCAATTTCTCTCTGTTACCCAAATTAATAGACAATAGGTGCAGGAGTAGGCCATTCTGCCCTTCGAGCCTGCACCACCATTCAATAGAACATAGAACATAGAACAATACAGCACAGAACAGGCCCTCTGGCCCACGATGTTGTGCCGAACATTTGTCCTAGCTTAAGCACCTATCTATGTACCTATCCAATTGCCGCTTAAAGGTCACCAATGATTCTGACTCTGCCACTCCGACAGGCAGCGCATTCCATGCCCCCACCACTCTCTGGGTAAAGAACCTACCCCTGACATCCCCCCTATACCTTCCACCCTTCACCTTAAATTTATGTCCCCTTGTAACACTCTGTTGTACCCGGGGAAAAAGTTTCTGACTGTCCACTCTATCTATTTCCCTGATCATCTTATAAACCTCTATCAAGTCACCCCTCATCATTCGCCGTTCCAATGACAAAAGGCCTAGCACTCTCAACCTATCCTCGTACGACCTACTCTCCATTCCAGGCAACATCCTGGTAAATTTCCTCAGCACCCTCTCCAAAGCTTCCACATCTTTCCTAAAGTGAGACGACCAGAACTGCGCACAGTACTCCAAATGTGGACTTACCAAGGTCCTGTACAGCTGCAACATCACCTCATGACTCTTGAATTCAATCCCTCTGCTAATGGACGCTAATACGCCATAGGCCTTCTTACAAGCCCTATCCACCTGAGTGGCAACTTTCAAAGAGCTATGAACACAGACCCCAAGATCCCTCTGCTCCTCCACCTTACTTCAATATGATCATGGCTGATCATCCTTAATCAGTATCCTGTTCTTGCCTTATCTCCATAACCCTTGATTCAACTATCCTTGAGAGCTCTTTCCAACTATTTCTTAAATGAATCCAGGGACTTGGCCTCCACTGCCCTCTGGGGCAGTGCATTCCACACAGCCACCACTCTCTGGGTGAAGAAGTTTCTCCTCATCTCTGTCCTAAATGGTCTCCCCTGTATTTTTAAGCTGTGTCTTCTGGTTTGGCACTCACCCATCAGCGGAAACATGTTTCCTGCCTCCAGAGTGTCCAATCCTTTAATAATCTTACATGTCTCAATCAGATCCCCTCTCAGTCTTCTAAACTCAAGGGTATACAAGCCCAGTCGCTCCAGTCTTTCAGTGCAAGGTAATCCCACCATTCCAGGAATTGATCTCATGAACCTACGCGGCACTCCCTCAATAGCTAGAATGTCTTTCCTCAAATTTGGAGACCAGAACTGCACACAATACTCCAGGTGTGGTCTCACCAGAGTCCTGTACAGCTGCAGAAGAACCTCTTTGCTTCTATACTCAATCCCTCTTGTTATGAAGGCCAGCGTACTATTAGCCTTCTTCACTACCTGCTGTACCTGCATGCTTACCTTCATTGACTGGTGTACAAGAACACCCAGATCTCTTTGTACTGCTCCTTTACCTAAATTGATTCCATTTAGGTAGTAATCTGCCTTCCTGTTCTTGCCACCAAAGTGGATAATCATACATTTATCCATATTAAACTGCATCTGCCATGCGTCTGACCACTCACCTAACCTGTCCAGGTCACCCTGTAATCTCCTAACATCCTCCTCACATTTCACCCTGCCACCCAGCTTAGTATCATCAGCAAATTTGCTAATGTTATTACTAATACCATCTTCTATATCATTAATATATATTGTAAAAAGCTGCGGTCCCAGCACTGATCCTTGCGGTACCCCACTGGTCACGGCCTGCCATTCCAAAATGGAGCCATTTATTTATTTATGAAACTTTGTTTCCTGTTAGTCAACCAACTTTCAATCCAAGTTAGTGCTTTGCCTCCAATACCATATGCCCTAATTTTGCTCACTAACCTCCTATGTGGGACTTTATCAAAAGCTTTCTGAAAGTCCAGGTACACTACATCTACTGGATCTCCCTCGTCCATCTTCAGAGTTACATCCTCAAAAAATTCAAGATTAGTCAAGCACGATTTCCGCTTCATAAATCCATGCTGACTCTGACCTATCCTGTTACTACTATCCAGATGTGTTGTAATTTCATCCTTTATAATACACTCCAGCATCTTTCCCACTACGGAGGTCAGACTATAATTTCCTGCTTTCTCTCTTCCTCCTTTCTTAAAAAGTGGTTCAACATTAGCCACCCTCCAATCCGCAGGAACTGATCCAGAATCTATCAAACTCTGGAAAATAATCACCAACGCATCCACGATTTCTCGTGCCACCTCCTTCAGTACCCTGGGATGTAGACCATCAGGCCCCGGGGACTTATCAACCTTCAGACCTAACAGTCTCTCCAACACTAATTCCTGGCAAATATAAATTCCTTTAAGTTCAGGTCCTTCAGCCACTGTTACCTCAGGAAGATTGCTTGTGTCTTCCCCAGCGAACACAGATCTGAAGTACCCATTTAATTCTTCTGCCATTTCTTTGTTCCCTGTTTCTGTCTTCAAGGGCCCAATTTTAGTCTTAACCATTTTTTTGCCTTTCACATACCTAAAAAAAGCTTTTACTATCCTCCTTTATATTTTTGGCCAGTTTACCTTCGTACCTCATTTTTTCTCTGCATATTTCCTTCTTAGTAATCCTCTGTTGTTCTTTAAAAGCTTCCCAGTCCTCCATTTTCCCACTTACCTTTGCTATGTTATACATTTCCTCTTTTAACTTTATATGTTTCTGAACTTCCCGCGTCAGCCATGGCCACCCATGCCTTTTCCTTTTTGGAATGAGCTGATCTTGCATCTTCTGCATTATACTAAGAAATATCTGCCATTGTTCCTCCACTGTCATCCCAGCTAAGGTATTGCACCATTGAACTTTGGCCAGCTCCTCCCTCATAGCTCCATAGTTCCCTTTATTCAACAGAAATATTGTCACTTCAGATTGTACCCTCTCCTTCTCAAATTGCAGATGGAAGCTTATTGTATTATGGTCACTACTTCCCAATGGTTCCTTCACTTCGAGGTCCCTGATCAATTCTGGTTCATTGCACAAAACCAAATCCAGAATTGCCTTCTCCATGGTAGGCTCCAGCACCAGCTGTTCTAAGAATCCATCTCGGAGGCACTCCACAAAGTCCCTTTCTTGAGTCCAATACCATCCTGATTCTCCCAGTCTACCTGCATGTTGAAATCCCCCATAACAACTGTAGTAACATCTTTGCGACAGGCCAATTTCAACTCCTGATTCAACTTACATCCGACGTCCAGACTACTGATTGGGGGCCTGTAGATAACTCCCAAGGAGGTCTTTTTACCCTTAGAATTTCTCAGCTCTATCCACACTGACTCTACATCCCCTGATTCTAGGTCCCCCCGCGCAAGGGACTGAATATCATCCCTTACCAACGTGGCTACCGCACCCCCTCTGCCTGTCAGTCTGTCCTTAAGATAGCACGTGTAGCCTTGAAGATTCTCACATACTTTTGCCTTCCAGTAATACAAAACAACTAATATCTTGATGAATTCAGCATGAAAAGTCAGAACTGCTACAACTGCTTCAATCAAATTGAGGCTACATGTTTTCTGCAGAGCTTGTGCCACACAGCCTAATGAGATGCATCAACAGACACACCAAATTACAAACCACGAGGGAACACTGGCTCAGACTGGTGCTTTCACACATCCTGTAGATGCCACACAGGCAGCACAGAAGTCATGTTACCCACTTGTCTTGGGACTTTGACATTTTCACAGATTTAAGAGAAAAAGACTATTGCAAATGCTGACTTTGGTACCTTATTCCGAGTCTGTGTTTGTCCAACCACAATGAGGATATTGGATGAGATGATGGAGAAGCAAAAGTTTATCAGAATAATCGACCTTTCAGATCGGATGTACCTACACAAACACAAAAGGAAACCCATTTTGTAGTTTTGAGAGCAGCAAAAGGGGTAGATCTCCACAAATATTCTCCACCATCTTGCAATGGTTTTCTTTCCAATTGTCTTTAGCTCAGATAACACAATTACAGCTGAAAACACAAAGGTAAGAGAGGTAGGCATGTAGTACAGGAGTCTCTGTGGCTATCCCCATTTCAAACAAGTATGCTGTTTTGGAAAATGTAGGGGGTAATGGATTCTCAGGAGAATGTAGCACGAACAGCCAAGTTTCTGGAATTGAGACTGGCTCTAATGCATTGAGGGGTACATCGGGTTCCAAGAGATCAATTGTGTTAGGGGGCTCTCTAGTCCGAGGCACAGACAGATGTTTCTGTGGCCAGCAGCGAAAATTCACAACGGTGCGTTGCCCCCCTGGTGCCAGGATCAAGGATGTTTCAGAGAGGGTGCAGAATGATCTCAAAAGGGGAGAGGAAAAAGCAGAGGGTCATCATACACATTGGAACTGGTGACATAGGAAGGGAAAAGGTTGAGATTCTGAAGAGAGAATACAGAGAGTTAGGCACAAACTTTAAAAGGAGGTTCTATGAGGAGTAATATCTGGATTACTCCCAGTGCTACGAGCGAGTGAGGGTAGGAATAGGAGAATAGAGTAGAGGAATGCATAGCTGAAGAGCTGGTGTATGGGAGAAGGCTTCACATTTTTGGATCATTGGAATCTCTTCTGGGGTAGAAGTGACCTGTACAAGAAGGACTGTTTGGACCTCAATTGAAAGGGGACGAATATACTGGCAGGGAGATTTGCTAGAGCTGGTCAGAACGATTTAAACTAGTAAGGTTGTGGGGAGGAGTGGATGGGACCCAGGGAGATCATGAGAAAAGAGATCAATCAGAGACAGGTACAGTTGAAAAGAGGCGAGTCAAACAGTCAGGGACAAAGCAGAGAACCAGATAAATTAGACTGCATTTATTTCAATGCAAGGGGCCTAACAGGGAAAGCAGATGAGCTCAGGGCATGGTTAGGAACACATAGCAATTACAGAAACATGGCTCAGGGATGGACAGGACTAGTAGCTTAATGTCCTAGGATACAAATACTACTGGAAGGACAGAATGGGAGGCAAGAGAGGAGGGGGAAAAGTGGCGTTTTTGATAAGGGATAGCATTATAGCTGTACTGAGGGAGGATATTCCCAGAAATACATCCAGGGTGGAACTGAGAAATAAGAAAGGGATGATCATCTTATTGGGATTGTATTACACACCCCCTAACAGTCAGAGGGAAATTGAGAAACAAATTTGTAAGGAGATCTCGGTTATTTCGAAGAATAATAGGGTGGTTATGGTATGGGATTTTAACTTTCCAAACATAGCCTGGGACTGCCATAGCATTAAGGGTTTAGATGGAGAGGAATTTGTTAAGTGTGTACAAGAAAGTGTTTGGATTCAGTATGTGGATGTACCTACTAGAGAAGGTGAAAAATATGACCTACTCTTGGGGAAAAAGGTAGGGCAGGTGACTGAAATGTCAGTGGGGGAGCACTTTGGGGCCAGCAACCATAATTCTATTAGTTTTAAAATAGTGATGGAAAAAGATCTCAAAGTTGAAGCTCTAAATTGGAGAAAGGCCAATTTTGACGGTATGAGGCAAGAACTTTCAAAAGCTGATTGGAGGCAGATGTTTGCAGGTAAAGGGACAGCTGGAAAATGGGAAGTCTTCAGAAATGAGATAACAAGAGTGCAGAGACAGTATGTTCCTGTTAGGGTGAAAGGAAAGGCCGGTAGGTATAGGGAATGCTGGATGATGAAAAAAATTGAGGGTTTGGTTAAGGATAAGAACGAAGCATATACCAGGTATAGACAGGCTAGATCAAGTGAATCCTTAGAAGAGTACAAAGGCAGTAGGAGTATACTTAAGAGGGAAATCAGGAGGACAAAACGGGGACATGAAATAACTTTGGCAAATAGAGTTAAGGAGAATCCAAAGGATTTTTACAAATACATTAAAGACAAAAGGGTAACTAGGGAGAGAATAGAGCCTCTCAAAGATCAGCAAGGCGGCCTTTGTGTGGAGCTACAGGAGATGTGGGAGATACCAAATGAGCATTTTGCATCAGTATTTACTTTGGAAAAGGATATGGAAGATATAAAATGTAGGGAAATAGATCGTGACATCATGAAAAATGTCAATATTACAAAAGGAGGAATGTCTTGAAATGCATAAAAGTGGATACATCCCCATGACCAGATCAAGTGTACGCCAGAACTCTGTGGGAAAAGCAGGAAAGTGATTGCTGGGCCTCTTGCTGAGATATTTAGATCATCGACAGTGACAAGTGAGATGCCGGAAGATTGGAGGTTGGCTAATGTGGTGCCACTGTTTAGGAAAGGTGGTAAAGACAAGCCAGGGAACTAAAGACTAGCGAGCCTGACCTCGGTGGTGGGCAAGTTGTTGGAGGGAGTCCTGAGGGACAGGATGTACATGTATTTGGAAAGGCAAGGACTAATTAGGGATAGTCAACATGGCTTTGTGCATGGGAAATCATGTCTCACAAACGTGGTTGAGTTTTTTGAAGTAGTAACAAAGAGGATTGATGAGGACAGAGTGGTAGATGTGATCTATATGGACTTCAGTAAGGCGTTCAACAAGGTTCCCCATGGGAGACTGATTAGCAAGGTTAGATCTCATGGAATAAAGGGAGAACTAGCCATTTGGATGCAGAACTGGCTCAAAGGTAGAAGACAGAAGGTAGCGGTGGAGGGTTGTTTTTCAGGTTGGAGGCCTGTGAACAGTAGAGTGCCACAAGGATCGGTTCTGGGTCCACTACTTTTCATCATTTATATAAAGGATTTGGATGTGAGCATAAGAGGCATATAGTTAGTAAGTTTGCAGACAACACCAAAATTGGAGGGGTAGTGGACAGCAAAGAATTATAATCTTGGATTATAATGGGATCTTAATCAGAGGGGCCAATGGTCTGAGAAGTGGCAGAGTTTAATTTAGATTATTGCGAGGTGGTGCATTTTGGGAAAGCAAATCTTAGCAGGACTTGTACACTTAATGATAATGTCCTTGGGAGTGTTGCTGAACAAAGACCTTGGAGAGCAGATTCATAGCTCCTTGAAAGTGGAGTCGCAGGTAGATAGGATAGTGAAGGCGGCGTTTAGTATGCTTTCCTTTATTGGTCAGAGTATTGAGTACAGGAGTTGGGAGGTCATGTTGCGGTTGTACAGGACATTGGTTAGGCCACTGTTGGAATATTGTGTGCAATTCTGGTCTCCTTCTTATCAGAAGGATGTTGTGAAATTTGAAAGAGTCCAGAAAAGACTTACAAGGATGTTGCCAGGGTTGGAGGATTTGAGCTATAGGGAGAGGTTGAATAGGCTGGGGCTGTTTTCCCTGGAACATCAGAGGCAGAGGGCTGATCTTATAAAATCATGAGGGGCATGGATAGGGTGAATAGAAAAAGTCTTTTCCCTGGGGTGAGGGAGTCCAGAACGAGAGGGCGTAGGTTTAGGTTGAGAGGGGAAAGATATAAAAGAGACCTAAGGGGCAACTGTTTCACGCAGAGGGTGGTGCGTGTCTGGAATGGGTTGCCAGAGGGAGTGGTGGAGGCTGGTAAAATTGCAATATTTAAAAGACATCTGGATGGGTATATGAATAGGAAGGGTTTGGAGGGATATGGGCTGGGTGCTGGCAGATGGGACTAGCTTGGGTTGGGATATCTGGTTGGCATGGATCGAAGGGTCTGTTTCTGTGCTGTACATCTCAATGACTCTATGAACACACCAAAAGAGGTGGGAGTACACAACAGTTTCACAGGAATTAGGCGTAAGTAATGAAAATTATTATTTTTCCTTTTGTTACGGAAAACTAAACAGAGCATAGTAACATGCATGCAACAATAAATGAGTTAATAGCAAGTGATGTATTGCAACTCGAACTGACAGGTCATATTTTATTTATCTGGTGACTTTGATATGCTTCTGCTTAATTGTCCTAAACAAAGTACAATTATTACATAATTTGCTGCATAAAATTGATCAACTTGTTACACAGATGTAACCTTTTGATTGAAGACTTGCAAAACTTTATCTCTTCAAATTGCATTAATTTTAAAAAGTCCTGGTCTGATTATTGGAGATGATTATTGGAGAAGAAGCGAAATAAACTTTTGTCTGATCACAACAGAAGCTCAGATAGTCAGTGAACGAGCCCAACCCTCAGCAATGACCACTGCCAAACTCCAAATACTGATATTGACAACGGTAGTCTGTACTACCTACGAAAACATTTTCTCTGCAACTTGTGACAAATATTAGAAGACAGTCATGTAGTAATGTCACTGAACTAGTAATTCGGAGACTCAAGCTAATGCTTTACAGGCATAGACTGAAATCTGACCTCAGCCACTGGTGGAATTTGTATTTATTTAAAAGAAGTAAAAAAGGGAATCTGGGTGAAAGAAACCAACAATGGTCATAAAAACCTATCTTGTTCACTAACCTCTTTTGGGACCTTACTTTACCTGCTTTGGCCTAAATGGTCACAAGACCTCCAGCTATGTGGTCAAATCAAATGCTTTCAAGGGCAAGTAGGGATGGCAACAAATGCTTTCCTTGCCAATGATATTCACATACAAGGAGGTGTCTTAGCTGTTCATTCGAACAATAAAACATTGTCCTTAAATAATTTCACAATCAAATCAGCAATGGATGAGTTTGAAGGTACACACCTCCACAGCACAGCATAGACGACTGCGAGAGCGATGAGGGCCATACATGAGAGACCGCAGCCTACTATCAAAGTGACTGAAGGCATGTCAGCGTTCTCCATACCCTGCAGAGCAAAACCAAAACAAAGACAATTTAACAAACACAACAGAAATTTTCTTCTTCACAATTAACTACTTCTTCAATTCTTTATTCTCCTTAAAAATATTTGGTCAAAGACTGGACTCATACAATTTTATTAAGTGATGACAGAAGCATCAAAATGCAGGGGAAATAAAATTACTTTCAGTTAACTATGAAGACATTGCATGCAACAACTTGCATGTACCCTTCAAATTTTATAAATCCTTTGACATCATCTTCCAAACACACGAACCTCCACCGCTTGAAAGAAGAGCAGATATATGGGAAGAATACCACCATATGCACCACATACAAGCCACTCAGCATCTGGAGTTGGAAATATATCACTAGTCCCTCAGTATCAATGAGTCGAAAAATCAACTCCGAACTCCTAATGGAATTGTGGATCTATTTACAGCACATCGAATGCAGTATTCATGCAGACGCTCACCACCACCTTCAAGGGCAACAAGGGATGGACAATAAATCCTGGCTTTATCAGATACGGCTACATCCCAAGAATAAAGAAAAGGAAGAAACAAATTATCGCACAATTGGGGCATGCACTGGACATGCTGAAAAGAAATTACATGAGAAATTGAAAATAAACAAACAAACGACTTTGCACATATCAGCTTATGACTGGCATAGACACTAAACAAGCTGATGACCTGCATTCCAATGAGATTTATTTGCTGATGTTATCTTGTATCTTAATTACAGGACACATCAAAAGTTCATTGCTTCGCTTAACATTAAATTCCTGCATTTTTAAAAACAGGAAGTCATTCTTTCAAGTGAATTTTTAATTTTGTTTGGGAATAGAAATGTTGCCTTTTTAATGCTTCTGTAATAGTCTGTCACAAGGGACTCGCATAGCTAGCTTCAAGCTGCATCGGCATCTACATTGCTTAAAACTGGGACACACTAGATTAATTTGCATGATGATATGTCAATGCTGCTGAGTGGCAAGAATGGGGATGTATAGTTAAGCAAGACAGTTAGACATGATCAATTTACAAGACTTCTCACTGGTAAGAACATCAGCTGTATCATACTTACTTCAATACAAACAGAAATGATGCTTAATTGGTGTTACTCTGTTCTGTCAACTGTACTATCAGGGTTTGAAATGTAGGAGTTCAGAAGTAGCATACATTCCACAATATTTCGACCAAGAAAGACAAAGGCAGCCAGATACATGGTGAAGCCACTTACTTTGGTCTGTTGAACTTATTTTGGCTCTTCAGTTGTATGCAATAAGTTTCCTTTCAAAGTTGTGATCTTTCTCAAACAAGAGTCTGTGTACGGCCAAGATGCCATATTTTCACACTTCCTGATTGTTTTTTCCAAAGTGACAGTTTCACATTGTAAATGTAAGGTACAACTTTGGTTCATGTGTCACTCACTCATTGTACACATACCTTATTTGTATGCTTTGAATAATCTTGGGGGTTGTATTATGTGTATACCAATATAAAGAAATTCAATTTGGAGAACTACAATGAAGCAGCGATGAAAATAATAAAACCAGATAAGAAAACGTTACACTGTCAACACTGGGGATCTGAGGATGAATAATCTGCTCTCCAGAGCCAAGAAATGAGAAACAAGGCCCAGATTGAGAAATAAGTTTCACTTCAAAGTTTTAATCATTGAATCTGTGTACAAATGTGCAATGTGATGTCGACTACAAATTATCATTCCATGCTCCTGATACGTACAGAAAAAGGCCCAGCAGCCCATTGAGTCTGTACTACCAAAAAAAAATACTACCCCCCCCCCGACACTCATCCCACTTTTCCCACACTAGGGCAATAGCCTTAAATATTCTGACACTTCAAGTGCTCATCCAAGTACTTGGAAAAAAGGTTGTGAGGTTTCCTGGACAAACTACCGCCAGAACCCCACCACTCTCTAGGTAAAAAAGATTTTCCTCAAGTCTCCTCTGCTATATGCATAGTAAGGTTTATTTTCATGGTCAGTCAGACTATGAAGAAATAACTGACTGACTGCATTTCCGGCATGTGTGTTGCACAAATTGAAATCTCACTTGCATTCCAGGTACTGTCATAGTCAGAGATGTACAGCATGGAAACAGACCCTTCGGTCCAACCCATCCACACTGACCAGATATCCCAACCCAATCTAGTCCCGCCTGCCAGCACCCGGCCCATATACTTCCAAACCCTTCCTATTCATATACCCATCCTGAGAATATTCAGAGATTTCTTGACAAAAAAATTCAACATTCTTTGTTTACACTGAAAACATTACCACAGTTCAGTTGCTCCCTTAAAAAGATAGATTCAGTTAGTTTATGGAAAGGCTGTTGCCAGACACGTACAGCAGCAATTTATAATCTGCAGAAGAAGATTCCATTGGATTTAGGGGTGTTGTTAATGTGGCTAGCTGGTTACTTCATTTGTCCCTCAAATTGTATACACCTGAATCAGCTCCCTCCTGCAACTTTCCCTGTTCCAAAGAAAACATCCTGACATCCATCCTAAGTAAAATCCTGGTGAATCTCCTTTGTGGGGTGTAGGTTTGCTCGCTCAGCTGTAGGTTTGATATCCAGACGTTTCATTACCTGGCTAGGTAACATCATCAGCGGCGACCTCCAAGTGAAGCGAAGCTGTTGTCTCCTGCTTTCTATTTATGTCTATTTATCTTTATAAGATATGAATAGAAAGCAGGAGACAACAGCTTCACTTCACTTAGAGGTCGCCAATATGATGTTACCTAGCCAGGTAATGAAATGTCTGGATATCAAACCTACAGCTCAGCGAGCAAACCTACACACGAAACCTCAACCTGAGCTACAAACCTTCACAAACCTTGCAAAAATCTGCTTTGTATTCCCATGCTGGATGTTAACTCTGTTTGTCTCTCCACAGATGCTACCAGACCTGCAGCATTCTATGTTTCTTTCAGATTTCCAGCATCTATAATATTTGCTTTCTTTAGAAATGGGAATGTGTTGATTGTTGTTTTTCTATGGTTTCCGACAGGATCTTTGCTGAACCTGTATCTAATCCATCATTGGGAAACATACCAATGTTGTTTCTCTGAACTGATCAGAACTATGACACTTGATCTCTGTTCTGTTCCATGCAAATCTAACAAACACTGTAGACATCGCACTGCTAACAAATTTGATGTTCTAACAAACAGGCTGCAGCATCCTTGCATTTATGTCCAAATATGCTGGTAATTTGGGACTCAGATAATTATGTAGTTTAATATTGTTGAAATTCAGCTGTGAATTTCAATGACAAGAGTACACAGACATCTTGATCTTTTTTAATCTATTCATAAAACTGGCCATGTCCATTCTTATGGGGAATTAGAGAATTGGCAATACGTTTTGGACCAGCCAACAATGCCCACATCAAAAACTGACCCATCAAACAGCGTAATACCTATTTTTGGTGTAGAACTGTCAATGTGGATCCAAGCCAGTGGTGAAACAGAAAACTAAGACACCTTCCTTTGCAGATACAGCTTATAATCTGCTCAGTCTGATTGTTATTTTCAATCTCTAGTGTTACAGGTGAAATTATTTTAATCGTCGTGTTATGCCACACTTGTGGAGAATGGGGTAACGAAACTCAGATCTTTTAGCTCAGAGGCACAGACACCACAAGCCCTCCTGTTGTCAGATCTCTTTTTGTCCCCCCCAAAAGTGTTGTTATGGTCTAGAAATCAATACACCACGACTGCACCATAAGAGCTCCCCTGTTGACATATACAGTCATTAGTTTAGAATATGTTATTCCTCACCTCTGGACCCGATAGAACATAAGGTGGGCCTCCTGGTTCACAGATAAGGACACTACTATTGCGCTACAACAACCCTTGTTGACAGAGATACATTTTTCTTTTTCTAATTAATCTGTTCACAGATGTTTCTTCCTTTTAAATAAAGTCAAACAAATGCAACAGTGTTTAGCCAGACATAAGCAAGATTGACTAGTCAGAAACTTTCACAGCATTATAACTAGATTTTTAGCAATTGGAGATTATAGACCTCTTAATCGCATTTTAAAAAAAATAAAATGTCCTACTAGGAGATGCTGTGCATTTTCTGCTTCTTCAATGTATTTCTATGGCATAATATGAACAGCTCTCTTCATTGCAGGTTCTTAAACATGCCCTATTTGATGTGCATAAGTGATAGCTAATAGAGTTGAAACTTCAATTTTGCGAGTGAAAGAAAAACGATACCAGTATGTTTCTTAAGCCCTCTTCGCTGACACTGATTTACACTTTGATTATACTTTTGATGCATTCTAATGAGATTGGGAAATACCCAAGTATACCTTAACAGCTCGAAAACAGGTTCGACAGTGAACATATTTTAAGACCCATTTTCAGGAATGCATCCTGTACTATTAATGTGTGCATTGCTACATACAAATCCTTTTAACTGTATGTTTATATGTTTCAAATTGAATTCATAAAAGCAGAAGATAATTTTCACAGGTGGTGGCCATTCTGCCCCTTAAACCTGTTCAGACCCACAATCCTGATCAACATACATAGAAGAGAATGTTTCCTTTTATCTTGGTTGTGGGACATCAATACTTGGCACCTAAAGATCATGGTCCCTCTGAACTTTTTAATACAACAGAATCAAATGGTGTCAGAGACCAGATACAAAACAAAAATCAACAAACAAAAACTGCTATGTTTTAAGTTTAGGAACGCCCAGTTTAATGAATATACTATACAATGAGCAGCACGGTGGCTCAATAGTTAGCACTGCTGCTTTACTGTACCAGGTACCTGGGTTCAATTATGGCCTTGAGTGACTGTGTGGAGCTTGCATGTTCTCCCTGTGTCTGTATGGATTTCCGCCAGGCACTCTGGTTTCCTCCCACAGTCCAAAGATGTGCCAGCTAGGTAGATTGGACATTCTAAGTGCAGAGTTACAGGGGTACAGTCAGAGTCTGGACTGCTCTTCAAAAGGTCAATGGGACTTGATGGGCCAACTGGCCTCATTCCCCAATGCAGGGATTCTATGATTCCATACACACTAAATATGAAATGTTCCAGTAGTGAATTGCAAGTTTCGTTGATAAATCTTAGATCATTGCTTAAGATTTTTTCTTCATAGAATCCCTGTACTGTGGTAGAGGCCGATCCACCCAACAACATCACACCTAGACCCATCCCTATAACCCCACATTTATTATGGCAAATCTACCTAGCCTACACTTCTCTGGACACTAAGAGGCAATTCAGCATGGACAATCGACCTAACCTGCACATCGTTGGACTCTGGGAGGAAGCTGCAGCCCCCATCAGAAACCCACACAGACATGTGGAGAACATGTAAACTCCGCACAACCACCCACCCAAGGCTGGAATTGAACTTATGTCCTTGGCACTGTGAGGCTGCAGTGCTAACCACTGTGCCACCATGTCATCCTATATGTTTATTGCTGAAGTTAATATGTTGTAGGGTATCACTGCCAACTCTTTGTTCATTTTGTGAACTTGTAATCCTCCAAAAATATTATACCTCAACTATATACAGTAAAAGAGATTATTACAATTACTTCCAAAAACAGTCTGACATAGTGTGAAACAATGAACAGTGGGGAATGATATCAATGGCATAATGTGATTGAAGGGTTTGAGCTTCATACTCATGATACTGCCTGAACCTCTTAAATTAACTCCTGCCTCTTGCCCATTGTTTAGTGAAGAATTTTCAGAAAGTACAAAAGAAGAAATAAAGTCCTTTTCCTTGTATTTATTGTAAAACATTTACATGGTGAGGAGATTTATTAAACACTGGAAAAATAGCTTGAGCAAGCGACACTGTTATGATCCCTGACCTGTGATGTAAACTCTTGTTGCAAGACTCACTGGAGGGAGATTGGCTTTTGTATGATCGTGGAAAATGGTGATAACTAGTCAGCTTCCTGATTTATCTCCCAACTCAGTTTTGTTGAAGCCAACTGAGATAGATGCCGACTCTCAATCACCCATTTTACAGTAACAGGTCAGGAATCCTTTATCCAACCACCTTAGGACTAACAGCCAAAAGGGTATTTTCATTTTTGGATATAGATTCAGTCAGTTCTGTTCAGGTTCGTTTGGGACCTTTGGGGATAAAAAACGTTGCTTTGCCTGAACGGACTTGAAAGTGAAGGTGATTTCCAAAGGATCCAATCTCAGCTTGTCCATAGGTCTGTCTGGGTCTGCTTTTTAGATCTTTTTGGTTTTCAGACATGCAGATAAAGGATACCTGACCTGTTCGGAGCAAAGTTAAAATCTTTCCCACTAGATCCTCATTAGTGATCATAATGCACTGCTTTCAAATCAGTGTGACTTTAAAAAAATTATTCGTTGGTTCTTTTTTATTCCGTAGACATGAAGGCAATCGAGAGAAGATTCACTGGGCTGATTCTAGATATGAAGGGATTCTTGTGAGGACAGGTCAAGTAGGATGAACCTGTATTTGTTGGAATATAGAAGAATTGAAAATCAACCTGATTGAAATGTACAAGATTCTTAGGAGACTTGATAGGGAAAGGTTGTTTCCCCTGTGGGACGGTCTAGGATTATCATCGCTAAATAATGGGTCAAGGTTAAAAACAGATATGGAGGAATTTCTTCTCTCAGTGGATAGTGAATCTATGCAATTCCTTACCATAGAGGCTATTGAGCCTGAATTATTGGGTGACTGTGTGGGCTGTTCTCTTCAAAGCGGAGATAGACATTTTTTTAAATCAGTAAGGGAACCAAGGGCTATGGAAAAAGGCAGGAAAATGGATTTCAGGTATATCAGATCAGCCATGATTTCATTGAATGACAAAGCAGACTTGATGGTCAAATGGCTTACTTCTGCTCATGTCTTATGGTCTTAAATCCACTTTATATACCTCAGAAACCTGACAAGATCTTCTGTAGAAAAGTGTCCTTTTAAATATGGATGCTACGATGTATGCTTAAAATCACATTTCCAAACTATATGTCAACTTGCAAACATTTGACAGAGCTGAAAAGCTACAGAGATCTCATTGGAGGCAAATAGACAGCAGCAGAAAAACTGATGGACTTAAGGTGCAATTGGATGATGGATGCCAGAGACAGGTTGCAGATGAGTGACATTGAATGCATGAGGCAGTCCAGATGAGGATGGTACACCATGGCAGCACATCTCCAGGAAGAAGCAGCAATAAGCAGTAAAAATGTAACATGAATTGTAACTGCGCTGACATTCCAATTAAAAGGATTAAATACACCAATAATAATAAGTGTCCTTAAACAACCATCACCAATAGCACATCTGATCCAGTACCAGATCTTTTAGCCCATATATCCTGTGTCAGTTTATGGTCTGTATAAAACTCCTTTCACGCATCTTCACCTGGTCCTAGAACATTCATCCTATCAGGATATCTTTCCATTTTCTTTTTACTCATTTATCTGATGGGCTTTCCTATCAACATTTTCCTCTAACATTTTCGCATATCCTTTCCAGCTGAAGACCAAGGTTAGATACAGGAGTATTTCTAAAAGGTTTCACAATGTACTGATATCCTGACAAATATTTTGGAACATTCCTTGAATTTTGCCAACTTCTGCAAACTTTGGAGTCTTCAGGGACTCTTTCCTGAGATGAGAAGAGAAGCCTGAGAGCATATTTACTTAACTACTTCAAACCTATGCAGAATCAGTCAAAGATTACAGCACAGAATGACACACTTGGCCTGCTGTGTTTGTCTGCATGATCATTTTTCATAGTCTCTATGTTTTCTTTCTTAATTTTAAACTTACAATTGAATCTGCTTCTTACACACATTCTGGCAGTGCTTTCCAGATCCCAGCCACTCACTGACAAAATAGCTCCTTGTGTAATCACCATAAGGTCATGTCCCCTAGCTCTCAACCTTGCACCAATGAGAACCAGCTTCTTCCCATTTATTTTCTCAAGGCTACTCATAATTTTGAGAACCTGTAACAAATCTCCTCTCAGCCTTCTCTTGTCCAAAATAAAACAGCTTCAGCTTCTTTAATTTACCCACATAACTGATGTTCTTCATTAGGAACATAGAAAATAGGTGTAGGAACAGGCCAATTGGCCCTTCAAGCCTGCACCACCATTCAATATGACCATGACTAATCATGCAAACTCAGTATCCCATTCTTGCTTTCTCTTCAAAACCCTCGATCCTTTTAGCCATAAAGGCCCACATCCAGCTCCCTCTTGAATATATCAAACAAACTGGCCCCAACAGCATTCTGTGCTAGAGAATTCCACAGGTTCACAACTCTGAGTGAAGAAATTCTTCCTCATCTCAGTCCTGAATGGCTCTCCCCTTGTTCTTCGACTGTGGTCCTTAATTCTGCACTTCCCAACATTGGAAACATTCTTCCCACATCTAGCCTGTTCAGTCCCATCAGGACTTTTACAAGATCGCCCAATCATTCTTCTAAATTCCAGTGAGTACAAGCCCAATCGATCCAGTTTTTTTTCATATGTCAGTCTTACCATTCTGGGAATTGGTGTGGTGAACCTTCGATGGGTTCCCTCAATAGCAACAGAAACAGAAGTTGCTGGAAAAGCTCAGCAGCATCTATGAAGAAAAATCAGAGTTAAAGTTGCGAGTCCGGTGACCCTTCCTCAGAATGGACATCTCTGAGGAAGGGTCACTGGAGTCGAAACATTGACTTGTTTTGCTTCACAGATGCTGCCAGATCTGCTGAGCTTTTCCAACAACTTCTGTTTTTGTTTTTTTATTTACAGCGTTCACAGTTCTTTTGGCTTTTATTTGGTATGTCCCTCAATAGCAAGACTCCTCAGACTTGGAGTCTGAAACTACATACAATACTCAAGGTGTGGCCTCACTAAGTCCCTATATAACTGCAGCAAGACATCCCTACTCATATATCCAAATCTTCTTGCTATGAAGGCCAGCATGCTATTAGCTTTCCTTACCACCTGCTGCACCTGCATGCCAACCTTCAGCGATTGTTCCACCATGACACCAAGTTCACACTGCACCCCACTTTTTTCTAAGCTGCTGCAATTCAGATAATAATCTGCCTTCCTATTTTTGCCACCAAAGTGCACAACCTCACATTGCTGGGAGTATTCTCATAAATCTTTCTGCATCCTCTCTACTTTTACATCCATCCTAAATGCAGTGCCAAGAGTTGGACACAGTACATCAGTCAAGGTGAAAGCAGTTTCATCATAACTCAAGCTTTCTATTCTATGCTTCTACTTATAAAATCCAGAACCTTGAATACCTTTTACTGAATTTCTCAACTTGTAGTCACATCTTCAGTGAGTTTTGTACATGTGTAGCCAGGTTCCTGCATCTCCTTCAGAAATAGAATTCTGATTTTATATTGTCCCTTCACACTTCTCTGCATTAGAATTTTTTCTATTGCGTATCAGCCCATTCAAAAGCTGCCTACATCCTCTTGAAATCTAACACCATCTTCCTCATAGTTTGCAATATTTCCAAGTTTTGTATCATTTGCAAATTTTCAATGAGTCCCTGTGCATCCAAGCCTAGATCATTAATACATTGTTAACAGAGGCACAATCCTATTCTCGATTCCTGAGGAATCTTCCTCCAGTTTGAAAACAAACCACTCATTGTGACTCCTTGTTTCCTTTTACTCAACCAATTGCATGTCTATGCTCCCACTGTTCCTTTTATTTCAAGGGGATCAACTTTGTTGACAAGTCAGATTTTAATCATTTGGCTTTTGGACGTCGAAACACCCGATGTCATGATTTGGAGGTGCCGGTGTTGGACTGGGTTGTTCAACTTACAAGTTAAAAATCACAACACCAGGTTATAGTCCAACAGGTCTATTCGGAAGCACTAGCTTTCGGACAGCTGCTCCTTAATCAGATGACAACCACCTGATGAAGGAGCAGCGCTCCGAAAGCTAGTGCTTCCAAATAAACCTGTTGGACTACAACCTGGTCTTGTGTGATTTTTAACAAAGTCTATTGAGTCACCCTCGTCAAATATCCCTGTTACCTCATTAAAAATTCAATCAAATTGCTTAAACAGAAGTTACCTTAAACAAATTTCTCCTGGCTTTCCTTAGCCAATGCGCACATGCCCTCATGACAGTAAACTGTGACCCAGTCATAGTTTCTAAAAACTCTCCTGTCGCTGAGGTTTAATTGAGTAAACTGTTTTCGTTGGACTTATCCTCACGCTTTGTTTGGAAAAGGATGCTGCATTTACAACTCTCCAGTCATCTGGCAGGTGTTTATAGCCAGTCCCTCCACAGCCAGTCCCTACTTTTATTTCCCTCTGCAATCACATACATATAGTTCAAAAATTGTCCTTGGACTTCACCTATAGCTTTATACCTTCCTACACCTCTAAGTCATCTTCAAAGAAAGTTTCCAGAGAAATATCTGCAAACAATAAGCAATAACTCTGATTAGCAAGTTTGCAGCCTCAAAGTTAACTCAACTTCTAACTCTCCCAATCATGCGACAATTCAAGCTATGGTTCAGTTGGTATCATCCTCAACTTCCAAGAGAAGATTGAAGCTTCAAAGTTGTACTTCAGAGGCTTTCAGCAGAAAGTTAAGAGACAACGTTGTATTGTCATAGATACCATCTTTTAAGAGAGATTTAAACTGAGGCTCAGCTGCTCTGTTAAGTGAATGGAGAAGATGGTGCACGTTACTGCATGGCAGAAGGGCAGAAAATTATCTCCCAGGCCACGATCAAAATTTATCAAAACTATTCTGCCCAACATTCCTCTCTCAAATCAGCATATCAAAAACAAATCACCACAACTTCTGTTGTGTGCACAGCAACTGTCATATTTTCGACATTTCACCACCTCAAAAAGTACTAAATTGGCCATGAAGCACTTTGGATATGCTGAGACCAAGAAAACCATTAACTGCAAGACTCTCTTGAATCTGAGACTGCAAAATACTGAAATTGAAATGTTAGAAATCAACTCTGAAATAAATCAAGAAACCAGCAGCCCTTTGATACCAGATTTTTTGGAGTATCTGCACATCATTACAAATGATTGGTGGGACACAGATTCAGATGCCCCACTTCCATTTCTGTCAGATCCCAATTTCACTAGTAAGAGAGAAAAGGGACAGTGTGATTTGTGGATGAGTGAAACCCAAACACAGTAGGGATATTTAAACTCAGCATTGTATTGAAATAAATGCAAATTTCACTGTAATAAACCATCAGCCCTTTAAAATTTAAAAGTTGTCTGATTCAGTGAGAGGTTTCAAAAAAGTATGGTCAAGTTATTTAAATCCCCAGTGGTTTAAACAAGCAATTACACAGACTGTCTGCATCACTGAGAGTTGAAAAAATAATCTGCTTTCGCAATTATAGAAGTTTTTTCATATTACTATAACTATTCTAACAGTAATCTATAAATTCACCTTCTCATTGCAGCTAAAAAAGTTACTAAAGTCTCAAGTGTGATATTTTGAACACAAGTCTTTGGTTTAAAAATGGGATTAAACACTGAAGGGAATTTAAAAGATGTGAATCCACGTTCATGATTTGTTTTAACTGTAGACTTTAAAAATGAAGGAGACAGATATTTACCCTTAGTTCTTTATTTAATCGCAATATGGATTCTGATGTCCTTCATGGTAGATATTGGGTGAGTTGGCATTTAGAATAGAAACACAAAAGGTGGTAGTTGGGTTGGCACTAAATTGACATGAAGATACAAGGAACAATGGACATTGGCATAGATGCATACTGAATTAGCACAGACACAATAAGGGGTCAAGGAGGTGAGTGGATTGCATATGTTTATATGAATTAGCATGGGTGCATGAAGGTAGCATGGGCTTTTGAGAGGAGGTGACGTGGTATGTGTGAAGACTGGAGGACTTAAAAACAATAAAGAAACAAAGTGCCAGAAAACCAAAGATGGCCTATTGATTAATCTGCCTTGGCACCTGGCAGTACCTTGTCTGGGAATGGTCAAAACTGCAATCCTCAACCAGCCCACTAAAGCCATGAATCCTCTAGAGCAGTGCCCAACAACATCATATCATCCAGAGTAGAAACCAGATCTGATAGATCACTTTCTCCTGAGGGACATGTGGCAAACGTAAAGATCCCTGACTCATGCTACACACATGGATAATAAACATTTGCCCTCAAGACACACATTCAACCAACTTGATGGATAATGGGTATGATTGCACAGCTTCACATCGAGCAGTGGGAAGTGGTCATTTCAAACCCCAACCAAATGAGACATTCAAGAGTTCAACTTCATAATGAAAGTGATGAGGTCTATAATGAGAATGTAAGCTTTCAAGACTATACCGTGTCAGAAAGTCTAACCATCTACACTTCCAGCGATGAGTTAATCATCAGCAGAACAACATTCAAATTTTAAAGATCTCCTCTCCATCTGGGATGTGAGCTGTAGGTTACTGCTCCAAGCAAAATCCCAAGTACCTGATTAAACCGTATTAGCAAATGGTGCCAAGAACTCAAGAATTATTAAAGAGGTTTTTAACAGAACACTTGTCTTTGCAACTCCAATATACCCCAGGATTGGTGGGGAAATGAGCGCCCAGTTAATTAAATAATGCCTAATGGACCTCGGGATGTCAAAGACAGTTTTACCCTGTATCAATTGTGAAGAAGCCTAAAAGGAAAGAGCATAAGAATTGTTCAAGCACTTCCCATTTGACATTTCAATTCTGCTAACAGAAAAAAAATAGCTTTGTGCAATTACACCTCAACCACACAAAGATGACAAGGGATCGTTTTAAATTTACATGGAGCACAGTTCAGGTAGCACAGTGATGAGATCCCTGGCCAAACAGCAGCCCAGATGCCCAGAATAATATTCTAGGTAAATGCAAAGTATTGTGGATTCTGGAGATCAGAGATAAAGTCAGAAAGAGTTGGAGAAACTCAGCAGGCCTGACAGCATCTGTAGAGAGAGAATTGGAAAGATATTGAGTCCAATGTAATTCATTAGATATTTTAGCTGTTCTGAAGACGAGGTATCCGAAATCCAAAACATCCATTACTTTGGAAATGCCAGAACTTCCTGGGAATTATGATGAACTCAAATCGTTAAGTTTGCTTCTCCCTCCACAGATGCTGCTACACCTGCTGAATTTCTCTCGCGATTTTTAAAAAATTAGTCATGCTCAGGGTACACAGGCTCAAGTGTGATCATGGCAACCAACGGGATTTACATTCAATTAAGAAATCTGGAAATGAAAGCTTGTCTTAGTAAATGTGACCATGAAACTATCAGCACAATTTAAAAACTCATCTGGCTCACTAATGTCCTTCAGGGAAGGAACATCTGCCACCCTCACCTGCCTGGCCTACATGTGACCCAAGACTAATGCACTGAAATTTACTTGTATCTGCCCTCAGACATGGGACAGAGAACTGATTGGCAGTCAGGAAGCAAAGAATAGAAGAAATGGATCAATTTGCAAGTGGCAGACAATAACTTGTGGGATACCGCAGAGATCAGACCAGATATTCACAATATAAATTAATTATTTAGATCAAGGAACTAAATGTAATACCTTCAAGTTTGAGGTGATACAAAGCTGGATGTGAGCAAAGCTGTGAGAAGGATGCAGAGATACTTCACTGAGATTGGACAAGTTGAGTGAACAGGAAAATATACAGTAGATAACATATGATGTTGATAAATGTGAGATTATGTTTTTTGGCAAAAACAGGAAGACAGATTATTCTCTGAATGGATGCAAATTGGGAAAAGATGAGTTACAACAAGGCTTGGGTGTCCTTATATACTAGTCACTGAAAGTAAGCATGTAAATACAGCAGGCACTGCAGAAGGCAAATGGTGTTTGGCTTTCATAGTGAAAGGATTCAGATACAAGAGCAGGGATATCTTGCTGCAACTGTCAGACCTACCCTGGAGTATTAACATCTTGGTCTCCTTTTCTGAGGAAGGATGTTCTGACTATGAAGCAAGGGCAACAAAATTTTACCAGACTGATTCTTGAAATGGCAGGATAAACATCAAGATAAACAGGATCAGTTGGGCTATATTCACTAGAGTTTAGAAGAATAAGGGAGGAGCTCATAGAAACCTATAAAATTCTAGCAGGATTAGACAGGGTAAATGCAGAAAGGATGCTCGTTATGATTGAGGAGTCCAGAACCAGGAGTCACATCTAAGCACACAGAGTAGGTTATTTTGCGCTGAGATAAGAAGAAACCTCTGCACTCAGAGATTGGTGATCTTGTGGAATTCTCTGTCACAGAAAGCCAAAATATTTAATGTTTCAAGGAGGTTGATATCGTTCTACAGATAAAAGGAGTGAAAGTGGGAACAGGATACTGAATTGGATGTCAAGCAATGACATATTGAATAGCTGAACAGGCCTGAAGGGCTCATGGCCTACTTCTGCACCTATTTTCTATGCTTCTGTGAACTGGCCTAGTCTTTCATTTCAAGGGCAATTAGGAATCGGAAACACATGTTGCCCAAGACAGCTATGCCTATGCCTTTAAGTACTTATTGATCTGCATATTCACTATTCACATCCATTCAGTAGCCATCCTCATGGAAAGGGTCTTGTGATATGTCAATTAGGTGCAGTCCTCTTTACAACCTTGGCCCAAACATGCACAAAAGAGCTGAACTTCAGACATGAGTACACAGTGACTTCTCCTGACATCAAGGTTGCATTTCATTGAATGAAGTACCAAGGAGCATAGAAAACTAAACTCAGTGGGAATCAGGAGGAAATCTCTACACAGCTCAGAGTCATACTTGGCACAAAGGAAGTTCTGAGATTTAACAATCCAATTAATAAGGCTAATATATCCATAAAATGAAAGTTAACTCACTTCCTTAGATGAGTTTTGGAATGTGGAAATAGCTGGCTGGGCCAGCATTTATTGCCATCTCTACTTGCTCTTGAAAAGATGGTGGTCAGCTGCCTTCTTGAACTGCTGCTGCCCAATGTGGTATACATACACACAATGCTCTTAAAGAGGGCGTTTCTGGATTCTGACCCAGTGACACTAAAGGAATGGTGTCATATTTCCATGTTAGCCTTATTAATTTGGACAGTTAAATGTCAGTACCAGCAAAATTGTTTTTCTCTGTTGTCTTATGGTATTGTTTCTGCGTACTTGTGATTTCAATGATACATGCATAGTATCACAGCCATAAGACACTGCCTACCAATTGAAAAATTGTGATCACTACTGTCATGTAGGCAATCATAAAGCATTTTTACAGACAGTAAGATCTGACAAATAATACACAAAGACTAACCAATTTTGCGACCTTGACATTGAAATATCAACTTCTTCTTTGAGTAATATTACAGGAAATGTAACATCCACCTCATGCGTTCTCGATCTTAGAGAAAAACAAGTTTCAAAGATGAAGCATTCAACTCACTTTTGCACTAAAGTATCAGTCTGTATTACCTGCTCAACTTTCTGAAAAAGCTTAAACTTGAAATTTTATGATTCCAAAAAAAATCCATCAACTAACCCAAGCTGATACTGTTAAAACTCACCCAAATTAAATCTATTCCTATAATCAAAATTATGCTCCAGATGTGAAGTGAGTTCAACTGCTCTTGACATTAAGGCCACACTTGATTGAGTATAACATCAAGAACTTCTGACAAAACTAGAGTCAATGTAAATTAGGGTGAGATCTCTTTACTGGGTAGAGTCAAAGCTGGCATAAAGGAAAATGTTGTGCCAGTAGCAGTTAGACAGCCCAAGGACATCTCTGCAGAAGTTACTCAAGGTGGTGTCTTAAGCCCAATGATCAGAAGTGGGAATATTCACTGATGATAGCACGATGTTCAGCACCATTCATGACTCTTCAGATACTGAAGTGGTCCATATTCAAATACATCAAGACCTGGTAAATATCCACATTTGGGATGACAAGTAGCATTTGCACCTCACAACTGTCATGCAACAATCATCATTTCTGACAAGAGAGAGAACCTAACCATCACCCCTTGACATTACCGTCACTAAATTCTACACTACCAACAGCCTAGGGGTTACCATTGACCATGCATTGACTGGACTAGCCACATAAAAATTTGTGATGAGAGGCTAGGAATCTCACAAACAGTAACTCATTTCTTGACTTCCCAAAGGCTATTCACCACATACAGGGCAACATCAAAAACATGCTGGAATATTCAATTCGCCTGGATGCGTGCAGCACTAACAACACTCAAGAAACTTAGCCGTTGGCTTGATTATACCACACCAGCAAACATTCACTCCCTCCACCATCGACACAATATCACAGCATAAAAAGCCATTCTACCCATCGGGTCCACATCGACATGCTGAAGAGAATCGCACTCAGACCTAAACCCCTACCCTATCCCAGTAGCCCTGCATTTCTAACCATTACTGGACCACAGTTTGCAGGATATGGGGATCACTGGCTGGGCCAGCATTTATTGCCTGCCCTTTGCTGCTCTGGAGAATGTGGTGGTGAGCTGTCTCCTTGAATCACTGCAATCCATTGTGGCACTGCTGTCGGGACAGAATTCCAGGATTTTGACCCAGTGACACCAAAGGAACCATAACATATTTCCAAGTCAGGAAACTACACTAACTGGACAGCATTTGTGGTTCTTGAAGGCAGCTCACCAGCACCTCCTCAAGGACAATTAGCTATGGGCAATTAAATTCTGGCACAGCCAACACCACCCAAACCCCTTGAATATAAAAACTTAAAAATGATAGCGAGTAAGAGGATGAACAGGGGCGTAGGAGTGAAAGTTTCTCATCAGCTTTGATGTAGTGTATGTCTCTGTGTACATATCATACATGAGTGGGTGAAAATCATAAAGCTTAGATTCTTGGTGATGAATGCAAATAGGCACATTTAATTGTTACACAAGGCTTGCCAAGCATAGCAATCATTAGTACTGGTGTTCCAGTGAAAAAGGCCTGGATCTTTACAACATGTGGCAAAAATACAGTTACCATTTTCAAACAGTATTTTAATTCTATTTTTGGGAATAAATAATGGATGTACATAGTCAAGGAAGCAGAAAATGAAACCAGTTTCTAAAATACTTATTACAACAAACAGTTTTTATCATGGATATTCAATGTAGCATTGACTGTGGAGTAATAAGAGGAAGACTTGTACTTACATAACCACTTTACATAGCCTCAAAATGTCTCAAATTACTGCAAGCAATGTAATTTACTTTAAAACATAGTTACAATTGTTTGTAGCCAGCAGAATAATTTTCAACAGAACCTGATTCCACGTACAGCATTGTCAATCAACATGTCTTTGACTGTGAAGTTTTTCAGGGAGTTTGCATGCCACGATCCTGGAAGAACATTAGGCGCTCTTGCAAAACAGTGCCCAACTACTTTCAATAGACAAGAAAGACCCTGGTTTGATTCTCATCCTGGTTTATATTTTTTTCCACAACCTTGCCCCTATAGCTCTGTAACTTCCTTCAGTTCAATAATAATATTTATCCAAATCTGGGCATTGTCCACATCTCCAATGCTAATCACTCCACTATGAACAGCATAGCTTCATTTGCCTGGGCCCTAGGGACCAATTTCCCTCTCTGAATATACCTGCTCTCTTCTTTCCAGATGCTCCTTAAAAAAGAAATAACTTTTCAGGCCAATCTTTTGGCCACCACACTAATATCCCCTTATGTGGCTAGGTGTCAGTTTTGATTTGATAACACTCCGAAGAGTCCCAAGGGAGTAATACATTTTTAAAAATCATTATACAAATACAAGTCAATACTGCATCTGAAAGATAGCACCTTCAACAGCACAGCACTCCGTGCCTATGACACAGAGTATTTGATCTTTAGACTTGAGGTGGCACATAATTTCACAACATTTCGTATTTAGATGAATGTTTCCATTAATTTTACATTTCACATTGCTCATGACAACAAGTAACAGTCCTCCAAAAATAGGTTTTGAGCACTAAGGAGGCAACATTATTGCAGACATGTTTTTGCAAACTCTTGACACAGACAAAACCCAAATAATAAACTCTCAAATATAACAGATGAGAACAAATAAAGCAGAGGTGTTTGGGATTATGAACTGATTTGCCAGGCTTTGGGCATTTCATGTGGTTCAGGGATCACATGACTCCCCAGTGTGAAGCATGTGCTGAAAATTCTGAATGATAGTCAGAAGACTATAGCCATAAACTGAGATTTCTAACCAGGTGAGCCTAAATGCTAAATGCTATATTTATGCATTGTTGGTGGCTCTTTCTCTTGTAGAGTCAGGAAGAGATAAGGAAAAACAAAGTAGACCTACCAGTATTTAGTTATTATAACAGTCTTGACATAGGTATCTACACTGATTGCTTCACTTGTTTAAAAATTGTCTAACAAGAATACTATACAAACATGAAAGAATGACAGGAAATTCTGACATTTTATTCTATCAACGCATAAAAACTAGCCAGCAAGTGAAGTAATGCAAACTGACAGGAGGGTTACTATACAGTGACAAGCTTGCACACCTTCCATACCTTTAGTTTTGAAATGAAATGGAGTACAGAAAATCAATGATCAGGAGAAAGTAAGGATTGGAGATGCTCAACATCAGAGTCGCAAGTGTGGCATTGGAAAAGCACAGAGGTCAGGCAGCATCTGAGGACAGGAGAATTGACATTTTGGCATAAGCCCTTCATTCCTGATGAAGGGCTTATGCCCGAAACGTCAATTCTCCTATTCCTCAGAACCTGCTGTGCTTTTCCAGCGCCACACTTTTCGACACAGAAAATCAATGGTAAGTTTCATATTTTCCAGCTCTTAGTGGAAGCAAATAGATATTATTGAAAAGGGAAGGTGGTCTATAGAGTGGCTCAGAAAGGGAGGTACTAGTGACATGGAAGAAATTGTGAAGTGAAGGCAATTGCTCGCAGGTCAATGGAGAGGGTGGAGCAAGAAATGACAAGTGCTAATAACAATCCCCATCAATTTTATAAATAGGCATCCAATACTGAGCTCCAAGTGGAATTCCCAGTAAGCTACAGTTAGGATATAATGGAACATTGCCAACTAGCCAACAAATAGGATTCATTAAAGCAAGGTTGATATTGGGGAAAGAGGATCGGATGAAAATTGAATCCCTTCACTTTTAAAATCTACTTTAAATTCTCAAAAAGAGCCCCTGCATTCCAACAACAGGCATCAACTAAAGTTGTGTCACCATCCAAAACTGCATTTTAAATTTCAATACTATAATTTTAATTTAAACGTTTAAACTTTAGTGCATTTTAAAGGAATATCGAAGCAAACTGAACCAAATTAAAGAGTCAGTTGCTTCAACTGATCCTAAAACAGTACCAATTGGTCTCACCACAAATCAATCATGTGCACCATCTCACTTTCCCACATAAAAACTGGCTTCCATTATCAAAATATATTGGCATGACAGTCCCTCATTGCATGGAGTAGGCCAGGGCCATTCCTGGACTCTAGGTGAGGCCCAGTCACTGGGAGAGGTTTATTTATAATGACCAAGAGAAAAGCAAGACAGTTCATTTTTGAGAGTCTTTAGAAAGTGAACAGCAACATAACCTACACCCCAATCACTAACAGAAGCTTTCTCCTAAAAATGCCAGCATTGACACCAGTACAAAACCATCATTATCTTACACAGTAATTCCAAGGCATCATGACCACTACATGTGCCAAATTCAGTGTGCAAACAGCCTCCTTTGGGATGGTCCACCTTTTGCTAATCTAAAAGTAAACTGAGTAATAATAATGTCTGGCGGACAAACAACGGTCACATCATGTGGTGGGACCTTTACCCTTAGTACACTTTACCCAGCTGATCGAGGTGAGGGAAGGTACGGTGATCAAATTCACTCCCCTCGGCTCCCTACACATTCCACTCCCTGCTCTGCTTCATTTTGGAAACTGGTGTCCTTGCCTTTTTCAGGGGAGATGAATCAGGGTCAATGTCTCACTGTCTCTTTATTCCCGGTCGCATAAAACGAGCTAATTCTCCTCCTTTCTGTAACAGGGCGTGCATTAGCAATTTACTGGAAGGTGGCAGGGTTTCAAATAGAAAAATAACCTCTGAAGTAACCGTACCTCAACACAGAGTCAAGCAACTCTTTTCACAATGTCCCCATTACAATGGTTCGGAATTTCTCATTTGCTTTTCAAAGGCATTTGCAATATCGCAGTTTGATCTCAAGGCGATTCTTTAAAAAACAAAACCTCCCCAATAACAATAAATGTTTCTAATATAAACAGCACATCTTTATCTTTAAAAAAGTCTAATTGAGGAAACCAGAGCAGATTATCCCCGTTGAGTTTTATTGTCATGAAGTGTTGCCGAGTTTCTCTCCCTTATCCCCAGATTATTATTATTGCTTGGCAGAACAGAACACTCAATTATTTATTAAAACCCACATGCCAAGAAGATGCAGCAGGACGTATTCTCGCTGTCGCTTTCGGGGGTGGGTAGGCTTAAAAAACAATCGTAATATCGGCCACCGTTTCAAATAGAATGGGATTTATTAATAATGATCCCCCCGCCCCCACTTACACTATCCCAGTTACTTACTATTTCTGTGGGTTGATGAGCCAAAATGGCGAATGTAGATAGGCGATCACACAGGCATTTGGTGTGGGATGCATCGGTAAGTACAGTCTTACATCCCAGAGTGGACCAGGCGCCGGTAGACTCGTTCCTGGAAGAAGGAATTACATTACATTTGATGGGCAGGTATATACATAAGGAGACAGAAGTGAAGGGGAGGGCGAGACAGCTATAGGCAGCGTATATATATATATACACACATACACACAAACAATTTCCCCACACCCTAAAACTGACATCCCTCACCAAGATACAAACAAGCCAAAGACATTAATCCATCAGCTGTTTACAATGCAATCCCCGTGCTGCTGAGTTGCTAACGCTGGCGTGCTGTCCTGCTAACCGAGTTCTCTGCTGCTACAATATCCAGCCTGGAGGGGGATCTCACTATGTGGAGCCCCTCACGCTTTCCCTCAGGGAGTGTGTGCACCGTGGAAACGGCTCCTTGTAAGAGAGAGAAAAAAAAGGGGTGTGCGAACAATCTTTTACTGCATGTCTACTACAAACAGCGAGGCTAGAGGGGACAAGGGGGGGGGGGGGGAAGGGGGAGGATTTTTTTTCTCTCTAAACCACACACAAACCGGCTAGATGCATCGTCAGGCAGTGTGGAGGGCACGCAGAAAGAGATGGAGGCCGAGTGTCGCTTTATATATAAAGAGGATTCAGGTGCTTGGCTGGCTAGGCACCCGCACCCGATCCTACAAAGCTCTGGCTCGTTTCAGCCGGTCAGTCCATCCGCACCCTCCCTCGACCAGGACTCACAAATGGTGCAAGCCATACAGCAGCAGTAAACCAGCAGATTGGAAAGAAATTATATATTTGATATTCCAAGTGCATTCCATACAGTAAGACCGAAGCCAATTGCATAATAGTAATAAAAATAGATGACCAGATTGTAATCCTTTCTCTCGAACCAGTGCTGAACTGTTTGCCAATATTTTGCGGGGAGGGAGGGAGAAATGACACGAAATTCTCACTCCCAAATAGAAGCTAGTTAGGATAAGAGGTGTGAAAATAGTAAGGAAACGAGAGTTTTTTTTTATGTCAACAGTATCTGCAATCAGATTATATTCACCCTTGAGCTTTACAATTACAGTAATCTGGGCTGTCCATCCAAATTAACCAACATTGCAGTCATGTTTATTTGCCCAATTGCCACTCTTCAGCCTTGCACCAACAACCTTCTTGTCATTTAATCGAAACATAGAAAATAGGAACAAGAGTAGGCCAGTCAGCCTTTAAAGTCTGGTTCACCATTCAAGATAAGCACAGCCAATCAGCCAACTCAGTCCCCTGCTCCTCCTTTCTCTCCATACTCTTTGATTGCTTTAGCCCAATGTACAATATCCAATTCCTTCTTGAAAAATTCAATGATTTCACCTAAACTGTGTTCTATGGCAGAGAATTCTATGGACTCACCACTTTCTGGGTGAAGAAATTTCTTTTTGTATCAGCCCTAAATGGCCTGCCCTGTATACTTAGATTGTGACCCCTTGCTCTGGGCACCCTGGTTATCAGGAACACCCTTGCTGCATTTACCTTGTCTAGTCCTATTAGAATTCAAAATGTTTCTATGGCAAGTTCCTCCTCACTCTTCTAAACTCGAGTAAATATAGCCTTAATTGATCAGTCTCTCATATTCATATATAAGTCCAACCATTCCAGGAATCAATCTGGTGATTCTTCATTTCACTCCCTCCATAACCATAATCCTTCCTTAGATAAAGAGACCAAACCTGTCCCCATGACTTCCTATTGCTGACCTTACCTTTGGTCATTCTTTCATAATCTTCACTGTTGTGTTTATGCCTTCTCCAGTTCTTATGAAATATTGACCAAATGTTGTCAAGTAAGCTGACAATCTAGCAATGTGACAAACCCAGAGAAGCCAACCATGTAGTATTGGGGCTGCCAACCTAATAAGGAGTGTAGCTCGACCTCTTCTGTCCCTCCCCTTGCCCACATAGTCCTGCCAGCCCAATCAGAGGATCAACAGACGAACAGCAACTCTGCTCACAATGACCTTCACTGGCATTGCACTGCAGTGTGGGGGGAATTAATGGCATGCATCCTCAAACAGTGCAAGCAGGAGTCTGGGGATGCCTAATGCCCGCAGACTCCCCCAACTGGTTGATAGAGGGTAGGGTGCACTGAGGGCTGGCAAAGTTATTTACAGAGGAGATGGCTGTCGCTAATGAGCAGCAGTTAGCTGATCATGCATTTCCAAAAATGGAAGTAGCATCCCCACCCCAATTACAAAACCAGCTGAGAGGCCACAACCACTCAGTGGGGGCTGGTCGAACATGGATAAAATACATCCAGAAGTGGGAAGAGGCTCTGAAGTGCCATATTTAAATAGCCCAGCTGGGGTCCTAGTGGGCAGCTCACACACCAAATCTCCCACTCACAAAATCATCAATGCCTGCGCATGTCATTTTGCCATCTTTCCTCTTGTAGTCTGTTCCCAAGAAGCTGGCAAAATTCCACACATTGACTCTGGTTTTTGACCTATACATACTTCCTGATCTGCTGAGTATTTCCAACATTCTTGGTAATTATTCAAAAGTGCTAATGACTAAAATTATAATAACATGAGTGACCTTTGTAAATAACAAACATTCGAGCAATGGGCAGCTCCATGCAAATTTCCAACAATATAGGAAAGGGGATGACTATTTGTACATGACCAATATTGGAGGAATGTGGGTGCTTCCTGTGAATTACCAGCATGTGCAGTAAGGTAGATGCATGTTGCAATTTACCAATATTAAAGTAAGAATAACAGAAAGTGCTCTAAATATACAACAAGTCTGGCAGCATATGTCTGGCAGGGAGAGAAACAGAGTTAACATTTTGGGTCAATGTGAATGCACTTTATAAATTCCCACCAGAATAGCAACATGACTATTCCAGCATTACAGGAAGGTGGATAGCCATTGTAAGTTATCAACATTACAATAAAGTAGATGTTTCTTGTAAATTGCCAACTTTAGTGAAATGTGGATATTCTGTAAATTGTCAGCATGCTCTTTGTTGATTCAAAAATATACCTTATTCATAAAATTGTAAAATTACATTTCAAAGCATTTCAAATTAAAAATGACATAAAATGCAACAGAGCGGAGCTCAACACTGTGAGGTGTCTCAGTGCAATTTCAATACTCTTGATGTTGAAAACATGCATTCTTTGTCAGCTTACATCCTAAGGGGTTCTTCACAGTTTTTAGATCTTGGTTGTACTATGGCTAAAAGGCCTTAGTCAGTCACCTTTCCCCATTGTGCCTTTGCAGCAGCTGCTCCAACCTTCAGTGTATTCCTCACTACATCATCTGGGTCCTTGGAATTTGCCAATCAGCAATACTCGATCAAGAACAACTCTCTGCACTAGAAGACCAACAAGCTCCAGTCAAACAAAAAAAGTGTTTTTCATCAAATTGATGGGCTTCCTGCTGCATTTGATGCTTGTCTCATGTGAAAGTCCCTGTCAACAGCCTATAGAGACCAAGTCTGGTGACATGGAACTGCTTAGGATGGACCTCAAAACAAAAATCTCCCTCCAGACATTCGTTGCAAAGACTCTTTCTACAAGGAGGTGCACAATAGTCTCTTCCCCAGCAGTCTCTGTGACACCAATGTTTGGAAGGGATGCGATTCAAGGCATGAATAAAGGATGTTTTGGAAGAACCTTTCTTGCTCCCAGCTAAACTATATTTTGGTACTTTACAGAAAGTTCTGGCAATGAAGCAGTCTGCCAAATGACTTTGACATGCTGCTTAGGAAAGATTCAACAGAATCTACTACCTTCTTATTCTGTATGGTCTCAAGGACATTTACCTAATGGATTTGTGATTAAAGATGTTTTCTGCATAAAGCTCTCTACTAAAGACAGGAAGTAGAGAATTATAAAACTGAATGGTGTAATCTGTTGCAATGATCTGACCTCTGCATGTTGTGACAATTGAGCCTGGATTTTACATGCCACCACCAGGCATGGTTTCAGCAGGACCATGTAAAATATATAGTAGACAGTGAAAAAAGGTTATCTAAAATTACAAAGGAATTTTGATCCATTGGATTGGAGGAGTGGCAAATGGAGTTCAATTTGGATAAAGAGAAGTGTTGCATTTTGGTAAGATGAACAAGGACAAGACTTGTATGCTTAATGGTAGGACTTTGGAAGTGTTGTCGAATAGAGAGACCAAGGGGTTCAGGTACATAGTTCTTTGAGATTGGCATAACAGGTAGACAAGGTGGGAAAGAAGGCATTTGGTATGCTTGCTTTCATTTTCACAACTTTGAGAACAGGAGTTGGGATGTCATGTTGCAGTTGCACACATTGGTGAAGCCACTTTTGGAATACTGTGTACAGTTCTGGTCGCCTTGCTATAGGAAGGATATTATCAAATTGGAAAGGGTGCAGAAAAGATTTACAGAAGTGTTGCTGGGACTGGAGGATTTGAGCTATAAGGAGAGGCTGGATAAGCTGGAACTTCTTTCACTGGAATGTAGGAGGTTGAGAGGTGACCTTATAGAGGTTTATAAAACGATGAGAGGCATTTGATAAGGTTCCTCACAGTAAACTAATGGAGAAAGTGAAGTCACAGGTGTTCTAACTAGGTGAATAAAGAACTGGTTGAGCAACAGGAGACAGAGAGTAGTAGTTGAAGGGAGTTTCTCGAAATGGAGAAGGGTGACCAGTGGTGTTCCACAGGAATCAGTACTGGGGCCACTGTTGTTTGTGATATACAAAAATGATCTGGAAGAGGGCATTTGTGGTCTGATCAGTAAGTTTGCAGATGACATGAAGATTGGTGGAGTAGCAGAAAGCATAGGGGGTTGTCAAAGAATACAGACAATATAGATAGACTGGAGAGTTGGGCAGAGAAGTGGCAGATGGATTTTAATCCAGGCAAATGTGAGATGATGCATTTTGGGAAGTCTAATTCTAGAGCGAACTATACTGTAAATGTAAGAGCCTTGGGACAAGTTGATGAGCAGAGAGATCTGGGGGTTCAGGTCCATTATACCCTGAAGATGGCTACTCAGGTCGATAGAGTGGTCAAGAAGGCATGTGGTATGCTTGCCTTCATCGGACAGGGTATTGGGTGTGAGAGTTGGCAGGTCATGTTAACATTTTACAAGAGCTGAAAAATGTGTTGCTAGAAAAACGCAGCAGGTCAGGCAGCATCCAAGGAGCAGGAAAATCGACGTTTCGGGCATAAGCCCTTCTTCAGGAATGAGGAAGGTGTGCCAAGCAGGCTAAGATAAAAGGTAGGGAGGAGGGACTTGGGGGAAGGGCGTTGGGAATGCGATAGGTGGGAGGATGTTAAGGTGAGGGTGATAGGCCGGAGAGGGGGTGGGGGCGGAGAGGTCGGGAAGAAGATTGCAGGTCAAGAAGGCGGTGCTGAGTCCGAGGGTTGGGACTGAGATAAGGTGGGGAGAGGGGAAATGAGGAAGCTGGAGAAATCTGCATTCATCCCTTGTGATTGGAGGGTTCTCCAGCTTCCTCATTTCCCCTCTCCCCACCTTATCTCAGTCCCAACCCTCGGACTCAGCACCGCCTTCTTGACCTGCAATCTTCTTCCTGACCTCTCCCCCTCCACCCCCTCTCCGGCCTATCACCCTCACCTTAACCTCCTTCCACCTATGGCATTCCCAACACCCCTCCCCCAAGTCCCTCTCCCTACCTTTTATCTTAGCCTGCTTGGCACACCCTCCTCATTCCTGAAGAAGGGCTTATGCCCGAAATGTGATTTCTCCTGCTCCTTGGATGCTGCCTGACCTGCTGCGCTTTTCCAGCAACACATTTTTCAGCTCTGATTTCCAGCATCTGTAGTCCTCACTTTCTCCTAACATTTTAGAAGACTATGGTTCGGCCGCATTTAGAATTCTGTGTACAGTTCTGGTCGCCATATTCCCAAAAGGATGTGGACGCTTTGGAGACGGTGCAGACAGGTTTATGAGAATGTTGCCTGGTATGGAAGGTGCTAGCTATGAAAAGAGGTTGAGTAGGTTTGGATTGTTTTAATCAGAAAAAAGGTGATTGAGGAGGGACCTGATTGGGGTCTACAAAATCATGAAAGGTGTAGACAGCATGGTTAGAGATCAGCTTTTTCCCAGGGTGAAGGATTCAATGACGAGAGATCACGCGTTCAAGGTGAGAGGTGAAAAGTCTAAGGGGGATACACATGGAAAGCACTTTACACAAAGGGTGGTAGGTGTCTGGAATGTGTTGCCAGTAGAGGTGGTACAAGCAGGCATGGTAGATTCATTTAAGGTGCATCTGGACAGATGTATGAGTAGGTGAGGAGCAGAGGGATACAGATGCTTAGGAATTGGGCGATAAGTTTAGACAATGGATTTGGATGGGCTCAGGCCTGGAGGTACAAAGGTTCCTGGGCTGTAAATTTTCTTTGTTCTTTGATCTATAGAGGAGCTGAATAACAAAGGTATTTTCCCTAGGGTTGGAGAGTTAAAAACTAGAGGGTATATTTTCAAGGTGAGAGAAGAAAGATTGAGGGGCAACTTTTCACACAGAGGGTGATTTATATGGAGAATTAACTGCCAAAGGAAGTGGTAGATGCAGTTACAGGTACAGTTACAACATTTAAAAGACATTTGGACAGGTACATGAACAGGAAAAGTTTAGAGGGATATGGGCCAGATGCAGGCAAATGGGACTTGTTTACTTTGGGAACTTGGTCGACACGGACAAATGACTCTGTGACTCCATAAAATAGGGCAGATGCTAGGCTCACCTTCTACCCAAGCAGCCCCAAGCTGACCCAAATAATATGGAAGAATGAATGGGTACCAAAACAGGCAACAGGCAATTAACTAAGAGTTAATTGAACTTGTTAAAAAAGTTGAAAAGTGAGGCACAGTAGGTCAGGCAGCATCTGAGGAGCAGGAGAGTCAACATTTCAGGCAGATGCCCTTTATCAGGAATCTGAACTTATGGAAAGCTTAATTGACTCCAAAATTGCAATATCACAATGGCTGTCATGAGCAGGTGGGCAGCCTGTTTTAATAAAGTTTTAAAAATGGCATTCATTCTTCCATATTATTTGGGTCAGCTTGGGGCTGCTTGGGTAGAAGGTGGGCTGAGCATCTGCCCTATTTTATGGAGTCACAGAGTCATTTGTCCGTGTCGACCAAGTTCCCGAAGTAAACAAGTCCCATTTGCCTGCATCTGGCCCATATCCCTCTAAACTTTTCCTGTTCATATACCTGTCCAAATGTCTTTTAAATGTTGTAACTGTACCTGTAACTGCATCTACCACTTCCTTTGGCAGTTAATTCTCCATATAAATCACCCTCTGTACTATGTCCAGAAGATATATTTTGTGCATCAGGGACACCTATCAGTTCCATCCCCCGATGATAGTAACCCACTCCTTGAACTGTGTTTAAACTTTAAAACCAATTTCCATCAGCCCTTGTACCTCTGAATGCATTCAAAGATGGGTCTTAGCAATGGCTTCAACACGAAACTAAACCAGGAAAATCAGACAGCCCTTCCTGTCTTCAGATTTCTTTGGAAAGCTTGTTGGAGTCACACATTGAATGGCTATCAGGGTGAAGGCAATGTTGGGAAAGTCTATTCCATCTTTATCTGGAGAGTTTTGTATTATGTCTCTGTGCACATTGTCTATTTTTGATCTCCAGCCAAAGCAGAAGATAGCTCAGGTAATTGTTCTGGATAAATGGATCGGACCTACATCCTGTACAGCAACACCTGATGTTATAGAACATAGAACATAGAACATAGAAAAATACAGCGCAGTACAGGCCCTTTGGCCCTCGATGTTGCGCCGATCCAAGCTCACCTAACCTACACTAGCCCACTATCCTCCATATGCCTATCCAATGCCCGTTTAAATGCCCATAAAGAGGGAGAGTCCGCCACTGCTACTGGCAGGGCATTCCATGAACTCACGACTCGCTGAGTAAAGAATCTACCCCTAACATCTGTCCTATACCTACCACCCCTTAATTTAAAGCTATGCCCCCCTCGTAATAGCTGACTCCATACGGGGAAAAAAGTTCTCATGGTCAACCCTATCTAAACCCCTAATCATCTTGTACACCTCTATCAAGTCACCCCAATCCTTCTTTTCTCCAATGAAAACAGCCCCAAGTGCCTTAGCCTTTCCTCATACGATCTTCCTCCCATACCAGGCAACATCCTGGTAAACCTCCTCTGCACTCGTTCCAGTGCCTCCACATCCTTCCTATAGTATGGTGACCAAAACTGCACACAATACTCCAGATGCGGGGCCGCACCAGAGTCTTATACAACTACAACATGACCTCAGGACTCAATTCCTTTACCAATAAAAGCCAGTATGCCATATGCCTTCTTCACTGCACTATTTACCTGGGTGACAATTTTCAGAGATCTGTGTACATGGATTCCTCTGCTCATCGACACTACCAAGTATCCAACCATTAGCCCAGTACTCCATCTTTTTGTTACTCATACCAAAGTGAATCACCTCACACTTACCCACATTGAACTCCATTTGCCACCTTTCTGCCCAGTTCTGCAGCTTATCTATATCCTGCTGTAACCTGCCACATCCTTCCTCACTGTCAACAACTCCACCGACTTTCATATCATCCGCAAACTTGCTCACCCAACCTTCTAGCCCCTCCTCCAGGTCATTTATAAAAATGACAAACAGCAATGGTCCCAAAAAGGATCCTTGCGGAACACCGCTAGTGACGGCACTCCAAGATGAACCATTACCATCAACTACTACCCTCTGTCTTCTTCCAGCCAGCCAATTCCTAATCCAAACCTCCAACTCACCCTCAATGCCATACCTCCGTATTTTTTGCAATAGTCTACCATGGGGAACCTTATCAAACACCTTTCTAAAATCTATATACACCACATCTACCGCTTTACCCTCATCCACCTCCTTAGTCACCTTCTCAAAGAATTCAATAAGGTTTGTGAGGCACGATCTGCCCTTCACAAAACCATACTGACTATCCTTGATCACATTACATTATTATGGCAAGGTTCAGTTTTGTAAATGACTAAGATTACAGCAATGTAAATGATTTGTACCAATTACCAATATTCAGTCATGTGGATGACCTTTGCAAATTGCCAACATTGTAGTAGTCCTCTAGTAGTACAGAACTTAAGTGTTGCTTAAAACAAAGACACTTTTTTCCAATCTTTTCGTCTTGCACTCATCAGTGCAATTCACAAAAAACACCAATTAAAGGGAAAACAGCACTTATTGTACTTTAGGAGACCAAGTGCATTCTCTGTGGCATTGTCTTTACAGACCACTTGCCAAATAATGAGCATTCTCCTCTCATGCTGTATAAATTCTTGTTTTCCATTTAACTGCTATTTCTTATGAGCTGTCTTAAAAGAGTGCCACACAAAAAATCTTCAACAAAATATTTTATTTTTCAGTAACATTACACATATGCGGATGAACTTGGAATTCTAGTTATAGCATCACAGAATCATACAGCACAGAAACAGATCCTTCGGTCCAACCAGTCCATGCCAACTATAATCCCAAACTAAACTAGTCCCACCTGCCTGCACCAGGCCCATGTCCCTCCAAATATTTCTTATTTGTGTACATATCTAAATGTCTTTCAAATTTAACTGTAACCGCATCTGCCACTTCCTCTGGAAGTTCATTTCACACATGTATCAATCTCTCTGTAAAAAAAATTGCCTCTCATGTCTGTTTTTAAATCTTTCTCCCCTCACCTTAAAAATAGGTCCCCTCGTCTTGAAATCTCCTACCGTGGGGGAAAAAAAACACGTGCCATTTGCCTTATCTATACCCCTCACTATTTTATAAACCTCCATAAGGTTACCTCACAACCTTCTACTCTCCTGTCAAAAGGTCCCAGCCTATCCAGCTTCTCCATTCCCAGCAATATCTTGGTAAATCTCTCCAACCTCAATAACATCCTTCCTATAATTTGTATCACAGTGTAAATGTACAATAAATTACAATGTGCCTAAAATAATTAATATTCTCATTAAAATTCACTTGGTCACAAGGAACTATCCCAACAACAAGCTCCAAGTCATTGTTGTGTTTTGCCTCAAGGTCATTAAGTCAGTATACATTTCAAAGTCATTCTCATGTATTGTGGTATTTACCTGAAGGTTTCTGTCTGTGATGATGTTTGTATCACATGTATTTTATTTTATTTTCACCCAATTTGGAGAAAAGACAGAACTCACTGAGGACTTGACACAAGTTACCTTCTGAATATAGAATTTCTTCTTATTGTTTTTAACTCTAAACCTGAAACACTCCTATGTATACTGTTACTTCTGGTATTTTTTTCTATGAAATGTGCCTCCATGCGCAGCTATTAATAGCCTCAAAGCACGTCAGTGATAGAAAATGTAAATAACTGCAGCAAACCCCACTAACCAGTAATCACTATGTCAATTTGTTCTTGAAATCTCAACTGTTTTCCATGGTGAGTCACTGCAACAAGTCACCAGATGGTAGTCCCAAGTTCTAGATGCAGCATATTTAAGATGCACTTAAGTAGGAGCTTGTTAAATACATGAGAGTTAAAGGGGTATAAGTGTATGCTTATATGATGAGATGACGTAGGGTGGAAGGAAACTGACATGAGACCTGTTGAACTACTGCTGTAAATTCTATATAGGAAATCTATATCGAAAGGATTGCATTCATATATACATCATTGAATGTGATTACAATGTATTTCTGGCTGGTTTAGGTAAAAGTAAGCCCAAGCACAGCAACATGTTTCCATGCCAACATCTCTGTCCCAGGCCTGCTGCAATGCTCTCGCAAGCTTCAGCACAGGCTCAAAGAACAGAATCTCATCTTGTGCTTGGGACTCTGTAGCCATTACGTTTCAACATTGAGGTCAATAACTTTAGAGCCTGATTACATCCTTCCATGTTTTTTACCCATCCCCACATCCTGGTCCTCCCTTGACACAGTTTGCTTTCAGCACAGCTCTTTGTCTTATTATCTGTTTGTTTTTAAATTGGATCAGCAGATTCCCTTGATTGTTTCTTTTTGGAGGGGTAGCTTTTCGGTACCTTTAAAAAAGGCTTAAAAATGTGGAAGGATGTAACAGAAGGAAAATAAAAGCTTGGTGGGAGATAATTCTGAAAAGATTAATACTGAAGTCTGCATTAAACTGCATCCAACCTGATGATGTCAAGTAGTCTTGTGCAGGAGGAACATCTTAGAATCTCATACAATGAAGATGCATATCCATAGGTCTCCTCATAGTCTTAGTAATAATGCTTCCTTATGACTATAATTTATATCACAGTGTGAACGTACAATAAATTACAATGTGCTTATAATAAATAATATTCTCATTAAAATTCATTTGGTCACAATGAACAATCCCAACCACAAGCTCCAAGTCATTGTTGTGTTTTGTCTCAAGGTCATTAAGTCAGTATACATTTCAAAGACATTCTCATGTATTGTGGTATTTACCTGAAGGTATAAAATTCTCATGCTCTACCTTACCTTGAGATGACTTAAGGCATTTCATGCAACAAGATGCATGCTCGTCAGTTCCAATCTAATAGCCTGATACTTGCCCAGATACATGTGTGACCATGAATGTAAAGTTGTGCATCCTAGCTCAATGAAATAAATACCTGTTGGATTTTTCAGTACCAAGTTATCCCTGCTCAGTTTCTTATGTTGCAAGAGATAATGTAAGTATAGTCATTTCAGAAAAAACACCTGGTTGCAGGCAAGCTCACATCATGGTTAGCAACAGTAGCTGTCAATAAAAATAATAGTGATCATAGATTTTTGAAAAACTAACTAAAGACTAATTGAAAAATAGCTTCAGACATCAGACAGTTGCATAGATATAGGTGGAAGTGGGTACTGCAGATGTTGGAGATTAGAGTCAAGATTAGAGTGATGCTGGTAAAGCACAGCAGGTCAGGCAGCAACCGAGGAGTAGGAAAATCGACGTTTTGGGCAAAATCCCTTCTGTTAAGTCTTTAACTACCAAGAAGAAAGACCTAATTTTGTTTCAATTAAAATTAAGTTGTTTCAAGATTCAAAAAAATTCTAAAAGTGTCTGGCTGAAAATAAAAATGATATTATATGCACAAGTAAAATTAAAGGCTACAGAGGTTCTGAAATGTTACCCCTCTCAAAAGAAACAATCATGGGAATCAGCTGATCAAATTTTAGAAAAAGGTAATTGCTCCTGAAAGTTAAGTTCCCAAAAAGATAATACATCTTAAAAACACTAAAAATAAATTCTATATTCAGAAGGTAACTTGTGTCAAGTCCTCAGTGAGTTCTGTCCTTTCTACAAATTGGGTGAAAATAAAATAAAACACGTGGCGCAAACATCACGACTGACAGAAACCTGTTACTAAAAACCTGCAATCATTAAAGAAGCAGCAATAGTCCATCCAGTCATGAATGCTGGTGAACAATTAAATAACTGATTAGAGGTAGATGATGTTACAGGTTGTTACATTGAGGCTCGTCCTCAATGATGGAAGAGCCCAAAACATCAGCGCAAAGGAAAAGGCTGAAGCATTTGCAGCAACATTCAGCCAGAGGTTCTGAGTGGATAATCCATCTCAACCTCCTCCAGTGGTCCCCAGCATCACAACGACAATCTAGTGGTATTCTCACTGGACTGTTAATCCAGAGACCCAGGTAAAATTCGAGGGATCTGGATTCAAATCCCAGTACATCAGATAGTAGAATTTGAATTCTATAAAACAAAAGAATCAAGAGTCTGATGATGACCATGAATCTGTTGTTAATTATTAGAAAAACTCATCTACTTCACTCATGCCCTTCACGGAAGGAAACTGCCACCCTGGTCTGGCCTATATGTAACTCAAGACCCACAGCAAATTGGTTGACTCTTAACAGCCTTTATTCATTCATGGGATGAGTAATACATGCTGGCCCAGCTAGCGATGTCTTCATCCCGTACATGGTTAAGAGAGAAAAAAAATCACAGATACCAATCTTCAGCCAATTTGATCCGCTCCATGTCATATCATGAAACAGGTGGCAGAAGTGGATGCATAGCAAAGATCAATGGCCTAGACAATATGAATAGAATCATAGCATTCCTATAGTGTGGAGGCCATTTGGCCCATCGAATATGCACCAACCTACTCAGATCCAGACCCTTACCCTATAACCTCACATTTATCATGGCAACACACCCTTTGACACTATGAACAATTTAGCATGGCAAATCCACCTAACCTTAATATTTCTGTAATGTGGGAGGAAACCAGAGCACCTGACAGAAACCCACGCAGACATGGAGGCGAATGTGCAAACTCCACACAATCACCTAAAGTTGTAATCAAACTCGGATCTCTGGCGCTATGAGACACCAGTGCTAACCACTGAGCATCGTGCCTACATTCTGACAATAATGCTGGGATCTTGCGCTCCAGAATTTGCAGTTCCCCTAGTCAACCACTTCAGTACACTTACAACACTGACATCCACCTGACAAAGTGGAAAACTCCCCAGGCGAGTCTTATACACAGAAAGCAGGATAAACACACCTGGCTACTAACTGACCTATCAGAATACTCTTCATCATCATTAAAGTGATGGAATGTGTCATCAACAATGCTATTAGAACATAGAACATAGAACAATACAGCACAGAACAGGCCCTTTGGCCCACGATGTTGTGCCGAACTTCTATCCTAGATTAAGCACCCATCCATGTACCTATCCAAATGCCGCTTAAAGGTCGCCAATGATTCTGACTCTACCACTCCCATGGGCAGCGCATTCCATGCCCCCACCACTCTCTGGGTAAAGAACCCACCCCTGACATCTCCACTATACCTTACACCCTTCACCTTAAATTTATGTCCCCTTGTAACACTCTGTTGTACCCGGGGAAAAAGTTTCTGACTGTCTACTCTATCTATTCCTCTGATCATCTTATAAACCTCTATCAAGTCACCCCTCATTCTTCGCCGTTCCAACGAGAAAAGGCCGAGAACTCTCAACCTATCCACGTACGACCTATTCTCCATTCCAGGCAACATCCTGGTAAATCTTCTCTGCACCCTCTCCAAAGCTTCCACATCTTTCTTAAAGTGAGGTGACCAGAACTGCACACAGTACTCCAAATGTGGCCTAACCAAAGTCCTGTACAGCTGCAACATCACTTCACGACTCTTGAATTCAATCCCTCTGCTAATGAACGATAATACACCATAGGCCTTCTTACAAACTCTATCCACCTGAGTGGCAACTTTCAAAGATCTATGTACATAGACCCCAAGATCCCTCTGTTCCTCCACCTGACTAAGAACCCTACCATTAACCCTGTATTCCGCATTCTTATTTGTTCTTCCAAAATGGACAACCTCACACTTGGCGGGGTTGAACTCCATCTGCCACTCCTCAGCCCAGCTCTGCATCATATCTAAGTGCCTTTGCAAATGACAAATGCCCTCCTCACTGTCCACAACTCCACCTATCTTCGTATCATCTGCAAATTTACTGACCCACCCTTCGACTCCCTCATCCAAGTCATTAATAAAAATTACAAACAGCAGAGGACCCAGAACTGATCCCTGCAGAACTCCACTTGTAACTGGGCTCCAGGCTGAATATTTACCAACTACCACCACTCTCTGCCTTCGACCGGTTAGCCAGTTTTCTATCCAATTGGCCAAATTTCCCTCTATCCCATGCCTCCTGACTTTCCGCATAAGCCTACCATGGGGAACCTTATCAAATGCCTTACTAAAATCCATGTACACTACATCCACCGCTCTACCCTCATCCACATGCTTGGTCACCTCCTCGAAGAATTCAATAAGACTTGTAAGGCAAGACCTACCCTTCACAAATCCATGCTGGCTGTCCCTAATCAAGCAGTGTCTTTCCAGATACTCATAAATCCTATCCCTCAGTACCCTTTCCATTACTTTGCCTACCACAGAAGTAAGACTAACTGGCCTGTAATTCCCGGAGTTATCCCTATCCCCTTTTTTGAACAGGGGCACAACATTCGCTACTCTCCAGTCCCCTGGTACCACCCCCGTTGACAGTGAAGACGAGAAGATCATTGCCAACGGTACTGCAATTTCCTCTCTTGCTTCCCACATAATCCTAGGATATATCCCGTCAGGCCCGGGGGACTTGTCTATCCTCAAGTTGTTCAAAATGTCCAACACATCTTCCTTCCTAACAAGTATCTCTTCTAGCTTACCAGTCCGTTTCACACTCTCCTCTTCAACAATACAATACGGTCCCTCTCGTTCGTAAATACTGAAGAGAAGTACTTGTTCAAGACCTCTCCTATCTCTTCCGACTCAATACACAATCTCCCACTACTGTCCTTGATCGGACCTACCCTCGTTCTCGTCATTCTCAGGTTTCTCACATACGCATAAAATGCCTTGGGGTTATCCTTGATCCTATCCGCCAAGGATTTTTCATGCCCTCTCTTAGCTCTCCTAATCCCTTTCTTCAGGTCCCTTCTGGCTATCCTGTATCCCTCCACTGCTCTGTCTGAACCCTGTTTCCTGAACCTTATGTTAGCCTCCTTCTTCCTCTTTACTAGACATTCAACCTCCCTCGTCAACCAAGGCTCCCTCAAACAACCATTTCTTTCCTGCCTGATAGGTACATACATATCAAGGACACGTCGTATCTGCTCCTTGAAAAAGTTCCACATTTCCACCACATCCTTCCCTGACAGCCTATGCTCCCAACTTATGCTCCTCAAATCCTGTCTTACAGCATCGTAATTTCCCTTCCCCCAATTGTAAAATCTACCTTGTTGTGCGCACCTATCTCTCTCCATAACCAAGGTGAAAGTCACAGAATTGTGGTCACCATCACCAAAATGTTCACCCACTAACAAGCCCATCACTTGTCCCGGTTTATTACCGAGTACCAAATCCAATATGGCCTCCCCTCTGGTTGGACAATCTACATACTGAGTTAGAAAAGCTTCCTGGACACACTACACAAACACCGCCCCATCCAGTCTACTTGATCTAAAGAGCTTCCAATCAATATTTGGGAAGTTGAAGTCGCCCATGACTACGACCCTATGGCTTCTGCACCTTTCCAAAATCTGTTTCCCAAGTTGAGCAGGTTCTATTAAGTAGAACCTGCTCAACAATAACCTGTTGAGTGATGCCCAGTTTGGGTTCTGCCAGGGCCACTCAGCTCCTGACATCATTACAACTTTGGTTCAAATATGAATTCCAGAGATAAGAGTTTCATCCCTTGAAGCAGTCCTTGTTCAAATACAGCAAGTTGTGGATAATATTCAGGCTTGGACTGTCAAGTAGCAAGTGACATTCATGCCAAACAAGTGCCAGGCTATGTCCATCATCCATAAAAGACAATCTAACTGCCACCTTTTGACATTCAATGGTGTTACCATTACTGAATCCCTCACTATCAACATTTGGGGGTTACTATTCACCAGAAACTCAACATTAACACAGTGGCTACAAGACCAGGATAGAGGCTAGAAATACTGTGGTGAGCAGCTCACCTCCTGACTCCTGAAAGACTGTCCATCATCCTCAGGGCACAAGTAGTATGATGGAATAATTTCCACTTGCCTGGAGAGTGCAGCTCCAACAACACTCAAGAAGCTTGACCTCATCCAGGACAACACAGCCCTTGATTGGCACATCTGCTAGCATCCACTCCCTTCACTAATGACACACAGTAGCAGCAGTGTGTACCGTCTATAGGTTGCACTGGAGAAATTCACCAAAGATCCTTAGCCAGCACCTTCCAAATCCATGACTACTGATATCTAGAAGGACAAGGGCAGCAAATACATGGCAATACCTCCAACTGCATGTTCACCTCCAAGCCACTCACCATCCTGACTTGGAAATATATTACTGTTCCCTCACTGTCACTGGTTTAATACTTTGTCATTGTGGGTCAGAAAGTGGACTGAGTGGTTCAAGAAAGCAGCTCACCACTATGATCTCAAAGGCAACTACGAAATGTTAATAAATCCTGGCCAGTCAATAAAACCCATGTCCCACGAGGGGTTTTGAAAAAAAAAAGTGAATGAGGAAACAGAAACAGAAATATGGAAAAATAAACTGAAAAAGATGTAAAGGTAAGGAACTAAACAAACAATGCAATGCACCTGACTTCTTTTTAAAAAAAAGGCCTTCCAAAGAAAATGGAAAGAAAACACTTAATTATGGATTTGTATGCATCCAATGATACTTACTGAATTACAGGTATTCAAATGATGTACAGAGCTCTATCTTCATGTGCATTTTAAAGAATAATGGCACCATAAGGGTTTGCCCAGATCCAAGGCCCCTCAAACTTTCACTTAAAAGATATCCACACAAAATACGGAATCAAATTCTAATGTTGAAGGAGCAAGTTATTTTTCAAGCTGGATGTAAACCATGGATATGGGTCTGATCATTTATAGAGTCACAGAGATGAAACAGACCCTTTGGTCCAACCCGTCCATGCCGACCAGATATCCCAACCCAATCTAGTCCCACCTGCCAGCATCCGGCCCATATTCCTCCAAACCCTACTTATTAATAGAACCATCCAAATGCCGAATCTCAAGAACTTATGGCATTTAGGATATCATTTAAACAATGATGTTTCTGTGGTTTTATTTGGGCTTTCAGCAGCACAGAGTCATAGTCATAAAGTCAATAAGCATGGAAATAAACACTTCAGTCCAATCAGTCTATGCCGAACATAATCCCAAACTAAACTAGTCCCACCTGTCTGCTCCTGGCCCTTATCCCTCCAACTTTTTCTATTCATGTGTCTATCCAAATGCCTTTTAAAAGTTGTAATTGTAGCCCCATACACCACATCCTCAGAAAGTTAATTCCACATGCGAACATACCTAGTTGTGTTTGCATTGTTGATGATATTGTAGTCATGCAAAGGTACAGCATGGCCAAAATCTTTGTTTATTGATGACTGAAGTGTGTAGATAAGGACTGGTATTTAACAACACAAAGTGACAGGTCAACATCAATCAGGTCCTTCAAGTCTATTTACTCTGCCCATGGAGTCCATCCAAAGGAAGACGAAGGATGTTAAACAAATACTGACCTTACAGGATAAAGAGAATCTGGCATTGCCACAGCTTTTTTTAGTCTTTTCTAACCATATATTCCAAACTTCACAACAGGGTACTTCCACTGCAGGATTTGTTCAAAAGCAACAAGTGTGCTGGCTATCAAGTCCTTATATGTGGCAAGATGACCTTAACTTTTTCAAAAAGGTTCTGTGAACAGTGTCTTGTTTATTATAATACTGTATTCCCAAGAAAGCCATTGGTGCATAATTTTGCAAGTCAGAAAAAACTATTGCTTTTAGTTTGAAAACCCTTTCATCTGCAAAATCCAACAATTTAATTACACAGCATGGCATTAGCTCTGTCATTTGAAGTCTGCAGTTTCATAGCTGCCTATATGGCAAGAAATTTATCATTGAAACAGATCATAAGTCATTAGAAATGCTGCAAACCGATAATGAGTACACTGTCATGAGTGCAGCTGCCACTTGTCAAGGTACAAGGTTATGATTTGAAGTGAGATATATGCCAGGTACCAGGATGATTACATTCGACACACTGAGCAGATGAACCAACCAACACAAAGACAGTGTTCTTCTTGATCTGATATTGATGCTGTAATCTACAAAGCTGAAGGTTGATTTCTGTTACACTTTGGCGACAGTCAGAGCGAACTGTTGCAATTTGTAAATGCTGAAAATGAGTGGATAAAGAGTGGAGTTGGAAAAAGTGCAGTCGGTCAAGCAGCATCAGCGGAGGAGGAGATTTGATGTTTCAGGTCAAAACCTTTCATTGATGCTGAAAATGAACAGCTACATTAATTTCAAATGGTCATTACCCCGGGATGGCCTGACAGTAAAGAAGTACAACAGGCAATTTGTTAGCCCGTGTGGGCGGCACGGTGGCACAGTGGTTAGCACTGCTGCCTCACAGCGCCAGAGACCTGGGTTCAATTCCCGCCTCAGGCGACTGACTGTGTGGAGTTTGCACATTCTCCCCGTGTCTGCGTGGGTTTCCTCCGGGTGCTCCGGTTTCCTCCCACAATCCAAAAGATGTGCACGTCAGGTGAATTGGCCATGCTAAATTGCCCGTAGTGTTAGGTAAAGGGGTAAATGTAGGGGAATGGGTGGATTACGCTTCGGCAGGTCGGTGTGGACTTATTGGGCCGAAGGGCCTGTTTCCACACTGTAAGTAATCTAATCTAATCTAATCTGATTATCTAGTGATGAACTTGGTATGTTTTGACAAGCTACTTTCAACGCAAATAAGCTCTAAGACTTAAAGTATTACACTAAGATATCAACAAAAAAACCACCGCAGATGCTGGAAATCAGAAACAAAAACAGAAATTGGTGGGAAAACTCAGCAGGCCTGGTAGCATCTGTGGAGAGAAAGAAAAGTTAATGTTTCATGTCCAGTGACTCTTCTTTAGAACACCAAGATGTCATCTTTGCTACACCAGATCACACGAGTATTGAAAGCACAATTATTGAATCTGTGTTCTGGCCAGGGATGAATCAGGCAGCTCAATAATTTGTGTATGCATGTAAGGCATGTCAAATTTTCAGCCTCAGCATTGGAGAGAATCTTGATACCCACACAATGTTCCATCCACTCCCTGGAAAAAAGTAGTAAGAGTTTTGTTTGCGGTGCAGGGGGAAGGTTCATAGGCTTGTGATGGATTACTTCTCCAATTTTTCTTTGTCTGACTACTTAGCAATATGACTAATGTAACTGCTGCTGACATGATGAGAGCTTTTCAATTTATTCAAAATGAATAGTGTCTGACAATGGACTGCAATACACTGGCAAACCACTTCAGGTCTTGTGCACTAAATGGGGAATGATGTATATCCCATTGTCACCTCACTATCCATACTTGAATTGGCTAAAAGAACATCTAATATACAAAATCAAATTAATGATCATTGATTGTTGAGCAACAAAACAGAATTTTTATACAACACCAATGGAGAGGTGATTATCATGCTCAGCAAGTGCAAACGACCTTGCCCAGCAATCAACTGTCCAAACACGTGAGGCACAGAACATTCTTCTTCAAAGATAGAGGAGAATGAAACAGATACATCATCAGTGACAGGTAAACTATGACAACTGGGCACAGGGCAGAAAGTGTGAATTAGAAATACAAATACAGATGCTGCGATAGTAGCAAAGGCCTCTAAAATATCTAGGCTATGTAGGAATTTTCAGCATTGCTTCGCGTGAGGCCCACTGAAGATGTTACCTAGTAAGGTAACGAAACATCTGGAAATGAACCTCCAAGCTCAGCAAACAAACCTACATCCAAAACATCCTGTTAGATGAAATTTCACAGTAAATGATATCACAAACTAAATACAACAGGAAGCAGCACCAAAGCAATTATCAATGAAGTGGATAGTGATGAGGGTGGCACAGTGACTTAGTAGTTAGCACTACTGCTTCATAACACCAGGGACCCAGGTTCAATTCCAGCCTCGGGCGACTGTCTCTGTGGGGTTTGCACATTCACCACATACCTGCATGGGTTTCCTCCGGGTGCTCCGGTTTCCTCCCCCAATTGAAAGATGTGCAGGTTAAGTGAATTGGCCAAACTAAATTGCCTATAGTGTTCATAGATGTGTCGGTTAAGTGCATTAGTCAGGGGTAAATGTAGGGTATGGGGATGGTTCTGGGTTGGTTACTCTTTGGAGGGTCTTGTTGGGCCAAATGGCCTGTTTCCAGACTGTCGGGTTCTATAATGGGGCACAAGGAGGATCAGAGCAAAGAATATTCCACACAAGAAGGCATACATTGATCTATGTTTACATCCATAACAACATCTTTTAATTAGACAAAATGAATGAAGTTAGAGTAGGATACTGTCAAACATGTGGACAAATGCATCTTTGCAGGAGAAGTGTGATATGTGTGTGTGGAATGGTTGGACCTCTGAGAAAAAAGTATTGAGATTTTAGATTATCCTGATATGGGATGGAGATTATGGAGGGATTGGATGTCTGTGGTGAAGGAGAGTAAATTTAGGACCAGGAAAATGGAAAATATTGGAGTAACAAAGAACCTCAGGAGAGTCATAAATGTACGTTGGAAGATTGAACAAGGGGAGAAAACACCGAGTCAAGTTAGGATGATATAGGTTATGTGGGACAGGAATAGACGAAAGCAATGGGTTGAACCAAATGGGGCAATCCTACTTTGTATATTTGGACAAGGAGATAGAAATAGGTTATGGATGATTGGGGCACCAAGAAATAATTTTTCCTGCTGTTGGATAAGTGTTGGCCAACTTTCTTTTCAATGTTGACACAAGATCATTTATGTCCATCTGAGCTGGCAGTCAGTTTAGTATCTCATCTATGAACGTAACACATCCATCATTGAATTACTTGCTCATTAACACACTCAAATAACATGTAATTTATCATACCTAGGCTTTTTTTATTTTGCTTAAACCCATCGTCTATTTTGTTTCAAAATAATAGCAAAACTCTTCTTTTGTGCTCCAAGTTTGAACTGTTTACCAGTGCTGCAACTCTTTGATAAATTCTCTGTGACAGATTCTACTGCTGGTGTCACTAAAGACTATGAATGCCAAAGGCAATTAATGGCGGACAGGAAGCTATACTTACACCAGGTGCATCTTCAGTCCAACAACATAATCAAACAAGTTGCAGTTTCATCCACAATATCTTCAAGCTGAACTTTGTCACGACAAACATAGGAACAAATTCCGTAATTCATACTGGCAGGATCACTCAAATTAATGCCAAGACAAATTAAATTGAAAGTCTACACAAGAAAATCTAAAATACAAATTTGTACATTAAAACAAAGGAATGCAAAGCAGTGAATTGGTGGGAAGTACACCATGACTGGGATATTGTGCATTTTGGTTGACAATAATGACGGATGGTGAATCACATCAGCCAAAATCTTGGTCAAGAGGTCTGTATTAAGAAGCATTGCAAAATAGGAATGAGAGGTAGAGTGCAGGAAGGTTTAGGGAGGAAGATCCAGCCTGTAGGGCCTCAGCAAATGAGAGCACAGTTGTGCCTATCCACCATCTTAATTATGCAATTCCTCCACCACCAAAGCACAGTGGCGACAGTGTGTACCATTTCCATGATGCACTGCAGCACTTTATACAGACTCCTTTGATAGCACTTTCCAAACCACAGACTCCACCACCGAAACTGGCAAAGGAACCAAGTGCATGGAAATGCCACCACCTGCAAGTTGTTCTCCAAATTGCACACCATCCTGAATTGGAAACATTTTACTGTCTTCACTATCACTTAATCAAAATCCTAAAGCTCCATTGCAGGACACCATAGACTCCATGGACTGCAGTGGATTAAGAAGGAAGATCCTCAAGAACAATTAGGGATGGGCAATAAAGACAGGCCCAGCCATTGATGTCCACATCCTGTAAATGATTATTTTAAAATATAAAAGACTGGAAATGTTATTGCGCAGGAACTTTGGAAGGTTGTGGGACAAAAGGAGGCACTTTAGCACCAAGTTATTTTTGAATTAACGATAGAGTCATAGAGTCATAGAGATGTACAGCATGGAAACAGATCCTTCAGTCCAATCCATCCATGCCGACCAGATATCCCAGCCCAATCTAGTCCCACCTGCCAGCACCCAGCCCATATCCCTCCAAATTCTTCCTTTTCATATACCCATCCAAATGCCTCTGAAATGTTGCAATTGTACCAGCCTCCACCACATCTTCTGGCAGCTCATTCCATACACGTACCACCCTCTGCGTGAAAAAGTTGCCCTTGAGGTCTCTTTAAAATCTTTCCCCTCTCACCCTAAACCTATGCCCTCTAGTTCTGGACTCCTCGAGCCCAGGAAAAAGACTTTGTCTATTTATCCTATCCATGCCCCTCATAATTTTGTAAACCTCTATAAGTCACCCCTCAGCGTCCAACACTCCAGGGAAAACAGCCCCAGCCTGTTCAGCCTCTCCCTGTAGCTCAGATCCTCCAACCCTGGCAACATCCTTGTAAATCTTTTCTGAACCCATTCAAGTTTCACAACATCTTTCCAATGGGAAGGAGACCAGAATTGCATGCAATATTCCAACGGTGGCCTAACCAATGTCCTGCACAGCTGCAACATGACCTCTCAACTCAAGTACTTAATACTCTGACCAATAAAGGAAAGCATACCAAACACCTTCTTCACTATCCTATCTACCCACGAATCCACTTTCAAGGAGCTATGAACCTGCACTCCAAGGTCTCTTTGTTCAGCAACACTCCCTAGGACCTTACCATTAAGTGTATAAGTCCTGCTAAGATTTGCTTTCCCAAAATGCAGCACCTCGCATTTGTCTGAATTAAACTCCATCTGCCAATTCTCAGCCCATTGGCCCATCTCGTCCAGATCCTGCTGTAATCTGAGGTAACACTCTTTGCTGTCCACTACACCTCCAATTTTGGTGTCATCTGCAAACTTACTAACTGTACCTCTTATGCTCACATCCAAATCATTTATGTAAATGACAAAAAGTAGAGGGTCCAGCACCAATCCTTGTGGCACTCCACAGGCCTCCAGTCTGAAAAACAACCCTGCACCACCACCCTCTGTCTTCTAATTTTGAGCCAGTTCAGTATCCAAATGGCTAGTTCTCCCTGTATTCCTTGAGATCTTACCTTGCTAATCAATCTCCCATTGTGAACCTTGTCGAACGCCTTAATGAAGTCCATATAGATCACATCTACTGCTCTGCCCTCATCAATCCTCTTTGTTACTTTTTCAAAAAACTCAATCAAGTTTGTGAGACACGATTTCCCACGCACAAAGCCATGTTGACTATCCCGAATGAGTCCTTGCCTTTCCAAATACATGTACATCCTGTCCCTCAGGATTCCAACAACTTGCCCACCACCGAGGTCAGGCTCACTGGTCTATAGTTCCCTGGCTTGTCTTTACTGCCCTTCTTAAACAGTGGCACCACGTTTGCCAATCTCCAGTCTTCCGGCACCTCACCTGTGACTATCGATGATACAAATGTCTCAGCAAGAGGCCCAGCAATCACTTCTCTAGCTTCCCACAGAGTTCTCGGGTACACCTGATCAGGTCCTGGGGATTTATCCACCTTTAACCATTTGAAGACATCCAGCACTTCCTCCTCTGTAATCTGGACATTTTGCAAAATGTCACCATCTATTTCCCTACAGTCTATGTCTTCCATATCCTTTTCCACAGTAAATACTGATGCAAAATATTCATTTAGTATCTCCCCCATTTTCTGTGGCTCCACACAAAGGCCACCTTGCTGATCTTTGAGGGGCCCTATTCTCTCCCGAGTTACCCTTTTGTCCTTAATATGTTTGTAAAAACTCTTTGGATTCTCCTTAATTCTATTTGCCAAAGCTGTTGCATGTCCCCGTTTTGCCCTCCTGATTTCCCTCTTAAGTATACTCCTACTTTCTTTATACTCTTCTAAGGATTCACTCAATCTATCCTGTCTGTCCCTGACATATGCTTCCTTCTTTTTCTTAACCAAACCCTCAATTTCTTTAGTCATTCAGCATTCCCTATACCTACCAGCCTTCCCTTTCACCCTGACAGGAATTGACTTTCTCTGGATTCTTGTTATCTCATTTCTGAAGGCTTCCCATTTTCCAGCCATATCTTTACCTGCCAACATCTGCCTCCAATCAGCTTTCGAAAGTTCTTACCTAATACCGTCAAAATTGGCCTTTCTCCTATTTAGAATTTCAACTTTTAGATTTGGTCTTTCCTTTTCCTCACTATTTTAAAATGAATAGAATTATGGTCACTGGCCCCAAAGTGCTCCCCCACTGACACCTCAGTCACCTGCCCTGCCTTATTTCCCAAGAGTAGGTCAAGTTTTGCAACTTCTCTAGTTGGTACATCCACATACTGAATCAGAAAATTGTCTTGTACACACTTAAGAAATTCCTCTCCATCTAAACTTTTAACACTATGGCAGTCCCAGTCGATGTTTGGAAAGTTAAAATCCCCTACCATAATTATCCTATTATTCTTACAGATAGCTGAGATCTCCTTACAAGTTTGTTTCTCAATTTCCCTCTGACCATTGGGGGGTCTATAATACAATCCCAATAAGGTGATCATCCCTTTCTTATTTCTCAGTTCCACCCAAATAACTTCCCTGGATGTATTTCTGGGAATATTCTCCCTCAGCACAGTTGTAATGCTATCCCTTATCAAAACTGCCACTCCCCCTCCTCTCTTGCCTCCCTGTCTATCCTCCCTGTAGCATTTGTATCCTGGAACATTCAGCTGCCAGTCCTGCCCATCCCTGAGCCATGTTTCCGTAATTGCTATGACGTCCCATTCCCATGTTGCTAACCATGCCCTGAGTTCATCTGCCTTCCCTGTTCGGCCCCTTGCATTGAAATAAATGCAGTTTAATTTATTAGTCCTACCTTGTCCCTGCCTGTCCTGACTGTTTGACTCAGTTCCATTCTCAGTTGTACCCATCTCAGATCGATCTCTTTCCTCACTATCTCCCTGGATCCCATCCCCCCACCTCACTAGTTTAAATCCTCCCAAGCAGTTCTAGCAAATTTCCCTGCCAGTATATTAGTCCCCTTCCAATTTAGGTGCAATCTGTCCTTCTTGTACAGGTCACTTTTAATTATTAAATTCTCGGCACTACTTGCCATTCAACATGTCAAGACCAACATGTAATATTTCAATATCATTGTACACAGAACAGAACATACTCTGAAAACTGGCTTATCTCAAATCAGTAATGAATTTCAGATGTTTTAGGTGATTTTGCAATGTACAACTCGCCTGTGACAAATTACTAAGATTCTTGTGCAAAATTTGTTGGCTAAAATTTATGTTAAACATGTTTTCTATGTAATTATTTTCTCCATATTTCTTTTTGTTACATGTATAGCTTTTTGCCCTTAAAATTCTGTTTGTGCTGTTAACTGTTCGAAATGCTGAAGTTTGTTTTAAAACCTGTCCAATTTAAGACTCAAAAGAGGGAACTATCTGATCAGGCATCATTCTAATTCCTTCAAGATGGAGATGATTGTACTTTCATGACTGTTAGAATGTAGCTTTACAATGGGGTGTATTAAATTGCGCAAAAGTAATGCGAAAATCTTCCATGGAGGCTGCAAACTCTACGTTGCTACCGATGTTAAAATGAATACTATTACAATCCCATGGAGACAAATAAACTGGATGAACCAAATTTAACAAATGAGCCCAGTGGAGAAAATCAATGGGGAGGATTTCACCTTTTGTAACCTTTACAAAATTTTTTGTAACCTTTTGCAACCTTTACATTCAAACAAATATCAAAAGAAAATTGTATTTAATGGACGTTGTGATTTATACTTTCATTTGGTTAGAGAACAATATATAAAAGTAAAAGAGAAGCCAGGGTGAACATAGGCTTCTTGAAGAATGAAGATGGGGAAATAATAATGGGGAACCAGGAAATAACAGAAAAGTTGAATAAATACTTTACATCAGCTTTCACAGTCGAAGACATTTATAGCATTCCAAAATTACTAATCTAACAGGATAGATTAAGGGAAAGCAGTGAATATAATATGTTGGGATATTCAGAAGGCATTTGATAAGGTATCACACACTAGGCTACTCAATATGATAAGAGTTCATGGTGTCAGAGGTAGTATATAATATAGATACAAAATTGGCTAACTAATAGAAGACAGAGAGAAAGGGATGAAGGTTAGATAGGGGTTTGGTAAATTTTGAATCCGTAAATAATGATGTGCCAAAAGGATCAGTGCTGGGTCCAAAATTATTTACAATATATATTAATGACTTGAATGAGGAAAGTGAATGTACTATAGATAAGTTTCAGATCACACAAAAATAGGTGGGAAGTTAAGGAATGAAGATGACACAAAGAGACTGCAGAGGACTATAGACAGTAATTGGGTTAAAATTTAGCAGATAGAATATTTTGTGGGGAACGTGAGTTACACACTTTGACAAAAAGAATAGAGAAGCTAAATATTATTTAAGTGGAGAAAGACTACAAAAATGTTCAGAACAGAGGGATTTGAGATTTCTTGTTGATGAGTCATAAAAAGCCAGAGCCTCAAGTTCAGTGACCAATAGGGAAGGCAAATGGAATGTTGGCCTTTATTTAAAATGGAATAGAATATAAATGTAGGAATGTTTTGCTAAAAATAAGTAGAAGGTACTAGTCAGATTACAGCTGGAATATTGTGAATAGTTTTGGGTCCCAAATCTAAGGAAAGATATCGTGGCATTGGAGGCGGTTTGGAGAGTGCTCACTTAGCACATCAGTGCATAAGATAATGCTGAAGAATTTACAATAATCTTCAGGCAGAAGTGCCAAGTGGATGATCAACCTCGGCCTCCTCCAGTGGTTCCCATAACCACAGATAGTCTTCAGCCAATTCGATTCACTCCACATGATATCAAGAAACAGTTGGAGGCTCCGGATAAAGGCCGTAGGCCCTGATAACATTCTCATATTGGTGTGGAAGATTTGTGTTTCAGAACTTGCCGCACCTGAGCCAAGCTGTTCTAGTATAACTGCAACACGGCATCTGTCTGATAATGTGGAAAATTGTTCAGGTATGTCTTATATACAAAAAAACAGGAAAAATACAACCTAGCTAATTACAACCCCATCAGACTACTCTCAATCATCAGTAAAGTGATGGAAGATGTTATCAGTAGAAATATCCAGCAGCACCTGCTGAGCAATAGCCTGCTGACTGATGTCCAGTTTCGGTTCTGCTCGGGCCACTCAGTTTCTGACCTCATTGGTTTAAACGTAGACAAAAGTGCTGAATTTGAGAGGGGAGGTGAGAGTGACATCCCTTGACATCAAGGTTGCATTTGACCAAATGGGACATCAAGACGCTTGAGTACAACTGGAATCAATGGGAATCAGGGGCAAACTCTGTGCTAGTTGGAATCATAACTGGCACAAAGAAAGCTGATTGTAGTCATTGGAGATTAGGCATCTATGCTCTAAGACATCTCTGCAGGGTAGCGTTCTGGGCTCAACCATCTTCATCAATGACTTTCCCTCTTTCGTAAGCTCAGAAGTAAGGATGTTTACTGATGATCATACAAAGTTCAGTACCATTTGCAACTCTTAAGATATTGAAGCAGTCTATGTTCAAATGCAACAAGACCTAGACAATATCCAGGCTTGACCTGACAAGTGGCAAGTAACATTCAAACAATAACAAGTAACAAATGCCAGGCAATTACAATCTCCAATAAGAGACAATCCTACCACTGCCCTTTGACAGTAAATGGCTGTAACCTTACTATCGCTGAATCATTCATTTTCAACATCATAGGAGTTACCACTAATCAGAAACTCAATTGGGTTCATAATATAAGCAATATATAGTTACAAGAGCAGGGCAAAGGCTAGGATGATTGCAGTGGGTTACTCACTTTTTGATTCCCAAAAGCTTGTCCACCATCTACAAGACATAACTCAGGACTATGATCGAATACTCCGCACTTCTCTGATTGAGTGCATTTCCATCAACATTCAAGAAGCTTGTCACCATCCTGGATGAAGCAGCCCACCTGATTGGTACCAAATCCAAAAGCAACCACTCCCCCTACCACCAATACTCAGTAGCAGTAGTGTGCCCTATCAATAAGATGCCCTGAATAAATTTGCCAAGGATCCTTAACAGCACCTTTCAAAGCCATGACCACTTCCATCTAGAAGGATAAGTGCAGCAGATAAATAGGAATATCACATCTGCAAGTTCTCCTCCAAGCCACTCATCTTCCTGACTTGGAAAAACTTTACTGCTTCTTCACTGCCACTGGGTCAAAATCCTAGAATCTCCTCCACAATAGAATTGTGGGTATATCTTCAGCACATGGATGGACATGTAAATTGAAGTTTCTGTCCAAAACATCGATTCTCCTGCTGCTCAGATGAGGCCTGACTGGCTGTGCTTTTCCAGCATCACACTCGCGAAATTGAACTTTGTAGTCATTGAATTTTAGAATAATGGAAGGTGAGCTTACTGAAGCATCCAAGATTCGTGGTTGACGTGACAGGGGAAATGTAAAAGGCAATTTCCCTACAATTAGGGGGTACAATCTCAGAATAATAACATTTAAGACAGGCATGTGGAAGAATTTCTTCTCTCAAAGGGTTGTGAAACTGGAATTTTTCATTACAGAATACTGTTGAGATTGGATCATATCAAACAGTATATCTCTTTGGCTGCTTGCAACTTTAAGTTACTAGCCCACACTTCTCATGTCATCTTACAGTGTTGAATATTAGATCCTGAAATTGGACAGCATTTGCTAGATAATCCCAAGTGTGTGATATATTACACTGACAACCAATTTAGCATTGTCAGTCAGGTGTGAATTGGAAGCTACACAAATGAATAACAAGGCCTTGTTTTTTGCATACTGACATAACAAAATGGCCTCATAAGTTTTATTTTAAAATAAAAGGGAAGGATTTTGCTGTGCTCACCTCCAAAGAATGAGAAGCAAACCTAAGGACTATGCTATTGATAGACAGTTCACTAATTGAGAGGGTCAAAAAATTCAGCAATCCACCGTACAGTCCAAAAGACCTGTATGGATTAAAAGAAGGCAAATAATATGGGTGGAGGTGAGAAGGTTGCTGATGGAGGGTTGTGTATTTTAGGTGTCAGCCTGTGAAGTCTGGAGGAAGACTAATAATTCAGGATTTCTGTTGAGGTGGCTTAATGCCAGGTACCAATAGACGGAGAACAAACAACACATGTAGGCAATTCGAAATATAATTGAGACCCTACTGACAGCCGATGATCCTGTGTTTCAATGTGGAATGAGGTATCCATTTGCTTCTGTTAGGCACGTGGGCCTCTATTAGGGGACAACTAACCAAACTTATGGAGGCTCAAATGTTGGTAGAATGAGGCAGTAAATAAAATAATAGAATAGAATTCCTACAATGCAGATAGTGCAAATTGTCTATTATTATTTGAGGTGCCCTGTAGCTCCATTCCTATTCATCTGTGGGAATGACAACTGTCATCAAACACTCTCCCAGACAGTGGCTTAGGCTATAAAAATATCCAACAATTTTCATTTATGTAGTGCCTTTAAGGTTAAAAAAAATCTAATACACTTCACAGGAACATGAAACTTGACACTGAAGCGATTAAGGCAATATTAAGACACTTGATGAAAATCTCAGTCAACATCAATGAGATAAGTTTTAAGGAGCATTTTAAAGGATGTGAGAAAATGTTGTTGAGACAGAGTGGAATGGGAGAGAATTGAAGAGGTTCCATTAGCTGAAGGAATAGCTGCCAATGATGAAGTGATGTACAAGAGGTCAGAATTCAAGGAGTGCCGAGATTGCACAGGGATGTATTGAATCAAAGAATCTCTACTGTATCAAAAGAGACCATTCATTCTATTGAGTGTGCCCTGGCACTCAAAACAGCATCCCACTCAAAGCCAACATTCCCTGCCCCCCCACCCCTCCCCAAACTATCCTCCTAACCGTGCATTTACTATGACTAATCCATCTAGTCCAAATATCCCTAGACATTGTAGAGTAATTCAGCATGGTCAATCCACCTAACTTGCACATCTTTGGACTGTGGGACGAGTGTGGGAGCACATGATAGAAGGTGCACACTCCACACAGTCACCCAAAACTGGAATCTAACATGAGTCCCTGGTGCTGTGAAGCAGCAGTGCTGACCACTGTGTCACCATGCAGCCTAAAGAAGGTCACAAAGATACAAGCAATCAAGTGCATGGAACAATTTGAATATATAATGAGATGTTAAAATATTCATTATGAATTCATCAGGTAATGTGAACTTTGTTTAATAAGGACAAGTACGTATGATACAAATTGCATTTTCCAATTACAGAGGAACCTCGATTATCCGGCATTCGATTATCTGAATATCAGATTATCTAGCAAGATCGCAATGTCCTGATGCTTTGCTAAACTATGTTATCCGGCATTCGATTAACCGTACAAAATACTCTTGTGCCCTTTGGATAATTGAGGTTCCTCTGTATTCTATCCCAGGGTATTTTTCTTGTCAAAATAATTGTTAATGAAACATAAATATGTACTTTTAAAGGTAAGTTGGAGACACCATCATTCTGTGATTGAAATTTTGTGTTGTTACATGTATCATTGTCAGTTCAATTTCAACAGATTTCTGTTACCATACTTCTTTTACTGATAGTGCTTTAGCCACATTTTTCATCCCTGTGCACAATATCATGTTTTACAAGTCACACCAATCAGTCACAGGTTCTTCACAGTTTCCCACTATACAGACAATTTGCTGATAAAAATCACTACAAACTGCAGTTTTTGCAGTCACTGCAAAGAAAGATTTATTTTACAAATCTTTTAACAAACATTTCCCTTGACTTCTGACATGCTGAAAGTAGTACTTCAACAAAGATAATCCATTGCTATTTACTGGTTTACTGAGTTGCAGGTTCAAATATCTACTCCAGGATTTATATACATAGGCCTCATGCATGAATTACATGTTAGCGTCCAAATTCAGCAGGTAACAGGGAAGGCAAATGGAATGTTAGTCTTTATTTTAAACAGAATACGGTATAAAAGTAATAAGATTTTGCCAAATCTATACAAAGCATTAGTCAGACAGCAGTTTGAATACTGCAAACAGCCTCTTAACTGATGAAAGAAATACTGTAGTTGGAGGCAGCTTAGACAAGTTTGGAGAAGTTAGACAATATTCACTAAATTGATACTAGGTATGGAGGGACAAAAACAGAAATTGCTGGGAAAGCTCAGCACTCTGAGGAGTTCTGATTCTGAGGTCACTTGACCCAAAAAACATTAACTCTGATTTCTCCCCCACAGGTACTGCCTGACCTGCTCATCTTTTCCAGAAGTTTCGATTTTTTTTCTGATTGACAGCATACGCAGTTCTTTCAGATTTTACCAGGTTTGGAGAGACTGTCTTATGAGGAGAGGTCAAGTCAGTTGGACATGCACTCATTAGAATATGAAAGAATGAGAGGCAGATATATTAAAAGATACAATCTTCTTAGAGGACTTGACAAGGGTAGATTCAGAAAGTGTACTTCCTTGTTGTGGTAGAGTCTATCATCAGAAGGCATAATCTCAGAATAAGGAGTTAAGACAGAGATGAGAATACATCTTTTCTGGAGGTTCAAATCTCTGGAAATCTTTAGTGCGTGGGCATTTGAGACTAGGTCATTGATGATTGATGGGCTGGTAATTGGATAGATTGGATTTGTCCTGTTTTGTGTTAACAGGACCTGCCTGGGCAATTTCTCACATTGTCAGGTAGGTGCGCTGCATTGTAGCTGTATTGGAACAGCTTGGCTAAGAATGCAGCAAGTTCTAGAGCACAAGTCTTTAGTTCTAATGCTGAGATATTGTCAGGGAACTGGAATAATTGCACAGCGGCTGGCATCCTGTCACCAAGTCACCCTTTATTTACTTGTACACAGTAGACTGGCTGTGGCCAGCCGGCCAGCTCGGCGTCAGTCCCATGAACTGAGGAGATTTTAGATATCCTGGTTATTTTTTTTTAAGCAACAGTTGTAATAAGGCTTAACACAGCCAAATAAGAATGGACAACACAGTCCAAAGTTTCTTTCTCCTCACAGTACACTAGCTGTGGCTGGCCTGTCAGCTTGGAGTCAGTCCCCTGAACTGATGAGATTCTAATTTCCTGGTTATGTGCTTTTTTCTTCTTTTCCCCTTTTTTTCAAACTTTCCCCACACAGCTGCCATACAACTGCAGTGCTCATATTCCTCAGCAGCTATGTGTGTGTGTGTGTGCGTGCAGGTGCAAAATACAATGAAAAAAAGAGTGAAAATAACTTTATTAACATTCCATCACCAGAAAAGACACTCATGTAGCAATGAACCAGTGACAAGCAGAGTCCACAGTGAGCAAAACAGGAAAAAAGGTAAAGAGAAGAATAGAGACTAAATCAAAATAGAACTGGAGGGGGAAATAAAGCAGTCTATTCCCCATAGTGCCCACCTCTTCCTAAAGAGGCCAAGAATATTGGTGGACACCGTGTGCTCCTTCTCCAGGGACACCCGGGCCCGAATGTAACCATGGAAGAGGGGCAGGCAATCTGCCATAACAATCCCCTCCACAGCCTGCTGCCTGGACCTGTTTATGGCCAGCCTGGCCAGGCCCAGGAGCAGACCCACGAGGAGATCCTCTGACCTGCCCTCGCCCCTCCACACCCGATGCCCATGATCAGGAGCCTGAGGCTGAAGTGCAACCAAATACATAAAAGAAGATCTAAAAATGGAGTGTCGATGCTCACATCCTATATATAAATGTTTCACAGACTCCACAGCACCACAGAATAAACAGTTGGGCTGGGAGTCCGTGAATCAATGCAGTTGTATGAGACTGTTGCAAGCATCCACCCTTCACCCCAGATCCCATGTAGAGAGCCCTCCACTGGGGATCCCCACCACCAGGTGATAAATGGGGACACCATGGCATGTCTGGACAGTGGATAAAAGAGAAGAGAAGAGAAGAGGTTGGTGTGCAGCAGCAGTCGATATAGGGCCCACTATTTCACAGCCCTAAGGGGGAAAAACCTAAAATTCTGGAGGCAGCTCAGGCTGTGGGGCACAGGCTACCTCCTGTTTATATTTTTTTTCTGGTTATATATTTCATTAAACAATACAGTTTTCAAAACAGTTAATGTTAACAGCTGTATACAAAGAAACAGCAATTTTACAAGGGAGAGGAATGGTAAAGTCAGACCACAAACCCTACCATTCAATCAGTTTTCAGGGAAAAGAGGACAAACCTCAAATCCCACCTCCTGTTTATATTTTTTTATTATTTTTTTCCCTAATTACCCCCATACTACCAGCTAACTGCGGTAGTGCTATTTTTTCCCCAGCACCCATGTTGTGTGTGTGCAGGTGTGAGACACAGTGAAATACACGAGGTGCACAAATCTTTATTCAATTTCCACCACCAGGAAGAAAAGAAACACCTAAATGGCCAATGGCAAGCAGTGCCCTTCACATCAACGGGCAATGCTGCATGATCAAACAGTGATGGGGAGGGCAGGGATTAAATCAAAATAGAGTTGGAGGGGGAAATAATACACTCCACTCCCTGCGGCGCCCACCTCTCCCTGAACAGCTCCAGGTAGTTTGTGGACACCGCGTGCTCCTTCTCCAAGGACACCCGGGCTCTAACGGAACCGCGGAAGAGGCAGGCAGTCGGCCCTAACGACCCTCTCCACGGCCCGCTGCCTGGACCTGTTTATGGCCAGTTTGGCCAGGCCCAGGAGCAGACCTCCTCCGTACCGGGTGCCCGAAGATCAGGAACGTGGGACTGAAGTGCAACCAAAAGCAGAGGAGGAAGTTTTTAAGAAAATCAAAAAGGGAGTGCAAATGCCCACACCCAATATATACATGGTCCACGGACTCCACAGCGCCACAGAACAAGCAGGTAGGCTGGGAGTCCGTGAACCACCGCAATCTGCAGTTGCAGGGGACTGCTGCGTGCAGTACCCTCCACCCCAGATCCCCGAGAGAAAGGGGGAGGATTCCCACATAAAGAGCCCTCCACTGGGGACGTCAACCCCCCTGTGGCAAATGGCCACGCCAAGGCGTGTCCGGACAGTGGATGAGGGAAAAGAGGTGGACGGTGTGCAGCAGCAGTCGATACAGGGCCTGCCTTTTTACGTCCTTAAAAGGGACAAAACTACCTCCTGTTTATATTGATCAGCCAGGGCTTTCCTTATTGGCCTAGTTAACAACCCCAATCAAGGATCTCATAGTCAACACAATCCACCTAGTTCCAATCACTATATCCCTCCCCCCAATAAGGCTGGTGGTGTAGGTCTGGATTTTCTCTTGCGGCTTTTCCTCCAATGATTTTGCCTCAGGTCCAGTTCCTCTGACTCAGATTCTGACACTGCAGTGCGTACTGGACTGTAGCATGTCTCTTGCATCAGTGGTGTCTTGGGAGAATTTCTTCCTCTTTTTCCAGTGGTAATGATATCAAAGCTGCATCCATCTTGGACTCTGAGGTTTCCTCAACACTAGATGGAGGGGGAGAACCAACAGTTTCTGACAGGTCTTCTGACTGTTCTGAGGGGCCACGTATGTCTTGCTCCTGTCCCGTTTGCGAGGTAACAGCTTTCAGGTGATCCTCGTGGATATTCAGGACTATATCACCTACTTGTACTCTGTATCTCACAGGATCTGACCTTGTGTCAACCTCGCCTCGCACCCATACAGGGGCATCTCCATGGTTCCACCGCCAGACTTCATCCCCTGAATCAAATTATCTTTCTTGCTTAAGGAGGCATATGGCTGGCATTGGCGTTCATGCTGCCATTTCACCCAACCCACCATGCCTGGAAATATCAGGTTTTACCTGGTGTGGAGTCTTCTTCCCATCAGTAACTCTGCTGGAGCTATCTCTGTTGTTGCATGCAGGCTGATTCTGTCATTGAACAGGAACAGGGACAGTGTGGTATCAAATGATGCTGGAAGTTTTTTTTTAAGCCTGTGTTCAATGTTTGGATCGCTCTTTCCACTAGACCATTGGACGATGGATGGTACGGAGCTGTCTTCATGTCAAAAACGCAATTTGAATTTAGGAAATATTCAAATTCCCTGCTCATAAATGAAGTCCCATATCTGTGACCAATACTTCTGGGAATCTATGCATCATAAGCGATGCTCGCAGCTTCTCAATTGTCATCCCTGAGTTTACCAAACAAATGTTATGCACGTCCAACCACTTTGAATAGGTGTCTACAATGACCATGAACATTGAGCCCATGAAAGTCGTCATTACCTGAGTCCAGGGTTTAACTGGCTATTCCCACGAATGTGGGGATGGTGGCAATTTTTGTCCTTGTTGACACTCTGGGACCTAGGTTCGATTCCAGCCTCAGGTGACTGTCTGTGTGGAGTTTGCACATTCTCCCCGTGTCTGCGTGGGTTTCCTCCAGGTGCTCCAGTTTCCTCCCACAGTCCAAAGATGTGCAGGTCAGGTGAATTGGCCATGCTAAATTGCCCATAGTGTTAGGTGCAGTAGTGTGAGGGAAATGGGACTGGGTGGTCTATTCTTCGGAGGGTTTTGCATGGACTTGTTGGGCCAAAGGGCCCATTTCTACACTGTAGGTAGATCTAATAACAGTGGAACCTGGGCCCAGGCAGCAGCCAGAACAGCAGCAGTAATGGGGGTGATGGTAGTGGTTGCGAGTGCAGCTGAACACAGCCCAAAGAAACAAGACAAAAACAAAAACAGTAGGGAATGTCTCCAGTCAAAATAAAATTTTCCCCACAGTACACTGGCTGTTGTCAGCCAGCTTGGAGTCAGTCCCCGAGATTCTAAACCTCCTGTTTATAGTTTGTTTTTTTCCTTTTAGGAGATACTAAATCTTCTCCTGTTGATCCCTAGTCAACCAGGGCTTTCCTGATTGGCCCAGACTAACAACCCCAGTCAAGGATCTCATAGTCAACAAGATCCACCTGGCTCCAATCACTGTAGGAACATGCCTTTTGCTGTACCCAGTGTCTCTAGCTACTGCAAATTGTTAAAGACTCACCTAACAGAAGGGTGACTTGTATCATCTACCCAACACATCTGGCTTATTGCAGTTCCAACTTTGGATCATCCTCCATTCACCCTGAAGAATCTAAACTCTGAGTATTGAAAGAGGTGCCATGATTCAAATGGGTTGAGAAATTGAAGCGTTTCCAAAGATAAAACTAGTTTTAAAATCCCAATACTATTTGGAAATGAATTTACTAGATCTCCATTTTTAAGTATACAAGAGTAATCAGACTAGCATGTGCCGTTCACAGATTTTACTGTATTGCTTGCTTCATGTGGAATAAACCACAACACTATTTGAAGAACAGTAGTTATACCTTGAGCTTATTCAACTTGCACAGGGAGGTTGAAGTGTTAGAATCCTAGCTTGGAACTGTATGGAACATGAGTTACAAACAGTCAGTTTCAGCCTGAGACTGAAACCAGCAGAGAATATGGTGTCAGTGACAAGGGTATGAAGTAAATTGGGAATGTGAGATGAAAATGGTGCAGTGGTTATATTTCTGGACTAGTAATTTAGCGGCTGAGGCTAATAGTCTGGGGATATGGGTTCAGGTCACATCCTGGCAGCTGGTGACATTAAGTAATAAATCAATTAATAAATTTGGAACATTCTCAGTGACAATCATTGATCTTTGTAAAACCAACACAGCACACAAATCTCCTTGAAGGTATCAAGTCTGCTGTCATGACCTAGCATTGCCTCCTTGTAAGTCCAGATCAGCAGCAATGTGATTAATTCCTAATTGCCCGGCAATTAGGAGATTGACAATAGCCACACTCTGTGAAAGAAATGAAAAGACTGAACTCAGTGTTTCTGACTCTTCCATATTTAACTGAAGACTTAGATAAATGACAGCACAGAGACAGCCTGGCGTGATTGGGAGATGAAACTCAATGTCAATTGCCAAATCCTCTCTGGGGCCTCCTGAACTGGGACATGGACTTCCACCTCCACACCTCATCTCGAGAGGACTGAGATGAGTCCACCTGGTGAATGAATCTGGAATCGGGAATCTGGAAAAAGGGCAACTGACATGGAATAAGGGGCAATGGAATGGGAGCTGATGGTGGAACAATTGTTGACCAGCGATTGTCCAAAGTTGGGATCTAGAAATTAGGGTGTGGGGATAGAGTGCAAAAGGATGGCAAGTTGAGAGAGGAAGACAGGATTGGGGTGAGAGGAACACTGGGAAGTGTGGGTCAAGATTAGGCTGGGCATGGGGGGCAAAGACAAAAGTTGAAATCTTGCACAAAATGAGTTCTACATTCATCTATATAGCAAAGGAGACTATACTTTTAACAAAATTCTGACTGATATTATACAGTGTTTCAGAAATTCCAATTTATTCTTTTTTTCAAAGTAGCCTCTTCTCTTGTTTTGCAAGGAGCAATTGGTAGGCAATCTACAAAATAATAAATTTAGAGGATTTTTGCTCTCACCCACTTGTGCACAAACTTGCAGAGTGGATAAACAAATCACGATAGAATCCATTATTGGCCATCTCCATTGAAATTAAGTTTAAACAAAAAGATCATATCCTATACATAGCTGGAATGCTTTCATTGTAAAATGAGAATTCATTCTTTCCATAACTTCTACATGGACACATTAATATTCAATTTGTTCAGCAATAGTTGTAGTTAATAGAAAAATCTGTAGACTCTTTATTGTTAAAATATGAATGATATGAAAATTTCTCTCTCAAGCAAAATAATGATCACACTATTTTCAAGTGCAGTGCAAGTATCTAAGCAGGGCAATTTGAAAAGTAATGTAATGGCCTCAAGCACTGCACTGTGACACTCATTCTGAAGCAGCTGGGATTATATTGTTGAACAAAACATACATTGCCCTTTTACACAATGGAGAGCAGATGGTCAAATTACTGGAGCTATTAATAGCTTCAACAACATTAAGAAATAAATAATTGCTGCTGCTTTGCAGTCTCAGAGGAGATGAATCTATGTCCCCATCTCTCCATTGGGTGCATTAGTAATGTGAGTCAGGCCTTAAGGGGAGCTACCTCGAGATAGTGTGGGAAGGATGTTTCCCAAGAGGGGATCAACATAAGAAAAAACTCAGATGGTGATTCAACCTGGGCCACTAACCTGATCTTCAAGGACCAATTACATAGAATGAACAATATAGATTCAGACCATTTGACCCGATTGGTTTACCCAGTGGTGATATTACTCTCAATTTTATTCATCAAACCTTATCAGTATGTTCTTCTTTTCCCTTTGTCCCTCATGTCTTTAAGCAACTTCCACTTAAATATATCATTGTTATTCACTTCAGTTATCCTATGCGGTAGCAAATCCATATTATAAAAGCTTCTTAGGTTGCTAACCTTACATGTCTAGTCTGATGTAGGTGACAATATTTTTGACAGTGTTATAAGTCTTAATGCCTGTTAAGCAACCTCACTGACACTAAAATTTAATTTTCCAAGTGTGGAGTCACATTTCATCAAATTTTATTTATTTTAAATGATTCCAAAAATTAGAGGTCGACATTTAACAACAAACATTATTTTTCCTAATTCTTTTAAATCCCTCTCTTATTCCTACACTTCTTTCCTAATCTTTATTTTTCCTTCTGGACATGATTTAAATATAGGTTGTTCTGTTATAAAACGCGTTTCGTCAATGCAAATTCATTGTAATGTGACTGATGAATTGAGGTTCCTGTTTCTACAGCGCGGACTTTTAAAACGTGTTTTGCCTGCAACAAGATGACAGCATCAACACTTCAAGCATTGTTTCTAACGCGCGACATTTCTACAACACGGTGTTGCACAAGAACGCAACCATCATGTTATAGAAGGGCTAACTGTACTCAGATAGACTCTGTCTGGTTCAGATTCTGCATAGTTCAGTGAGGTTCTTTCAAACTGATTAGCGGAAGAGACAAGCAGGCTCACACAGGTACCAGATCACCCATAGAGGAACACTCTGAATACTTCCACTGAAGAGCTCTGATATCAGTTTTGAATCCTGGGAGAAGTTCAGGTCGCTGCACCAGGCATAACTAAATAAAAATACAGTACAGCCTCCTTTGAAAGCAAGTGCGCAATTGGAAGCAGAAAGAAAATGCAGACAGGGGAAATTGAGAGTCAACAAGTGTTCAAACCTCAACAATCTTTTATTATATTAGCAGCTATCTGGGTGTAGATAGATCTTGATATGTACGTACTGAAAGCCGACTAAAGACGTAGATGAAGAACATGGTCACCTGCACCTTGGAGCGTGGACAAGAAGAAAGGACATCACAGTTCAGTGGATTTCAAATGACATCAATTCCTAGGGCAAATCTGTATGAAAAGTTTCTGGGCAAATTCAAGTGCAGTCAACAGTTAGCATCACCCATGACTGCAAAATCAATGCTAAGAAATTACTGAGCTAAAAATCACACAACACCAGGTTATAGTCCAACAGGTTTAATTGGAAGCACGAGCTTTCGGAGCGCTTAGTGACAACCACCTGATGAAGGAGCAGCGCTCCAAAAGCTAGTGCTTTCAATTAAACCTGTTAGACTATAACCTGGCGTTGTGTGATATTTAACTTTGCAAACCCCCGTCCAACACCAGCAACTCCAAAACAAGAAATTACTGGAACAACTATACTTTATTCAGTATTGAAAATCAGCTTTTATAATTTTTAATTGTTCGCCTTAGCATATTCTTCCTCAGTAATCACTAGTTTTATGCGGACTCCATTAAATAGATTGATTATGTCAATGTGAAACTAATGCTTCTTATAATTTCTATTGTTATTTGAGACTAACTAATTTTGAATGCACTCCCTAGTAGTCTTAGATTCCTGCTTGCACCTACATTATCTATGTTTTGTAGCAAGATAAAGGCTTGAGCCAGGATCCCAGTTATGTTTCAAGAAGTATCTTTGTCCATTCCACGACAAAAAGAATGTGAAGAAAAGAATTATCTTTAACTATGGGATCTTGAAGGCTTTGTGCAATCAAAAATCAAAGACTTGAGAAAACAGGGAGTTGAGCTGTCAAGGAACTAGCGTTAATGCTGTGTCCCCCAACGACTATAAATAATCAATTTGTTACAATCTTGTCAATTGAGAACAGCTCACACCCACTGAGTTGGAAGGTTTTCATTTCCTTTCTGGCTGTGAGCAAGAGATGTAACATGCAAAACACAGATAGTCAGGGAGCTTTCTTGAATCAGAATGCTGAGAAGCACTGAAGTGGCAATGATTATGAGGAAGCCCAGTCAGAAACATTTAAAGAAGCAAGATGACCCACTGAGATGGGAAATATAGCACGTTCTTTCTTCTTGGTTAACTCACTAATATATATGTGCAAATTCAGTTAAATATGGAGTTAATTCATAGCCAACACCCTATGTGTTCACCAAACTGTGAAATAAACCAATGTTTTACTAGCCATGTAAATACAGTGGCTACAAGAGCAGGTCAGAGGCTAGGAATACTGTGGTGTATAACTTACTTCCTCACTCTCCAATGCCTGCCTACCATCTACAAAGCACAAGTCAGGAGTGTGCTCAAATACTCCCCACTTGCCTGGACCAGTGCAGCTTCAACGTCATTGAGGACAAAACAGTCCACTTGATTGGCACCTCCATAAACATCCATTCCCTCCATCACTGATGCCTAATAGCAGCAATGTTTGCCATTTACGCTGCCTAAATTTACCATGGCTTCTTCAACACCACCTTGCAAACTCCCGAGCACTACCATCTGGAAGGATAAGGACAGTACATACATGGGAACACTACTTTCTGCAAGTTCTCATCCAAGTCACTCACCATCTTGACTTTGAAATATATCGCCATTCCTTCAGTGTCCTAGATCAAAATCCTGGAACTGTCTCCCTAATGGTATTGGGGTCTACTTATACCAAATTGATTGCAGCAGTTTGTGAAGGCAGCTCAGTGCTATGTTTTCAAAGTTGCTAGCTACAAGCAATAAAAGGCTTTTGTCCAAAACGTCAATTTTCCTACTCCTCAGATGCTGTCTGCCCTGCTGTGCTTTTCCAGCACCACTTTAATCTAGACTACAAGCAATAAACGCTGGCTCATCCAGGGGCAACAGCATCCCATGAGTGAATAAAATAAAACTAGATGGCAGATATTGCATAATTGCAAGTTGGTCTTGTTGATTGACTTGTCTAATTGAATGTCTACTCAGACTGATATCAGATGAATTGAAGAGACACCCTTGAGGAAATTAAATCCCAGATATCAAATCACAAGGGCACACTATAACTGTGTTCCTGGCCATTGTTGTCATAGAAGTAGATGCAGGGCAGTTTAGACGTCAGAAGCTCAGATCTCTTCGAGGACTGTGCCTTAAAGGGTATCCATGGCAGGTCTGAATTTGTAACTGTATCTCTCCACCTCATTTTCACAAGTGAAGATATATTCAGTTTACAGATTTATCGTTCAGAGTTAGAGCTCAAGGTCTTGCATTGTCACACTTGTCAATCTTCCCTGAACTGACCATAATTCATCAATGTCATCTTGAAAGTGTCTGTCTGAAACTGCATGTGCTATTCTAAATGCATCTTTAGTAACTTAAGATGAAATGTCCTTGACATGCACTCCATTACTTGATTAGTCCTGTTGAAACCAGCTTCACATTTATATGATGTGTTTCCTTCTCAATCTTTGGCAAAGAGGTAGATTTTAAGTCTCTTAAAGGAGGATTGCAAATGAGACAGAGATTTTGGAGGTAATTTCAGAGCTTATGAACCCAGTTTGTTGAAAGCACCACCACCAATGAAAGGCCGATAAAATTGGCAATGTTCAAGAGGGCAGAATTAGCAGAGTGTACATTCCTTGGAGCTTTGTTGCACCAGATTAGAGAAAGGATGAGACCAGGCCATTGAGGGATTTGAAAGCAAAGAAAGAATTTTAAGTCAAGGAATTACCAGACTGGGAACCTCTCTTCAGTGATGGGTGAATGGGGCTTGGAGTTGGGCATCAGAGTTTTGCCAATGTTTATGACAGTAGGCACTCAAACTGCTGGCTATCAAGGACTCCTAGACATCAGAGATAAGAATGAAGTGGCACTTGTCCATATCTGGGTCATACAAAGTAATTGCTCCTATGCTCTCTGACAGTATAAACTCTCACTGCAAAGAATCATTCAATGCTGCTTCAGCGTAGCATTCAGATCACATCTGAGAAATTTCAACCATGAAAAATTCATTAGACTCTGCCTTTTGGCTTCGTGAGATTTCTTACGCATCCCCAAATTACATTGTTCCACCACTGGCAGCCATAACCTCAATTGCATGGACCCAAAACTCTGTAATGCCCTCCCTAAATCTCTTCTGTCTCATTCTCAAATGCACTTCTTAAGGCCTCTCACTTTAAGGAAGGTCGAGGTCAATGGTCTCCACATATTTTTAGGTGGCTTAAGTGTCAGTTGTTCAATGTTTTACTGGAAAACCTTAGCACATCTGGAAAGTTAAAGGCACTCTCTAAATGAAAATTATTCTTGTATCTGCTCACTATGTTGCAAACAGCAACACAGGAATGGTAGGAAGCCATTTTGTTCTTCAGGTCTATTTTAACGTTCATTGAAATCTTGGCCTATTTGTGACATAACTCCATATTACCACCTCTGCCTAATAATCCTTCATAACTTTGGTTAACGTAAGTCAATTCATTTCTGATTTAACTTTAATAATTGATCATTGGCTGAGTATGCGATTTTTTACCTCATGATCTAGGTTGCTAAATAAAAACAGAGAGTAGTTGAGGCCCCAACACAAGAAAGCACCAATTAAATCCTACCAGTTTGAGTATCTGCCCATTATTGCTATCCTCAATTATCATTAAGGTTATTTAAAGACTTATTTCAGGAATTCTGCATGATTTCCAAATAACACAAAATAGTTCAATATTTAAACAATAACATAACCAAATTAAAATACATTTCAGTTGAAATTATTGCAAAAATGATCCACGGAACAAAAACAGAGATTAAAGTATAATCTAATTATCAAAAAGGATGCATGCAATAACTGGTCAAACCTCCTTTGACAGCAACTTTCAAACCTGCAGTCTCAACCACCTGGAAGGAAAAGGGCAGCAGTGACATGGAAATACCATCGCCTGCTGGGTCACCTCCAAGCCATTCACCATCCTGAGTTGGAGATATATCACCATTCCTTCACTATTGCTGGGCCAAAATACTGGAATTCCACCCGAAGGACATTGTGGATCTACCTAAATGACATGGACAGAAGTGGTTCAAGATAGCAGCTCACCACTTCCTTTTCAAACGTAACTAGGGATGGGCAACTAATCTGGCTCAACCAATAGCACCTATTCTGTGAATGAAAAAATAGAGTGAAAGGGGAAATTTTTCCTATACATTACAAAATGTCTGATCTACTTTAAACTGTAATGTAAGAGAATTAATTATGATCGGTCGATCTCCCCTGCCATTGGGAAGGAATAGTGAGGGAATTAGATGCGGAATAGGTCACAGTAAGGCAAGTACTTCAATTGGATGAAGAAGTGGAAGAGGTATCAGGGAAAGAGTTAGATATGAGGCTGACTAGGAACAGGAGCATTAAATGGGGCAAGAATTGGAGACTTTCCTGGGGTGGGTCCAAGTGCAGTGTTCAAAGCATCTCAAGACTCAATGTGAATTAAGGATGCTCTAAGACTGGAACAGATGTTGTTCAGAATAACAGAGCTGATCCTTTCCAGTAGAAAGCTTGTTTTTACTGTGATTGTTTTCGATAAGGTTCCTGCTCTATCCCCTTCTGTTTCTCTTCATACCATCAAAAACTACAAGGTATTTGCTTAATCAACCAATATTTCGCAGGCAGGGACACAAAGAACAGGGCTGATTCCTGAATTTCCAGGAATGGCCAAACTTCCAATTGAGAAATAAATAAAAATCCGTGAGAATTTTACGGCTCTTTGTTCCTTGCATGCCAGAATTTGATGCTAATTGTTGTCTAGCAAATGCACTGTGTACTGAACTGTGGTCCAGTCAATAAAGTGCTGACTTAAAATGGCACTGCAACCCCATCCCCATTCTTTTTCACTGTTTTAGCTGACTGAACCTCTGTTCTGACCAACTTCAGGATTGAGGTCCTCGGCAAGGAAAAAGTGAAAGATCTCACATCAAAAATAGAAGTGCTGTTAGTGTGATTTTAAACTCTGTAAAATAAGTCTATACAAAGAGACCATAAGGCATGAGAACAGAAGGAGGCCATTCAGTCCATGGAGTCGAATGGATTCCAGCAATCAATGAGATCATGGTTGATCTGATAATCCTCAACTCTACTTTTCTGTCATTTTCCTGTAATCCTTTATTCCATTACTGATTAAAAATCAGTCTATCTCAGCTTCGAATACAATTACTCAGCCTCAATACCCCTCCGTGGGAAGGAATTACATAGATTTGCTGCCCTCTAAGGAAATAAATGTCTCTTCATCTCTGTCTTAAACATGTGACCCCTTACTCTTTTATGTTGCCTGGTCCTAGTCTGTCCCAAAGGGAAACAACCTCACGGCATCTGCCTCTGTCAAGTCCTTTAAGAATTTTGTGTGTTTCAATAATGTCACACGGTCACTAAGGTTATTCTCATATACTCTAATGCGATCAAGCCAAATCTACTCAACCTCTCCTCATAAGACAATCACTCCATACATGGTAACAGCCTGATGAACCTTCTCTGGATTGCCTCCAATGCCAGTATATCTTTTCTTAGACAGGAGGACCTAAAATGTGCATGGTAATCCAGCTATGGTCTAACTAGTACCTTGTTTAGTTTTAGCAAGTCCTCCCTATGGTTATACTCCATTCCCTTTGAAATAAAAGCCTTCCTTGTCTTCCTTATTACCTGCTGAACTTGCATTCTAATATTTTGTGATACATGCACTAAGACTCACAAATCCCTCAGTGGTGCAGTGTTATGCAGCATTTCCCTATTAACATAATAGACAGCTCTTCTATTTTTTTTTTTTTTTTTTTTTTTAGATTACTTACAGTGTGGAAACAGGCCCTTCGGCCCAACAAGTCCACACCGCCCCGCCGAAGCGTAACCCACCCATACCCCTACATCTACATTTACCCCTTACCTAACACTATGGGCAATTTAGCATGGCCAATTCACCTGGCCTGCACATCTTTGGACTGTGGGAGGAAACCGGAGCACCCGGAGGAAACCCACGCAGACACGGGGAGAACGTGCAAACTCCACACAGTCAGTCGCCTGAGGCGGGAATTGAACCCGGGTCTCAGGCGCTGTGAGGCAGCAGTGCTAACCACTGTGCCACCGTGTTAGAGACAAAAAAACCCCTGCAGATGCTGGAATCCAAAGCAGATAGGCAGGATGCTAGAAGAACACTAATTCTTCAGGACTGGTGGTAGGTGTCAGTGGAGGTGCAGATAGAGGGCTTGGTGGGGACAGGATGGTGAAGTGGGGATAGGTGAAGAAGTGTCCTGAAGAAGGGTTATACTCAAAATGTTGATTCTCCATTTCCTGATGCTGCCTGGCTTGCTGTGTTCTTCCAGCTTCCTGCCTGTCCACTTCTATTCTTCTTGCCAAAATTCACAATTCCACATTTCCCACTTTATATTCCATCTGTTAACTTTTTGCCCAGTTGCTTAACCTGTCTATATCCCTCTGCAAAATCTTATGGTAAGGTTCATTACTTTGTTGACAACATGTGATTCTTTTTTTGCTACCCTAATAACTTCAGACTACTAGCAAAACCAAATGAAAGCCAATAGGATGTTTCTCCCCTTTAATAATCATATCATTAATTTTCAATTCTCAAATTGTTGGATTTCATGGCATCAATTTATTGTAGGATGCCTGCCTTCTTCAGTGGCCATTTTCTGCTATTTTATGAATGACATGAATGTTAATTAAGTACAAGTCAAGAGTGTGGTGCTGGAAAAGCACAGCATGTCAGGCAGCATCTGAGGAGCAGGAGAATTGACATTCCAGGCATAAGCCCTTTATCAGGAATGACCTGATTCCTGATGAAGGGCTTATGCCTGAAATATTGATTCTCCTGCTCCTTGGATGCTTCCTGACCTGCTGTGCTTTTCCAGCACCTCACTCTTGACTCTGATCTCCAGCAACTGCAGCCCTCACTTTCTCTTAATTAAATACAAGTCTGGAATACACTTTGTGCATGTGATCAACTGTGCAAAACCCAAGCATGAGTGGGGCTAAGATACCTGAGCCTTGGGGAGAGTCAATTGCCTCGGTTCAGGGACCCAAACCTATGACTCAATTTGACAGTCCAAACCTGCTATGTTTTGTTGCATCTGCCCATGAAAGTGAACTGGATGACAGCAAATCTTTCCAGATTTAGGAGCAATATTCTAAACCTACCTTATTGTAATTAGTTCAGAAACACGTACACTAAATGCAATCACTGCTATTCTGAGGACCTAATTTGATTAGATTGTAACCACAGGGAAGACGTTAACTCCAAATTTAGTAAAAGAATCATACTGATAGAGTGAGAAGAGTTTTAACAAATGCCAGGCCAGCCTTGAGGCAGACAGGACTGAGACGTAGAGACAAGTAAGAGTCAAAAATACCAAAGTTACGGTTTGATTTTCTTTGAACCCACCCACCATTTCACTGATGTGTATTTGCACAGTAGGCTGGGGGCTCCCCACTAAAGGTAGGTGGGAGTCTGAAGACGATGATGCAAATCAACTTAGGGAGGCAGTGGTTTGTGGTAACATCATTGGACTACCAATCCAGGACCTCAATTAATGTTCGAGGGACATGAGTTCAAATCCCATGATAGCAGATGATAAAATTTGAATTTAATAAAAGCTTAAGATAAAAACCTGATCTACTGGCAACCATGCAACCACTTTCAATTGTGGTTAAAAACATATCAAGTTCACTCATGTCTTTTAGGGTAGGAAATCTGCCATCCTTACCTGGTCTGACCTGTGTGTAACTCCAAACCCACAAGACTACACTTCTGGAAGGATGTGATGGCTTTAGGGTGTTTGCATAAAAGATTCACAAGTATGCTTCAAAGGATGAATCCAACTGCTCTGTAATTCAGGACCTTTGTTGACTTTCAGAGATCTTTGCTGTTAGACACTTGCTGTTGTAGTTTGTAGAAGGCAATGCTTGCAGCAACATTGACATTAATTGCCAATTGTTCAAAATGGAGGTCATCTGTCAAGTTGAACATTCTATTGGTCACAATGTTGATGAGGTGGAGAAAGAATGAAAAAGAAACAAATCCTGCTCTCCAGTCCCCACTATCCTGTGGGATATTGTGTCCAATACTCTCTTTTCTTTTCTTAGTGCAGGCTCGGAATCCATGACTGGCATTGACTTCTGCAACCAGAAGTCAATGCGTTGGCAAGCCAATCAGTGAGTGCAGGACTCTTGGAGCAGATGTGTGGCTTTGCAGTTCGGAGGGAATATTGGCCCTACCATATGTGCCTAAAGATCTGCAAGTTGAGAGTCAGGCTGTTCAAATAAATGAAGATCCACAGTGAAAACCAATGTCTCCTCACATTGAAGGGACAGCTGAAAATGTTGAACATCCCTTGCCCAACAAAAGTCTAACAATTTCAATTCTGAAATCTTCAACTGAAATCCCAGACCGTTCTCAAGAGCTTTTGTGTGTGATGGGGGAAAGCTGGTGAGGGATTCCAACTTTCCTTTGAGTGAACAAATGGTTACTATGCCCCTTCTTATGGAAGGTAACTGGAACTCAGGGTCATTTTTATGGACAGAATGTAGGTGTTTTGCAAAGTGGTCAACCAGACTGTATTTCATCTCCCCACTGTCGAGCAGACTACACTGTGAACAGTGAATACAATAAACTAGCTTGAATGAAGTACAGATAAATTACTTCTTCCTCTGGAAGTTGTATCTAGAACCTTTGATGGTGGGGAGGGAAGATGTAAATGGGTAGGTATTATACTTTCTAAGATTGCATGGGAAGGTGTCGTGCCTGTGTGAGATGTTGGAAATGGAGGAACAGTGGCTTGAGTGTTCTGGAGGGAACAGTCCCTGTGGAATACTGACAATGAACAAGGTTTGCCTACCATTTCATCTCTCTCTCTCTCACTCTGGGCTCCACCTCTCAATTCGCTCACCTTTCCAATTCCCCCACTGCTTTCCCCAATTTTGTCTTCAGCATACCTTTCCTAAATACTGACATTCTGATGAAGAGTCTCAAGGTGCAAAATGTTAACATTACTTTCTTTCCACCAATACTGCCAGACCTGCTGAGTTCCACCATTACATTCAGCTTGTCCAGTGCCTCTGCTAATACTTTTGTGGGTTTAGACAAGTGCTGTAGACTAAATAGTCCAAATATAAAGAAAAAAGTCTGGGATAATCCCAGTGGGTGGAAAGAGGACAGTAAACAGGGAAAGATAAATAGACAATAAAAAGGGAGGAGAGGGAAATTAGTATTTCTCCTACATATTATACTGACGTTTAGCCAGCAGATGGGAGCCAGACCCAGGGGTCCTGAGGAACCCTGCATGCCTTAAGGGCCATGAAGAATATGACTGGATTCTGGAATGTACCAAGTGAAATTAAGAACACTGACTACAATTGTATAGCTCCTCTCAATCAATAAATGGCCTTACTGTCCTGAAAACAAAATTGCAGGTTCACCTTGAACTGAAGGTCAGTGTGTCTATAGCACCACTTCTAAAAAGTGACAGTATAAGTTACTGACACTTTTGCAGGGCCAGCTGGTGGGTAGAAATTCTATTATTTCAAGTCAATGTCAGCCTTGTTCAAAGATACCAATCTCATTTCGAACTGAGCTCATAGATTTAATCCTGACTCCAGAGGCTTGACCATAAGATCCAATACTGCCAGGGGCATTGTGGCAATGTTACTGGACTAGTCATGTCCACGCCCCCAAACAACCCACCCTCCAATCCTGGCACTTTCCCCTGCCACCGCAGGAATTGTAAAACCTGTGCCCACACCTCCTCCCTCACTTCTATCCAAGGCCCTAAAGGAGCCTTCCACATCCATCAAAGTTTTACTTGCACATCCACTAATATCATTTAATGTATCCGTTGCTCCCGATGTGGTCTCCTCTACATTGGGGAGACTGGGCGCCTCCTAGCAGAGTGCTTTAGGGAACATCTCCGGGACACCCGCACCAATCAACCAAACCGCCCCGTGGCCCAACATTTCAACTCCCCCTCCCACTCTGCCGAGGACATGGAGGTCCTGGGCCTCCTTCACCGCCGCTCCCTCACCATCAGACGCCTGGAGGAAGAACGCCTCATCTTCTGCCTCGGAACACTTCAACCCCAGGGCATCAATGTGGACTTCAACAGTTTCCTCATTTCCCCTTCCCCCACCTCACCCTAGTTCTAAACTTCCAGCTCAGTAACTGTCTCCATGACTTGTCCGGACTTGTCCTACCTGCCTATCTCCTTTTCCGCCTATCCACTCCACCCTCTCCTCCTTGACCTATCACCTTCATCCCCTCCCCCACTCACCCATTGTACTCTATGCTACTTTCTCCCCACCCCCACCCTCCTCTAGCTTATCTCTCCACGCTTCAGGCTCACTGCCTTTATTCCTGATGAAGGTCTTTTGCCCGAAACATCGATTTTGAAGCTACTTGGATGCTGCCTGAACTGCTGTCCTCTTCCAGCACCACAAATCCAGAATCTGGTTTCCAGCATCTGCAGTTATTGTTTTTACCTAGTCATCCAGAGGCCTAGATTAAAACCTGGAGATAAGAGTTTGAATGCCAGCATAACAGATGGTGAAATTTGACTTTAATAGCATCAGCTGGTACATTGGCAACCCTGTAACTATCATCAATTGTTATTATTCTTCTTTGATTTACTAATGTCCTTTTTAAGGGAAAGAAATCTGCCATCATTACCCAGTCTGGCCTATGTGTGACTCTACACTCACAGCAATGTTGTTAACTCTTAACTGCCCTTTTAAATGTCCTACAGAGCCAACTACTTCAAGGGCAATGGGGGATGGCAACAAATGCTGTCCTTGCCAGTGATGCCTACATCTCATACAAGAAGAAAATAAACCTTTAACACAGTAAAGGGGGAGAGCTGCTAGAGCTGCTGGCTTCTGAATGAGGCATTAAACCTTTTCATTTAGATACAGAAGATCAAGGAAGTTTTGTACATTTTCCTAGTCAACAATTATCCACCAAACCTATGTTTGACTATTATCTCATTGCTGTTTGTGGGAATTTGCTGTGCATAAACTGAACCCTGTTTTACTGCAGTTAGAAGCACTTTCTTAGTTATGAAGCAATTTTGAACCTTGCCAGGTTGTAAAAAGTGCCAGTGAAATGCAAATCCTTCGTATTGGTGCTGTGAGATTGCATCCCAAAAGGTTATCTGCCAGCAACAATTCAAAGATTTCAATGAAATTCAGGAAATGTATCAAGCTGCTTTGAAACAAAACAGCTTTTTATTCATTACAGGCCTGCAGTGCCACTCTGACGGGTGAGTCAGACATCACTTCGCTGCCTCCAGCTCTCTTTCATATTTTATGTTTCTAACATGGAGGAAGTCTGAAGCCAATCAATTGTCAGAGAATCAATTGCCTGGATATTTACTTAGTCTATGCTAGTGAACTATGCAGACAGGATAATTGATTGCCTCTTTATTCCGTGATGGGGTGCAGCCATCGTTGACAGGGCCAGCATTTCTTGTACATCTCCGGTTACCCTTCAACTGAATGGCTTGTCAAAGGGTTGTTGAAAGTCCTATGTCAGACTGGGTAAAGGCTACAGATTTCCTTCCCTAAAGGACTTGAGTGAATCAGATTGGTTTTACATGACTGTGAGATGGGCTTTCAATCCTGGACTTAATTGGTTGCTGCGATGGGGTTTGAACCAATGTCCCCAGATAATTAGCATGAGTTCTTGGTATACACAATGACATTATCACTATAAGTCCTCCGAAAATAAACAATTGTCCATGTCTTTCATTGAAGGATCAGTGATCACACAGCTTAAGCAGGCTTCAGAAACAGGAGTTTAATGTGAAACAGGGTTATGCTGTTTGAATAGGGATATGTACAAGCTGATCATCATCTTCTAATAGCCTGACATTGACACTACCTGTGTCAAGTGGTCGAAAGGCAATTAACATGGTAGCTGTTTCAAACAGCACAAAGGATGTTGTGGTTCTGTTCGCCGAGCTGGGAATTTCTGGTGCAGACGTTTCATCCCCTGTCTAGGTAACATCCTCAGTACTGCCACTAACCGGAAGCGGCAGATTCAAACCACTACAAATGCCGGAGGAAAGATCACAGAAGCGCTTCACAGGAGGCTCCCAAGCACTGAGGATGTCACCTAGACAGGGGACGAAACGTCTGCACCAGAAATTCCCAGCTCGGCGAACAGAACCACAACAACGAGCACCCGAGCTACAAACCTTTGCACAAACTTTGAGCACAAAGGGTGGCATTCATATAACAGTTTACCAGAAACTTAACATATATCCATGTGACTATAAGAACACATCAGAGACTAGGTATCCTACAACAGGTAACTCACCTCCTGATTCCTAAAGATTTTCCACCATATGGAAGCCAGGTGTGTAATGAAATTATTCCCCAATTTCCTGGATGAGTGTAATACCAATAAAACTCAAAAGCTTGATGCCATTAGATTTGACATCACATCCACAAACATCCATCCCCTCCACAGCCAATACTCAGTAGCAGTAGTGTGTATTACCTACAAGATGCTCTGCAGAAGTTCACCAAAAATCCTTGAACAACTCCTTCCAAATACATAATTTCTTCTGTCTAGAAAGACAAGGGCAGCAGAAATGTGGGAACAGCAGAAACGTGGGAACAGCACCACCTGCAACCTCCCTGCTAGGCCTCTCACCATCCTAACTTGGAAACATACCATTGTTCCTTTAGTGTCACTTGGTCAGAATCCTGGAGTGTCCTTCTTAACAGCATTATGGGTGTACCTACTTTACATCGACTGTAGCAATTCAAGAAGGTAGCTCACCGACACATTCTCAAGGACAACTAGGCAAGGGCATTAAATACTGGCTCAGCCAATGACACTCAAATCCTATTACTTAAAAAAAACTCAAAAACCATGCAGAGTGATTGAATCAGGTGAGCAATGTGATGAAACTCTTAATGGATACAATTTCTACCCATAATATATGCCCATATTCCCCACCAATGTTGGGTGGAATGGGTTTCAGTTTGTGGGGTGCTGGTAGCAGTATTGGGGTAGAAAGAAACTGCTATGGTGGAATGAGCTTCACTTGAACTGTGCTAGGACCAATGTTCTGGTGAATTGAATAACTAGGGTTGTGGGGAGGCCTTTAAGCTAATTAAGGGTAGAAAGTTTGGGAGAGAGTTACATATGATTACGAAGCAAAATGATTTGGCAGCATTGCAGGACAACCATTTTGATAATTATCCCAGATTGGGATAGGATAGGATAGAAAGTACAAACATAAGAAAACTACAACAAGTAGGATAAAAAGCAGATAAAAGTGCTATAAAAGCAAAATTAACGTTTCTTTTCACAAATGAGTTTTGTATTCAGACCAAATAAATTTAAAACACAATTTAAGATTATTGTGTATAAGCATATAGCTGTAAGAAGAGGATTGAAATTGGGAATAAAATATTCAGTGGTATGTGACTTTTTCAAAAGAACAGAGGGAAGCAAAGGTTGGCGGGTTACCTTCATTAGTATAAAATGGAAGAAGTACAATAACAAGAAAGGATGTCGGATTGAATGATTTAGAATCCAAATGTTGGAGTAGCTGTTCTGTAGGTCAGTGAATAAATTATGAGAAAATAAGTACATGTAAAAAAGGCAATACACCAATCATTGGTTACTTTAATCTTCATGCAGATTGGGAAAATCAAAATGTCAAAGGTTGCCATGAGGAAAAATTCAAAACTGGCAAGTTTAATAAATTACTTCAGAGTAGGAGGCCCCCTAAAGAACAATAGTAGAATTTAGCAAGAGTTTAAGAATGAGAAATTTGGGTCAGAAACAACTGTGATAAACTTAAATAAGAGTAATTGTACAGGGATAAAGGCTGAGCTGGCTGGATCGGACAGGCAATGGGGTTTAATAGAAAGGATGGTGGAGGAACAATGGCTGACATCTCAGAAAGTAGTCACAAATGTATCACAGTGAGGAAGAAGGATTCTTGGAAGGGAATAAACTTACAATGGTTAACCAAGAAGTTAAGGGTAGGATCAAAATGAAAGCAAAAAACCCCAAAATGTAGCAAAGATTAGTGGTGAGCAAGAAAATTGGGAAAGTTTTCAAAAGTAACAAAAAGATAATGAATAAATAATAAATAAAATCAAAAAGTCAGAAAATAAACTCAGTCCAAACTAGTATATAATATAATATGGACAGTAAGAGCATCTTTAAATATATGAAAAGGGAAAGAAATGTCAAAATAAACATAGGCCTTTGAGATAATAAAACTGGCATAAAAGTAATGTGGAAACAGGGAATGGCAGAGGAGTTGAATAATTGATATGCATCAGACTTCTTAATCGAGGATATTAAGACCATTCCAAAGGCATTAAATTATCAAGGTTATCAAGAGGAACAGGAAGTAGATAACCACAGTAACTATCACGATAGGAAAAGTACCATGGAAACGAATAGGATTACAGGCTAAAAGGTCTGACTTGACTTGACAGGTTACATCCTCAGATTTTAAAGGAAGTAGTAACAGATATAATGGAAGCACTGGTCATAATCATTCAGGAATACTTAGATTCTGACAAAATCCCTGAGGATTGGCAAACTGCCAACGTAACACCCTTAACGAGCAATAAAACCAGGTAGTGTAGGCCAGTTAGCTAAACATCTATTATGAAGGATGTAACAGCAGAGCATTTAGAAACGCTTAATATGATCAATCGGAGTCAGCATGGTTTCCTGAAGGGGGAATCATGCCTGACAAATTGACTAGAATTGTTTGAGTTGACAACAAGCAGGATGGATAAATTGGCACCAGTGAATGTAATATACTTGGATTTCCAAAGTATACCACATAGAAGGTTATTTAATAAGACAAGAGTGTAGTATATTAGCATGGACAGAGGACATTGGAACTCTGCTCTTTTATAATCTTTATTAATGACTTGAATGAGGACGTGGAAAGGTAAGTTAGCTGAGGAGCTGTGGATAGTGTAGAGGGCTGCTGTAGGTTGCAGTGGGACATTCACGGGATACAGAACTGGGCTGAGAAGTGGCGGACGGAGTTCAACCTGGAAAAGTGTGACGTGATTCATTTTGGAAAGTTGAATTTGAATGCAGATTACAGGGTTAAAGGCAGGATTCTTGGCAGTGTGGAGGAACAAAGGCATCTTGGGGGCCACGTCTATAGATCCCTCAAAGTTATCACTCAAGTTGATAGGATTGTTAAAAAGGTAGATGCTGTGCTGGCTTTCATTAGCAGGGGGATTGAGTTTAAGAGCTGTGAGGTTGTGCTGCAGTTCTCTAAAGCCTTGGTTAGACCACACTTGGAATGTTGTGTTCAGTTCTGGTCGCCTCATTATAGGAAGGATGTGGGAGTTTGAGAGGGTGCAGGGGAAATTTACCAGGATGCTGCCTGGACTGGAGGGCATGTCTTATGAAGAAAGTTTGAGGGAGCTAGGGCTTTTCTCACTGGAGCAAAGGATGATCGGTGACTTAAGAGAGGTGTACAAGATAATGAGAGGTACAGATAGAGTGGATAACCAGAGACTCCCTCCCAGGGTAGAAATGGCTATCACGAGGGGACATAATTTTAATATGATCGTAGTAAGGTTCAGGGGAGATATCAGAGGTTGGTTCTTTACACAGAGAGTGGTGGGTGCGTGGAATGCACTGCCAGCAGTGGTAGTAGAGTCAGATACTTTATGGATATTTAAGCGACTCTTGGATTGGCACATGGATGATAGTAAAATGAAAGGTACACAGGTTAGTTTGATCTTAGAGTAGGATAAAAGGTCAGCACAACATCGAGGGCTGAAAAGGCCTGTACTGTGCTATACTGTTCTATGTTCTATGTTCTACAATGTTATCTGCAGCTCCTCCTGCACCCACCCCAAGTCTTGAAGAAGGGTTGCACCAGAAATATTGACTTCTCCACCTCCTGATGCTGCCTGGCTTGCTGTGTTCTTCCAGCCTCCTGCCCGTTTACTTTGTATTCCAGCATCTGCAGTTTTTTTGTCTCCATAATATTATTCTTGCAGCTATCCTGAGTGCAAGATGAAAGATTTTAACACCGTGTCTCTTTTTCAGTAATATTAATTTTCTCAGTCTAGAACAGCATTATCACTAGGCTGTTAAGATACAAAATCACCATATGAAATGTTTAGGGTTGGAATCATATTTCTGAAATTTGCTTTTCCCCAGTAAGAGCATTATAAACTTCATGCATGAAATTCCAATTGGTACCAGGTAGAGAGTGGGAAGATCACACAACTGGAGCTGGAATTGGCCACAGGATTCATATTCTACCAGGATTCTGACCTGTGTACTTTGTAGAGGAACTTTACGTAAATCTGGATTCTTCTGTGTCTCTCTGCTGTGCCTGGAGGATCTCTCTGGTGGCAGTTTGTGTGGTATCTTTGGAACTCTGTCCAGTTTTCCTGATAGGAGCTTAACTATATACCCAACATTAAGAGTGAAGAAGAGACTTGCATTTACTTAATACCTTTCACAGTGCTTTGCAGTCAATGGAGTCACTGTTGAAATGTGTGAAAGAAAGCAAGATCTAAGAAACAAAACACAACAAAGACCAGATTATCTGATTTAGTGATGTTGGCTGCAGGTTACACTTTCACTGGGACATTAGAGAGATTTTTCCTCTTTTTCTTTTAGTTCTGAACGATTTTGAAGAAGGGTCACTGGACTTGAAACATTAACTCTGTTTCCTCTCCTTTCCAGATCGGTTGAGTTCCTCCATCACTTTCTGTTTTTGTTTTACACTTAAAGTGCCAACTTTTCTGTCAGATAGATGTAAACATTGCTGTGCTACAATTTCAAAGAAGAGCATGGAGGGGTTGGTTTCATAATTGTGTCTTGGCCAATATGTAACCCTCAATTAACAACATAAAAGGTTATGAATCAGTACTTGGACTCCAGCTATTTACATTATGAATGATTTAGATGAGAGAACTATGTGTAATCTCCAAATTTGCAGATGACACAAAGCTGGGAGGGAGGGTGAGCTGTGAGCAAGATGCAAAGATGCTTCAGTGAGATTTAGAGATTTAGACATTTGAGTGGACTATTCCATAGCAGATAAAATACGATGTTGATAAATATGAGGTTATCTACTTTAATAATAAAAACAGGAAGGCAGATTATTATTTGAATAGAAATAGATTGTGAAAGGGGGAGGCGCAGCAAGACCTGGATCTCTTTGTACAGCAGTTATTGAAAGTAAGCATGCAGATGTAGCAGGTGGTTAAGAAGACAAATGGTATACAGAGGAACCTCGATTATTCAAATATCAGTTATCCGAATATCCGATTATCTGTAGGAGATCTTGAGGTCCCGGTAGAAGCATTATATCAAAGATGCATTTCCAACACTGACCGTGTCTCTTGTTTACAGTGATTAAAAATAAACTCCGCTTCGTGAAATCCTGGACTGACGGGACACCGTCTCCAAATGACTGACCTCCCTCCCTCCCTCTCCCCACCCCCCCCAAACACTTTGTCTGGAATTCTACACAGGGGTGTACCCTCAACCTCCCCTTCGCCAGATAATCTCTCCAACATTGTCCTGAGGGCAAAGGTGGAACCTCTCAAAATGTTGCAATAAAACGTGTGTGTGTGTGCACGCACGCTCGCGCTATTTGGAAACTCAACCCCAAAAAGCAGCAGCTGCGGCAGTCTTGTTGTTGGTGTCCAATCCGACTGCCCCAGAGAGGGGGCGGGGTGGGGTCAGATGGGGGGAGGGGTGCAGACTGTATACAGTGTTGGATGGGGTTGGGGGGGGTTTGGCAGTGGTGGGTGGAAGGGGGTAGTGTTGGACGGGGTTTGGGGCAGGAAGGGATGGGGTGGGCAAGAGTGGGGCAGTGTTGGACAGGGTTTGAGGGTGGCCAGGGGACAGAGCTCACGCACAGTGTGCTGCTGCCTTCTCTCCTGAACGGGGAGTGGACTTCGCAGAAAACTCCAAGCCCCAGAGGAAAGGCATTTAATTAATTAACCGAATAATCAATTATCCAAACGAAATAGCACCCGCCCATTTTGTTCCGATAATTGAAGTTCCTCTGTATTAGATAGAGGGTTCAAGTACAGGAGTAAGGATGTTTTGCTGTAATTGTTCAGGCTCTTGTTGATACCACACATTGAACACTGTATTCAGTTTGTCCTCCTTATCTGGGAAAGGATATTCTGGCTATGGAACAAAGATTCACCAGACTCATTGCTGGGATGGTAGTACAGATTATGAAGAGTTACTAGATCAGTTAAGACTGTATTGACCTTGGAAAATGAGGGGGTTATTTCAGAAAAACCAATAAAAAATTATCAGGGCGAGATAGGAAAAATGCAGGAAGGACGTCTCCATTCCTGGGGAGTCCATAACCAGGGGTCATATTCTAAGGGTACTGGACAGGCCATTTGGGAATGAGATGGTGAGAAACTTCTTCACCCAGAGAATGGTTGAGCCTGTGGAATTCTCTACTATAGATGATTGAGGTCAAGGCATTGAATGTTTTCAAGCAGAAGTTAGATATAGTTATTTGGTCTAAGAGAAAGAGGGAACAGAATATTGAACTGGTCAATCAGCCATGATGATATTGAATGGTGGAGCAGGCCCAAAGGATCAAGTCACCTATTCCTGCTCCTTTTGATTTTCCATGTTTCTGGGTTCTGAGTTAAGATTATTACACCATTTAATTTATTGTTGCTAATTGGAATCTGTGTGTATACTTTGGCTGCTGCATAACAATAACATTTTAGGGCATCCTGAGGCTGTGGAAGATTGTATTTTAATAGATTTTAAACCAGCTGGAGGAACTGAAATCAAAATACATACATTTTCTTTCATAGAGTTACTGACTTCCTCAGTCTTACTGCTGTCATCATATACATTGTTTGACAGGTACTCTCTATATGTGTGCAGATATTTCCTAATCAATTTGTTCAGGTATATTTTACACTCCTCTGGAGCAGGTGAGGCTTGAACCCAAGATCCTGGGTCAGAGATAAGGCACTACCAGAGTGCTACAAAAGCCCCCTTTTTATGTGCTCAGACCATCTATGAACAACCATCTATTTCTTCTTAACCATAAATAAAGCCATTAACAAACCTATCAATGTGATAACAACACATTAACAGAATTTACTCTTCTCTTTCAAATCAAAATATGATAACCATCTTTCCAAAAGGAATAAAATAAATGTGATTTTTTTTTTAGCTTCAAGTCACACAGTATAATACACTCAAATATGAAAAACATTTTTCCACATATGGAAATAATTGCAAAGCAATTAAAGAAAAAAAGTGTTCTTCCCCATATTCTGAGAACACGATAATGTATGTGATTGATCAGTCACAAACATAACAGAAATTAAAACGCTTCTTTCTTGCTTTGTACTGGGAACAAGTTAGTCATTCACAAAAACTTTATCTTTTATTGATTTTCCATGAATAGACTGGGAGAGTGAGTACAGACCACAACATTGAACCTTGTGGAAAACATAAAATTAAAAAGTGTAACGAATAGTGAAAAAGGTAGTCATATTGACCTTAAGAGGATACAGACAAACTGATGGAATAGCAGGACAAGGGTGTATTAATTTCAAGGCAGTAAATTGTAAAGTGATGCATTTTGAGAGGCTGAATGATCAATGAAAATACAAGCTAAATATTACATTTTTTAAGGGTGTGTAAGAATAGAGAGACTAGAGTAAGAGGTCGTTGGGCATAATTATTTGATTAGATTACCTATAGTGAGGAAACAGACCCTTTGGCCCAACAAGTCCACACTGACCCTCTGAAGAGCAATCCACCCAGACCCATTCTTCTAACTAATGCACCTAACACTACGGGCAATTTAGTATGGCCAATTCACTGGGCCTGCGGGAGGAAACCGGACCACCCGAAAGAATCCCACGCAGACACAGGGAGAATGTGCAAACTCCACACAGTCAGTTGCCCAAGGCAGGAATTGAACCTGGGACCCTGACACTGTGAGGCAGCAGTGCTAACCACTGAGCCACTGTACCACCCCGGTATGTTGGTATAAGATGTGTCAAACAAGTATATGGGTTGCAATGTTTTCCAATCAGAAGCAAAAGTACAAAAATGAGATGATTTGCTAAACCTTTACAAACTACTTGAACATCGCAAAAGATTAGTTTGTATTCAGTTAGAGTATTGCGTCCCTCTCTGGAACTATGCTTTAGAAAGTACAATTTGGAGAGGATACAGAAAAGATTTACCAAAATGATTCTAGGAATGGGAATTACAACTGTGTTAGTCAGTTGCAGAAGGTAGGGTTGAAGTTCTAAATGCAGGAATAGCTAAGGGAGCAAGATAAAAAGATAAGTTGTTTCTGCAAGTGCAGTACTTAAAAACAAGGACTGCAGATGCTGGAAACCAGAGTCTAGATTAGTGTGGTGCTGGAAAAGCACAGCAGTTCAGGCAGCATCCGAGGAGCAGGAAAATCGACGATTTGGGGGAAAGCCCTTCATCAGGAATGAAGGGATTTTGCCCAAAACGTCAATTTTTCTGCTCTATGGATGCTGCCTGAACTGCTGTACATTTCCAGCACCACACTAATCTAGACTCTGCAAGTGCAGTAACTAGGGACCATAGGTTTGAAAAACCAGAGGTAGCATAAGGAAGCATCATTTTCACATTGAGAATTGCTATGCTTTGGAATGCACTGCCTGAACATAATGCTCCTTCTGAGGCCTGACCAGCATCTTTTGAAGATTTAGCATAACATCATTTCTATTCCATGAATAAATCCAAGAATTGAGATTTTCATCTTGCCCTGCCACCTCAAATTACATTTGAGAACAGACATCACCAGGGATCTGTCCCAGCATCCACGTTAAAATTGTGCCATTTAGTACTTATCATCTCTTTTCATTCTTCTATCAAAATATATCATTTCACATTTATCACATCCATCAACTTTCATCTTCCCTGTTTGGCCCATTTTGTTTGTCTGTCTTTGTCCTCCAGCAATCTATTATTAAAAATCTCTTTGTTTGCTGCACTACCAAGTTTTGTACACAGAAGAAATGTTTCCTTTTCTGGGGATGAATATGGAGGCTATCAAGATAAGATGGTCACCAAGAAATTTAAAAGGGAACTCAAAAGAAGCATCCTAACCCAAAGAGTCGTGAGAATGTGGAACTCACTATCACAGGGAAAGGTTGAAACGAACGTTAATGATGAATTTAAGCACAAGTTAAACAAGCATATGTGAAACAGAAGGGGATACAGGGGTTTGGTTATGGACTCAGATGGAAAAATGTGGGAAAAGGTTAAATGGAGCTTAAGTGCTGACATGGACTGTTTAGAATAAATTGTCAGTTTCTGCATTGTATCAATATAATCCTTGTATATTATCCAAAAGCAATTGGATCCATGTATCAAGTTCAGGCTATAGAAATACTCTTTGAAACTACTCAGTATTCAACATGATTATGGTCTTCATTCAACTCAATACCCTTTCCCGCTTTCTCCTCATACCCCTTGATCACTTTATCCCGAACAACTACATCTGAATTCTTCTTGAAACATTCAATATTTTGGCCTCAACTGCTTTCTATGTCAGAGAATCAACTCTCTGGTTGAAGAAATTTCTCCTCTTCTCAGTCCTAAGTGGTATATTCCATATCCTAAGACTGTGAACCCTAGTTCTAGACTCCCTAGTCATCAGGAACATCCTACCTATGCTGTTAGTATTTTGTATGTTTCTATGAGATCTCCCTTCATTGTTCTAAATTCCACGAAATATACTCCTAACTGATCGCATCTCCCTTTATACAGCAGTCATTAATATATACCATAGAGTGCATCGGTCTTAATAGCGAGCCCTCGATAACATGCTCTATTTCTCCCTTCAGTTTCAAAAAAGTCAATAGTTCACTACTTCTCCATATTCTCCATTCTTTAGCTATTGCTAAATGTGGCTACTGTCCCTTTAATCTTGTGGGCTTTAATTTTGTGAAACTTGCCAGATGTCTTTTGAAAGTCCATATATCCATCAAACAACCTTTGAAGGTAAGTTTTTTTTTGTGTGTGGACAAATTATAGAAAGATACCACACAGCTCAGAAAATGAAGCAGTTTAACAAATATTCTTGTGTATGATGTTTGTTGAATTGAAAGGAACATTAGGAAAAACATATAGAGTATGCTGCAAAGCTGAATTGTGTCAGCACTTTTTGGCTATAAACATGATTTGGATCAAAGGCAGAATGTTAAAACACCAGTAAAGCTGAGATTGCAGCCAGCAGTTTGGTTGCTGAACAAGTGCCACATCTATTTGGCACAGTCATGATATCATTTCCATTTTGTCCCCTTTCTCTAAGGTACATGAGCTACTTATTTATTAATCACTGTCTTCAGAATTAGTATTTAAATAAACCAAATGTGTTTTACAGGTACACTACTGTAAAAATAAATTTGCAAGACAATCCTCTGATATACATATTTTAATGCTATCCAGGTGAATGAGCACCTACTGGCTAGATGTCTCACAAATCTCCTGAATATGAAAAACATTATGACATTTTTGACTAATGGCCACCAAGTTGAAGGTTGTTATTAGACAGGCTAAATCAAAATAGGTTTCTCTGCTAGTAGCTATTATTATTTTATACTGCATTATTTGTGCATCCCAAAGAAGGACATAAATGATGGGTTAATAGGACACTTTCTAATTTCAGCCATGCATTTTCAACATTATTTACGTCTCATACATAAAGTTTCCTTTGCCTTAATCCAACTCAGAATAGCAGACAGCTACTGCACTAAATGAGACTGAAATGAAAATGCAAAAACATGAGAGATTCTCAGCTGGTCAGGTAGTACCTGTAGTGATACATATCTGAAGTCTATGCTCCCTTTCTCAGGACTGGGAAGTACTAAAAAATAAGTAGTGTTTAAAACAGAAGATAGCATTGATATAGAGTGAGGAGAAAGAATAAAAGAACACGCAAATTGAAAGAGAAATAGAATGGCATGCAAAGTGTTTGGAAATGGTTAAATAGCGGAAGTGATATTCACTGGATGATAACAAGAGAAACATTTGCATTTAAGGAATTGTTCAGAAGGTCTCAAATGTATTTATAATTTGTTTGCAATTATTGATATCATTATAATGTATATGCCAAGTTACATTGTCATAATGTTAATCAGTGCACAGCAAGATCCCACTCACAGCTCTGTGATAATGACCAGGTCATTTCTTTTAGTGGTATCGATGGAGACATCATGACTGGCATAACGGCAATAGCTAAGAGCAAATTGCTCTATTAGAGGTATTACCTTACAGACAGGGTGTTAACCTATGGCGCTATGTGCTTCCTCGCCTGGATGTAAATGATCCACTCGATAACTTAGGGAGGATGCGCGTGAATATCTTGACCAATATTTAACCTTTGACCAACAATTAGTGGAGGTAAAAACAATGACTGCAGATGCTGGAAACCATATTCTGGATTAGTGGTGCTGGAAGCAGTTCAGGCAGCATCCAAGGAGCTTCGAAATCAACGTTTCGGGCAAAAGCCCTTTTGAAGTGCGGCTGCACCAGAGTTTTGTATAGCTACAGCATGACTTTGTGGCTCCGAAAATCAATCTCTCTACCAATAAAAGCCAACACACTATATGCCTTCTTAACAACCCGATCAACCTGGGTGGCAACTTTCAGGGATCTATGTTCATGGACACCAAGATCTCTCTGCTCATCTACGCTACCAAAAATCTTCCCATTAGCCCAGTAATCTTTATTACTGTTGCTCCTTCCAAAGTGAATCACCTCACACTTTTCTGCATTAAACACCATTTGCCACCTCTCAGCCCAGCTCTGCAGCTTATTGATGTCCCTCTGTAACCTGTAACATCCTTCAGCACTATCCACAGCTCTACCAACCTTAATGTCATCTTCAAATTTACTAACCCATCCATCTAAGCTCTCCTCTAGGTCATTCATAAAAATGATAGATAGCAGTGTCCCAAAAACAGGTCCTTGCAGTACACCACTCATAACTGAACTCCAGGATGAACATTTCCCATCAACCACCACATTCTGCTTTCAGTTAGCCAATTTCTGATCCAAACCGCTAAATCACCCTCAATTCCATGCCTCTGTATTTTGTGCAATAGCCTGCTGTGGGGAACGTTATCAAATGCCTTACTGAAATCCATATACACCACAACAACCGCTTTACACTAATCTACCTGTTTGGTCACCTTCTCAAAGAACTCAATAAGGTTTGTGAGGCACAACCTTCCCTTCACAAAACAGTGTTGAATATCCCTAATCAACATATTCCTCTCTAGTTGATTATAAATCCTATCTCTTATAACCTTTTCCAACACTTTACCCACAACTGAAGTAAGGCTCACTGGTCTATAATTACCAGGGTTGTCTCTACACCCCTTCTTCAACAAGGGGATGACATTTGCTATCCTCCAGTCTTCTGACACTATTCCTGTCGATAATGATGACATAAAGATCAAAGCCAAAGTCTCTGTAATCTCCTCCCTGGCTTCCGAGAGAATCCTAGGATAAATCCCATCTAGCCCAGGGGATTTATCTATATTCACACTTTCCAGAATTGCTAACACCTCTTCCTTGTGACCCTAAATCCTGTCTAGTCTAGTAGCTTGTATCTCAGTATTCTCCTTGACAACATTGTCTTTTTCCTTGATCCTATCTGCCAACAACTTCTCATGTCCCCTCCTGGCTCTTCTTGCTCTCTCTTTAGGTCTTTCCTGGTTAAACTTGTAACTCTCAAGTGTCCTAACTGAGCCATCATGTCTCATCTGAACATAAGCCTTCTTCTTCCTCTTGACAGGAAATTCAACTTCTTTAGTAAACCATGGCTCCCTCACTCAACTACCTCATCCCTGCCTGACAGGTACACACTTATCAAGGACACGCAGTGTTGTTCCTTGAATAAGCTCCACATTTAAATTGTGCTCATCCCCTGCAGTTTCCTACCCTACCTATCCATTTTAAATCTTACTTAATCGCATCATAATTGCCTTTCCCCCAAACAATAACTCTTGCCCTGCATTATATAGCCACCCCTTTCCATTGCTGAAGTAAACAAAAACCGAATTATGGTCACTATCACTAAAGTGCTCATCTACCTCCAAATCTAACACCTGGCCAGGTTCATTACTGATAACCAAATCCAATGTGGCCTTTCCTCTTGTTGCTTGTCTATAAATGTGTCAGGAAACCATCCTGCCCACATTAGACAAAAACTGACCCGCCTAAAGTACTTGAACTATTGTATTTTCAGTCAATATTGGAAAGTTAAAGGCCCCCATAACAACTATCCTGTTACTCTCTCTCCTATCCAGAATTATCTTTGCAATCCTTTCCTCTACATCTCTGGAACTATTCAGAGCCCAATAGAAAACCCCCAACAGGGTGTCCTCTCCTTTCCTGTTTCTAACCTCAGCTATACTACCTCAGTAGACAAGTTCTCAAAAGTCGTTCCTGCTACCGTAATACTGTCCTTGACTAACAATGCAACACCTCCCCCTCTTTTACCATCTTCTTTGTTCTTACTGAAATATCTAAATCCTGGAATCTGCAACAACCATTTTGTCCCAGCTCTATCTGTGTTTCTGAAATGGCTACAACATCGAACTCAGGTAGTAACTTATGCTGCAAGTTCACCCACCTTATTCTGGATGCTCCCGGCATTGAAGTAGACACCTTTCAAACCATCTGCCTGCTTGCTGGGTGAACTCTTGTGACCTTGAAACCTCATTTCTGAACTCACTGCTCTCAACCTCCCGGACACTGGAACTGCAAATTAGGTTCCCATCCCCTGCTGAATTAGCTTTATCTGTTGCTTTCATGTTTACTGACAAATATCACTACAATAATTCTTCAACTCTACAACTACCATTTTTGATTTTAAGTCCAACTATATCCATACCACATCCTGAATATTTGTAACGGCTTATCTCTCTGAAATCTCTTCATTCCTCTAATTCTGGTCTCTTGTGCATCTTTGATATCCTCTACCTCTCGTTCAGTGATCATGTCTTCAGATACGCAAGTCCTTGGTTGTAGGATTTTGTCTCCAAGTCAAAGACTTTGTCTCTCTCCTCTTATAAGATTTTCCTTAAAACCTAACTCTTTACTAAGTACTTGGTTACTTATTCCCTGATATCACCTGAGATGAAAACAGAAAACTCATATCATCCAATATCCAACAGTAAGGCAACATTTGTTAGACAATAAACATAGATCATTTCAGGCTGATGAGAGTTCATTGAGAGTTTCCACAACTTTTAAAAATTTCATTTCACATTTTCAGCATCTTCATTATCTTGCTTCACAAATTGCTCCATGTACTCTGTGTAAGCAAGTGAGATGATACATATGGACTTTTAAAATTCTGCATATCAATTAACAGCTGGCAAACCTGTCACAGTAATTTGGGATGTATGTTTAAGAGGAAATACAGCAGCATAGGAAACTAAGTAGGCGTGTCTTGGATTGAACAAAAGCTGTAAGCTCAAAGGGTCAGTACTAGATCGATTTCTATTCTTGGCATTGAAAAATGAGTTAGACTTGAGCACAGGGAACACCAAACGTGAACAACTGCTAAAATCTCCTTGATTTCTTTTTATTCAAAGGCAAACTCTTGCATAACACCTCATCTTTCCTGAATTGCACAATGAGTTTGACCAGTAACAAATTATGTTATCACCGGAAACAATGTAGTTTACTTCCAAGTAGTTGACTATTTTGAGGTCTAGTGGCAGAGTGGCTGGTGTCCCCTCCCTCTAATTTTTGTTGAATTTCCATCTGTAGGACTTCATAGTCATGGAAGGTGTGTTCATAATATGACCAAACTGGTTGAGTATTGGCCGGCAAATCCTTCTGATACATACCAATAGCAGGCACTCACCCAAGAGTGGTAGAGATTCTTGAACAACTATGTGATAGATAGTACAATGGAGCCTCTACTAAAAACATCTATATCTCCAAACTAAAATGTGTATGTTGCCACAGCAACTTGTACTTTGTCACAATACATTTGGGAAAGTGCATTGAAACTCATGCTTCGCTACTCCTGGGGTTATCACAAAAGTTAAAGATTTAATTGAAGTTCTCAATCTTCCTGCCCGATGAACTTGCACAGGCCATTGGTCCCAGCAAGTCCACACTGACCCTCCCAAAAGTAACCCACCCAGAACCATTCCCCTACATTTGCCCCTGACTAATGCACCTAACACTATGAGCAATTTAGCATGGCCAATTCACCTGACCTGCACAACTTTGGATTGTGGGAGGAAACCGGAGCACTGGAGAAAACCCACACAGACACAGGGAGAATGTGCAGACTTCACACAGACAGTTGCCCAAGGTGGGAATCAAATCTGGGTCCCTGGTGCTATGAGGTAGCAGTGCTAACCACTGAGCCACTATGCTGCCCTTAGGTTAACAGTACATATTTCTGTACTTAGTAAAACAACTTATTTATTATAAAGAAATCAGTTCTGCCACATGCAAACAAAATATGAATGATCAACATATTATTCTATTCCTTCTGAAACCCTACACACACATTCAGATGGACACAAACAAAAAAAGTATGAACGTAGAAAAGACACCATTTGGGGAAAATATTTCAACAGCACCGGTCTACAGGATTCAAATAGGAGTCCTTTTGCTACTTCTGCATCTTACCGATGTCATTCTTTTTCTTCTTTGTTGTCTTTTCAAATCCTTTCAATGCTTTACTACATGATAGTCGGCGCACCCAGTATTTTATTTCTCAGTCACTGGTTAGAAGCAGCAGTTTATAGGCAAATTGTGAGTTAGAATGGCTAGCTATATTTCAATTCTTTGTTACTTCTCTGCCAGGAGAGAGAGATGCTGCCTCTGGGAAGTCCTTCTGCTACTGTATTTTTCATATAATCTGTTCACAGATTGTGGGCATTACTGGCTAAGCCAACATTTATTGCCCATCACTAGAGTACAGTTAAGAGTTAACCACATTACTGTACTTTTGCAGTTACATGTAGGCCAGATCAGGTAAAGACACCAAATTTCCTTCCTTAAAGGATATTAATGAACCATATGGGTTTTTGTTCATATATAGGTTATCCAATTGCCCAGGAATCAATGAGAGCTGTTCTTATGTTGAAGACTCCAGTCCCACACAGCTGGTCATGGAGTCATAGGGTCCTGTCACAGACCCTTCAGTCCAATTCATCCATGTTGACCAGATATCCTAAATTGAAACAGTCCCACTTGCCAGCACTTGGCCCATTTCCCTCTAAACCCTTCTTATTCACATACCCATCCAGATGCCTTTTCAATGTTGTAATTGTACCAGTCTCCACCACTTTCTCTGGTAGCCCATTCCATACATGCACCACCCTCTGCGTGAAAAAGTTGCTCCTTAAGTCCCTTTTATATCTTTCCCTTCTCACCCTAAACCTATGCCCTCTAGTTCTGGACTCCCCAACCACAGGGAAAAGACTTTGCCGATTTACTCTATCCATGCCCCTCATAATTTTGTAAACCTCTATAAGGTCACCCCTCAGCCTCTGTTGCTCCAAAAAAAGCAGCCCCAGCCTATTCAGCCTACCTCCAACCCTGGCAACATCCTTATAAATGATGCAGAACTGGCCTAAGAAGTGGCATTGTGTGGCCCTTGATAACAGCTTATAGTCAATTCGTTAACAAATGCCATGACAATCAGAACTCTGAGCTTTATTATTATTCTATTGTGGACAGCAGGTAGTCAATATCATAGGACTTTCTACTTGGGCCTTACCACTTTAAGTTGGCATTGATCTAAAGTCAATCAGATGCCAACTACCAAACAGATGCCTGCCATCTTTACAATGCGACCTGAAGATATTATTTGGAACAGTGTTACCTCATTTGATGATGTAACATTCTTGAAGAGCTTGACAGAGAGGAGGTACACTCCAAGGATAAGGGGATAACCAGTTAGAAGTAAGACCAGGAGAAGTCTCTTCTCTGAGAGAATCATCAGCCTTGAGAATTCTCTATCTTAGAGAGGTGTGGTTCTTTCTGTTGAGTTTAGCCAAGGCTGAGATTGATAGATTTCTAGACATTAAGCAAATCAAGGAATATGGTGACAAGGCACAAAGATGTATTCAATGTAGAACACCAGGTCCTGACAATTTTTAGTGATGAAATAGGTTCATGGCATTTATTGCTCTTCCTTGTGTTCTTTATAAATTGAGTAATCACTAGTGATTGTTTTGCACTTTCTGCCTGCACCTAAAGGTTTTGTGGCAATAGCTAGACTTCATGATAAGTGATATCAGAATAAATGGAGCTGGTAGCTGAGGGAAGAAGAGTCTGACTGAAGCATCTCTTTGTCAATAGCACAAAGAGTTGATAAATGTTCATTAGTTTGCATTGGTATGGTTTCCAGTTCTTGGTCAAAAGAGCTGGCCTTAATGAAACATACAAAATTATTTGGCATCTTGATGGGGTAGATGCGGAACTGTTGTTTCCCTTTTGTGAGAAGTCCAGGACCAGAGGGCATATATCAGTGTAAGGGATCTCCCATTGAAGACTGACCTAAAGGGAAATTTCTGCTCTCAGCGGCTAATGAATTTATGGAATTCTTTGCCACAGAGAGCTGTTGAGGCTTGATCATGAAGTATATTCAAGGCTGGTGATAGATATTTTTTATCAGTAAGGGAATCAATGTTTACAGGGAAAGGCAGCAAAGTAGAGTTAAGGATTATCAAATCAATCCTGGTTCTCATTGAAGAGCAAAGCAGAATCAATCGGCTGAATGGCCTACTTCTGCTCTTACTTTTTATCAACAAAAGCAGTCAGAACCCGGTTATAAAGTTTATGCACTGCCCATCAGAAAATATAGAACCACAATGGGCACCTCATAGCTTTCCCCTTACACGAGTTCCAGTCCAAAATATTTTCTTTTTTCTTTAGGGCATAAACGCATACCAAATCCATTACATTAGAAGAGATGCAAAAACACTCTCTGCCTTGGTAAGGCAATTCAGATCAAAGGGGCACAAACTTAACATCAGGAGTCACCTCTTAGTGCAGAGGTTAATCAAATCCTAAAAGTCTCTATCCCTGAAAAAAAATTAAGGCTGGGATTCATTTGAAACTTTCAAAATTGAGACTTCTGTTGGGCAGGCCAGGAAGAGTTTATGGAAGCAATGTTATGGATGGAACCAAAACCCAGATTAGTCATGTACGTAATAGAATAGTAGGTTGGATTCGAAGAGCTGAATCGTCTCCTCTTTGCTTCAATATGTTTCATAAAATTGATAAATAATTCCATGCAGTCAATTTTAAAAGTAATAAAGCACTATGGCTTAATAAGGCATTGGACACATGATGATCCGAGTCTCAATGGAGCACTGAGTGAATCATGATCCTTCAAACTCTATAAAGTAATCTGCCAGTCTATGGAAATCTCATATCATTTTCCTACGTTACTGAACTGGTGGCTCTCAAGTTGATTGATTTCCTTCTGGTGAGCAGTATTGTGATAAATAGGTCATGAGCTCAGATTGCAGACGTCACTGTACCTGCTTCCTAAGCGGCAGAAAGAAACCACACCAGAAGGTTAGGGGAGAGAATTGAATTTTCTTGGATTAGAAAATTGCCTGAGGAGAGTTGGATTAATCTTGTAAATGTGACGAAGAGATCACGTTAGTGACTAGCCTGCCCTCATTTACAAGTACGCAGGCAGCATGCGAACTACACTGCCGCTGCCAATTGTGGTGTGAAGCCGAGCACCAAGAGGCTGCATGTTTCAGCAGGGGGCAAAGTTTCTGCAAGGCTGGCTACCATCTCAATGAAGCTTGCATTACTCCAAAGATTGACTGCACAGTAAGGTGGACTCTGGTTGCAGAAGCCCTGGCTGGGTCTGGTTAAGGAGGAGTCTCTGATCAGAAAATGGAGTGGAATTGGCACTTCAGGTTTGAGAACATGTTCCAGTGATCTTCAATGCAGTGCTAGAGGTGGTCAGGGAGAGAGATGTCCTCCTCCCTCAGGGATGCTGGAACCTTTCTAGGCAAATGCTATCAAGGCAAATGAGCAGATTGCCTTTGCAGTGCATACATAACAGTCTACCTCTTAGAACCTGGATATAATGCCAGAAAATGTTCAATAACCTCACAAGAGTGGGAAAGGAAAGTCAACACATCTTCAAATGTCATATCCTTGAAAATGAACTATTAGCTTCAAACACTGCTCCATTTAGCGCATCCATTAAGTATCTTTAAATCATAAGTCATATTTGGGATGGCACGGTGGCTCAATAGTTCTCACAGCACCAGGCTCCCAGGTTCAATTTCAGCCTCAGGCAACTGTCTGTGTGGAGTTTGCACATTGTCTGCGTGGGTTTCCTCTGGGTGCTTCGGTTTCCTCCCACAGCCCAAGATGTGCAAGTCAGATGAATTGGCTGTGCTAAATTGCCCATAGTGTCAGGTGCATTAGTGGGAGGGAATGGGGTTTGGGTGGATTACACTTTAGAGGGTCGGTGTGGATTGGTTGGGCCAAAGGGCCTGTTTCCACACTGTAGGGAATCTAATCTAATCTTAACATTCGTATCTTCATCTCACCCTCACAAGTTTAGCATTGCTAGAAGCCTCACTCTCCTATCTCATAGAATGCCCAGACTGCCATCAATACTGCTGTGATGAGCCCATCAAAACAGGGAGTTAACTGGCATGATGAATATGCTCAAAGTCTGCTTTTGAATGGGGTATGGATTTATTTAAGTGGACAGGCTCTATGGTTTGTGAGTTGGACACAAACATGCAGTAATTCAAGGAGCCTGACATGAACATACTAACTGGGAGCAGAAGTAATTCAATTGGTCCCTGAACTTGCGATGGCATTCAATAACTGATGTATTTCTGTTTTGAATGCACAGTCTCATCGAGCCCTTGATAACACTTGATTTCCCATGTCTAAACAGAAATCTACATGTGTCTTAAAAATATTCAGTGATCCCCAATATCCACTGCCTTTTGAAGCAGAGATTTGCCAAGTTGTACAATCCTCAGAGACAAATTTCTCTCTATCTCTGTCCTTAAAGGGCTGTCTCTAATTATATAAATAGTACCCCCTCGTTCTGGACTAAGCAACAAAATGGAACATCCTTTCGATGCAACCTTATCAAGATTATTCAGAATCTTAAGCACTTCAATAAAGTAATCCTCACTCTTCTAAACTCCTGTGGAAATAAACCACAACTTTTCCAACCTATCCTCAGAAGACAGCCCACTCATTCCAGGTATCAATCTAACAAAATCCCTTAGGACAAGAGGCTTAGATGGGGCAGAATTTGTTAAGTGCATCCAAGAGGGGTTCTTGAAACAGTATATAGGTAGCCCAACTAGAGGAGGGGAACATACTGTACCTTGTATTGTCTATTGAGTCTGGCCAGGTGACTGAGAGCATTTTGGAAACTGTGATCACAACACCTTAAGTATTAAGATAGCTATAAATAAGAATGTTGTGGGAAGGTACTAGATTGAGGGAGGGCAAATTACAATAGGTTTTAGGAGCTAGGGAGTGTTAATTGGGAGGAACTGTTGTCATGTACGAGTTGTTGATCAGAGTTCCGGATTGGCATATTCCAGTCAGGAGGGAAGACAAAATGGCAAAAAGGAGGGACCCTTGGTCAGCAAGGGAGGTTGTGAATTTAGTCTAAAGGGAAAAATAGAAGCATAGGAAAGGCGAAGGAATCTAAATTCATAAAGGGTCTGTCAGGAATATAAAGAAAGCAGGAAAGAATTCAAACAGGGAATTAGGAAAGCCAGAAGGGGTCATGAAAAGTACTTTTAAAGAGAATCCCAAGCCATTCTGTACTCACAGTAAAAGAAGGATAACTGGGATGAAGGTAAGACCACTCAAGGATAAAAAAGGAGATTTGTGCTTGGAGGCAGAGTATGTGGGTGAGATCCTAAATGAGTACATTTCATTGGTATTCATACAGGAAAATCAAATGGAGGATAATGAGCTTTGTGTGGAGCATACTAATTATGCGCATTTGGAAAAATCTAGCCTAATTAGGGACAATCAGCAATGCTTTGCACAGGGCAGGTTATGTCTTAATATTTTGATTGATCACTGGTGTCACTTCCTCAAAAAGTTCAATGAGGGTAGAGCATGAATTGTCAACATGGATTTAGTAAGGCTTTTGACAAGGTCGCTCATAGTAGGCTTATCTAGAAGATTAAGGTGCATGGTTTCCACGGTGACTTGGCTACATGGATTCAAAATTTTCTTGCCCATGGAAGGGTGGCTATGGAAGGGTGTTTTTCTGGCTGGAAGTCTGTATTCTGCAGGGATCTGTACTTGAGCCACTGCTGGATGTGGTATATAGAAATGAATTGGATGAAAATGTAAATGGGTGGGTTAGTAAGTTTGTAGATAATACAAAGATTGGTGGAGTTGGGGATAGTGTAGAAGGCTGTCAAAGGATACAGCAGAATATAGGTCTGTTGCAGATATGGGCTGAGAAATGGCAGACGGAGTTTATTCTGGGTAAATGTGAGGTGTTGCACTTTGGGAGATCAAATGATAAGGATAAATATACAGTTAATGGCAGAACCCTGAACAGCATTGATGCACAGAGGGATCTTGGGCTTCAAGTCCATAGCTCCCTGAGAGTGTCCGCACAAGAAGATACAGTGGTAAAGAAGGCACATGGCATGCTTGCTTTATTTGGTTAGGGAACTGAGTGCAGGAGTCAGGATCGAGAGTGTGGTGCTGGAAATGCACAGCAGGTCAGGCAGCATCTGAGGAGGAGGAGAATCAACATTTTGGGCAAAAGCCCTTCATCCGCCCGGTTCTACCTCCTACCCAAGATTCACAAGCCTGACTGCCCTGGCCGACCAATCGTCTAGGCCTGCTCCCGCCCCACTGAACTGATCTCCACAGATCTTAATACTGTCCTATCCCCCGGTCCAGGAACTCCCCACATACGTTCAGGACACTACCCATGCCCTCCACCACCCCCATGATTTTCATTTCCCTGGCCCCCAACGCCTCATCTTCACCATGGACATCCAGACCCTATCCACCTCTATCTGCCATGACGAGGGCCTCCAAGCCCTCCATTTCTTCCTCTCCTGGCAACTCCACCAGTGCCCCTCTACTGACCTTCTCAATCATAACTCCAGCATCTTCAGTCCTCACTTTCTCCTGCAAGAGTCAGGATGTCATGTTGCACTTTTATAAGACTTTGGTGAGGCCACACTTCGAGTAAATCTGGTTGCCACATTACAGGAAGATGTGGAGGATTTGAAGAAGATGCAGAAGAGGTTTACCAGGATGCTGCCTGGATTAGAGAGTATGAGCTATAGGGAGAGGCTAGGAAATCTCAGGTCATTTTCTCTGGAGCAGCCAAGGCTCAGGGGAGAGTTGATAGAAGTCAATAAAATTATGAGATGCATAGATAGGGTTGATGATCAGAATCTTTTCCCCAGAGTTGAAAATTCTAAAACCATGGAACGTGCATTTTAGGTGAGAAGGGAAAAATTCAAAGGAGGTGCTCGGGGCAAGATCTTTACACTGAGAGTGGTAGGAGTCTGGAACAGGCTTCCAGGGGTGGTGGTGGAGACAGATACAATCGGCATATTTAAGGGACTTATAGATAAGCACACAAATATGCAAGTACTGGAGGGATTTGGACCAAGGGCAGGCAGATGGGATTAGTTTAAATTGTCGTCATGTTTGACATACCGTGGTGCCCTTCCTGTGCTTTGTTCTATGTACTAAGATTTAAAAAAAGAAAGTGCTGGAGAAACTCAGCAGGTCTGGTAACATCTGTCAAGAAAGAAATAGAGTCAACAATTCCTGACTGATATGACTCTTCCTTAGAACTGAAAGAATTTGGAAGTGCAATTGGAATAGATGGTCAGGATTATCGGGAGCAAAAGACAAAGCCAGTGATGATAATGGTAAAGGAGTGGGAAGAAGTCTAAAATAGGTGTGAATGTTATCTGTGAGAAGGAGAAAATGTGTGGCTCTCTAGAGAAAAAAGTCAATAAAAGAATGAGTGAAAATGTAATAGAAAGGCACCAAAAATTGTGAGAAAAGATGAACAATGGTGAATCCATCAGGAGAGGAGGTGAGAAGAACTGCAGCTCTTCATTTCTTGCTAATTCAACTGACTAAAAACCACTACCTAACTTTCAAAGCTAAACAATATTCACTTTGATTGATGGTTGGCTAAGGTAGACTTTATTTAATTAGACCGGTAGAATACTTTTTTCTTCATTCATTCACCACTTGGGAAAGTGGTGGTATGCTGCCTTCTTGAACCACTGCAGTTCATATGGTATAGGTACATATATACTGTTGTTAGATGGGAGATGCAGGATTTTTACCAATTGATGGAGGAATGGAGATATATTTTCAGGTCAGGACAGTGAGTGGCTTGGAGGAGAACTTGCAATATTGTTGTTCCCATGTGTCTGCTGACAATATGATAGTGGATGTAGGTGTGTAAAGTGCTGTCTATGTAGCGTTGATGAGTTTTTGCTATGCACTTGTAGATGGTATTGTTGTCGCTGTTTTGGTGAAGCAGAGAGGGCATGGTGATCATGGATGGGATGCCTATCAAGCAGGCTCCATTGTCTTGGATAGTATTGAGGTTCTTGAGTATTATTTGGGCTGTAATGAACCAGGCATGCAGGGAATATCACAGCACATTCTTGAATTGTACTTTGTAGATAGTGGTCAGGCTTTGGAGGGTTATATTTTCTTATTTCTAATGTTTATTATATGGTAGGAAATCGAGAGAGACAGATAGACAGGAGAGAGATGGTAGGCAGAGGGCATCATCATGGCTTCCTGTAATTTGTAAAACAGTCACCAACTGGTCAATATGTTTTAAGATCTCTTGATTTCTATCATTGGAACCAAATAAGGTTTGCAACACGAATGATGTGGTGATGGCCGATTAGCTGAGATTGTCCCTTTCGGCCTGACACCATAAAGCAGAGATTTAACACAGGTGGTCAATACTCCAGGGATTTTGGCAGAGTAGATAAGGAGTTGCTGTCTCCATTAGTAGGAGAATCTGAAAGGAGAAGATTGAGAGTGAAACTAATTCGGGAAAAAAGTTGATGAGTGATGTAGAGACATTATTTTATGGTAAGTTTTTATAGAATGTGCTCGCTGAAAGGGTGGCAGGAGCAGATTCAAATATAACATTCAAAAGTAAATTGAATATAGACTTAAAAAGAAAAAAAAGCAGGGTGCAGGGAAGAGGCAAGCAAACAGGACTAATTAGAGAATTGGATGTGCTGAATGAGCTCCTTCAGTGCTAGATCATCCTATGATTAAAAGAGTAAGTGAAAGTGATCTGTGTAAATGAATGCTGCAAGAAAAAAGAGCAATGTGCTTCTGGTAGGAAAGAGGAAAGGGCACCAATAAAAGGCACATCAAATTCTAATGAAGCTGACAAATTTAGATCAGGGAAACAATACATCAAATTGAACTTGGCTATTTATTGGCACTTGGGCATTATTGCCACAGTCAGCCTCAGTCATCATTGGATATACACTCAAGGTCACTGGGAATCTGTCATCCTTCCAGGCTTTATAAACTCTGAAAGTTTCTGGGTTAAATCCTTAAACAAGTACATAAAACCCATACATTACAATCATAATGATTGTGTTCATCTGTTAAGAAAAGATCTTTTAAGCAAAGGGATATGAGACTTAGATGCAGAACTGAGGTACGCTGCTATTTTAGGCTCTGCTTGAAGCAACTTATCATTGTCACCATTTGCAGTTACACCATCCTATTCTGCTTCTGTTTATGAGGCAACGCAAATCACTGAAGCTTTGCAAGTTCTGTTTCTTCTAAAATGATAATTAGTAATTCCAAAACCAGTAACGATGCTTTCATGTAAACTCATAGTCAATATACTTTTCATTGTTTCTTGAGTTAAGCCAAATATCACGTATACCGTAAATGTGTGCACGCAACACAATACTCAGTGAGGTTCATTATTATCGGCTGGGTATAGTTGGCTTGCCAACTCTGGCTTATGTATTCCTGGATTTTGGTTCTCCTTCCACATTCTCTTTTAAGTAGTAGGGGGAGAAAGTGGAAAAGTGACATTGAAATAGAAGATCTGCCATGATAATATTGAATGGCAGACAAAATGGAAAAGAAAATCCAATTGTATGCATAAGGTTTAACGTCTAGATGAGACTATTGCTGCTGAGCAATGAGGGCCTAGTTGCATGCATTAACATTTCTTTATTATCTAGTCCCACCTCATTAAAATGAAGGTTGCCATTTCCCAGGCAGTTCACAGAAACTGGATGGTGACAATTCCAGACACAGTATCCAGAACAGTAACCTAGCACCTACATCTCATTATCACCTTCACTGGACTTCCATCATCAGTGCTCACTTACAATGGACTTATATTTGCCTTACCTTGCTGTCCTTTCTCGTGAAAATCAGGTCACCATGCTGAGTACTAGTTTAATTCCAGGTATCGGGGGACAGTCTTTGAGGAGAGATTGAGTAGCTTGGGTCTGCACTTACTGGAATTTATGATAATGCGAGAAGATCACAATGAAACACACAAGATCCTTGGGGGTCAAAGCAGAGAGACTTATAGGAGAGATTAGGACCCAAGTGCATAATCTCAGAGTAGGGAGTTGCCACTTAAGAATCTGTCTGGAGGGATTTCTTTTCTTAGAGGATAGTAAATCTATGTAATTCTTTACCACAGAGGACTATTGAGGCTGAATCATTAAATACTAAGATGGACAGATTTTTAATCAAGAAGGGAATCAAGGGTAATGGGGGAAAAGCGGGAAAGTGAAATTGAGGATTTCTAGATCTCGGTGAAAGGCAGAGCAGGTTCAATGAACTGAAGGGCCTACTTCTGCTCTGACATTTTATGGTCTTATGGCAACAATGAACAGTCAAGGGGGACGAAGGTCAGTCGGGGGGCTGGTCCACCCTTTGACTGGGAAGACGGTGAGGGGTCTCTAGGAAGAGAACAGGAAATTTAAAGGCAGGAAGGGATGCTAGTTTGGGGGCAGTGGGTGGGCGAGGGTTACTGAGGGAAGGTTGTGCACGCTCTGTTGAGAATGCTAGACCATGAGACTTGGTGCAAGGTAGGCATAGCGGTTGCAGAGAGAAGAAGGTGCACTTAACCTTGCAAAACACATAAGGTTACTAACCTTCTTGTGGCATTGCTGCACAATCTTCCTCACCATGGTGATGACACTGACTCAGATGGCTATTTCAGATAAAACTGGCAGCATTTCACATGTATACTGCTGAGATTTAAATAGGGTGGTGTGATGTGAATGTTGGAAGGTCCTGGCACCTGTGAGCATTTTTTCACTGCTGAGTGTAAAATGACCCAAGAGTGAAGATAAGGAGAGACAGTGAAATGGGCAAGCACAAAATAGCAATGCTAAAATAGTAGCTAGTATCCATGGAGAGAAATCTTCCATAAAACTCCCTGAAATCGACACGAACTATATTTTGGGAAAATTCACCTTGTATTTTTTTTCTCCTGGGTTGTCCAAGTAAGTCATCTTCAATTAAAAAAACAGGAAACCTCAGAGCAATGCTGGAGAGGTGGCAATCTAATGGGTAGCCTCCAAGGACCAAGGGGCCAAAGAATACAGGAACCAAGAAAGACTGAAAAAGCTGAAGCACTGAGGAATTTGTGGATACTCATGTATGAAACACAAAAAAAAACTAGCAGATAATTCAATGGGGAATAAGGAAGCTAAATGAATCATTGGCCTTTATTTCAAAGGAAATGGAGTATAAAAATGGGGAAAAGTATTTGGGAGGCATGCTAGCACAGAGGTTAGCATTCCTTCTTCGCATTGCTAGGAACCCAAGTTTGATTCCAGCCTTGGGTGACTGTCTGGTGGAGTTTGCACATTCACCCCATGTCTGTGTGGGGTTCTTCCAGTTGTCTCCCACAGATCAAAGATGTGCAGGTTGGGAGAATTGGCCATCCTGTATTGTCCATAGTGTCCAGGAATGTGTAAGCAAGGAGGATTAGCCATGGGATAAATGTGGGGTTGTGGGGATAGATTAGATTCCCTACAGAATGGAAACAGGCCCTTCGGCCCCACAAGTTCACACGACCCTCTGAAAAGTAACCCACCCAGACCTATTCCTCTACCCAATATTTACCCCTGACTAATGCACCTAACACTATGGGCAATATAGCATGGCCAATTCACCTGGCCTGCACATTTTTGGATTGTGGGAGGAAACTGAAGCACCCAGAGGAAACCTACACAGATATGTGGAGAATGTGCAAATTTCACAGACAGTTGTTCAAGGCAGGAAGTGAACCCAGGTCTCCGGCGCTGTGAGGCAGCAGTGCTAACCACTGTGCCACCATGTCGCCCATAGGGTAAGAGGATATAAGATGGTAGATGAAGGAACAGCCCTCTGAAAGCTAGTGCCTCCAAATAAGCCTGTTGGACTATAATCTGGTGTAGTGTGATTTTTAACTTTGTCCACTCCAGTCCACTTGTCTGGGGCAACTTGGGACAGACATTAAATTCAATGCAGCCAGCAACACCTCATCCAAAGAAAGAATATAAAAGAAACTTTTTCCCAATTAATGACATAAATTTGAGCAACAGTTTTATAAGTAAGGTTATTATAAGCAATTTTAAATGATTAATATAGACAATTAGAGTTCAGCAATAAATGCTGGTCTAGCCAGTGATATTCACTACCCAGAATTAAACAAAAAATAGTAAGTAACTGTTTCTCAGAAGAAGGATATTGTGATGAATTTCAAATAAATATCAATGGTATGAATTAGCAACATACATATGAGATTGCCAACCTTATTACATGGCTCAGCTGGATGTGCCCCAGCAGTGATGAATGTCCAGCTAGTACATCAGGTGTATTCCCTCAGGCCCTATAAACTCTATCAAACTCAGAGCAAGGAGGGGCACAAACAAAGGGATTTTTCTGGATCACTGTCATAGGCCTTGAAGGCCTTTTGAAACAGAGTCCCATCCTGCCTTCCCATGGAGAGAAGTTGAAGGAGTTGTTCTTCTCAGGCCAACTACAATGTGAGAGCCTGTTCTCAAACACCGTCTGATCTTTATCATGAAGGGTATTCGTTTAATTCTTTCAAGAGTTCCAGAAAAGCAGCTGGTGTCTTTTCTACGTTAGGCAAGGTCACTCAGAAAATTCATAAATAATATGTGCCATCTTATCAGTTGTGCTTCTCCAACTCATCTCTTCGGGATAATTGCTTATCATTGCTGTAAAACAATTAATCCTCTATCTGGATTAACTCTTGGCCAGAAGACTAGACCGACTTTTTGAGGGTTGCGGAAGTTTCTTTTTGTTGGTGGTTCAAAACAGTGAATTGAATCTCCTGGAGATGCTGTGCTATGGCTACTTCAACAAGGAGCAGATAGAAACATGCAGCAAGGTGATGTTCATTCTCATTTTGAGAGCAACCAGGATTGGAACATTCTTTGTAGGTCTGTCATCGACCTACGACATGGTTTAGATTCAAAAGCCAATGCAGACATCAGGAAGGATTATCGTCTGTTTTGAACTCCTATACTTAACATGGATGCTGAGTAGGCAGTTCTGTGTCTACTGAGGTACCAGTCAGCTGACCTCAGTTCCAACAACAGACAGCCATTTTTACTGAATGGCAGGGCAGATGCTGAGGCATTGAATGATCTATTCACCTGGTTCATTACTGTGTTTTGGGAAGGAAATTTGCCATTCTCACCTGGTCTGGCCTACATGCTACTCCAAACTTGCAGCAATGTGGTTGAAATGCAACTGCCCGAGAGTCATGCTCATCGAATCAGACATTACAATGTCCACTGGCAGAACAGAGCCAGCAGAGGTGGCAGCACAGTGGTACAGAGTCAGGTGAAAATTGCCCTGAGAGTTCTCAGCATTGACTCCAGACTCCATGATATGTTATGGCTTCAGGTTAAACATGGGCAAGGAAACCTCCTGCTGATTATCATATATGTCCTCTCTTAGCTGATGAATCAGTACTTCTCCATGTTGACTCCATGGACCAAACACTGAGAGTGGCAAGAGTACAAAATATACTCCTGGTAGCATATTCCTGATGAAGGGCTTTTGCCCGAAACGTTGATTTCGCTGCTCGTTGGATGCTGCCTGAACTGCTGTGCTCTTCCAGCACCACTAATCCAGTATTTGATTTTCAGCATCTGCAGTCATTGTTTTTACCTAGCATATTACAATGTCCACCATCAAGACTGGCTCGGCAGTAGCACTATTGTTCAACCTGGTAGGCTCCTAAAGGACATAACGGCTGGACTGAGTCTGTTGTAGGCGGTGAAGGAACCAAGAGGGAAAAACATGCTCGTCCTCATTCTTACCAATCTGCAAGCTGCAAATGCATCAGTCTATAACACACTGTCAATAAGATTGATCACTGCACTGAATTTGTGTCTTTGTGGGACAATATTCTGCCTTCATACTGAGAATAACCTGCATCATATTGAGCAGCACTAGCACCATGCTAAAAGGGACAGACTTCAAACAGATTTAACAACTCAAGACTGGACATCCACAAGGTATTGTGGACCATAAACAGCAGCAGAATTGTATTCCAATCTGGATCACAACAGTGCATCATATGCCCTATTCAACCATTACCATCAAGACAGGGGTCAATCCTGGTTCAATGGAGAGAGCAGGAGGGAATGACAGGTGCAGGACCAGGTATACCTAAAAATGAGGTATGAACCTGGTCAAGCTACCAAACAGTACTACTTACTTGCATACAACATAAGAAGCAAGCAACAGCCTTCAGCCAAAAGTGCCAAGTGGGTGATTCATTTTGGTCTCTCTCTTAGAGATCCCCAGCATCACAGATGCCATCTTCAGCCAATTTGATTCACTCCATGCAGTATCAAGAAATGGTTGAAGGCACTAGATACAGCAAACGCTATGGACTCTGACAACATTCCGACAATCATACTGAAGACTCTCCGCCGATGGGAGACACAGGAAGGCGGTTGTGAATTATACACACTGCTGTCTTGAGTATCAGTAATGGAGGGAGTGAATGTTTGTGGATGTGGTGCCAATCAAGCAGGCTGCTTTGCCCTAGATTATGTCAAACATCCTGAACATAGTTGGAGCTACACTCATCCAAGCAAGTGGAAATCAGCCATCATACTCTTATCTTGTTTCTTTCAGATGGTGGACAGGCTTTGTTACTCACTACAGAATTCTTAGCTTCTGATTTGCTCTTCATAGAATCATACAAACCCTACAGTGTGGAAGCAGGCCATTGAGCCCATCAAGTTCACACCAACCCTCTGAAGAGCATCCCATCCAGACTTACCCCCGACCATATCCTGTCCCTGTAACACTGCTAATCCATCTAGCCTGAACTTCCCTAGATACTATGGGCAATTTATCTACCCTGCATATCTTTGGACAGGAGGCTGAAACTGGTACACTTGGAGGAAATCCCTGCAGACACAGGGAGACTGTGCACACTCCACGCATACAGCCACCTGAGGCTAGAATCACTATGACAGAAGGAATAGCCTTCTTATGTGTGATAATCATTGTGATTCTGTATCCTATTACATTTTGAATTCTTATGAGGCAATTCTTTAATTTTTCTGATGATAGTGTGATTGAGATCCCAGTGGAGATTCCCAGGCTATTCCTGCAAGCCCAAGAACAGAAGCTTCAGTGACAGGCAGGAAAGAGGGTGAGTGTAGGCCCTGCTGTTATGTGGAGGACCTCTTCTTCCCCATTTTGCTAAGTGGTCTGTCTGCAGTCTGAAAACAAGTATTCCAAATTGCCTTTCTGATAATTGATGCTGGGCAACGGCTAACAAGGCAATTGATTAAAACTACATAATTAGATCAGGAGGAACAGATTATACCATTATGATTCCACCTTCATAATGATATTGGGAATTCAGTGATGGTCACATCATTGAATATTAAGGGGCAGTGGTTAAATTGTCTCTTCTTGGAGATGATTATCACCGGGCGTGGAGCGAATGTTACTTGCCACTTTCATCCCATACTTGGATGTTATCCACATCCTGTTGCATTTGATCATGGACTACTTCAGTATCTGAGGAGTCACAAATCATGCTGAACATTGTGCAATCATTGACAAACGTCCCCACTTCTGACTTTATAATGGAGGGAAATTATTGATGAAGCAGCTGAAGATGGCTGAGCCCAGGGCACTATCCTGAAGAACTCCTGCAGAGATGTCTTAAAGCTGAGCTGACTAATTTTCACAAATTTTGAGAAATTCATTAAAGTTCATTTTAGGCACCTTCCAAACCTACAATCCAAGAACAAATAATTTTTTAAAAGTTCTCTTTGGATAGTCTTAATTGAGTTTTCACCACATACTCAAGCTGTATATTCCAGATTCTCTGCTTTCCTCATGTCATTTCTTCTTTTACAATTAACTTAATTGGGTATCCTTTGGTTCCCAAACCTCGCACTATTGAACAGGTTTTCCTTTTCCATTGTGCCTCATGACACCTCATTGTTTTGAAAGTCTCTAACAATTCTCTTCTCAACTTGCCCATCTCCAAACAGGCGAGCCCAGCATCAATTTATCAACCAAAAGGAAGGCCCTTGTACCTCAAACCATACTCGTGAATCATTTTTTGCACCCTCTTAATGGCTTCATATCTTTAAGTGCATTGAAGCTGAAACAGATTTAATGTCAGTTCCTTGCTTTTGTACTATTCATAAAGCCCAGGATGCCTTATGCACTTTCGGAATCTGTCCTCCCATATTCTGTTCTGAGGAAGATCACCGGCCCGAAATGTTGACTCTGCTTTCTCTGCACAGATGCTGACAGACTTGCTGAGCTTTTCCAGTAACTTCTGCTTTTGTCTCTGATCCACAGCATCCACAGTTCTTTCAGTTTTTATTTCCCACATTCAATGATTTGCACACATTTGCATCCAGGTGTCTGTGCTCCTGGACCCCTATTAAGATTGTATTTTTTATTATATATTGTCTCTCCTCTCAACATGCATTACTCCACACTTCTTTGCATTAAATATCAGCTCCCAGTTGTCTTACTATTCCACAACCTATGTCCTTGCAAAGTTTATGATAGAATCATTGCAAGGTGTGAGGAGAACTATGTCACAAGAAACCTTTTGCTAATGGAGCCCAGGGATATCAATGATGACCAATAAGGGGTCAATTTATCAACTGAATACAGGAGATGGGCCAAATGTTGAGCTACTAATGAGACTTGGGGCCTCATTGTTATCAAGTAGGCAAGTTGGAGACACTTAATGGTCTTCCTCAGGCAGATCAGAAGAGATAAGCTGTTGAAAATTGGATGGCTTGCTTCAACACAAGCTGACCTCCTCAACTAATGCACTAAAGGGGGCTGAGAAAGTGTGGGGCAGTGGTGCTTTTCAGAGGGTAATGGTGAGGATCAGTGTTGACAGGATTGGGTGAAGGTGGCAGTGGGCACTGGCTGCTTTGAGAGCAGTCAAATAGGTATTGAACACTTTACTTTGAATTGCAAAGAGTTAGTTTTAAGCACTTAAGCTGGCCAATTGTGATTCTATCTGTAACAACAAGGTGGCTACAACCCATTTTCTCCTCTTTATTGGACACTCAAAGATCAATAAGGTGACCTTTGTGTGGAGCCGCAGAAGGTGGGGAAGATAGATACTAAACAAGTATTTTGCATTTGTATTTACTGTGGAAAAGGACATGGAAGATATAGAATACAGGGAAATTGATGGTGACATCTTGAAAAGTGTCCATATTACAGAGGAGCTGGATGTTTTGAAATGCATAAAAGGGGATAAGTCCCCAGGACCTGATCAGGTGTACCCTAGAACTCTGTGGGAAGCTAGGAAAGTGATTGCTGGGTCTCTTATTGAGATATTTGTATCATCGATAGTCACATGTGAGGTGCCAAAAGACTGGAAGTTGGCTAACGTGGTGCCACTTTAAGAAAGGTGGTAAGGACAGGCTAGGGAACTATAGACCAGTGAGCCTGATGTTGGTAGTGGGCAAGTTGTCGGAGGGAATCCTGAGGGACAGGATGTACATGTATTTGGAAAGGCAAGGACTGATTAGGGATAGTCAACGTGGCTTTGTGCGTGGGAAGTCATGTCTCACAAACTTGATTGAGTTTTTTGAAGAAGTAACAAAGAGGATTGATGAGGGCAGAGTGGTAGATGTGATCTATATGGACTTCAGTAAGGTGTTTGACAAGGTTTCCCATGGAAGACTGGTTAGCAAGGTTAGATCTCATGGAATACAGGGAGAACTAGCCATTTGGATACAGAACTGGCTCACAGGTTGATGACAGAGGGTGGTGGTGGAGGGTTGTTTTTCAGACTGGAGACTTGTGACCAATGGAGTGCCACAAGGATCGGTGCTGAGTCCACTACTTTTCATCATTTATGTAAATGATTTGGATGTGAGAATAAGAGGTATAGTGAGTAAGTTTGCAGATGACACCAAAATTGAGGCTGTAATGGACAGTGAAGATGGTTACCTCAGATTATAACGGCATCTTGATTAGATGGGCCAGTGGACTGAGAAGTGGCAGACAGAGTTCAATTTAGATAAATGCGAGGTGCTGCATTTTGGGAAAGCAAATCGTAGCAGGACTAATACACTTAATGATAAGATCCTAGAGAGTGTTTCTGAACAAAAAGACCTTTGAATGTAGATTCATAGCTCTTCAAAAGTGGAGTCACAGGTAGATAGGTTGGTGAAGGTGGCGTTTTGTGTGCTTTCCTTTATTGGTCAGAGTACAGGAATTGATAGTGGATTAGTGGTGCTGGAAGAGCACAGCAGTTCAGGCAGCATCCAACAAACAGCAAAATCGACGTTTCAGGCAAAGGCCCTTCATCCTGATGAAGGGCTTTTGCCCGAAACGTCAATTTCGCTGCTCGTTGGATGCTGCCTGAACTGCTGTGCTCTTCTAGCACCACTTATCCAGTATTTGGTTTTCAGCATCTGCAGTCATTGTTTTTACCTACAGGAATTGATAGGTCATGTTGTGGCTGCACAGGACATTGGTAAGACCACTTTTGCAATATTGTGTGCAATTCTGGTCTCCTTCCTATGGGAAGGATGTTGTGAAACTTGAAAGGGTTCAGAAATGATTTACAAGGATGTTGTCAGGGTTGGAGGTTTGAGCTATTGGGACAGGTTGAATAAGCTAGGCGTGTTTTCTCTGGAGCATCGGAAGCTGAGGGGTGACCTTATACAGGTTTATAAAATCATGAAGGGCATGGATAGGATAAATAGACAAAGTCTTTTCCCTGGACTAGGAAAGTCCAGACCTAGAAGGCATAGGTTTAGGGTGAGAAGGGAAAGATATAAAAGGGACCTAAGGGGCAACCTTTTCACTCAGAGGGTGGTACGTGAATGGAATGAGCTGCCAGACGAATTGGTGGAGGCTCATACAAATGCAAATTTAAAAGGCATCTGGGTGGGTATATCAATAGGAAGGGTTTGGAAAGATATGGGCCAGGTGCTGACAGGTAGGACTAGATTGGGTTGGGATATTTGATCGGCATGGACGGGTTGGACCGAAGGGTCTGTTTCCATGCTGTACATTGCTTTTACTTTTTGACTTCAAAAAATTTGTTTAGCACCCAAAGTTTTCTCTCAAATGTTTCTTTGAAAAAAGAATGCTGAGGGGCTAACTGAATAAACATGATGATACAAAAACACACATTCGGATGACTTTGAGCTCGCTCGTCTAAACTGTTGAAAGATTTTGACTAAGTGGATACGGGGAAAGTGTTTATCATTATGGGGCAAGAATATAAAGAGATGTTATTAATATAAGTTAGGCCCAAAGAAATCCATTAGAAAATTTAGGAGAAATTTCTTTACGTTAATAAGATGGAATTCACCACAACAATGTATGTTTAACAAGTTAAACAAGTAATGGTGGAGGAAGTTTTGGTTACAATGGTATTTTTAGATGAGGAAAGGTGAGAGAGGGAGACTCAAATTGAGCATGAGCATCAGAAATGATTAGTGGGGCTGACTGTCTTGCGTCTGCACAGTATATCCCATGTCCAAGCAATGTGCATACTCCTCTGATGAATTTCTCTACCATATGGTTTAAAATCTTGATGTGGACATTAGACAAGCTGTTCAGCACACGACTGCATTGAAATCAACCTGTGTAGGATCAATTACAACCATCTGTAAAGTTGTTCAGGAGCTGAAGAAGCAATCAGTCAGTGATTACCGTTTTCATTAACAGAACAAACTGAGGAATTTGATATTAATACATTAATTTAAATCTTTGTTAACACATTCATGAATAGAATGAATTCATGGGCTTATTAATATGTCTATGATTGCTTACAGACATCCTTTTAAACAGAGTTGTTCACATTCACATTACTGCATTCAATTATGCATTCAGTAATTTTCCAGCGAGTGATTTTAACACTATAGTGTTTAAAGATTTCGAGTCTTTTCCTGAACGAACTGCTCACTGGTCGCGAGAAGTTGAATATCATTGCAGTGGGGATTCCTGGAAATAAAACTGGGGCAACACCTGACAGAAAAAGATGGCTTAAAATTTGAGACCTGATTTGGAAATGCCGGTGTTGGACTGGGGTGTACAAAGTTAAAAATCACACAACACCAGGTTACAGTCCAACAGGTTTAATTGGATGCACACTAGCTTTCGGAGCGACACTCCTTCATCAGGTGATTGTGGAGGGCTCGATCGTAACACAGAATTTATAGCAAAAATTTGCAGTGTGATGTAACTGAAATTATACATTGAAAAATTGATTGTCTGTTAAGCCTTTCATCTGTTAGAATACAGTGATAGTTTCACTTCTTTCATGTGTAAATCACAAAACTCTTTTTTTTTAAAGTTGCATTCTCGGATTAGCTGTTAATAATGGTGATAGCTAGACAATATGTTGAAGGTGTTAGCCCCCTGTGTTCTCTGTCCATGACCTGATGTTTAGATTGATTCTAATCTAAAAAGTAAGATAACAGAGTTTTACATAAATTCATGCAGTTTTTGAGCTCAGAGTTCTACATGAATGTATGCAGTTCTTGAGAAAAGTGCAATGTAACTCTGCAAGTACAAATTCACCACACATAATATATGTGTGCATGTGGGTCTTTGTCTGTCTATGTGTGTGTGGCTGTCTGGGGTGGGGGTTGTGAGTGTGAGAAAGTGTGTGTGTATGTGTAGTGAGTGCAGAGTGTCTTAAGTCTGTGAGGGGGTGCATGTGTGAGTGTGGGAGTGTGTGTGTCTGTAAGGGTGTGTGTGGGTGTCTGTGTACACGTCTGTGTGTACCTGTGTCCATGCGTATGTGAGAGTGTGTGTGTGTGTCGTGCAATGGTGATCACCTGTAATGTGACATGAACCCAAGGTCCCAGTTGAGGCCCTCCCTATGGGTACCGAACTTAGCTATCAGTCTCTGCTCAGCCACTTTCCTCTGCTGCCTGTCCTGAAGTCCACCTTGGAGGATGGTTACCCGAGGCTGAATGTCCTGGACCACTGAAGTGTTCCCCAACTGGGAGGGAACCCTCCTGTCTGTTGATTGTTGTGCTTGTACACCTTGTACATGGCAGGTACTCATGTGACTCAGCCAACGTTGTCTATCTTATACGTTGCAGACAAGGATGCCCGGAGGCATGGTACATTGGGGAAACCGAGCAAAGGCTACAACAACAGATGAATGGGCACCGCACAACAATCAACAGACAGGAGGGTTCCCTCCCAGTTGGGGAACACTTCCCCTGATGAAGGAACATCACTCCGAAAGCTAGTGTGCTTCCAATTAAACCTGTTGGACTATAACCTGGTGTTGTGTGATTTTCAACTTAAAATTTGAGGGCAGACTGAGATCACCTTGCCACATAAACTTGTCCCTTTCCTTTCTGCTGCTGACAAATTTCTTCCACATTATAGTCCATTTCTGGATTTTCATTGAAAATTATCTAATACTTATGTGGAAGGGCTGGGTTGGATTAAACAGTTGCAAAAACACTTGACACCAGGTTATAGTCCTACAGGAATAATTGGAAGCACACTAGCCTTCGGAGCACGGCTCCTTCATCAGGTGCTATCTCATAGTGTAACAGGAAGATTGAGGGCAAGTCTGTCAGCCATGGACCTATGAGGGCTCTGACATTCAGGTAACCAGACTGCACCTTTAAGAATTTCTCCTTTAAAGCTAAGTGTCCTTGGAATGGCAAGAGATTTTCTGCAGCCAGGTGAACAAAAAAGGGTATGTTAAGGAACAGTAAGGAGCTGAAACAGGTCCTGAACTGAAGTGTGCACATATGTAGTCTGGCTTTGTGTATTGATAAAACAAAATGAGTATTTGAAATTAAAAATGTTTCATTGCAGTCAGACGCTCCCTAAGCCAAGGTGATATACCTCTTCCTTGAATGGAATAGTTGCCTATTTGTCCTCTACATATGGCACTAGGACCTTTGAACCCTTGAGGTAATGGCTAGGTTGTCAGCCATTTGCCCACCTTCACCACAATATTAGCTGTGCTCCTTTTATTTGATCTGAGAACCATGTAACTACATGAGGAGAACTGACAAAGTACTGAGTAGAAACGACACAGTTTTCCACACTTTATGCTGAACATAGACTATCTAATGAGAGACTCTACCCAACATCAACAGGAAAATTGACTATTTTCCTCTTTGCATTGCCAAGGATGCAATAGCATGCTGTTCCACTCACTGCCCAAAATACACCTGGTGAAGTTCCTGGAATCTTTCCAACGTCAACAGCAAAGACAATGGAAGTCACATCCCATTAAAGAGGAATAAAGTGCAGAGTATTTTTCCAATGGATTCTTCAACAGATCTCAGAGTTATGTTTCTATGAAGAAATGCCCTGAAGTAGGTCAATGGTCTTTTCTGAGTGTCAGGGATTCCAAACTAGAGGCCTTAGGTTTATGGATAACATTTTCACAGAGGGTGGTGCATGAATAGAATGAGTAGCCTAAGGAAGTGGTGGAGACAGCTACAATTACGTCATTTAATAGATATCTGGTTGGGTATTTGATTAGGAAGGGTTTTGAGAGATCTGGGCCAAATGCTAGCAAATTGGAACAGATCAAATTAGGATGTCTGGTTGATGCACACGAGTTGTACCGAAGGATCTCTTTCTATGTTGTATGACTCTACAACTCTATAAATCATAGGCACTTAAGAACTAGGAATGTGAGTAGACAGTTTAGCCCCTCAAGCTTTCTCCGCCAATTAATACAATCCTGATTTATCGCATCTTGGCCTCAACTCCACTTTTCTACCCATTTCCATCTAACCTGTCATGAATTAAAATCTGTCTAGCTCTGGCATCCACTTTGGGGTAGTGAATTCCACAGATTCATGATCCTTTGAGGGAAGTAACTCCTCCATACCTCTGTTTTAGGCCTGCCACTCATTAGCCTAAAACTATGACATCTCATTCTAGATTTCCTCACAATGGGAAACATTTGCACACTGTCTACTTTGTCAATTTCATTTCTTGTCTTATATACTCAATTTGATCTCCTCTTACTCTTCTAATCTGCTGTGAGTACAGGCCTAAACTGCTCAATCTCCAAAACTCTCCTCATAAAACAAGCCTGACATCTTTGAAATCAATCTCATGAATGTTAGCTGAACTGTCTCTAATTCAATTACATCCTTCAAGTGAAGGACCAAAATTACATGTAGTACTTCAGATCCAATCGATTTGATTAGAGTGTAGAGGCTATTAATGTGACTGTTAGGAGATGATTCAAAGCAAAGCTGAAGCTTTACCTAAAAGAAATCTGCAAGAATGCTAAATATTTAGAGCTATTAGTGAATAAATAATTATGGACTTTGTGATGTTTATGTAGTTGCAACACTTATACAGTTGCAACACAACTTCTCTACTTTTATACTCCAATCCTTCGCAATAAATGCCAAAATTCAACTTGCCCTCCTTATTACCTGCCATACTTGCATACTAACTTACTGCTATTTATGCATGAGATCACCCAGATCCCTCTGTAAGGAAGCATTTTGAAGTTTGGCTAAAATCTATAATTAGCAGACTTATTGTGCGTGGATAAGATCTACCATGATTTATGATCCAATATTGCACTCTATCTCCAGCACATTGGTGAATAACTACTTTTGAAGAAAGCTTTTTTCGTGTGAAACACGATTTTAGATTTAGCTTAGATTTATCAACATTAATAAATATGACAAAAATAAAATACCAAATGGACAAAAGTGACATCACCCTGTGACTAGTAACGTATTCATATTTTTGAGAGCTAGAGAATATTTATAGGCATTCTAGTCAATTACTGGCAACTTCTGCAAGTGTCAAAAGCTATCAAATTCAAGCATGCATGAACCACTCTGGATGAATCATTGAGAATGATCATTGTATTCAAACACCAATGAATAATAGTGTATGGAATGGACATGCCATAGCATCTTTATAGAAAATTTCTGGAGCTAGTTTTCCAAATCTAGACTGATTCCATTCCAAAGGGAACAGGTGACTCTGGATGCTGTTTGGGAAGGGAGTGTGTTAGCTCCTGTGCAGGTTGTTTTAATGTAGTTGGAAACTTGGTCAGAATCTCCCCTCCCAGCTCCTCAATCTGTGCTTCATTTACATTTGTTTGCCATGTCAGAGACAATGATGAAAAATGCTGTTCTTTCAAAATAAAATAAAGAAACTTTTTAAATTTGTATAAACATGTTTATGGTCAGTGCTGCCATTTTCAGAGGGAAGTCATTGAAAATGAAAATATCACATCACACACGTAAGGATCATTCTGCATTTTTAGCTTTACGCTTCCAACATTCTTCCCTTTGCAATTCTTCGATCCTATAAAAAATACTTATCCTGAACAATGGTTCCTCCACAATTTCCTTGTGCTCAAAACAGAGCAGGCTCTCAACATAACAAATGTGGAAATACAACAGAGAATGTTTCTTTAAGATTAGGAAACTACATAAATATCACAAAGTCCATAATCATTTATTCATTTGGCTCTAAATATTTAGCATTCTTTCAGATTTCTTTTAGATAAAGCTTTAGCCTTGCTTTGAATAATCTCCTAACAGTCACATTATGCTCTAATCAAATCTGCATTCTGATAACTTATGTAAGAATTATTATAACAAACAGGTTGCTTGATGCTGATGCTAAAATGACCCAGAGATTCATGTGTTAAACCAGCACTGACTGGGCAAGCTCCTTTAATTTCAGGTTCTGATCTGTTGATACTGGGACTAATTTTATCTGTGTATAATAGTGTAAATTTATTGATATTGAAATGGCTGCCCATTATACATTGCTATTCGTTGAAGTCAATTTTGTTAGTATTTCTTTTACACTATTTCCCTATAGTTAGAAGTCTGATGATAAAAAGGTGCACAAATGTCTTCACAAATATACACACAGAGCAATTTACAAAAGACCTTTGCAGTTTAACTGTTTTGCAACATCATGAAAACAATATTCTTTGAATGCATATTTAAGGATAGATCTTGCAAATTTGCAGGTACACTGTGGAGATTTGACCTGGGAAATGAAATGGACTTGTGGGATTTTCCCTCCATAGTTGAATTTGTAATATTTGCTCCTGAAAATCCACTGCATAAATAGAACCCCACAGTACACATTACAGTATAGGCATAGGACCTGAAATCCGGGACTGAGATCAGGTTGGATTCCAGATGTTTCCAAATTCCAAGTCCTGTCGTTCAGATGGTAGCTAGGTTGGGTCAAGCTGGGTTGGGCATGATAAACTGTCACTTGGACCATGGGGCAGAGCGACACATGAAACCACTATTGAGTCTGGTGACACATTCGCCCCAACATACTGTTTACTGAATTGTCCAGCTACGTTATTTTTAAAAAATGTTATACAATTAAGCAGGACACCACCATTTGGACACCAAAAGTTTTCAGTGTTGTGGATTTGAGGTGCTCCATCTGCCATCTACTTTATAACAGAGTTCTAGCACTTGAGTTTTGCTGAAGGAGAAAAAGCAATAAAACTTGCAAATGATCCATACTGGTCCAACCAATCTTGTACACTTCAAAACAGAGTTCCAACACAACCAGTACATTCATTTCCAAGTATAACAGGTTTTTAATCATTGCAGCTTTGTTGATAAAAATGAACATGAGAACAAGGATAAGTGCAAGTAGACCATGTTCCACACAATAGCATTGCTTTGTCCATTGTCAGGCACACACTACCCACTCAGTCTACCCTACCAATGCAAAGGCCAAGTAATCTCCTGGAGGATGAGAACAAATAATGAAAAAAAAAGGAAAAGATTTGGCCAACTTAACCCTCCCCACACACACATACCCTGACAACTATTCAAAAAAAAAGTTCAGGAGATCATTGCTGCCATAAGTAATGAAGAATTAGCAATAGGGTCAGGACTTACGTTTTGCTGAAATCCCAGAGAGCACAATAAGGATTTTCAGTACCCTGGACAAAATAAAAACACTTGTCAGTAAATACTCTTTTTTTTGTTGTTGATCAGCTCATGCATGAGAAAGTATCTGTTTGGGATCCATTGCCTGGAAATAGGGTGAAGACAGGTTCAATTGAATCATTCAAGAGGATATTGGATGATCATTTCAATAGAAATATTAGGCAAGGATATGGCAAAAGAAGCAGAAGACTGACAAGGTCATGAAACTCATTTGGGTAGTGGTGCAGGCATAATGAGGCTAATAATCTCCTTCTGCACCACAACAATTCTGGAATTTTGTTTCACCAGCAAATTCCCTGCTGGGGGAAAAAAAGCTAACAATCCTTCCCTATAATCTTTTAAAACTGTTGTGAAGTCACGTCAATACTACTGACAAAGATGCCTTCTCTCTTGTTTTAATTGTTTGGTATAAAAAATGGACAACACGGCTATTGACAAGGCTGCAAGAGGTGCACTGAGAAGATGGTTCTGGTCCTGCTTGCTTCAAATGAATGGGCGAAAAATAGCAGTTGTCGTATCAGCCATCAATGATGTGACCACATTCTCTATGGTTTTGCTTTGACCATAACTGGTATAAATTGTGTACTTGCAGTATAACCTCCTGTGATCATTTGAAATTTGGCATTATTGAATTTGTCCAGATGGAAGTCTTGGGCAATATGTCCTTCTTGTCAGTACTATTCATTCTATTGTAGGTAAGGGGACTGAGTATGGTTTGGAACCGATGACAGAAGCCCACTTTGGAGCATGAACCAAGGCAGATTTTAACCCCGTTACGTTTATAACCATGCAAGTCCATCTAGAAAATGCTGAAGAAAAACTTGGGTATACAATTTAGAATGTTGTTCAGTTGCAGCCAGAATCCTTATCTGGAATGGAATATAACCAGTTTATCTGCCATTGATTGAACAGATGTTAGTTCTGGGAGAGCTTCTCCTTAAATAGGACAAAAGAACAAAGAACAATACAGCACAGGAATCGGGTCTTTGGCCCTTCACGCTTGCACTTACATAGTTCGTCCTTCCATACTAAAACTGTCTTCACTTACAGGATCCGTATCCCTCCATTCCCCTCCCATTCATGTATTGGTCCAGGAAATTCTTAAATGCTGCTATTGTGTCTGCTTCCTGGACTTCCTCTGGCACTGCATTTCAGACACTCACTATTCTTTGTGTGAAAAATTTGCCTCACACATGCCCCTCTTTCAAACACGCCCCATCATACCTTGAACTTGCATCTCCTCGATATTGACCCAATCACCCTGGGGAAAAAAGCCTCATACTTTACACTCTTTCCATGCCATTCACAATCTTATGAACCTCTATCAGGTCACCCCTCAACCTCCTGTGTTCCAGTAAAAACATAGCTAGTCTATCCAACCTTCCTTCATAGCTAAAATCCCCCATACCAAGCATCATCCTGGTAAATCTTTTCTGTACTATCTCTAAATCATCCACATCCTTCTGGCAGCGTGGTGACCAGAACTGTACACAATATTCCACGTATGGCCTAACTAACATTCTACAAAGCTGTAGCATAATTTGTCTATCCTTATACTCAATGTCCCTTCCAATGAGGGCAAGTATGCTCTAGGCCTTTTACTATCTTATCTACCTGCATTGCCAACTTCAGTGACCTGTGGACCTTCATATCCAGATCCCCCTGCATATAAATATTCCTAATGGTTCTGCCATCACTGCATAATTTCTACCTGTACTTGAAATGTAAACCCATATCGTGTGGGGTGTAATTAAGTGCAAGTTTCATCAGTAGGGATAGTAGTAAACCTTCTCTGAAGGCTGTTAGTGATCCAGATGGGTTTTAAGAGCAATTTCTTTTTCTCATCAAAAAGAATCAAAGTCGCAATCAAATAACAAGATTCTTCTGAAATATTGTTTCACTATAAAGTGCAGTGAGCTATGGCATGTTATGTCATTAAAAGTGAAAGTAAAAGAGAACAACAGATGTCAATTTGCACGCCCAGTTCTTAAATGATGAATTAACTCTTTGAGAGCCTAACAGCATTCTTAGACATTCAAATCATAAGCCCTTTGTTATTGAAATAACTGAACTGAGTTCTTGTAATTTTCTTGTGATTAATCTTACAACCCGTAATTAGCCAACAGCACCAAGTGAAAGAACATCTCATAATTCAAACATCTTTCCAGATTATAATAACATTTTATTTTTGTTCCTGACATGCAACAATTTTCTTCATTTACAGAGCACCCATCATAAAGCATACTAATCCCTAAAAAGTTGCTTTGCAAGAGCAACTGTGGCAACTATGTAAGAGCAGGAAAGAGGTTTGGACAACTGGCTAAAGGGAAAGTTGAAGGGGCAAATTCTGAGGCAGCTGTTTTATGAGATAGAGAGCAATTTGGGACAGGGTTTCCTGGGAGAGAAAGGGGGCTGAGTGGCTGGAGACCATTTGATCAGTGGCAGATGAGATGGAGGCAGACTGGTCAGAACAAGAACATGTTGATGCCAGGTACATAGAAGAGTGTGGTCAGTGAATGTGAATGAGGACAGGGGATATGGGATGTTTGCCACAAGGTCAAAACAGGCTGTGCAGGTATGAACTTTGAGATCATTCTCGACTTTGCTTCAGATGGAGTTGGCGAGATTGGAGCAGGAAGTGTGGGAGAAAGTGTACTTTCTTGGAACAATGGTGAGGGGAGTTTGAGGTGAGGGAGGTGGATAGGTAAGCAACATTTTTGAGCTAGAATTAGCCTGATGACTGAATTCACAGTGAGGAAGGTACAGTAGTTAAGAAACATCATCAAGTTCAATCAGATGAAGATGCCTGGTGCCGAGGATATTAGGAGCAACATTCTGGCATTATTCGTGCAATGCTTATTCAAAGAAAACTCTGCGACATCTGTGATTTGGTGTGAAAATGGATTTTGAACCGAATTACAACCACCATTGGAAAGGATGTGATGGGAGAGGAAGTTGATACTCATCAAAACATCAATAGAAGCTCATCCCATGTTTGCAAAATGAGGATAGGTCACAAAGAAGGAACCTTAGAACATGTTCGAGATGACAAAGCCATGATGGATAGAGATGAATCCTGAGGGTACAATGTTCACAAGCCCTGAAAGGAATGTCTTGACAGCATGTGGAGAGGGAGCTAGATCCAGGAAATGACACACAATGATGCTAGGTTTGAACAGGGAGGAGGGGCAGAGGAATGACTACATCCAATCAAATCACACATTTTTAAAAGGCTATCTGTTTTCCATATGTAAGGGCAGAAATGGGTCATAGTAAAATAAAACATTTTTGAAAATTAATTATTATTGTTACAGTATGTAAGCTGCCCTTATTGCCTGAGGGAGCTTGTTATCTTAACGGCACTTTGTTTAACATGACAATGAATGAGCTGAAATTATATTAGCAATGGTTTTGCAGGATGGATAGGCTGCCACAGGGAAAATTGAATTCATGATCAAGAAGTACTCTCTATTGCACTTAATCCTCCACTTAATACTGCCCTGTATGAGACTCTGTTTCTTGAGTGGAAATCACAGGTTGGCCCTGAGCTCTGAGCTCTGAGGACAATCAGTTAATTCAAGGTTAATATCCCTGGAATAGTCTGCAGCAAGGAAAGAAGTACTTACATTTACCAAGTGAGCAAGTTCAATTTCCAGTACAGATTCTGCAATTTTCGGTTTTGGTCTCACTGTCACAGCTATGACTTTTGAATTCACAATGGTGTAATTTCTGTGGGTGCATTTAAAAAGCAAGAGAAAATACAATTGAAGAGTCAAGAATAATTCTTGGAAAGGAGTACAGACATGATAAAAACAATAGGATTAAAAAGCATCAGTCAGAAATGAATAATGTTGCATATAATTTAAGGCATCATCCTGGTTTTCGAATCATTTTTCGATCTCAGCTGCTTCACATTTCTGCAATCTCCTCCAATTCTGTGACCTCCATGTTATTTTCAGTCTTCACTCCTGCCTCAGCTCAGCTGCTTCTGAAGCCCTCATTATGCCTTTATTATCTCCAGACTTGATGATCTTAATTCTCTCATGTCTAGCCTCCCAACTTGCACTCTCTGGCACTACTCAGAAATACTGCTGCCTGGACTTCAGTTTGCAATAAGTTCTGTTCACCCATCATCCACCTACTTACTGACCTATCATAGCTTCCATACATCTTGATTTCAATGTGCACTCCTGTTTTCAAATCCTTCATGGCCTTCCCCAATTGTAGCATCCCCAGTTTTTGCACTGTACCATGAGGAATCTTGCTTCATAAATGTGTACGAACATACAAATTAAGAGCAGAAGTAGCCTGGTGGCCTCTTGACTAGGTGGAGGTGGGTATTGAAGATGCTGGAGATTAGAGTCAAGTTTAGAGTGGTGCTGGAAAAGCACAGCAGGTCAGGCAGCATCTGAGGAGCAGGAAAATTGACGTTTCTTGGCCTCTTGAGCCTGCTCTGCCATTCAATAACAACTTTGTCAATCTACTTGTGTTTGGAATTCCACATTTCCATCTATGTCTGGTAATCTTTAATTCCCTCACCTAACAAAAATCTACCTACATTCACTTAAAAAATATTCATTGACCCCCATCTCCATTGTCCTCTGAAGACAAAGAGTTCCAAAGTTGTGTAACTCTCAGAAAGAAATTCTATTTCTCTCAGTCTGGAAAAGGTAACCCCTAATGTTAATAATGGCCTCTTGTCCAGGTCTCACCTACAAGAGGAAATATCCTTGTCCTGTATATCTTATGAAGACCATTCAGAATCTTGAACACTTCAATAAAGTCATGACATACTCTTCTGAATGTCAATGGAAACATGGTCAGCATGTCCAACCTATTCTCATAAGTCAACCTGTGTATTTCAGGAATCAATCTTATCTTTCTAGATGATAGTGATAGTGGATTTGGAGGGTGGGTTATCCAAGGATCTTTGGCAAATTTCTGCAATGTACTTTGTAGACAGTACACACTGTTGCTAATGACCATTGATATGGAGATAATGTCTATGGATGTGATAGGAACAAATTACTGTAGATGCTGGAATCTGTACTGAAGACAACAAACGCTGGAGATCACAATGAGTCAGACAGCACCTGTGGAGAAACAGCAAGCTAATGTCTAGATGAGTCAAGTCTACTTCAGCTCTGATGAAGAGTAATTTAAAGTGTGGGAGGGACAGCATTTATGGGATAGTTTTCTGATGGGGGCCATAGGTGAAGGGATGGGGGATGGTAGGTGCTGGAGTGGTTGGGTCTAGGGTGCCAGTTTAAGGGATCAGAATGTGAGAATGACAGAACAATGGTGTGTTGCCTGCCAGACTTGAAAGGACAGTAAGTGGGACCGGGAGGAAGGGGAGGACATGATAGCAAGCTCAAAGAAAGGGAAGAAATATTCACAATTTAAAGACGTTGAACTCAATATGGAGACAAGAGGGCTATAAAGTACCTAGTCTGAAGATGAGATGTTGTTCCTCTGGTTTACAGTGTAATTCACTGGAACACTGTAGCATGCCGAGGACAGACATGCGGGCATGTGAGCAGAACACTGTGTTAAAATAATTGCTACAGGAAGGTTGAGGTCCTTCTTGCACCCATACTGGAGGTGTTCTGCAAAGCAGTCACCCAGTCTGTGTTTGGTTTCTCCAATATAGAGTTGACCACAGTCAGTGCAGCAAATACAATACACAAAATAAAAGGAGGTACAGGTGAAATACTGCTTCACCTGGAAAGACTGTTTAGGACCTTGGATGGTGAGCAGAGATGAGGTGAAGGGGCAGGTGTTGCACCTTCTGCATTTACATGGGAAGGTGCCATGGAGAGAGGCTTGGTGTTGGTAGTTGTGGGATGGACGAGAGTGTCCCAGAGGGAACACTACCTGCAAAATGCAGACAAGGAATTGAGGGGAAGGTATGTTTGTTGGTGGTGCTCTGCTGAAGTTGTCTGAAATGATGGTGAATGATCTTTGAATGCTGAGGCTAGTTGGATGAAAAGTGAGGACAAGGGGGACATGATCACTCTGTTGTGAGTGATGGAAGGGGCAAGGGCAGAAACACAGTTGATAGGTTGGCCCACACAGGACTGCAAAAACTTCATACATTTTGCGTCCAACTGCTACCCCTCTATAACTTTCACTTCATCCATTTCTGACATTTCCCTTCCTTTCCTTGATCTTCCTTCAGTGTCCCAGTGAATCACATCTCACCTTCAGACGAGGAACTTTACAGCCTTCTGGACTTAATATTGAGTTCAACACCTTTAAATTGTTAACATTTCTTCTGTTTTTGTTTAGCTGGCAGGAGGCACAGCATTGTTCTGCCATTCTCACATTCCGATCACTTAAGCTGAACGATCAACATCTTTTCTTCACTGGCACCTTATACCCACTCCACCCCTGCCGCTGCAAAACTATAACATAAATGCTGTCCCCTCCAAACTTTATCTCAGCTCTGATGGAGAATCGTCTCGACTCGAAATGTTAGCTTGCTCTCTCTCCATGGATGCTGTCTGACCTGCTGTGATCTGTAGCATTTGTTGTCTTATGGATGTGATGTCAGTCTAGCAGACTGCTTTGTCCTGGATAATATGAATCTTTTTAAGTGTTGTTGGAGCTGCCTTTATCCAAGCAAGTGTTCCAACATATGCCTGATTTGTGCCTTGTTGGTAGTAGTCAGGCTTTGGGGAGTCAGGAGGGAGTTAATTGTTACAGGATTCTTAGCCTCTGACCTGCTCTTGCAGGCACAATGTTTATGTTGCTAGTGCTCCCAGTTCAGTTTTTGGTCAATGGTAAGCCCCAGTATGTTGACAGTAGGGGATTTTACGATTGGTTGTCAAGGTACAATGATGAGTCATACAGTCATACAGATGGACAGCACGAAAACAGACCCTTCAGTCCAACTCACCCATGCCGACCAGATATCCTAAACTAATCTAGTCCCATTTGCCAGCATTTTGCCCATATCCCTCTAACTCCTTCCTATTCATATACCCATCCGGATGCCATTTAAAAGTTGTAATTGTATTAGCCTCTATCACTGTCTCTGGCAGCTGATTTCATATAGGCATCACAGTCTGTGTGAAAACTTTGCCCCTTAAAACACTTCTAAATCTTTCCCCTCTCATGTTAAACCTATGAACTCTAGTTTTAGATTCCCTCACCTCAGGGAAAAGGCCTTGTCTATTTTCTCTGTCCATACCCTATGATTTTATAAACCTCTATAAGGTCACCCCTCAGCTTTTGATGCTCAGGGAAAATAGCTCCTACCTATTCAAACTCTTCCTATAACTCAAACCCTCCAACCCTGCCAACATCCTTATAAATCTTTTCTGAACTCTTTCAAGTTTCACAACATCCTTCCTATAGCAGGGAGACCATAAATGCATACAATATTCTAAAAGTGGGTTAATCAATGTCCTGATTAGAATAGTGCTGGAAAAGCACAGCAGGTCAGGCAGCATCAGAGGAGCAGGAAAATCGACGTTTCGGGCAAAAGCCCTTCATCAGGAATAGAAGCAGGGTGCCTGCAGAGTGGAGCGATAAATGAGAGTGGGGTGGGGTGGGGAGTCTCTATGCTACTTTCTCCCCACCCCCACCCCCCTCTCATTTATCTCTCCACTCTGCAGGCACCCTGCATCTATTCCTGATGAAGGGCTTTTGCCCGAAACGTCGATTTTTCCTACTCCTCGGTTGCTGCCTGACCTGCTGTGCTTTTCCACAGCACCACTCTAGTCTAGACTCTGGTTTCCAGCATCTGCAGTCCTTGTTTTTACCTAATCAATGTCCTGAATAGCTACAACATAACCTCTGAACTCCTGTATCCAATGCACATAAAGGAAAGCATACCAAATGCCTTGTTTGCTGTCTTGACTACAGGGGGACTTCACTTTCAAGGAATTATGAACCTGCGCTCCAAGGTTTCTTTGTTCAGCAACACTCTCCAGGACCTTACTATTAACTGTAAGAATCCTGATTTGCCTTTCCAAAATGCAGCAGCTCACGTTTACCTAAATGTCAGCTCCTATTTTGTTAAATAAATAGATTAGATTGCATTGAAAGAGTCCCAAATTCATCCCAGCTTTGAGATGGTTGGGTGTTTCACTTTGAAACTGTGCGTTCAGCCTTTAATTTCACTGTGAATATCATGAAAGATTAAAACTGGAAAAAATCCAAAAACACAGGACTGAATCATAGAATCCCCACAGTGCGGGCTACATTTGGCCCATTGAGTTGACATTGTTGATTCTCCTGCTCCTCGGATGCTGCCTGACCTGCTGTGCTTTTCCAGCACCACACTTGTGACTTGACATCCAAAGCTCATCCCACCCAACTCACCCTGCATTTCCCATGGCTAATCCACCCAACGTACACACCCCTGGACATTATGGGCTATTTTGCGTGGCCAATCCGCCCAGCCTGGACCTTTTTGGACTGTGGAAGGAAAGCAGACCACCAGGAGGAAACTCTTGCAGACATGGGGAGAATGTACAAACTCCACACAGACAACACCCTAGGCTGAAATTGGACCTGGGTCCCTGGTGCTGTGAGGCAGCAGTGCTGACCACTGAGCCATCATGCAGTTTCACGAGAGTTATTATTGAAAAGCATTTTGTCATTGCAAATTAACACTATGTCTGTTAATATGCATATTCAGAAGACAAATCGAGATCTTCTTAAATTGAAAGAGCATTTATTTTAGTCAAAACATATTTTAAAATAATTATTACTGTTCATGTTTTTCTTTGAATATTTTAGCTGAATATTGCTGGGTTATAAATTAGAACAACCGGATTTCTACCAAATCTGGACATTTGCTGACTGGACAGCTTTAAAAATAGTTCTGAAAATATAGGTCTATCCATCTTTCCCTGACATACCATTGGTAAGTCGAGGGACCACAGATTCATTTTGCATTGTGACTAATCTTTCAAGTGTTCAGCATCAACCCACCCAAAAATGTCATTGTGTAGAAGAGGGTAGGGTCTAACTATGCTAAAGCTTCAGGTGTTCCCAGCTTTGACAGCTGGTGCAGTAATTTCTGATCAGACCTACATACCAAATGATGTTTGAGGATCTGTTGTAGATCTAGGATCTTCGATCACCCACAAGAGGAGACATTTTCCCAAATAGGCACATTGACATCCTATTCAGAAACATTATATCTCAGTTTCTCTCCATGTTACACACTATCCTGACTTAGGACTTATGGATGGGATTGCGTAATTCTAAACACAAACAGGTCAGCAATGATCTTATTGAATGGAGGAGCAGGCTCAAGGAGCCAAATGATCTTTTTCTGCTCCTTTTGCATTGGTACATATGAATTATATTGTCAATTCTTCACTGTTGCTGAGTTAAAACCCCGGAAGTCCCTTCCTTAAAGCCTATGGATGTGTCTCCTCCTAAAGGACTGTAGCAGTTCAAGAAGGCAGCTCACTATCACCTTCTCCAGGGCCATAAGCATGGTCAAACTTACTGGTGAAATCTATAACTCACGAATGAATTACAAAATAAATCTGAAATAAAGCTCAAGGAACTCATCTTTTGATTGCAGCCTTACTGACTCAATACTGTACTAAGTTCCATAATTTCAGATCATAACCACTGCCCCCATTAGTTTATTTTCAAAAGACAGTTGTCGATGGTGTATCTGCTTTTCCCAGTTCTATCTTCTCCAAACACACTGCTTGTTTCTGTTCCTGCTCCCACACTACTCCTCCAATTCCCATCTCGAGAATTGTTTGAAACCTGCAGCAGCTCTTACATTTTGAGACAAGGACCTGGGTTCAATTCCAGTCTTGGGTGACTGCCTGTGATGAGCTTGCACATTCTGACACAGTCCAAAGATGTGCAGGTTAGGTAAATTGGTCATGCTAAACTGCTTCATAATATTAAGAGATGTGTAGGTTAGGTGGGTTAACCATGATAAATAGGGTGGATGCTGAGTCTGGGTGGGATGGTCTTTGGAGGATCAATGCAGACTTGATGGATCAAATGATCTCTTACTGCATTATATGGATTCTATGATCTTCAGTTCTGATTAAAGGGCATTGTTCTGAAAAGTGATTTAATTTAGCTAGCCCAGGATACCAAGCATTTCCAGTATTTTCTGTTAGACATGAAGCATCCTGGGATAGCTAAATTAAGTCATGTTTCAGAACAATGACCTTTCATCAAAACTTTCACAAAGTTAGCTTGGCAAATTATTCTTCTCGGACCTGAAATTATTCTTCTCCTCCTCCTTGATATTCAAGAAGGTAATGGATGATAACTTAAATAGAAATAAAGTGCAACCTGATGGGAAAAAGGCAACAGTTGAGCACCAAGTCAATACACTCAAAGAGCTAGTGTAAATATGATGGGTTGAATGGTCTTTTTCTGAACTACAATAGCACTGTAATTCTGAAAAATCATCCATGATTATTCAAGCAGTGCCGAACCGCAGCTGAAACAATGAGTTTACTATGGGACAGGGGCAGGAGGTAGGTAGCTCAGTGATTAGCACTGCTGACTCCCAGCACAGGGGACCTGTATTTGATTTCAGCCTAGGGTGACTGTCTGTGAGGTGTTTACATGTTCTCCTTGTGTCTGCGTGGGCTTTTTCCAGGTGCTCCGATTTCCTCATACAGTTCAACGATAGGTAGGTTAGGTGGATTAGCTATGCTAAATTCTCCCATCATGTGCAGGCTAGGTGGGTTAGCTATAGTAAATACTGGATTAGTGGTGCTGGAAGAGCACAGCAGTTCAGGCAGCATCCAACGAGCAGCGAAATCGACGTTTCGGGCAAAAGCCCTTCATCAGGAATAAAAGCATTTGGTTTTCAGCATCTGCAGTCATTGTTTTTACCTAGCTATAGTAAATGTAGGGTTACAGGGATAGTGTAGGGGATTGGATCTAGGTAGGATGCTCTACAGAGAATTGGTGCAGATTTGATTGGCTGAATGGCCTCTTTCAGCACTAAAGGATTCTATGTTTCAAGTTTACATTATCTTGAAAGGGATTGAGCAACATACTGGTGATATTACTATTAATGACAAATCAGCCTTCGTGCCAATTGAACTAATTGGTCTCCCTCTCACCCATTCCCTATCCTGCCAAAATTCTTTCACTTCCTTTAATAAGTTATACTGCAAATATTATATTTTGGTAATTGAGAAAATAATTTGACTACCTGAATTACCAACATCAATTTTCATTTTGTTGTCAGGACCACAAAATCAAAAGTATTCTTTCTAAGTTTCAGTTAAGGAGAATTTGGGCGGTTTGCAAAGCTGTTTGTGGCCTCTCCGATTCTTCCAGGTGAAATGGACTCGAAGTTCCTGATTTCCTCTGCAGCATTCTTTGTGAATATCCAGCTTATCAGGAATCCCCATCATGCATTTAGCTCCCCATCATGCATATCTTCATATTCAACCTCCAATTTATAAAGCTTTGGAATTAGAGAATGAGGTAGCACTGACATATGTCAATCCGTCCATCTTGCCAGAGCCAGTTACTTGATGCTCATATTACTCCCAACTACTTGCACCATCAACCAATAATTATATTTTTTCCCTTCCTAATGCCTTTTGACAAGTTACAAGTCAATCTGCTCTCCACTATCCTTTCAGATGACAGCAACTTTGAGTCAAATAAATAAATGCTTCATCTATTATTCTCTTGCTAATCAGCCAAAATTGATATCATCTGGTTACTGAATCTTCTGCTATCAGAAACAGTTTTATCTTATTTATTTTATCAAAGGCCTCTCTGATTTTGAACCCTTCTGTCAAATCTACTGTCTCATTGCTGATTTCGTTATTGAGTTTTTTTTTAAGATTACTTACTTAACAGTGTGGAAACAGGCCCTTTGCCCTAACAAGTCCACACCGACCCTCCGAAGAGCAACCCACCCAGACCCATTCCCCTACGTTTACCCCTTTTACCTAACACTATGGGCAATTTCACGTGGCCAATTCACCTAACCTGCACATTTTTTTTTGGACTGTGGGAGGAAACCGGAGCACCCGGAGGAAACCCACACAGACACAGGGAGAATGTGCAAACTCCACGCAGACAGTTGCCTGAGGCGGGAATTGAACCCGGGTCTCTGGCGCTGTGAGGCAGCAGTGCTAACCACTGTGCCACCATGGCACCCCGAGTTGGTGCCTTTTGCTTTACACACATTTGATTCTCAGTTGACATTCTTTGTTGAAACAGGGAGGATATCTAGATGTGTGAGTTCATAGACGTGACACTTAATGAAGAAAGCTTTCTGAATTTCAAAAGTGTATTGCTGGGCAGAGACCATAGGCAGTGTCTTGTGCTGTCACTGATGCCAAGCTTGAGACTGGGAAGGGCACTTTTTTAAACAGGTTGGTGCTGTATCTGAACACTCACCACCATCCTACCTCCAAAAGATTGGTAATTCTGGTTAGATGGGACTATCTTGGGAGTCTTGATACCCTAGTTAGGCTGCTGGGGTCCTGGCCACTGAGTGATTGGATTGTAGTTTGATGGGTCTCTCACCAACGTTATAGCAAACCAATCAGGCCCCCGGTACTTCAGCAAGATTGTACCCTTGGCTTTTCTGTGAAGAGTTTATAAAGTAGCTTTTTCCCTTCAGCTCGTGTTGTTAAGCATGTTATTCCCTTAGCAACAACTGTGGATAAGCAAGTATTTATAACAATCCGACACATGTTGCTCTGTCATTTTCTGTTCAATCAGCCCTAGTATTCATGTTGCTGGAAATCATTATGTGGTCCAGAGGAAACAGTTGCTTGTGGATTGGCAGCTAGCACAATGCAAGTCAATCTGGTCGGAAATAAATTATTAGTTGTCAGAGAGGGTGTGAAAGTTTTAATGAGCCAGACATCAAATTAAATCATCTAGATTTTCACTTCAGTGAGTTTATTCATGGAGATGGGCAGGGCTTTCAATAAATGAATCTGTGCAACACAGTGAGAATTGCTGATCTTTGCAATGAAGTCTTGGCAGTTGTAGTGATGGCAAAGAGGGGACAATTTAACTCTTGCCATGATATTTTAGATTAGATTAGATTAGATTAGATTACTTACAGTGTGGAAACAGGCCCTTCAGCCCAACAAGTCCACACCGCCCCGCCGAAGTGTAACCCACCCATACCCCTACATCTACATTTTAGATTTACCCCTTACCTAACACTATGGGCAGTTTAGCATGGCCAATTCACCTGGCCTGCACATCTTTGGACTGTGGGAGGAAACCGGAGCACCCGGAGGAAACCCACGCAGACACGGGGAGAACGTGCAAACTCCACACAGTCGGTCGCCTGAGGCGGGAATTGAACCCGGGTCTCAGGCGCTGTGAGGCAGCAGTGCTAACCACTGTGCCACCGTGCCGCCCACAGCAAACAATATTTGTATTGTTTGCTTGTGGCAGTGGGTCTGGCTCTTGTTCTTTAAGCACAGGAGCTGCATTTTTGGAGCAAACTCATTGTGCGCAATAAATGGCAGGGTCTGGGCAGTGCACTGGCTCCTTGATGCAGCATTCACTGGGAACAAGAGCCTTGCACCTCAAAGGCCAACCTCACATCTATGATCTGAACTTATAAACATTCAACTTGTTTTTTTAAAATCTCAACCCAACAAGCTGCAATTATGTTTCTAAAAGGGAGATTTGAGATTTTAACTTTTCATGTTCCAGAGATGTTCTAAAGGTCTTTGCCATCAATTTGAATAAAATGACTGTAAATCTCAAGAACCTGTACGCAAAGCTGTTTTGGCTGGCAAAGGAATGCCACACAGAATACATGCTGGACACACTGCTCTTCCTAAGCAGTTTGTCCAATTGTTAACATCCACCTGGAGTGATCAGACAAAACTAGACTGAACACCGAATGTGTTGGTGACATTTGTGTCGAAGTGTTCCTTCGACATCCCATGTGTAATGGAATTTTAACTCTCAATCTACGAAGACTAACTAAGTAAAGATGACAGTTAAAATACACATAGATACATTTTCCTGTCCTTGAGCCCAGAATTCAGTATTTTATCAAAGTCTCCTTACGTGAGCCAGGACAATAAGTGTCAGCTGGTGGCATCGCAGACGAGACAACCACTGATCTTATTGATCAGATGAGGGTGTATTATCAAATAAAAGACCACAAATGTCTTGTGTCCGTGGGATGACAGACCTCATGTGGTATTCCCTATACCTTTTTAAATTTATTGCATCCCAGTAAGCATACTAAAAAAAAACAAACATTATATCTGTGCCACTCACATTCATCTCCCTGAATTCCTCCCTCTCTCTCATTCCAGGAGGAACATAACACATATTAGGACAGGAAGTGTCAAAACAGTGGCTGCCCAATATTTGGCTTCTCATCCATTATGATGAAAGGATCCTGACTCTGAATGTCCCAAGAGGCTAACTGATGTATGCAAGCTCTGGACTACCCTTGACTCACTGTGTCAGGATCCCCTGAGCAAAGGATATATTCCTCAGCTTGACTAAAACCTGCTGACAACCAATGCAAGCTTCCTAGGCCTGTCTCCATGCTAAATGACACGGCAAGACAGCTGTGCTGTTGACCTGGAATCTCTCACTGAGAGGAAAAAGTGCAAAATGCCAAGGCAAGGCAGAGATGCTGTTAGCATCTCGGCAGGCTCAGAGTAAGCGAGCTTTATGACAGTGAGTGAGTATCTTAGGAATTCAGCCGAGTCCAGTCCATGAGTTTTATGTGTGTCCCTGAATACAGTGTCCTTGCTGCAGCATTATAATGATAGCTGTTGGTGCAGGTCCAAGTGCAGCAGTGAAATGCATAAGAGTTCTGTAAGTGGAGTTGGAGATATGTCATGAGGGTTCAGATGCCAATGTCTGTGGACATAGAGTACATGTGGTCAGTGCCCATGCAGTGTGCCCTAAATAGTCAGTGCCTGGTGTCTAATGCAGAGGCTCTTTGCTTCCAGCAATGAGCTGAAGTCATCAGGTGCCTGGTCTGGTTTCCATGTCAGGAATTCTCAATATCTAGCTTGTTTGGTGTACTTGGCAAGCTAGAAAGCTGATTATTAATAAGGTGAGCTGTGCTGCAAGAAGCTATTTACCAAGCAACAATCCCCTTCAATTAGCAACTAACCGCTGTCTAGAAAGCCACCTTGTTGCTTGCCAAAAGCATAAAAGATGGTACACAATATTCCCAACATCCAGATAGTCCACCGACACCAGACTTCAGTTGCTGGTCTGCCACAAATTACACCTGTATGAAATTTCATCCATCGAGTCATTAATAGCGCAGAAGGTAGCAGTTCATCCCATCAACTTGCTGTTTCTATATGGAGCAACCCAGTCACTCCCATTCTTTCCTGCTTGGCCCCAATAATTGCACATTGCAAGATAATTAAATTGAGTGTGAGCCTGGGAGAATTGGTAATCAGAGGGCATAGGTTTTAAGATAAATGATAAAAGAACTATAAGAGAAGAGATGGGAGATTCTTTGATCCAATGAGCTATTATGATCTGGTATGCACTGTTTGAAAGTTTGCTAGAAAAAGATTCAATCACAGCTTTCAAAAGGGAATTGGATGAATGTTTGAATAAGCAATATTTGCCAGACTGTCTAGAAAGTGCAGGGGAGTGGGACTAATTGAATGTTCTCCTTCTCCGTTGTATCATATTTTAATTCTGTAAGACCTGTGGCAGTCATTTATGCATCATAATATTGTAAATAACAAGAAGGTGATGCAGTTTTAATAATACAGATAATGAAAAACATGATCAAAACATAATGATGCTGAAAACAGAAATATGCTTTGCCTAAAGTCCATTAGGCGCTTGCTGTACATGGTAGCTAATTACTACACAGTAGTTCCATTTCAACAGCAATTTTAAGCTTCATCAAGCACTTCAGGATTGAGAAACGTGCTTAGGATAATGGCTACCCCTTGTTCAAGTGAGCATATTTGCAACAGTTATAAATATCCTTCGTCCCTGCAAAGTTACACCTCTGCATCTTTAACTGGCATAAGCAATTAGTGTATTGCAGACATTTTGTGTGCCCTCTTTAATTCTGTGTGACACACAGAAGCTATCACACTTCCTCTCCTTCACTTATTAAAACCAAATCCCTGTTTCCCTTCTGATCAATTCACATGACTGGCAATCAACATATATCCAGAGCTAGGATAAGAAGAAATGGAAAATAATAAATCATAAAATTGCTAAAGTGAAGGGACTGCAGTGTTTCTATGAATAACTGTAGAGTGGCATAATACATCTTGGGATGGGGCTGCAGTTGGAGAATATTTCCCAGCAGGTCTTAAATCAGACCTGAATGCAAAATGAGTTTTCCTTCTTTTACATGCACACTAGATTTTCCCTGATAATTTTTCCTGCAGATTTTTCCCATTGAGATTCAAGGAAGGTAAATAGATAGCTTTATGGCATTGGAAAATTACAGTAAGTCCACTTGCTCACAGATTGTCACTCACTGTGTACACAGAAGATCATTTTCATGGGGTCGGCTGTGGCTCAGAAGCTAATCAGGCTTGTACCTGAATAGATAAAAGAAAGACTATAGTCCTGTAGATCTACAGGAAAAAACACATACTGACCAAATATTGAACTACAGAAGCAATCATCCCAACACCCACAAACGAAGCTGCATTAGAACATTATTTCAACGAGCCAACACACACTGCAGCACAGAGGAACTACGCAGAGCAGTGGAAAATCACCTATACTATGTATTCAAAAAGAATGGGTACCCAGTGAACACAGTCCACCGATTTCACAGCAACAAACCCAAACAAGCAGACAAAACACGTCCAGAAACCCTAGCCACTCTCCCCTACATCAAAGACATCTTGGAAATGACTGCCAGACTACTCAGACCCCTTGGCATCATGGTAGCCCACAAACCCACCAATACACTAAAACAGCAACTAATGAACTTGAAAGACCCTCTACTGACAATGAGCAAAACTAATGTCATTTACAAAATACTGTGCAAGAACTGTAACAAACACTACATTGGACAAACAGGCAGAAAACTAGCCATCAGGATCCATGAACACCAACTAGCCACAAAAAAAACATGACTCTCTCTCACTAGTATCCTCACATACAGATAAGTAAGGACACCACTTCAACTGGGACAATACATCCATCCTAGGACAAGCCAAACAAAGACGCGCACGAGAATTCCTAGAAAAATGGCATTCCAACCGGAACTCTATTAACAAACAAATCAAGTTAGACCCCACTTCCCACCCCCTGAGAAAAGGAACAGGAAGTGACTTCACCACAGAAAATAGCATCACCACAGGAAATGACATCACCAACCCAAAGAAACCCAAACTTATAAATAGAAAGCAGGAATTTTCAGTATTGCTTCGCCTGAGGTCCACTGAAGATGTTACCCAGTAGGGTAATGAAACATCTGGAAGTGAACCTTCCTGCTCAGTGAGTAAACCTGCATCCAAAACCTCAACCTGAGCTACAAATCTTCTCAAATCTCACTATCACTGACTACTCTGTCCATTCCCTAGTAAGTACATCTAAATGTAGCTATGCATTTAGTAGCCAGGAAGAAGATCTCTGTGGCTGTGAACCTCTCTGAAACTGTCTGACACAAGCTCCATTTTAAATACATCTTTACAAGAATCTGGTTTTCTGACCCATTTCCTGCAAGTCTGCCATCACTTCTTCTCCACCCTCTTAGAACAACAATGGAGTTCCCTTCTCTGCATTCACTACACCAGCCTTCATATAGAAAAGAATCATCCTCCATCATTTCCATCACCTCAAACACAATTCCACCAATAAACACGTGCCAGCACTCTGGAGGGAGTGATCCTGCTGCAGCACCTTGACCCACTCTCCGTCACTCCGAGCACCTCTTCACCCCATCCATGGTACTTTCCCTTGCAATTGCAGATGATGTAACATTTGCCCATTCATCTCTTTTCCATTCACTGTTCAAGACCAAAACACATTCCAGGTGAAGCAGCATTTTAATTGTACTTCTTTCAATCTAGTCCACTGCATTCACTGCTCACAATGTTATCTCAAGATCAAATACAGACTGGGTGACTGCTTTCAGGAACATCTCTGTGTAGTGATTATAACAAGGTCAGCCAAGTGGGTCTCATTGAAGATCAGGGTCCCTGATTGGAGCTGTTAACCTGACCTAATCAAGGAGCCCTGACTGACAGATATAAACAGGAAGGTGCTGGTGGAAAATATAGAATAAAGTTTGAGCAGTCTTTTTTACCATGTCACTATACAAATACATACAGCCATGGGTGATCTAAAAATATATATAAGCACCACTGCTGAGTCCCTTTGAAAAAAAAACTAAACAGGAGCGTCAGAGGTTCTGCTCACTTTAGGGATTGGCTCCATGCAAGTTGGGTTAGTGTCATGGACTATGCATGTGTAAATAAAGGGTGACTGGGTGATGGAATACCAGCCATTGTGACATTATTTCAGTGGTGATGAGAGAAAAACATATCCCTGAACAGATTTGCTTGCAACAATTGTCTTTGAAGCATATCTGGCATCATGTTGTTATTGGCAGGTTTGACTCATTTGATAATGCCATCAAAGACTGGGCCTAGTATATGGAAATAAAGCATTAATTTTTTTCCAGCAAATGACATTGGAGCAGATGAAAAGCACTGCGTAATTCTCTTCCAAGCGGGGACCTGCAGCTTTCTTGGTTATTAGGAGCCTAACTTTCCCAATGGCACCAGAAACTAAAACCGTTCATGAGTTGATGGATTTAATTAAGGAATATTATGACTCAAAACCTCCTCTAATTCTGAGATGCTATCAGTTTTACTTGACCGTTTGAGAAGCAGGGGAATCAGTATCGGAATTTTTGACGAGGTTGAGACAACTGGCAGAAGCATGTGATTTTGGTTTAACCCTAAGTAAGGTGCTTTGAGACAGTTTCATATATAGGATTAGTGATGTGACCGTGCAAAAGCACCTATTAGCTGAAGGCCAACTGGACTTCAAATAGGCACAACAACTGGCTTTGTCATCAGGAAATGCAGCAAATGAGGCTTATGAGTTATAGGGTATAAAGATAGAAATGGACACCCTTTACTGAGCTTGGTGAACACTTGAGTGAAGGCAATTGCATCACCTCACTTAGGACATACAGTTAGTTCTGATATAATGTGATAATTCCATTCTCGTGCAAATCTTGCATTATGAGAAAATCGCGCAATGGCAGTGCCATTTAAACTAAGAGGACTGGATTCATGTTATAGCCAATACATAGAACATAGAACAGCATAGCACAATACAGGTCCTTCGGTCGAGGCTGAGAAAATTAGCATTACTGAGAAGAGAAACTGTGTTAAAATCTTTCATCTTGCACTCATTTCAATTGCTGCAAGTATAACATTATAGAACATAGAACATAGAACAGTATAGCATAGTACAAGCCGTTCAGCCCTCGATGTTGTGCCGATCTTTTATTCTACTCTATGATCAAACTAACTTACAGACCCTCCATTTTACTGTCATCCATGTGCCTATCCAAGGTAGTGCATTCCACTCACCCAACAACTCTCTGTGTAAAGAACCAACCTCTGACATCTCCCCTAATCCTTCCTCTAATCACCTTAAAATTATGTCCCCTCATGATAGCCATTTCCACCCTAGGAAAGAGTCTCTGTCTATCCACTCTATCTACGCCTCTCATCATCTTGTACAATTCTACCAAGTCACCTCTCACCCGTCTTCGTTCCAATGAGTAAAGCCCTAGCTCCCTCAACCTTTCTCCATAAGACATGCCCTCCAGTCCAGGCAGCTTCCTGGTAAATCTCCTCTGCACCTTCTCTTAAGCTCCCACATGCTTCCTTTAATGAGGTGACCAGACCTGAACACAGCATTCCAAGTGTGGTCTAAACAGGGCTTTTATGGAGCTGCAGCACAACCTCACACTCTTAAACTTAATCTCCTGCTAATGAAAGCCAACTCACCATACACCTTCTTAATAACTCTTATCAACTTGAGTGAGAACTTTGAGGGATCTATAGACATGAACCCCAAGGTTATTCTGTTCCTCCACACTGCCAAGAATCCTGCCTTTACCCCTGAAATCTGCATTCAAATTTGACAGTCCAAAATGAATCAATTCACACTTTTCCAAGTTGAACGTCATCTGCCACTTATCAGCCCAGTTCTGCATCCTGTAAATGTCTGGTTGCAACTTATAACAGCCTTCCATACTATCCATCATTCCACCAACCTTCGTGTCATCTGCAAACTTACTAACCCATCCTTTCACGACCTCATCGAAGTTATTTATAAAAATCACAAAGAGCAGAGGTACCAGAACTGATCCCTGTGGAATACCACTGGTCATCAAGCTCCAAGTTGAATACTTTCCACCTACTACCACTCTCCGTTTTCTATGGGCCAGCCAATTCTGTATCCAGACAGCCAGATTTCCCCCATCCCATGCCTCCTTACTTTCTGAATGACCCTACTGTGGGTAATCTTGTCAAATAAATCCCCAGGACCTGATCAGGTGTCCCCTACAACTCTGTGGGAAGCTAGGGAAATGAATGCTGGGCTCCTTGTTGAGATATTTGTCCCATTAATAGTCACAGGTGAGATGCCAGAAGACTAAAGATTGGCTAAAGTGGTGCCACTATTTAGGAAAGGTGGTAAAGAAAAGCCAGGGAACTATAGATTGGTGAGTCTGACAGCAGTAATGGGCAAGTTGTTGGAGGGAATACTGAGGGACAGTATTTGGAAAGGCAAGGCTGATTAGCTATAGTCAACATGGCTTTCTGCATGGGAAATCATGTCTTATGAGCTTGATTGAGTGTTTTGAAGAAGTAATGAAGTGAATTGATGAGGGCAGAGCTGTGGATGTGATCTATATGGACTTCAGTGAGGTGTTCGATAAGGTTCCGCATGGTCGACTAGTTAGCAAGGTTAGATCTCACAGAATATGGGGGAACTAGCCATTTGGATACAAAACTGGCTCAAAGGTAGAAGACAGAGGGTGGTGGTGGAGGACTGCTTTTCAGATTGGAGGCCTGTGACCAATGGAGTGCCACAAGGATCGGTGCTGGGTCCACTGCTTTTTGTCATTTATGTAAATTATTTGAATGTGAACATAGGAGGGAGAGTTAGTAAGTTTGCATATGACACCAAAATTGAAGGTGTGGTGGACAGTGAAGAAGATTCCCTGACAGTATAACGGGATCTTGATCAGAAGGGCCAATGGGCTGAGGAGTAGCAGATGGAGTTTAATTTAGATAAATATGAGGTGCTGCATTTTTGAAACACAAATCTTAGCAGGACTTCTGCACTTAATGGTAAGGTCCTGGGAAGTGTTGCTGAACAAAGAGACTTTGGAGTGCAGGTTCATAGTTCCTTGAAAGTGAAGTTGCAGTTAGATAGGATAGTGAAGGTGGTGTTTGGTATGCTTTCCTTTATAGGTCAGACTATTGAGAAAAAGAGTTGGGAGGTTATGTTGTGGCTTTACAGGACATTGGTGAAGCCAGTTTTGGAATATTACATGTAATTTTGGTCTCTTTCCTGTCAGAAGGATGTTGTGAAACTTGAAAGGGTTCAGAAAAGATTTATAAGGATGTTGCCAGGGTTTGGAGGATGTGAGCTTTAGGGAGAGGTAGAATAGGCTGGGGCTGTGTTCTCTGGAGCGTTGGAGGCTGAGGGGTGACCTTGTAGAAGTGTGTAAAATCATGAGGGGCATGGATAGGGTAAATAGACAACATATTTTTCCTCAATTGTGGAGTCCAACAGTATAGGGCAGAGGTTTAGGATAAGAGGGGAAAGATTCAAAAGGGATCTAAGGGACAACCTTTTCACACAGAGGGTGGTGCGTACATGGAATGAACTGCCAGAGGAAATGGTGGTGGCTGATACAATTACAACATTTAAAAGGCATCTGGATGGGTAAATGAATAGGAAGGGTTTAGAGGAATATGGGTCAAGTACTGGCAAATGGGACTAGATTAATTGGTCAATACTTGGTTGGCATGGACTTGTTGAACTGAAGAGTCTGTTCCTGTGCTGTACATCTCCATGACTATGACTCTAAATGCCTTACTAAAATCAATGTACACAACATCCATTGTTCTTCAATCATCAATGTGTTTCGTTACACCCTCAAAGAATTCAATAAGGTTTGTAAGGCATGATCTACCTCTCACAAAGCCGTGCTGACTATCTCTTATCAAGCTATTGTTTTCCAAGAAATCATAAATCCTGTCCCTCAAAATTCTCTCCAATACTTGGTCTCTCCACCGATTGGTCTGTCATTCCCAGGATTATCCCGATGCCCTTTCTTGAAGGGAATAACATTTGCCACCCTCTAATCATCTGGCCCTACTCCAGTGGACAGTGAGGACACAAAGATAATCACCAAAGGTGCAGCAATCTCTTCCCTTGCTTCCTGTGTTAACCTTGGGTATATCCTGCCTGGGCCAGGGGACTTATCTATCCTTATGTTTTCTTTAAATTTTCAATACATCTTCCTTCTAAACATCAACCTGTTCCAGCGTATCAGCCAATTTCACATGGTCCTTTCAAACATCAAGGTCCCTCTTGGTAGTGAATACTCAAGCAAAGTATTCATTGAGGCCCTCTCTTACTTCCTCTGACTTGAGGTACAAGTTCCCTCCACTACCCTGATTGGCCCTACCCTCACTCTGGCCATCCTGTTGTTCCTCACATAAGTGTAGAACACCTTTGGGTTTTCCTTAATCCTACCCACATTCTTATTGCCTATTTTAGTTCTCCTAAGTCCATTCTTCAGTTCCTTCCTGGTTACCTAGTCACTTTCCAGAACCCTGTCTGATCATTGTCTCCTCAACCTTAAGTAAGCTTCCTTCTGCCTCTTGACTAAATGCTCCACATCCACTTTCACCCATGGTTCTTTCAACCTACCATCCCTTCCTTGCCTCAGTGGGACAAACCTGTCCAGCACTATCAGCAAGTGCTCTGTAAATAACCTCCACATTTCCCTGAAAAGATCTGTTCCCAAATTAGGCCCACCAGTATTTGCCTGATAGTATTATAATTCCCCCTCCCCCAATTAAATGCTTTCCCATACCGTCGGCTCCTAACCCTTTCCATTAGTACAGTAAAGGTCAGGGAATTGTAATCACTATCACTGAAATGCTTTCCCACTGAGAGATCTGACACCTTGCATGGTTTGTTGCCAAGCACTAAATCCAATGTGGCCTCCCCTCATATTCAGTCAGGAACCTTTGCTGGACACATCTGACAAAAACTGCTCCACCCAAATTATTTGAACTAAGTAAGTTCCAATCAATATTAGGAAAGTTAAAGTCACCCATGAAAACAACCCTGTTACTTTTGTACCTTGCCAAAATTTGCCTCCCAATCTGCTCCTCTGTGTTTCTGTTGCTATGGAATGTTTGTAGAATACTTCCAAAAAATACCTCCTTTCCTGTCCCTGACATCTACCCATATTGACTCCATGAACAAACCCTCCTCAATGACCTCCCTTTCTGCAGCTGTGGTACTATCCCTGATTAGCAATGCCACTCTTCCACCTCTTTTACCTCCCACCCCATTCCCTTTTGAAACATCTAAACCCTGGAACGTCCAACAACCATTCCTGTCCCTGTGATATCCAAGTCTCTGTAATGGCCAGAGCAATATAGTTCCACATGCTGATCCATGCTCTCTAACATCGTCACCCTTACTCCTGATACTTCTTGCTTTAAAATAGACATACTTCAGACCATCACATGACTGCACCTTTTCCCTATCAACTGTGTCTCACTCCTCTCAGACTCTCTGCATGCTGTATCTGGCTGTTCATTACCTATTCCATCATCTGATCCATCACTCTGGTTCTCACGCCCCTGTCAATCTAGTAAAAACCCTCAAAAAGCTCCAGCAAACCTCCCACCAGGATATTATTGCCCCTCCAGTTCAGCTGCAACCCATCCTACTTGTACAGATCCCACCTTCCCCAGAATGTATCCCAATGGTCCACTTATCTGAAGCCCTCCTTCTCACGCTAGCCCTGCAGCCAGATTCATCTGTACTCACTCTCTATTCCTAGCCGCATTAGGCTGTGGCACCGGTATTTTGCTCGTCCTGCCTTCTACCTTCCAACCTAGCTCCCTATATTCTCTTTTCATGTCCACATCCCTTTCCCTACCTATGTCATTGGCACCAATGTGTACCACAACTGCTGGATGCTCTCCCTGCCCCTTAAGAATCCTGTGAACTCAATCCAAACCATCTCTGACCCTGGAACATGGGAGTCTCATTCATGACTACAAGATCTCCTGTCTGTTCCTCACACCATTGAAACTCCTATCACTATCATTCTTTTCTTCCCCCTTCCCTTCTGAGCCACAGAGCCAGGCTAAATGCCATAAACCTGGCCACTCTCGCTTTCCCCTGGTTGTTCGTACCCCCAACAGTATCCGAACCGGTATACTTATTATTGAGGGGAATGGCCACAGGGGTCCCTGCACTGTCTGCCCATTCCCTTTTCCTCTCCTGACAGTTACCCAGCTATTTTTATCCTGTAACTTAGGTGAGACTACCTCACTATCATTCCTCTCTATCACCCCTTCAGCCTCCCAAATGATCCAAAGTTCATCCAGCTCCAGATCCAGTTCCCTAAGATGGTCCATGAGGGACTGGAGCTGGGTGCAATTCTTGCAGGTGAAGTCAGCAGGGACACCAGTGGTGACCCTTATCTCCCACATTCTGCAAGAACATGCAACTGCCAAGCCTCCATCCATTCTCTTCTAAATTGCCAAGAGAGATTGAATAAATGAAAAAATACCTTACCTTACCAGCCCTTCACACACAGTCTTTTTTTTATGGTTAGAGGAGGAGGAGGGATAGGAGATACTACACGTGCAGTGTCTTGGGTTAGGCACAGCCCAAATAAATCAGTTCACATGCCCAGGTGAGGAAGGTTTGCGTTCTACAAATAACATGTTAAATTCTTCATTTGCATTATTGCCCCTCCAGTTAAAGCAGAACTAACTGTATCTTGAATAGATGGACTCTAGATCAGCCCATAGCAAAGCCCCAAAACAAAGCCAAGCCTCGGTCAAATGGTTAAATTTTCTCAAGGATATGGGCTGGCGGGCATTGTAGTTACTGCTGGTATGTGGACTTGAGACAGCAAAACAGTCCCTCTAGACCTGAATTAAGTATGAGAACTCATAGGTTGGTATCCAGGAGAGTGGACACCCTGGAAAGTCCACCAACAGCTGGTTTGGAAAAGTTAAGTTGCTTGGCAACGTCTAAATTTGAACCAATCAAAATGATTGCCTGGTTAAACCGTCACCTGGTTCTAATAGAGGTTGATATTGACACAGCTGGATCAGTGATTGTGGAACCAGTCTTTACCAAAATTCACTCTCGACTTCAACCCTTAAGTTTGCAAAAGATCTCAGCTCGGCTAAACACCTATATCGGATTAAGGCTGCTTCATGAGAAGCAGCTGGTTCAGTTACCACTGATTGTACTAAGAGACTCAGGCCCAAGCTTTATGGGGCAAAATTGGTTGAGAAAGATTCAATGTGATTGGCTCAACATTTTTCGATTAGAAATATCTGCCTGTGTGAAGTCCTAATTAAATGCCCCAAAGTTTTTCAGGGACTCTAGGGCTATCAAAGGAGCTCGGGCCACCTTACGCGTCAACCATGTTGCAATTCACTGATTCTGCAAGGCCCACCCAGTGACATTTGCCTCACATGCAAAAGTAGAGGCAAAGATCAGGAGGCTGGAAAGCAACAGTCATCAAACCAGTATGGTTTGTGGAATGAGAAGCACCAGTCATACCAACTGTTTGCGGGGATTTCAAACAAAAGATAAATTGCTTTTCACAGCTGGATAAAGATCCAATCCCTTGCATAGAGGACTTATTTGCAAAACTGGCAGAGAGGCTGTCCTGCATGTAGTGGACAATCGTACTAGCAATTATAACTTGATGAGGATTCCCAGAGGTATGCTACAATTAATACCCATAAGAGTTTGTGTCAATATACAACACTGCCTTTTGGGATATCATCAGTCAATGTCATTTTCCATTGGCTGATAGAGAACATTTTACAAGGTCTACCACTGGTTGCCATTTATCTGGATGATGTGCTAACAACCAGGGAGGCTGATAAAAATCATTTAGAGAAATTGACCGACCTGGGCTTCAGAATTGACAAGACCGGGTTACAAGCTTTGAAAGATCAAGTAAGGATGATCAAAGGTGCGCCAGCACCCATGTCTGTTCCTGATTTTGGATCTTTCCTTGTGTTAGTTAATTAGTGTAAAACATTCATACGTGACCTGGTCTTTATCCTGGTACCCTTTACATTTGCTATTGAAAAAGGAAATGGTCTCATAGCCAAGATGTAGCTTTTAGGGAAGTAACAAAACAGTCTCCAGCTTCTCTTGATACTGACTGTCCGGTTCCTGGTTGATTATAGGGCCACCCCTCATAAAACTACAGGGACAGCTCCAGAGTTGCTAATGCAGAGAAGGCTCTGCATCAGGTTAAACCTGATTGTCCTGGATCTTGGGATAGGAGAGTGAAACAGCATCAGGAATGTCACTGCCAGACACAAGACTCGTCTAATGAAAGAGGCAGTTTATTTCAGGTGATGAAGTTTGATTTTGAAACCACAGGAATGGCCCTGCATTTGAGGTCAGGTCCCGTGATGTACAAATTTCAATTGCCATTTCAATAAATTAGTTCCAAAGAAGAGTCATTTTAGACTTGAAACATTCGCTTTGTTTTTTTCTACAGATGATACCCAAAGTGCTGAGTTTCTGCAGCATAATATGTTTATTTCAGATGTACAGCTTTGCAGCATTTTTGCATTTATTACAAAGATCTGGATTTAGTTGCAGTGGTACCAGGAACTGGTATAGGCCAATCACTGTACTCACAACTCACAGAGGAGACAGTGGAGAAAGAAAGAGATAATAGTAAACATTGATATCTGTGATCCCAGACTGAGAGAGACAGAGAGAGTACACTTTAAAGATAAGTGTAAAATTTCTAAAATTGCAGCTGGCAAAGATGGAGGTGTGACCAACAGGATGATACAAACTTGTCATAGGCACTGCAGTGACTTTACGTTACCTTTTCCATCAGCTAGTGAAATGGGAAGAAAAGTGGAAAATGGAATTTAGTAGAGAGAAGAGGAGGTGAAGTATTTTGTCAAAAGGGATAAGTGATAGATTCAAAGGCACAGCTCTTATTTACATGCTGGGACAGAGAAGCCTAGATTTCATGACCTTGACATTGAAATGTAATATAATATGCTGAGACAGCAGTAGGCAAAGCATATTCTTTGAGCTTCAAAAGTAGAGGCATTGAGTTCAAAAGCAGAGAAATTGCATTGACACTTTATAAATCACTGGTTAGCTCACAACTAGAACATTGTGTCTAATTCTGATCATCACTCTTTCTTATGACATCTTTAGATATAGGAGCAAAATTTCGGCATTCAACACATTAGGCCCTGCTCCATCATACAACAAGATCGTGACTAGTCAAATTGTGACCATGATTTAATATTTCTGCCTGTTCCCAATAACCCTGACTCTCTTGTTGAACAAAAAACTGTCTAACTTAGTGTTAGATATTCCATGACCCAGCCTCAACTCTGTTACTGATTCCTCTTGATCGTCATCTTAAATTGGAGATAACATTTGTAAACAGTTCTGCCTTGCTCTTGATTTTCCCCTTGAGGGAAAACATTCTCTTGGCATCGACCCTGTAAAATCTCTTCAGAATTTTGTACTTATTCTGAATGCCAATGAACAAAGGCTCAACCTGCTCAACTTTTCATCACAAGACAAGACTTTCATCCCAAGAATAGACTACTGAACTTTCTCCAAACTGTTTCTAATGTGAGTATATCCCCCCTTCAATTATTAGACCAAGACTGTACAAGTTAATTTACTGCAGTCTCACTAATGCTTTAAGTAGTCATAGCAAGTCTTCCCTATTTTTATACTCCAGCCTCTGTGCAATTAAGATCAACATTCCATTTGTCTTCTTAATTACTTGTTGTGCCTACATACTAACATTTTGTGATTCATGTACAAAGAGACATGGATTCCTCTATCCTGCAGCGTTCTGAAATCTCTCTCCTTTTAAACAATACTCTGCCTTTCTATTCTTCCTACCACTGAGACATCTCATTTTCTCACATAATACTCCATCTGCAAAGCAAAATGGATTCCAGCATTTTCCCCATTATGACAGATGTAAGATAAACTTCCTGCTTTCTGGTCTCTCTCCTTCCTTGAATAGATGTGTTACATTGGTTGCTTTCCAGTTTGCTGTGACTTTTCCACAATCTCAGGGACTTTAGAATTTTATAACCAATCTATCCACAATCTCCATAGCCACTTCTTTAAAGGATGTAAGGATGAAAATGCTTAAGCACAGGAGACTTCTGTCCTGAGTCACATGAGTTTAGATTATCCTTTTTCTGTCGTCATAGTGATTGTGCTCATCTTTCCATTTGGTATCTTTACTTTCTCCTATCATCAGGGTGTTCTTTGTGTGCTCTACTGTGAACACAGATATAAAAGATTTGTTCAGAGTCTCCGTCATGTACATTTTTACAATTATCCATGGCCCACTCTCATCCTCCATTGGGATCAATGCTCACTTTCATTGCTCTTTTCCTTCTTTTATGCATCCAAAACAATTCTTTCTGTTTTAATACTTCCTGCTGGTTTTCTCTCATAATCTCACTTTTTTTTCTCTATTACTTTTTAGTCATCCTTTGTTGGTTTCTCTGAGCCACCAGAATTTTATATATTTTCTTTAAATTTGAAACAATCCTTAGTCAGCATTGATGGTACATCCTTCTTGTTGATCTGTCTCTGTTGCAAGTTGTGAACTATCTTCCAAAATGTCTGCCATTGTTTCTTACCTATTTTTGCAGTCAACTTTGTCCTTGTTGAAGTTTAAGTATAGAAGGCTGATTCTTATATTTCTGACAAGTCATACTGAGTTTGGGGCAGCATTACTCATCCGAGGTCAAGTGAGCTTTCTTGCCGATGCTTCCCAAACTTGGCACATTCTTTGCCATTTCAGCCCTCACATGAGTATCACGTCTGATTTCTACCCCCACTGCAGTGGCATTTGTAGCACCTGCACTATCATTAAAGCACTATCAGTCCAGAGCGGTTCTGCTCAGTTCCCTGACACTTTGCCAGGAGATGGTAGATATGATAAAGTCAGCACCCCAGTTTGTCAGCAGGATCCTGGAGGTCTTGCTGGATGGGGTAGTGCACAGGAAGGATATCCTCTTCCCCTCAGATTAGCATTGGAGGCCACAATAACAGACCATGTCAGGTTAGTCTGAGGTTGCCATCCAGACTAAAACAGTCTCAGCCATTTGAGGGAATGCCCAGTACTGTATGAAGAAGGTCAATGGCCTTCTCTACACTGCTGCCATAAGTGCCATAGTGCAACATTCAAGTGCAGAAGAATCCAATAAATGGATTGGAGATTTTTTTGGAAGCTGTCACATATTGGATGCCAATACCTATGGTGCATGTAGTCAGTGCCCATAAAGCATGTCCTGAGATGTTGTTGGACATCAGGCACCATGGAGGTCTTTTAGAGCAAGTGGTGAATTGAATATGTCAATAACTCACTCTAATTTCCACACAGTCCTTTTTTTCCAATGGCTAGTTTGCATGGTGACTTTGGCAAGATGGCAATCCATGGTGAATTGGCCTGTTAATAAGGCGTTTTTGTAAAAATCATTCACGTAGGAAACAAAAGCAGAAGTTGCTGGAAAAGCTCAGAAGATCTGGCAGCAGTTCTGAGGAAGGGTCATTGAACCCAAAATGTTAATTTTGATTTCCCTTCACAGATGCTGCTAGATCCCGCTGAACCTTTCCAGCAACTTGTGTTTTTGTTTCTGATTTACAGCATCCTCAATTCTTTTGGTTATTATTCACTGGGACATAGGTCAGTGAATGGCTGGTCAGCATTTATTGCCTATATTCTTGATCCTCTGCAGTCCCATTAACCCACAATACCCTTAGGGAGGGAACTTGATGGTGGTAATATCCCTATGTATCTGCTGCTCTCGTTCTTCTAGACAGGAAGATTTTAACTTTGGAAGGTGCTTTCTGAAAATCTTTGGAAAATTTCTCAGTGCATTTTGTAAATAGCAATGCATTGCTGCTATTGAACATCAGCAGTGGAGGAAATGGATTGCATATGGACGTGGTACCAATCAAGTGGGCTGCATTGTTTTGGACAGTGTCAAGCTTTTTGGCTGTTGTTGGAGCTGCACCCATTCAAGCAAGTGGGAAGTATTCCATCATTTTTCTGACTTGCATCTTGCAGATGGTGGACAGGCTTAGGAGAATCAGGAATTGAGTTACTTGCTGCAGCATTCCTAACATCTGATCTCTTGATTTGATTTGATTTGAATTCATTTATTAATATCATTTGTACTGAGGTAGAGTGAAAACTGTTGTCTTACAAGCTTTACAGGCAAATCGTGCTATACGAGTGCATCAGGATAACAAAACAGAGAGCAGGACGTAATATGACAGCCACCAAGAAGGTGCAGAGAGACAGCAACATTAACATTTAAGAGGTCCATTCAAACGCCTGATAATAGTAGAGAAGAACCTGTTCTTGAACCAGTTTATTCAAACTTTTATATCTTCTGCCTGATGGAAGAGGATGGAAGACAGGATAACCAGGGTGGGTGGGGTCTTTGATTACGTAGGGTTGCTTTCCCAACTCTCTATAGTTTCTTGCAGCTTTGAGAAGAGCACTTGCCATGACACATTGTGATGCATCAAGATAGCATGTTTTCTATCGTGCATCTATAAAAAATTATAAGTCTTTAAGGACATATCGAATTTCCTCAGCCTCCCAAGGGTGTAGAGGAATTGTTGTGCTTTTCTTTGTAGTGGTGTTTATGCGGTGAGTCCGGTTAGTTTCTGGTCAATAGTAACCCCCAGGTTGTTGATAGTGGGAGATTCAGTGATGATAACATCACTGAATATCAAGGGGAGGTGGTGAGATTTGAGTCTTATTGGAGACAGTCATTGCTTGGCATTTGTGTGGTGTGAATATTACTTGCCACTTGTCAGCCCAAGCCTGAACGTTGTCTGGATCTCATTGCACTTGAACATGGACTGCTTCAGTATTCGAGGAGTCATGATTGGTGTGAGCATTCTGTAATTATTGGTGAATATCTCCACTTATGACCTTACGATGGACGGAAAGTCATTGATGAAGCAGCTAAGGATGTTTGGATCTAGGATACTGCCCTGAGGAACTCCTGCAGAGCTGTCCTGAAACTGAGATGACCGACCTCCAATAACCACAATCATCTTAGTGTGTACCAGGTATGACTTTAACTAATGGAGGGTATGCTCCCTATACCCATTGATTACAATTTTGCCACGGCTCCTTGATACTGCTGTCAATTGAGGAGAAAGTGAGGATTGCAGATGCTGGAGATCAGAGCTGAAAGTGTGTTGCTGGAAAAGCGCAGCAGGTCAGGCAGCATCCAAGGAACAGGAGAATCGACGTTTTGGGCATCAGCCCTTCTTCAGGAATGCCCAAAACGTCGATTCTCCTGTTCCTTGGATGCTGCCTGACCTGCTGCGCTTTTCCAGCAACACATTTTCAGCACTGCTGTCAATTGAACACAGCCATGGAGACAAGGGCTGTCACTCTCACCTCTTCTTTGGAATTCAGCTCTTTTGTCCATGTTTGAACCAAGGCTGTAATAAAGTCAGGAGCTGAGCGGCCAGAACCCAAACTAGGCATTTACTGAGCAGCTTATTGCCTAACAGGTGCTGCTTAATATCACTGTTGATGATATCTTCCATCTCTTCACTGATGACTGAGAGTAGACTGATGGGATGGTAATTGGCTGGGTTAGATTTGTTCTGCTGTTTGTGTACAGGACTAACTGGACAATTTTCCACATTGTCTGGTTGATGCTAAAGTTGTGACTGTCCTGGATCAAAACAATGCAATCAATATGCTGCTGCTCAATTAATTTTGGTGCTTGGACATTGAAATTTCTTACCAATAGTAGAATTTCCATCCTTGTCACCTCAACACTTTCTCCAAGTCTTGCTCAAAATGGATGAGTAATGAATCATTAGCCAAGGGAGGATGATATGGGATAATCAACAGGAGGTTGTCTTGCCCTTGTTTAACTTGAAGTCATGAGACTTCATAGGGTCTGGATTCAACGTTGAGAACTCCCAAGGCTACTCCTTCCTAACTAGGAGAAAGTGAGGACTGCAGATGTTGGAGATCAAAGCTGAAAATGTGTTGCTGGAAAAGCGCAGCAGGTCAGGCAGCATCCAAGGAGCAGGAGAATCAATGTTTCGGGCATAAGCCCTTCTTCAGGAATCCTTCCTAACTTATACCACTGTGTCACCACCCCTGCTGATAGAACAAGACATCCAGGGATGTTAATGGTGGCATCCGGGACATACTGTGAGTATGACTATGTCAAGCTATTGCTTGACAATGTTTGAGACCTCTCTCTCAACTTTGGTAATAGCCTCCAGATCTTAGTGAGTAGGGCTTTACAGTTAACAGGGCTATTTCCGCCATGGTCTTTTCTGGTGCTGATATCAAACCCATGTGGTCTGTCTCATTCCATTTTTTTTAGACTTGCAGCAATTGATACAATTGAGTGACTTGCTAGGTCATTTCACAGGGCAGGTGGAAGTCAAACACATTGTTGTGAGTCTGGAGGTACATGTAGGCAAGACTAAGTGAGAATGGCAGATTTATTCTCTTCAGGACATCAGTGAGCCAGTGAACAATCGACAATGGTTTCATAGTTATCAGTAGATTTTTAATTCAAGATTTTAGTTTGTTGAATTCAAATTCCACTATCTGCTGGAATTCAGACCCAGGTTCCAGAACATTAGCTGAGTTTCTGGATTAATAGGCTAACAAAATTCCATGTGGCCATTGCCTCCCTATTTAACAAGACAAAATGAGTGCCAGGGCAGAGGAAATGACCTGGGAGTTGCAGTGGGAGAGGGACTCCCTGAGATTCTTGTAGAGAGAGGAGGAAATCTTCTTCAAGGCAGGCATCCTTGCAAGAGGATTCGCAGTAGGGTTAAAATCAACGAGGTAAAAACAATGACTGCAGATGCTGGAAACCAGATTCTGGATTAGTGGTGCTGGAAGAGCACAGCGGTTCAGGCAGCATCCAAGTAGCTTCGAAATCGACGTTTCAGGCAAAAGCCCTTCATCAGGAATAAAGGCAGTGAGCCTGAAGCGTGGAGAGATAAGCTAGAGGAGGGACCTTCAACTAGCATTATTAAACCTGATGATCTTGTGGAATCACATTGCTGTTTGTGGGATCATGTTGTGTGCAAATTGGCTGCTACATTGCAGCAGCCATTGCACTTTCAATGTACTTCATTGGAGGTCAAGAGCAATGACTTGTATTTGTGAATGTCTTCTGCAGCCACACCCCAACAGTTCACCTAATCAAGAAATGCACAAACTTCACAAACGGCTTCCTCTTCTTGCTGGAACCTCCTTTTGGACAGGATTGTCACCTATATCTGTGCTCAGTGTGCAGAAGCTGAAATATAAAGGCAAACCACTGAGATGGGATGGTTGAACAAATTATTCCCACCAGTTCAACCAAAGCAAATTCACAGGCTTGAATAATGTCAGGCTTGACACTGCTGCTTGGTGCTGGGCAGTGTAGTGGGGATGTGGGATATCATTGGGAAATGGGATCCTCACTCCACCCCACCCCCATAACAACAAATAAGACCTTCTCAAGGCTTTGCTACTGAGCCTGAGGGATTGGTCAATTTTTGCATAGCAAGATCCTACAAACACCAACATTATAATACTGAGCCATCTGAAAAAACAAAACAATGGGATCTTTTATGCCAAACTGTGAGAGTTAAGGGACACTTAGTTTAACAGTTTATTAGTGAGGTCCAGCACACAGAGGATTGCCAGGAAAGGTTTGATGACTGTTGCTGTTCAAAGCAGTTATATATCTGAGTGACCCTGGAATGTTAACACATGGGTATCTTGATTGTTGAATTCTTTAATGGAAAGTGAGAATCAAACTGTTTTAATAATAATATTTCTTTACTCACAAAATTTCTAACTGGAAGGTTGAATTGTGGTGGAGACTCCATCGAAAAATCATTTGCATGCAGTCACCCAGGTTGCAAACAGGTTCCATTCTGGAGACCGTTTGCAAGTCCAAACACAATGCAGAATAAGATAAAGGAGCCATTTGGAAGTACTGGGAATATTAGTACATCAGGTCTTCAAAATCACAGCCCCAAATGGGATCGTGTTCCAAAGAATGAGCTTTGTAAGATGGATGTTCAAAAATTGGAGAGGAGGCTGAGGAATCGGGTTTAAATCATGCAAAGATATACAAGGCAATTATGCTTCATGTTACATAGGTACTGGTGAGACTTCATCTTGAAAACAGTGCATAGGTTTTGCTTCTGTTTAAGGAACCATGTAAATGTATTGGAGACAATTCAGAGGTGGTTTATTTGATTGATATTTAGATTTAGTAGTATCCTTTCAACAATGGGTTGGAAAGGCTGGGCTTGATTTCTTTGCAGCATAAAAGAATAAGGAATGGCTTGATTGGAGTGTATAAGATTCTGAAAGGTCTTGGTGAAGTGAACATGGAAAGATTGCTAAATAAAAAACAAAAAACAGTGGATGCTGGAAATCCGAAAACAGAAATTGCTGGAGAAACTCAACAGGTCTGGCAGCATCAGTACAAAGAAAGCAGAGTTAACATTTTGGTCCAGTGACTCTTTTTCTTGTGGGAGGGTCCAGAACTATGGTGCACTGTTTTACATTTAGGGATCACTTTTTGAGGACAAAGAGGAAGAGATTTTTTCTCTTCCAGAAGATTGTATGATTTTGGAACTCTCTATCTCAGAAGGTGATTGGAGTCAGGTATTGAATATTTTTCTGATGAAGGTGGATAGACTTTTGTAAGGAAAGGGCAAAGGTTAACAGGGATTAATGTGAATGTGGAATTTGAAATACAAACAGATTAGTCATGATCTTATTGAAAGGTGGAGAAGGCTTGAGGGAGTGAATGGCCAAATATTGTGCCTATTTCGTATGTACATATGTTAGTATGCATGCTTATAAACATAGAACAATCATGTAGTAACAAAAATGCACAAAAACTTCAGGACGTGACCAGGAAATGGTACATAGATAATTCAAAATATAATGAGTCTGTTTGAGGGTAAAACGACATATGAGTGTATTTCAAATGGCAGTTGATAAGAGTTCAGGAACATCATGTTTCTACGAGAATGAAGGATCGGTAGGACAAGTTACATGAACCTCGGATCACCAGGAATGTTATGACTTTGGTCAAAAAGCAAAAGGAAGCATAAGTAAGGTCTAGGATGATAGGAACTGATGAAGTCCTTGAAGTACATCAGGAAAAGAGGAAAGAATTTAAACAAGGAATTAGAAGGGCTAAAAGGGGTCATGAAAAATGATTAGCAAACAGGGTTAAGGATAATCCTCAGGCTTTTTATACCCATATAAAAAGCAAAAGGGTAGGTAGGAAAAGGTTGGCCCAATCAAGAACAAAGGACAGAATCAACGTGTGGAGCCAGAAGGGATAGATGAGGTCCTAAATGAATACTTTGTGTTGGTATTCACCGAAAAGAAGGAATTGGAGGAGGATGATATCAGGGAAGGGAATGTTGAGTTTCTAAGCTGAGTTGCTGTTAAAAATGAAGAGGTGTTGTGCATCTTAAAAAGTATTAAAGTAGATATGTTGCCAGATCTTGATGCGATCTACCCCAGAATATGAAGGGAGGCAAAAGAACATATTGTTGGAGCATTGACAGACAATGCTGGTACAAAAGGTGAAATCATGTGGTATCGGGAGTGAGCGGCAAGATAGATACAGAACAGGTTACTGATAGGACCCAGAGGGTAGTAGTGGAAGGACGCTTTTTGGAATGGAAGGCTGTGACGAATGGTGTTCCACAGGGATCAGTGCTAGGACCTCTGCTATTTGTGATCTACAAAAATTGTTTGGAAGAAAATGTAGCTGATCTAATTAGTAAATTTGCGGATGATACAAAAATATAGGGCACCACAGTGGCTCAGTGGTTAGCACTGCTGCCTCTCAGTGCCAGGGACCCGGGTTCGATTCCAGCCTTGGGCGACTGTTTATATGGAGTTTGCACATTCTCCCCCTGCCTGCGTAGGTTTTCTCCCCAAATCCAAAGATGTGCAGGTCAGGTGAATTGGCCATGTTAAATTAGCTATAGTATTCAGGAATGTGTAGGTTAGGGGTATTAGTCAGGGGTAGGGTAATGGGTCTAGTGGGTTACTCTTCGGAGGGTCAGTGTGGACTTGTTGGGCTGAAGGGCCTGTTTCCACACTATTGGGGTTCTAATTCTATTGGTGGAGTTGTGGATAGTAAGGAGGATTGTCAGAAGATACAGCAGGATATAGATCAGTTGAAGGTATGGGTATAAAAATGCCAAATAGATAAAAATGTGAGGTGATGCATTATGAAAGGTCATGTACAGATGGAAATTATACAGTGAATGGCAGAACCCTTGGCAGAATTGATATGCAGAGGGATCTGGGTGAGCAGGTCCACAGATCACTGAAGGTGGCAGCGCAGGTAGATAAGAGAGTAAAACAGGCCTATGGCATGTTTGCCTTCATCAGAAGGGGCATTGATTATAAGCATAGACAAATTATACTGCAGCTTTATAGAACTTTAGTTAAGCCACACTTTGAATATTGCATACAGTTCTGGTCACCACATTATCAGAAGAATATGGATGGTTTGGAGAGGGTACAGAAAAGATTTACCAGGATGTTGTCTGGTAGGGGAGATTTCAGGTAAGAAGAAAGGTAGGATAGACTGGGTTTGTTTTCACTGGAACACAGTAGGTTGAGGGGCCACCTAATCGAAGATTATAAGATTGTGAATGGCAAGGATAGAGTTGGAAGTATGAGGTTTTTCCTGGAGTGTAGGAGTCAGCTACTAGGGACACAGGTTCAAGGTATGATGGGGCACGTTTAAAAGAGATCAATGAGCAAGTTTTTCACACGAAGGGTGGTGAGTGTCTTGAATGCATTGTTATAGTTGGTGTTGGGAGCAGGCACAATATCAGCATTCAGGAAGCTCCTGGATGAATCCATGTATAGAAATGGAATAGAGAGATATGGATCCTGTAAGTGAGAACTGTTTCAGTATGGAAGGAGGTGCAGGCTTGGAGGGCTGACAAGCCTGTTCCTGTGCTTTGCCTGTTCTTTGTTCTTTCTTTGAAATCGAATTACCAAGTTACGAACTAATACTCCATCTCTACATTACAGACACTGAAATACTTAATCAGCTAAGTACTTCATTGATGGTCTGAAGTGAAGAAGGAATAGGGCTACATGTGTAGACATAAACACATTAGTCACCTGTCGTCCTTTTAATTCATATAAATAGTACAGTGTTCTAACGAGGTGGGAGTTGCCACCTTCCTGAAATTGTGCTAACATAATAAGCTTCAAAGTGGAACCTGCTATTGATTTCCAACATGTTCATGTTTCAATGAACATGCCTGAATGTTGTCAAGATCTTGGAGATTTCATGCAAGAGGAAACATTTATAGAGAAGACAAAAAGGTATATGCCTTCTGAAGTGTTTAAATCCTGACATTAGTGACTTGGAATTTCACTGTAGCAGAAACACAAAGCATTGATTCAGTCATGGGAATTCCTTGGCCCACAGTTTTATCAGAGGTATTAATCTAAGTAATATAAATGGAGGTTCTCTTGACAACTTTAATGTGTCTGTTTGCTGATGTCTCTGAACTCAGCATCAGTCCACTGGAGAGTTATCATTAATTGGGGCTAGTGAAATTACAGCAATTAAAATAGTCAAATTTCAGTTAACTAGGTCAGATAGAAAAGGTGTAATTATCTATCTCTACTTCAAAATCCATTAAAGAAGTTAAATTTATCATGTTAAACTCTGGTTTGTTTATCAGTATACATTACTCAAGTAAATTTCAAACTGCTGCAGATTCTTCCTATTAGCCAGCAAGGCGTACTGTAAAAATCCATGCAAACTCTAGCCAAACACTTCCACAATCCTGAAAAATATCAGAACCTTTATTCAAAACAGAATTGATTGCTTCTCAAAAGACTACTGAACAATGTCTAATAGCTGAGCAAGTGTAAGTGCACCTTTAAGCGATTAAGACGTATTTCTAATCTTGATGCTGCAGTAAATGTCTCTGAACAGGCCTGATGAGGTGGATATTTAGCTGTACAAAAGCACTGATTATAGCACCTATTTAAATAAAATAAATGCTGTAATTATAGATTATTTGAGGTGACATTTAAGGAAATGGAGCAGTTTGCTTAGATACCAATATACTACTGGTCAATGTGGATGCAATGAAAATATTCTGGGTAATTATAGTACATACTTAAATACAATAAAGTAAATAGAGTAACTATCTAACTGAAGTGGTCATTAAAAAACTATGGAATGCACAAATGTCCTTTAGGGACGTTCAGTCCTGATGAAGGGCTTTTACCCGAAATGTCGATTTTCCTGCTCCTCGGATGCTGCCTGTCCTGCTGTGCTTTTCCAGCACCACTCTAATCTAGAATCAGCCATTTTTGACTGGTCTGGCTGATATTTGATTCTTGACCTACGGTATTGTGATTGACACTCAATTGCCTTCTGAAATAGTTGAGCAAACAATGAACAACTATTACAAAATAAATCTCATTGACCTAGGCAATGGATTCGGACATGTCAATGTGGATATAATCAAAATATTCTGGGTAATTATTGTACATACTTAAATACAATAAAGTAAATAGAGTAGCTACCTAACCAATGTGGGGAAGTGTCATTAAAAACTATGGAATTCACGAATGTTCTTCAGGGAGGGTAATCAGCCATCTTTGATTGGTCTGGCTTACATTTGATTCCTGACCTACAGTATTGTGATTGACACTCAACTGCCTTCTGAAATAGTTGAGCAAACAATGTACAACTATTGTAAAAAAAAAACTCATTGACCTAGGCAGTGGATTTGGACATGTCAGTTAAATCATCTGGTAGGTTCTGGCAGTGATGGCTGACCCTAAATGTACCTGGGAAACATGTGATGGTTATATTGAGAGATGATTGGGTGAGAACATGACTGAGCTCTATGTAGGAGGAGGAATCTCGTGGTGTGATTGGAGTGGCTCTGCCTCTGGACCAGAAAGTGCAGGATCAACTTTCACCTCCCCCAGAGAAATGACGTGACATTGCCAAACAAGTTGGATGGCACAGTGGCTCAGTGGTTAGAAATTCCAAGTTCAGGTCCTACCTGCTCCTGGGGATGTAGACAACATATCAGAACAGTTTGTTTAAATATGTTTAAATACAGGGAGGACAAATAAGTGGGTGGGGGGGGGGGGGGGGGGTGGAGAGGTTGCTATTCGTGGAGAGTGATTAAAATAAAAGAAAACTAGAAAAGTATACGTTTGGACTCTCCTTAATCAGCATTTAACAGTCAAAGCCACTCTTTGATGTGTTGCCCCTGAGTCGACTCCTCCTGAGTAACATCTGGGGAGTTTTTGCAAAGATTGAGAGGGCTGTCCCACCGACTAGTCAAGCAACAGTCTGACAGTTATACCCATTGTTTAATACCTTGCAATAGAATCCCAGATCCACACCCCTGGGTATGTCTTGTCCCACTGGCAGGACAGTCCTAACAGAGAGCTGTACAGTGGTAAATAGTAGGTGGTGTTCGGGGTATGGGTAGGGAGCTGATGGTGGACAGATTTGATCTGGGAGTCCTCAATATTGACTCTAGACTACATGAATCTCATGTTAAAAGTCGGCAAGGAAACCTCCTGATGATTACCAAGCAATATTCTCTTTGGGCTAAATCAGTATGAGCCAATATTCCTGCAATGAAACCAAAGATTATTGGAGGAACTCAGCAGGTTTGGCAGCACCTGAGGAGGGGTTACTGGACTCAAAATCTTAACTTTTCTTATCCCCCATATTTCTGCTGGAACAATCAGGTTCCTCCATCAATTTCTGTTCTTGTTTCAGATTGCTAACATCGCAGTTCTTTATTTTATTTCAGTACTCCCACATGTTGAACTCTACGTGTAGGAAACATGGAGTATGGTTAGTGTACAGGGGACTTCACTGGAAGGGGAATTTCAAATCCATCACTAAGATCAGCATATTAGTACCACTACTGACCAATACAGACAGGTCCTAAAAGATTTATCACTTTTCAACAGAGAAAATCTGACCATCTCCCTTTGACATTAGAGCAGTAGCTTCAGTGAACTTCTCCACCATCAGTATCCTGACAGCACCATTGATTATATACTAAACTCGACTAACCATGTAAAATACAGTGGCTTCAAGAGTAGGTCTATGAATTCTAACAGTGAGTAACTCATCTCATGACTCTCCAAAGATTGTCCACTATCCACGAGGGTCAAAGCCAAGAATGTGATGGAGTACTACCACCTTGCCTGATTGAGTGCAGCTCCTACAATGCTCAAGAAGTTTGACAACATCCAGGACAAAGCAGCCCACTTGACAGGCATCCCATCCACCACCTTCAACATTCACTCCTCCCACTAACAATGCTCAGTAGTAGCAATGTGTACCACCTACAACATGCACAGCAGAAACTCACCAAGACTCCTGTGACAGTCCATTCCAAATCCATGACCTACATCAGTTTGAAGGACAATGACAGCAGATTTATGGAACACCACCATCTGCAAGTTCCCCTCCAGACTTGCCATACCAACTTTAAAACAGTCTTTCAGAGTTTGTTCCTTCAGGGTTGCTGGATGGAAATACAGCAACTCTCTTGTTAACCATATTGCAGGTCTACCTGGACAGCAGGTAGACCTGCATGGACATGGACAGCAACAGTTCAAGAAGGCTGCTCAACATTACTTTCTCAAGGGCAACTGGCAATGGGCAATAAAAGCTGACCCAGCCAGTGTTGCAAAAAGAAACTGCAATAACTAGCCCCCATATCTAAATGCAACTAGTGATTACAAAATCAGTCTAAACAAATTGAATAAAAAGAGGATCTAACTGAAATATATGAATGTGGGAGGCTATGTAAATATTCCTTTACAGCGAAGAGTCCTCCAGCTGTGAAGAATGATTTGTGTTAGACCACATTAAGCCAATCATGGCTTAATGTATATATGGTATCTATATAATGTATATATGTATGATATGGTTTTTCTGTATTTTTCTTTGAGCTCAATCTAACTTCTCATACATTAGCTCTAAGTTATATACAGCTCCTTGATACCATTGTATTTTCCACAGGTTATTCTAGCATTTTCCACAAAGGTTTCAGTGATGAATGAATGGCTAGTCAAAGAGTGACAAATGATGAAAAATGCTCAGACACAAGACAGCTACAAATTAGAATTAAATAGGTCACTGCGGAAAAGCAAAGTCTTGCATTTATATGGCACCAAATTAAACTTGAAAAATGTCTGAAAGCACTTTGCAAAAATAAACTTTTTGAATTGTCATAACTTTTGTAATATCAGCAAACACCTTGTCAAACAGTAGCCAGATGCCACAAACAGCCCAAGATGATTGGGAAGCTAATCCATGTCATTTCTTTACTTGTTGGAACGCAGTGAGAAGTTACCGTGAGAGAATTATCAATTATCATTTCAAGTCATGCCATTTCAAAGTCTGATTCTCAGCATGCAGGTGAAAGAATTACATCAGAGTTCATTTCAAAATTATTTTAAATTTCAAAACTGTTGTCGCTCTTCATTCAGTTACAATTTCCAAAAGGGCAGCTTCTGTCTCCATCAGGTTCTCAAGTCATATAGAAAGCAAGCAAAACAGTAGCCTGTGGAAGTAAGGACCAGGCTAGTGATAGGCACAGTCTTACCTTGGGGAGGGCAATATAAGGCCCAAATTTTTGTAGAATATCGTGCCAAGCACAAAAACTGCAGAATCATCCAATTCTGAAAATAAGAGCAAATTACAAAAATCACTGAATAATCTAAGATAGGAGACTGTTCAGCCCAAATTGCCTGGTACCAGCTCTTTGATGGTACTACCCAGTTTGTCCTAACCACCCTGCCATTCTCCCAAAATGTTGAAAATGTTTTCTCTTCAAGCTATTATTCATTTCATTTTACATCAGTGAGGAGTTATGTATCTTCCAGCCTGTTGCACAGGGAGTTTATTCTGGTGCGGTAGTGATAACCCTAACTAGCTCAGATGCTCTGAGTTCACCTTCCCCTTCAGGGCTTGGGATGGATATGGAAAATGCATGAAAACATGCATGGAAGAACCTGGCCAAACAGCTCAGTTATCAATCTGTAAGCCCTTTCCATGTGTCATGCCTTCAGCAAGAGGCGAGCAACATGCTTTAGGAAAAATCTAGCTATGGAAGCAGACATAAGCACATGCTTTTGTGTGCTACCACATATGACAGGAGAAAAGAAGAACCTGTACCATTGTCAAAATGAATGACAGAGGTCTTGAGAAAATGGCATAACTGCCACAGACAGTTGTGGGGTAAATTAGCTCCCTCCTCAAAAGCGTTTTCTCTCACAAAGCTCAATTTTGCTTCTTTAGAGTGCTACTCACTAATACATAGGATAACATGCACAGAGAAAAATAAATAAATGCTTTTGGGTGTAGGTTTGCTTGCTGAGCCGAAAGGTTCATTTCCAGATGTTTCGTTACATTACTAGGTAACATCTTCAGTGGACCTCATGCGAAACAGTGCTGAAAATTCCTGTTTTCTATTTATATATTTGGGTTTCTTTGGGTTGGTGATGTTATTTCCTGTGGTGAAGTCATTTCCTGTTCCTTTTCTCAGGGGGTGATAGATGGGGTCTAACTCATTGTGTATGTTGATAGAGTTCCAGTTGGAATTCAATGCTTCTAGGAATTCTCAAGCGCGCCTTTGTTTGGCTTGTCCTAGGATGGATGTATGGTTCCAGTCGAAGTGGTGTCCTTCCTCATCCGAATGTGAGGATACTAATGAGAGAGGGTCATGTCTTTTTGTGGCTAGTTGGTGTTCATGTATCCTGGTGACTAGTTTTCTGCCTTTTTGTCCAATGTAATGTTTGTTATAGTCCTTGCACAGTATTTTGTAAATGATGTTAGTTTTGCTCATTGTCTGTATAGGATCTTTCAAGCTCATTAGTGGCTGTTTTAGTGTGATGGTGGGTATTTGGGCTATCATGATGCCAAGGGGTCTGAGTAGTCTGGCAGTCATTTCTGAGATGTCTTTAATGTAGGGGCGAGTGGCTAGGGTTTCTAGACATGTTTGTCTGCTTGTCTGGGTTTGTTGCTGAGAAATTGGCAGACTGTGTTCATTGGGTACCCATTCTTTTTGAATACAGGGTATAGGTGATTTTCCTCTGCTCTGCGTAGTTCCTCCGTGCTGCAGTGCGTGTTGGCTCGATGAAATAATGTTCTGAAACAGCTTCGTTTGTGGGTGTTGGGATGATTGATTCTGTAGTTCAATATTTGGACTGTATGTGCTGTTTTTCTGTAGATGCTGGTTTGAAGTTCCCCATTGGCTGTTCGCTCTACTGTGACATCTAGGAATGACAGTTTGTTGTTATTTTCCTCCTCTTTAGTGAATTTTATGCCAATAAGGGTATTATTGATGGTCTTGAAGGTTTTGTCTAATTTGTTTCATTTAGTGATGACAAACTGCCATTCCTAGATGTCACAGTAGAACAGGCAATAATGTGTATTCAAAAAGAATGGGTACCCAGTGAACACAGTCTGCCAGTTTAACAGTAACAAACCTAAACAAGCAGACAAAACACGTCCAGAAACCCTCGCCACTCTCCCCTACATCAAAGACATTTCGGAATGATTGCCAAACTACTCAGACCCCTTGGCATCATGGTAGCCCACAAACCCACTAACACACTAAAACAGCAGCTAATGAACTTGAAAGACCCTATACTGACAATGAGCAAATCTAACGTCATTTACAAGATACCGTGCAAGGACAATTACATTGGGCAAACAGGCAGAAAACTAGCCACCAGGATACATGAACACCAACTAGCTACAAAAGGACATGACCCTCTCTCACTAGTATCCTCACATATGGATGAGGAAGGACACCACTTCAACTGGGACAATACATCCATCCTAGGACAAGCCAAACAAAGACACGCACGAGAATTCTGAGAAAAATGGCATTCCAACCAGAACTCTATCAACAAACAAATCGAGTTAGACCCCATCCACCACCCCCTGAGAAAAGCAACAGGAAATGACATCACCACAGGAAATACCATCACCGACCCAAAGAAACCTAAACATATAAATAGAAAACAGGAATTTACAGCACTTCTTTGCATGAGGTCCAATGAAGATGTTACCTAGTAAGGTAACGAAACGTCTGGAAATGAACCTTTCAGCTCTGCGAGCAAACCTACATCCAAAACCTCAATCTGAGCTACAAATCTTCTCAAAACTCATGAAAATAAATGCTTGTTAGTATAGAACTTAAACATTGTTAAAAGGAGATGAGAAGTTAAAGCTTTTTGTCTTGCACTTATCAGAACTAAGACATGAGAAACAAACTCAAAAAAAGAGACATTAGCTTAAACAAAATGAGAGATGTATGTTGATTATTTGGACCATCATCACCTGGAGATGCAGGTAGAACATTTAACTGTCAATCTTCATCGTAAGACAGGTCGGTGGATTCTGATTGGTCAGGGTAACATCATGGGAATGAAACAATGTTTAGCTGTGTCCATGACTTTTTTTTAATAATGTGGAGGCGCTGGTATTGGACTGGAGTGGACAAAGTCAGAAGTCATATGACACCAGGTTATAGTCCAAAGGGTTTATTTGAAATCACAAACCTTTGGAGTGCTGCTCCTTAATCAGGTGAGCTGTTTGATTATAACCTGGTGTTGTGTGACTTTTGACTGTTTTGTTTTAAAAATGTGAATGTACGAATATATTTTGCGTACATAAAACCAGTCCCAAGTATTTTGGTATGTAGTTCCTAGCACACACAAATGATTACAGATTGTTTCAAGTGTACACCTTGAGGGTCAGATGGCTGGTCTATGATGCAGATTAATGCCAACAACGTGGGATCAATTCCTATACTGGCTGAAATCATCATGTAGAGTCATAGAAGCGTAGACATAGAAAAGGGTCTTTGGCCAATTATGTGTGCACCAACAATAACTAACATTAAAAGCATGCTTATCTCAATATCCTGCACTTATCCCATATCTTTGAATGATATTTCAAGTGCTCATCGAAATATTGTTTTAAAAGTTGTAAAGTTTCCAGCCTCCACTAGCTTCTCAGGCAGTGCATTCCAGATTCCCACTACCGTCTTTAGTGAAAACGTTTTCTTTCAAATCTCTTCTGAATCTCCTGCCTGTTACAAGAAAACCATGTCCCCTTGTGATTGACCACTCAACCAAGAGAAACAGCTGCTCCCTACTCACTTTATCCATACCTCTCATAATCTTGTACACCTCAATCATGTCCCCAACACCCCACGCCCCAGTCTTTTCTACTTTAAAGAAAATAATCCAAGCCTATCTAGTCTTTTCGCATAGTTCAATTGCTCCATCCCAGGCAGCATCCTGGTGAACCTCCTCTGTACCCTAAATGAAGATCCCACCTTCACCACATTACCCCTCACCTGAGGTTTGGTGACCCTCCCTCAGGTTAAACTCACCACCAGTTATCTCTCTAATGAGGTAACAGCCTTAAGGTTTTTGGGACCATGGTGACTTGACATATGTTTTAGCACAATCCAGATTATTGAATAAATAATTTGAATAGCAGAATCACATCTAATTGTGGACATACTTAATTGAGTCTTGCCAACATGAGTTGAGCAAGAGCAGACTGCTGGCAGCCATGAATGAAGATCAGGAGGTGTTCTGTGATGGTCCACCAGTCATTGGGACATATGGCATATAGACTTGACATCACACTATCTGTGTCATTACATCCTTTATAATAGACTCAAACATTTACTCAATAACAGACCTTAACCTAATTTGTCTATAGTTACCTTTCTTTTGTCTTCTTCCTTTTTTAAATAAAGGTGTTACATTGGAAGTTTGCCAAACCTTTGGAACTTTTTCAGAATCTAAAGATTCTTGGAAGATTACGACCAATGCACCATTAAGTCTGTAACTGTTTTCTTCAGTATCCTAGAATACATCCCATCAAAATGGGGAAATATTGGTCCCATTGGCTTCCCAAGCACCTTTTCTCTAATGATGATTGTTGTGTTTATTTCCTCTCTCATCTTAGTCTCTTGATTGTTTAGTATTTTTGAAATGTTAGGAGTGTCTGCTTCTGTGAAGACTGGTGTAAAGTATTTATTTAACTCTTCTGCCATTTCCTGGTACCGATTATTATTTGCCCAACCTCATTCTCTAAGACGTCTACCTTCACTTTAGCCCTCTCTTTCTTTTTATATATTTAAAGAGGCTCTTGCTGTCCATTTTGATATTACTTGCACCTTTACACTCACATTTATTTTTCTTCTTATATTATTTTGCTTTTTTTGTTTTAACTTCCTCAATCCTCAGGCTAATCATTAGTCTGTCACATTGCATGTCTTCTCTTTCAATTTGATGCTATCCTTAACTCCCTGATTAATCATAGTCACTTCTTCCCTTTCATAGAGTCCTGACTGTCCATGATCTATTTTCTTAAATATCTGTCATTTTTCCTCAACTTCTGCAAAACTCCTGCCCCAGTCTATTACAACTAGTTCTCCCCATGTCTGCGTGGGTTTCCTCTGGGTGCTCCGGTTTCCTCCCACAGTCCAAAGTTGTGCAGGTTAGGTGAATTGGCCATGCTAAATTGCCCGTAGTGTTAGGTTAGGGGTATGGGTGGGTTGCGCTTCGGTGGGTCGGTGTGGACTTGTTGGGCCAAAGGGCCTGTTTCCACACTATAATGTAATCTAGTTCAGCCCTTATTCCTTTGCAATTACCCTATTTAAGTTTAGTGCAATTGTTTCTGACCCAAGTTCCTCTCACTTAAAGTTAAATTCTACCATGTTATTGTCCCCGTTTTCAAGGAGATCGTTTACTCGGAGATAATTTGTTCAAAGTTACACATCACCAGATCCAAATAGGCAGAACTCTGGATTCACAACACATTTTTCTCAGAAACTGTCCTGAATACACTTAACGAATTATTCCTCATGGCTACCTCTGTCAATCTCACCCTTTCAATCTCTGTGAAAATTAAAGTCACCTATGGTTAAAGTACTGTCTTTGCTATATGCCCTCATTATCTCCTGATTTATTCTCTGTACCACTATATTACTACTGTTAGGGACCTTAGACTATTCTGACCAGCATCTTCTTTCCTGTGTTATTTTGTACCTTCACTCAGATGGGTTCTGCACCTTTTGTTCCAAGTTCATTTCTTGCTTTCATATTTATTTTATTAGTACGAATAATGTTAATCCATCACCCTTTCCTTCTTGCTTATTGCTTCAAACAAACTTGAATATTTAGTCTCAGTTTTGATCTCCTTGTAATTGTCTCAATGTAATTGATGTAAGATCATACCGATTAACCACTATGTTGGCAATTGATTAGTTTATTTTGTTCTGATCACTACATGCATTCAAGAGATAATAGATTTTCCACTTTTGCCATTTCTTTTTCTTTTGACTCTACGTACTGGTGTTTCTCTATGTATGTAAACTCTATTCCTACCCGTCTCATTCTAGGCATCGTTATCCAAATGATTGCCCTATATTGCTGTAATTCCTCTTACTTTGTAAGCCTGCATTTCCCTTCTGCCAAACAGTTCCATTCCCTTTAATTAGTTAAAAACCCTCTCAACAGCCCTAGTTATCTGACGCACCTGGACACTGATCCCAACATGGTTCAAGTGAGGCTCATCCCACCAGAACAGCTCCTTTCTTCCCCCAGAACAGGTGCCACTGCCCTACAAACTGAAATTCATTCCACGCATACCAACATTTAACTCATTGACTTTAGTTACCTTATGCCAGTGGCTCAGGTAATAATCCAGAGAGGCAGAGAATCATACAGTGTAGAAGAGCCCCTTCAACTCATTGAAGTTGTACCACCAAAAATACACTACTGTTTACTTTGTCCCACTTTCCCACACTAGGTCCACAGCCTTGAACGTTATGATAATTTCAAGAGCTCATGCAAATACCTCTTAACGGTTGTGAGGTTTCCAGCCTCAGTTGCCCTCCCAGGCAGTGTATTCCAGACCCCCATCACCCTCTGGATGAGAAAGCTTTTCCTCAAATCTCCTCGAAACCTCCTGTCTTCACTTTGAAATAATCCTCCTTGTTAGAATTCCTTTTGCTGAAGGGAACAGCTGCTTTCTATTCAACCTGTCCATGCCCACCTTAACTTACTCCCACCTACACCCACCTCCCACCAAACTTCTACCCACAGAGTTCTGTGCTTATAGCCTAACCAATCAGCACTCTCTTCTAATTTTGAATTAAGTGGTGTATCTTGTTTGGAGTCTGTTTCTTATGGCCTCGTCTGACGTGTTATAAGGTGAAAAGCTTCAACTTCTAGTCTTATTGTAGCAATGCGAAAGAGCTGTTTACAGATTTCATCTGGTGATGCAGGTAAGAATATGTTTTTCGGGATAGTCTTCATAGTTTAAATGCTCCAACACAGGTTATTATCTTGGAGCTTCTGCTTTTTAATGTAGCTCCTAAGCTTTCAGCAAAACCTACTGTCCAGTCCTTTCAATGTCATTTGTACGAAAGTGGTTAATGACAATTAGATCCCTCCCCTCCCTCTCCAAGTTATTCTCTAGGCCCAAGAAGAAATCATTAACCCTCGCATTCAGGGTTATAGAATCTATAGTTTGGAAGAAATCCATTTGACCCATTGAGTCCCGCTGAACAGCATCCCACCTAGAGCTGTGAGGCAGCAGTGCTAACCAATTAAGCCACCGTGCCACTCATTGTCAGGTAATATGACCTTTCAACCATCTGCTTAAGGCTGCAGAAAGCAGTATACAGAGGAACCTCAATTATCCAAAGGACGCGGGTGGGGAGTATTTCACTCGATTAATCGAATTCTAGATAATCAAATGCCGGATAACATAGTTTAGCTGAGCATTAGGATCTTGCGATCTCGCTGGATAATCCGAAATTCAGATAATTGAGGTTCCTCTGTATTCCCCCCTAATTACACAGTCCCTTGCCACAACTACATTTTTATTTCTTCCCCCCCATTTGAATGGCTCCCTGTACTAAGGTGCTGTGATTACTCAGTTCTCACTCTCGTCCACACAGCTCATAACTATTTGACAATTGTAGCAGTTCAGAGTCCTCAATTCAAATCTTCTGGGCTTTCATACCTGCCTCACCTGCAGTCAAACCTTCCTGTCCCAGAACACTTACCAGTTTTGAATTACCTCGTCTGAGGGGTGTGAGGACCCTCTGGATCATAATGTTCATGTAACAGTCCTCTTCCTTGATGTGGTGCAAAGTCTGCAGCTCAGACTCCAGTTCTGCAACTCGGATCCAAAGTTCCTCGAGCTGCAAACACTTATTACAGATGTGTTCACTCCAAATCCAGTAGCTTCCACATGCTGCAGTAGCAACACATCATCTATCCTGTCATCACTATGGAGTGATATTTTCTATTTTAAAAATCATCAGTATTAACTTTTTACATAACAAGCTATTGTTTTAAGGGAGAAAAATGTGCCTAAAGACCCTACTAATACTTTAAATAGTAGAAATATTTACCAGTCCCACTCACCAATCAGGATCTTTCCATGCACACTCATCATATTGTGGTTTGAGACGTTGCTCCACCATTGGTTTCACTACAGGCCAACCTCTTGATCCACATTTTTTATGGTCTCCCACTCATGTCTTGCTCTGACGCATTTACTTCTTTCAGTAAACCTTAGGATAAACACCTCTGACTCTCTTTGCACTGATTTTCTACTTGCAAGTTCACTGATTCAGCCTTTGTCTCACTCTGTTAAAGTCTCCTTCAAACTAACCAGCACCTTCCTACTCATAAGTATATGAGGGGTAGTAGGCTGGTGTTCTTTCTGACTGTGCCCAAACAGACTCATAGTATTATCCATTGTGAATATGCTAGAATCTATATGAATAAATGCATAGGAACCTGGGTTATGGAGGCAAAAATAATTTGTATAAATATTGATACTTTTTTATAAAACAAGGGGTCATGGTGACAACCAAATTCTGCTGTACCCCTCAGCAATGCTAACCAATTAGAATTTATCTGTCTGGTCTAAGAATGAAGATTGACATTTAACTGTCTTGCCCATATCTCCAAGCCAATGGTAGCCCAACCAATCAGCACTCTCTTCTAATTTTGTATTAAATGGTGTATCTTGTTTGGAGTCTGTTTCTTATGGCTTCGTCTGATGTGTTATAAGATGAAAAGCTTCAACTTCTAGTCTCATTGTAGCAATGTGAAAGAATCATAGCTGTTTACAGACTTCACCTGGTGATGCAGGTATGAATATGTTTTTTGGGATAGTAATTTTGTCTTCAGAGTTCCTTGCCCAGTCAACCATTCCCTTTCTTCCTTTCATCGGGAAGTTGATATCAGTCAGAACGGATGCTGCAGGCAGTTTGTGAATGCTGGCCACTAATAAGAAAGCACAAATAAAATTGACTTGTGAAAAACTGAAATCAAGCTCATAAATGCAATCTTGAACCAGATTAACAGAAATTATTTACTTTGTCTCAACATGTTTTTCTGTTACTTTTGAATATTAATCTGCTGATTATGAAATAATTACTTATATTGTCATTGGCCAACTAAGCATGTGATGGGATGCCATATTATGAGCAGCCATTACTGCCCTGCCTTCAGTTGTCTTAGTCCTAAAACATTTGATTGGGTGGATAAGATGCAAGGGACCTTCAGGGGCTATGGTAGTTTCCTTTCGCTGTTCTAGAAGCTTCAGATTTGAGACCTATTGACCTATTGGCCTATAAAGTAGTTCAAATGAGCTCTGAGTGTAGGTGCAGATGTGTTTTGTGTTCAGCTGCCCTGCAGAAGTCAATGGCAAATCACTGCCCATCCTTGTGGATCAATCCAATGAAAGTTTATGGTATCACTAAGGGAAGTGTGGAGAAGAGAAACTGTTTGCAGGGTCAGTAACAAGATGACAGGTTTAAAGTAACTAGCTTACCAATTCCAACTACCCTGCAACTGATTTCTTTAATTTGTTTTTTGTATTCTATCTCTGGTTCAGTGATTACTTAATTGCCTGAAGCTTTAACTAAAGTGGGTGAGATTCCCTGGTATCTGCAATCTTGAAATATTCCTGAGTTTCTCTGATTCACAAAGCAAGTCCTATACTTACTTCAAATCTGCACATGTACACATTTTAATTTGCAGCTCTTTAATTACAGGGAAATTAAGCATTCTTCAAATTTTCATTGAGGAAATCTTCATGGCTCCTGATAATCTATGTATTGACTCGTAAAGCCTATAGGAGCTGGTATTGCTGAATTTGGTCATCATGGGTGATGTGATACCCCAGTTAGAATATTTGAACTTGCATAAAGTGAGGTAAACTGGGAATTTTTTTTACCAAAGAATTAATCAATTGGACAAGTCTTTGTAACTGGGTCAGGTGTGGGGAAGGCCCTAGAGAATACACATCTGCATAGTTCCTGAAAACTCCAGTCACTTGGTCAGTTGAGAACTGCCACAATAATAAATTAGCTATATAAATAGTAAAAACATGGTCAAACAAGATGTAGAGCTGAATCGAGACTAAAGAGGGAATTTACAAATGGAAGCTGGAGGCTTGTCCAAGGTGCTAAACGAAAACTTTGCATCTATCTTTATTAAGCAAGCTAATACCGTGCAGGTCATGCTGAAAGATGAGGTGGTTCAGGCACTTAAAGAGTTTAAAATTTATAAGGATAAGGTACTTTTGAATTTATCATTACTTCAGCAATGGAAGAGACACATTCGAGGGTGAAGAAGGAAATGAGTCTGAAAATTGCAGCTAAAGTTTCTGTTATTCCTTCAATTCAAATTGGAGGCAAGTAGGAAAGACCATAAGACCATAAAAAATAAGAGTGGAAGTAAAGCCATTCAGCCCATTGAGTCCAGTCAGCTATTCAATCATGACTGATGGACATTTCAATACCACTTACCTGCAATCTCCCCATATCCCTTAATTCCTCACGAGATTAAGAATTTATGAATCTCTGCATTGAAGAAATTCAACATCCTGGCCTCCATTGTGCTTCATGGCAATGAATTCCATAGGCCCACCACACTCTAGCTGAAGAAATGTCTCCTAATTTCCATTCAAATTGACCCCCTTTAATTCTAAGGCTGTGCCCACATGTTCTAGTATCCCCATCTTTTGGAAACAATTTCCCAGTGTCCACCCTTTCTACCTTAGTCAGTTTGTCTTAGATCTCCCCTCAACCTTCTAGACTCTAATGAATACAATCCCAGGATCCTCAGCCGCACATCGTACCTTAGGCCTACCTTTCCAGGGATCATCTGGTGAGTCTCCGCTGGACACAATCCAGTGCCAATATGTCCTTCCTGAGGTGTGGGTCCCAAAACTGGACAGAGTATTCCAAATGGGGCCTAACCCGGGCTTTATAAAGTCCCTGTAGTACGTCGCTGCTTTTACATTCCAACCCTCTTGAGATAAATGACAACATTACATTTGCTTTGTTAACCACTGACTCAACCTGCAAGTCAACCTTAAGAGATTCCTTTGTACATTGGCTTTATGAATTTTCTCACTGTTTAGAAAATAGAACCATGCCTGTTTTCTTTTTTACAAAGTGCAAGACCTCGCATTTGCTCACATTGAATTCCATCAGCCATTTCTTGCATCACTCTCCAAAACTACATAAATCTTTCTGCAGCCTTCCCACCTCCTCAGCACTACCTGCCTGTCCACCTAACTTCGTATCATCGGCAAACTTTGCCAGAATGCCCCCTGTCCCTTCATCCAGGTCATTAATATATAAAGTGAACAGCTGCAGCCCCAGCACTGAACAATGCAGGACACCATTTGTCACTAGCTGCCATTCTGAAAAAGAACCCTTTATCCCAACTCTCTACTTTCTGTCAGACATCCAATCCTCAATCCATGCCAATAGCTCACCTATTACAACCAATGCCTCTGCTATTTCTTCAGCCACCTCCCTCAGAACTCGAGGACCAGGACATTAATCAATTTTTAGACCTTTTTAGCTTTTCAATTACTTTCTCAGCAAATGCAAATATATACTCTTGCCAAAAAAGGAAGTAATGATAAGCCCAACGATGACAAGCCAATCAGTTCAATCTTTGTTAAATTTTAGAATCTCGAGAAATGATAATGCAGGACAAAATTATTAATTGCAGGCTTAATAAGAAAGCAATAATTTAAGGAGCAAATAATGTTTAGCTTTCTTTGATGAATTTGAGGAAGAAACAGGATTGATGAAAATACTTATGTTGATGTGATGTACGTGGACATTCGAAGGAGTTTGATAAAGTGCCACCCAAGAAACTCCTGAGCAAAGATAGAGTTCAAGAAATAAAAAGAACAGTAGCAATAAGGATACAAAATTATATGAGAAATAGGATTTTTTGAAGAAATAGATAGTGGCAAATGATTGTTTGTTATGTGGATGAAGGTTTGTAGTAGAGTACCCCAGGGGTCTGAGTTAGGACCTTTGTGATATATATGCATGAATTGCAACTTAGTATACATAAGATGGACGCAATTTTACAATTTTCACATATTACAAAACTTGGAATTTTATGAACAGGGAAGAGGAGGATCATGTTGAATTTCTAAGAATCTAGACAGCATGGTGAAAAAGGTAGGCTCATAGTGATAAATAACATTTAACGCAGAGAACTGTGCAGTATTATTTTTGTAGTGATTATTGCTTCAGAGTCAACATAAAATAAAAGATATGTTTCTAAATGACATATAGGAGTGGAGGAACCTGGGTGTGCATGTGTATAAATGATTCAAGATGACAGGACAGGTGGATGGTGCATTCGTAACAGTCTTGATTCTGTAAATAAGAGCATGGAGTGCAGGAACAAGAAAGTTTGTTAATGCTGTCTAAAGCACTTGTTTGGCTTCAACTACAGTGTTGTCTAGTTCTAAACACCACACTTTAGGAAGAATGTCAAGTTATTACAGAACAGATTGATTAGGGTTCCAGAAATGAGAACTTCCAGTTATGTGGAATGATTGCAAAGCTGTGAGTCTCTTCCTTAGAGAAGAAAAACTTCAGAGGAGATTTTGACAGACTTGATTAAATCGTGAGCAGTCTTGATACAGTAGGAAGTGCAAAATACAAGCCACTGCAAGATAAAAGAATTGGAAAGCTGAGGGCACAGATCTAATGTAATTGAAGAAGAGGCAAAGAATAAAGAGCAATACAGCACAGGGGCAAGGCCTTTGGCTCTCCAAGCCTGCGCTGACACATTTTGCCATTCCGTATTAAAACTATCTTCACTTACAGGATCCGTATCCCTTTATTCCCATCCTATTCATGTTCGTCCAGGTGCTTCCTGATAATGGTGACACGAGGAAGTCTCTTTCATGCAGCAAGCAATGCCTGATTATGGTGGAGGCAGGGTCAATTAAAAAAAATTCCAGGATAAGGGCACCACTGGCTAGGCTCACATTTATTGTCCAGAAGGCAGTTAAGAGTCAACCACATTACTGTGGGTCTGGAATCACATGTAGGCCAGACCCGGTAAGGATGGCCGTTTCCTTCCCTAAAGGACAACAATGAACCAGACAGGTTTTTCCCAACAATTGACAATGGACTCGGAGTCATCATTAGACTCTTATTTGCAGATTTTTATTGCATTCAGATTCCACTATTTGCCACAGCGAGATTCAAACCTGGGTCTCACAACCTTACCTGGGTCTCTGGATGAACAGTTCTGGTATAATACAATTAGGCTGTCACCTCCCTTTTGAAGGAACATGGAATTATTACTAAATAGGGGAATGATCAGGGCTACTGAGAAATGGTATGGCAATGGTCATAGTAGCATTTCCATTTCAAATAAATACATTTTTACCAGAAGATTTGTTCTTGATCAGCTAAGAGCAGGCCTATGTGACTAATAGGCTTTGTTGAGGAGGGTGAGCAGCAACAAGGTAAGAGTGAAGCAAGAGCTTTTTCCCCTAAGTCTGCTAGTTGTTGAAGGGGCAGAGATGGTAGTCAGTGGAGTGGCATGCCCCCCCTGTCAGATGTGGGAGATGAGGATGCAGTCAAGTGTCCCTGGTGAATATGTCGCAAGAAGTATCTGGCTGCAGCTCCTCTTGGATCACGTGGATTGGTTGGAGCTGCAGTTGGAAGTACAAAGAAGCATATGGAAGCAGAGTGCAAGATTAGCCTCAGGGAAGTGGTCACACTGCACATACAGCCAGGTAGATAGGTGACCACCAGAAGAGGCAGGTACTCTGAGGTGTAAATTGCAGCAGTAGTCAGATCTTTGGTACAGGTTATGGCAAAGTCTAAGAAAGCAATTGTGATCTGGGACTCTCTAGTTGGGGGCACAGATAAGTATTTCTGTGGCCGTGAGATTCCAGGATGGTGTTACTGCCTTGGTGCCAGAATCAAGGATGCCCTGGAGTGGTTGCAGGGACTTGTCAAAGAGCAGTGGCAGTTGTATGCATTGATGCTAATGACATAGGCCAGCATTTAATTGCCAAAGAGCAGTTGACAAAGTATAGGGAGTTTAGGAATAAAAGGGAAACTAGAGGACAAAAAGGGGGCATGAGATTGCTTCAGCAGATAAGGTAAAGGAGAATATAAAAAGATTCTACAAGTAATTTAGGGGTAGAACAGTAAAAGCAGGAGGAGAATAGGACCCCTTAAAAATCAATGAGGGCATCTATGTGTAGAACCACAGGACATGGGTGAGATTTAAAAAAAAACATGTCAGTATTTGCTGTGGAGAAAGACATGGAAACTAGGGACCTTGGGGAAATAAATATTCATGTCTTGAAAGGAGGCAACATTACAGAAGAGATGGTGTTGAAGGTCTTAAGAAATGTAACGATAGATAAATTCTTAGGACATGAGTTGTATCCCAGAGCATTGTGGGAAGCTAGGAAAGAAAATGCAGGGTCCCCAGCAGAGATAATTATACCATTGAGAGCCATGGATGAGGTGCACAAAGACTGAAGCATGGCTGATGTGGCATTATTTCAGAAATATGGTAAGGAAACGCCAAGAATCTATAGTCCGGTGTGCCTAACATCAGTGATGGGTGAATTGTTGGAGAGGATTCTGAGACATAGGATTTAAGTGCATGTGGAAAGGCAAGGACTATGGGGCGGAGAGTGAATATGGCTTTGTGCATGGGAAATAGTGACTCATCAACTCAGCTATTTTGGAAAAGTGACCAAGAAGATAGATGAAAGCAGAATGGTAGATGTCATCTACATAAACTTTAGCAAGGCCTCTGACAAGACTCGCATGTTAGATGAGTCAGTAAGGTTCAATCATGTGGGATCCAAGGACAGCTAGCCGATTGGATGCAAAATTTGTTTCACAGAAATAGATAGAGGATGGTGGGAGAGGGTTATTGTTCAGAGCGAAGGCCTGTGACCAGCAGTGTGCCACAAGGATCAGCACTGCGTCCACTGTTGTTCATTATTTACACAAAGTATTTGGATGAGAATAAAAGAGGCATGCTGAGAATATTTGTGGAGGACTGCAAAATTGGTGTTATAGTGGACAGTGAAGAAGGTTATCTAAGAGGACAACGGGATCTTGATCAACTGGGCCAGTGGACTGAGGAATGGCAGACGGAGTTTAATTTAGATAAATGAGAGGTGTTGCATTTGGTAAAATAAACCAGGGCAGGACATCCACAGTTTATGTTAGGGCCCTGGTGAATAATGTCAAACTGACAGATTAAGGTGTGCAGGTACATAGTTCGTTGAAAGTGTTGTCACAGATAGACAGGCTGGTGAAGAAGGCATTTGGCACACTTGTCTTCATGGGCCAGAGCACTGAGTACAGGAATTGCAACATTATGTTACAATTGTACATGATACTTGTAAGGCATGTTTGGAATATAGCTTACAGTTCTGGTTGCCTTGCTAATAGGAAGTATGTTATTAAACTGCAAAGAGTGGGGGGAAAATTACAAGGATATTACTGAGACTGTAGGCTTTGAGTTATAAGGAGCTGCTGGATAGATTGGGACTTTTTTTCCCTCTGGAGCAGAGGAGGCTGAAGGATGACCTTAAAGGTTTATAAAATCATGAACAGCATTGATAAGGTGACTGGACAAAACCCTTTCCCCAGGGTAAAGTAACAAATTAAAAGGCATAGGTTTAAGGTGAGAGGGGAAAGATTTAAAAGGGATCTGAGGGGCAAATTGTTTTTCACAGATGGTGGTACGTATTTGGAATGAGCTGCCAGAGGAAGTGTTGAGGCGAGTACAATTACAACATATAAAAGACAGATACATGGATTGAAAAGTTTTAGAGAGATATTGAACAAATGCAGGCAGATTGGACCAGCTCACTTTAGGAAACCTGGTGAGCAATGATAAATTGTGTCAGAGGGTCTGTTTCTATGCTATATGACTCTGTGTATGAACTGAACTTGAACAGGTAAGTTTGAAACATAGCTGATAAATGACCTGGGAGCTGATGCTTTCCTGATTCTGGCTGGCTGAAATGTGTTTCTGACATGAGCTTAGGAAATTCCTTTTGTGCATCTTCCAAAATGACTGGGGCGACTCCAGCAGTATGAGTCATTGTGCACACGCCATATACTATGTTAGACACTTGGCTACAACTGGGGCCTCAAGAGCAGAGAATGCAGTCACAAGTTCTTTCTCCTCCAATACTGTGCCTTGCAGCATCTGGCCCTGCTTGTCTCACTGTCACTTCCTACAGACGAGACTGCTTCACTGTCTTCTGTTGCTGGGGAACATAGAAAGTTTGGCTGAAACCTGAGGGGAAGTAACTTTTGTGTGCCTACTCAGATTGAGTCCACCTTCTTCATGAAGCCCAGTTCTGGACATAAAAACCTGGCAGTGATGCTTCCACTGCTGAAATGTGATTTGTCTGAGCTCAACCACTTCACCCTGGAACTGCAGATTGACCTGGTTTTCAACAGCACGCACCTTAAATCATTCCACTGCACTTCTCCTACTGCATGTGCTAGACTGGCTGGACTGGAGAGTACATAAAATAACATTTAAAAAGACAAATTTTCATATTTGTGTTAATTTAACCTTGCAAAGCGTAATTTATATATGACATATTACTGTGACGTTTTATTGTTTTTATTATCACCTGGCTCACATTAACTTTGAATTGTAATCTGGGAGAATTGGCCCATGAAGCCTGAGGGGTGAAATGTACACAATATAATGTGGAAATTCAAGAATAATTACTTTAAACTGTGGAGGGTAGGCCAAAGCAAATACAGGTTTAATCTCAAAGGCAACTTTAAGACTGACAGTGGGGGCTGTTTCCTTCTCAGAAAGTATCAACACTGGGAATGGGCCCATGGGCAGGCTGGTGGAGGTGAAAAGCACAAATAGGGAAGAAGCAACCATTTGAGCAGTGGCGCAAGTATAAGATTGTCCTGTATGTTTGAATTAAAATGGACTGAGTGGTGCTCCAGATTTCTAAGCATTCTGATTCCAAGCCTGTGATTAAAAGGTTAAATCATACCTAGGTACACCAGGTGCAGAGCTGGCTATTGTTCAGAAGAAAGGAAGTTGAATCAATCAAGTCTGTACAAACAGATCTTACAAATCATAGAATCTCCACAATGTGGAAATAGGCCATTCAGCCCAATGAATCCACACTGACCCTCCACAGAGCATCTCACCCAGTCCCATCCCCCTAGCCTATTCCTGTGACCCTGCATTAACCACGGTTAATGCACCTAACCTACATACCACTGAACACCATGATCAATTTAGCATGGCCAATTCACCCAACTTGCACATCTTTGGGCAATGAGAAGAAACCGAAGCACCCGACAGAAATGTATGCAGACACAGGGAGAATGTGGGAACTCCACACAGGTAGTTGCCCGAGGTTAGAATGTAAGTTGCATTAATTGTGCAGCTGATATGAGTTTGGTTCTTAATCTGACTGGGTCCTGAGCTGTGTCTAGCTCAATTGAATTAAGTGTCAGTCATCACATATCGCTTTGTCCACACAATACTACACAATACTGATGAATATGTCCTTTTTAAGTATGAATTCAGATTAAATCAATTAGTTATGTTTAGATATAGTTTTAGAGATCTTGATTCTGATCAAAGGTTCTTGAGGTTGGGTCATTAGGTTTATTCAAAGATGAGACAAGTTTTTAATTAGTCAGGAAATCAAGAGTTATGGGAAAAATATAGCAGTGGTTCTGAGGATTAGTAACAAAACCATAAATTGCTGGTAAAACTCAGCAGGTCTAGCAGCATCTGCAGAGAGAAATCAGAGTTAACATTTCAGGTCCAGAGACCATTCCTTAGAACATTATTGCAAAACAAAAACCAGATCAGCCATGATCTTATTGATTGGCAGAGCAGATTCAGTGGGCTGAATGACTAGTTCTGCTTCTATGTCTTATGGACTTGAAATACAATACTGGGTGTTGGGTAATGGAATCTGCTGTATATTAGTTGGGATGCAATACTTTGAAATATCCACAGCAGCTTACAATGCAGACATAACTTTGCAGTGTGTTTTTACCATTGGGCCCTTATGCTGGCCTGTGGCTGGTTTGTACTCTTAATAGATTTATATGCCATGAATATTCATTCGTGTAAAACATAGGCTAATCACATCCGATTTTTGAAATAATCAGTAATACGTGAATGCATTGATGCTTTGTTAATGGTTGGTCAAATCTAGTATGCTCAGTCAATCATATGTATGTGTTAACTCTACAATACTCAAGAGGAACTGACAACTTGGATGGAGACTCAAGGTTAGATAGATGAGTCAGCAGTGAGCTGGGGCTTTGTTGACTGGGGTCAAAGGCATGGCGGAGTGAAGTGGGGAGGGCCTTGTGTCATGCCTGGGATGGGGAGCGACTACAACAGTCAAAGTAGGAAAAAGAGGGGCCTATTTGGCAGTACGCTTATGCCTCTCTCAGGGTGTTAGCTGACAGAATCCTTACAGATCACTGGATTTCAATTACTCACTTAGAGGTTACCTCCGAGGATAATGGGACCTTGATCAGATGAAGGTTAATTAAATAAATGTGACGTGCTCCATTTTGGAAAGGGAAATCAGACAGGTTGATAAGGTCCTGGGGAGTGTTGCTGTACAAAGACACTTGGGAGTGCAGGTTCATAGTTCTTTGAAGTAGAGTTTCAAGTAGACAGGATAGGAAAGGAGGCATTTGGTATGCTTGCTTTTATTGAGTAAAGGAGTTGGGAGGTCATATTATGGCTGCACAGGACATTGGTTGGGCCACTTTTGGAATACTGCATACAATTCTGTTCTCCTTGCTATAGGAATGAGATTGTGAAACTTGAAAGGGTTCAGAAAAGATTTACAAGGACATTGCTAGGGTTGGAGGGTTTGAACTATAGGAATAGACTGGGGCTATTTTCCATGAAGAGTCAGAGACTGAGGGGTTACCGTTATAGTGGTTTATAAAATCATGAGGGATATGGATAGGTTGAATAGCCAAGGTTTTTCCCAGGGGTGGGTAAGTCCAGAACCAAGTGGCATAGGTTTAAGGTTAGAGGGGAAAGATTTAACAGGAACCTAAAGGGCAGCTTTTTCATGTAGAGGGTGGTGCATGCATGGAATGAGCTACCAGAGGAAGTGGTGGAGGCTAGTACAACTAAGTCTGTTCTGATATAATGCGATAATTCCATTCTCCTGCAATCTCTCATTGTAAGAAAATCATGCAATAACTGTACCATTTAAACTAATGGGGCAGGAACTGTGTTATAATCAATGCAGATAAGGAAAGCTTGTGTTCTACAAATAACGGTCTAAATTCTACGATCACGTTAAAGCCAATTTGCATTGAAGAAGCACACATTATAGCAGAACAGACTGTATAACATTTAAAAAGACATCTGGATGGGTATATGAATAGGAACAGTTTAGAGGGATATGGACCAAATGTTGGTTAGTAGAGGTAGATTAATTGTGGATCTCTGGTGGACAAGAAACAGCTGCACCGAAGGGTCTGTTTTCAGGCTGTACAGCTCTGTGACTCTATATCTTCTGCAATATTGTCCATAATTCCTCTGTAACCATCAATGAGTGACGATCATGTAGTGTATCAGGGCTTTGAGTTTCCTGGCTAAGCTAATCTCGGATAATGCTCAGATGAATAAAGTAAGATGATTACAAGTGAAATGTAATTTTGGAAAAGACCAGTCCCAACTTGGTTCTCAATAAGTCTTGTATAGATGGCAATGGAATTAGGCAGGAACATTTTGATAATGATGCAGAACCTCCCTGTTTGTCCTGCTGGCTGTTCAGTTGCACACCACCTTACTGCTACATCTTTTTAGCTCATGGTGAGTTTCACCACTCACCAGCTGCCCTGCCACAGAATCAATGGGATTCTGGGAAACAGGATAAAGCAAGATGGCAGAAGTGGCGCACACTTCTGTTTATGCCATCAGCATATGACTGTCAAAGTTGTATCCTCTGTTTCTCTTCCCACAGATGCTTCACAAGTCTGGAAATATTTCCATTGCTTTTTTATTAATTTCAAGAGATAGTGGACTGGCAGCCTCGTGCAAGTCCTGAGAGCCTTAGATGACAGAATCACGAAATACAATGGTTTTAATTTATTTCTACACTTCATAAAATGAATGTGGATGGAATCATCTGAATGCAGTGCTTTTCTGAACAGTGAAACCATTAATGGGTTGGGAGCCCAATTTCCCATAGGGGCGATGGCAGCTCCACTTATCAAAACAATCCCTGTGAAACTGGAAGCTATATGTAAACTTCAATCATGCTAAACAGTTTCTTAAAAAAAAATGTCCTGGTATGTGAATTAAACCACAATAAAATCAGTGGGAATTTTTAGATTGTTTCTTTGAACGGATTGCTTGTATTTTCATGTAATCTGTTATAGCTCTGTCATTATTTTAAAATGAACTCTATCTTGCAGAACTCCATTGCTGTTAGGGAGCACGGATTCTATTTATTGAAGAATGACTGCACCCCAATCCACCTCTCTTCATTGAGGACACTTCCAGGTACCTCTTAAAAATACTAGACAGGGCGAAGGGAGGGAAGAGGGCAAAAAAAATTGGAACAGACACCGAAGATTTCAGAGTTTATACTTCCAGCACCCAGTGTAAGAATACATCAAAGAATGTCTGAAGGGTTTCTAGGCAGGGATGGGGGGAGGGAAAGGAGACAGTGAGCGGCCATTACGGCTAAGTGGTAGTGTCCCTACCTCTGGGCTAGGTGGCCTGAATTCAAAGCCTCACCTGCTCCAGAAGTGTGTTATAACACCTCTAAACAGGTTAATGCAAAATAACAACAATGTGGAGGTAGGCTCAAATATATGCAGACTGGCAACTTCCAAAACCAAACCCTTCAAGAACATTTGGCTGGTGGTCAAGAAATTGATGGTAGCATCCACAATGTTGTTTTACATTCTTCTTCAAACCTAGACTTTCTTTTTAATTCAATCTCTTTAGACATGTTATGATACATCATTGGGACTTTAGTCTGGATGTTCTGGCCTTGCGGTAAGGATACAACTACTACATGTTATTTTTATGAGCTGCCAGAGAGTGTGGTGGAGGCTGGTACAATTGCAACATTTAAGAGACATTTGGATGGGTATATGAATAGGAAGGGTTTGGAGGGATATGAGCCGGGTGCTGGCAGGTGGGACTAGATTGGGTTGGGATATCTGGTTGGCATGGACGGGTTAGACTGAAGGGTTTGTTTCCATGCTGTACGTCTCTGACTCTATTGCTGAACTGCAATTTCCCCTGAATTGTGTGGCCTGTTATGGTCAGTTCAGACAGCTTTCTTTTGTCTTTTGTAGGTCTGGTGTCACTTTGAACTAGTTAAGGATGGTAGATGTTGTTCGGTAAAGGAAATTCGTGCATCAGATGAGGTTTTGCAGCAATCTATAATGGCTGCACAGTCCTGAGATGAGCTTTCAGTTCCAGATAGGCAACATAGAAAAATTAAGAACATAGTAAGTAAGAGGAGATGTCGGCTATTCAGCCCTTTGAGTCTGCTCCACCATTCAATGTGATTGTTGCTGATCATCCAACTCCATTTCTTGTTCCTGTTTTCTTCCCATAGCCTTTGCTTGCCTAAGAACCATATCTAACTCCTTCTTGAATACATTCAATACTTGGCCTCAGCTGCTTTCTGTGGCAAAGAATTCGACAGGATTACCATTCTGGGTGAAGAGATTTCCCCCCACTTCTATTCTAATGGCGTACCCATCTCTTTAGACTGTAACCCCTGCTTCTAAACTTCAGAGTCATTAGGAATATCTTTCCTCATTAACTTTGTCTTGTACAGTTAGAATTTTGTATGTTTATATGGGACCTCCCCCCTCATTCTTCAAAAATTCAGTGAATATAGTCTTAAACGATTCAATCTCTCTTCATTTATCAGCCCTGCCATTCCAGGAAACAGTGTGGTAAATCTTTGCTGCATTCCCTCCATAACCAAAATATCCTTCTGCAGATAAAGAGATAAAAAATGCACACAGTATTCCAGATGAGGTTTCACCACGGCCCTGTACAATTTCAGCAAGACATTCCAGTTTCGATTCTTGAATCCTCCCTCTTCGAATATCTGTCTGTTTGACTGTTGCACCTGCATACTTGCTTCAGCAACTGGTCTACAATTACATCCAGGTTTTGTTGCGCATCACTCTTCATTAAACTATTGCCATTCAAATACTAATCTGCCTTCCTGTTTATGCTGCCACAGAGCTTTCACGGTGATGATTAGAAAGTGATCATGAGTTTCTGACAGATAACTGAAGGAACGAGACAGAATGAGGCCATTCAGCTGCTAGAACCTCTTGCACCATTCAAGAGGTTAAGGACGGTTTGTTTCTCCGTTCACCAAACTCCAAATGCAACCATTCGTTCACCTACCTTGGTTCACATCTTGAAATACCCTTGGTTGGGCATAATTTTAAACCTGAGATTAATGCATTTAATTCTTGCATTGCTGTTTCTAATGGGAGACAATTCCGTACTTTTAATCACCTTGTGCACGTAAAGGCATTTTCTAACTTCTCCCCGAATGACTTGATTCTGTTTTATACTCATTTCATCCAGTGATGAAAATGTGTCCCCGTTTTTTACTTCTGTCATATGCATCCATAATCTTAACTTGTAATCACCTTAACAGCCTAAATTCCAAAGATATAAACATAGTTTATACAATTGCTACTCATGATGTAACCTTTGTGGGGTAATTGAGAGTGTGTCAGCCCAGGAGCAAACATTGCCTGAGAGATCCATTTGCCAAGATTAAATCCATTTGATCTACATCTTCAACTTTGAGGAGGATGGAAGAAAACTCAATAGAAACTGATGGGACCACTAAGGGTCCTGATGATCCCAGCCAGGTCCAACTGCTACTTTAAGCAGAGGCTCAGGTAGGGAAGGAAAAACCATGTGGCTTTTCAAACCAGTCAACTGAGCAAGAGAAAGGATGTGCTGGAAATGGTGAGATATTTTTCACATTCCTCATGGGCTGAAAGTAGTGTATTATATTGCTAGTTATCCATTTAGCCAAGCAAAGAGTCAGTCTGTCTTCTGTGGTTGTTTGCATTTGTATAGTTCAATACAGAGCTGAAAATGTGTTGCTGGAAAAACGCAGCAGGTCAGGCAGCATCCAAGGAACAGGAGAATCGACGTTTTGGGCATAAGCCTGATTCCTGAAGAAGGGCTTATGCCCAAAACATCGATTCGCCTATTCCTTGGATGCTGCCTGACCTGCTGCGCTTTTCCAGCAACACATTTTCAGCTCTGATCTCCAGCATCTGCAGTCTTCACTTTCTCCTTATCGTTCAATACAGTCATAGAATCATAGAGTTGTATAGCACAGAATCAGACCCTTTGGTCCAAGTCTTCCATGCCAAGCAGATATCCTAAATTAATCTAGTCCCATTTGCCAGCATTTAGACCATATCCCTCCTATTCCTTTCTATTCCTGTAACCATCTAGATGCCTTTTAAATGTTGTAATTGTATCAGCCTTCACCATTTCCTCTGGCAGATAATTCCATAGAGACACCATCCACTGTGAAAAAGTTAACCCAAAGTTTCCTTTTACATTTTTCCTCTCTTACCTTAAACCTATGCCCTATAGTTTTGATTTCCCCCGCCTCAGGGAAAAGACCTTGGCTATTCACCCTATCCATGCCTTTTATTATTTTATAAACCTCTATAAGGTCAACTCTCAGCTTCCAAAGCTCCAGGGAAAATAGTCCCAGCCCGTTCAGCATCTCCCTATAGCTCAAACCCTCCAACCCTGACAATCTCTGGTCTGTTCTCTCCCCTGCTTAGGAAAAACCAGGTAGAAATATCTTTTCAACAACCTGTTCAAATATGTTATTACACACTTCCAGAGCAAATGAGACTTGAACCCAGTCTAGTTTATATAATTGCTGCTTCTGGCTCAGAGGTAAAAACACTAACACTGCATCACATATGCTTCAAAGAACTGCCCGAAAATATATTTGCCAATGAGCATCAGCTTCTCTCTATTAACACTGGAGCATGTCCTGGATTATTTTTTAAAATATATTTCTTATTGAAAATAGATTTGTTTTAATATTACAACAAATACAAAACAATACAATTCAAAACAATACAAAGAAAGAACACAAAAAAGTAAACATGAACCTAACCTGCCCTCGTGTACTAATGTATAAATATATATAGAAAAGCATATATTTAAAAAAAAACAACTAACTATTTAACTAAATAAATGATAACCAGCAACACACTAATCAATATTAATAACTCATCTCAGCCAAACAAAACAGTCATACGTTTGCAGTTCCCCATCCCTGGATATTAGACTCTTAAAGCGCAATTATTACAGTTATATAAAAGCCCTTATTAGTGTGGCAGATAAATCTGTGTCCAGGTATTCCAAAAAGGGCCGCCATATCTTATTGAAACTCAGTTTTGTGGTGTACCCATACTTGTGAGAAAATCCGAGGGGATATGCTCCATAACAATCTTCCGTTAACCCGACAGGCTCAGGGCATTTTCAGATACCCAACCTAACAAGGTATTCGTTCTTGGGCAGAAAGTGAGGATATTGAGAAGTTTTTTTCTTATGCACATCTACAGGAGACACACTGGTCAGGCCAAGAAGAGAGATCGGGTCCTTCTCCACCCTTACACCCAAAATCCCCTCCATTGCACCCACCACAGCACTCCAGCATGTTTGAAGCCTACCATAAGACCAGTGACAATGGGTAACAGTGCCCGTACCAACCTTGTACTTGGGACATGTTTAAGATACCCCTGGTTTAAATTTTGACAAATGGTCTGGAGTCAAGTGGACTCTGTGGAGAATCTTCAACTGTAAAGCATGGGTCCTATTGCTAATTGATATCTTTCTTGTGTTTTCTCAAATATCTTCCCAATCCTCTGAGGAAACCTCAATGCCTAGTTCTCTTTCCAATACCCTGCAGGGTCGATCAAACTCATCTGATGGGGCACCCCCCAGTTGATGATATAAAGTGCTGACAGAAAGTGTACTCTTAGCACGGAGCACCCTCCTCTCGATGTTGGATTTGTAGGGATCAGTCTGAATAAAATCCCTAACTTGAAAAAAAACAAAAGTCCTTGTTAGATAGCTCTTATTTCCGTGCTAACTGATCAAAGGATATCATTGTGTCTCCCTCAAATAAATCGCCCATGCAAGACATACCTTTAGGTGCCCAATGTTTGAATCCTGAATGTATCATCCCCACTTCAAAACCTGGCATATCCACTGTAGGTCTAAGAGAAGATGTTTCGCTAATATTGCGTTCCCTCTGCCAAATTGTCCTCTATGCTTTAACAGTACTGATAATTATTAGGCTATGGCAATATTCCCTAACTGTCCTCATTTTGTCCAAAGACAAAAAGCTAGTAAGAGGGTACCCTGCCTGAGAGGTTTTGATATCTAACCATATTGAAAGAGGGTCCCGACAAGCGTAGGATGAAACCGAGCTTAATTAGTAACAGTCCAGGAGATCCATTCCCCTCAGTCTGTGAGGCAATCGCAATTTAGCTAATTTAATAAGGCTTACGATGCCAAATAAAAGAGCTGAATCAGCTGTTCAGTCTCCTGAATATTTGCTTATTGAAAATCAGGGGGAGCATCGCTATGGGGTACAACAAACAGGGGAGAGTATTCATCTTAAGTGCTATCTGACCCAACCATGAGACCGGAAGCGCCTCCCATCTTTGAAGGTCTTGTTTGATTTTGTCAAATACTTGAACAAAATTAAGCTTTGAACAGCCAGTCCAGAACTGGAGTAATGAATATGCCCAAATACACAAAACCCTCTTGTGACCACTTAAATGGGAATCGATATTCGCCCTGAAGACCTAGCACCTTTGTGAGACCACCCATAGGCACAGCCTCTGATTTTGTAAAATTAATTTTGTACCCTGAAAAGGTGCCAAATGCACTGAAGCACTGTATCAGGCAAAGCACTGAAACTGTTAGATTTGACAAAAAAAAAAGACCATTGTCCGTATACAACAGAATCTTGTGTAATTTTGACCCCACTTCTGGAGCTGATATATTAGGATCCCTACAAATGGCCTCCGCCAATGGTTCAATCACCAATGTAAAAAGCAGTAGCGAAAGGGGACAGCCCTGCTGGCTGCCCCTAAGAAACATTAAAATTGCTTGATCGCACCCCATTGGTGATGACTGCAGTGAGAGGGTCACTGTAGAGACCCTTTACCCATCTTATAAAGACTTTGCCCAAGCTAAACTGCTCCAGAGTATAGAAAAGGTACGACCATTCAATTTGGTCAAACGCCTTCTCTGCATCTAGAGAAATCACCAATCCCTGTATTGCCTGTTGTTGACACGCTTGAATTACATTAAGCAGCCTCCTTGGATGATCTGCAGCCCTTTATAAAGCTTGTTTGGTCCTCTTTAACAATAGAAAGTAACAGCTTTAACGCAAGAGCCTTGGAGAGGATTTTAATGTCCACATTTAAGAGTGAAATGGGCCTGTACAAAACACAGTCCTCCAGGACCTTCCCTTCTTTTAAAGAATAAGCGAAATATTGGCCTCTCTCAGAGATGGGAGAGACAATCTTAGCTGTATGAGTCATTAAACATGTTGACAATATGTTTATAAATTCCTTATAGAATTCACTGAGAAGTCCATCAGGACTGGGTGCCTTTCCACTCTGAAGGTGCTTCACAGCCTCCTGCACCTCTTCCTCTGATAAGGGGACACCTCTGAGAAAAGACTCTTGTTTGGGGGCTATGCCGAGGAGCTCTAGATCCCTGAAAAAAGTCTCCATTTTGGCTCGCCCTCCTCACAACCCTCAGCCTGGTATAACCTAGAGTAAAATCTCTGGAATGTCACATTACTCTTTTTGGAGTCACATGTTAGGTTTCGGACCCTTCCCTAATTGCCATAATGGCTTGAGGAGCGTTCCTTTTCCTGGAGAGATATGCTAAGTATTTGCCTGGCATATCACCATGCTCACATAACCTTTTGCTTTGTAAAAGTAAGCTCCTTCTTTGCTGTCTGCATGAGTACGAAATTCAATGCAGACCACAGCATCGTAATCCTTTGTAGCTTGACCAATGAGGGCCTGTCAAAGTAAGCCTTCTCGGCTGCCTTCAACCATGCTTTGAGGAGATATTGCTGCTCACTCTTCTACCGCTTCCTACCGGCAGAGTAGGAATTAACTAACCTCCGGCATAGGCTTTGGCAGTTTCCCAAAAGACGGACGGGCTACTAACCGAGCCTGAATGAATGTCTAGGAGAGCCTGAAATTCCTTAGAGAAGTACTCCACAAACTTATTATCCTTAAGGATAAAGGGATCCATTCGCCAGTGTCTCGGACCCACTATAGCACCTTTAATCTTAACCAAAAGCTACATTGGAGTGTAATCTGAGATGGTAATATTACCAATCGTACAAGGTGCCATCAAGTTCAGGGTTGCCATGGGGGGGTCACAAAAAAAATCAATCCTGCTGTGTATTCTGTGTGGATTGGAAAAAAACGTAAAATCCCTGCCTGTAGGATGGAATTGCCTTCAGACGTTTACCAACCCTAACTCCATAGAAGGATCCACTAATTGTTTAGTTTGTACACAGGGTGTCAGGGAGCCTTTGTGCAACCTGTCTACTGCAGGATCCATGAGACAATTAAAATCTCCTCCAAAAATGATATACCGGGACTCGAGACTGATCAATTTAGAGAACACATCTACCAGAAATTTGAGGGGATAGGCTGGAGGGAAATAAAGATTTAAACCACCATATTCTTCCCTGTTTTTAGGGCATTTAAGAATCACAAATCTCCCATGTGTGTCTTCAACACACTCTAATAACTTAAATGGGCGATTCCTCCTAACCATTATAGCCACTCCCCTACTTCTGATAATAAAAACTGAAAAGTAAACCTGATCAAAGCCATTTCACTGTAGTTTCAAATGCTCCCTATCATCCAAGTGTATCTTCTGTAACAAAGCAGTATCTACCTTTTTCCATTCTAAAACTCAAAAGTACCTTCTTCCTCTTAATTGGTGAGTGCCTTCTCTTGATGTTCCAGGTACACCAATTAATCAAGTCATTAGCCATAACCTTCTGCAGTAACATTTAAATTCCAGAGAGGAGAAACTTGAACCACAGACGCTGAGCCTTAGTTTCACAAGATCCATCAAACAGAAAAACTACATAAACTAAAACCACTACATTTAATAAACTACAAAGCTATCAAAGATTATATACAACAAAAATCAAAAAGCAAACCAACATATAAAACACCAACGGCACTGAATAGGAGAATTCATCCTCTGCCCAAAGGGGGCAACTACCCATCCCAAAACCCAACTGCCTGTATGTATGTCTAGCCATCCCAACCCTTTACCTTCCTAGCTACAGCCGCACTGCAAATACGAGCAGAAAAGAAGGAAAATACACCATGGAATAGCAATGTGAATAAAGAATAAAGGGCAGCATGGTGGCTCAGTGGTTAGCACTGCTGCCTCACAGCACCAGGAACCTGGATTCAATTCCAGCCTCAGGTGACTGTGCAAACTCCACACAGACAGACATTCTCCCTGTGTCTGCGTGATTTTTCTTTGGGTGTTCCGGTTTCTTCCCACAATCCAAAGATGTGAAGGTTAGGTGAATTGGCCATGCTAAACTGCCCATAGTGTTCAATGATGTGTAGGTCAGGAAGCTTAGTCAGGAGTAAATGTAGAGAAACAGGGAATGGACTTGGGTGGGCTGCTCTTCGGAGGGTTGGTGTGGACTTGTTGAGCTGAAGGGCCTGTTTCCACACTGTAGGGATTCTTTCTTTTAAGAAATGATTTTTTTTTAAAAAGGGGATGTACTTAGAAATTGAAAGTACACATCTCAACTGCTACCACATAGTTTAAACCAGATTGTTACTAAAAAAGCAAAGAAAAGAGAGCTCCAACCGGACTTCCTCTTTTTTTTTAAAAAGAAATAAACAAATACATACCCAAACAACACTACTATCTGCACATACTAAATTGTTCAGATTAAGTTCATTTGTCCACAAAGCCTCTTTCCTTCTCTGACATGTCAAAGAGATGTACAGATCCATCTAAGGTGATCCAAAGCACCGCTTGATACCTCAGAAAGCACTGGATCCCAAGCTCCCTCAGTTTTCTCTTGACACTGTTATAGGATTTTCTTTTCTGGATCACTGCCGCTGAGAAGTCCTAGAAGAACATGTTCTTAGAGCCCTCATAAATTAGGGCCTTTGGATCCTTCCTCCGGATTCTGGAAGCTTCTACGATTCTCTCCTTATCTCTATAAAGATGAAACTGCACCAAGAGAGGACGAGAACGTTGACACAGACCTGACCTCCGTGCCATGACTCAGTGAGCCCTCTCAATCTTCAAGCCTCTCATTCCAGCCTCCAAGCTAAGTAATTTCTGCAACCAGTCCTCAATAAAATCCACCAGCCGCTTACCTTCCTTACACTCTGGCGGACCGATGCACCAAATACCTTTTTTCTTCTGTCCCTGTTCTCAAGATCATCCACTTGGTCACATAAATTACAGACCTGCGTCTCCAGGACTTGGATCTTATCCTTGGAGGAACTGGTATCAGCTTCTACCACTGTGACTCTGTATTCAACCTCACCTGTCCTCTTTTCCAGGTTTCCCAGCTGCTGTTCATGCTTCTGCAGCATAATAGAGATTGGGGCCAGCTTCTCCTCCAGCTGCTTACCCCACATCTTGTTCCTTCACCAGGACCTGGTAAGTAATCGAGTCTGAGGATCCTGCAGGCTGGGCCCCGGGCACTCTTCCTTTGGCATCCCTGGATGGCGAAAATGCAGCTAAGTTGATTTTCCACAATTTCATGGGACTTCATGACCTTTCTAGAGTCCCAGTATATTGCAACGGGCCAGGTTGGGCGGGTTAAAATTTCATCCCGCTTGTGCTGTGGTGTGGAGCTCTGCAACGCGATCCTCCTAGACCTCCTCCATCTTGGATCCACCATCCTGGTTTATTTTTAAAGGGACCTTCACTTACAACATTGTCACAGTGTCAACCAAATTAAAAAGAAAGTTTGGCAAGGGAAGGCCGAAACTCAGCTCCACATTGGGGCCAATCCACACCCTCACTTAATCTAAGTGCTGATGGCCATTGGTTCAGTGCACAGCAGTGAACTCTACCTGGCCAACGTTCTATAATCAGCAGAACCAGCTGAAGCCTACCTATCAGTTCGTAAACTAGATTGAGCCTATGCAAATTAGTTACTGATGTTAAAACCTTCTGAACCTCATGCTGTTGGGGTTGGGATCTTTCGCTGCACACCACAGCTTTATCACTACTCCACCCCGCACACATAAAAATTGGGTGCTATTCAAAGGTAAATGCTTGAGTGCTCAAGCGAAGACTACTGCTCATAATTTAGGTGAAGCCAAAGCATGAGGGGGTTCTAGTGAATATATCTAAATTAGTTGATACCACTGGAGGGAACATGGTAAAGGAAAGAAGAGGGGAAAATTGAATGTGATGGTGAATTCTCCTTGCAAGCACCTGGTCTTAAAGTCCATCATCACTGCTCAAGTTAATTCATCAACATAAGGAGTAGACCATTCAGTCCCTCAATCCTGCCCTGCCATTCAACAAGACAATGATTAATATTCCTCAGACCTCCACTCCTCTTTCATGCCAGCTCATAATAACTAACAACTCCTCAATATTGTAGAAATCTATCTACCTCCTCTTTAAATACTTTCAGACTCTGTCGCTCTCTGAGATAGAGAATTCCAGACATTAACAGCCTCACCGACACTCTGCAACAATAGAGTTATACCAGACTTCCATGTTTACAAAACTGATCATAATAACTGAGTGAGTCAATTGGGAGGAATCGCTTGCACTCATTGGTGCTGGGCTCGTGGAGGTGTGGAATATTGGAACCCTATTGTTTTCTCTTTCCTGTCAGAGTTCTCTGAGCAGGATAGCCCACTGTTTGCCTTCCTTCCCCACTCTCAAATAAGACCCTTGGCTGAGGAGGATCAAAGCGCCAAATGGCTTACTCCCGCTCCTATATTTTGTTAAGCTAGACAATTATAAACCACCACTACTGGGATGTACAGATGTCAAAGTTGGCAGCCAACCCATTGCCTGGTGTGGTTGTGGGGACCTCTGATCAGGGCTAGATTGAGAAACTTGACAGTAAGGGAGTGGACTAATGAGAACCATTCTTCTCCCACTTTTCATTTGACATATGGAAAGTGTGGATTAATTTGGAAGAGTTAGTGTGGATTTGTGAAGGGAAAGTTGTCTAACTTGTTATAGTTTTGAAGAGGGAAAAGAATTGATGAGGAGAAGGCTATTAATGTGGTGTACATTGGTTTTACACAACCAACTTGGGGGAGGTTATGGGTTACAGAATAAACAGGACAGTCACAACATGGATACAAAATTTGGCGAGGGATAGGAAACAGTAATATCCAATGGAAAATCTTAAGTTTTGAGAAAGGTTTGCAATGGAATTTCATAGGGATCAGTTTTAGAAATCTTGCCTTTCCTGTGGATAGGGTGGTGATTTCAAAATTTTCACATGATATGAAACTTGGAAGAATTATCAACTCAGAAGGGCCAATGTATAACTTCAAAACGTAAAAATCACACAACAGCAGGTTATAGTCCAATAAGCTTACTATGAAAGTACAAGCTTGTCCTTTCAAATAAACCAGTTGGACTATAACTGGAGTTGTGTGTTTTTTATTACCAACACTGGCACGTCCAACACAGTCTCATTACCAACACTGGCACGTCCACATCATAACTTCAAATGGACATTAACACATTGGGGTAGGCAGGAAGATGGAAGATGGCTTTCAATGCGGAGAAGTGAGATGATACACTTTGGTACAGGCAACATGTAGACATTGTAGAAAGTAAAGAGCACTATTCTGAAGAGTTTGCAAGACTAGAGAGACAGAGAAAATATATAGAGAGCTGTAAATAAAGCTTACAGTATTCTAGGCTTCATAAGTAGAGCAGAGAGAAAAAGAGCAGGGTGGTCATGATGAATTTGCATCATCTGAAATATTGTGTACAGTTTTGGACACCACACTATGGGAAGCATAAGAAAGTATTGCCAGAGTTAAAGCCAGCAGGCAAGACCCTGACACCATAAGATGATTCTATCTTTTAGATATCTCTGTGCACTTCCACAGGAACAGAGATATTTGAGTGTACCAATTCATGAGCCAGTTCTTTCAAGGGTGGGTTGATCAGGCCAATCAGCTGATGACAGTCTAGCATTGGAAGTCTAGGATGGTTGTTTATTCAGGCTTCTCTTAATGTGCCTTTCACTAGAAGATGCTTAAATCCCTGTCCCTATCATTCTGTCTTTTACAATAACTATACAGAAAATGTGTGACTTTATTAAGGAGAAAGCATATTATTCCAGAAATAAGATACAGAATGAATGGGCTGAGACAGACCAATATCCTACTTTAATACATTATGTCAATCAGAGGTGTGAACTTGTGTAATTTTCTCTTACAGGGGGGTGTTACAGTTCATTACATACATTCAAGAGGGTGCTGGATGTGTCCTTTGTGGCTAAGGGGATCAAGGGTATGGTGAGAATATGGGAATGGGATACTGAAATTGCATGATCAGTCATGATCATGTTAAATGGTGATGTAGACTCAAAGGGTTGAATGGCCCATTCCTGCACCTATTTTCTAAGTTTCTATTTTCTATATTGCAATAAATGTCTAGAATTGTAACTAATTATGAGCAATTGTTTTATTTGTATCATCACAATTCATCTACCTCTAAAAACGTTTTCAAAATAACAATTTTATATATTGATAGATTACTTCGAATTCTCCATGTACATGAGGAATGCAGCCCTGTCAGAATGAAAGTTATAACTTAGGGAAATGTTTCTCTCATGCGTTCTGGTACTTCCATGCTTCTCAGTATCGACAATTGTTTCATAGTACTGAAGACTTGAATTACATCCCCTCCCTAGTTTCCTATTATTCATGGAGAATAAAACATCATTTCCTTACCTGTCATTTGTCTATATTAAAGTGTGAAATTTTGCAACCATTGAGGGCAATGATATGACTTTGTGAGTAGATCGATGGCACAGTGGTTAGCACTGCTGCCTCACAGCGCCAGAGACCCGGGTTCAATTCCCGCCTCAGGCGACTGACTGTGTGGAGTTTGCACATTCTCCCCGTGTCTGCGTGGGTTTCCTCCCACAGTCCAAAAATGTGCAGGTTAGCTCAACTGGCCATGATAAATTGCCCGTAGTGTTAGGTGAAGGGGTAAATGTAGGGGAGTGGGTATGGGTGGGTTGTACTTCGGTGGGTTGGTGTGGACTTGTTGAGCTGAAGGGCCTGTTTCCACACTGAAAGTAATCTGATCTGAAAATGACAATTTGCAACTCCCTTCAGTTTGTGCTGTGTTGCTCTGAAGGTGAGTCTGATATTCTCAGTTGTTGGCAGCAGTTGTGCTTAGTGTCTGATACATTTACTCTCCCTATCACTTTCGTAGGCAACCATCAAGGCACAATTTCATTTGACCCATACTGATTCCTGACTCCAACATCAACCATGTAACAGTTATTCAATTGTAGTTAGCAGTTACTAGTTGACAGGAAAATGGGACTTAGGAGCAAGATTATAATTAGGCAATTCAACCCTATGAGTCGAGAGTGGGGTGCTGGAAAAACACAGAAGGTCAGGCAGCATCCAAGGAGCAGGAGAATCAATGTTTTGGGCAAGAGTTCTTCATTTGGATCTAACTGAGGGTTGACTGACTAGGCATCTTATCTACTGGTCTTTTTGTACTAAGGAACCGAAAACCCCATACCTTGCAGGGGTGCTAGACCTCATTCCTGATGAAGGGTTGTTGCCAGAAATGACAATTCTCCTGCTCCTTGGATGCTGCCTAAACCGCTGTGCTCTTCCAGCACCACAGTCCCGACTCTGATCTCCAGCATCTGCAGTCCTCACTTTGTCCTAATTCAACCCTATGAGCTGGTTTCATCACTCAATAGACCCATAGTGTAACTGGTTGTGGTGTCAGCTCCAGCTTCTTTTCCATTCCCTAGGGGTTCAAAATCCATTTCAGTCTCATTACCATCTTTCTCATCATAATCTAATTTTGTTGTAAATGTAGGAAATTTGGTATATCTGATTTCCAAATGTCTGGGACAGTGGGTGTCATGTCCATGAGACATGAAGTAAGATTATAAATGATTTCATAAGCTAAAGTTGCTTAGATTTTTAAAATACACTGCTGAACAGAACATGGCTGACATTGATCACATGATGCAAATTGGCCACAATTTCTGGAAGAGTTCCAGGCAGCAATCAGGAACCTGGCAAAGGAAACACTTACCACACTATTAGAAGAGACCATCACACACACCCCAACCACTATCAATCACATTATCAACGAAAACATCATGAAGCTAGTGGACCTGTGCCTCACCACCCACTTCACCTTCAACAACATAATCTACAAACAAACCAACAGCACACCCATGCTATCAGGATTCTGCTATCAGGATTCATAGCAGAAGCGGTAATGCAAAGACTAGAACAAACAGCCCTACCAACCATCAAACCAAAAATCTGGGTCCGCTACGTAGGTGACTCCTTTGTCATCACAAAACGAAACAAGAAAGCAGAGACATTTAACATCATCAACAACACCCTCACAGGCATAAAGTTCACCAAGGAGGAAGAAACCGACAACAAACTCGCATTCCTGGACGTCACAGTCGAAAGAACAGACAACGGAGAACTATAAACCCGAGTATACAGAAAACTGACAAACACTGACCAAATACTTAACTACACCAGCAACCATCCCAACACACACAAACGAAGCTGTATCAGAACACTATTCCAATGAGCCACCTCACACCGCAACACAGACGAACTTCGGAAAACAGAGGAGAACCACCTATACAACGTATCCAAGAAGAACGGATGCTCAAAAAATACAGTCCGCAGATTCCTCAAGAACAAACCACGACAAGCAGACCAAACACAGCCAGAAACCCTAACCACCTTACCATACATCAAAGAAGTTTCAGAAATGACAGCCAGACTACTAAGACCCCTCGGAATCCTAGTAGCACACAAACCCACCAACACTCTCAAACAAAAACTAACAAACTTAAAAGACCCAGTACATCCCATGGACAAAACCAACGTCGTCTACAAAATTCCATGCAAGGACTGCCACAAACACTACATAAGACAAACAGGAAGAAAGTTAGCCACCAGGATACACGAACACTAGCTAGCCACGAAAAGACACGACCCTCTCTCCCTCGTAGCCCTACACACAGAGGAAAACAACCACCATTTTGAGTGGGACAAAACATCTATCCTGGGACAGGCTAAGCAAAGACATGCCAGAGAATTCCTAGAGACCTGGCACTCCAACCACAACGCCATAATCAAACACATAGATCTAGATACCATCTATCAACCCCTCAGAAAACGAACAGGAAATGACATCACCTCAAACCCCAGGAACCCTATCCAGGACAAACATATAAATAGAAAGCCGGAGACAACAGCTTCGCTTCACTTGGAGGTCGCCACTGATGATGTTACCTAGCCAGGTAATGAAACGTCTGGATATCAAACCTACAGCTCAGCGAGCAAACCTACACCCTAAGCAATCAGGAGGTCAGCACTTGAACATAATTCCTCTGGAATTTGGCACCCCTGCAAGGTTTTGCCTCTGCAGTTCCTTAGTACAAAAAAAAGTTGTCTATCCCAGTCAGTTCCAAATAAAAGGGATCTAATAAAATACATTCTGCCTAAAATAGTTCTAACAGCTCACTATTGGTCTCACACAAATATCAATAGTTGTGACCAGAGAGATGAAACAAGTTGTTATATAAAAGGTACCTTGTTAAGTCAAAACTGATTCATCCAAGAACATTGTCACATGATTAAAGCATCTTGTCTTTGAAATAACAAAATTGTTTGTAGTTTCTGGATTGCTTTGTTTTAGGTTGGTAAGAAGTAGTTTGTGTTTAACATTTTAGTTAATCTGCTAAGAATATACTGATAATACCCTTGGCAGACTCCATGCTTAACTCAATCTGCCTCTAATCCAGAACTCTCTCAAAACCTAGTACCAGAAGAAACCTTGCATCTGCTATGAAAATGAACACCAACCTTATCTCACCATGTTGTCTTTGACTTTAAAAGGAATTCTGTAATATCAGCCAACTGTACTCATCTGAATACTAACACTCATGGAAAGAAGCCTTCGCTGGCCATAGACATTCTGTGAATCGTGTCAATTAAAATACATATCTTTGAATTTTAAACAATTCTTAATTGTAAACACTTTGATTTCCTCCTTTGTATGCTTGTGTGTATTTGTGTTGGTACAATCTTCTCCTGGGTTTGAATTAATGAATAAATTCTGTTTTTGTTTTAATCCTGCAGTGAATTTATTATGGGTCACAACAGAGTTGGGGTGGATAGGTGTGCACCAACCTATCTTTGAAAGAAATAGATGAATTTTTTTTTAGGAAAAAAACTTACACTTGCATCAGAAGAGGAGAAAAGTTCAGTTCCTTTCCACTCTGTCCCTAACATTTAGTAACAGTATAAAACTTGACTAAAAATACATATGGTTTCTTTTGACTGCTCATTGTTCTTTGGCTATGCCAAGGAGCACTTAAATTTTCATTGATCCCTTTACCGCCTTCCTAACCTGCAATCTTCTTCCTGACCTCTCCGCCCCCACCCCACTCCGGCCTATCACCCTCACCTTGACCTCCCTCCACCAATTGCATTCCCAACGCCCCTCCCTCAAGTCCCTCCTCCCTACTTTTTATCTTAGCCTGCTGGACACACTTTCCTCATTCCTGAAGAAGGGCTGATGCCCGAAACGTCGATTCTCCTGTTCCTTGGATGCTGCCTGACCTGCTGCGCTTTTCCAGCAAAACATTTTCAACCCTTGTGTCTTAAGACAATTCATCTCTAATTGGCCCAAATTATGTCCTTGAACAATTCATCTCTGTCCTCAAGAAAGCACAGAAATGATCCTTCTGGCTTTAAGCAATACATCATGATGCATAACATTGTATATTAACAAAATCATAAATTATATGGCATTGTTACACTTTTGTTAAATAATAGTTTCATTTTTCAGTGTAAAGGATAGGCTTCCATAAATAATTAAGCCTTTTTTTAAATGCACACAATATTTAACCCCATTATATGGATCTTGCAATACAAGTGAAGAAAAAACTTTGGCAATATTTTTATCATAATTTCAGTCTAACAGAAGGGCTGGACTTTCATCAGAAGCTTCTCACTCGTAGTAATTTCTGGGGCTGGACAAATCACTCACACAGCAAGATCCTGCAGTTATCAATAAGATCAATAACACAATGCCCAAGTGAATGCAGTCAGTAAAGCCTGCTGAGGCAACATGATTCTCAAAGATCCCTGTAAATGTTGGAAGAATAAGTGTTAAGAGCATTTGAAAATAAAAATAGAGATAAATTTAAACCATAAAACCTAGGAGCAGGAGTTGACTCTATGGCCTTCGAGTCTGCATTCATTCCACTTTCCTGCCTGCCTTTCATACTGCTCTATTCTCAGACTAAATGAATCTATCCACCCCAGTCTTAAATATGTACTATGACAGTGCCTTCACAGCTTTCTATAACATTTCGGATTCACAAGTCTGAGTAAAGAAATTCCACCTGATCTCAGTCCTCTGCTTGTCAAAAGTTGAAAGAAAGGAATTGAGAGAAACCATGGTAACTTGTAACTGCAGCCATATTTAACTTATTTACAAAGATACATTGCACAATTCCTTCTTTTGTATGTTTAATTTATTCTAATGATCCCAGGATTTTAAACTAGTCCATTAGTCCAAATGCCATGTGAGCTGTCTCTTAAATTTAGGTGATAATTTAGGTAAAGAAAAACAATGGAGGATGGAAATCAGAGTGCAATTTTAAAACAAATTCCTCTTGATTCTGACATTTTTAAATTCATTCAATGTCATTGGTAAAGCTCAGTATTTATTGCCCATTCCAAATTATCCCTTGACTGTCTTGTACTGCTGCTTATCTGCAATTAAGAGTTAACGACATTGCTATAGGTCGTATGTTACAAGAAGGCCAGATCGGGCAAGGATGGGCAATTTCCTTTTCTGAATAATATAAGGAACGTGATGGGCTTTTAATGAGTTTCATGGTCACCATGTGACCAATTTAAAGTTCTGGATTTATCGTTTACAATCCAGTGGAGCAATTTGAACCAATGTCTCCAGAGCATTAGACTGCTGGATGACATGTCTAGTGGCATCAGTCAATGCCCTCTGCCAATAGTCAGTCATAGCTGTTTATGTCACATTCTTGCTGCTTGGTTGAAGAATGGCAAATTTAAGTTCCAAGCCAGAGAACTAATCATGCATTCTTGGCTGAGATTCCAGTGTGGCACCGATGGAATGCTGTAGGATCAGCAAGGCTGGGGAAACATAGAACTTAAGATAAATTCCTGGGATTTCCTGATCAGGTGTAGCCTGGAACCCTAAAGGAAGCTAGGGAAGTGATTTTGGGCCCCTTGCTGAGATATTTGTATCATTGATAGCCATGGGTGAGGTGCCAGTAGACTGGAGGTTGGAGAACGTGGTGCCACTATTTAAGAAAGGTTGTAAGGAAAAGCCAGAGAACTATAGACTGGTGAGCTTAACATCAGTGGTGGTCAGGTATTTGGAAAGGCAAGGACAGATTAGCAATAGTTAACATGGCTTTTTGTGTTGGACATCATGTCTTACTAACTTGATTGAGATTTTGAAGAAGTAATGAAGAAGATTGATGAAGCAAGAGCAGTGGATGTTATCTATATGGACCTCAGTGAGGCATTTGACAAGTTTCCACATGTCAAGATGTTACTATTTGTTTCTCCAAATTCTCTAGTCTTGTATGATTTGTTTTCTAAATCTGACAATTACTTCCTTTTATTTTTAACTAAACTTACATTTCTCATCATCCAACATTCCTGAATCTTGCCATCCTTGTCTTTCATCCTCACAGGAACATACTAGTCCTGAACACTGGTCAACTGGCTTTTTAAAAACTCCCTCCTGTTAAATGTGCATTTATCCCTCAAACAGCCACTCCTAGTTTAATTTCTCTATTTTCCGTTAATACTTTTGTCGTTAGCCTTCCCCCAATATCACACTTTTACCAGAGGACCATAATTCCGTAAGTATTAAGATTGATAATCGTTCTTACAATGCTCCCCCACTAAAACTTTGACCCGCTTCTCCAACTGAAATGTGTACATATTGTTTCATGAATACCTCCTGGATGCGGCTAACAAATTCTATCCCATCTTAGCTCCAGACACCAAGGGACTCCCAGTGAAATATTGGGGAAATTAAAATCACTCACTACATCAACAACCTTGCTGTTTTTGCAGCTTTCCATGATCTGTTCCTCTAATTTTTATTGGCTATTGAGAGGCCTATAGTTTAACTCATCATCAGAATAAGAAAATTGCGGTTTCTAAGTTCATATTACTTTGCTGGATGAGAAGGAATTAGGGCACTAGCTATGGTGTTTTAAATGTTTAGCACTGAAATGAAGTTGACTGCTATTCTTGGAGTTATGGAAGACAATTGCCAGCAATCAAATTGTCATTAGATTCAATAATATAGTAAAAGTATGAGATGATAAAATTAATGTACCACATTTTTACACAGCAGATTTTACAACCTCGAGTAAGGAACAGGAGTCGATAAAGTAATGTCTGTTGTAAAAGTGAAGTGCAATAATGAATATAGAGAGCTTAAATAGATTATCTGGAAGTTTTGAATTTAAAATATCAGGACAAACTCAAAAATGTTTAAAAATGTATATTAGCATTTGCATCATTAGTGACATGATTATCTGTGTGCTGTCTCGGAAGCTTGTAATGAAATTAAAGTGTTTGCTCTTATATTGTGTGCGCCAGCATCAATAAGAAGCACATTTAAGGATGAAGTACAGGTCAATGGATGAGAATGATGTCGCCCAGAGGTCACTTTTGCATTCCTAAGCGATACATTAAATCAAACATGGTAGATAGTGCATGTACAAAAATGAGCATGAAGCAGCGGTCGAGACATAATGTGACAGGTTATCAACATGGACAGCTGAATGTCAGTCAAAATCTATGTCGAAGAACCTGGAATTATTTTCTTTGGGAGGAAAATAAGGCAGGTAAAATGCAAACTCAAGATTGACACTTCCTAAATAAAAGGGATGCTGAAAGACCACTCTTTAAAAGTGAGATGTTTCATTGAAAAGCTATTGCAAACCAAACATGAAACCATCCTGCATAGGAGCTGACCATTTCATCCATCTAACTGTGCTTCCAAGTAACACTGATATCTTGTCCTTTTCTCTACCATCTTGCATCATTTTCCCTTTCAAATGTTTATGCAGCTCTCTTTATATCACCATTCAATGGATTTGTATAGAGTTTATTTTAAATCATAACAACTCACCTGGTTTAAAAAAAATTCTTATCACATCTGTTTCTCTTGCCAAACAGAGTCCTCTGTTAACAATCTCTGTCACTGGAAACAGTATTTCTTTAATTACTCAGTCAATGTTGGTCATGATTTTGAATACTGCTCTGAAATCCTAAGCTTGCCTGCTCTGAGAATAGCCACAGTTCTTCAATCTCTCCACATAACTGGAATCCACTGTTCCTGTTACCATTCTAGTAAATCTCCAAAGCAATCCTTCCTAAAAGCCTTTAAATCGTTCTTCAAGAAGATTACCAGAATTGGATGCCATGTTCCATATGAGTATAATTCTTTGCTTTGGTCCTCCACTCCTTTCCAAATAAAGCCAGGGGTTTTGCATGATTTAACAATGTTGTCCAGTGACTTCAAAAATCTGTGCACAAACACCCCCAGGATTTTCAGTTCTTGTGCTGCCTTTAATTTTACAATTTAATTTATTTTGGCTCTCTTCACTCTTCCTGCTGAATAAATCACTTCGCACTTCCCTGTGTTAGAATTCACCAGCCATATGTCTGCCCATTTCACCATCCTGTTCATAAGATCCTGAAATCTGTTTTATATTCCTCACTGTTTAATATATTTCTGAGTTATCTGGCATTTTGAAATGATGCCATATAGGTCCTAGTCCAGGATATTATTATAATCAACACAATCAGTGGCTCTGATAGTGAGCCCTGGAGAACACTGCTTTTGAGCTCCCTCCAGTCTGTTCTTCGCTACTCTTTTTTAGGCTTAGCTAACCTGCACTGACACTGTCATTCTAAGAGATACATTAAATCAACCTGCACTGACACTGTCATTCTATGCCCCCCGGATTTTTAATTTTGTGAACAAAGTCTATGATGTGGTATTTTGGGAAGCATCTTTTGAATATCCACATAAACAGCAAAAATATTTTTGGTTGCTTTATTTTAGAATGGATATCTAAGGTATAGACAGATTGTAGAAGGAATGTATGCTGATGATCCTCCAGGAAAAGAGATTTTAAGTATAACGGGAAATGACAGAAACGTGGAGAGATAAAGACAGAATGGTAACACCATTGGATGAATAATTTAGAGGTTCAAACTAATGTCCTAGGAAATTGGGTTCACATCCTCACACAGCAGACATTTTTGTTGTGAAAACCCAGCTCTTTCACTTTCAGGGAAGGACATCTGCTGTGAACTCCCCATGACTCCCCCCAAATTCCACAGCAATGCGATTGACTCTTAACTACCTTCTGAAGTAGCTGAGCAAGCCGTTCTGTTCAAGGGCAATTAGGGATGGGTAAAAAAGACTGGCCTTGCTAATGATGCCTGCAACTAATGAAAAAAACAGGGTTGGAAGGGAGAGATCGTCTCATTAATCAAGAGAAATAAAGGGCAGATTTGACAGAGATAAGGTCAACAGGGGGAAATGTTCCACTAGCAAAATATTCTACTTGAAAATTGAAAGGCTTCCACCTGAAATGAGAGACAGGTAAATATTATGGGAAGGGAAAGTGGGTCATGCAGCAATTGCTGTAAGTGTAGTGAAAGTGGGTCATGCAGCAATTGCTGTAAGTGTAGTGAAAGTGGGTCATGCAGCAATTGCTGTAAGTGTAGGTGGGACAGGTGTCTTGAACAAATGAGTAAGCACTATGGAGGGCATTGGATGGTTAGTGCTGTTGGGGTTTAGATTAGGTGACACAAGTGTGGGGAGATGTTGCAGGCAATGGAGTGATAGGGCATGAGCTTGAATGGGAGGTTAGAGCAGTATTAGATATAATGAGTGTAAGTATTGTGAAAAAACATTGATGGTACGAACACTGACTAAGCGGAGAAAAACCTACTAATACAGTGTGGGGCATTCTTCCAAATGGCTGTGAATATTGTAACTTGGGTGGCAATCTTGAACCAGTCTGCATGGTCTGACCATGACCTCCACTGTTAATCCTGGGAGAATAGTGACTCCAATCTCGAAAGTACCTTATCCAGGAGGACCTCCAAGTTCCGACCCAAAAAGTGGCATATTGGTATCCCACTGACCGCCTGTTCAGGGCCAACATCAGGAGCCATACAGGGCACCTCTGGGCTGATTGTGCTTGTCCAGATACATAATAGACTTTCATAATGTATATTAATGATTTGGAGGTAGGGATCAATGCCAAATTGCCAAAGTTGTTGTTGTTATGAAGCTCAGGGGATGTCTGTTGACAGGAAGATGTAAAGTGGCTTCAAGAGGATTAGGACAGGCTTACTGAGTGGGCAAGAATATGGCAAATAGAATATAGCATGGAAAAATATGAGTTACTCACTTCGGTAGGAGGAACGGATGTGCAGAGTATTTCTTTAATGGTAAAAGATCAGAATGTATTAAGAGATCTACATCGATTTGTCAATAAGTCACTGAAAGCTAATATACAGGTACAGCAAGCTATTAGGAAGACTAGTGGAACGTTTGGTTTATTGCGCGAGGATCTTGATACAGGAGTAGTGAAATCGTGCTTCAATTTTAAAAGAGTTAGTCAGACTGCATCTGGAATATTGTGTGCAGCTTTGGTCTCCCTACCTCAGGAAGGATATTATTGTCATGGAGAATGCAACAAGGGCTCACTAGATATGTTCAAAGGATGGCAGGACTGTCCTATGAAGAGTGCTTGGGCAGATTGGGCCTGTATTCTCTAGAGTTTTGAAGAATGAGAAATGATCTCATTGAATCCTATAAACTACTCAAAGGGATAGATAGGGTGGAGACAGGGAAGTTATTTCCCTGGTGGGAAGTCTAGAACCAGAGGGTATAATTCAACATCAGGGGCATGCCAGTTAGTACCACAATGAGGAGTACTTTCTTTTTCTGGTGAATCTTTGGAATTACATACTGCATAGAGCTATAGCAAAGGAGAAAGTGAGGACTGCAGATGCTGGAGATCAGAGCTGAAAAATGTGTTGCTGGAAAAGCACAGCAGGTCAGGCAGCATCCAAGGAGCAGGAGAATCGACGTTTCGGGCATAAGCCTGATTCCTGAAGAAGGACTTATGCCCGAAACGTTGATTTTCCTGCTCCTTGAATGCTGCCTGACCTGCTGCACTTTTCCAGCAACACATTTTTCAGCATAGAGCTATAGCATCCCAATCATTGAGTATATTTAAAGTAGAGGTTGATTAATGTTTTTATTATCAGTGACATAAAGAGTTATGGGGACAATAAGAATAACAGTCATTCAAGTTTTTAAATAACCATGATCATATTTAACAATAGTCCAGACTTGATGAGCTGAATAGATTATTCCTGTTCCTGCATTCCTGCAAGTTACCTGATTATACGATGACAAGTTTTAAGTGCCCAGAATGATAGCTTTGACTGGGAAGGATGCATGCAAAAACTTTACAATAACCGCAGTATTCACTACTGCTGACTGCATCAAAGATAACAACTAACCATTGTGGTCTCCGATTAAAACTTTAAATGCCAAGGGCACCCAATTAACTCAAGTATATATACTTTTATTTTTCTTTGTTCTGGATACACTCCTCTTTTAACCTTGTGTGTGTGTTTGTGAATGTGAATGTGACCAGTTGGCAACCAGCAACCAAAGTCATTTTTTGCTATCTGCCTTCCAATCAATGTAGCTCCAATTGTCAGTGCTTACTGAACTAGGACAAAAGTCAGCACAGCAGATAGAACAGAATGAGTTGAGGTGGAAACAAGACTGGGTAGGCAGGAGTGGGATAATTAATCTCTTGACAATCAGCCAATGAACATTTGACCAATAACACAGTCACACAGACTTAGGGATGTCAATATTATGGAAGCTGTTTCAGAGTTCCCATCACTAGTGTTCCCAGTTTCAGTTCAAGGCCTAGTTCTAGTCAGGTGTTGGGTTCAGGGAAGTTCTGAGACACTGTCGATTTTGGGTAATTTCACTCAATCAGCACACGTAGTTCTTCTAATTGACAGTGACTCCTGTAGACTGAAAGGAGCCCATTAACTAAGTGAAATGATTGGTTCAAGCTGGGCTCCCCTTCAGAAAGGTAAATATTAATGAGTCGCGTTGCCAAGGCACCGATTCAAGCATGGGTATGGAAATTAATACTATTCCCTTTGACCTCACAAGAAAATGACAAAAAAGCAGGTAAAATAAACAAGCATAGACTTTTATGCAGTTGCTTCAGCAAGTCTTTAACTGTTACTTTACGTGTGAATAATATATTAATGGAGAGTAAATATAACTTTGACAAAGAACATTAGATCGAGGAGCAGGAATAGAGGTCATTTTGCCCCTCCGAGTCTGCCATGATTGATTTTATTGTGACCTCTTCTTCCCTGGCACACGCCTATAAAATTTATTTTTCAATTACTCAGCCTCTCTGGGGAAAAGATTTCCACAGGTCAACAAAACACAGAATTAAAAAATCAAATTTCTGTGTTAGATCATCAATGTCTTACTTTTAAACTGTGTCCTCTATTTCTAGGCTCTCTTGCAAGGGGAAGCATCCTTTCAGCATCCACTCTGTTAATTTTCCTCAGCAAGTCTTTTAGTATCTTACAGTAAGATCACCTCTTGTTCTCAACAAAAATGGATATGGGGCCAGCCGTTCCTCATAAGGCAATCCATCATCCCAAGAATCAGTTGAGTCAATGTCTTCTGCACTGTCTCCAATGTAATGGACTGATACAAGAGAAGGAAATGATTCAGGATAGAAACTAGCAGATGGAACAGGCCATTGGCCCTTTGAGCCTATCCCATAATTCAAGATGACCATTGCTGGTTCTCTATCTCATTGTCATATTCTCACCTTCTAACCATATTCCTTGATGTTTTTATAATTTAAAATGTACCTATTGCTTTCCAAAATATATTCACTGACTTGGTCTCCACAGTCTTCAGTACAGAATTTCACAGATTTTGAGAGAAGAAATCTTTCTTCATCTCAGTCCTAAATGGTCTATCCCATATTCTGAGAATGTGAAATCTAGTTTTAGACTCCCCAACTAGGGAAAACATCCTCCCTCCATCTTGTCTGTGCAGTCCTTTTAGAATTTTATATGTTTCAGTCAGATTCTCTGTCATCCTTCTAAACTCTAGTGAATACAAGCCCAGTCAAACCAATCTTACCTCACAGGAAATTGCTGCTACCCCAGGATCAGCCCAGGGAACCTCTGCTGCGTTCCCTCCATGGCAAGAATGTTCTTTGATAGGGAGAACAAAGACTACAGGTGCGGTCTTACCAACTGCAGTCTAAGTGCACTTATTCGTGCTGTAAGACATCCTGACATCTGAAAGCTAATCCACTTGCAATGAATGCCAACATACCATTTGCTTTCCTCATAATTTGTTGCACCTGTCTGCCTGCTTTCATTGACTGGTGTAGAAGAATGCCAGATCCTTTTATATATCCATATTTAAATAAAACGCTACCTTTCTGTTTTTCATTCCAAAGTGTATAACTTCACATTTAGTCATATTGTACAGCACATATTTACCCACTTGCTCAACTTGTCTAATTTTGAAGCCTTGTATCCTTCTCATGACTCTTAACCCTGTCTAGTTTTGTGTTATGAACAAATTTGGAAATATTGTATTTTGGTCATTTATTTATATCATGAAAACTAGGGTCCAGGCACTGATGTACCACAAGTCACTGCTTGGCACCCATAAAAGATTATGTTATTCCCAGTCTCTGTTTCCTGTCTGTCAACCAATTCTCAATCCATGCAATATATTACACCCAATCCTATGTGTGTTGCATTTATATAGCACCTTACACAACTTCGGGACATTCCAAAGTGCTTTGCAGCCACTGAAATATTTCAGAAGTGTAGTCATAGTTGAAAAGTAGGAAAATGCAGCAGCTAATTCATGCAGATCAACAAGCTCCATCAAACGCAATGTAATAATAACCAGATAATCTGTTGGTTCTATATTGAATCATGTCAAAAGGTATTTTATGTCCATCTGAGAGAGCAGGTGCTGCCTCTGTTCAAAGACGGATCCAAAAATGACACCTCTAGAGCACTCCTTCAATGCTACCACCATCAAAAAGAAAAGGTTTTCTATGTTCCCTCAGCTTTGTTTTACATCGTCCAGTCTAATAGATTTTAAAGCCCCACTCTACAATGGTTCACATGCACTCTCAGTGCTAATATTCTGAAGGGTCAAGCATTAGATGAATGTGCTATTTTTGCAGGTGGATCCTGATGTATGACCACCTGGAGAATCTAGAAGTTTACTTAGTGTGGCAATCTGTTATACAAGTCTCCCTAATCCACTTACTGACTCTGTTCCAGAATATAGTAGGCCATATATGATGGAGTGTAATTAAACTGAAACCTCAGAGCAAATTCAGAACTCTGTTGGAACCTGTACTCAACTCAATGCAATCATCTATTTAATTCATTAGTCTACCAATCCACATTCATTTTGAGAGTGACTTCCTGTTGTGTTGGAAACACTGAATTTTCTGTCACCAACTTTGCTTAACTCATCAATCCGTGGGCCTCAAATTGACTTAGAAATGAATTAGAAGAGACATCATCTACTCTCCAAAGTCCTGGGTACTGGGACAATTCTCTGGGTGCTGATTACATGATCTTAAGCAATCTTGAAACACTGAAAAGAGTTTTGTAATTCTTACGTAGATCATCATAAGTATGTGGCCACCAAAGACAACATTACCTGCAATGCTTTCATCTGGCTTTCAGTGTAATTTGCACTCATGGGTGTTAGCAAACATTTGTCAACAATATACTACTCCTGCCATCATAGCTAAAAGAGTGCCACCAGCGCTCTCTTGCTTGTTCCGATTTCTTACATGATTACAATGTCATTGTGATTGGAGGAGACACATGATTCAACCAGGTAAAAACAATGACTGCAGATGCTGGAAACCAGATCCTGGCTTAGAGTGGTGCTGGAAAAGCACAGCAGTTCAGGCAGCATCCGAGGAGCAGGAAAATCGATGGAAGGGCTTTTGCCCGAAACGTCGATTTTCCTGCTCCTCGGATACTGCCTGAACTGCTGTGCTTTTCCAGCACCACTCTAAGCCAGAATATGATTTAACTGACAATGTAGCAGGTCGGAGAAGGCTACAAAAGAGCCTCTTTCTTGGGATCCTCTTCGTCACAACCACAACTTTCCTACCCAATTTCATTGCCAATTAAGATAAGACTCATTGAACACACAGAGGGCAGTCATGTTCTTTGAATTATATTCCACTTGTAAATATTTCACATCACATTGGTTTCCACATTGTGTGCACCATTGTTATTTGTTGAAACTACCTAAATCAGATAGCCAAATGCACTAACCTGGTTAACAGACATTGATGGTTAAGTGGAATCCTGTGGAAGAAATAATTTTTTTTGTCCTCTGTTTATTGAATGTTCACGTTAGTGTCCAGCATTATATATCCTTCCAGTTAAGTCTGTGGCTGCTTCTGTTGCATTAATTTATCTATTCTTCAGTGCATTTTATTATTATTTCTGGACCAATGAGGCAAACATGATTTACTTGGATCACCTGTACCTTCATCAAAAGATGTAATTTCTCAATGGCCTCAACTCATCCATCTCTGTAATCTCCTCCAGCCTGACAATACATTCAAAATATCTGCTCTTGTCTCTCTGACCTCTTGCACATCCCCAGTATTAATTGTTCTATCACTGGAGTCTATGACTTCAGTTACTGAGGTCTTCAGCTCTAAAGTTGTCTCCCTATCACTGTCTGCCTCTCTACATTTCTCTATGCTTTCTCTTCTCCTGAAAGCATGACCTCTGTCATAACATTTGCCTAATGGCTGGCTGTCAAATTGTTTTTGATAATTCCTCTTGTGAAACACCCTGGGACTTTTGGTTAAGTTATAGTTGTTTTATAAATGCTAGTTACTGTTGTGAGATGTGATAAATCTTTTGTTATGAAAACCTCTTAGGTTAATAATGTATCTTGAATCTTACCTGCTGGGTTTGTTTGTTTGACAATTAACTGCCTCTCAGCAGCATGACATTTCTAACAACTGAATGGCATGGTGGCACAGTGGTTAGCATTGCTGCCTCACAGCGCCAGAGATCTGGGTTCAATTCCTGCCTCAGGTGACTGACTGTGTGGAGTTTGCACATTCTCCCCTTGTCTGCGTGGGTTTCCTACCACAGTCCAAAAATGTGCAGGTTAGGTGAATTGGCCATGCTAAATTGACCATAGTGTTAGGTGAAGGGGTAAATATAGGGGAATGGATCTGGGTGAGTTGTGGGTTGGTGTGGACTTGTTGGGCCGAAGGGCCTGTTTCCACACTGTAAGTAATCTAATCTGAACACAATCGCCAATAAAGAACATTGGCTTCACCTTTAGGTTGCCGGACACAAATACATTTTATGTGATGATAAGTGTACATTTACTGCCAATCTATCTACCTAGACTTTGCTTTTGAGTGCATTGAGTCCTGCTAAGTCATCCAGGGTTCAATTAGTTGTATTATTTGAATTTATAGCCTCAATAAAAAGCAAATCTATGCATTTGATTACACTGGCGATGAGAACAGGAAGCGATGCTGATGAAACAGAAAATGTACCTGATGTATGGAGACATGAAATGGGAAAATGCAACCCAGTCTATTGAGTTAACCTCCTTCACAGGCATATCAAGGACTTCATTGATAAATCAGTTAAGGGAAAGGCAGAAATATTCCCAACAAATAAAATTCCAGAATATTTATCCATCTTTGGCACCCCTGCTGTTGCTACTTGGCCTGATGCCTCCCACAGACACCATTCCCATGGTATGTCTAAAAAATAGTTCATGCTCTACTTTGGAGCAATCCCATAAGTGATGGTTTCTATTGGCAGGATACAGTCATCAAGTGAAAAAGATGCTTTGTCTAGGATGTAAATGTACAATACAGTATATGAATGCCAGTGCTACTGGAGTGATGTTGGCTTTATGTTTCAACCATTGGTAGACAATGTCACATTGTACATTCTATTGATCTTTTGCAATAGGCAACATGCTACTATGCTCAACCAGTCTGAGATTGTAGAACTTGGAACACTGTGTCTAGCACATGGTTTTGACTCAGCTATTGGATGACATCTACTAAATAACAAGATACTGATAATAATTACCCCAGAAATTAGATTACTTACAGTGTGGAAACAGGCCCTTCGGCCCAACAAGTCCACACCACCCCGCCGAAGCGTAACCCACCCATATCCCTACATCTACATCTACCCCTTACCTAACACTACGGGCAATTTAGCATGGCCAATTCACCTGACCTGCACATCTTTGGACTGTGGGAGGAAACCGGAGCACCCGGAGGAAACCCACGCAGACACGGGGAGAACGTGCAAACTCCACACAGTCAGTCGCCTGAGGCGGGAATTGAACCCGGGTCTCTGACGCTGTGAGGCAGCAGTGCTAACCACTGTGCCACCGTGCCGCCCATAATTAATTTAGGGTTATCGGGGGCATTAGCAGGGGCGGCAATAGGCTGGTGGTATTATCACTAGACTATTAATCCAAAAACTCAGCTAATCTTCTGGGTACTTGGGTCCGAATCCCACCACAGCAAATGGTGGAATTTGAATTCAGTAGAAAAGAAATCGTGGAATATCCACCTTACATCTGTCTAAAACAACTGGAAAAGTTTAGGTCTGGGTTAGCTTCTTGAAATATTTTGAGAGGTCTGTCCTGATCCATAACAGAATTGCAGGGTTTGTTCTATAGTTCCAATTTGGGATTAGAGTTGTTGGTCTCAACAACGCTAATGTAGTTGAGGATTTAGTTGAGGATTTAGTTGAATTTTGCAAGACATGTCATACGTCAGGTAATTGGAAAACCACACCTTTAATATTCATTCCTGCATTTGAGGAACCCTTTACAAGAATTTTAAATGATTCTGCAGAACCCCTGCCTAAAACAAAAAGTGGGTATCAGTATTAGTTAATAATAATGGATGTGTCTACTAGATTTCCAGAGGCCATTCCATTATGTAATATCACAACCAAAGAAGATTGCAGAAGAATTACTTAAATCTTTCACTAGGTACGGACTACCCACAGTGGTTAGCACTGCTGCCTCACAGCGCCAGAGACGTGGGTTCAATTCCTGCCTCAGGCGACTGACTGTGTGGAGTTTGCACGTTCTCCCCGTGTCTACGTGGGTTTCCTCCGAATGCTCCGGTTTCCTCCCACAGTCCAAAGATGTGCAGGTTAGGTGAATTGGCCATGCTAAATTGCCCGTAGTGTTAGATAAGGGGTAAGTGTAGGGGTATGGGTGGGTCACGCTTCGGCGGGTCGGTGTGGACTTGTTGGGCCGAAGGGCCTGTTTCCACACTGTAAGTAATCTAATCTAATACAATCAGATCAAGGGTCAAATTTTAGATTAAAATTATTGAAGGAAATTATGGACAGCTTAGAAATATAATAATTCAAATCTACAACGTAATATCCAGAATCACAGGGCACGCGAGAAAGGTGGCATCAGACAATAAATACTATGTTAATGGTATATAGTCAAGGCTATCCAGATGATTGGGATAAAGGAATTCACTTTGTAAGTTTTGAAATGAGAGATACACCAAAAGAATCAACCAAATTCAGTCCAAATAAATTAATTTTTAAGCATGAAGTGAGGTGACCACTAATATTGATTAAGGAGAAATTGGTGAATCAGAATTCAGAGACCACATACTTGGACTATGTGTCAGATTTTAAGGAATGATTAAACAGAGGGGGTGAGTTAGCTAGACAGCATTTAAAAGTATCACAACATACAATGAAAAAGGGAGCAGACAAGAAATCAAAAACTCACAATTTTGCAATTGGAGATAAAGTGTTAGTGTTATTTCCAGTGATGGGTGAACCTTTAAAAGCAGGGTTTAGTGGACCGTATCATGTTGAGAGGAAAGTAAGTGAGGTGAACTATTTGATGAGGACTGCAGACAGAAAGAAATCTCAGTGTGAAATGTGAATATGCTCGCAAAGTATTTTGACAGGGAAGGAAAGCAAAAGGAGATTGTGTTACTGGTTACAACACAGAATGAAGAACCAAGTTCAGAGGATTCTGAATTAGACTTTTCTCAAATTAAATTGGACAATGAGGAAGTTGTCAAAAATTGAGATAAATTATTGAGTTACCTTCCAAAGGAAAATTGAAAAGTGACCATAATTCTATTAGTTTTAAAATAGTAATGGAAAAGAATAGACCAGATCCAAAACTTGAAGTTCTAAATTGGAGAAAGGCCAATTTTGATGGTATTAGGCAAGAACTTTCAAAAACTGATTGAGGCAGATGCTCACAGGTAAAGGGACAGATGGAAAATAGGAAGACTTCAGAAATGAGAAAACAAGAGTCCAAAGACAGTATATTCCTGTTAGGGTGAAAGGAAAGGCTGGTAGGTATAGGGAATGCTGAATGACTAAAAAGATTGAGGGGTTGATTAAGAGAAAGATATGGACAGGATAGATCAAGTGAATCCTTAGAAGAGTAAAAAGGCAGTAGCAGTATACTTAAGAGGGAAATCAGGAGGGCAAAAAGGGGACATGAGATAGCTTTGGCAAATAGAGTTAAGGAGAATCCAAAGGGCTTTTACAAATACAATAAGGACAAAAGGGTAACTCGGGAGAAAATAGAACTCCTCAAAGATGAGGGAGATACTAAATGAATATTTCGCATCAGTGTTTACTATGGAAAAGGACATAGAAGATATAGATTGTCGGGAAATAGATGGTGACATCTTGAAATATGTCCATATTACAGAGAAGGAAGTACTGGATGTCTTGAAATGTATAAAAGTGGATAAATCCCCAGGACCTGATCAGGTGTACCCAAGAACTCTGTGGGAAGCTAGTAAAGTGATTGCTGGGATCTCTTGCTGAGATATTTGTATCATCAATAGTCACAGGTGAGATGCTGGAAAACTAGAGTTGCGTTATCATGGTGCCAATATTTAAGAAAGGTGGTAAGGGCAAGCCAAGGAACTATAGACTGGTGAGCCTGACATCAGTGGTGGGCGAGTTGTTGGAGGGAATCTTGAGTGACAGGATGTACATGTATTTGGAAAGGCAAGGATTGATTAGGAATAGTCAACATGGCTTTGTGTGTGGGAAATCATGTCTCACAAACTTGATTGAGTATTTTAAAGAAGTAACAAAGAGGATTGATGAGGGCAGAGTGGTGGACATGATCTATATGGATTTCAGTAAGGCATTTGACAAGGTTCCCTATTAGAGACTGGTTAGCAAGGTTAGATCTCATGGAATACAGAGAGAACTAGCTATTTGGATACAGAACTGGCTCAAAGGTAGAAGACAGAGGGTGGTGGTGGAGGGTTGTTTTTCAAACTGGAGCCGTGTGACTAGTGGAGTGCCACAAGGGTCAGTGATGGGTCCACTACTTTTAATCATCTATATAAATAATTTGGATGTGAACAGAAGAGGTACAGTTAGTAAGTTTGCAGATGACACCAAATTGGAGTTGTAGTGGACATCAAAGAAGGTTACCTCAGATTATAATGGGATCTTGATCAGATGGGCCAGTGGGCTGAAGAGTGGCAGATGGAGTTAAATTTAGATAAATGCGAGGTGCTGCATTTTGGGAAAGCAAATCCTAGCAGGACATATACACTTAATTGTAAAATCCTAGGGAGTTTTGCTGAACAAAGAGACCTTTGAATGCAAATTGATAGCTCCTTGAAAGTAGAATCGCAGGTAGTTAGGATAGTGAAAAAGGCATTTGGTGTGCTTTCCTTTATTGGTCAGAGTATTGAGTACAGGAGTTGGGAGGTCAGATTGTGGTTGTACAGGACATTGGTTAGGCTACTTTTGGAATATTCTGTGCAATTCTGGTCTCCTTCCTATCGGAAGGATGTTGTGGAACTTGAAAGAGTTCAGAAAAGATTTACAAGGATATTGCCAGGGTTGGAGCATTTGAGCTATAGGGAGAGGCTGAACAGGCTGGAGCTGTTTTCCCTGGAGCGTCGGAGGCTGAGGGGTGACTTTATAGTGGTTTACAAAATTATGAGGGCATGGAATGGATAAATAGACAAAGTCTTTTCCCTGGGTTGGGGGAGTCCAGAACTAGAGGGCATAGGTTTAGGGTGAGAGGGGAAAGATATAAAAGAGACCTAAGGAGCAATGTGCAGAGGGTGGTACGTGTATGGAATGAGCTGCCAGAAGAAGTGGTGGAGGCTAGTACAATTGCAACATTTAAAAGGCATTTGGATGGGCATGTGAATAGGAAGGGTTTGGAGGGATATGGGTCAGGTGCCAGCAGGTGGGACTAGATTGGGTTGGGATGTCTGGTTGGCGTGGACGGGTTGGACCGAAGGGTCTGTTTCCATGCTGTACATCTCTATGACTCTCTGACTCTATGAAATGACCTGAAAGAGCTATTGATATCACATGAGGAGTTATGTGGAATAAGCTGGGAAGAACTAACTTAATTATGCATGAAAAGGCTGTTCTGATTAAGCAACATCCTTATTGTCTTAACCCCCTAAAGTTGGCATAGGTTCAAAAGGACATTGAACACATGTTCCAAAACAACATAATCACAGTGAGTTACAGTACTGGAGCGCACCGATAGTTATGGTGCCAAAACCAGATGGTACCCAATGGTTATGGGTGGACAATCGCAAAGTCAATGCAGTTACAAAGTCTGATTCATATCTGATTCCACATTTTGAAGGCTCTATTGAAAACATGGGACAAGCAACTAAGTTGGATTTGCTCAGAGCATACCAGCAGGTACCTTTGTCCAAAAGAGCAACGGCAGTTTTGGCTTTTGTAACACCGAATGGACTCTATCAATTTAAAGTCATACTATTTGGTATGAAAAATGCACCAGCCTCAGTTCAGAGACTAACCAATGAGGTCATTTCAGGATTACCCAATTATGTAGTTTGTATTAATGACCTGGTGATTTTTAGTCACACATGGAAGGAACATTCGCAACATTTATCGGAATTGGTAAATTGACTTTGGGAGGGAGGCTTGATGATAAACCTCTGACTGAGAGTGAATTTGCCACAGTCCAAGTCACCTTCCTGGCCCAAGTTAATGGGCATGAACAAATGACAAAGGAATGCAAAAATAAAGGTTACTGGGGAGTTTCCCATACCATTGACAAGAAGAGCAGTACTATGATTCCTGGGATTGGAAATCTGAAATTCATACCAAAGTTTAGCAATGTTGCTGCTCCACTCACTGAATTACTAAAGCAAGGCAAGAAGTTTCAGTGGATGGCAAACTGTCAGACTGCATTTGACAGCCTGAAAGCTGTGTTCACTGCTGCCCCAGTGTTAGCCATGCCTAATTATGCAAAGTCATTCAAGGTGGCTATCGATGCGAGTGATGTGGGTGTTGGTGCTCTGTTCTGACAGGAAGACAACAAGAAAATAGAAAGACCTATTGGGTATTTCTCCAGGAAATTGAACGTTCATCAACAGAAATATTTGACAGTTGAGAAGGAGACTTTGTATTTTGTGTTGATGTTACAACATTCCATTTATGTTATCGGTAATGTATCTGAGACAATCATATATACTGATCATAACCCATTGACGGTTTTGGAGAAATTTAAGAACAAAAATTCCAGACTGTTTAGCTGGAGCTTGTTAATACAGCCATTTAATTTGAAGGTTGTGCATGTGGTAGAATGAGAAAATGTGATTGCAGATGCATTGTCGGTACCTGGATGATAGGTGGATGCTTTCAGTGGCAAGAGTGAACGGACTGAAATGGAATGTGATAATGCGTGTTTGTATGTTATTGTCAATATGTGTTGAGGTGTATTAACTGTGTAAGATTAAGGTGTTTTTCAAATGAAGCCATCTTTCGATATTGATGGGTCTTTTATTTTTACAAACCCTTTTGAAAAAAAAAACTGAGGACAGCATAACCTTATTGAAAGAGCAAGTGTGATGATGCCGCTCTTTTAATAAGGTTATGCTGTCCTCAGTTTTTTTTTCCAAAGGGTTTGTAAAAGGCAAAGGTTCTGATTTGTCTGGGTTCGGCTACTTTGATTATGGCTAACAGATGCTGCCTAAGGCAACAATCGGGAAAAGTGTTTTTAGTCTTTTTTAAAAGCATGTGTACAATGAAAGGGGAGTGGCCAGCTTGCCCAGTTCAGAGATTTTTCTAGTTCAGTTTAAGTTTTAGCTAGGGAAAAGAGGTTCCATGTTTTAGCCAATGATCCCTAACTGATTCCTTTGCCATCTCTCTAACATCTCTCCTATAAGAACCTGTGGCTGGATTTACCTTTTTTCCAAGGGGTATGTTTATGGGATGTTATAGGAATTCGGAACAGCTCTTTGTTAAGTTTTGGGGGATATTGTGCCAGTCGGGTTTTCAAAATTCTAAATTCTCTTTCCTTTTGTTTGTGTTTCTTTTGATGGTGTGTTAATACATTCTGTTTATCATAGGACACATCCCATTAGATCCAGGGACTCAGTCGTCTTTATCCCCATTAATTTCCAAACACTATGTTTGTTTCCCCTCTTCCTTATGACCATTGATTATTCAGTGAGTTTAGTATGCAATTAGTGTCTTCTGTGAAGATTTATGCAAAGTATTTATTCAACTGCTGTTCCATTTCTTGGATCTGCAATATTATTTTCTGAGCTTCATTCTCTAAAAAATGCAAAGTGGCTGGAAAAACTGGATTCTACTATGTAAAAATGGGGTTGAGCAATGGAATTAACTCTCAGCAAATATCAGAGAGAAAGGTTATCTACATCTCACCCACCTAAGTTTCCAGTCATTAAGTAGGAATTATGGAAATCCATCATCCCCATGCCAACAACATGTATGAAGTCTTCAATAATCTGCATTAACTCGACCGAACCAGGATAGACCTGTGCAAAAAAGAACAGAATGGCACAATTTCACTTGTTCCAAGTTTAGCATACAGATTGCTATATTCCATTTACATTTAATGCAATGACTGCATTAACGGAAACAGAGTTAACTTTGTAAAACAAAAAATCCACTTGGTCTTCATGCAGACCAAGTAATGACTAGGGATGTGAATTAATTGGTCTTCATGCAGACCAAGTAATGACTAGGGATGTGAATTAATTGGTGAGGAAATTATTCATATTTATTTTGAGTAAAGTGGTCAATGGCAATTATATGGCCCGAGCAGCTCCTCTTTGGTCATTACAGACTGACCTGTTGAGTACTAACCAGGCCATCTCATCTGGTTTTGGTTGATTTAGTGATTTTTTTTCAGGCTGTCTTCATCGATTTTATCAATTCATGACTACAGCTAGTGAATTCATAATTCCTGCCAGGATGGGAATGAATGGGTAATTCTCTCATCAATCATGCGTGTTGTGAAGGACAGGGATTGATGTTAAACACAAAATTTATCTGTGGCTATTCTCTACCCACTGCATTATTCGGGAAAAACAATCCAGCATTTTTCAGGATTTTCAATTATGAGTTCCATTTGTTGTAGCTATTAGATACCTCTTTTCAAATGGACCTTGTGGATTATTTGCAGCAGTTCGTATTGACTCCTCTGAAATTGATTCTATTTTCTGAATAAATAAACCATTTTCTGTAGTGTGTAGTTTTAATAGACTATTTGCTACAGTGTACTGTTTCAATAGACTCTATTTGCCATGTGTTGGTAAGTAGATGGTACTTTTGTTAGTAAGTAGATTTTATTTGCTGTTGCATAAACAATTTGTTTTGGGGGGCGGGGAGGGGTATGTGGGAGGACTGCCTATCAAGGGATGGTGACAACAGCAGCTAGAGCAGTGGCACATGTTGGCCAACTGGCCCTGTTGTATGGCAGGGTGAATATCACAATCTGTACACAATTTCTCAGACTGCAGACTTGAAGACAAGCCCAATGCATTTAATAACTGATGCTTCAGGCAGTTATCTGTCTGTGTATTCAATTTTACCAATTAAAGCTCATCCTACCAGAAATTAAACCTATGCACAAATTTCCATGTGTGGTTCCCCATCTACACTTTGTCTTCGATGATAGATTTCATTTGCACACAGGAACTCCCTCTCTTGATCCCATCTTCACAATCCTCTTTTACACCTTTTGTGTCCATTTCTATTGCTTCAGTTAAATGCTTGAGAAGGATTTCATCATTAAAGGTGCTATGTAAACACAAATTGTGAAGGAGTACCTGCTGTGCATCTTCCCACTTGTCCCTGTTTTCTTCTTCAAGAAGGTTACTGATGATTTGAAAGAAATTCTGTAGAGGAATTGGACGAGACATGGAGTAACTGTCAAATAAGTCTAAGCTTTGAAAACCAGTACATGCCTCCAAAATCAAAACAATATGCTAATTTTAACCATTAAACATGGTCTTCATCAAAAAGTAAATTCTAATTGATCCCAATTCATATTTCTAACACATCTTCAGACCTGAGTGCTGGTATATAAATGACAAATTGCAGAGTCCTGAGTTTCAAAGGTAGATCACTCAGTATTTCCACATTTACAGAGTATGTTTCACTCACTGTGCAATGTGATGAGGTTTGGATAGAAATAGCTCGTTTTCAGGCTTTGACCAGTAATTGATCAACTGCCCCAAAGACTTAAGGCACTAAAGAGATGGATCAGGTGTTGCTGATGTTGCTCCTTCCTTCTTCATTCCATATGATTAGAATGGGATAATATTTTGGGTGTTTGCCAAAACTTATGGAGACATAGCAGTGCGCTCAACTTGTTGAGTGCTGAAACATTACAGAGGTACTCTGTGGTGTTGACAAGTTCCAGAATGGAATCTGTGCCAGCTCTCAGCAACCTGGAAGCAACCACTTCAGGCCTGCAGATATATTGCCAATATCTGGAAAGGATTTTAAAGGGATAAGGCTCAAATAATATTCTTCAAGAATGTACTATTTTCTGTTGCACCTGAAATGGATAAAAATCTGGTGAATCCTGGCCCTTCTCCAAATTCTAGTTCCTTGCTCCTCTCCAAAGAGGCTATCTGACACCTTCTCCCTCCCTGGTCATTAGATATTTGCACTCAAGAATTTACATGCAGCAAGATATTTCACATCTCCCTAAACAGGTTGATTAGAAAATATCTCTAATGTGGATCATGGACAGGGGATCAAATGACTGCTGAAACAATTTGTGACTGTTCTCTGCTTTATTTTCATCACTGTAATTTTAGGAATAAATGTTTTTAAAAGTAGTAAGATCTAAATTAGAAGCTGTCATCATGATGAAGGCCATGATTAAGAGTTAGAGTTATTGTGACAAGCGTTGGTGAGTATTAATGTTGAGAAGGCTTTAAAATTAGCTTAATTGATGGTCTTAAGAGGCAAGTTTCCTTTTCTTAGGGACTGGGGCTGGCTGATGCCAACAGTCTTTTGTTTTGACACCAGATGTGTTGAAACAAATGTCAAGGGAAAGACTCCACTGAAAGTACCTGGAATATAAACTCTCTTTTGCATGCTACATATACTTTTGCAGTGTGGTGGAGGCAAGTTCAATTGAGGCATTCAAGAGGGAATTGGATGGTTATGTAGATTGTAATGGTATGTAAGGATACTGGGGAAAAGAGAGGTGATTGGCACTAGATAATAGATCCGGTGCTGGCATGATTGGTGGGATTGCCTCTCTTTCACCATTATAATTCTGTGATTCTTATTTACAGATCATGTGATTTTCTTTGTGTTCCATGTCACTTGCATTCCCCAGTGAGGTGCGTAGGCTAGCCACTTTGTAGGGGTTAATGATTTTCACCCATTTTGTCATTGCCATTGACATTGGTTCCATGACAGATACTCCTGAAGATTTCATCACATTGAGAGCTGCTATCTCCCACATCTCACCAACTTCCCCTGTTTCCACCACTAGTCATGTTCAACCTCACGTCCCGACATTAATTGTTTCCTCATCCAACCATTTGTCTCATCTCTGGGTTTTTTTTATACAGTAGACAGACAAAATCATTCAATTGCCCTTGAACTAAGTAGCTTACTCAGCCATTTCAGATGGTGGTAAAAAGTAAACCATATAATCATGGGTCTGGAATAATATGTAGACCAGACCAGTACGAATAGCACTTTTTTTTTCTCTCAAGGACATTAGGGAATTAGATAGATATTTTTTGACAATGGTTACAGTTAGACTGGCTTTTGTTTTTAACTGTCAGATTTTTAATCAATTTCAAAACTTCACTATCTGTCATATTGGGATTCAAACCCATCCAGTGATATTTCCACTACATCACCACAGCCCCAATATTTTGAGCAATTATTCTTTCTTTTGATTCACAAAGAGTCTAAGTTGGCAAACACTCTGAGGAATTATGAATCACTCCATTGTATTAATTCTGAGCCAGTGAAATCAGACAGCCTCTCCTGTATTTCCAATAACAACATTTCCAAAATAATATCTATTTTCAGCAGATTGTGGTGTTACCTGTACATCATCTGACGAAGGGACGTAACTTGCTCTTTTAAATGTATCAGTGACATTCCGAAGAATTTCAATGCATGCCAATAGATCCCCACCATAGAAGTTTCTTCTCTGTGTTAGATCCAAGAGGGTTTTTGTTACTTGAGACATGCCTTCACCTGCCAGTGTCCTTTGTCCTTTTGCAAGATGCTCCTTGACCTAGAGGCAACACATACATCAAATGCAACAGCAGAAATATTCCATGACCATTCTTTCCTCTTTTCCTTTCACTGAAGGACCAAATGGCTCATTAATGTTTCTGTGATTCTTCCTGTAGTTACTGAGTCACCTCCCTCTCTGACACTTACTGAGTCTCTCTCTTACACTTCTTCCCTGTGACCGTGATTCTTCCTTAATCTGTTTTGGGTATTTAAGTATGCTGAACATCTTATTGAACTCAGTTGCACTCTAACCAGATATCCATGCACAGACAAGCATGATGAAGTCTGATACAGGAGCAGGAATCCTGGCCAGTTGTGTTGTCAATGACTGAAGCTTGCTAAGGCTGATTGCAGAATTGGAAAAGTTGGAGTAGGCCATTCAGCCTCTTGAGTCTGCCTCAGCAATCAATTAGATTCAATCTGACCAGTATCCTCAGTCTTCCTAAGCATACACAGAAGAACCCAAGCTGGTATGGTAGCATCTGTGGAGTCAGAAATCAAGTTAATATTTCCAATCTGGTATGACTCTTATTCATTGGACACAACATTAACTCACTTCGGCCCACACATACTGCCAGACCTGTTGAGTTTTTCCAGCATTCTTTGTGTTTGTTTCAGAATTCCAACATATTCTATCTTCCCTCTTTTGTTCCATAGCTCTTAAATAAAAGTGTAGTTCGAATCATAGAATTATAAAGTACAGAAAAAAGCCAATCAACCCATCAGTCCCAAATCTCCTCTATCTCCATCGTCTCTATCATGCCCTTCAAATATGTATCTAGCTGTCTTTTGAAACTCCCGATAGAATCAGCCCCCATCATTTCCCCAGGCAGCACATTCCAAATTCTAATTACTGAGTAAACAAGTTTCTCCCCATCTCACTCCGAGCTCACTTGCTGACAGTCTTGAAGTTGTGACCCCTAGGTACTTACATACTAACCGACAGAAACAGAATATCTTTCTTTACCCTGTCAGAATTGTTCATAATTTTGAACACCTCAATAAAGTCACCTTTTTATCGCTCTCTGTTCCATGGACAACAACCTAATCTCTCCAATCTTTCTTTGTATCTAAAATCTTTCATTCCTGGTATTCCAGTGCATTTCCTTTGAACTGTCTTAAGGAAGATGCTTTCTTTGGAAGATGACCAGCACTGAACACAACACTCCAAATGTGGTCTGACTAATGATTTGTAGAGATGCAGCAGCACTTCCTTGCTTTTATACACTATGCTGCTATGCATAAACACAAAGAGTCCATTAAGCCTTCTTAAAAACTGATTGAACTTGCTTGGCCACCTTTAGAGAATCATGTGCCTGAACCCTGAGGTCCCTCTGCTCCTATACGCCCCTGAGAATTGTACCATTGAGCCTGTATTGTCTCTCCATGTTTCTTCGACCAAAATGCATTACCTCACATTTCTTTGCATTGAATTTCGTCTGCCAGATATCGACCTATTTGGCCATTTATTCCCTGAAACGATTATGGATGTTGCAGACAATTGAAACTTACAAGACTCCCAAGTTCTTACACTGTTGTAAGTTTCAATTTTCTGTAACATCCACAACTATTTCAGAAAATAAATTTCAGATTCCCACTATCTTCTGTGTGAAGATGTAATCCTCGCCATCAGTTCTGATTATGTTAGCTCTACATTTAAAGTTATGTCCCCCATTTCAAGATTTCCTACTAGGCATGATAGCTGTATGCAGGGTAGTCAGCATTAAATGCGCTGTTCAATGGTTTTACAACCTCAGAACAAGGCCGAAGTGCATACAAGGTTGGTACCACATAAGGTTAGCCTGCTCAATTTCAAGACAGCCTGTACCTCTGAAAGTTGAGGCACATTCTGGATGTATCATCGGTTAAAACACTTTGAAGATAAGCAAAATGGTACATAAGTGACAATTTAGGCTCTGCTACATGTTTGAATGCTACGCCAGAGGCAGCGGTGTGGGAGGGTGCTGGGTGGATCCAGGTTCTCTTTCCTTATGGAGGTATGAATCCTCCCAGCTTAGGCCTGGGTTGGCAGGGAGAACAGACAGCCATAGCAATACCACTCTGCTGTCAAAAAGCTGGATTCAATGCTATAAGAAATTTGAGTACAGGAGTTGGGAGGTCATGTTGCAGCTGTACGGGACATTGGTTAAGCCACTGTTGGAATATTGCATGCAATTCTGGTCTCCTTCCTATTGGAAAGATGTTGTCAAACTTGGAAGGGTTCAGAAAAGATTTACAAGGATTTTGCCAGGGTTGGAGGATTTGAGCTATAGGGAGAGGCTGAACAGGCTGGGGCTGTTTTCCCTGGAGCGTCGGAGGCTGAGGGGTGACCTTATAGAGGTTTACAAAATTATGAAGGGCCTGGATAGGATAAATAGACAAAGTCTTTTCCCTGGGGTCAGGGAGTCCAGAACTAGAGGGTATAGATTTAGGGTGAGAGGGGAAAGATATAAAAGAGACCTCAGGGGCAACTTTTTCACACAGAGTGCTTTTTGACAGCAGAGTGGTATTGCTATGGCTGTCTGTTCTCCCTGCCAACCCAGGCCTAAGCTGGGAGGATTCATACCTCCATAAGGAAAGAGTACCTGGATCCACCCAGCACCCTCCCACACCGCGTGTATGGAATGAGCTGCCAAAGGAAGTAGTGGAGGCTGGTACAATTGCAACATTTAAGAGGCATCTGAATGGGTATATGAATAGGAAGGGTTTGGAGGGATATGGGGCAGGTGCTGGAAGGTGGGACTAGATTGGGTTGGGATATCTGGTTGGCATAGACGGTTTGGACCAATGGGTCTGTTTCCGTGCTGTACATCTCTGTGACTCTATGACTCTAAGTTCAATCATCTCATGTGCGGATCAGGTCAGTGAATACATGCGTATTCTAAAAACTCTCACACTGTTGGATTGTGAAGTGATTTTGGAAGGTTGAATTTGAATGCAGATTACAGGGTGAAATGTAGGATTCTTGGCAGTGTGGAGGAACAGAGGCATCTTGGGGTCCATGTCCAGAGATAGGTTGTCAGAAGGCATATGGTGTGTTCACTTTTTTTAGTGTGGGGGGATTGAATTTCAGAGCCATGAGGTTATACTGCAACTTTATAAAGCCCTGGTTATACCACACTTAGAGTATTGCATTCAATTCTGGTTGCCTCATTATAGGAAGGAGGAGATTTACCAGGATGTTGCTTGGACTGGAGGGCGGACTTGTCTTATGAAGAAAAACTGAAGGAGCTAGGGCATTTCTCATTGGAGTGAAGAAGGATGAGAAGTGACTTGATAGAGGTGTACAAGATGATGAGAGATAAAGATAGTATGGATAGCCATAGACTTTTTCCCAGGGCAGAAATGGCTATGATGAAATGGCATAATTTTAAGGTGATTGGAAGAAGGTTTATGGGACATGTCAGAGGTTGGTTCTTTATACAGAGAGTGGTGGGTGTGTGGAATGCACTGCCAGCAGTGGTAGTAGAGTCAGATACATTAGTGACATTTAAGCGACCCTTGGATAGGCACATGGATGATAGTAAAATGAATGGGATGTAGGTTAGTTTGATCTTAGAGTAGGTTAAAAGGTCAGCACAATGTTGAGGGCTGAAGGGCCTGTAGTGTGCTGTACCATTCTATGCTCCACACACATCCCACTCAATTGCCAAAAACCTCTGCCAACCAATATTCATAGTTCACCTTCATGTATTTTACCTCACCTTTATGCACTTCTCATGGCTGAAAGCTGCACATGTTCACATCCTAAGCTTTACACATATAGCCACGTATGGAGACACATGACTGAATCACATTACACCCCACACAGATATACTTCCCTTTCCCTCTCCCTCTCTCTGTGACAGGATGGAACAGTTGGATTTGCTTCTTTGGTTTGGTGAAGACTGAAGGAGACTGAGCTGATATTTAACTAAGGGGTTTAAAATTATGAGCAGTCATATGGGTGGATTAGAAGGAGCTGTTTCTGTTCATCAGGATATGAATAAGAAGGGAGAATGGATTTAGATGAGTGTAATCATCGTTATATTAAGTAATTGGTAGAAGGATTAAAGTAGAAAAAAGTAGATTTTTTTTAATCCAGAGGATAGAACTTACTGACTGAAAGAGTGGAAAAAGCAAAACTTTCTCATCACGTTTAAAAAGAACTTGTATATACACAAACAGGGCTGTGACCCGAAAGGACTACAGACCAGATTTTGGCAGGTGGGATTAAATTGGTTGGACTTCAAGCCTCTTTTTGTTTGCTAGAAACTTCTCTATGACTTATTATTGATGTGATCTCCATATGAAAGGGATGGAAAAACAAATCACAGGAGATAGGATGGTGGGATGCCTGAAACCCCCTCATGATGGCCAGAAGTAATTTCTGGGCAGGAAGGACCATTTGTCGCTCTTTTATTGTTAATTATAATCAAGCTGCCACTAAATCATGAAAGGTACTCATTAAATTTTTAATTAATAAAGCAGTTGAAGTTGTAGATAGTGTAGAAGGTTCTCCAAAAGTCACAGCGGGATATAGGTCAACTGCAGACATGGGTGGAGAAATGGCAGAAAAGTTTAACCCAGGTAAGTGTAAGGTGCTGCACTTTTGGAGATCAAATGTTAAGACAAAATATACAGTTAATGTCAGGATCCTGAACACCACTGATGTACAGATGGATCTTGGGGTAGCTCCCTGAAAATGGCCACAAGTAGATAGGGTGGTAAAAAAGGCATATGGCATGGTTGCATTTATTGGTCGGGGAATTGAGGACAAAAGTCAGAATGTCATGTTGCAGCATTATAAGACTTTGATTAGGCCACACTTCAGAGTACTGTGTTCAGTTCTATTTACCATATTACAGGAATGATTTGGAGGTTTGGAGAGGATGTAGAACAAGGTTGTTGCCTGGACTAGAGGGTATGAACTAGAAGGAGAGGCTAGAGAAACTCACATTGTTTTCTCTGGACCAGCGGAGGCTGAGGGGTTACTTGATGGAAGTCTATAAAATTATGGGATGCATAGATAGGGTTGATGGTGATTAATCTTTTTCCCAGGATTGAAATGTCTAAAAGTGGGCGGCATACATTTAAGGCGGGAAGGAGAAAGTTCATTAGAGATGTGAGGGGCAAGTTTTTTACGAAGAGATTGTTTGGAGTTTGGAATATACTGCCAGGGGTGGTGGTGGAGGCAGATATGACAGGGGCACTTAAGGGACTTTCAGACAAGCACACAAACATGCAAGTGGTGGAGGGGTATGGACCAAAGGCAACCAGAAGGGATTAGTTTAATCTGACAACTTGTTAGGCACAAAATGCCGTGTGTTACTGTTCTATGTTCTAATCACCGCCCAGCCTGGAATAATAACAAAAGGGAAGGCTAGGCAAAGAGGAAAAGATTAAATTAAAACAAAGTTGGAGGGGGAAATAAGGCACCCCATCCCTAATGGTGTCTATCTCTCTCTTTTTGAGGGTTTTGATAGAGATGATTGATCTTGCAATTGCTAATTTAAGCTATTAAGTGGCCAATTAATGACCCCTTATGAGACTCATCCAGTAAACTGGGGTTAATAGGTTGGAGCCCGGGTGTCCTTGGAGAAGGAGCATGCAGTCTCTACCAACACCCTAGAGTTGTTCAGGGAGAGGTAGGCGTCGCAGGGAGTGGAGTGCATTATTTCCCCCCCCCAACTCTATTTTGATTTAATCCCTGCCCTCCCCTTCACTGTTTGATCACACAGCATTGCCCTTTGATGTGAAAGGCTTGTCACTGGCCACTCGGGTGTTTCCTTTCTTCCTGGTGGTGGAAATTTGAATAAAGATTCGTGCACCTTGTGTCTCTCACTGTGTCTCACACCTGCACACACACAACATGGGTGCTGGGGAAAAATAAGCACTACCTCAGAAAAAAAAAGAAAACAAACCCCAAAAACTGGGGTTAATCCAGCTGGAGGCAGATCTGATGCTATACAACATACGTGATAGCTGTATCTTATGGAATCACTGGCCCAGACCGTCCAAAATGATGGAGGAATATCCAGGATGACATCGATCACCTCGAGAGTTGCTGTCGGGGAAAATTGTATCCAAGCACAAGCAGTGAAAGGAGGATGTTGCCACACCAATGTCCCACCCACCTCTTCCCCTGACCACCACCTGCCCCAAACATAAACGAGCCATCAGTCATCTCTGGATCACCCTGGAAGTGGAAAAGAGTCATCTTTGGCTATGATGGACCGCCAATGATGTTACTGTTGCAGCTTGTTACCTCAGGTATACTGTCTGTCTGTCTGTCTGTCTGTCTGTCTGTCTGTCTGTCTATCTATCTATCTTGCACACAGAAACATGACCGTACAATAATAGCCGTCCATGCCTAATACATCACGTCACGTAATACTATCCGGGAAGTAGTAGAGGATGGTAGTGTAGCGTTAATGTCAGTGCGTTAATACCCCAGAGCCGAGTGACAGCAAGCCATGGCAGGGTAACAATGCCGGGGAGAATGAATACAGTAATCCTAAGAGAGGACAGCAAGTGTGTGCGCCACAGAACCACTGCCTGTTAGTACCGCCAAGGACCTGGTCATGTACTGTAGGAGGACAGTCTGCTAGATTGCTGAGAGACCCAGAAAGCAGCTCTAATCACAAACGTCTGCAGCTTCAGTGGTGGCAGTCCAAGCCAGTGAGACGGCAAGACCATACTTCATGAGTTCAGTTTGAACCTCCATTGCAACTTTGAAACATTAGCAGCTTCTACTGTGATGAAAGCTGAAACATCAGTCACTGATCGTGGTTGGATCTGAAAGTGTTGTCATGGAGTTCGCCATCACTTTTACACCAGAGATGATGGGATAACAGCTGTATGAAATTATGTGCCATGTGGCACTGTCCTCCAAATGATCCTTTGTGTTAATGTCAGTGGCTGTTATCTGACACTCCTACTAAAGGACCAAGCATTTCCACCAGCTCTCTCTATTGTCTGCAGCAGGACTTATTGTAACATTATTCTCAATAATGATAAAACCAACACAACCCTTTCTGTCTGCCCTGGCCTGTTGTCTCACTACTTGCGCATTCCTGTTCTGTACCACTCTCCAATGTTCATTCAATGCCAAGATCCAAGTTGGTGACTGCAAATGACAGTATTGCTTTTTCCTTTGTTCATTCTCTGTCTAACCTTTAATCACTGCATCATTGGATGGCTTTTTTTGTCTCTCCATTCTTCACCGGGATATTGTCTGTCCCTAATTGCCCTTGAATTCTACTGTACTCTCTAACTGGGTGGCTTGAATGGCCATTTTAGACTCAACCAGCTGTCTGTTCAACACTGAATGGATCTGCTAGCAAGAAGATTCAGGGCCACAGGCAAACCTGGATGTCAAGTAGCAGTCACGGCCTTTGCCTTGTGCTTGCATTTTTTATTCCAAGAGATGCCACACCTCCATGCCAATGTCATGAGTGCAGCACAGCTCCCAATGCATCCAACATGCTCCACAATTCACTGCACATATGAAAATTGATCCAGATGACCCAAGGCCCAACTGTCTTTAGCTGCTTCATTGATGACCGTATCTCCATCATCACCCACCAGGGCAGTATGGTGTCTGAGTGGTTAGCACTGTTGCCTCACAGTGCCAGCGATCCAGGTTCAATTCCAGCCTCAGGTGACTGTCTGTGTGGAGTTTGCGCATTCTTCCCATGTCTGCATGTGTTTCCTCTGGGTGGTCTGGTTTCCTCCCACTGTTGAAAAGTGTGGGGCTGGAAAAGCGCAGCAGGCCAGACAACATCCGAGGAGCAGGAGAATCAACATTTCAGGCATAAGCCCTTCTTCAGGAATGAGGCTGGTGTGCCAAGCGGGCTGAGATAAAAGGTGGGGGGGGTGGGGGTGGAATTTGGGGGAGGGTGCTGGGAATACAATAGGTGGAAGGAGGTGAAGGGGAGGGTGATAGGCCAGAGAGGGGGTGGGGGCGGAGAGGTCAGAAAAAAGATTGCAGGTCAAGAGGGCAGTGCTGAATCCGGTGTTTGGGACTGAGATAAGGTGAGGAGAGGGGAAATGAGGAAGCTGGAGAAATCTACATTCATCCTGTGTGGTTGGAGGGTTCCTAGGCGGAAGGTGAGGCATTCTTCCTGCAGGCGTCGTGTGGCCAGGGTCTGGCGATGAAGGAGGCCAAGGACCTCCATGTCTTTGGCTGAATGGGAGGGGGAGTTAAAGTGTTCAGCCATGGGGCGGTTGTGTTGGTTGGTGTGGGTGTCCCAGAGGTGTTCCCTGAAACGTTCCGCAAGTAGAGGAGATCACATCGGGTGCAGCGGATACAGTAAATGATGTGTGTGGAGGTGCAGGTGAATTTGTGATGGATATGGATGGATCCACTGGGGCCTAGGCGGGGGGTGAGGAGGGAGGTGTGGGCGCAAGTTTTGCATTTCTTGTGGTTGCAGGGGAAGGTGCCGGGAGTGGAGGTTGGGTTGGTGGGTGTGTGGACCTGACGAGGGAGTCGCAGAGGGAGTGGTCTCTCCGGAACACTGATAGGGGTGGGGAGGGAAATATATCCCTGGTGGTGGGGTCTGTTTGGAGGTGGCGGAAATGACGGAGGATGATACGATGTATCCGGAGGTTGGTGGGGTGGAAGATGAGGACCAGTGGGGTTCTGTCCTGGTAGCGATTGGAGGGACGGGGTTCAAGAGAGCAGGAACGGGAAGTGGAGGTGATGCGGTGGAGAGCATTGTTGACCACGTCAGAGGGTAAATTGTGGTCTTTGAAGAAAGAGGCCATTTGGGCTGTTTGGTAGTGGAATTGGTCCTCCTGGGAGCAGATGCGGTGGAGGCGAAGGAATTGTGAATATGGGATGGCGTTTTTACAGGGGGCAGGGTGGGAGGAGGTGTAATCTAGGTAGCTGTGGGAGTCGGTCAGTTTGTAATAAATGTCCGTGTTGAGTCGGTCGCCCGAGATAGAAATGGAGAGGTCTAGGAAGGGGAGGGAGGAGTCTGAGATGGTCCAGGTAAATTTGAGGTCAGGGTGAAGGTGTTAGTAAAGTGGATGAACCGTTCAACCTCCTTGTGGAAGCACGAGGTAGCGCCAATACAGTCATCGATGTAGCAGAGGAAAAGATGGGGGGTGGTGCCAGTGTAGCTGCAGAAGATGGACTGTTCCACATATCTGACGAAGATGCAGGCATAGCTGGGGCCCATGCGGGTGCCCATGGCTACTCCTTTGGTTTGGAGGAAGTGGGAGGATTGGAAAGAGAAGTTGTTCAGAATGAGGACCAATTCAGTCAGTCAAAGGAGGGTGTCAGTGGAAGGGTACTGGTTGGTTCGGCGGGAGAGGAAGAAGCGGAGGGCTTGGAGGCCTTCGTGATGGCGGAAGTGTATAGGGACTGGATGTCCATCGTGAAGATAAGGCATTGGGAGCCGGGGAAGCAAAAATCATGGAGGAGGTGGAGTGTGTGGGTGGTGTCCCGAACGTAGGTGGGGAGTTCTCCCACTGTCCAAAGATGTGGACATTAGGTAGAATGAAACGCTACATTGCCCATTGTGTCCGGAAATGTGCAGGCCAGGTGGACTAGCCATGGGAAAAGTAGGGTTACAGGTTTGGGGTGCTTTTGGGCAGGATGGTCTTTAATGGATCAGTGTGGACTTGATGGGCCAAATAGTCTGCTCCCATACTTTAGTGATTCTATGAAGTCAGACGTGTTAGCACAATGTTGAGCAACATTCATGACTCCTCAGAAACTGAAGCAGCCATTGTCCAAATGCAGGAAGACATGTTGCAATATCCAAGTTTGGGCTGACAAAGTGCAAGTAACATTTGCACTGGACAAGTGCCAAGTAATGACAATCTCCAATAAGAGAATTTAATCATCACCCTTTGAAATTCAATGGAGTCACCACTCTTGACTCTCCCATGACCAATATCTTAGTGGTTACCATTGAACAGGAATTGAACTTGACTAGCTAAATAATTGTAGTGGCCACAAGATCAGGTGAGAGGCTTGGAATCTTGTAGCAAGTAACTGACCTCCTGCCTCACCAAAGCCTGTCCTCCATTTACAAGGCACACGTCAGGAATGTGATGGATCCACTTGCCTGGATAAAAGCAGCTTCAAAAACATTTAAGAAGCTTGAAAGCATCCAGAACAAAATTTCATATTTGAATGTTACCACATCCACATTCATTGATACCACCACAGATGCTCTGTTGCAGCCATGTGTCGCATCTACAAGATGCAATGCAAAAATTCATCAAGGCTTCTTTGAGCATCTTCCAATCCCACAACCACTGCCATTTAAAATAAAACAAGGAGCAGATACAATGGGAACACACACACCCATCCAAACCACTTAACTTCCAGACTTCAAAATATATCTCTGTTCCATCAATATCACTGGGTTAAAATCCTGCTCCTCCCTCCCTAACAGGACTGTGGATTAGTTACACTAAATGGACTCCACCTTTAAGGGCAACTTGGGATGAGCAACGAATAGTCTTCCTGTCAACAACACCCACATCCTATGACTGAATTTGTTTTATAAAAAGCCTCCTACTCTCCTTTGCCACCCCATGCCCTCTGTGTGCAGCTTGTCCTCTCAGTTCCTTCTGCTTCCATCACATCAGTCCAAAGGGAGCTGCACAGAGTGGGCGCATAGCCAATCAGAGTTCCATGGCTGGGAACTTGGAGCAAGTGAGAATCCAGTTGCTGTTTTTAGTTTCATAGACTTGCAAGTAATTTGTGAGACAGGTAAACAGGTAATTTAATCTTCCTACAAATTCAACTAAATTTCCATTGGTGGGAAAGCTATTGGAAACACAAGATAAAACCCTTTTGTGTAACTGAAGATTAGCATCTGGCGTGCATTGATGAGGTGTGTGCTGGAGGTACGTCAGTCTCGTGGAGTGTACATCAGACTTCATGTGGGAACCCCAAAGTGTTTTTTTGTATGGCCACATTTACAGAAAATTGCATCAGGTCAGACTACTTGAGCTCAGGGGTCTCAGACCTTCAACAGCATTTGGGGTCATGAGGCTTAGAGATATATGGAGAACATGTTTCTTTGAGGTAGTCACTGCATAGCTTAGGGGAGGGAATGGGTGTTCACGGTGCATTGAGGAAGATTAAGCAGGCAATGCAGGAATCCAACCAGTGCATCTCGCTCTCCAAAGATTCTGAATTCTGGTAAGAGTTATGGTTCCTCTGGGAAATGCACCTAGGGCCAGATTCATGATACCGCGGTAGGCAGAGTTGCACAGTGAGCCAGGAGGAAGGTTATAAAACAGCAGTGACAGGGAATTTTAGAGTGGGAGCAGACATATCTTTTGATGCAGTCCTGAATCCATGGTGGGCTTGGTGTCTCCCTGGTGCTAATTTCAAGGATGTCATTGAGCAGCTACTGAGCACACTAAACAGGGAAGTCATTCAGACAGAAACCAATTGTGCATATCAATTTCAGCAGTACAGGTAGAGAGAAGATGCCTTGAGTATGAGGTTAAACGCTGTGAGTATGTGATGGGAGAGCTGGTAAAGAAAACAAGGTCTTTGAAGTCCTGGCAGGTGGAATACATTGTAGAAAACTCTGAGGTTATACACTTTGGTAGGAAGAATAGAGGCATAGACTATTTTCTAAATTGGGAAGAGCTTCAGAAGCTGAAGCACAACAGGACTTAGGATTCCTAGTTCAGGATTCACTTAAGGTTAGCGTGCAGTTTCAGTTGGCAGTTAGGAAGGCAAGTGCAATGTTAGCATTAATTTCAAGAGGACTAGAATATAAGAACAGGGATGTACTGCTGAGGCTGTATTAGACTCTGGCCAGAGTATATTTGGAATATTGTGATCAGTTTTGGGTTTTTATCTAAGGAAAGATGGGTTGGCATTGGTTGCGGCCCAGAGGAGCTTTACAAAAATGATCTCTGGGATGAGGAGCTTGTTGTATGAGGAACAATTGAGAACTCTGGGTCAATACTTGATGGAGTTTAGAACAATGGGGGGAGTGAAATTTCATTGAAACTTACTGAACGCTGAGAGGCCTAGATAGAGTGGACGTAGAGAAGATGCTTCCACTAGTAGGAGAAACTAGACTCAAAGATACAGCCTCACAGCGAAGGGATCATACTTTATAACTGTGATGAGGAATTTCTTCAACCAGAGAATAGTTTATCTGCGGAGTTCATTGCCATAGAAGGCTGTGGAGGCCAATTCTTGAATGTATTTAAGACAGAGATAGATGGGTTCTTAATTAGCAAGGTGATCTTGGAAGCAAGCAGGAGAATGACTAATGAAACATATCAGCCATGATCAAATGGCAGAATAGACTTGTTGGGCCAAATGACCTAATATCTTATGGCCTTATGATATTCAAGAAGGTTGATGAGATGCAATCTCTTATTGCAAGAAGAATTGAACATAAAAGTAAGGATGTTATGTTTCAGTTATACAGGGTATTGGCAAAACTACATCTCGAGTACTGTGTGCAACTTTTGTCTTGTAACTTAAAAAAAGGTGTAAATGCATGGGAGGTGGTTCAGAGAAGGTTTACCAGGTTGATCTCTGAAATGAGTGGATTGTCTTATGGGGATAGGTTGGTTAGGCTGGGCATATTTCCACAGATGTTTAGAAGTATTAGGGTTGACTTGATTGAAGTGTATAAGATTCTGAATTGTCCTGACAAGGTGAATGTTGAAAGGGTGCTTCCTTTTATGGGTCTGTCCAGAATGAGGGGGTACTGTTCAAACATCAGGAGTCATTCTCTCAAGTTAGAGATGAAGACTTTTGTTTTGTCTTGGAGTGTTTACATTTGGTCTCACCAAAGTGCTGTGAAGTTGAAATTTTCAAAATTTAATTAGAGAAGTGCCAATTTAATGAAGCTGAGGTGTAATTTCATGGAAATGGACTTTAATTAACAACTTGAAGATTGATCAGTGTCAGAAGTCTAAGACAAATTCAAAGATGGGATAAAGATGATTCAGAACAAAGATATTGACATAAAGAAGTAGCATGGGGTTCATAAATTCAGACCTTCCCACATATCAACAATCACAGTAACAGTCTGATTAACTCAACTGAAAGTTTTAGAGGTATCACAAGATGGGGTGATGCGGATAACATGTTTGATGTTTTCTTCAGAGATTTTAGCAAGGCTTTTGACAAGATCAAATCAGAAAATTAGGAGCCTGTAGACTTCAATGGGAAATGGAAGTTTGATCCACAGTTGTCTCAGTAACAGGAAGCAAAAAGACAATGATGGGTGGGTATTTGTGTGCCTGGAAGTCTATTCCCAAAGGGGTAGCACAGGAGTCAGCACTGCGTTCCAACAGAGTTGTGGTACATATCAATGGTTTAGACTTACATGTCAAGGGAAAAGAATGAGAAACTTGCAGAAATTACAAAAACTGTCCATGTGGTTGTTAGCAAGGAAGGAAGCTGCAGATTTTAGGAAAATATGAATGGACTGAGAGCAGAGAAGTGACTAATGAAATTCAGTGTGGAACATGTGGTGATGTATTTGGGAGGTCAAACAAAGCAAGGAACATACCATACATGGTAGCATACTGAGCAGTGTAAAGAGATCTCAGACCATATGTCCCTAGATCCCTGAAGATAACAGGATAGATGGGGGATAAGGTGGTTAAGAAGTCATATGAGACATCATTGAGATATAGATTACAAGACCAGGGAGTTTATGGTAGAAGTGTAGAAAACACTTGTTAGGTGATTGCGTGATCTGGTCATTCCATTAGCTGAAGGATTCGATTGCTCTAGAGACTACGTCTGATGACTTACTCATAAATCACATGTAAGAAAGGATTGGATAAGTTCCAAGGTATATAAAATGATGAGGAATTAAGCTGAGGTGGATAAGAAGAACTTTATTCTCTTTGCAGAGAGATCAGTGACCAAGGAAGACATTGACTCAATGTTCACCCAGGGTCCAGAGCACGCTACCTGAAAGAAGAACAGAGGTATGATTTTTTAAACAAAAAAGTCACATATGTACTTATGTGTGTAACTTACAGAGCAAGCATTGAAAGGTAAGATGAGGTTGGGTAGTTGTCTGGGTTAGCAGAGAAATAGTGGGCTGAAAAGCCTCCTTTCATAACTTCTGTTTTCTATGCTTTCTTAGACAATAGACAATAGACAATAGGTTCAGGAGTAGGCCATTCTGCCCTTCGAGCCTGCACCACCATTCAATATGATCATGGCTGATCATCCTTAATCAGTATCCTGTTCCTGCCTTATAATAGACAAGGGTAGAATCAAACCCAGGTCATTGGTGTTCTAAGGCAGTATTGCTAGCCACTTTGCCACCTACCAACCATCAGAGAAAGTGACTGTTTTCATGTTTCAATGTACATCTCCACAATTGGGAGCAAATAGTGTACTTTAATACATTCAATGCTCAGCATCACTCCTGGGAGACTTTACGAACATTTTTGAAATCCTCCAATTATTCAGTGCGCCCATAAACTCAAATAAGGCATTTGAAAGTAATCAGTAACTAGGCTGAAGATCATCCTTTTAAACACCACTGATGTCTTAAAAAATGCACACTCAGACGTACATAGTAAATAGTGAGCAGGGTTTAAAATGGCAGTTCTGATGTCAAGTCAGTATTAGACACTAATGTCATTGTCTGCCTGTTCCCTAAACCTCCAGTGCATGCACATGACACCCACACTCTCACCCTTAACAGCCACTGAATAAGCTTACTCAGCTCCCCCCACATAAAATGTTAGCTTTTCCTGTTTCAAAAGGTCACTAACCTATCAGGAACAGTAAATGTAAATATATTGAAGGAATTATTCAAAGTGACTGTGCTTAAATGCACCTGAAATTCTCAGTCTGTGATCATGCAGCAGCTCAGTTTAAATAAAACATTACACCAAACTTTACACTTGAGCCTTAACCAAGGTAACTTCAAATGGAGTTAAACTCACAAACAGCCAGAATCTAATTGATTGACATGAAAGGGGCCGAATGGCCTATTTCTATTGCCATGCTCCAGTGTTTAATTCAACTTCATCATGGGTTTCGAATTATGGCCTCTTACATATCATCAAGTTACATTAGCAGCCAAGCATTCAGCTACCCTAGCCCGAAATACAGGAAAATCTCCCTCACTTAAAAACAGTCCATCTACCTGATACAAACAGAAAGTCCCTCATTTGCCCCAAATAACATGTCCCTCCAAACATAACAAAAAATACTGCAGCTTCTGAAATGTGAAACACTTGAAACAGTCAGGCAGTATCTGTGAATTGAGAGAAAGAATTAACATTCCAGCTCCTGATGGAAAGTCATGATTTAAATGTTAACTTTTAAATGTTTCGTTTCCCCAAATGTTACCTTGAGCATTTTTTGTTTGGTTTTAATTTAACAAATCCCTTGGCCTGGCCCATTTTAAACAGCAAGTTTATCCAGCTGAAGCACTTCCAACAGGAGGTTTCTACCCAAGTATGTTATAAACAGCAGCTTCATCAGTCAAGCTGAAAACTTTGAATCAGATAACAAGCTAGTTCAGTTTCTAGATGTTGTCCGACAATTAAAGCAACAATTGGGAACTACTCCCAGAGGTCACGTGAAATGGTATCCAGCTGTGAATGAGTTGAAAACACAGAGAATATGTAAAACAAATTCAGGAGATACCATTCAATCTCTCATGCCAAATTCACCATTCACTTCATTCACACCTTTACTGTATCAAGCTGCCTTGAAACTTTGAGGTTCTTGCGGTGCATGCTCGTGCCGCTATTTCTGAGCCATGAGGTCTAGATTCAAGTCCCACCTGCTCCGAGGTGAGTAATAACATCTCTGAACAAGATGGTTTGAAAATATATCAGAGTGCTCTTGACCAAGTAGTGGTATTTTCCCTGCCTCTGGTCTAGGAAGCTTGGATTTAAGCCTCACCTCCTCCAGCAATGTTCAAATGTGGGACAATATATTTTGCCTTGAACTCCTTGTACGTTTGCTCAACAAAAAGCTCAAATTTCAATTTTTGAAATGTTCAATTGACTTTAGCTTTGGCAAACCTTTGACAGGGAGAATATTCCAGACATCACCTTGAAGAACCTAGCCTGAATTTTACAGATTCTTCTCTTGCCCTGGACTCTCCCAGCAGACAGTCTATGTGCCCACTGAATCTTTTAATCATCTTTAATACCTCAGTAATATAATTGTTTGTATTTTCTAATCAAACTGTTCAGAGATATTACTACACACTTCTCGAGCAGGTGGGATTTAAACCCTGGTCTCCTGTTCCAGAGTTAGGGACACTACCACTGTTCTACAACAGCCCCATTTCAATGCTGTCTTTAATATTCAGTTGAATACAAACATAGTCCATTTAACCATAAACTTCAGGAGTTAACCCTTGTTGTTCCTGCATTTATTTGTTGCTAAATTTAAATAACCTATTTGCTATCTAGCTTCTTGAATGATTGTCACTGCTATGATTGAACAACGCATCAGAAAATAAATTGATCACTGCACTTTCTATGAAAACTGTTATGCTGTTTCACAAGTGTTGACCTGTCATTGTTTAATAAACGAGGGCGATTTTAAGTATTTTTCATGTATGTCGATCACTAGCATAAATACAGAGAAAGACAGATTTGTTTTATTGCTAGTCTCAGTGAGTAAGAAGCACTGCAGCTGACTGTGCACCTACTGAATGCTGTAAGTATCTGTACTCGTTTGATATGCATCTTGCAAAGCTGGGTGGCTCCCAGTAGGCAATCCCATTACGATCGAGGGAGCAGCGTCTGCTAGTGGTGCCTGCAAGCCACAGAGAAAAGCAGAAATGAATGACAGCATTGGCAGAGTAATGCAGAGGGAGGAAAACATAGTCAATAGCCTGTTAAATGTAAGTGACACATTAAATCAATTGATCCTCATTCATCCAGTATAAATAATTTGACAAATAACGTGTCCAAATTAACACATTTGCTACATAGATATATGAAATATTTATCTTATTTTTCAAAGGAAGCGAAACAAAATTATTTCCTCCTCAAGAAGCAAGAAGGTTGGATATTTGAAAAATTTTGTTTTCTTGCAAGACCTGGTAACAAAACATGATGGTGTGCATTGACATTACCTGTCGCATTCAGAGGGCACCTATTGAACACAAAGTCACCGGCTGCAGTTCTCCTCCATACCATGGCCATCAGATAGTCCTCAGGGCATATCTCATAGGGTGCTGAAACAAAGGACAAACCATCACCTGCAATTCATCTGTATCCTGACACAATTTACAGAATCAGATATGAGTTAGTACTCACATTCAGCCCATCATGTTTGTGCCCACTCTTTGCAAAGTTCCACTCTGTATTTTTTAAAATCTGTTCATGAGATATGAGCTACACTAACATATATCACCCGTCCCTAATTGCTTAAGGTCAAATACGTTCCTTTCCTATCACTCCAGGAAATTTTTTCCCTTCGAGTCTTTATCCAGTTTCTTCTTGAGAAGTTGTTATTGAATCCTCTTTCAATACCCCTTTCAGGCAATGCATTCCAGATCACAACAACTCACTGTGTAATTTCTAAATCCTTGTCTTCTGCTGGATCCTTGGCCTCACATCTGTTATTGACATTTGGTTACTGACAATGTTGACAATGATATGCTACTAAACTAAAAGCTCAGTGGGTGCTGGAGAAAGCCAACAAGTCTGGCAGCATCTGAGTAGAGAGAGAAACAGAGTTATTGCTTTCATTGGGAACCCATTCTACCTTTGCAGATGCTGCCAGTCCTGCTGAGTTTCTCCATTAATTTTCTGCTTTTATTTTATTGCCACTTATTTATGCTCTCACAAGTTTGAATGCCTCTGCTTTTAACCTTCTCTGCTTGAACAGGTGCGAAGCATAGGGCTGCAGTGCATGAATGTGGGCAGGGGGAATGTGTATAAAGGAAAAGGATATGTCAGGAAATGTACTCAAAGCTACAAAGGTCTTCACGACAGATAATTGTGACCCTATTGGAATATGCTTGTATCTTAGTTTCTTTTACAGAATGTGTTCTTTTGTCCTCCAGTACCACCTCTAAGTTATGCACTGACATTGCGCAGCAGCAGGAAATTATTAAATTTGGAGACCAGCTCAGCCACTTATTGAAAGAGGCCATCTGAAGTGATAGCCTGTGAAGTAGGCCCTGAGCTGCAATGTTTTCCAGGTGAATGGAAAGAAGGGGGAAGAGGTGGTACCAGGCTGCAGCCATGCAGGTGGTGGAGGGGGTGAGGTTCGTAATGGGCAGGCCAAGTAGCACAGCCAGAGTGTAGTTGGGGTGGTGCTGGTTGCTGACTCCTGACCGTTTTGGGTATGCCACCTTGCCTTTACCCCCCCCACCCCTTGCCTCAACTGCTGTTTACTATAGCTGTTATTGGAAAGGGAGGGAGGGGATGGGCATGAAATGGATGCTGACTTTCTGTCAACTGCACAGAGAGCGAAAGATAAGTGGGTGCTGGGGACTGAAATCTTGCCTGCTCTACTGCTTTCCCCCTGCTCCACTGTGTGGACAATTCACAGCCTTCACAAAAGGCTATATTAAGTTTCACTGGATTAGTGGTGCTGGAAGAGCACAGTAGTTCAGGCAGCATCCAACGAGCAGCGAAATCGACGTTTCAGGCTTTTGCCACTAATCCAGTATTTGCTTTCCAGCATCTGCAGTCATTGTTTTTACCTCTATATTAAGTTTCAGCTGGTTGATCCTCACCTCTATGCTGTGATCCAGAGAAAATAAATCCAGTAAAGGGGAATACTCCTTTTTGTGACATTTGTTGTCATTTTTGTGTACGTTTTTCAAGATCAGAAGACTTTCAATGGGTTTATAAGTAAATGAGTATGTGGATGAGAAAAGGATATGATTTTCCTGGGACAAAAACAGTTATGTATTCAGTCAGCGAGAATTAGAATTGCAGGAGCTGATAAATTTAGATCCTTTTATTAATTTTATCTTCCTACCAGACTCCATCTGCTGGTTTGTGTGTGAATGATAGTCTCTAGTGGACAATATATACGATATAATTTTCAACAGATTACAAGTAAGTGAAGGGATGGCCAAGTCAGTGGTTGGATGGCAGATTGATTAATTGAATTCATGAGTGAGTGTGGGGTGAATGATTGGAATGGGACAGGGGTGAGGGGATAGTTGGGACATTGAAATAGAGAAACAAGGAAGCAGAAGTAGGCATTTAGCACATTTAAAACTGTTCTGTTATTCAACGATATCATGGCTTGTCATTTTTCTCAACACCATTTTCCCATGCTATTTCATTCTCATTTGATGCGATCAATGTGGGGAAATGAATACAAAAGTAGGGAAGTTATACTTCAGTTAAACAGAGTGTGGTGAGAGCACACCTAAACTAATGTGTACAGTACTGGTTTCCTGATTTAAAGAATGTAAAAACACTTAATGCAGTTCAGAAAATGTATACTAGATTCGAACCTGGATTTGGTGGATTGTCTTTGAGGAAAGGTTGAACAGGCTAGGCTTGCACCTGTCAGAGTTTGGAAGAGTAAGTGGCAACTTGATTGAAACATACATAATCTTGAGGGGTTTTTGGCCTGGTAGGTGTAGAGATGGTGTTATCTTTTGTGGGAGAAACTGTTTCAAAGAGTCACTGTTTAAAAATAAGGGCTTGTCCATTTGAGACAGATGAGCCAAACTGCTTTATTCTCAAAGGGTGAAGACTCTTTGTAACTCTTCCTGAAAAGGCAGGGAATCAGAAACCCTGAATATTTTTAAGGAAGAGATGGGTAAGCAAGAGATGAAAGGTTATTGGGATTGGCAGGAGTCTGGAGTAATCAGATGTTATTGAAGGATGGAGCAGGCTCAAAGGACTGACTGGCCTACTCCTAATTTGTATGTTTGTATATTATGGATTTCTCTCTTGAACGTGTTGAATTACTGAGCCACCACAGTCCTTTGGGTAATTTCAAAGGTTCACCACACTCTGAGCGAAGAAATTCTTCCTTATTCTGACACTGGGTCCCATTGTTCTAAAGTCCCTTCATACCCTTCCAACACATCCAGCCAAGGGATCATATCTACATCCAGACTGCTGAGCCCTGTAAATGTTTTATACACTTTAATCGGACTACCTCTCATTCTTCAAAGCTCAAGTTTAGGGTGGGCATATGGGTTGGTTTGGTTTCGGGATGGAGTGTTTGGGTTTGGGGAGCAGGGAGGTTGGTGATGTTTGATGTTTGATGATGATGAGATAAGTGTTTGGGTCAGGGAATGGATGGTGCAGCTGGGGATGCAGTCATGTCAGGGGTGCTGTTGAACTGAGGGGTGGCTTTGAGTGTGTTGGGGGGGACTTGTGTGAAATGATAGTGGGATAGTTAATCACTAAGCTGCAGTCGAGTTTAAAAATTATAACAAGAATCAGTGCAGATAGCAGGTGCTGAGCCCAAGTGTCTGACATTGTGATCAGCGTAAGAGGCATTCGCAGAGCTTCACAGATCAGCCCAGGGGAAGATTCAACACTCTGGGTAACATCACTTGTCTATGCCTCACCATTACAGCTTCCTCTGCACCCTGACTTGCAACAGCAGCTTTAGCTCAGTACAGTGGTGTTCCCAACCTGGGAAGCTCTACCACTGCCCATTCATTAACTTTGTTCAGTAACTCTGTTGTTATTTGGTCACTGACTGCAGGGAAGGATTCAATAATCAAGTTGTGGCAACCAGCCTTGGCACAGGCACTGAGAGGTTAAAACAGTGATCAGACATCAGTAATCAACATATCTGGAGTGCTTTCAGACAAGTTCGAAATACACTTAGTCAATAAAAGGAAAAAGACCTTTGCTCTGCATCAATTGCAAATGGTCGGGTAAGGCAGTGATGGTGGACACATCATTTATAACCACTTAAGACTCTCAGATTAGCAGACACTGCAGCTGCAATAGATCTTTAATCAGTAAGAGAATCAAAGGTTATGAGACAAGGCAGGAAAGTGGAGTTGAGGATTAATAAATCAGTCGTGATCTCGTGAAATGGTGAAGTGAACTCAATAGGCTGAATGGTCTACTTCTGCTTCTATGTCTTATGGTCTTAACACAGGATAAATTTGAACAAACTAAATTTTAAGATTTCAGTCTGATCATGTTTAACACAGCGACTTGGTTGCAGTTTATAAGTAAATGCTGCTTTTCAGAGCTGCTTTGGGCACAAAACATCAAGTCAACAGACCACAGAACTTGTCACAATAGGAGCAGGAGGAGGCCATTCAGTCCATCAAATCTGTTCTCCATTCAATTATATTATGGCTGATCTTTATTTCAATTCCATGTAATCAGCTTGGGTCCCTAATCCTAAATATTTTTGGCAGTGACAAAAATTCATCAAGCTCAGTTTTGAAATTTTGAAATCATCCCAGTGCCAATTTTCGATTTTGTGGTATGGGTCGGAGTGTGGAGTTCCAACTTTCCATTAACACTCAGTTTGCACATGTAATTCCTGACATCTCTCCTAATTTGATCTGGCTCTACTTTGAAGTTTCCTCCTCCAATGTTTGGTCTCCCTACACCAGACATTATAATGTCTTTGACATTATAAATTCCTTCAGTTGTCTTCAAGCCCACAATTAGGTTTGACTGTGGATTAGTTGAGTGAAATAGGACAGATGTATTTGAGGGGAAACCACATGAAGACATGAAGGAGAAAATAAGGTTTAATTAACATAGAGGGAAGAGGCTGAATTGACAAATGTCCACAGTCTGGATGTGTGCTGAGATTGTGTGTGATTCTGAGATGTCTGAAAGAGGGGCAATATAGGTTAGCAATATAGAATCTCTACTCAATGTAACAGTAATTCTTCTTTCAAACAACTATGAAGGAATAAGATGGTAATCTGTAGATGTGTTTGCAATACTGGTCAAGCTGAGTGACCAAGGAAATCTCCCCAATTCATCTTTGAATAGTGGGATCCTTTACAAATGCCTGAGGATGGAACACCCCACATTTTGTTGACCTTAGGGTGTTGTGGTGGCTCGGTGGTTAGCATTGCCCCTCACAGTGTCAGGGACATGGTTTGATTCCAGCCTTGGGTGACTGTCTGTGGAGTTTGCATGTTCTCCCTGTATCTGCATGAGTTTTCTTTAGATGCTCCAGATTCCTCCCACAGTTCAAAGATGCGCAGGTTAGATGGATTAGCAATGCCTAATTGCCCCATCTTGTCCAGGGACGTGCAGACTATGTGGATTGGCCATAGGAAATATAGGGTTACAGGGATAGAGTAGGAGGTTGGTCCTGGGTGGAATGCTCTTTGGAGGTTTGGTGTGGGCTCGATGGGCTGAATGGCCTGCTTATATATTGTAGGGATTCTATGATTTATACCCAACCTCCACACGAGACAACACTTTTAACAGGGCTGCACTCTTTCTCTGCTCATTTTGGGCTCAAGATTCTGGATTGGGATTTGAACCGATAATCTTATGATTTAAATGCAAAAGGGTTACCAAACTAAACCTAAGCAAGGTTGTAGCCTCTAATATCATGGTGCTGGGTTACTTTACAAAGAATAGTAAGAACCAACAGTCTTACCTGGACACCTCTGTTCACTGCACTTCTGTATCTCTTCCCCAAGACCTTCGCAAGGCTTCCCAGTGATTGCCAGCCCCTGACACACTCGGACTCTCCTCTGCCAACCGCCATCACATGACTTTGAACATCCACTCCAGAAGCCCCATGGATTCCATTTCCCATTCTCTTCAATACCAAAATGCAAAATAAAAATGCAGCTGTGTTAGAAGTAAGGAGGTAAGACCTGGCTGATGAATGATTGTGATGAGAATACTGTCAAGATGAACATACCCAGTAAACAAAATATCAATAGCTGCAGGTGCTGGAAGTCTGAAACAAAAACAGAAATAGCTGAAGAAACTTTGCAAGTCCGGCAGCGTCTGTAGAGAGAAAGCAGAGTCAAAATTTTGGATCCAGTGACTCTTCCTCTGACCTGCTGAATTTCTCCAGTTATTTTTGTTTTTGTTGACAATTATCCAGCATCTTTATAAGATACTCCATTAATATCTATCAAGGATTGTGATTTATGAGTACCAAAGGATGATTGCAAAATTGCTACAGCTGAGGATGAAGATAGCAGTAAAACTATGAACCTACTGCAATAGGTTGTCATTATAGTGAGTTTCTGGTTCAGAGGCAGGGAAGCTACCCATTGTATCACAAACCCCCTGAATGGATGTCCAATTCAGCAATTGAAACAAGCAACTGTGAGAGGATCTGGGGGCCATGGTTCTCACAACATAATAACTAGGCTTCTACCTAGCATTCACTAGGTTTGAAGAGTTATAGATGAGATCAGTATTTGTCTTTCCTGTCATTTGAAATGAAATCACTTCAATTGTCACATTTTGTTATTTTTCTGCTTAGTAGTAGTGGGTTTGAATGATGTGTTGAAGTATTGCTTTACATGACTAGATTCCATATAGTATGGAAACAGGCCCTTCGGCCCAACTAGTCCACACCGACCCTCTGAAGAGTAACCCACCCACACCCAATCCCAATATTTACCCCTGACTAAAGCACCGAACTCTATGGGCAATTTAGCATGGCCAATTCACCTAACCTGCACATCTTTGGGTTGTGGAGGAAACCAGAGCACCCAGAAGAAACCCACGCAGACACGGGGAGAATGTGCAAACTCCACACAGACAGTCGCCCGAGGCTGGAATCGAACCCGGGTCCCTGGCACTGTGAGGCAGCAGTGCTAGCCACTGTGCCACTGTGCTGCCCCAGTGGTAGTAGGAGTAGTGGGTTTGAATGATGAGTTAAAGTATTGCTTAACTATGGTGTTGAGGGCAAAAAACATGGGATCAGGACTAATTACATATGGCAAAATAGTTACTTCCAGTAACATGAATTATTGAGTAATGTTAGACAACAGGTCCTTGGTACTCAACCTATGCTGAAAGGAATTGTCTAGATCAGAAGTGAAACTGATCAAAGTTAAATTGACAAGATTAAATAAGGTCAGAAGTCACACGATACTAGGTTATAGTCCAACAGGTTTATTTGAAATCACAAGTTTTTGAAGTACTGCCCCTTCATCAGGTGACTTCACCTGATGAAGGGGCAGCTCTCTGAATGCCTGTGATTTTCAATAAACCTGTTGGACAATAACCTGGTGTTGTGTGACTTCTGACCTTGTCCACCTAAGTCCAACACTGGCACCTCCACATCAAAGATTAAATAGGCAAAGCTGAAGAGAAATATTGTGTATAGTGTCAAACAAAACCAATTTAGTCAGTTAATTATATATAAACTGTTTACAAAGGGTATGTTTTAAACTGTTTACAAAGGGTATGTTTTAACATCAGTGTGATGCACAGCAGGAGCTGGAGATGGAGGCGATACCATCTGATTACGGAACATTGTTAACATTTCAGTTCAGCTACCTTTTCCAATCTAAGGATTATTGGCAACTGAGAAAGTTATGCTTGCAGTTCTCCAATGGTGGAAAACGTTCCCTGCTCTCTGCCAGCGGTCTAGAAAGATGTGCCTATTTTCCACAGGTTCATGCAGCACTTCCCAGTCTCCGAATAGTCTAAATAAATTTGTTCATGTCTTGGCAGGATTACCTGTTAGCCCCCACTTTTCCAGCAGTCTTGACTGAATGTGCCTTTTCCTCCAGCCATCTGGATGAATGATATCTCCCTCCCAACAGTCCAGATAGATACCTTTCCCTGCTTCCAAGCAACATTGTCAGCTGTGCTCCAATCTTACAGCAGAGGAGAAAGATGTACCCCTGTGTCACTGCAATGGAGACATTAGTGCCCAATTCCAGGTGGAGGTTGCATCATTTTCAACTAATGCATTATCTCAGCAGCTTCTCCACACCATGGATTTGTTTGAGGATTTTAAGTTGTTATTTCCAATGATCTCAAGGTTCATGCTAAAAATGTTCAGTTTATTGAACTAGCCTACTGTACTATTGGGATTGACAGTGTTGTGTATATGAGAGATTATTGCAAGGAGTTTACACCCAAACCCTTAGTTCTTGAAGATTTCGATGGCTTCCTGTGAGCTGCATGTAAGGAAATGATAAAAGTGGCAATAAATACTAGGTCTTCTGATTGTGTCTCAGTGAGGTGTCAGCCTCTTGTTCCACTATTTGAGAATGTGCCATTAGAATAATTCTCCCTCTGCTGGTCAACTATGCTATTACAAGTTGTCAGACTGATGCTGGAGGTTTGTTCAACTGAGTGCAGGTCATGTTCCTAAGACAAAATATATGCATTTTCAATCTGTAAATGTGCATTGTAAACTTACACTGAAGCTCTCCTTTGCTCCACTTTGCTTTTCAGAAGTAAAACAACCTTCTCCACCCACATCTAAGCCCCCTCCTTCCCCCACTCCCAATAAAAAGAATGGTGCTCAGAACAGTCTTAACAAACACACACCTGTGCAGTCTGTGTTGAAACATTCTCTGCTTTCAGCCCAATGTCCTCTGCATTCGGAACCACCATGAGCTGCAGCAGTACACTGTCTGGTTCGCTGCTGTGTCCCATTGGAGCATGTCACTGAGCAATCTGTCCAAGGACTCCACTCCTTCCATTGGCCATCCACTGCAAAGATACAGGGAGAATTTCTTTTAAGAAGAGAGGCATTTACAATCAATGTGCTTCCAATTTGTCCTGTCAGTACATTGGTGACTTTAAATATTTTGTTAAGTATTCTTTATGTCCCATAACTTATCCTTCTTCCTCCAATTCCAGTTAGAGGTGAAGTTGGGATTGTCTCCTTGGAGAAGATCAAGATGAGATTTGATAGAAGTGCTGAAAAGGATCAGAGACAGAGTAGAGGGAGAGATTGCCATTGGGGAAAAGATTGAGAACATTAACATAACAATACAGGGCAGTTAGTGAAAGAAGCAACTGCAACATGAAGAAAAACATGTTCCACACTGTGAGCGGTCAGAACATGGAGTCCACTGCCTGAAAGTGTGATCGGGACAAATTCAATTGTGGCTATCAAAAAGAGAAATAGTTAATTGTCTGAAGAGAATAGATTTGCAGGAGTCCAGGGAAAAGGCGGAAGTGGTGAGATGAGAAGGATATCATTTGCAGAAGCCACTTTTGGACACAATAAATAGAATGCCTGTCTTCTTTGTGCTTTAACTGCTGTCTGATTCTAATTCCTGACCTTATGTTTTGTGGTAATCCTTACAGGGCTAGCACTCCATGAGAAACATTGATACTTACTTGCCATTATGTCAAATCCTTCTATGTGAGCGACAATAGTAAATGAAAGCAACCTATTAGCCATGGTTATAGCTGGCTTCAGTCCTTTTGAATAAGTGACCTATTCATACACATTAAAGAAGAGTTTTTAAATTCTCAAACAAGCAAAAAGTACTGGAGAAACTGAGAAGGTCTGGCAGCATCTTTGGAGAGAAAACAGTTAACATTTTGAGTCTGTTATGATTCTTCTTCAGTTCTGAATCTTTCCAGTTTCTCAAGTAGTCCCTGTGTTTGTTGCATATCTATGGTCTTTTTGTCTTTTTCAGAAGTTCATCCTTAATTCCAAACCCCTTTGTGACCTTTTCCATTCCCAACCTTTGTACTCTCCTCCTGCCCAGAACTCTTGATACACTCTGTGCTCCTCTAAATCTGACATCCTCAACATCCCTGATTATAATCAGCCAACTGATGGCAGCACTGCTATCTACTGCATGGGCCCCTCAGACTCTGCAATTTCCAACTTAAATCTCTCCACCTCTTGACTTCCTTCTTTCTGTAAGATGATTCCTTCTCTTTTTTTTATTTTAACATGGGATGTGGGCATCACTGCTGAAGCCAGCATTTATTGCATCCGAAGATGGAAAATAGAAATCCTATAGCAAACAGGAATAGGCCATTGGCCCTCAAGCCTCCTCTCCCATCCAATATAATTATTGCTGATCTTCCAACTCAGTACTCTGTTCCCTTTGTCTCCCCATTCCTTTTGATTCCTTTATCCCTGAGAACTATATCTAACTACTTGTTGAAGACATTGAATGCTTAAGCCTCATCTGCTTTCAGTGGTAGACAACTCCACAGGCTCACCACTCCCTTGGTGAAGAGATTTCTCCTTATCTCAGTCTGATGTGGCTTATCTCCTATCATTAAACTATGATCCCTGGTTCTGGATTTCCCAGGCATTGGTAACATCCTTCTTGTGTTTCCCCTGTCTTGCCTGGTTCAAGGTTTTACAGCATTAATTGCTTAATTGTCAAAGAATAGTGAAAAATCAAACACATTGCTATGGGTCTGATTCTTCAATCATGGCCAGATCAGGCAAGGACATCAGATTTCCTCCTCTATAGGACATTAGTAACCAGATAGGTTTTTAAACAATTGGGAGTATTTGCCATTAAACCATCTTTTTAATCTCAGATCTTTTTAAAAAAAACTCATATTTCTCCAATTACCATTATGTGATTCAAACCCAGGACTCCGGAACATAAATATAGCACCCTGGCTTGCCAGTGACATTACCAGCATACCACCAGTGGTAATTCTGTCTCTGAGCTTTGAATCATCCACTCTATCATCTCCTTTTGTACATGGGATATCAATACTTAGCGGATAATCCCCTGTAAAACACCTTGGGACATTTTATTATGTTCATAGCGCTGCTTGAATGCAAGTTCATTTTCCACAATGCTTTAGGCAGCACGGTGGCTCAACGTTAGTTAGAGGGAAATGGGTCTGGGTGGGTTACTGTTTGGAGGGTCGGTGTGAACTTGTTGGGCCAAATGGCCTGTTTCAACACACTAGGGAATCTAATCTAGTCTGGCAGTACATTTCAGGATGTTTCATCTTGTGGGCGGCACGGTGGCACAGTGCCAGAGACCCGGGTTCAATTCCCACCTCAGGTGACTGACTGTGTGGAGTTTGCACATTCTCCCCGTGTCTGTGTGGGTTTCCTCCAGGTGCTCCGGTTTCCTCTCACAGTCCAAAAATGTGCAGGTTAGGTGAATGGGCCATGCTAAATTGCCTGTAGTGTTAGGTGATGGGGTAAATGTAGGGGAATGGGTCTGGGTGGATTGCGCTTCGGCGGGTCGGTGTGGACTTGTTGGGCTGAAGGGCCTGTTTTCACACTGTAAGTAATCTAATCTTAAAAAAAGTTGTTGTTATTTGTTACGCAGTAATCATGGATCCACTGGTTACTGAGTGATCTCTGTCCAGTTGGAGCTGGAGATGGTTGTCGGTGGGCAGGTTCAAATGGGAATCTAAGGCTGACACCTGCCAGCGAGCCCAGTCAATGTTCACAGATCCATGTGGAGTCCACTCCAATTTAATCCCATTAACCCTAGACTTGGCTGTTCAAAGTTACACTTACACCTCCTGCCACAGAGGAGTTGTGGAGAAATATGGGCAGTGAAATATTTGTATGTTTGGGAGTATGATTTGAAACTTCATCAACAAGTAGAGATTAATGCTGCACTCATTGCATTTGTGTTAATAACATAATTGACCTAAACAAGCTCATTAATGTTTCAATTATACCTTCTTCATTTAGTTACACAACACATGGCTCCTTCCTTTCATCACATAGTAATATTTTGTCAGCCACCAAGCAGAGATTTAGAAATTGTGATATTCCAGAGGATCTGAGTGATATGACACATTATATCAATTTGAGAGAATTTCTTCTAAAAGGCATGGTAACAGTGACGAGGCTGATTTATAGTTTCCATGGTTACTGATACAGGCTGTATAAAGGCTGTATAATGTCACTAACAATGGAGAATAAAAAGCACAAGTTGATTAAGGCATATCTGAATGTCCTTACTGGGCTGGGTGTTCCTTCTTCTCATTCCCCTAAGGGAAATAATCCCTCCTCAGGCAGCCCTAACAACCAAGTTCTTTGAATTGTCAGGTTGTGTAGGATTTGGCACACTATCAAGCTCAGGGAGAGAACCTTGCTGCTTAAGGCCAGTCCCTTTCAATGTAGTCAAGGCACTTTAATGAATTTCTCATGGGCAATTATGGTTATGCAGTGATGTCAGCAGCCTGGTTTTTGGGGGGCAGGGGCAGGCAGTGGTCATATCCCTGATGATACAGGAGTCATCCACTGAGGGTGCTGGAAGATAAAATGAAGTGTTTCATGTACAGTATCCTCTTCAACTGGTCATTTACTGAATGAGTAGACACCGTTATAATGAATAAATACAGCTGCTGGTTAACCGGAGCCTTGCTTCCCTCTTGGGTGTAGTTTAGGGAACCCAGAACTTGAGAATTACATATTGAGGTGAGGTCACTAATTCTCTGGAATGGATTAGCTGCATCCATGTCAAACCTTGATCACTGTGACGCCCTCGAAACAGGGCGTCTGTTACCTGACCCAACCAGAGGATTGTACAATTTTACATGTATTTGCAGGGGATTCTTAAAATGGCTCGGCTACAAAGAACATTCAAAGCTATGAGCAGTTTGACTGTGAAATGACCAGTCTACTGTTCCAATAGCCTGGAGTTAATCGTCCAGTAGGACCCATGCATGAATGAACACTTGAGCCCACAGCCTTGGGATAAACTCGGTAAATTGTGGAGAATCTAGGAGCAAGAGTAGGCCACTCAGTCCATCAAACCTGCTCCACTATTCAACATGATCACGGCTGATCCTCTGTCTCAGCATCATATTCCCAATCTCTCCCCATGTCCTTTGACATTTTAACCTCAAATCTATTTCTTCCTTAAATATATTTAAAGACTTCACCTCCTAAACTGTAGAGAATTTCAGGTGTTCACCACCCTCTGAGTTCTGAAAGGCCTACTCCACATCCTGAGACCATGACCCATTGTTCTAGTCCCTTCCATCCAAAGGGAACATGCATCTAAGATGTCTAGTCCTGTCAAAAGTTTATGTTTCAATGAGATCTCCTTTCATTCTTCTAAACTTCAACGAGTATAGGCCCAATCTCTCCTCATATAATGCCCAGAACATCTTAGAAAAAATTCATTTTCTTTTTCAGGTGGCAAAGTTGTTAAAGCAGTGACATTCACCACATCCATTTCAGATTCTGAGACCTCTTCAATGCTTGACTTGAGAAGGAGACCCTATGGGTTCCACCAATCTCTCCCTCTGTACTGAAGGGCCTGGCACATTTTGGACCTGCACTGTTTGGAAGTTTCAAGCTTTCATATGGTCCAGATGCTCGTTCAGGACATTGAACTTACCCAAACTTTTTATGTCACGGGACATGACCTCATGTCGATCATGTCTTTTACCCATGGAAGGCCAATCCTGTAGTTCCTAAATCAGACTTCATCCCCTGAAATAAATTATCTGTCTTGCTTAGGGGAGTCATGTGACTGACATTGGCATTTCTGATGGGGTTTCACCCCCCCCCCACCTCACCAGTTCAGGAAAATCAGATTTAACCTGGTGCAGAGTCTTCTCCCCATCAACAACTTTGCTGGAGCTATCCCTATAGTTGAATGGTGTGCACGGTGGCACAGTGGTTAGCACTGCTGCCTCACAGCGCCAGAGACCCGGGTTCAATTCCCGCCTCAGGCGACTGACTGTGTGGAGTTTGCACATTCTCCCCGTGTCTGCGTGGGTTTCCTCCGGGTGCTCCGGTTTCCTCCCACAGTCCAAAGATGTGCAGGGTCAGGTGAATTGGCCATGCTAAATTGCCCGTAGTGTTAGGTAAGGGGTAGATGTAGGGGTATGGGTGGGTTGCGCTTCGGCGGGGCGGTGTGGACTTGTTGGGCCGAAGGGCCTGTTTCCACACTGTAAGTAATCTAATCTAATCAAATCAGAACCAGGATAGTTAAGCTATAGGCTGTTTCTTTAAGCCTGTCTTTCAAATTTGGACTGCTGTTTCTGCCAGGCCATTAGATAATAAGAACAGCTCCATATGTTGAATGCCATTTCTCTTTAGGAAATACTCAAATTTCCAGCTGGTAAATGATGACCGTTATCTGTGACCAATACTTCCAGGAGTCTGTGTACTGTAAAACATGCATGTAGTTTTTTTTTATTATTGTCTGTGTGTTTGTTGAATGAACCCTATGTATATCCAATCATGTGAGTGGGCATCCATAATGACTAAGAACATTGGGCTCCTGAAAGCACCTGCATATTCGTGCAGATGTGTAACCGAGTTCAGGGTTTACCCAACAATTCCCATGAATGTGGGGAAGCTGCTGGCAGTAATATTTGTCGTTATTGCCACTCTGGATATTGGCCCATCAACGTGGTTATGTCTTAATCCAGGCCTGACCATCAACATAATTTCTTGCCAACATCTTCATTTTGGAAACTCCAGAATGACCTTGGTGGAGTTCAGCCAGGATCTGGCAGTGACCTTTGCTCCGGCTAATCACTGTTGCTCCCCATAATAATGCTCTGTCTTCCAATGTGGTCTGGTCTGTCTGGGTCCACAAAGGTTTTGATTCTGATTGTGATGGCCCTTTGGTATCTTCCATCATCATCAGTTGTTTCAGTTTTGCTAAGACCAGATCTTTCTGCATCCAGACCCTAGTTCTGTCAGCTGTGACGGGAAATGTGTCGAGAAATTTGAAAACCATTTTGAACAATTGCAGTGGTGTATCTGCCAGTGGGAGATGGCTTGATGCATGCGTATTCATTACTTGGCCTCTCGAACAGTGTTCCAACTTGTAACTTTATGCATTTAGTATTAGTATCCACTGCTGAATTTGGCTTGAATCTGTAGGGGGAACTACCTTATCCTCTTTAAATAAACCTAGCAGGCATTTGTGGTCCATTATTATTTCAAATTTGCATCCGTAAAGGTATTGATGAAACTTCCTAATCTGACCACCAAACCTTCTTTTAATTTAATTTGATTTATTATTGTCACGTGTCCCTAGATGCAGTGAAAAGTTTTGTCTTACATGCAGTACAGGCAGATCATAACATAGAAAGATCATAGGGTAATTGAACAGTGAGGAATACAAAGTTATGGCTGCAGAGAAGGTGCAGAAAAAGCAAGATCAACAGTAGATTTGAAAGTTGAGAAGTCTATTAACAGCAAGGAAGAAGCTGTTCTTGAACCTCATTCTCATTACCATTGAAATAGCTCCACAGAGGCCAGCACCCTATCACCAAGTCACTCTTTATTTACACATGGGCAGTCTTGACTCTGATACAACCTCACCAGAGTTAACTCCCAGAGTGTCAGGATGTCTGACACTCATGTTTTTTTTCTTGACACTGATCCAACTCCCTCAGAGTCAGCTCTCAGAGTGAACAAGATGTCTGATAGTCCCGTTCTTTTTTTTAGTGAGACACAGTGAAAGACACAAGGTGTACGAATTTTTATTCAATTTCCACCACCAGGAAGAAAGGAAACACCCGAGCGGCCTGTGACAAGCAGTGCCCTTCACATCAAAGGGTAATACTGTGTGATCAAACAGTGAAGGGGAGGGCAGGGATTAAATCAAAATAGAATTGGATTGGGAAAGAATGCATTCCACTCCCTGCGGCGCCCACCTCTCCCTGAACAACCCAGGGTGTTGGACACCGCGAGCTCCTTCTCCAAGGACACCCGGGCTCTAATGTAACCGCGGAAGAGGGGACACTCCTGTTTTTTTTCTTTTTTTCTTTTATTTTCCTTTTTTTTCTTTTGCACTCCACTCCCTGCGGCACCCACCTCTCCCTGAACAACTCCAGGGTGTTGGTGGACACCGAGTGCTCCTTCTCCAAGGACACCTGGGCTCACACTCCTGTTTTTTTTTCTCTTTTTTTCTACTTCACAAGTGATAAAGAAGCATATGCTGTTTTAAGTTGTGTTTCTCACTGGAATGAACTCTAATTTCATTTTATTAACTGTTTGCAATGTATGTGCACAATATTGTGTTTTAATGTGAATCCCCTGTTTATATTTTTTTTCTTTTTTTTTCTTTTGGAAGGAAACACTCGAGTGGCCAGTCACAACTCCAGGGTGTTGGTGGACACCGCGTGCTCCTTCTCCAAGGACACCTGGGCTCACACTCCTGTTTTTAACTGTCAGCCAGGACTTCCTGATTGGACAAGATTAATAGCCCCAATCAGGAAATCATATTCCACAAGATCCACCTGCCGAATTTCATTACAATCACTACATAAACTTCCTCTGCTGTGTCCAGCTGCTGTTCTCTCTCTGCCACGATTAATCTGTTAGTTCCTGTGGTGCTTGCTGGCCCTGTTTGCCATGGATGTTGAGCTTATTTTTTGAATATGTAGATGACACATCGTCATGTTTAAATGTCAAGACAGCCACTTGTCGACCCAATTTTGTACTGTGCCCCTCACTCTTTAAAACTGCTGAATTGGTGGCACATGAGAGAGTGGGTGGTACACTGGTAAAGTCACCAGCATAGTAATCCGAACCCTAGATTAATGTTCTGGAGTTACGGGTTCCAACCCCACCAGGGCAGATGATGAAAGTTGAATTCAATTAAACAGAAACTGGAACAAAATAATGAGCCAATATCAACTGTTGTAAAAGCCCATCTGGCTTAACCAATATTCAGTTAGGTAAAGACATCTGTCACCATTACCTGATCTGAGCCGGCTTGTGACTACAGATTCACTACAAAGTGGTTGATTATTTGACTTATATATGTATTGAGGTACAATGAAAAGTATTGTTTTACATGCTTTACAGGCTGATTGTTCTAGACAATGCATTAGGTAACAGAACTGAGTACAGAATACGATATTACAGCTACTGGGAAGGTGCAGAGAGTCATCAACACTAACTAAAGAGGCCCATTTGAAAGGCTGCTAACAGCAGGAAAGAAACTGTTCTTGAATCTGTTTGTACATGAATATAAACTTGTATTTTTCTGCCCGACGGAAGAGGATCGAAGACAGTATAACCAGGTGGGAGGGGTTTTTGATTATGTTGGTTGCTTTCTTTGATAGAGTGGAAAATATAAATGAAGTCAATGAACGGGAGTTGGTGGATGAACTGTGATCACAACTCTCTGTAATTTTTTTCGGTCTTGGGAAGAGCAGATGTCATACTATGCTGTGATGATTGATGGGATGCTTTCTATGGTGCTTTCCGTAAAAGTTTGTAAGAGTCTTTATGGATATGCTAAAGTTCTTTAGTGTCCTGAGGAAGTAGAGGCATTGCTGTGCTTTCTTGACTGTAGTGTCAACGTGGGTGGACCAGGATAGATTGTTGATGATCGTCACTCCCAGGAACATGATGCTGTCGACCAGAAAGGGACATGCCCTCCACTCTCCTTTGTTTTGCTGATATTAATGGAGGGATTGTTGTCTTTACACCATGCCATTGAGCATCCTACCTCCTTCCTGTACAATATCTCATCGTTGTTTGAGATCTGACCTACAATAATGGTGTCATTAGCAAACTTGTAAACGAAGTTGGTGCGGAATATGGCCATGCATTTGTGTGCGTCTAAAGAACTAAGTAGGGGGCTGAGTATGTGGTCTTGTGGGAGATTGAAGATTATCGTGGAGGAGGTGTTGTTTCCTGCCTCAATAAATTGAATTATAGATCATCCCGTCACTTGTTGTTCAGCTGTTGACAGTTCACCAACACTATACCTGAACATTGACTCTCCTGCTCCTCTGATGCTGCATGACCTGTTGTGCTTTACAAGTGCCACACTTTTTGATTCTGATCTCCAGCATCTGCAGTCCTCCTTTCTCCCACTTTACTGACACAATCTAACATTTTTGATCAGCAGAGACTTATTATTCAGCCTACCGACACTCCACTCACACCATTTGCATAGTCTTTTAGTCTTGTTGCCAAGAAGTTCTACCCCTGTGGGCTTTTCTTTAGTTCACCTGAAGAAGGAGCAGTACTATGAAAGCTTGTGATTTCAAGTAAATCTGTTGGACTACACACTGATGTTGTGTGACTTTTGACCTTGCCCACCCCAGTCTAACACCGGCACGAGCACATCAATGCATTATAAATTGCTGATTAGGTCTTTGAATGTCACACCAGTTCTGGAGCCACATTTTAGGAAGACTGTGAAGACCTTGGAGGGGCAGCAGAGAAGAATTACCAGAATGCGTTTCTCAGGATTAACCACTGCAGTTACATGTAGAGACTGGCATTGTTTTCCTTAGAAAATAATAAAAAAAGATTTGCAGATGTTGGAAATCAGAACTGAAAACAGAAATTGCTGGAAAATCTCAGGAAGTTCTGGCAGCATCTGTGGAGAGAAATCAGACTACAGAAAAACCTTGATTATTTGAAGGACATGGGTGGTGGGTATTTCACTCGTTTTATCGAATGCCGGATAATCGAATGCTAGATAGCATAGTTTAGCCAAATGTCGGGTCCTTGCGATCTTGTCTGAAATTTGGATAATCGAGGCTCCTCTGAAAATGTTATAGCTCCTTTTTCTTAGAGCTTTGAAGTTTAAGGGAGATTTAATGGACTAGAATGGTTATGCATGTGATATGTTTTGGATTAAACAAGAAGAACAAGTTTCTACTGAGCAGGAACGCTATTGAGAAAAGAATATATATTTATAGTGACTGGCACAAGAGTGGGACATTTGGGGACACTTTTTATAGAGAGGTAGATCGAAAATGCAATGTGCAAAAGAAGGCGGAAGTATATTCAATAATAACTTGCAGAAGGGAAGTGGATAAATGTCAGAGAAAGAAACAAAATATTGCAAGACCTTGAGGGAAGAGCAGGGAAATGGAAATAATTTGGTAGTTCCTTCAAAGAGGTAGCTCAAGAAAAATGGGCTATGCTGTATCATTCGATGATTCTCATTCTGTTAACATCAATATGATTATAATCATGTGGGCTTTATAAAAGGAACTTTCCCAACAAATTATCCTTCCCCTGGCATCCTGTCCTCACAAACATCACATGCATCTATTGACTGACAAAAACCCACAAGCTGGTTGAAACCACCCATGCTGCCTCTCACTTACCCACTCTATTGCAATCTGTTCAACTCATCCCTGCCAGCCATCATCTCAATGCCTCACATGGAGGAACCTTCCTGAGCAAGATACCCCAGTGGACATCTTTTGGAACAAGGAATAAGGAACATGGGAAGTTGTTAACAAGTTCCTTGTAACAAACCTTATCTGTCAAGGAGCTTGGAATGGAAAAAAAAAGAAATAAAAACCAAGGAACTACCACTGTGACTGTGGTCCTTGCGGAACAAATTCAGTGCAAGGCTAGGTTCCTACACAGCCAGTCACTGGGACCTTGGTACAGACTCCATAAGACAATGCTGCTCATTACTGAGGAGCATCCCTTTGCAGCTTGAATAGGAAACTAATTCCCATAAACCCATCAAATGAAAAAAGTTATTGCATGACATTGAGGATTTGCTTTTGCTTAATAAATAACTCATATGACAAGAAAGAAAACCAATGGCTCCACAAAACACATTTTCTTTATCTATTCATAGGAAGTGGGCAATAGTGGCAAGGCCAACATCCATTGCCACTCCCCGACTGCCCTTGAAAAGTTGCAGTTAAGAGTCAACAGTATTACCGTGCATCATACAGGGTAGACCAGGTAAGGATGGCAGATGTCCCTCTGTGAAGGACTTTAGTGAACCAGATGAGTTTTTGTGACCATCTCTGATACATTGAACTTGCATCCAGTGAGCATTAGTCTTGGTTGCTGGATTATTAGTTCAATGATATTACACTTTGTCACTATAGTCCCCAGCATTTGAGTGGGTTTCTGCAAACATCCTCTTTGGAGAAGCTGCCTGAACTATTGATGAAATGTAGTCATGGATGGGCCAGCCAGTATCGCTCTGCAAATCGTATCAAGGGTTGAAATAATTGTACAGTCAAGATACAAATGTATGTTTTATGATTCTCATAAATGATCAACATTTGGAATCTCTGTTGAACTAATTATGGATCGTTTTAATACAATTATGTGCAAACCTAGAACCAGAAAATGCTGGAGAAGAATAAAACTTTGTTAGCAACAGATTGAGCAGGTTTCTGTTTATAAAAATGGAGTCAAGTTTTATGAACTCTTCATTTGCAATTTAATGCCTAAAATATCATACTTAAATCTATATTTAACTTAAAGCCCATAAAAAAGGATATTGTAACATTTGGAAGTGAATGTACAGGTGGTCCTGTAGCTCCATTTTGAAGTATACAAGATGAATCAGATGGGTATATGGCATTCATAAGTTGTACTAGTTTTACTTTCTTTGCAGGAGAATTCAGGTCAAGTAGGGATAAGGTTGAGTGTTGGCTAGTGGCCCAGGGACTCTGGGATTATTATGGTTTTCATCAATATGTGAGTTCAATTGAGAAAAGCACAGTGAACCTCTGCACCCACAAACAAAGGCCTGTCCTGTCCCTTTTGCTGTTCTTGGTGTTAAGGCCCTTAATCTAAGAAATCGTTTTCCCATGCTTTTGCCAATTAATTATCTGTTGTTAGCGTACATCAAATGATGGTTAACTTTAATGTTCAGGAAATTCAGAACATCAGAGATTGGGAGCATTGTTCTCCAATCTAGATTTTTCTGTGTTGACTACTCCTAAAGTTGGCTGTTTTCAAAGGTGTAATGCACTCAGCATAAAAACAAAATTATCATTTGCTTCAAGGAAATGGGAAAAAAAGGATTTCCAATGCAATTGATCTCTCTCTTATTCAAGTAATGAGTTATTTTCATGAAATCCTGTCTCCTCTGACATGATCGGCCTGCAAAAATGCCAGGATTGATATCTATTCATTTCTCCCTCTAGCTTTCCCAGATCTTCGTTCTTCTCCCATCAAGACCTGTTGTTTCCCTGCATTTTATCACTGGTGGTCATATCTCCTGATTCCTCATTCCTATTCTCTAAAATTCCCTACCCAAAAATATTTCACCTTCCTATCCTCGTTTAAGATCCTATTTAAAGTCTTTGTCTTGAACCAAGCTTTTGGTAACCTCTTAAGGCAACCCCTCATGCACCTTGGTGTATAAGGTGTAACACACCTTGGGATTATTTGCTATGTTAAAGGCTCTATATAAATGCTAATTTTTTGTTTGTTCAGCACGACTGATTTCTAGAAAGTCGATTTGTTTCGAGCATTGGATTCTGAATTGATGGGTCTGACAATGTGAGAGAGCTGTGCTAGCAAACACAGTTCAAAGGATTCAATAGATGAAGTGTCCTGGCTTAATAATCATCTGTGTTCCTTAAATCTGCCCCTTTGTAAACAGGCTGATTAAAATCTGACAGCAAATTGACTCATTCTATCGTCAGTACTCACCGATTGAATATCACCTTTATCAATTCATTGAATTACTCGGAAAACAAACAAAAAATGGAAAATTAATTCCTCATTTTGAGCACAATCCCACTGCTGTGATCATTGTACAAAAAATAATCTTTATCTCTATTGGAGATGATTATTCTATCAGCAATGTTTCTGTGTTTGAAGGGTTTTGTTTTTCTTGATCGAGGATAGAAGCTAGGGTCATTCTTATTAAAATAGACAAAATTAATGGGGGATTTGATATAGGTGTTCAAAATTGTGTGCTGTTTGGATGGAAGAGGCAAATAGGAAATGCTTTCACTAGTCAGAAAATGGTGGATACTGATCTTTTACAATGTCAACTATTTTTAAAATGTGCTGAATGAGCTTTGAGATAGTTAGTGGCCATTAACTTTGAAATAAATAATTGCAAACAGGCTTGATCTTGGAGAGTGTGGTGAAAGTGTCATTTTGTACAATTTCCACAGGGATTTGTAATAAACAGGTTTGCCATAACCTTGCGTTCATGCACTTGCCATTTCGTAACTCACTTCAAGACCCATTCATCTATAATCTCCATGTTCACTGACCATCATCAACCCTCAGCCTAGAAAAGCCTCAGTTTTAAAATTCTCATCATTGTTTTCCAAATCTATCAAATGGCCTGTCTTCTCGCTATCACTGTGATGTCCTCTAGCTGCATATTCCTCTGAAATCTCTGAAACTGTTTCTGAGTTATGCTAGAATAGGATGCTACAATTAAATGAGTGTTATTTGCTTTTGAGATATGACAAAGTCCATTAGAAAAAATGACAATTCTGGAGCACTTTGCACATTCTAAGAATATTTTACAGCTGTGAGGTACTTTTGCAGTGTAAGATTTATTGTAAGGATGGGGTTGCAGCAGCCAGCACACAGCAGCTCCCACACACAGCAATGGTTAATGACTGATAATTGGATTCAGTGATTTTGGTTAAGGGATAATACTGTCTTTGAAACCTTCGAGCTAGTACCATGAGAGAGCAGACAAAACTTTGATAGAGCATCTCCTCTGAAAAACACACTCCAACAGCGTAGCACACCCTTACTACAGTGTAGAGGCTAAATTGTTTGGAGTTTGACAACAGATCACAATTAGATTTTAGAATAGGTTCTTCCTTCTCACTGGCAGTACTTGTGTTTTTATGCTCAGTTTCACAGTTTGCTACACTGATGTTTAAGATCATTGGATTGCATTTTTGCAGTGGTGGAGAATAAATGAATGAACAATCTGCTGTAACCATTACACAAGATTGGTGAGAATTCCAGAAATCTGCATTCCCTTACACTTTCTACTGAAGTTATGATAAAATTTGGCATCAATTCATCAACCTTTGGGACTGCCTGTCCAATGTGAGATCACTGCCATTCTTTATTCTATGAGACTTTGGACATAAAATAAGCTTTATCACCAGGGAAAATATAGGCAGAATGCACAATGGGGTGAAGAATGTATTGCCACCAGATTCTTGAGATTTTGGAAAAGGTTTGTAGCTCGGGTTGTGGATCAGGTTGGATGTTCGCTCACTGGGTGGTTGGTTTGTTCTCAGATGTTTTGTCACCATGCTAGGTAACACCATCACTGAGCCTCCGGTGAAGCACTGGTGTTCTGTCCCACTTGCTATTTCTGTGTCTCGGTTTGTTGTGGTGAGTGATAATGTTTCCAATTCTGTTTCTGGGAGGTTGGTAAATCTATATGTTTGTTAATGGGTCCAAATCTATATGTTTGTTAATGGAGTTTGGGTTTAAATGCCAGGCCTCTAGGAGTTTCCGCGCATGTCTTTGTTTGGCCTGTCCCAGGCTGGATGCATTGCCCCAGTCGAACTGGTGTCCATCTTTGACTGTGTGTATGGACACTAGTGAAAGTTAGTCATGTCTTTTGGTGGCTAGTTCACGTGCATGTATCCTGGTGGTTAGTTTCCTGCTGGTTTGTCCAAGGTAATGTTTGTTGCAGTCCTTGCAGGGTATTTTATATATTACATTCATTCTACTGGCTGTGGGTATGGAGTCCTTTAACTTCGTCAGCAGTTGTTTTACGTAGTAATAGGTTTATGGGCTACCATGTTACCTAGGGGCCATAGTCATCCGGTGCTCATCCCTGAAATGTCTTTGATGTATGCTAGGGTGACTAGAGTCTCTGGGCGTGTTGTGTCTTTCTGTTTTGGTCTGCTGTGTAGGAATTGGCCAACTGTGTTTATTGGGTAACCATTGTTCTTGAATATGTTATGTGTTTCTCCTCGGCTTCTTGTAGTTCTGTAGTGCTGCAGTATGTTGTGGCTCATTTTAAATAGTGTCCTGAAGCAGCTCCATTTGTGGGTATAAGGGTGGTTGCTTCTGTAGTTGAGTATCTGGTCAGTGTGTGTGGCTTTCTTGCAAATGCTGGTCTGCAGTTCTCCATTGGCTTTTAGTTCTACCATTATATTGGTGAGGATGTTGTTTACTGCCAGACTAAAATAGTTAATGATGAGATTAAAGGACCCCATACCCACAGCCAGCTGAACGAATGGCATATACAAAATACCCTGCAAGGACTGCAACAAACATGACATGAGACAAATTGGCAGGAAACTAACCACCAGGATACATGAGCACAAACTAGCCACCCAAAGACATGACTAACGATCACTAGTATCCATACACACAGGTGAAGAGGGACACCAGTTCAATCTGGACAATCTTGGGACAGCCCAAAAAAAATGCATGCACAGAATTCTTAGAAGAGTGGCATTCAAACATGAACTCCATTAACAAACATTCAGATTTGGATCCCATTTACCTTCCTCTCAGGAAGCAGAACGGGAAACCAAGACCCATAAATAGCAAGCAGGTAAGAATATACCACTTCACCGGAGGTTCAGTGACAAAACATCTGAGAATAAACCCACCAGCTCAGCGAGCAAACCAACAACCTGATGCAAACGTGACTTTCACCTCCCTCTCAACAACAAAAATATAACTAGATATTAATAGCAAAAGTTTTTTATTGTTTTCCCTTTTGCCCCTCTTGTTTCAGGAGTAGATATCTTCTGGAGTATTTCAGGAGATTTTCTTCTGCACTCCAATAATTCACAACTTGGATCACATGAATACTTAAAATGAGAAGAGCCAGAAATTCACAAAAACAGGTTAACCCGGCAGTAGGAATCTAGGTCAGGTTTCTGTCACAGTTCCACCCTCTTACATTCCTTTTCCAGGAATGCCAGATGACCTGTAGTTTACCTACTGGGATTTTATCATATGCTCCTTTTGTCTTTGATTGGTATTAATTAATTTAGTTAACAAACAACAACAAATTACATTCATTTCATTCCTTGGTTGTTCCAAAATGTCTCAGGATGCTTCAAAAAATGACTTATCAGACAAAAAGTGGCTTTGGATTATTTCATGTCCGTAATGATGAGTAGAATCATAGAGTCAGAGAGATGTACAGCATGGAAACAGACCCTTTGGTCCAACTTGTCCAGGCTGACCAGATATCCCAACTCAATCTAGTCCCACTTGCCAGCCCCCAGCCCATATCCCTCCAAAGCCTTCCAATTAATATACCCATCCAGATGCCTTTTAAATGTTGCAATTGTACTAGCCTCCACCACTCCCTCTGATAGCTCATTCCATACACACACCACCCTCTGTGTGAAAGGGTTGTCCCTTAGTCTCTTTTATGTCTTTCCCCTCTCACCCTAAACCTATGCCCTCTAGTTCTGGACTCCCCCACCCCAGGGAAAAGACTTTTTCTATTTATCCTATCCATGCCACTCATAATTTTATAAACCTCTATAAGGTCACCCTTCCACCTCCAACACTCCAGGGAAAACAATCCCAGCTGATTCAACCTCTCCCTGTAGCTCAAATCCTCCAACCATGCAAATTCCTTGTAATTCTCCTCTGAACCTTCTCAAGTTTAACGGCATCCTTCTGATAGGAAGGGAGACCAGAATTGCACGTAACATTGCAACAGTGGCCTAACCAATGTCCTGTACAGCCACAACATGACCTCCCAATTCCTGTACTCAATACTCTGACCAATACCAAACACGTTCTTCACTATCCTATCTCCCTGAGATTCTACTTTCAAGGAGCTATGAACCTGTACTCCAAGGTGTCTTTGTTTAGCAACACTCCCTTGGACCTTACCATTAAGTGCATATGTCCTGCTAAGATTTGCTTTCCCAAAATGCAGCACCTCGCATTTATCTGAATTAAACTCCATCTGCCACTCTTTAGCCCATTGGCCCATCTGATCAAGATCCCGTTGTAATCTGAGGTAACCTTCTTCGCTGTCCATGACACCTCCAATTTTGGTGTCATCTGCAAACTTACTAACTATACCTTTTCCTACTAATATCCAAATCATTCATATAAATGATGAAAAATAGTGGACCCAGCACCGATCCTTATGGCACTCCACTGACACAGGCCTCCAGTCTGAAAAGTAATCCTCCATCACCACCCTCTTACTTCTACCTTTGAGCCAGTTCTGTATTTCTGTATTCCATGAGATCTAACCTTGCTAACCAGTCTCCCAAGGTGAACCTTGCTGAACGCCTCACTGAAGTACACATAGATCATGTCTACCACTCTGCCCTCATCAATCCTCTTTGTTATTTCTTCAAAAAACTCTATCAAGTTTGTGAGACATGATTTCCCACACACAAAGCCATGTTGACTATTCCTAATCAGTCCTTGCCTTTCCAAGTACATGTACATCCTGTCCCTCAGGATTCCCTCCATCAACTTGCCCACCACTGATGTCAGGCTCACTGGTCTATAGTTCCGTGGCTTGTCCTTACCATCTTTCTTAAACAGTGGCACCACATGAGCCAACCTCCAGTCTTTTGGCACCTCACCTGTGACAATCTCAGCGAGGGGCCCAGCAATCCCTTCCCTAGATTCCCACAAGAATTCTCAGGTACACCTGATCAGGTCCTTGGGATTTATCCACTTTTATGCATTTTAAGACATTCAGTGCCCCCTCCTCTGTAGTATGGACATTTTTCAAGATATCGCCATCTATTTTGTCACATTCTATGTCTTCCGTTTCCTTCTCCACAGTCAACACAGACACAAAATACTCGTTTAGAATCTCCTACATCTCCTCTATATAATGCTTAGCTTTATGACTATTCTGTGCAGCTTTACATTATGGCCAAACAGGAATGCTTCAAAAACAGTGGAAATGCAAAACTGACATCAGTGAACGTGACCATGAAGCTGAAAGACAATTAGTAAAGGCTTGATTGGTTCTTTTTTATTCAATCATGGGATGTAGGTGTTGCTGGCATCATGTTGATGGTTCATCCCTTTACTAATGATGGAGAACAATCTAATGAGGCAATAATTGACGAGTTGGATTTATCCTGCTTGTTGTGTACAAGACGTAACTAATCAATTTGTTATATTGCCAGGTAAAAACAGTGTGTAATTGTACTGGAGCAGTGCTCTGGACCACGAATCTTGAGAACTATTGCCAAAATGTTTTCAGTGTCCAAAGCTTCTGTAGCATTCAGAGCCTTTAGCCATTTATTGATCTCACATAGAGTGAATCCAATTGGTTGAAAAGTAACACGTGATACTGGGGACCTCTGAAAGAGGCTGAGATGGATCATCCACTTGAAATTTCTGGCTGAAGATTGTTATGAATGATTTAGCCTTATCTTTTGCAATGATGTGTTGGGACCCCCATCATTGAGGACAGGGATATTTGTGTAGCAGCCTCTAATTGTTTAATTATCCATCATGATTTATGACTGGATGAGGCAAGGCTGCAGAGCATCAATCTGATCCATTGGCTGTAGAATCGCTTAGTTTTATCTGTCACTAGCTGCATAAAGTTTAAAATCACACAACACTAGGTTTTGGTCCAACAGGTTTATTTGGAAGCACTAGCTTTTTGAGCCCTGCCCCTTAATCATCCACCTGATGAAGAGGCAGTACCTCAAAAACTAATGTTTCTAAATAAACCTGTGGGACCTAGTGTTGTGTGATTTTTAACTTTGTGCACTCTAGTCCAACACCAGCACCTCCAAATCATGACTGGCTCCATAAGCTGTTTAGCATGTAAGCGGTCCTGTTAGGTAGCTTCACCAGCCTGACCCTTCATTTTTAGACATATCCAGTGCTGCTCCTGACCTGCCCTCCTTGGATGGTAAAAGCAGAGTGGGGGATATGCTGGCCTTGAGCTTGCAGATTCAGCTGGAGGACATTTCTGCTATTATTGAGATCCTTATGGATGTCCAGTCTTCAGTTGTTCAAAGTCTGTCCCATTTAGCATGCTGATGGTGGTACACAACATTATGGAGGGTATTCTTGATCAGAAGTCAAAACTTTAACTGTAAAAGGACTGTGTGGTGATCACTCTTACTGATACTGTCATAAACAGATGAATCTATGGTAGGCAGGTTGGTGAGAATAAGTGTAATTAGATTATTCTCTCTTGCTCATTCCAGAATAGCTCTCACAGACCTAATCTAACTGGAATGTCCTTCAGGAAGTGGAAGCTCGATCAATAGTGGTACTACCGAACCATTTCTGGTCATGGATATTGAAACCTCAATCCAGGGTACATTCTGCATCCTTGCCTCCATTGGCATTTCCTCCAAATCCCTAACAGATACTCAACATAAAGGAGTACTGATTTCTGTGCCAAGATGGATCTGGGAGGTGCAGTCAAGGTGGTATTCAGCAGGGGGTTTCCTTGTCCATGTTTAAGCTAATGCCATGAGATTTTATAGCATTTGAAGTCAATATTGAGAACTCCTCGGAAGCATTTTCCTGACTGTATATCAATGTACCAACACCTCAGGGGATCTATCCTGTCAGTGCACAGGACATACCCAGGGATGGTGATGGTGACGACTGGGATATTGTCTTGAAGGTATAATTCTGTGAGTATGATTATGTAGGTGTTCCCCATCTGTGGGACAGTTTTCCCAATGTTGCTCAAGTCCCCAGGTTTGAATGAGAGGAGGGTCAGGAGAGCAGGGTTTGCTATTGTCCATTCCAATGATCGGTAGCAAGTGGTCAACCTGGTCTTATTCCTTTTCTTAGATATACTAGTTTGACACACAACCATGTGGCCTAATAGACCATTACAGAGGGCATTTAACATTAAACTGCATTTAGGCGATGTAGTGGTATTGTCACTGGTCCAGTAATCTAGAGATCTAGGTAATGTTCTGGGGTTTGAGCATTTGGTGAATTTGAATTCAATAAATATCTGGAATTAGAAGTCTAGTAATGACCGTGTTGTAAAAATTGTTGATTGTTGTCAAAATCCATCTGATTCATTCATGTTGTTTAGGAAAGGAAACTGCCTTCCTTACCCAGTCTGGCCTACATGTCACTCCAGACCCACAGCAATGTGGTTAACTCAACTGCCCCCTGAAATGGTGCAAAGGCCACTCAGTTCTATCAGACATTAGAAAAATTTCAAGAAAAGGATGAAACTGGATGAACCACCTGGCATCGAACTTGGGATGAGAAATGACAACAGTAAACACAGTCCTCTTAACCTGGCAATGTTCACTTGATTAACATGTGGGATAGTGCTAAAGTTGGGAGTGCTTCTCACAAACTAGTCAAGCAATACCCCATTATAGTCATTCTCACGGAATCATACCTTACATACAATGTGCTGGATACCACTATCACTATCCATGGATATGACGTGTCCCACTGCCAAGACAGACTCAGCAGAAATGGCGGCATGGTGATATAAAATTGTGAGAGGGTTACTGTAAAATTCCTCAACATTGACTCTGGACCCCATGAAGCCTCGTGACATCAGATCAAACATGTACGAGGAAACCCCTGCTGTTTACAACTTACCGTTTTTCTTTGGTTGATGAATTGGTACTCATCCATGTTGAGCAACACTTGGAGGAACACTGAGGGTGGCAAGAAGTGCAAAATGTTCTTTGTGGAGGGACTTCATCACCAAGACTGACTGAGCTGGTCATGTTCTGAAGAACATCGCTGCTAGACAGGATATTCAGCAGATGGTGAGGCAACCAATAAGAGGGGAGAATGTACCTGGCTTCATCTTCACCAATATGCTGGCTGCAGACATATGACAGTATTGGTAAGAGTGATCACTGTGCCGTCCTTGTGGAGATGAAGTTCCACCTTCACATTGAATATATCCTCAATTGTGTTAGGAAGCATAATCACTGTGCTAACTGAAACAGATTGGATGCCATCCAGAACAAAGCAGTCCACTTGATTGGTACTACATCCAAAAACATTCAATCCTTCCCCTGCTGATGCTCAGTAGCAGTGGAAATTCACCAAAGATTTTTCGGTGATCCCTTCCAGACCCACAACCAATTCCATCAAGAAGCACAGGGCAGCAGATACATGGGAACATCATAACCTGCAAGTTTCCCTTCAAGCTACTCAACATCCTGATTTGGAAATATATGGCCGTTCCTTCAGTATCACTGTGGCAAAATCCTGGAATTCCTTCCCTACTTCCACTGTGGGCCTATCGACATGGACTACAGTGGTTCAAGAAGACAGCTCACCACCACCTTCTCAAAGACAGTTAGGAATGGTTACTAAATGCTGGCTCTGCCAGTGACAGTCAAGTCCCATGAGTAAATCAAATTAACATTGCTGTGCAACCGGAGCTAAATGTGAGCCAGAAAAAAAGATGGTAGATTTGTTTCTCTAAAGGGCATCAATGGACTAGATGAATTTTGATGACGATCAATTTTGTGGTAGTGATGAAATTAGCAGCTGATTCCAGATTTTATGGACTGAATTCAAACATTACCATCTGCCTAAGTGGGATTTGAACTCCAGTCCTCAGAGTTTCAGTATGAGTTTTTGGATTACTCAGACCTCAATGTTACTACTATGCTAACAACTCCCCACTGGCTGCCAGTGCTCAATGTTCACTGTTCACTAATGCCCCTTCAGGGGATGAACTCTGCCATCCATACCAGACCCACGCCAAGACATTTTACTTTAACTGCTTAGAAGTGGTAACCATCCAGTTGATGGTATTCAATTCTTATGATGTTGTCCGAAAACACTTCAAGCAAGCATACAAGATTCTGACCGGGATCAGCGGGATGGGTGAAGGAAAGGTATTTCTCTGGTTAGGGTGGATATAGAATGGGGAGAGCATAATCGCAGAATAAGGTTTAGACAACTGAGTAAGGACTGAGATGAGGAGGAATTTCTTCAGTCGACAGGTGATGAATCTTTTGAATTCTCGATCACAGAGGGCTGTCCAGATTCAATCGCTGGGTACGTTCAATGCAGACATAAGTAGGTTTCATGATACTAATGGCTTTGAGGCATAAGGGGAAAATATGGAAACATGGAGTTGAGGTAGATGATAAGACATGATCGAATATAGCAGATCAAGCTACAGTGGTAGAATGGCCCTCTCCTGCTCCGACATTGCAATGTTCCAGATAACTATGGATGGGTGTTAAAACTTACCAGTGACTCCAACTATGAATGTTTAAAGAAATGCCTCGTTAATTCTGTACTGGTTGCACCCTCTTGTTTATATCATTATGCCCCATTGGTGCCAGCTAGGCTTAGTTAGCACTATGCTTACCTCTGAGGTGCAAGGCTCTGGATTCATAGCTTGTTCCTGGCTTTAGAACACAGAATATAGAACAGTAAAGCACAGGAACAAGCCCTTGGGCACATATGTTGTGCTGAACATGATGCCAAATTAAACTAATCCTTTCCGTCTGCCCTTGGCCCATATTCCTCCATTCCTTACATATTCATGTGATTATCTAAAAGTACCTTAAACGTCCCTATTGCATCTGCTTCCACCACCAACCGTGGCAGCGTGTTTCAGACTCGTATCACTCTGGGTAAATGACTGGTCCCTCACATCTCCTTTGAACTTTCCCCCTCTTACCTTAAATGCATGCCCCCTAGTATTAGACATTTCAATGCTGGGGAAAAAGATTCTGACTATCAATCCTATCCTATGCACCTTGTCATTTTATAGACTTCTATTAAGCCTCCCCTCAGCCTCTGCTACCGCAGAAAAAACAACCCAAGTTTTTCTATTGCATACTCTCTAATCCAGGCAGCGTAGAATAAAATGCCTAGAGTGTGGAAATAGGCCATTTGGTTCATCATGTGCACAACAGCCCCGCAACAGTATCCCATGCAGATCCCCCTCCACCAATCCTACCCCTGTAACCATGCATTTCCAATGGCCAATCCACCAAGCCTACACATCTCTGGACAATTTGTCATCACCAACCCACCTAACCTACACATCATTGGACTGTAGGAGGAAACCAGAGCACCCAGACGGGGCACTTGCAGTCACGGGGAGTACACACAAACTCAACATAGATAGTTGTCCAAGAGTGGGATTGGTCCCTGGCACTGTGAGGCAGCAGTGTTAATCACTGAGCCACCATTTCATGTCTCAAGGCAATCACTTTGAATGTCTTCAACATACATTTTCTCTAACAGGACTTCTGTTTATCATATTTTTCTTTTGTTACATTCTCTTTTTCTTGCCATGTTTGATTCTCCCCAGATCTTGGTAAACCTCTTCTGTACCCTCTCCAAAGCCTTCAATTCCTTCCTGTAACGTGGTGACCAGGTGCACTGCTGGAGATGTCATCATTCACAGATGAGAAAAACAGTCAAACAGAGTCCCTATCTGCTCTCTCTAGGGTGGACACCAGATGCGAATCTGATACGTGTTCCCCTCATTGCCTTAGTTGATATCAATCCCACAATTAACCTCACCACAAACAGATTATTTGATCATCAAACTGTTTGTTGTGCATCATTACAACAATGACAAAAAAACTTCTTTGGCTATAAAATATTTTAAGAGACCGAATAATCATGAAAAAGCATTATATATGTGCAAACCTTTCTGACTTTATGGCACTTTATTTTTATATTGACTCTCGGTCAAATGCCAGTTCTGTTATTTGCCATACACTTCTACTATAGTCAAGCGGCCTGAGGTAAAAGCTTTTCTCGATTAACTTTACTGGGCAATAACTTATAGTTTTTGAATTGGGACTTTTATCATGCAGTGTCATTCAGTTCTTTACATTTCCATAAGAACTTATAAGGCAAATTTTTGTTACAACATTCACGAGTGTATAACCAACAAATTTGATTTGGGCTGTTCAGTGATTATCTCAGAATGCTCCTCTTCCCACTAAGCGAAGTAGTGCCTCAAATTGCCGGTGGGAGGCACAACAGAAACCTTCAAAGTGGAGGTTGATAGGTTTTATTTAAGCAAGTAATATGTGTTGTGGGTCAGTGAAGTCAATTTATCAATCAGGGGTCATTAAAATGAAGCCTTGAACAATGAAGTTGAGTGTCTGAATGGCCTGCACCCTATGATAGTACAATACACAAGCCATTGCATAACCAAATGCCGCACTAACCTGGGCACAAGGCGATGTTGCAGATTTTTGTTTGGGACTCTGGCCCGTCACAAGCCCGTCCACCATACTGAGGAGAAATGCATGACCTTGATCTTGTCCTTTGACCTCTGCCGCAAGTGAATGAACACAAGCTCCAGGGTGACCAATCTTCCCAAACGCCATGCACTACAACAGAATAAAAGCAGTTTGTAAAGGCAGATGTTAGGTTTAACAGTTTTAAGAGGAGTTTCAAAAAAGATAAAGTGAGTTTTTAAGGCTGCTCAGATATTATGTGGAGAGTGAGAAGGACATATACATCAGGAGGAGGGGATGTACAGCATGTTACAGTTATTCTGCACCACATACTGCTCCATGTCTGCTATTTCCCCATTGTCACACTTCCAGAAGATGCATCAAGGTGGAGGAAAATGTTTTGCAGATGCACCTAGAATGATGGGGAAGAAAAAGTAGTGGCAGACTCACACAAGCCTCTGTAATATACAAGCTCAGTGTGGTGTATATTTCAGTTCTAGCCCAGGATTCCCAATGGTCTGGGAACAGATCTTCCACCTACTCCCAGTAAGGGAAAGATAGACTCCTGACATGAAAAAGCAAAACAAATAACACAAAAAATGAACCACTTCTTTAGTATGGTCTGAGAAGCCGAGCAAGGACAGCTTTATGATGAAGAATACTGAAATCTTCTTTCAATATGAATAACACTGAATAACAGTAAATATAAATCAATATACATAGGTCAAATAGTTAACATTTTACAGAATTGTATTAAATGAGTATATGCTGTAAAAGGCAGAAATTCTAATTTCTTTGTTTAAAAATGTTATAAGTTGTTATTTAACCAAGAAAAAGGCATCATCCTGGTGACCACACATTAACAACAATTGGATATGAATAATAGATGACTACAGTGCCGACTATGGCCTTTACCAACTATTACCCCAAGGGAGAGCTTTACAATCTCATTGTGCAGTCACTAAAATGCCAAACAATTCTCCACAGGGATAAATAGGAAGAACCAACAAACATCCCTGGAGGCAGTCACTCATTAATCATCCTCCTGGGTGGGAAGTGGTATTGACAGAGGCCTGGCTGTAAAACTTCAGTCTGGATTTCCAGACAGTAAAGGGGTCTATGCACTGCAAAACCATAGAAAAGTGGGGAGAATAAATTAAGTTATAGTCAAAACAGGGCCATTGAGTGTGAGATGGTGGTGCAGTAGTAATATCACTGGACTTGAACTCAAATGCCTCGATCTGGAAATGTCTCTTCAAATGGCAGCTGGTAGAATTTAAATGGAATTTTTTTTTAAAATTAGAAGCAAAAAGCTAGTCATGGTTAAATAGTGCCATAAAATCATCATAAAAACCTATCTGCATGCTACACGAATATCCTTTAAAGAAGGAAGGTAGCCTTCCCTACCCACAGCAATGTGATTTACTCTTAACTATTCTCTGAAGTGGTTGAGCAAACCATTCATTACAACAGCAATTCATGATGGGCAACAAAATACTGGCCTTGCCAAGAATTATCAACGAGACTTTGAATTATCGAGAGTAAGAACAAGGGGGCAAAGATTTAAAGTGATGTGCAAAAGAAGCAGGGTGATATGAGGAAAATCTTTTCCACACGGTGAGTAATTAATGTATGGAATGCACGATCTGAAAATGTGGTGAAGGCAAGTTTTATTGAGACATTCAGGAGAGCATCGGATCATTATGTGGATAGAAATATGGTGCAAGGATATGGTGAAAAGGCAGGAGTTTGGCATTAAGAATGATGCTTGTTTGAAGAGCTAGTGCAAGCACAATGGACCAAATGGCCTCTTTCTGCACCATAACAATCCTGTAATTCAATTCCATGATTCTTGCCTATGGTGCCCACATCCTATTAAAGAATAGAGAAAGTTGTTGTTTGTCAAACATTCCTCTCACATTAATACTGCAGATGTGCCTTTCATTTAACCAGAAATATGGCTTAAAGGATGTCACATTTCGAGATTGTAACAAGGTCAGCCAAGTGGACCTCATAGATTTTGATTTTGGCTGTTAATCCGGTCCAAACCGTAAGCCCTGGCTAACACACAAGAAGTGTGTCAAACATCCTGTTCTCTCTGAGAGTTGGCTCTGAGGGAGCTGGATCAGTGTCAAAGACTCTTGACGTGTAAATAAATGGTGATTTGGTGATGGGATACCAGCTTGTTTGGAATTAGTTCAGAGGTAATTGTTTGATAAGCATTGGAAGATAAAGAGGTATGACAAAACATTTTTGAAATTAGATTTTCAAAGACAAAGCATGAGGAGGAGAAGGTGAAGGAATTATGACTTAAATTCCAAAGCTTGAAAATCAGGTAATTGTTGAGGGCGAGGGTTGGTGGGGTGGTTAGGACTTGAGTTCAGTGAGCACAGGTCAGGCCAAGAGATTAATCAAACTTTTTGACAAGCACAAGGATTTTGATTGGCTGCATTGTTCTATATTCTTCTTCTAGTCAGCAATGACTACATACAAGACCATTATTTGCCACCCACTCCAAATGCCTTTGAGTTTTGAAGTTCTTTCGGCTTTTGCAGAGGACAGTTAAGAGTCAACCACATTGCTGCAGGTCTGATGTCACAAATAAGGATGGGCTGGCTTCCTTCCCTAAGGAACATTAGTGAGCCAGATGGATTTTCTTTAATGGGAGAAAGTGCAGATGCTGGAGATCAGAGCTGAAAATGTGTTGCTGGAAAAGCGCAGCAGGTCAGGCCGCATCCAAGGAGCAGGAGAATCGACGTTTCGGGCATGAGCCCTTCTTCAGAATTTTCTTTAATGACAATTTTACAATCATTGTTTTTGAGAACTTCTGTATTTCACATTGTATTATTTGAATTTCATCAGCTACAACAACAAGAGTTGAACCCAGATCCCCAGCTTCTCAATTACTAGTACAGTGACATAACTATTCTGCCACCATCTTCGCACTGTGATCAGAGAGTGATCAAAACTATATCCATTGCATATGACAGGGCAAGTGAAAGGCATCACACATCAATGTTTTTTCTCAGGTATATGAAAATAACTTGATTAGCCTCAGTATTAGCTACAATGATTCAAGCAGTAGAGGACAGCCCTACACAGTCTCTAAAATGTAACTTGGCATTAACCAAGCAGTGCTCTTAATCAATTCTACTCAGATGTCATTATTGCTTAAGTGAAAGTGATGTTAAAACCAACAAGAAATAAGAGAAAAACATGGGTGGTGTGCGTAAACAGAGGCTGTTTCATTGCAGTAATGCCCTGCCATTGTTGGATTGTTTCCCTTTTGGACTGGCAGTCTGCAGCTCTAACTCACCACGCTGAGTGGTAGTAATTGTGTCAGTCTCAATGGTGAAGTATGGCGAGTTATTCAACCAAAAAAGCATCACTCTGAAACCTGATCCCTCTCTCCCACAAATATGCACACATACCTTTCCAGCATGGGTCACCTCCAGCTGATTGCCCCTACATTCTCGACAGCCCAGAGAGTGTCAGTTTCAGTCTCCTTATTTTCTTCCAAGCTGACAGAGCTATTTGTGTGACCTGGCTGACTGTTGTGATCGCCAGAAAGACAACTGAGTAGCCCTTTGCTTCTGGTGTGTATACGTCTCTGTTCAGAACTAGTGAAGACCAGGGCCAAGGTAACAATATGAACGGTGGTCCCTCTGCTAATGCCCATGGCCCAGGAATAAACTCAAAGCAAAGTTGCACTCAAAAGAGAAAATGCTGGAAAATCTCAGCAGATCTAGCAGAATCTGTAAGGAGAGAAAAGAGCTGATGTTTCGAGTCTAACTGACCCTTTGCTTTTAAGCAAAGTTGCACTCAGCTGGGTGAGGTTTCTATAGTGCCAGGGTGTAGGTGAGGAGTATAGGACAGCTTCTAGATTCTTCTTTAAAAATTGAATTTAAATTCTACCACTTGCCATTTGAATGGATATTTCCAGATCTGAGCCTTTGAGTTCAAGTCCAGTGATATTACTGCTGCACCACCATCTCCCAACAAGTTCCAATGTGATGCTTTCTCTGTTAAATAACCTGCCATACTTCACCATTCAGACTGATGCATTACTACCACTCAGCATGGTGAGTAACAGCTGCAGACTGCAGTCCAGAGGGGAAACAATTCAACAGTGGTAGGGCGCTACTGCGCTACTGCAATGAAACAGGCTCTGTTTATAGACACTTTCCAGTGCTGCAACATCTCCACCAAGGACAGTAAGAGCCCATATTACATGCTAGGAAAGTGAATTGCCATATCTCTGCCCAATTAAACATGAACTTGTGTGACTAATAAATGACAAGGTCAGGCACATGTAACATTTGAAATATATAAGAGACCATTTTTGCATTTGGAATAGAGTGATAGAGTCATAGAGTCCTACAGCATGGAGACAGGCCCTTTGGCCCAAACCTGTACATGCTGACTAAAATGTCCATCCACGCTAACCCCATTTCCCTGCACTTAGCCCATATCCTTCTAAACCTTTTTCTATTCATGTATTTGTCCAAATGCTTTTTAAATGTTAATGTACCCGCTTCAATCATTTCCACTGGCAGTTTATTCCACGCGTACCACCCTCTGTGTAAAAAAGTTGCCCCTCAGGTTCCTTTTATTCTTTCCCCTCTCACCTTAAAATGATGTCCTCTAGTCCTCAATTTCCCCAACCCCTGTAAAAAAGCCTGAGTGCATTCACTCTATTTATGCCTCTCATGATGTTATGCATTTCTATAAGAGTTGCCCTCAGTGTCCTCCACTCTAAAGAAAAAAAGTCATGGTTTGTCCAATTTCTCCCTATAACTCAGACCATTGAGCCCTGGCAACATCCTTATTAATTTCTTCTGCACTCCTTCCAATTTAATAACATCCTTTCTATAGCAAGGTGACCAAACTGTACACAATACTCCAAATTCAGCCTCACCGACATCCTGTACAACTGCAACAGAATCTGCCAGCTTTAATACTCAAGGACCTGACTGATGAAGGCCAGTGCGCCAAAAGTAGCCTTCACAGGCCTGTCTACATGGGACTCCACTTTCAGAGAATCTTGTACCTGAACTCCAAGATCCCTCTGTTCACTACACTCCTCAGGTGCCACCATTCACCATGAAACTCTTACCTTTCCAAAATGCAAGACCTCACACTTATTTACATTAAACTCCATTTGTCACTTCTTGACCCACTTCCCCAGCTGATCAAATCCTACTGCAATTTCTGAGAACCTTCCTCACTGTCCATGATACCGCCTAGTGTAGTGTCATCTGCAAAGTTGCTAATCATGCCTTGCACATTCTCATCCCAATCATTGATATAGATAACAAACAGCAATGGCTCCAGCACCGAGCCCTGAGGCACTCCACTGAATGCAAATTAATTCCACCAGTTCTTTGTTCTATTCTTGTACAGGGAGTTTGACCTGAATGCTCTGACAGTTCAAAGCATCCACCACCATTAAATATATTTTTTCCATTCACTGCTTCTGCTTTTCTATTTCTCTCCCGTCACCCCACCCCATTCTAAGCACCAAGAGTTCAGGTGTGTGTCAATGTTGACCTCGTAATTGTGGCCATAAGTTTGAACACAACGAATCATTTTATGATATACAAACAATCACTATCTGGCAACATTGCAACAGCAGCTGTACCCCAGCCAGTGGTAGCAATATCACAGTGTGAAAACCAGTCAATTTCTGCTAAGCGGCACTGAATTAAATAAATATTTCGATAAAGCTAAACAGGCTTCTGCACAGCTGCTGACAAGAAATATTCCAATTTACCTGATGTTTTTGCTGAAACAGTGTGATCTGTCAATAGTCCTAATTGAAAGCAATGAGACTACCAAGTCATCTTCTTTGTGTAGGTTGCATGACACCTATTCAAAAGGGAACTCATCATTGCCACGCCAATCTTAAAATAATTTCTGACTTCCACACTGTTTTAGGCTTATCATAGGTAAACTGTAAAAATGTTTCATACATTGAATTAAAGGAAAAGGTAAATAGGAGCAAAATGCAGGAATTTGAAAATATTTTGGTTGTTTTGTCTATATTGAGTCACATAATTAAACATCCATATTTTTACTCATCCATTGCTAACACTACCTGGACAGAGGGCAGTGTTATTGCAAACCCTTGATTCTCTTAAAGGCACGCTGCACAGAATCCCGTAAGATGATACACAAGCTCTGGTTCGCACCTGCGACCCTTGCCCACATGTTACTGAACACATACTCCACTGGGTCCATTCTTCTGTAACAGGGTCTCCTGTATGTAAAGAATGACACAGTGATCATTAAACAGCACAAACTCTATTGTCAATAACACAGTAATTGTCCCAAGAATAACCAGGAGCAATACAGTCTGCAATCTGTCAACTAGTTATTATAACCATGAAGAAATTGTACAGAGCAGTTATAAGATTTCCAATGATCTCTGAAACTTTTACCAAGCACTTCCAAATTGATGGGATCTGATTGCAAACATGCATTATTAAACTGTGGGAGGGATATATCCATATTTTCAAGCTGAAAAAGTCTTTCTATAGATATCTAATCAAATGCCTGTGAAAGGAGGCTTTCCAAATTGGAAGCTAGGATAGAAAGGACTGTGAAATGAAGTTTTGGGTTGGGAAGATCGACAGCAGTAGAGGCTGCCACGGAGTTCAAACCAAGTTACACAACCGTATTCCCACTCCAGCAGGTCCTTTCTCTCTCTCAGGGGTTGTGACAATTTTCAATCCTTGACAACGAGATAATGTTTGAGAAGTGCTGCTCACGAATTTTATTGGACGTTCACATTACGTTAACATACCCTGCTTCCTGGCCATTGAAGTCGTACTCTGTGATGTGTCAAAATCCTGGAATTCCCACCCCAATAGCATTGTGAATCTACCTACACCACATAGACCCAATGGTCCAATAAGGCATAAGGCTGTGGGAAGCTAGAGAAGTGATTGCTGGGCCTCTTGCTGAGATATTTGTATCATTGATAGTCACAGGTGAGATGCCAGAAGACTGGAGGTTGGCAAACGTGGTGCCGCTGTTTAACAAGGGCGGTAAAGACAAGCCAGGGAACTATAGACTGGTGAGCCTGACCTCGGTGGTGGGCAAGTTGTTGGAGGGAATCCTGAGGGACAGGATGTACATGTATTTGGAAAGGCAAGGAGTGATTCAGGATAGTCAACATGGCTTTATGTGTGGGAAATCATGTCTCACAAACTTGATTGAGTTTTTTGAAGAAGTAACAAAGACGATTGATGAGGGCAGAGCAGTAGATATGTTCTATATGGACTTCAGAAGGCGTTGGACAAGGTTCTCGATGGGGGACTGAATAGCAAGGTTAGATCTCATGGAATACAGGGAGAACTAGCCATTTGGATACAGAACTGGCTCAAAGGTAGAAGACATAGGGTGGTGGTGGAGGGTTGTTTTTCAGACTGGAGGCCTGTGACCAGTGGAGTGCCACAAGAATCAGTGCTGGGCCCTCTACTTTTTGCCATTTACATAAATGATTTGGATGCGAGCATAAGAGGTACAGTTAGTAAGTTTGCAGATGACACCAAAATTGGAGGTGTAGTGGACAGTGAAGAGGGTTACCTCAGATTACAACAGGATCTGGACCAGATGGACCAATGGGCTGAGAAGTAGCAAATGGAGTTTAATTCAGATAAATGCAAGGTGCTGCATTTTGGGAAAGCAAATTTTAGCTGGACTTATACACTTATGGTAAGCTCCTAGGGAGTGTTGCTGAACAAAAAGACCTTGGAATGCAGGTTCATAACTCCTTGAAAGTGGAGTCGCAGGTAGATAGAATAGTGAAGAAGCCATTTGGTATGCTTTCCTTTATTGGTCAGATTATTGAGTACAGGAGTAGGGAGGTCATGTTGCGGCTGTACAGGACATTGGTTAGGCCACTGTTGGAATATTGCGTGCAATTCTGGTCTCCTTCCTATCAGAAAGATGTTATGAAATTTGAAAGGGTTCAGAAAAAATTTACAAGAATGTTGCCAGGGTTGGAGGATCTGAGCTACAGGGAGAGGCTGAACAGGCTGGGGCTGTTTTCCCTGGAGCGTTGGAGGCTGAGGGGTGATCTTATAGAGGTTTACAAAATTATGAGGGGCATGGATAGGATAAATAGACAAAGTCTTTTCCCTGGGGTCAGGGAGTCCAGAACTAGAGGGCATAGGTTTAGGGTGAGAGCGGAAAGATATAAAAGAGACCTAAGGGGCAACCTTTTCACGCAGAGGGTGGTATGTATATGGAATGAGCTGCCAGAGGATGTGGTGGAGGCTAGTACAACATTTAAGAGGCATTTGGATGGGTATATGAATAGGAAGGGTTTGGAGGGATATGGGGCGGTTGCTGGCAGGTGGGACTAAATTGGGTTGGGATATCTGGTCGGCATGGACGGGTTGGACCGAAGGGTCTGTTTCCATGCTGTACATCTCTATGACTCTATGACCACTTCCTTCTCAAATGCTATTGGATCTGGGCAATAAATGCTGACCCAGGCACCAATGCCCATATTCAATTAATGACTTTTTTTAAAACTGAAATGATGGAAGCTCACCTCCCTGACATTGGGTGAGGGTTGTGGAAGGAGAAGGCAAATTAGTTACAAGGGAAGGAAACAGAATCTCCCATCGTTTTATTTCTGAGTCAGACAAAGATCTGACTCCAGACGGAATTACACTCTTGTGTTTACTTTCCCCAAACACAAACATTTAATTGCAGACTAACAGCCAATCTGTATATCAACTCAGGAGTCCCATGCCACTTAGAATGGAGGCCCAATTTACATTTGAGAAATAATGTCATGACAGCATTAATGGAGGTCAGAAAACAAGCATTGCAGGAGATAATGACATTTCCAAGGGCCTCTTCATAGCAATGTCTGAATCCTACAAGCACTTTAATGAAACACTGTTCCTGAATTGTGAAACTAATCATTACATACCAATAAAGTATGCATTTTGAATCTTTAAAAATCTAAATTGTATTTAAATGCACTGGCACATTAATTACTAGGTTATCAGCTGTCCTGTGCTTTGCTGCATAATTATCTTTGCAGGTCCTGAAGCAAGTTCTCCAAAGCACAATAATAATTTGGCCCTGTTTCTCCCATAAGTCCCTAATCAACATGTCTAGGATCAATAGGGAGTGAGCAAAGAGCTTTTAAAGAAGATCACAGCACAGACTTTCAATCCTTCCTATTTCAAATTCCTTCCACACTCCATGCTGTTACTTAAAATTTGAAGTGCAGTTTTAGCATCACAGAGGCAGGTGACCCGCCAGTCACAGAAAACAACTCATGTCATTGAATGTCCCAAACCAAACATCAAACATTGGACATGGCATAGAGGTTGACCTTGGGTGTTTGTGCACTGAAAGGCAGAACAGAAAATGTTAAGCATGCACAACAGGCCATAGACAGGTGAGTGCAATGGGAGGGAAAGTGGCAAATGAAATTTAATGCAGAGAAATGTAAAGTTATTACTTTGGCATGAAGAACACAAAGACACAAAAGAAAGTCTGTAACTCTCGATGTTACTGCAGCAGAGGACCTGGGGGTATATGTGCATATGTAATCCTTGGCTATATGAATAAATATGTGGAGTATAAAAGCTGAAATTATGTTCAACTTGTGTGAAATACAAATTTGGCATCAACCAGAGCATTGTTTATGTGCCACATCTTAGAATGTGATGGCATCAGAATGGATTCATGAGAATGATTCCGGTGATGAGGAACTTTAGTTCGATGGATGGATTAGAGAAGCTGGGATTGTTCTCCTTTGAAAAGAGAAGATTGAGAGGAAATTTAACAGTGGGTTTGAATACATGAGGTGTCTGGGCACAGCAGACACTGCATTGTTGTTTGTGAAAGGATCAGAGTTATTGAAAACAATTTGCAAAAGAAGCAATTGCAACATCGGATCTGGAATGCACTGCTGAGAGTGGAGTGGAGGTAAGTTCAATCAAGGCACTCAAAAGAGAATTGGATTAATAATCTCAAAAGGAAGAATTTGTCAGGCTACAAGAAGTAGCCAGGACAGTGGCACGAGGCAAATAGCTCTTTACAGAGAGCAGCAGCTTCCTTCCACTTTGTAACCATTCTCTGATTCTATGATTCTAAATCAGTTAGCACATGAAAAGTGCGAGACACATTATTACATGTTGAACTTCAGCATTTCTGCAAAGATGAAAGATTTTTCAGTTCCAATGAAAGGTTCAAGCCCAAAAAAGTCTTTCCCCTTTTCAGATGCTTACTCTAGATATCTCATGATGTGTTTTGTTATTCTACATATGCAGTTTTTCCACATTTACTAGCAGTCCACAGGAAGCTGCCTGTTAATGATATTTAATAAGCAGAACAGAAAAGGACTAAATTAAAACAGCAATTATACAAAGATAGCAAACACAGCATTGAAAAAGATGTCTTATTTTAAAATTATATTAAACAATACAATTTCTATCTTTACATAAGCCTGGTTGAAAAATTGAACCAAGCCAAGACCATTATTTCTGATAGACATTTATGCAAATCTCGACTAAACAAGGAATTCTTGGAGGCTAGGAACAGACTGATGGTAACTCATCTATGATGGGACTGAACAAATAGGATTCATTTAATTATATATAACACCAACATTAGTATTTGGAAAGTCAGTTGACGTTGTTAAACTCTTGTGCCTAGTTTAAATGATACATTAGTTGATTTTAAAGCTTTCATTCTTTAATTTCTTTAATTTCATTAACAGTCACTTCGAGTATTGAAACCAGTCAAAAAAATGGCAAAAGCAGATGTGTCTCTCTGTTGTTTTCTGTTTCTTTCTTAAGTAGCTCTTCAGCAAGTTTGATTTTTATTGCCTTAACCCAATGGGTTTCTTTCATGGACTTTCACTGTCAGGGATTTAACCAAAATTATTTATTTAGTCTTTCAGGGATAAAAGTAGTAAAGCCAGTATTTCTTCTTCATCCATGATTGCCCTTGAATGGCTGACTTGGTTATTCCAGAGGCACCCTTACTGCTATGATTCTAACGTCACATGTAGGTAAGACCAGGTGAGTATGGAAGATTCTAGAGTCACATGTAGGTAAGACCAGGTGAGTATGGAAGATTCTAGAGTCACATGTAGGTAAGACCAGGTGAGTATGGAAGATTCTAGAGTCACATGTAGGTAAGACCTGGTGAGGCTGGAAGATTTTCTTCTCTAAAGAACAGTAGTGAACCAATCAATGGCAATTTTACGGTCACGAGTGCTGGGACCAGCTTCATATTCCAATCTCTTTTTAAATTAGTTGAATTTAAATTCGATCTGATGCTCCGATTGGAATTGAATCTGTGTCCTCAAAGCATTAGTCTGTGACTCTGAATCACGAATACAGTAACATTACTGTTATGCTACTGCCATCTCTTGTCCTTAAACATATCTTTAAGTAGTCAGGGGAATTACCAGGCAAGAGAACTTGCAACTCATATTATTTCCAAGGTGCATGTGATATTTGAGACAACAATGTGCATTAATTTATTGCTTAAGTTATTTAGGGAACCAACAAAGTGAAGCAGTAATGAAGAAGTAATGATGCAGTCCTTGTTCTTACTATGTCTGCTGAAAAATGGCAATTTCAATAACTGCCATTCTCTCATTCGTTTGGTGGAGAGCTTGACTGTCACTAAAATGTCAACACTTGGAAAAGATATTCCTTTTGATCAATTGCAGTCTGAATTTCTGCCCAGTGCATCATTTTGAATCTTCAGTAACTGTTGCTAAATGAATTTAAATTATGTTACAAATGTAAACAGTACAAACAATAATGAGAGTACACATCTTAATGCAGGTAAACATGACACCGGATCTCTTCTCCATTCAAGGTAATGTCTCTGTTTATGCCATAACTGCAACATTGAAGAGTTTGAAGGAAATAAATCTGCAAAAAAATGATTTTGGCATCATTTTAATGAAAACCATAATGAGGAGGTTGGTTATTTAATTGGGGTCTTGTGCTAAGACTAATTGCAGAAATTACAACAAAGTTCATTTTGAAAACATTTATATGCATCACAGGTCTAATGCAGCAACAAAACATACAATGAACACCAGCAGTGTCATACACTAGTGTTGAACACAATGCAGTAGTCCATTGCAGTGAATTAGAAACATTCTCACTTCATTGGAACTATTTCTCAACAACTACAGAAGGACAGTCATGACGAAATGAAACACTAAATGCAAAAAACATGCAAAATAAAAAGTGCACATTTTTCATTTGAAAATGCTGATTATTTGCCCTCCCACTCCTCCTCCCTCGCAACCTTTAGAACCTGAAAACTACTGACTGTGATTCAACCTCTTCCAGACAGAGCATAATGACAATCTGAACAGACAGCTTCTTCAGAATATTTGTGTTTTACTCAATGACTGTTTAGCAGGAATGGTTCTTCTATTGAGGCCTGCTCATTTTATCATTGTCCTCCTCTCTCTTTGCTCCTTCATCACCTCTCCCTTCTTCCTCTTAACTCTTAGAAGGCCAACCATTTTCACTCTTTGAACTATAAAGGAGGCCTGAGTGCCAGATGGCCAGGACCCTGAAAATGAAGTGAATTGACAGGGAATGTAGATGGTCCATCATTAACACAATTAAGCATTAATATTGAAAAAACTTAATGTTTCAATACTTCTAAGTTGACCATTTCAATGAACATGAGCGTAATAAATTCTTTATTGAAAATAATAATGAAGATGAGATGCTGTATTAATCAGAAATAAGTTGAACAAACTCTATCATGCAGCATAAGATTGGCAAATAAAAAAGTTTGTATTTTATCCTAGTCGTAGGTTTAAGATTGGGAATCTGCTTATCCCCTGTAACTAAGGAATTATGACTGGATTACCCTCAATGGCGTAAAAGAAAACATATATCACATTGAACAAACCATCCGCTTCTGAATGGTCAGACAGTGTCGACTATTCAGCAGAGGTAGAAAATAATGCAGCTTGTGTCATTTGTTTTTAAACTGATGATCAAGATACAAAAGTCAAAATCATCTGAATTGGAACAGGTATAATATTCTTCATGTACCCTTTTCATGAATGCTTACCAACGTCAAATGTGTCCTTTGGAAGTTCTGATTGCATGCACTTTCTAGCACCTTAACAGTGAATGCTGAGTAGCAACATGGATGGTAGCAGAGAATCTGGGAATACTTTTAACCTAACTCTTTGGGTGGAAATCCCACATGACCAGGTAGAACACAAACTTTAGACTCTAGCTAATGCTAACTTCAACTGAGAATAAAGCAGACAGGCTGTCAAACCAATGTTGCACTTGATCCTGTCATTTACCCGATGGGTTAGTCAGGTTAATTGCACCCAATGTGAATGCTTTGAAAGTCTATGACGTGTTAAAGACAAGGATTTCCCCAGGCATTTACAGCAAGGAGATTGAAGAGCCATAAGCCTTTTTAATCACCCACACAAACATTAACTTCTGATTGCAGCGAACACTTTCCAAGTTTTGATCATTGTTTTACTAAAACTAGTGGAAACCCCTGTAAATAAGTAATAATTTACTGCTTACATGCAATGGTGTGGTATTTTGATTAATATTAAATCTGAACTTCCAAAATGCAGTTGCTAATTATTGTACAGCCACCGACTTGAAGAAAGTTCTAGACATTTTCGGGTGACTGATTGTAAAGAAAACAGTTAATGTACAAGAAACGTCATCTGCACGATTGAAATTTAAAAGAAAAACTCTATGAAAACATGCAGTGGATTTGTTATATTGATAAAATGAAGACAGGAATAGAACTATTGAATTAATTACCAGTATGTGGCATAATTTTACCAGCATCAGCTTGTTCCTGAGGGACCTTTCTCTCATGAACTGATCGAGTTCGCTGACTTTTTATTGTGTGATCTCCCATCAATCCATATTCTAAGGATAGAATAGAGGTTTATGAAAGGTCTGCCATTGCATAATTCACACATTTACATTTGTATCTTACTCATTCTTACTGATTTTAATGACAATGTTATGAACAAGACAGGTACCAAATCTGTTGTTACTCGATGTGGTAAAATAACAAATGCACTTTCTTTTTTTTGTCGTTGGCTTGGGTTTAGGAATCTCCTTTGTGTGCTGTGAAGAGAGAAAGAGCGAGGACACGAGCCACTTCTTTGTGAACGGGTTGGCAAATTCTGCACACATAGTCGCATGAGGATTACAGGAACAATAGACCATTCTGTGCGCCGAGATTTCCCCTTGTAAAATTAGAACAATGTGTCAAAAAAAAACTGAAAAAGTTCTTCACCTTCTCTTGGTCAGGTGCTTTTCAGAGAGTAATCTTTTTCGCTGTAATGTTAACATGTGAGGGACAGGAGAAAGTGGTCTAAGCGAAGTTTTTTTTAAAATGCTTTCATGGAATGTGGGCATCACTTTCAAGGGTTAATGTTTATTGCACAGCCCTAACAGCTTTTGAATGGAATGGCTTGCTCTGCCATTTCAGAGGGATGTTAAGAGTCAGCCACACTGCTGTGGTTCGGGAGTCATGTCTAGATCAGACCTGATATGGGTGGCTGATTTCCTTCTGTAGAGGACATTCATGAATCAGATGGATTGTTACAAGCATTGGTGGCTACAATGACTGAAACTAGCTTTCAATTCCATCAGTTGTCCAAGAACTGGACCTTGAGATTACACATCCAGTGACATTGCTATTAATCTTTTATTGACTGTAGTTCACTGAATATTCATTAAATTCTTTATTTGGATACTTGTTTCCTCATCCTCCTGTCATTCTCACTTGCCTTGAAAGTAAAAACTTTGGACAGTACTTTCCAAATCATTGAAAACGGAGAATCAAGCAGCTGGTGATCTATTACAAGCCAAGTTGGCTCTAATGATCAAAACCAATTTCATCCATGTGAAATTTGAAGTCAAAGCCTGTTTAAGAGATGCAAGTTCAACAGTGCCTATTGTGGATAATACACAGACACACGCACAAAAATGTGCTTACACAACTTTATATTTGAAGGGACTTTTACCTCGAGTGCACAGAATAGTCTGCTTTTTCACAGAGAAAGGCTATTTAATACATTTGGTGTTTATAATCTACAAAACCTTCCTGTCATTCATCTCATCCTGTCAGTATATTTTTCTATTAGTTTCTCCCTCATCTTTATCTAGCTTGCTCTCACATGCAACAATTAAATTTACTCCATTAAAAATTAATTTCAGTCCACATCTGCGTTCATCTATCAATCACTCTCTTAAGGGTGAACTGCAACTTGTGCCTAGTTTTTGTCCAAATAGTTTGGGGAGTTGGGAGGCTCATGTGTGGGTTCCTGCCTGTATAAACATAGAGTTTGAAAGATAATGCCAACACATGGAGAAACAGCCTTTTCTTATAAGAAATTGAATGAAGGGAAGATAACTTTTCCTATCTTTCTTTGTCAAGCACAGGAAAGGACCCCACAGTGTTGAATGTGTTCTGGGAATTGTATCGAAACAAGCAGTTATGGAAAAGAGAGAAAACATCCTCCAGCAGTCAGAGATATCAAGAAATTACAGACAAAATCTCAACTGATTAATAATGGGCAAGTTGATGACAAATAGTATGTGCTGAGAGTGGCGACACCTAAAACTGACACTTATCAGAACCGTCTGACAATGGAGTTTAAGGGAAATGTTTTTCTTTCTTTTCTGTCTTTTGCTCCAGCAATCTATCAGCTTGTAATGCTGAGCATTGGAGATTGTAAGATACATATTGATTTGCCTGATTTTTTTAGGATGGGGTGGATAAATGGTAGATAGCCCATGCTGACTGGAAATGAGGCAGTACACAAAATATGCGTGCACTGTCTGGATTGCTGTGTGGCCAAGGGCTGGTCTGAACTGAGCAGCTGTTCCTTGTTTGCCTTTGGTGAACAGCAGGGTGCCCAAGTAACATTCCAAAGGAAGCTAATCCTCCAGGCCATCTTGCCTTGTTTAAGGTGCAGTTCCTGTCAAAGAGAAGTTGAAACAGTGTGCTGCAGTCTGTGGAAGTGACAACACCCTAGATGTACTGGTCAGTGAGGTAGAAGACAGGAAGGAAGTGATACCTCTGTTGGAGGTTGTTGAGATTGAGTAGGGTATGAGGGCACATGATGAAGGGAGTTAATTGTTCAGCATCTTGTTCCCGGGACATGGCAGTGCTGATGGAATAGGGTTAAAGACCCTATAGAGTGAATGCAGTGCTGCACATCACATTCCCTCACCCCATACACCTTTTATACCTCTCAATTTATCACATCCCCATTACATCACACGTAAATGGACACACTCCAATCTCTCCAGCAACATGTCCATCTGTGTGGCTCTGCAGCTCTGTGCATGGCTGCTCCATCACCCAAACACACTGACAGATACTTAGTGACACACTGTCCCTTCCCCTCAAGGAGGAGGACACCCACAAAAGTGGATAATGGGGAACCACCATACCTACATACCCACAGCATCGTCCAGGCAATGGTATGTACAATTATTAGCACAAGTGCCATTTGACCTGTGCCCAGAGTTGGTGGGACAACCCCAAGGCCATAGAAAATCACAACATTATGCACCCTCTCTGCTCACCCTTTCCTCTCATCCTGGTTGGAACCATGAAACAGAAACTGTTAAGAAGCAGACTGTGGACATTCTACTTAGAAGCCAACCCTCATCTACATTCAGATAGCCACGGGCTGCTTGGCTCCTGCAACCTCACACACAAGGCAGATGGTGAAGAAAGAGAACTCTGAGGGAGATGAGAGGTTGAGCAAGTTGTGCCAAAACACACTGGCATTTAGAAAAAAAGAAAAGTTATCTCATTAAAACAGATAAGATAACATAACACATGAGGAGACTTAACAGGGTGAATGTTGAGAGGATGTTTGCCCTCATGAGACAGTCTAGAATGAGGAGGCAGAAAGTGTCTCTCAGTTAAGACGGAGATGAGGAATAGTAACATCTTTAAGACGGCTATTAGTCCTTGGAATTCACGAACACTGCAAGGCAGTTAAATGACAGTCAAGGCTGAGTTAGATTTGTTTTAATAACAAGGGAGTTAAGAGTTATGGAGAGTGTGGCAACAGGAAAGTGTAATTGAGGCCCATTAGTTCTTATTGAATAGTGGAGCTGGCCTGATGAACTGAATGGCCTATTTGATTTGATCGCATGATTGTATATGACCCTGAGCACCACTTGCTCAACAACTGGCACTACACAAATGTTAGAGGTTAGTGTAGAGTCAGGATGAGTCACGTGGTCAGTCACAGGGCACATTTGGGTTGCAGCCAGAGCAAGGGAGATGGGTCTGTTCCTAATGAACTCTCCCAGAGGGACAATGTCATGCAAGAGTTTCATCAGTGCACACTCTGATGAGGACCTGGTCAGGGTGCACGATAGGGAGAAGCTGAGGCACACTTGGGTGTTAAATACATCGACAGGACTGTCAGGCACACTCTGAGGGCTGTGAAGGAAAGTGGATGAGTTCAGCGCCAGTATAGCACAGGACTTGGAAAGAAAGATGAAGGTTTTTAGAGATCTCTGACTGCTGCCATCCAGGCACAGACAGCTACCATCATAAAATGTGAATAGTTGTGATCAAAGGGACCTTTTGTCTCAAACAGCAGTTCAGCAATTACCCACAGGAAATTACAAGGATTGCTGTCCCTGATCAAATTCCAGTGGCTCTGCAGAGTACGTTCCTGCTGCCATCTCTCAAGATGGCTACACCCATGCTGCTTAACTGTTGATTGCCTGGGTGCACGCCCTTTTGCAGCTCTGCCTGTTGAGGCCAGGGTGGTGCAGACTGAAGCTGAAGATGGCCTTGGGTGAAGCAGGGGCTTTCACACAAGGACATTCACAGTCTCCTCTGATGAGAGTCAGCAGCTTTTCCCCAGTCATGCTGCAGTCGTGCTGCACTGGCACAGGCAGTGTCATTAGCAGGACAGACACTAAGCAGATGCACAGAAACTGATCAGTTCTGTTGTCCTTTTTATTAATAGTATGTTGCTGGATGGTGTTGATTTATGAAGGCACTGGCTGCGGATTCTTGTTGAATGATGTTAGTCAAGAGAACTTTGCATTGTGGAATCTGAGATAATTGCAAGAATAAGATGGATCAATGTTGGGGTAATTAACTTCAATTGAAAGGAATCCTTACACACAGTGTGAGCCTCTCCCTCAGTGTAACTGTTGTATGTGGTGTCTATCCTTTCTCCTCTTCTAATGCTGGAGTCAGAAGATACCTGCTGGAACAACAGAATTGTACATTTGTTGAAGACAGAATGCACCTTGGCAAACACGGACACCCTCTCAAGAATGTGCTGCACAGATTCCATGCTCATGTGTGAGGCCATTGTTTTGTGAGCCCTGTGGTTTGCTTCACAGCTCCGTAAATCTCTTCTTTGTGGAATGGCAGGTGGCTGTCATGAATCATGTGTGGAGCGAGTGCTCCCTGTCTTTTTTTAATTCATGAGGCCATTGTTGGCTAGGCCAGAATTTATTGCCCATCGTTAGTTGCCTCAGAGATGGTAGTAGAAGGTAGAGAATTGCGACCATCCTTGGGCTACAGGGACATCCATAATTCTGTTAGAGAGAAAGACCCAGTGGCAGTAAAAGAACTGCAATAAATTTCCAAGTCAGATGGTGAGTGGTTTGGAAAGGAACTGGCTGCTAGTAGTGCTCTCATGTATCTATTCCCTTTGTTCTTCTTAGATAAAAGTAGTTATGGAAAGTGCTTTCTTAGGATTATTGGTGAGTTTCTGCAATGCATCTTGTGCGAGCAGACATCTTGCTGACTGTACTGGAGACCTGAAGATGAGACAGAATACCTGACTGTCACAGGGTCAAAGGATTGTAGGTGTTGCCAGGAAACTGCTTATTAAAAATGACAGGGTGAAAATAGTTATCACAGACATTGTGGCAAGCATTATCCTCATCCTGATTGAGGTTTAGGGTCTTTGGGTGATAGGTGACAGAAATCTATCAATGCAAAGTCCCTTGACTACTCCTAGCTAATCCAAATAGAAAGGTCTCCCTCCCAACAGAGGCTTTGCATAACTATCTCTTCTTTGGTTGTCCTGCTGATGTTGTAGAGAAAATGGCACTGCAACTGCCAGGACAAGCACTGAGCCAATACATTTCCAACCCTGTGCCACACAGAGTAGAGTTGCAAAGTGAAAAGTTACAAGAACAAAGGAATACAAGGTCCCATTGATATCCTTCGATGAAGATTATGAGAGGAGACTCAAATGGAGCCAAACACTGGCAAAAACTGGTCAGGCTGAACAGTCTGATTTTTTAAAATTGATTTATTACTGTTCAACAGAAGGCCATTTGAGCCATTGAACCCATGTTATGTTGTGCTGTACATTCTCTGCAAAAGTCTCTTCAATTAACTATTCTCTCATAGCTCAATGTCTACAGTGGTAGCCTCTTTCATGCAAAAGACAGGTGGGTTGTTCCAAAGCTTCAAGTGCTGGTATAGATCACTCTTCGAATAGATTGCTGGCTCATTGCCAAAGGGAAGAAATGGTCACCATCATGACCACATGGTAGGATAGAACATATATAAAGAAATAATGGTGACTTAGAAAGGCACATGATTTTCATAGGATATTTTAATCTAAATATTGACTGGGAAAGTCAAAGGCAGCATAAATAAAGAGTTCAAAAAATGTTTTTGGTATACTTAGATAGAACAGCATGTTACGGGAGCTGATCAGAGAGCAGGATATATTAGATCTGGCACGGTGTAATGAAATCAGATTAATTAATGAGCTCATATTGTGGGAGCTTCTCGGTAGCAGCAACCATATCTAATTGAATTTTACATTACATTTGAGGGAGAGAGGAGTGGTTGAATATTTCTTTTTGAAAATTTAAATGAGGACATTTATAAGGGCATGAACACAGAAAAGGCTAAAGTGAATTGGTAAATTAGGATGAAGGATAGGTAATTAGAGAAACAATAGCAGAGATTTAGGAGGGGATATTTCAGAATACACAAAATAGTTACATTCCAAATAGTAAGAAAAATTGTAAGGGATGGACCAACCATTTGTGGTTAATCATGGAATCCCTACAGTGTGGAAACAGGCCCTTCGGCCCAAAACGTCCACACCGACCCTCCAAAAAGTAACCCACCCAGACCCATTCCCCTAACTTGTTATGCTATATTTACTCCTAACAAATGCACCTAGCTTACACATCCCTGAACACTATAGGTAATTTAGCATGGTCAATTCACCTGATCTACCCATATTTAGACTGTGGGAGGAAACCGGAGCACCCGCAGGAACCCCACACAGATACGGGGAGAATGTGCAAACTTCACACAGTCAGTCACCCGATGTTGGAATCAAGCCTGGGTTCTTGGTGCTGTAAGGCAGCAGTTCTAACCACTGAGCCACCATGTTAAAGATATTATCAAATGTGAAGAAAAAAAAATTGTTTAAACTGTACACCAGAAAATTGCACAGAATATATAAGAAAACTAAAAAGTTCATGAGGGAAAAATCAAAGTGCAAGAGAAAGCCAGCCAGATGCATAAAACAGTTAGTAAGAGTTTCTATAAATATTTGGAATGAAAAGAGGTTAGCAAAGTGAGTGCTGATCCCAGAGAAAGTGAGGCTGGAGAATTAATAATAGAAAATAAGGAGATAGCAGATTAACGGCCAGTAGTCATAGTAAACATTGATAATAACAACATAGGTTAAAAAAAAGGGATGACGTCCTAAAAGCAAAATATAGAGAGCTAGCAAGAAATTTGAAATGTAAGACCTCAAAGGTAATTATCTCAGGATCACTACTGGTGCCATAAGCAAGTCATGAACTAGTAGAACCAGCAGGATATATAGGATGAACACATGGTTGAAAAAATGGTGTGGGGTGAGAATTTCAGATTAGTGGGGCATTTGAACTGGTTCTGGGGGAGGTGGGACCTGCATAAATGGGACGGGTTACACCTGGGAAGGATCTAGACACACATCTTTTGCGGGGGGTGGTGTCTGGGGAGAGTTTAAGTTTGTGTGGCAGGGAATGGGAAGTAGGGAATGGGATGCAGAGATTGTGAGAGAAGAAGAAACTAAGGCTAAGAGGAATAAGAACAAGGACAGGCAGGGAAACTCTGCTGAAAAGAGCAGGGGAGATGGTATGAAATGCATGTGTTTCTATGCGTGAAGTAAAATAGGCAAGGTAGATGATCTTAGAGCTTAGGTAACTACTTGGAACCAAGACATTATTGCAATTAAGGAGATTTCACTGAAAGAGGAACAGGACTCGTAGCTGAATGTCCCAGGGTTTACTTGTTTCAGTTGTGATAGAAGGGGATGTAAAAGGAGTGGGGGAGTTGCATTACTTGTAAAGAGGAATCTCACAGCTGTACTGCGAAATGGTACATTAGAGGATTCGAGCAGCAAAGCAACATGGGTAGAACTCAGGAATAGGAAAGGTGAAATCACAATGTGGGGTAAACCTCGGGCCTCTCAACAGTCAGTGAGAGATAGAGGACAGAGTATGTAGGCAGATTTTGAAAGATGCAAACGCAGCAGGGTTGTTGTGATGGGTGATTTGAACTTCCCCTATATTGATTAGAACCCGACTGGTACAAAAAGTGAAGTCACATATTATTGGGTGAACTGGCAAGATGGAACTTGCTTAGTCATAGGAGATAGAGGGTAGTGGTGGAAGGATGCTTTTTGGATTGGAGGGTTGTGTCTGGTAGTGTTCCCCAGGGATGGAGAATTTTGAGTGAGGGTGGCTGTTTGAGGGTAAATCTACATCAGACATGTAGAAGTATTTCAAACAGCAGTTTATAAGAGTTCAGGAGTGACACATTACTACAAGAATGAAGGATTGATAGGGCAAGGTACATGAACATTGGATGATGAGGGATGTTATGACCTTGGTCAAAAAGTAAAAGGAAGCATACATAAGGTCTAGGAGGACTGGAACTGATGAAGCCCTTGAAGTACACAACGGAATTAGGAAATAACTTAAACAGGGAATTAGATAGGGTAAAAGGGGTGATGATAAGTCATTAGCAAACAGGGATAAGGAGAATCCCAAGGCTTTTTATACATATATAAAAAGCAAGAGGGTAGCTAGGGAAAGGTTTGCCCACTCAAGGACAAAGGAGAGAACCTATGTTTGGAGCCACAAGAGAGAGGTGAGGTCCTCAATGAATACTTTGTGTCAGTATTCACCAAAGAGAAGGAATTGATGGAAAAATATCTCAGGGAAGGAAGTGTTGAATTTCTAAGACAAGTTGCTATTAAAAAGGAAGACATGTTGTGCATCTTAAAAAGTATTAAGGTTGATACGTTCTCAGGTCCTGATGGGATCTATTCCAGAATATTAAGGGAGGCAGCGAATGAATTGCCGGAGCATTGACTGACATTTTTGTACCCTTTTTGGCCACAGGTGAAGTCCCAGAGGACTGGAAAATAGCCAATGTTGTCCCACTGTTTAAGAAGGGAAGCAGGGATAATCCAGGGAATTACAGGCCTGTGAGCCTCATGTTGGTAGTAGGGAAATTATTGGAAAAGATTCTCAGGGACAAGATCTATATGCATTTGGAAGCAAGTGATCTTATTAGCTATAGACCGTGGGGTTTTATATGGTGGAAGTCATGCCTCACAAACTTGATTGAGTTTTTTGTGAAGTAATAAAAGGGAGAAAAGCAGTTGATGTCGTCTATATGAACTTTCTATCACCAGGTTTTCGTCCAAAAGGTTTGTTTGGAAGTACTAGCTTTCGGAGTGCTGCTGGTAGTTCGACTGGTGCAAAAAGTGAAGTCACACGTTATCGGGTGAGCTGGCAAGATGGATGCTGAACTGACTTAGTCATAGGAGACAGAGGTAGCGGTGGAAGGATGCTTTTTGGAATGGAACGTTGTGACTGGTGGTGTTATACAGGGATGAGTGCTGAGACCTCTGCTGTTTGTTAACTACAGAAATTATTTGGAGGAAATTGTGACAGGTCTAATTAGAAAGTTTGCAGACGATACAAAGGCATGTGGTGTTGCAGATAGTGAGGAGGATTAGCAAAGCATATAGCAAGATATAAATCAGTTGGAGGCATGGGCAGAAAAATGACAGATGGAGTTTAATCCAGACAAATGTGAGGTGATGCAGTTTGGAAGTTGAAGTACTGGTGGAAATTATATAGTGAATGACAGAGCCCTCAGGAGTATTTATATGCAGAGCCATCCGGGTGTGCAGGTCCACAGATCACTGAAGTTGGCAGCGCAGTAGATAAAGCTGTCAAAAAGGCCTACGGCATGCTTGTCTTCATTGGAAGCGGTATTGGGTTTAAGGATAGGCATCAAGAGCTGAAAAAGCACAGCAGGTCAGGCAGTATCCGAGGAGCAGGAGAGTCAACGCTTCGGCAAATGTCCTTCATCAAGAATGAGACTGTGAGCCGAGGAGGTGATGCGTTAAATGGGAGGTGGGGTGGGGCTGGGGCAAGGTAGCTGAGAGTGCGATAGGTAGATAGCGGTCGGGGTAATGGTGAGTCTCACAGCCTCATTCCTGATGAAGGCTTTTGCCCGAAACATAGACTCTCTTGCTCCTCGGATGCACTTCCAGCACCACACTCTCGACTCTCATCTCTAGCATCTGCAGTCCTCACTTTCGCCTATAAGGATAGGCATGTTATACGACAGCTTTGTAGAATTTTATTTAGGTCTGACTTGGAATATTGCATACATTTCTGGTCACCACATTACCAGAAGATGTTGATGCTTCAGAGAGGATACAGAAAAGGTTTATCAGGATGTTGCCTGGATTGGGAGATTTTAGCTATGAAGAAATGTTGGATAGACTGGGTTTGGTTCCACTGGAATGCAGGAGGTTGAGGGACGACCTAATCAAAGTTTTTAAGATTATGATAAAGTGGAAAGCATGAGGTGTTTTTCCCAGGGTGGAGGGGTCAATTACTCAGGGACACAGGACACAGTTTCAAGGTGCGGGGTGGGGGGGTGGGGGGTGGAGGGCATGTTTACATGAGATGTGAGAGGCAAGTTTTTCGCACAAAAGGTGGTAAGTGCCCGAAATGCACTGCCAGATGAGGTTGTGGAAGCAGACACAATAGTAATATTCAAAAAGTACCTGGACAAATACATGAATAGAACAGAAGAGAAGGAGACAGATGCTGTAAGTGAAAACAGTTCCAGTAAGGAAGGGCAAAATGTGTTGATGCAGGCTTGGAGATCCAAAGGGCCCGATTATGCATTGTCTTGTTTTTTGTTCTATGAATTGAGTAGATAGTTTGCATCAGTCTTCATTGTAGAAGATATAAGGAACATCCTAGAAGCAGCAGTAAATCATAAAATGGAAGAGACAGAGGAACTCAGAAAAATTATCATCTCCAGAGAGTTGGTGCTAAATAAATTCTTGGAGCTGCACCGAATTGACTTAATCTTAGGTTCTTAAAATAAATGGCTCATGAGATAATTCTTGCACTAATATTAATTTTTTCCAAACTGTTTTGTTTTGGAGGTCCCATTAAATGAAAGGTAGAAAATATAACTCCTTTATTTTTAGTGGAGACAGAAAGTTCCAATCTACAGGCCAATAGCTTAACATCTGTCACAGGGAAAATATTAGAAGCTATCATTAACAAAGTTATTGCAAGCACTTGGATAAATCCAAATGGTCAGGCCCAACAACATGGCTTTGTGTAAGGGAAATCATGTTTGACAATCCATTGGAGTTCCTTAGGAAAATAATATGTGCTCTGAATAAAGTGGAAATGGTGGATTGTATTGTATTTAGAATTCCAGAAAACATTGGATGAAGCACCACATGTAAGTTTATTGCTGGAAATAAAAGGTCAGGTTGATAGTACGCAATGAGTGATGTGCCACAGGGATTGTTCCTGAGGCCTCAGCAATTTACAGTTCATGTAAATAACTTTGATGAAGGGGCTTCAGTTATGGCTGCCAAACTGGCTGATGATGCGAAGATCAGTAGGAAGGTAAGTTGTGTAGACAACATATGGAAGCTACAAAAACACATAGTAAAGTAAGTGGACAAAAATCTGGCTAACTGAGTATATTGTGGAAAAATGTAAAATTGTCTATTTTAGCAGGAAGAATGATATTGAAACTTATTATCTAAATGAAAAGAGGTTGCAGGACACTTCGATACAGAGGGACGTCCTTGTGCATGAATGGCAAACCATTAGGGATACAACTATAAAAAGTAATTAGGAAAGCTCAGCTTATTAAAGAAATGTAAGTGCATTAGAAACAGTTAAGAGAAAGTTCACCAAACTACTACTTGGAATGGATGAATTGTCTTATGAAGAAAGGCTAAACAGGTGAGGGTTGCATCATTGGAGTTTAAAAGAATAAGAGACTTAATTAAAAAATAAATGATTCTAAGCAGTCTTGATAGCACATATGTGGAAAGGAAACTTCCTTTTATAGGTCAATATAGAACAGGAGTCACAGTTTAATAATTATGCATTATTCATTTATACAGAGATGAGGCAAAGTTTTTTCTCTTAGGTAGTTTGAATGTTTTTGGATATCTCTTTCTAAAAAGGTGATGGAAGCAGAATCCTTGAATATTTAGAAGACAGAGTTAAAGAGATACTTGCCATGTGTTTGGGATTGTGGATTTGAGATTACAGTCAGATCAGCCATGATTTTAATGAATGGTGAAACAGCCTTGTGTGGCTGCATGTCCTACTTCTGCTCTTTTATATTGAAGTCAGGCTTGGTTAACATTGAGATGTTGGACTCCAAACTGGCATTTCCATTCATTTCTCCAGGCTAGAGAATCCAGCTGGGAAATGGGCTTGCTGCTTGAAATAGGCAGCTCATTGAGCAGAACATTTTAGGCCCCCTTTAAAACTGGAATCGGCACTCTTCTATTCTTTCATAAGGTGTAGGTCAGCCTTTAGTGTTCATTCCTAATTGCCCTGGAAAAGGTATCAGTGGGCTGCCTTCTTGAACTATTACAATTTATGTTGTATAGTGTGTATCCTTAAGGAGAGAATTTCAGATATCTAATCCAGTGTCAGTGAAGGAACAGCAATTATCTTCATGTCAGGATGGTTTATGACTTGGAAGGAAAGATCCAGGTGGTGATGCTTTCCTTTATGTCCTGACATTGTCCTTCTAGATAGGATTTGGGAGGTGCTTCAGAGGATTATTAGTGAGTTGCAGATGTACATCTTGTATCGAGTATATTACTTGCCACTTCTAACCTTTAGCTTGAAAGTTGTTTAGATTTTACTGCACATAGATATGGACTGTTAAAGTATCTGAGGAGTTGTTAATAGAACTGAATGTCACACAATCATCAGTAGTTATCCTCACTTATAACCTTATGATGGTGTGAAGGTCATTGCTGAAGTGCAACTTGAGCAATAAGGCTGCTAATTCTATATTAGCACTATTATTGCCCAGTCAACGCCAGACAGTGTAAATCAATACTAGAAGCTCTTATTTCCAATCTATTTTTCTGGGCTTTCTTTACTCTATTTCAAACTAATACAGTTCATACATTTGGTAAGATTTAACTAAAATAATCTGCTAAAATCTACATTCCCAACTCTCCTTATTATCTAGTCAACACAGACAGCACTGCAGTTTCTCCATACCAATCTCAACCTTCTTTTAATCAATCTGAATAATTCAGTCTACGTCTTTGTTATAAGCTGTCTTGCATTCAGGAATTATTCATGATTTTTCTCCCTTTGCACCCTCTCAAGTGTGTCAACATATTTTTCGATGTAAAGTGACCAGAGCAGATGCACATTTTTTAATATGGTCTTAATTAGAGGTAGAATTAACATGAGATACTCCAACTTGTTGCTTGGTTTATTATGGTCAAATAATCCCTTAAACCTCCATGATTGCTGTCTCACAAATCCCTGCTCTGTTCAATGATGAATCCCAATTGGATTGCTTCTCAGTATAACTATTCATAAAGCAATCAGGATTTACATTTTCCCCTCTTAAAATTGATTCATTTTTTATGTTCTTTGCTTTTATGCTTTCCACTGGCAAATTTATGTTTTCTTGCCTACTCCTAGCTATCCTTCATTGTATGGTGGTGGATCATGTTGCCATCTCAAAGACTATCTTTGCCAAATTGTGTTGAATGTTGCCATTTTTTACTAGAATCTTAGGTCTTCCTTCAAGCCTTAAGAGACAGTCAATGCTAAACGCCTGTGTTTCTTTACACAACTGTATTAGTATTTCCTATACTAATAGGAAACAGCGGAAAATAGGGGATGGCATGGTGGCTCAGTGGTTAGCACTGCTGCCTTACAGTGCCAGGGACCTGGGTTTGATTCCAGCTTTGAGTGAATGTCTGTGTGGAGTTTGCACATTCTCTCCATGCCTATGCGGATTTCCTCTGGGTGCTCCAGTTTCCTTCCACAGTCGAAAGATGTGCAGGTTAGGTAATATTGGCCATGCTAAATTGCCAGTTGTGTTTAGGGATGTGTAGATTACAAGCATTAGTCAGGGGAAATGTGAGGGATTGGGTCTGGGTGGGATACTCTTTGGAGGGTTGGTGTGGACTTGTTGGGCCAAATGGCCTGTTTCCACAATGTAGTGATTCTATGAATTCCATACAGATTCTATGCTGAGCCATATTTGGATATCATAGAAAGTGCAAAAGAGGCCATTTAACCCATGGAGTCTGCATCTATTCTCTGAAGAGAACCTCACCCAGGCATAGCCCCCCTCCCTATCCCTATGACCCTACATTTACCATGGCTAATCCACCTAGCCTGCAAATCTTTGGACTGTGAAAGGAAACTGGAGCATGGGAAAGACTTGCACACTCCACACAGACAGCCATCCAAGGCTGGAACCGAACCTGGGTTCATGGCGATGTGAGGCAGTGATGCTAGCCATTGAGCCACTACACTACCCCAGTGACTTCTGCTTTCTTCATTTCAATTATTTTTCCATCTACCTCCTTCCTAGTTTATTGGCAACCTTTTCAAGTAATTCTTTGAAATATTTACATGGAGACTATCTGTTATCTATCAAGCTACAAACTCACTGCCCTCTATAGAGATGTCCAGTTATCACAGAATCACAGCTTTGTTAATATGTCAAAGAAGACCACTTGGCTCATCACATCCTCACTGATGCCAGTGCTCTCTTGCCTAGTCTCTGAAAGCTTGTGCATTTTTTCTATTTGAATAATCATCTAATGTTTTGAATGAGTAACTTGAAGCCACCTCTACTATGCTTTCAGACAGTGCATTCCAGACCATAAGTACTCACTATGAAAATGCTTACTCTCATGTCACATTTGCTTCTTTCCCAAAATTCTTTAAGTCTGCTCTCCGGTTCTCAATCTGTATCCACTTTCACCAGACTCTTCATGATTTGAAAACATCTAGCAAATCTCCTCCTTTCCAAGGAAAATGGTCCCTAATTCTCCAATCTTTCAACATAACTAAAGTGCCTTATCCTCATTTTTGTAAACTTCTTCTGTACTCGTCAGAACTGTACACAATTCTCCAACTGAAATCTAACCAATATCATATACAAGTTGAACATAAACTCTATGTTCTTACATTGTATGCTTTACCAACAGTTCTGTCTACTTTCCTGTCACCTTTAATGTCTTATATACATATACACCTCGTTTCCATGGTCCTGCACATCCTTTAGAATAGTAATTTTTATTTTAGATTTTTTGACCAGTTATATTAATCTTACTCAACCTGTTCAGAAATGTTATTATACATCTCTGGAACAGGTAGCTTTTGAACCCAGGTCTCAGAGACAGGGATACTGCAACTGCACCAGAAGAGCCCCAGTCTTTATGTTATGCTTTCTCTACATATTCTTTGTACCCAGGTGCATCATCTCCCCATTCTCTGCCTTGAACTTCATCTGACACCTATCTCTCCACTCTATCAACATTACAACATCCTTTTGGAGTTCCATACTGTCCCCTCACAGTTTACAATTCATCCAAGATTTGGGTAATCTGCAAACTTTGAATTTGCGCCATTCACACCAAGACTGAGATTTTTTTACAGGAAAGATAAGAAGAAGCAAGGGTCCAAGTACAAACCTCCTGGAAATTCCACTATAAACCATTTTCCATCTGAAAACTATTCATTATATATTACTTTTTGTTTCCTACTCCTCATCAATTTTGTATTCAGTTGATACTCTTTCTATTATTCCATGATACTTTCCTCACAAGTCTGTCGTGTAAGGTCAATGTGCACCACATCAATAGTTTTCTCCTCCTCAACCCTATCTGTTACCTCTTCAAAAGTCCCCAACAAGTTAGTTAAGCATGATTTTCTCCTCCCAAATCCACACTGATTCTTCTGTTACTTGACCTACTTGGCTTACCTTATTCCTAAGAACCAGATCTAGCAATGCCTCCTTTCTTATTGGATTGGCATATACTCTGTAGTAATTTCTCCTGAATGTGAGGAGAATTTAGGAACACTTGGCCCTTACTGACCCTAACACAATTACTATACCAGTAAGGGCAATTAAAGTCCCCAGTAATAACATCTCTATGATGTCTACACTTCTCAGTAATTTCGTTGCAAATTCGTTCCTCTAGATTCTTCCCAGTTGGTAGTCTATATAGTATATTGAGCAATGTAATTTCACCCTTTTTCCTCCTTAGTTCCAACCAAATTGATTCTATTCTTGAGATCTCTGCAACATTCTCTTTCTGCTGTTCTGCAATGGTCTCCTTATCCAAAATAACACCCATATTTCTTCCCTCTCTCCTAATCTTTATGAACACCTTGTAACCATGAATATTTAACATCCTGTCTTGCCCTTCCTTCAGCCAGATCTCCATTATCACCCACAGCATCATAGTGCCACAAGGCAATCTGTGCCTGTAACTCGCCAATCTTATTACTTTATGTATGCAGTATAACTCTGAGTTACAGTTCATTCATTTCTCCTTTGTCAGAACCTCCACCTATTAAACTATATTCTCTGCTCCAGTCTGCAATACCTCGCTCAGCATTTTGTGCACCCTACTATTTTCTGATATTCTCTACTGGTTCCAACACCTCAGCTGAGCTAACTTAAGCCCTCCCCCAAAGCACTAGCAAAATGGTCACAAACAACTCATTCTCAACTCTGTTCAGATGCAATATAGATGGCTTGTCCAGGTGCTAACTCCATCAGAGCCAGTCCTTGTGTCCCAGAGATGTAGAGACTTCCTTACTACAACACCTTTCTATTCATACATGCATTTGTGTTAGCCTTCTATTTCTATGCTTACTTGGACATGGCACTGGGAATAATCCAGAGATTACAAATTTAGAGATTCTATTTGCTAATTTTCTGCTTAGTTTCCTAAATTCAGATTGCAGGACTACTTTTGCCAACCTACCTTTTCTCATTTGTACTCAACATGGATTACAATCTCTGGCTGTTTGTCTTTTCTGTGAAGAATGTTTTGCAATCATTCAACAACATCCCTAACACTGAGGAGGCAACATCCTGGTGTCACATTTATATCCGAAGAAGCGCCCCTCAATTCCCCTAAATGAAGAATCCTCATCAGTGCTGCCTTCTTCTCTAATAGCATATTAAAAAAGAATAAGTAATTCAGAAATTATGGAGAGTAACTCATCTCCCATTTCATGTCCACCATCTTCAAAGCACAAAAATGTGGTAGAATATTCTCCTCTTGCCTGGATGAGTGCAGTTCCAACAACACTTTAGAAATCTGACAACATCCAGGACAAAACAGTCTGCCTGATTGGTACCCTGTCCATTATCTTTAACATTCAGTCATTTCACCATCGATGCACAGTAGCAACAGTGCGTACCAACTACAAGATACACTATAGTTACTCATTACGTTTCCTTGATAGCACTTTCAAAAGCCATGACCACTACTATCTAGAAGGACAAGGGCAGCAGATACATAGGAACACCACCATCTAAGCAGCTCACTCGGCAATGTCACTAGGTCAAAATCCTGGAACATCTTTCTTTAAAAGAATAGTAGGAGGATTTACAACCCAACCACTACTAACAGTTCAAGAAGGCCACCACCTTCACGAGGGCATTTGATGAAGGGCAATAAATGCTAAACTTGCCAGCAACACTCACAGTTCATAAAAGCATTGTATAGTCCAGAAGCTAGGTTAGAACAGGTTGCAGGAGCTGAGTAGATGGGAGAATGAATGAAGTGGGAGTTCGAAAATCTTCCTTAATGAAGTGAACCTGTTGAAAGTTCCTCTTTTCCACATGTAACTGTGAGTAACTTGCTCAGCCCTCTTCCCCCTGTTCAATATCTTACTCTTTTAAATTGCCATCAGTGGATATCATCTGCTGTGCTGTTAACAGTTTGTATACAGTCAGGAACAAACTTTTTGGACAAAGCTTGAATGCAGTGCAGCCAATTAATTCAATTAAATTGGACCATCCATGATATTGATGAATTTTGCCACCATGCTATTCCTTGGAGTTGGTGTATTGCCATTCCCTTCAGAACGGATTAAGCCTGTTGGCTGAAGGTTTTCAGTGAGATCTATTTTGGGATTTATCCTTCTGTGTTGAAGCCTAAATAGGTAATTTTCACTGCGCTGGTAGTCTCCCATGACCATTGTAGCTTGTGCCATAAAAAAAGACTGAGGGGTGATGTAATGGAGATCTTTCAGATTATAAGGGGGGGTTGATAGAGTAGATATAGAGAAGATTTCATTTATGGAAGAGTCTTAAACCTGTGTCCACAAGTATAAGGAAGCCACAAATACAGCCAATAGGGAATTCAGGAGAACGTCTTTAACTGGTTTGAATGTGGAGTTCAATACTATATTGAGATGAATATTGAAGGATTTAAGAGAGATAAAGCTGTGTAAAGACACGGGAGGGAAAAGAATGGAAGGATACTGAAAGAGTGAGATTAAGAGAGCTGAGAGCATCAACACTGGAATAGACCAGCTGGACCACATGGTCTGCTTCTGTATTGTAAATCCCATGTAATTTTACATCAGATACTGAATTAGCTTGAAGTGGCATCACACTGACAGAAAGCATTTTCATTTATACTGGTATGCCTTTAGTAATAGGCTGTCCCTCGAGTATATTTAATGATTTGCAGAGAGGTAAACCTATGGACAGTAACCTGATTCCTCAGCATGTCAAGTTGGATGTGATCGGAGGTTTGACTTGAAGACTTAGGCTTTGATAACAGCAACCTGGGCACTCATTAGCCTGGGTTTGAGATCTGTATCAATGGGGCTTGGCTAACCACACACTTGTAGTTGCCATGTACTGTAGAACAGAACACCATTTCTCACAGAAGCAACTGAAAAGCATCATTCTACAGGTCAGAATATTTTACAAGGGCTTTAGTGACTCTTATAACTGATCCTGTTCAGAGAGCCATCTCTTGTTATAATTATGCTGTGAGACTAATCTCGGGCTACAGCAGCTGAGGCAGAGATTAATCTGGACCTCAGTCTCAACAGTATGGGCCTGGTCTTTTTCTCCCACCACCATTCTGCATCCAGACTGTCACTCACCCAGTGCCACCTCCTCATTCTGCACAACCCTCTGAGGTGCAGGTACCTGTCTCCGCGCTCGGCATAGCTGGTGCTGTGAAGACTTGGCTTTCTCAGAGTCACATAACGTTCTGGCTTTCAGATGTCCCAGGCCTACAGAAGAAGAGCACATCAGAATGCTGCCACCGAGAAGCACTCTCAAATAGTTCCTGCAATGGCAATTTGAATCTTGCTATATTCTAGTGGTTCAGTGACAGTGAGTGAAAGTATTGGAACATAATAGAAATAGCCTCTCTCCTCTGGTCCCCCAGTGAGTTCATTAAATTCAAAGCCAATCTTGATAAATGCATTACAGGCCTTGTTGTGTTTGAAATACAACTTTCCAATCTTGGTCTTTGCTTCTCAATTGATTATAGGTTAGAATTTCCATGTTCATAGATCAAATGGCCTACCACCACTTCTCACTTGTGCATTCTCTCAAAAGACTATAACTAATGGATTAAAGAGGACCAGAAGACATGAGTTGGAACTCCCAGAAGATTAAAGACTGACTGGACATTAAGCAGTTTCTAGCCTCTCAAGGTATTGGAGTGATTGATCCATTAATGTAGTGGGTGCTGAGCCTGAATGTTTTCAAGTAGGAACTGGGCTGATTCCTGGGCTAGGTTTAATTGTCTCAGGGGAGCCTGGACTGATTGATACAGGCATGGTGGAATGTCTATTCATAATGTCCCAGTCAGTGAGCTCCGTCTTGGTATCCTTTTCTAATTTTGTCTATTTTGTGCTGAAGATAGGAGAACAGATTTATGACATTAAAATTTTAAGAATCACTTTAATTTCTCATGTAAATGTCTTTATTTAGGACCAAGTTTTTCAGCAACATGATATAGTCAAATTTTACATGGATAATACTTTCAGATTCACAATCAGAAATTGCTAGAAAACCTCAGGTGGTCTGACGGCATCTGTGGAGAGAAAGCAGACTTCACGTTTCAAGTCCACTGACCCTTCTGCACATCATCTTCTTTAGTTCTGAAGAAGAGTCAGTGGACCTGAAATGCTAATTCTGCTTTCTCTCTATCGGTGTTGCCAGACTGGCTGAGTTTTCTCAGCAATTTCTGATTTGGTTTCTGATTTCCAGCATCTACAGATTTTTTGGGTATTTTTTGTTTCACATTTTGAGGTAATGTAATTCATTCCAGGTCTTTGGACCAGCTGATAATGAACTCCAACACTGGTTGGTGTCCATGGTGCTGAATTCAGCAGGAACCGGCTGTCCACGGGCATATAACAGGATTTCTGATGTTTAAAAAAAGAGAAATTGTGAATCCGCAAGCCCTGCTGTTATAACTAGTCCAAGGCACAGTATATGAAACATTAAGGATTTTGGGAGATAAATTATGCATTTACAGTTATAGAGTCATGCAACATGGAAACGGACCCTTTACTCCAATCAGTCCACGCCAACCATGTTCCCGAACTAAACTAGTCCCATCTGCCTACACTTGGCCAATATCCCTCAAAATTCTTCCAGTTCACGAACTCAGTCAAATGTGTTTTAAACATTGTAACTGTATCTGCATCCATCATTTTCTCCTCTCATTACACTCATGAACCACACTCTGTGTAAACGGGTTGCCCATCATGTTCTTTTCAAATCTTTCTCCTTTCACCTTGAAACTATGACCCCTAGTTTTGAACTTCCCCACCCGAGGGAAAAGAGTCTTTTCATTCACTCTATCTATGCCTTTTATAATTTTATAAACCTCAAAACCTCAATCTCCTGCAGTCCACTGAAACAAGTCCCAGGCTTTCCAGTCTGTTTTTATAAATCAACCCCCCCCCCCCCCCCCCCCCATTCCTGGCAACATCCTAGTAAGTGTTTTCTGAACCCTCTTCAGTTTAATATAACAGGGTGACCAGAACTGCACATGGTACTCCAGAGAGTCCTCACCGATGTCCTGTATAACCTCAACATGATGTCCCAAATCCTATACTCAAAAGTATGAGCAATGAAGGCAAGCATGCTAAATACTCTCTTAACCACCTGTGATGCTAATTTCAAAGAACTTTTTATTTGAACCGCCAAGTGTCTCTGTTCTACAACACTACCCATGGCCCTCCCATTAATTGTGTATAGCCTGTCCCTGTATACAATATCTCACATTTATCCAAATTAAACTCCATCTGCTGCTCCACAGCCCATTGACCCAATTGATCGAGATCTCTTTATAATCTTAGATGACCTTTTTTCCTATCCACTATGCCACCAATTTTGGTGTTATCTGTAAACTCACTAACCATGCCTCCTACATTTATTCCAAATCATTTACGTAAATGTCAGACAAAAATGGACCCAGTACCAGTCCCTGTGGAACAGCACTGGTCAAAGGCCTCCCCAAAAAAGGTTTCTATACACTGGAACAACTATTACTGGAAAATTTACAATACATGCACAAAGACCATTTACGTACGGATACAATGTGTTAGAGAACTAAGGTAAATGGAGTTGGAATAAATCAGTGATGATCAAATGGAATAGCAGAACAGACATAAAGAGCTGAAAACCTCATTCTATTCCTTTGATCAGTCAGCTGTGAAGACAACTGTTTACAGAACTGACAAAAGCATGGCAAAAGATGTGCAATGTTCAGAGTTAACAGCTAAGTGAGAATTTTTCTAAAATTCTAAAAAACCCTCATGTGATGCACCATCAGCTCCCAAATAGTATAGGCACAGGCATCTCCAGGCTTGCATTCAGCAGCTTCTTTCAGATTGTCTGCCTCAACACGGAAAATCAGAGGTGAATAGTTGAATTACTATGCCTTCGTATCCCCCAATGAAAGTAAGCTGATTTAGCTTTTCTAAAGCTGTTGCCTCCACAAGTGGAACAATCAGCAGCTGTGGGCTAATTTTGGTGGTCACCTACTTGGTTCTTTTCCCCCTGATCTTAACATCCTTAACTTACATTACTATTGGTGTTCATACCTTCAGTTACATGAGAACCCTCAACTCTGGGACACACCCCATCCAAGTCCCTTTACCTTGGCATCTCTCTCCTCTTTCAAAAGTCTCCTTATCATCTCTTAAACCCTTTTTGCTCAACTGTCGAATACCAATGTATGTAGCTTCATGTCAAATTTATTTTGACTATCGCTTTTGCTGACGATGAAGACAGTTTGTGAATGAGTCATCAAAGTCAACTCTGTTGCTGTTTTCACAGCTATTGTTAGGAATTCTGAGAATTTCCAGAGATTTTCTGCTTATATTTCAGATCTGCACCTTCCACAGTATTTGGATGTCCCTCTTGTTCCCATTGAAATTACTTGCATCACAATCTCTACTGACGTATCTCTGCTGCTAAAGGTTCTTCCATTAGGCTCAGATTGACATTATCCAAGCCAATGGCATTCTCTTTCCCCTCTTGGAGTTTGAATACTACTACTGAAGCATCTCTAATTGTCAGCTATGGCTGCTGGTAGTATTCATACCTTGGAATGAGAGAGCTGTGAGTGAAATGCCCACTCAATGAATTTGAGTAAAAAATTTATCTTGCAATATAGCACAGATAAGGGTTAATCAACTCATTGAATCTGTATTGTATTTATTCATGGTAACTGAGCATCATAATCCCCATTGCCTTACCAAGGGACAGGCAAAATAGAAAGATTCACCTTAGTCGAATAAGCCGAATATTACTGAGGCATAACTACTTAATTCAGAGCTAGATTTTGTTGAATAAAAACCCCCTTTCAGAGTAGTTACGAACAAAAAAACCATAGCAATGTTTGAAGGAGATCAGAGGAGTTGTGTTGCCATCATGTACGTCTCCACCAACATCCGCAAAAACAATGAGTTGATGAATTGATGCATTTCTCAAGAAATTTTCAAGGATCTTGCTGTGTATGAATTTGCAGTGTGTTATGTCAGTTCTAATGGCTTTTCATTGGCACTGAAAGCCTTTGGAAAAGTGACCAAAGAAATGCTGGCTCTTATTTTCTATTGACTTTCACATTCTTATACGTAAAGAAATCACAGGTGACCCCTCCCAATCTAACTAATCTCTCCATTATTGCAGGAAAGGAAGGTTATGTCAGGTATAGACAAGATAGATCCAATAAGTCCTAAGAAGAGTATAAAGGCAGTAGGAGTACATGTGAGAGGCAAAAAGGGACATGAGATAGCTTTGGCAAATAGTTCAGGAGAATCCAAAGAGTTTCTACAAATACATTAAGGAAAAAAGGGTAAGGAGGGGGAGAATAGGGCCCCTCAAAGATCAGCCTTTGTGTGGAGCTGCAGAAGATGGGGAGATACAAAACAAGTATTTTGCATTAGTGTTTACTGTGGAAAAGGACATGGAAGATATAAAATGTAGGGGAATAGATGGTGACATCTTGAAAAATGTCCATATTACTGAGGAGGAAGTGCCGGATGTGTTGAAACACATTAAAGTGGATAAATCCCCAGGACCTGATCAGGAGTATCCTCGAACTCTGTGGGAAGCTCGGGAAGTGATTGTTGCGCCCCTTGTTGAGATATTTGTATCATCGATAATCACAGGGGAGGAGCCGGAAGACTGGAGGTTGGCTAACATGGTGCCACTATTTAAGAAGGGTGGTAAGGACAAGCCAGGGAATAATAGACCAGTGAGCCTGATGTTGATGGTGGGCAAGTTGTTGGAGGGAATCCTGAGGGACAGGATGTACATGTATTTGGAAAGGTAAGGACTGATTAGGGATAGTCAACATGGCTTTGTGCGTGGGAAATCATGTCTCACAAACTTAATTGAGTTTTTGAAGAAGTAATAAAGAAGATTGATGAGGGCAGAGCAGTAGATGTTATCCACATGGACTTCAGTAAGGTGTTTGACAAGGTTCCTCATGGGAGACTGGTTAGCAAGGTTAGATCTTGTGGAGTACAGGGAGAACTAGCTATTTGGATACAGAGCTGGCTCAAAGTAGAAGACAGAGGGTGGTGGTGGAGGGTTGTATTTCAGACTGGAGGCCTGTGACCAGTGGAGTGCCACAAGGATCGATGCTGGGTCCACTACTTTTCATCATTGCTATAAATAATTTTGATGTTAGCATAAGAGGTAAAGTTAGTAAGTTTGCAGATGACACCAAAATTGGAGGTGTTGTGGACAGTGAAGAGGGTTTTCTCAGATTACAACAGGATCTGGACCAGATGGACCAATGGGCTGAGAAATAGCAAATGGAGTTGAATTTAGATAAATGCAAGGTGCTGCATTTTGGGAAAGCAGGATTTATACACTTAATGCTAAGTTCCTAAGGAGTGTTGCTGAACAAAGAGACCTTGGAGTGTAGGTTCATAGCTCCTTGAAAGTGGAGTTGCAGGTAGGTAAGATAGCGAAGAAGGTATTTGGTATGCTTTCCTTTATTGGTCAGAGTATTTTGTACTGGAGTTGGGAGGTCATGTTGCAGTTGTATGGGTCATTGGTTAGGCCACTTTTGAAATATTGTATGCAATTCTTCCTCTTGGAAGGATGTTGTGAACCTTGAAAGAGTTCGGAAAAGATTTACATGGATGATGCCAGGGTTGGAGGATTTGAGCTATAGAGAGTGGTTGAATAGGCTGGGCTGTTTTCCCTGGTGTCAGAGTCTGAGGGGTGATCTTATAGAGGTTTATAAAATCATGAGGGGCATGGATAGGATAAATAGATAAAGTCTTTACCCTGGGGTGGGGGAGTCCCGAACTCAAGGGCATAGGTTTAGGGTGAGATATAAAAGAGACCTAAGGGGCAACCTTTTCATGCAGAGGGTGGTGCAGGCATGAAATGAAGTGTCAGAGGAAGTGGTAGAGGCTAGTACGTATGCAACATTTAAAAGGCATCTGGATGGGTATATGGATAGGAAGTGTTTGGAGGGATATGGGCTGGGTGCTGGCGGGTGGGACTAGATTGGGTTGGGATATCTGGTCGACATGGATGAGTTGGATCGAAGGGTCTGTTTCCATGCTGTACATCTCTATGACTCTAAGTGAGGACTGCAGATGCTGGAGATCAGAGTCAAAAAGTGTGGTGTTGGAAAACACAGCTGGTCAGGATCCGAGTAACAGGAGAGTTGACATTTTGTGCATAACCTCTTCATCAGGAATGAAGAAGCAGGTAGAGCGTAAGCTTACCTGGGTAGGTTTGTTTCCCCTTTAAAAGCGCACAGCTGAAGAACCCGAGGCACTACGGAGGTAGTGCCTCCCTCCCGCCCTCCTCCTCTAACCTAATAATAAGATCCGTTGTGGTAAGGAGGTAAGTGCCGAATTTTGCTTGTTGTATTCTTTAGACCCAGTTTTTTTTAAATAAAGGTTAGCTTTAGAGGGATGGCAGTGAAGGCAGTGCAATGTTCCTCCTGCAACATGTATGAGGTGAGGGATGCCATGGACATCCCTGCTGATTACACTTGCAGGAAGTGCACCCATCTCCAGCTCCTCCAAGACCGTGTTAGGGAACTGGAGCTGGAGTTGGATGAACTTCGGATCATTCGGGAGGCAGAGGGGGTCATAGATCGGAGCTATAGGGAAGTAGTAACTCCAAAGATGGCAGATAGATGGGTGACAGTGAGGGGGACTGGGAGGAAGCAGCCAGTGCAGGGACCCCCTGTGGTCGTTCCCCTCAAGAACAAGTATACCGTTTTGGATACTTGTGGGGGGGACGACTTACCAGGGGTAAGTAACGGGGCTCAGGCCTCTGGCACGGAGCCTGTCCCCGCTACTCAGAAGGGAAGGGTGGAGAAGAGCAGAGCAATAATAATTGGGGACTCGATAGTTCGGGGCACAGATAGGCGGTTTTGTGGGAACGAGAGAGACTCACGTTTGGTATGTTGCCTCCCAGGTGCAAGGGTACGTGATGTCTCTGATCGTGTTTTCCGGGTCCTTAAGGGGGAGGGGGAGCAGCCTGAAGTCGTGGTCCATATTGGCACCAATGACATAGGTAGGAGTGCTGAGGATGTTAGACAGGCTTTTAGGGAGCTAGGTTGGAAGCTCAGAGTTAGAACGAGCAGAGTTGTTGTCTCTGGTTTGTTACCCGTGCCACGTGATAGAGAGTCGAGGAATAGGGAGAGAGAAGAGTTAAATGCGTGGCTACAGGGATGGTGCAGGAGGGAGGGATTTCGGTATTTGGATAACTGGGGTTCTTTCTGGGGAAGGTGGGACCTCTATAGACAGGATGGTCTGCACCTGAACCTGACGGGCACCAGTATCCTTGGGGGGAGGTTTGCTAGTGCTCTTGGGGGGGGTTTAAACTAACTCTGCAGGGGCATGGGAACCCAGACTGTAACTTTAGGGTGCAGGACCTGGAGTGTAGGGAGGGTAGGAATATGGTATCAATCTTAAAGGATCGTGCCTGTAAACAGAAGAGTGGCTTGAAGTGTGTATACTTTAATGCCAGAAGTATACGAAATAAGGTAGGTGAACTCGCAGCGTGGGTTGGTACCTGGGACTTCGATGTTGTGGCTATTACGGAGACATGGCTAGATCAGGGACAGGATTGGCTGTTGCAGGTTCCAGGGTTTAAATGTTTTAGTAGGGTCAGAGGTGGGGGTAAAAGAGGGGGGGGTGTGGCTTTGCTTGTCAAAGATAGTATTACAGCGGTGGAAAGGAAGATGGATGAAGATTTGCCATCTGAGGTAGTTTGGGTTGAGGTTAGGAATAGGAGAGGTGAGGTCACCCTGTTAGGAGTCTTTTACAGGCCTCCTAATAGTCCTAGAATCGTTGAAGAAAGGATTGCGAAGATGATTCAGGAGAAGAGTGACAGTAATAGGGTGATTGTTATGGGAGACTTTAACTTTCCTGATATTGATTGGGAAAGCTATAGCTCAAGTTCGTTAGATGGGTCAGTGTTTGTGCAATGTGTGCAGGAGAGTTTCCTGACACAATATGTAGATAAGCCAACAAGAGGTGAGGCCATACTGGATTTGGTTCTGGGTAACGAACCAGGCCAGGTATTAGAACTAGAGGTAGGTGAGCACTTTGGGGACAGTGACCACAATTCGGTGATTTTTACTCTAGTGATGGAGAGGGATAAGTGTGTACTACAGGGCAAGAGTTATAGCTGGGGGCAGGGAAATTATGATGCGTTGAGGCATGACTTAGGATGTGTGGAATGGAAAAGTAGATTCCAAGGCAAGAGCGTAATTGATATGTGGAACTTGTTCAAGGAGCAACTATTGAGTGTCCTTGATAAGTACGTACCTATCAGGCAGGGAGGAAAGGGTCGTGTGAAGGAGCCGTGGTTTAATAAGGAGTTGGAATCCCTTGTTAAATGGAAGAGGTCGGCCTTTGTAAAGATGAGGCGTGAAGGTTCAATAGGGGCGATTGAGAGTTATAAGGTAGCCCGGAAGGACCTGAAGAGAGAGCTAAGAGCAGCAAGGAGGGGACATGAAAGGTCCTTAGTTGGTAGGATTAGGGAAAACCCTAAGGCTTTCTATAGGTATGTTAGGAATAAAAGAATGACTAGGGAAGGAATAGGTCCATTCAAGGATAGTAATGGGAAGTTGCGTGTGGAGGCTGAAGAGATTGGGGAGGCGCTGAATGAATACTTTTCGTCAGTATTCACTCAGGAACAGGACATTGTTGTCGATATGAATACTGAGGCACGAATAAGTAGAATGGATGGCTTTGAGATATGTAGAGAAGAGGTGTTGGAAATTCTGGCAAGGGTGAAAATAGATAAGTCCCCTGGGCCTGATTGCATTTATCCTAGGATTCTCTGGGAAGCAAGGGAGGAGATTGCAGAGCCATTGGCCTTGATTTTTGTGTCCTCTTTGTCTACAGGAGTAGTGCCAGAGGACTGGAGGCTAGCAAACGTGGTTCCCTTGTTCAAGAAGGGGAGTAGGGATAATCCTAGTAACTATAGGCCAGTGAGTCTCACTTCTGTTGTGGGCAAAGTCTTAGAGAGAATTATAAGGGATAGGATTTATGCACATCTGGATAAGAATGATGTGATCAAGGATAGTCAGCATGGTTTTGTGAAGGGCAGGTCGTGCCTCACAAACCTTATTGAATTCTTTGAGAAGGTGATGAAGGAGGTAGATGAGGGGAAAGCGGTAGATGTAGTATATATGGATTTTAGTAAGGCGTTTGATAAGGTCCCCCATGGTAGGCTACTGCAGAAAATACAGAGATATGGCATTGAGGGTGAGTTGGAGGTTTGGATTAGGAATTGGCTCTCTGGAAGAAGACAGAGGGTAGTAGTTGATGGCAAAGATTCATCTTGGAGTGCCGTCACTAGTGGTGTTCCGCAAGGATCTGTTTTGGGACCATTGCTGTTTGTCATTTTTATAAATGACCTGGAGGAAGGGTTAGAAGGTTGGGTGAGCAAGTTTGCAGATGATACGAAAGTCGGAGGAGTTGTAGACAGTGAGGAAGGATATGGCAGGTTACAGCGGGATATAGAGAAGCTGCAGAGCTGGGCAGAAAGGTGGCAAATGGAGTTCAATGTAGCTAAGTGTGAAGTGATTCACTTTGGTAAGAGCAATAAAAAGATGGATTACTGGGCTAATGGTAGACTACTTGGTAGTGTGGAAGAGCAGAGGGATCTTGGTGTCCATGTACACAGATCTCTGAAAGTTGCCACCCAGGTAAATAGTGCAGTGAAGAAGGCATATGGCGTACTGGCTTTTATTGGTAGAGGAATTGAGTTCCGGAGTCCTGAGGTCATGCTGCAGTTGTATAAGACTCTGGTGCGGCCGCTTCTGGAATATTGTGTGCAGTTTTGGTCGCCATACTATAGGAAGGATGTGGAGGCACTGGAACGGGTGCAGAGGAGGTTTACCAGGATGTTGCCTGGTATGGTAGGAAGATCCTATGAGGAAAGGCTGAGGCACTTGGGGTTGTTTTCTTTGGAGAAAAGAAGGTTTAGGGGTGATTTGATAGAGGTGTACAAGATGATTAGGGGGTTAGATAGGGTTGACAGTGAGAACCTTTTTCCGCGTATGGAGTCAGCTATTACAAGGGGGCATAGCTTTAAATTAAGGGGGGGTAGATATAGGACTGATGTTAGGGGTAGGTTCTTCACTCAGCGAGTCGTAAGATCATGGAATGCCCTGCCAGTAGCAGTAGTGGACTCTCCCTCTATATGGGTATTTAAGCGGGCATTGGATAGGTATATGGAGGATAGTGGGTTAGTGTAGGTTAGGTGGGCTTTGATCGGCGCAACATCGAGGGCCGAAGGGCCTGTACTGCGCTGTATTGTTCTATGTTCTATGTTCTATAAGCTCTCTGATGCTGCCTGACTGGCTGTGCTTTTCCAGCACCACACTTTTTGACTCAATATCTACCTTGTCCAGTTCCTTCAAAATCTTGTATGCTTCTTGTTAGCTCTTCCTCTACAGCTCAACCTTACTTTGTTTTTAACTTTTATCAGATTCCCTTTTCAAATTCCTAATGAAACTGCTTCCACTACTCTTTTTGACCGTGCATTCCAGAGAGCAACAATTCACTGTCTGAAAAAAAACTCTTCATTTCCTGGTGGATGTTTTGTTAATTACATCAAAGAATTTTCCTCTCTTTTTCTCATTAAGATGCAAACCTAAAGTTTATTTCCTTATTGGCTGATATATGTTCCCTTCAATTCTTTGCTATCTTTATAAGTAGGCAGTCCTCCCACATTGTCAACATTGAAGTGTTACCTTTTTCTAATCAGATGAAACGCCATTGTCTTCATTCCCATAACTTTGAATCATCAACATTAAAAGCAAAATATGTGCATGAAATGTGGGCAAACAAGTAGATTGATGCTTTACATTGTGATCTGAAAATTTTTTGAAGCAATGATACTTTTTTTTGAGCTAATTAGCAGTTTGAAGATTAGAATAATTTTTGGCATGGAGTGTTTTCCCTCACTTTAATAAATGATCTCCTCTGACGTTGCATGTGGAGACTCCATATCCAACTGAATAACCAGTTCCATCGTGTTTCATGAGCAGAGACCAAGTGCTCCCAAAAGGGCACAAATGTAGACAAAGAGATAAACAGCAAATATGGGAGAGGCAAAAATAAAGACAGATCTATGGCAGAGAATGAAAGGATCTTAACAGAGGAGGTGCAAGCCACAGCTGAAGAAGGATGTGGAAGAAGGGACAAAGGAGAAAACAATAGAATAAAACAGAGACAAAAGAAAAATGGAAAGTGAGAGGAACAAAAAGATAAGAACAGAAATGTATAGGAAGGAGCTGGAGCAGAAAGGGCCAGAAGTTGGGAAAGGCTGGAGAGGGAGAATGGATGGACAATAGAAAAATCATATAGTCTTAGAATCCCAGTGTTATGGAAACAGGCCATTTGGCCCACAAAGTCCACACCGACCCACAGAAGAGCATCCCATCCAGACCCATCCCCCTACCCTATAGATGGGGCAAGGGAAAGTGAAGGGGAAGAGTCTTGTAGGGGTGGGAAGAGGAAGACGGAGGCAGAGAATGTGTGGAGATGAGATATAAGGAACAGAGAAGAGGGTAGCTTTTATGTGAAACGGGGAAGTAGAAGGTCAGAAGAGGAATCAACTGAAAGTGAGATAAGTGGACAGAGAGAAGGAGAGGTGGAATGGGGAAAATCAAAGAAGGGAGGGGGTAAGAAGTTGAAATTTGGATGATGAAGCATGTGAACAAAATGGGATGAAAAAAGTAGAAGACTTGAATAGTAGGAGGTTATGGAGGTGAAAGAAAAGTAAGTTTGTAGGAAGGGAAAATGAGGGAAGGTGAGAAAAGTAAGACATTAATAAGTGTGGATCCTGTTGAAAGATGATGATGAAACAGAAGTAAGTAGAAAAGGTGGTTTTACATTTGGATCGAAAATCCCCTCACTTTAATAAATGATCTGTTCTGACGTTGCACATGGAGGGTCCAAAACTAACTCAATTGCCAGTTTAATCAAGGTTCATGAGCAGAGATCCATCTTGCACTATCACGGGGTGGGGGGGGGGGGGGGGGGGGGGGGGTGGGGGGAGGCGGGGGGGAGCTGTTGTTTGGCAGCAAAGAGAGGATGGAGTGACAGATTTTGAATATTTAATGGTGATGGGATGAGAGTTTATTTTCCTGGAGTCAATGTCCTGGTCACTTTGGGCAAGGTCAGTATTTCTGTCCAGTGACTCGGTTTTCTTGTTCATAGAACAATGAACAGAGAACATAAAACAGAACAGGCCCTTCCGACCTCGATGTTGTGCCAACCTGTGGAACCAATCTAAAGCACATCTAACCTACACTACTCGATTTTCATCCATATGTTTATCCAATGACCACTTAAATGCCCTTAAAGTTGGCGAGTCTCCTACTGTTGTAGGCAGTGCATTACAGTCCCTACTACACTCTGAGTAAAGAAACTACGTCTGACAGCTGTCCTGTGGGCGGCACAGTGGCACAGTGGTTAGCACTGCTGCCTCACAGCGCCTGAGACCCGGGTTCAACTCCCATCTCAGGCGACTGACTGTGTGGAGTTTGCACATTCTCCCCATGTCTGCGTGGGTTTCCTCCGGGTGCTCCAGTTTCCTCCCACAGTCCAAAAATGTGCAGGTTAGGTGAATTGGCCACGCTAAATTGCCCGTAGTGTTAGATGTAGGGGAATGGGTATGGGTGGGTGCACATCGGCGGGTCGGTGTGGACTTGTTGGGCCGAAGGGCCTGTTTCCACACTGTAAGTAATCTAATCTAATCTAATATCTATCAGCCCTCAGTTTAAAGCTATGTCCCCTTGTGCTGACCATCACCATCCAAGGAAAAAGGCTCTCACTGTCTACCCTATCTAACCCTCTGATTATCTTATGTGTCTCAATTAAGTCACCTCTCAACCTTCCTCTCCCGAACAAAAACAGCCTCAAGTCCCTCAGCCTTCCTCATAAGACCTTTCCCCCATAACAGACAACACCCTAGTAAACCTCCTCTGCATCCTTTCCAAAGCTTCCACATCCTTCCTAATAATGCAGTGACCAGAATTGTACACAATACTCCAAATATAGCCGCACCAGAGTTTTGTACAGCTGCAGCATGATCCCATGGCTCTGAAACCAAATCACTTTACCAATAAAAGCTATCACACTGTCCGCCTTCTTCACAACCCTATCAACCAGAGTGGCAACTTTCATGGATCTATGTACATGGATGCCGAGATTTCTCTGCTCATTTACACTATCAAGAATCTTCCCATTAGCCCAGTACTCTTTATTCATGTTGCTCCTTCCAAAGTGAATCACCTCACACTTTTCAGCATAAACCTCCACTTGCCACCTCTCAACCCAGCTCTGCAGCTTATCTCTGTCCCTCTGCAACTTGCAACATTCTTCAGCACTATCCACAATTCCACTGACCTTCGTGTCATCTGCAAATTTACTAACCTATCCTTCCACACCCTCATCTAGGTCATTTATAAAAATGACAAACAGCAGTGGCCCCAAAACAGATCCTTGTGGTACACCACTCATAACTGAACTCCAGGATGAACATTTCTTATCAACTACCACCTTCTGTCATCTTTCAGCTAGCCAATTTCTGAGCCAAACCGCTAAATCACTCTCAACCCCATGCCTCCCTATTTTGTGCAATATGCTACCGTGGGGAACCTTATCAAACGCCTTACTGAAATCCATATACACAACATCAACCACGTTACCTTCATCCACCTGTTTAGTCACCATCTCAAACAACTCAATAAGGTTTGTGAGGCATGACCTACCCTTCACAAAACCATATTGACTATCCCTAATCAACTTATTCCTCCCAAGATGATTATAAATACTATCTCTTATAACCTTTTCCAAAACTTTACCTACAACCAAAGTAAGGCTCAGTGGTCTACAATTGCCAGGATTGACTCTATTTCCCCTTCTTGAACAAGGGGACATTTGCTATCCTCCAATCTTCTGGCACTATTCCTGTAGACAATGACAACATAAAGATCAAAGCCAAAGGCTCTGCTATCTCTTCCCTGGCTTCCCGGAGAATCTTAGGATAAATCCCAGCTGGCCCAAAGGATTATCTATTTTCACACTTTCCAGAATTGCTATCACCTCCTCCTTGGGAACCTCAATCCCGTCTAGTCTAAGAGCCTTTATCTCAGTAATCTCCTCAACAACATTGTCTTCTTCCAGTGTGAATACTGACGAAAAATATTCATTTAGTGTTTCCCCTATCTCCTCTGACTCCGCGCACAACTTTCCACTACTATCCTTGATTGGTCCTAATCTTTCTCTTGGCGAAAGTGAGGACTGCAGATGCCGGAGATGAAGGGCTTTTGCCTGAAACATCGATTTTCTTGCACCTCAGATGCTGCCTGACCTGCTGTGCTTTTCCAGCACTACATTCTCGACTCTAATCTTTCTCTAGTCAGTCTTTTATTCCTGAAATATCTATAGAAAGTTTCAGGATTTTCCTTGATCCCTCCTGGCTCTTCTTTTTGCTCTCTTTAGATCTTTCCTGGCTAACTTGTAACTCTCAAGTGCCCTAACTGAGCCTTCACATCTCATCCTAATATAAGCCTTCTTCTTCCTTTTGACAAGAGATTCAATGTCTTTTGTAAACCACAGTTCCCTCGCTTGATCACTTCCTCCCTGCCTGACAGGTACAGACTTATCAAGGACATGCAGTAACTGTTCCTCGAATAAACTCCACATTTCAATTGTGCCCGTCCACTGAAGTTTCCTTCCCCTAAATCTTGCCTAATCACATCATAATTGCCTTTCCCCCAGCAATAACTCTTGTCCTGTGTTATATACCTATCCCTTTCCATCACTAAAGTAAACATAACCAAATTGTGGTCATTATCACCAAAGTGCTCACTTACCTCCAAACCTAACACCTGGCCTGGTTCATTACCCAGTCCAAATCCAATGTGGCCTTGCCCCTTGTTGGCTTGTCTAAATACTGTGTCAGGAAACCCTTCTGCACACATTGGACAAAAACTGACCCATCTAAATTATTCGAACTATTCTAGTCAATATTTGGAAAGTTTCAATTTCCCGTAACAACTACCCTGTTAATCCAGAATTATCTTTGCTACCCTTTCCTATACATCTCTGGAACTATTCGGAGGCCTATAGAAAACTCACAGCAGGGTGACCTCTCCTTTCCTGTTTCTAACCTCAGCCCATACTACTTCAGTAGACGAGTCCTCAAGTGTCCTTTCTGCCACTGTAATACTGTATGTAGATCAGTAAGAGCTGCTCAGTTGGTAGGAAGGGAAGGTACATGTTTCAAAATTTGCCTCAGAAAGGGGCTAAATCCTAAATTAAACGATACTTGCCCAACAGTGTCACATAAAAGCCAGGGGAGGGAAAATGTGGAGCCCAAAAAGTAGTTTTTAAAATGGGAAGGGTATTGAATAGCTACTGCTGACAGGCAAGGCAAAAACATTCTGACTACATGGAAGAGTTCAAATGCATTTGAGTGTAGAAGAGGAAAACAATTACTCTTGGGTGACATGCATAAGGGTCTAAAGATCTTCCCTTCCAGACAATACAAGATGGTCCTGTGCTAGTGATCATTCAGTATCTTGGATAGGTTGCTGCTGAATGCTACATATACTATTTTTTAAAAAACAAATTTCACAATTTTTTTTTAGATTAGATTACATTACAGTGTGCAAACAGGCCCTTCGGCTCAACAAGTCCACGCAGACCCGCAACCCACCCATACATTTACCCCTTTCCTAACACTACGGGCAATTTAGCATGGCCAATTCACCTAATCTGCACATTTTTGGACGGTGGGAGGAAACCGGAGCACCCAGAGGAAACCCACGCAGACATGGGGAGAATGTGCAAACTCCACACAGTCAGTCGCCTGAGGCGGGAATTGAACCCTGGTCTCTGGCGCTGTGAGGCAGCAGTGCTAACCACTGTGCCGCTGTGCCGCCCACAGGACAGCTGTCAGACATAGTTTCTTTACTCAGACTGGAATGACTTATTGAAAGCAAACAGGTGCTGTATCTGAGAACTGGGCATACAAGCATAATGTTTCTTGCATCAAGACCAATTTTGAAGGTCATCTCATCAGAAGGTTGACAAGAGGGCACAGTCAATGGAAACAGTTAGAAGGTACTTTACAACAAAAGGTAGAGGCAGACGGTACAGGTAGTAGGAACATAAAGAACATACAGGCAATGCATACAAACAGAGAGTAGAGGAATAGGGTGCAAGCAATGGGTACAGATATTACACACAAAGAGTAGAGGCACAATGTAGAGACAGAGGATAAAGGTAGATAGTTGGTAAAGCCAGAGGGAACAATCCAGGAGACTTCTACAGTAATGTGTTGGGAAATACCCACAAAAAGACCCAAAGGGCTCAGGTGTACTAGACTATGGTGGGGCTTTCAGAGGTTAGAAGGAGGGATCTCAATTGGTGAAGATGCTATCAGAAAGGAGGACATCACAGGGAGATTATGGTGGAAAGGGTACTGAGGCGAGAGATGTGAGAGAGAATCTACTGAGGACCACAAAATATATTAAACATTTTCACTTTCGATAAATGCCAGAACTTACCTCCTGATCTCCCTTATGCCAATGATTACCAAGGCATGTGTTGGCAGCCCCACAGCACCATACAGTGGTTGGAACTTGCAACTGCACACACTGAGCTGCTCCCACCCCTGTCCTGTTTGTTCACTACAGCTTGCTGTCCTTAATAGTTCACATCACAAAAAACTCCCTGGGGCTTTTGTGGTGCAATGGTTAGCTCCCTATCTCTGAGCCACAATATCTGGGTTTATCTCTCACCTACTCCAAATATGTCTGAAAATGTTGATTAGAAATTATGTACATGAAATTCCCTTTCCTACCTCTAAACATAGAGGTCCAGGTTCAGGTCCCACCTGCTCCAGAGCTGTGTGATAACAACTTTAAACAGGTTGACTAGAAATGATCTACATGAAATTGCCAATTCTGAGTGAGGGGATTTAAATTCTAGTCCTGAGTTGTGTTCGAGTATAGCTGAACAGGTTGGCTAAAGAAGTCTACATTACATTCAATATTGCAAAACCTGATCACAGCCCCATTAAAAGGTTTAAATATGTCTGGAGTTAAACTTTGATTTAGTACTTCTTAACCTATTTTGAAATGGAATAATACAACCCACTCAGAGATTTTTACAGTTGATGGATTGCAATATTAAATTCATTCACAACATCTTCATCTTAACATAAAGCACACGATTAATAATAAATCGTTTCTTACATTAAGGTTGACTATTTACAAGGATGTATAAGAGGAACAAAGAACAAAGAAAATTACAGCACAGGAACAGGCCCTTCAGCCCTCCAAGCCTGTGCTGATCCAAACCTGGATCCAGGTCTAAACCTGTTGCCTATTTTCCAAGGATCTGTGTCCCTCTACTCCCTGCCCAGTCATGTATTTGTCTGGTTACATCCTAAATGACACTATCATTCTCGCCTCTACCACTTCCGCTGGTAACCTGTTCCAGGCATCGACCACCCTCTGTGTAGAGAATCTTCCACACTTGTCTGCTTTGAACATTGCTCCTCTCATCTTGAAATTGTGACCCTAGTAATTGAGTCCTCCATTCTGGGAAAAAGCTTCTTGCTATCCACTTTGTCTATACCTCTCATGATTTTGTAGACCTCAAACTCATCCTTCTAAACCTCCATCCTTCTAATGAAAATAATCCGAATCTACTCAACCTCTCTTCATAGCTAGCACCCTCCATATCAGGCAACATCCTGATGAATCTCTTTTGCACTCTCTCCAAAGCATTCACATCCTTTGTGCACAGTATTTCAAATGTAGCCAAAACAAAGTCCTATACAACTATAACATGACCTGCCAACTCTTGTACTCAATACCCCGTCCAATGAAGGAAAGCATGCTTTATGCCTGCTTGATCACTATAACAACCTGCGTTGCCACCTTCAGGGTACAGAGGACACCCAGATATCTCTGTACATCAATTTTCCCCAGGGTTTTTCCATTTACCGTATTGTTCACTCTTGAAGTGGATCTTCCAAAATGCATCACCTGAACTGAACGCCATCTGCCATTTCTCCACCCAACTCTCTAATCTATCTATATTCTGCTGCATTCTATAACAGTCCCTGTCACTATGTGTTATTCCACCAATCTTAATGTTGTCTGCAAACTTGCTAATCAGACTACCTGTACCATCCTCCAGATCATTTATGCATATCACAAACATCAGTGGTCCCAGCACGGGTCCCTGTGGAACACCACTGGTCACGGTTCTCCATTTTGAGAACTGAAGAGTAGGGAAATCACTCACTATCTAGAAAAAATGTATGGTAACTAAGGCATTCTACTCCGCCCCCCCCCCCCCCCCCCCACGTCATCCCTCTACACCACCCCTCCACAATCCAATCTACTAACCACTGTCTGCCCCATCTGTGACACAGACTGCAAGAAATGCCTTGGACTCCTCAGTCACCTGAGAGCACACTTATAGTGTGAGGAACAAGTTGTTCTGAACCATGAAGGTCTGCCGAAGAAGAAGAGGAGGAGGATGCAAATCCAGATGAAGTAGAGGCCAAAGGGCCTCATTAAAACATGAATGCACCAATCATGAAAAATTGAACCATAGATTAGTGGGGCCTTAAAGAAAACAAATCAATCATGAGGCTTTATTTCAAACAGGATAGAATTGAAAAGGAGAATAATTATGCTAAATTTGTACCAAACTTTGATGACACACCAATATGTGTAAACCTGGTCACCGTATCATAAAATAGTTTTAGAGGCACTGGAAAGGGTGCAGAGGAGATTTGCAAGGAAATGTATACATTAAAAATATGTGAGTTCACGCACCCAGAACGAATTGAGAGGCTGCATCGCTTTTCTGTTGAAATAACAAGGATGGAAAGAAACATATTCAAGGTTTTTAAAACTATGACAAACTAGTTACAGAGACCATATTTCCTCTTGTGGGGAAGACCATAACTAGAAGCCATTGAGACAAGATAGTCACCAAAATTCCAATAAGGAAGTCAGGTTACAGCAGTGAGAATATGGAACTGACTACCACAGGGAGTGGTTAAAGCAAACAGTATATTTATTTTTAGGGGAAATCTAGACAAGCATATGAGGGGGAGTGGATGACAGGTTGCAATGGTTGCAACAGATTTAGTTGAGAAAAGACAGTGGGTGGTTGGAGTGAAGCATAAGCATCAACATTAAATATTTGGGCGAAATGGCCTTTTTTGTGTGCCGTATATTTGAGCCTGTGAAATTTACCTTCCTTGTTCATTCTATTTAAGACATCTCCATATTGATATTTATGAATGTATCCACACATCAACAATGGTTTCACCTTATTGTGAGATAGGAAAGATGCCGAGTGTAATTCCTAGTAGCCTCATTTGGGCATTTGGATAAACACTCTATAGCAAACTATGCAGCACATTGATTCTGGAAAGTATTAGGAGAGACAAGGCCACTTTCTTTCTGCAGGGTTAACTCCCCACCTGTCCAAAGCTCCTATCATTACACCAGCTGTCATAGGCCTTTGCTGCAAAATTTGTTCTGAGTCCTCTGTATAACAATGACAAAAGCCCTTTGCTACTGATATGTGCAGCATTGGTAGATCATCCAACAATCCCCCCCTTCCCCCCTCCCACCAGCCCAAATCTTACTATGCATTCAGTAGTATCACTTGCTCGGTGATACTGTACAAAATACAGAGTACCTAGAGCAAAATTGAGCCAAACCTTGCCATCCTTGAGGGTTGGGGGAAGGGAAGAACCCAGATAAGACTGTTGCTGTGCTTTAATTCCCAGTGTATGTGCTACCCTGTCAGTTCAAAGACTCCAGTCCACTCCAGCTGGCATCTCAGTTAAGCCTTCTGCTGCCTCACCTTCTGCACAATCTGCCACAGTTTTTAATCCTATGTGATACTCTAGCCTTATCATTGTAACAGAGGAGAAAGCCAGGATGAATTTGACACTGCATACCGATAAAGATGTATTAGCTCAAGTAGTGAAAGCTTGGTCAAAGAGGAATGCTTTACAAGAAGAATGAGAGATGGAGATATTTAATGAGGAATTGGGGAGATTCAGTCCCTGGCAGCTGAAGGCAAGGGCACAATAGTAAAGTGATTAAAATTAGGAATAAATGAGAGAACAAAGGTATGGCAGAGAACTTGGTAAAGCTAGATCAGAGTCTTACATTATTTCCTTCACAGACAGGGCCCAGCTTTATTCAGTAACAGTAATGTGTTAAATGGATTAAAATGGGGCCTAAATGTGTCAATGAAAGTTTTGCTGTTTCACTTTAGCCATTGTGTTTGTAGATGTGTACACATTTATACTGCTCACTTACATCCGCAATTATGGATGAAGAAAAACTATGAGTCAAACACCAAGAAGGTATATAGAAAAATTACACAGGAACATGAGGATGGCATTCAATCTCTTGTACTTCTCCTACCATTCAATTAGACCATGCTAATCTGTATCTTAACTTTATCAACCTGCTTTGGTTCTGTAAATGTTAATCACCTTACACAACAAATCTGTCAATCTTGGTTTTAAACTTTTCACTTGAACCCCAGACTCATAGGCTTTTTGAGGGACAGTGTTCCAGATTCTCACTCTTCTCTGTGTAAAGAATTGTTTCCAAATGTCATTCCCAAATGTCCAGCTTTCGGTTTAAGGTTATTCAAGGGGAACAAATAAGGACGTGTGAAAGAAGTAAATGATAAGTTAACATGTAGAAGGAAGTTCTAAAAAAGAAGAGAAATGGAAATCCTTGATCGATTGGAAATCTTGTCTGATTCCCAACAGTTGTCATGCAATTTAGAAAAATAAAAGTCATAAGATTATTGCTTACTAACCTAGCACTTGAACATTGCTGAAAAGAAGATATTATACTGAAGATTTCAGTCTTTCAGTCATCAGGACAAATGCAAGTATGCCAAATTTTAAATTATCACATCAATTTATGATAAAAGAGAAAGCGGTACTGATTAGTTGGCAAGCTGACTCTGATTGGCTAATGTATAGTCATGGAGCAAACAATTGGAACTATTGGCTCCCAAGATTCTGCAAGATTTGAAACCAGTACAAAGCATAAGCATATACCTTTTATTTGCAGAGAACAGGTTCTGCATATGAATGTACATCATTTTGAGCAAGTATATCATTTTACTCATGTGTTTAGCAAGTGCTGCTCAATTCTGCAATTTTGTCTAACAGTAGATGTTTGATTTGAGCTTTGCAAATGCAGACTGGTTGCATCAGTCCGTAATTTCCTGATTGTGATCAACTAGGGAACATGTAGTTTGGTTCAATCACAAGATCAGTGGGACATTCAGCATATTATTGAACTGGCACTGAAATTCGTACAAATGTAGCTCGATTGTGTGGTAGAAAGGACATCATTCTGGATTGACAGTTGCATCTCTTGCCACAGCCATCTATGTTATCTCCAGAGTTGATGTTTGAACATGTTTCTGGCCAGTCTCCCACTTTGTACCCTTGTAAACTATAGAATGTCCAAAATACTGCAACCTCCATCTTAACTCACACCAAAGCCTGTTCATCCATTGCCCCTGAACTTCTTGACCTTCACTGGCTTCTAGTTAGGTAATATTAAACTTCTTATTCTTACTTCCAAATCTCTTCAAGGCAGTGTTCCTTGCTGTCTTTCAAATCTCCTCCAGCTCCACTGAGATCTATAAGGTGCACTGCAGAAATTCACCAAGGCTTCTCTGACAGCACTTTCCAAACCTTTGACCTCTATCAACTAGAAGGACTGGGGCAGAAAATACATAGAAACACCACCACATGTTCCTTCTAAGTCACTTATCCTGACTTGGAAATGTACCACATTTCCTTCAATATCATTGGGTCAGAATCCTGGAACTCTCTTCCTAACACCATTGTGGGTCAAATGGACTGCAGCAGTTCAAAAGGCAACTTAACAACTTCTTCTAAAGAGCAAATAGGAATAGCCCATTAATGCTGACTCAGCCAACTATGCCCACCATACCATAAATATTCAAATCATTAAGCATCAACTTAATTCTAAGTTGGAGATAGCATCATAGAATCTTGGAATCATACTGTATGGCCCAACCAGTCTATGCTGACCATATTCCCAAACTAAACTAGTCCCATCTGTGTGCTCTTGACCTATGTCCCTCCAAATCTTTCCTACTCATGACCTTATCCAAATGTCTTTTAAATGTTGTAACTGTACCTGCATCCACCTCTTTCCCTCGCAGTTCATTTCACAAATGAACCACTCTCTACATAAAAATGTCACCCCATGTGTTTTTAAATCTTTCTCCTCTTACTTTGAAAATATGCCCCCTGGTATTTTAGCTCCCCAACCCTAGATAAACTAATTTGTCATTCACCCTATCTATGCTGCTCCTGATTTTATAAACCTCAATGAGGTCATGCTGCAGTCTCCTACACACCAATGGAAAAAGTCCCAGTTTTTCCAATTTATTTTTATATCACAAACCTTCCATTGTTGACAATGAGATCTGGAATGGGTAAGATCTAGATCCAAGAACTAAGACTCGTATCATTGAGGAAGTTATTTTTTGTTCCTTTTTGGGATATGGGCATCCCTGGATTTGTTGTCCTTTCTAACTTGTGGGAGAGACTAGGACTAGAGGATATATATTTGAATAATGGACTGCACAGTTAATTCAGAGATGAGGAGGAGTCCTTCTCTCAAAATGTAATGAATCTGTAGTCATTCTTTACTGCAGAGGGTTATTAAGGCTGGGGTTATTAAGTACATTCAAGTCTGAGATAAGGCAGATCAGTAAGGGAATTAAGGAGTATGGGGAAAAGGTAGGAAAGTGACGTTAAGGATCATCAGATTAGCCACGATCAAGCAGGTTAGTCATTGAACAACATAAAAGATTTGATGGATGGATTGGCCTACTTCTACTCCTACATCTATGGTGTTATGGTCTAACTGCAGTTAAACTGAATAGCTTGCTTGGTCATTTCATTGTCAGCCATATTGTTGTGGATCACAGGTAAGGATAGCAGATCTCCCTCCCCTAATAGCATCAGTGAACCAGATTGATTTTTAGAGCAATTAAATGATAGTTATTATGATTACCATCATTGAGATTGGATTTCTATTCCCAATTTATTAGATGAATTTAAATTCCACTAGCTGCCCTGCTGGGATTTGAACTCATAAACCCATAGGCACTAATTTATGAGCCGCAAGTCAGTAGCCAAGTGCGATTGCCACTACATCAAGATCCCCTGTAACAGCTGATTGATACTCATGCACTGTTAGTGACAATTAAGACATTAATTGGGCATTTTGCTAGTCATTACTGATTCCCAAATTCTTCTCCTACTTTACCGACAGACTTTGTTTAATTGTGCACATGTTCTTATGCGCTATACCAATTTGGTTAGATGCCATTCATCTAAATTATTATGAATCTGCCATTTCTCAGACCACTTGCACAATGTGACTCAAGTGAAGAAAATGAAAGTGGCATATATCAAGTATAGGCAGCTGGGATCAAGTGAATTCCTTGAGGAGTATGGAGTACACTAAAGAGAGAAATTAGGAGGGCGAAAAGCAGACATGAGATGGGTTTGGCATATAAGTTAAAGGTGAATTCAAAGAGATTCTACAAGTATATGAAGGGCAAAAGAGTAACTAGGGAAAGAATAGGGCCTCTTAAAGGTAAACAAGGTCATCTAAGTGTGGAGCCACAAGAGGGGCAATTTTTCACATAGAAGGTGGTGAGTGTCTGGTACAGGCTGTTAGCAGTAGTGGTGGAAGTGAATACTTTTTAAAAAATCATTCATAAGATGAGGGCACCACTGGCTCGGCGAACATTTATTGCCCATCCCTAATCGCACAGAGGGCAGTTAAGAGACAACCCTATTACTGTGTGTCTGGAATCACATGAAGGCCAAACCAGATAAGGATGGCAGTTTCCTTCCAATCCAGATTTTTATTGAATTCAAATTCCACCATCTGGCACAGTGGGATTCAAATTCAGGTCCCCAGAACATTACCTGGGTCTCTGGATTAGCAGTCCAGTGATAATACCATTAGGCCGATACCTCCCCACTTTTGTCATTTAAGAAACATTTAGAAAGGTACATGAATGAGACAGGTATGGAGTGATATGGACCAAATGCAGGCAAATAGGACTGGTTTAATTGTTAAAACTAGACAGCATGGGCAAGTTGGGCAGACAGATCTGTTTTTATGTTGTAAACCTCTATGACTCTATGTGTCCACACCATACGGTTTGAAAGCAGTAAACATTTGGATAGATAATTTGGTGTTATTACTGAATATTCTATCATTACTCATTGATAAATTGACTGTACTCAATTTAATAGCACCTTCACCCCAGGCTGAGTTTGGTAGCAAGCTTAAAGTGACTTCGTCCATGTCATTTGTGGTGTTGTTGATTTGAAGGTGAAATGTTGGGACTTAGTTGGATGAATGAAGTGATTTCTATCACAACTGGCAAATGAATCCAGCATGCCAACTGGTAATGATGAAGCTCAATCTGGTGGTGAGAGCACAGACTGTTATTCAGTTCCCTGTCCTCTCCTTTCTTTTCACTTGCGCTTGCTATTTGACTTTTCAAGCTGCTTTCCAGCCCATTCCTCCAAAACCAATAAACAGTAAGATTGTCACTCATGAATCCAAAAGGAATTTGGGAGAAACATCTTTACCGACAGAATGATAAGAATGCGGAACTCATTTCTATAAGAAATAGTTGAGTTACTGCATTTATGGGAAAACTAAAGATGTGTCGTGCACATTAGGGAGTAAGGAATAAAAGGACATGTCAGTCGGTTGAGAAAAAGTCAGTGGGAATATTCAGTACATAGGAATTTGCAGTGCAAACATTCAAAAGTCTGTTAGTTTGAGTGGCTATTCCTGAGTTCTAAGTTCTATGTAATTAATTATTTAGCCTCTCTGATGTTATTTTGCTTCCTTAATGAGAGTGGCAAAATAACATTACACATCGTTCACCCTTTGTAAGTCTTGATGCACTTCTTTCCACAAATTTGAATCCCAGATTAGTCCTTTTTTTAGGACTTTTGTTCACAGTCAGTCATTCACAATCATGTCCCTGTTTCCTTTCGTGGATTCAGTATTAAATCCATTATGGCAAAGTAGGTCAACTGTTATAGTGCCAAATGTAACCTTGAATTAACAGTAAAGGTTCAATTGGCTGAGCTACAAATCACTTCTAGTCATAACTCATCATACTAACCTGCTCTCTGTTATTTACACACTACTGAAGCAGGCGATTCAACTCATTGTGCCTTTACTGGCTCTTTGAAGGAGTTATTCAATTAATCCTTCTGCAAATTACAATTAATCTGCTTCCACCACCCAATGAGACAATGCATTCCAGGCCACACCTCAGGTGATATTTAGAAGGCGGAGCCTTCAGACTGCCAATTAACAATATAGAAATTGAGCCCACACTTTTGACATCACTCTACATATCAAACCAGCCATCCTGTCAACTGAGAGATAACTGAAACCTATCCCCTAAATGCTCATCAAACCTTCAATTCCAAGGGTATTCTTAACTTGATCCACTGAGTCAAAATACTATTTAGTTCTTAATTTTCTATGCACAATATGCTTAAAGACAATTAAAATACATTCCATTGCTTAACATTAGCCACAGTTTAGGGGAGAGAATACACTTTCTCATTGTTTCCTCTATATCATAGACACAGGCTGTAAATATGGTATTATTACCATGAATCTTTCATACTTCATGCTTTATAGTTGCTGTTTTAGATTGACTGCCGTATGCAGAAAATTGAAACAGCCGTTGTACGATGATTTTCAAACAGCACTGGACTGTCCATTTCAAAATGTAACTTATATTCTTGTTAAGCTCTGGCGCCAGAGTTCAGAAAACCAGCTTTCATTCAATTACTTGAATTCAGCTGGAGCTCAGTTGGAATGCAATCCACTGTATTAACATTCTGACAGTCTGGTAAAAGGACTGTTGTCGTAGGAGCAGGATGACTAAGAGAAATGTATCATAAATAATGATGACAACTCTGCTGCATGAATCACACCAGAGAAATATTCACAGAGTTCCCAGGGCATTGCGTGTGGGATCCAAAGATCACTTCAATGTCAATGTGTTTCAGTTCCACATCCTTGCAGTGGAAATGAGGCAGAAAGCAAATGGAATAAATTAATTTTGATGGGAGTCACTTCTGAAATTGCTCCCAAAAGCAAGGAGGAATCGCAGCTGATGCATTCCATGGTAATCAATATTAATGTTGTACATTTCATTCTTGGCTCATGAAATTATTCTGCATTCTTGACATTGCTATCTGCATATTTGAAGAGTATGTTCTGTACTTCCGAGCAGGCAGCTGCCTGCATTAATCTGCAGACATTTCTTCTTAAACACAGCAGCTTGTACTGCACGCTGCATGAATACTGGGTTCTACAGCAATATAGGCAATAAGCTCACAACTTCCAAATTACTGGACAGTTCTGTCAGATAAATATGATCAAACAATTTCTCTCCTGTTGCATTGATTCATGCAGAGAGAAATGCTTGCTGGACATGTGACATTAACAATGTTCACTAGAATGCTATTCTTATCAACCACCTTTGCAAATTGTGCCAAAATATACCTAATATACTCTGCATATTTGGTGACTTAAGATGTATTGTATACGCCTTATTATATTTAACTCAATCCAGGCAGTTTCTGTCTCAGCAGCACCATCAATAAATGTCTTTGGTGGAATCTTATAGGAGTCTGAGTTATGTAGGATCTGGTGAGGATTGAGGCAGAAACAGACAAGACATTGACAAGACTGATATTGATATCATGAGCTGCCAAGTTAGGGAAGTTATTGCATGTTAAACATTTTCTTAACAGTCCAACTCACCTCATTAATATTCAGCTTTTTATCTTCCCAACCCCTCCAAACAAGCTTGATATCGAAAATTCGAAACTTGGAAGTCAGAGAGGGTACTTGGCAGATTTAGCTCAATGCTTGTTCCAAATGGCTTTCATGTTGGAGCAGCTCAGGGCACCAGCCACAGATATCTCATTTCCATGGACATTGGCATTCAAAAAGTGTCAACATCTAAGAATGTCCAAGACATATCTATGCTCCATTTACAGGGCACATTTGCATCTCAATTCTGCACCTGAGTTGCACCTGCAAGTACCACTGTAATGTGGCCACAAGGACAGAATGAACTCAGGGACAAGCACCCAGCTCAGCGATTGGACCTGACTGTTTCTCTGGGCTCTTCACCTGCTGTCATAGTACTCACTCACTCTGCACTTACCTGGATGCAGATAGCATTACCGCCTTATATTGCCTCGCTTTTGTGTTTTGTCCCTTCGGTCAGACATACCAGGCTCATCACTTGTGTCTTGAAAGCATCCTGACTCTGATCACTTGTGTCTTGCCTTGTCATTTAGTGCAGACACGGAAACTTGTCATGAATAAGAGCTGGCCTCAGGCAAGTCAAGGGGGAATAGCCTTCACCCAAGAACTCCCAGCGCAATATGTCAAAGGCAGTCTCTCATTTGAACTTGGGATTTTGGAAGTTGTCAGTCAGCCACTCAGGGTGGTCAGAGTCAGGATGCTTTCTAGAAAAGGGGACAGGGGCTCAATATCGGGCAACTCAACACCTGTCTTGACTCTTTCTGCCTTGTTGTGGTCTGTTTACCTCATTGAATGAGAGAGGCAGGTATTAAAGGAGATGAAAGTAGGTGGCATATCTATTACTGTTTGCACAGGTAGTAAGTGTAATAACTTAGTGAATTGGCAGTGCAGACAGAATTTAGGGTTTCTGTTATTAGTGGTTGGGGTGGCTGAAAGCGAGTGATACTGAGGGAGTTAAGAGACTTGGTAAGAAGTGGGTACTGTAGCAGACGTAAAGTGAGTAAGTTATCAGAGAGAAGATAGTGATAATTTTGCTGCTAAAGAGGAAAAAGCATTGACCTTCTTCCTACAGTGCCAGGCATTCCTCTGGATAGCTGAGACTGCGCTGACCAAGAAGGCAAGCTTGGCGCTGGTTGGCATGGTCTGATTTTGTGGCCTCCACTGCTGGTCCTTGGGAAAGAGGAAGTCCTGCCTGTAAACTCTCATCCAGCAGGAGTTTGAGAAACCTTACCGCAGAGCAGGGTGATGAGTTCCCTCTGTTTGCCATGTATAGAGTAAATGGCAGGAACTGTGCAGAACATCTCCAGTGATTGTCTGGGTGTCTGGGTCATTGACGCATTCCTGGATATCTTTTGAGTGACAAGCTGTTCTGGTAATGGCCTGTGGTAAAATGGGAATCTGAAATCAGACATGTGGACACCACTGGGGTGGGGAGTGGGGGTAGGTTGTTAATGAGGTGAGTTTACTAAGATACAGTGAGAAACTCACTAGGCTTATTGACAGAAATACATCTAAAACATTTGACGCAACTGACACCCAGATAAAAAAGTGTCAGGTTCCTCATTTGTATTTGATTGTTTTAACTATGTAACACTCTCTATTTTCCTTCTCACATTCACCTAAACATTTAAGCTTGAAATACTTAGCCCTCTGCCTTGCTCTGGCTATATAGCCAAAGTTTTCTTAAAGCTATATTCTGTCTCTCCACTCCATGAGCAGCTTCAGCTCCCATCGCCTTATTTCTGTCATTTCATATATTTGTATTTCAATTTTGCAACTCAAATCCAAAAACAACTAGTGAAATATCTTCTCTGTGTCCACTTTATGTAGGTCTCTCAGTGTTCTGTAAGTTTCAATGAGATCTTGCCTTATCCTTATCACCTCCGCCGCATACAGATCCAACGCCCTGAAACACTCCTCAAAGATAAATCCTTCATCCCTGGGATCATTCTTGTAAACCTCCTCTTGAGCATCTCCAATGTCAGGACATACTTCCTTTGATATGGGCCCAAAGATGCTCACAATATTCCAAATGCCATCTGACCTGAGCCTCCCATAGCCTCAGCAGTATATCTCTGCTCTTGTATTCTCGCCATTTTGACCTGAATGATTCATTATACTTTCCTTTTTAATCACCAACTGCAGGTTAACTTTAACAAAATCCTGAAAGAGAACTCCTAACTTTCTTTGTGCTTTTCTGAAACTTATCCTCATTTAGAAAATAAACTGTCTCACTTCTTCCTATCAAAGTGAATAACCTCACACTTTCTCTTATCATAAACCATCTGTTACTTCTTTGCCCACTCTCCTAGTCTATTGTAGTCCTTCTGCAGCCTCTCCACCTCTTCTAACTATCTTTATCTCATTCTGTAAACTTAATAAAACTGTCCTAAGTTACTTTGTCTAGATTATATATATTGTAACATGAATAGTTTTGATTAGATTACTTACAGTGTGGAAACAGACCCTTCAGCCCAAGTCCACACCGACCCTCTGAAGAGCAGCCCACCCAGACCCATTCCTAACATCTAACACTACAGGCAATTTAGCATGGCCAATTCACCTAACATGCACATTTTTGGACTGTGGGAGGAAACCAGAGCACCCGAAGGAAACCCACGCAGACGTGGGGAGAATGTGCAAACTCCACACAGATAGTTGCTTGAGGTGGGAATTGAACCCCGGTCTCTGGCGCTGTGAGGCAGCAGTGCTAACCACTGTGCCACCCACATTGGTCCCAACACTGACTCCTATAGGGCGACATGGAGGCACAGTGGTTAGTACTGCTGCCTCACAGTGCCACGGTCCCAGGTTCGATTCCAGCCTTGGGTGACTGTCTGTGTGGAGTTTGCACATTCTCCTCGTGTCTGTGTGGGTTTCCTCCGGGTCCTCTGGTTTCCTCCCACAGTCCAAAGATGTGCAGGTCAGTTGAATTGGCCATGTTAAATTGCCCATACTGTTAAGTGCATTAGTAAGAGGGAAATGGGTCTGGGTGGGTTACTCTCCGGAGGGTCGGTGTGGACTGGTTGGGCCGAAGGGCCTGTTTTCACACCGCAGGAAATCTGATCTAAACTCCACTTGTCACCAGCTGCTATCCTGAAAAAGACACCTTTGTCCCTACTCTTTGCCTTCTGCCAGTCAGTCAATCCACTAAACATTACAACAATACCATTGGCTCCTATCTTATTTAGCAGCCTTCTGTGCAGCAACTTGTCAAAGGCCTTCTGGCAATGCAAACAAATCACGTTTATGTCTCCCCTTCATTCAAATTGCTCATTACCACCTCAAAGAATTCCAAGAGATTTGTTTGACATGAATTCCCCTTGATGAAAGCCAACTTGACTTAACTCTATTTACCATACATTTCCAAGTACTCTGCCATCTCATCCTTTATAATGGACACTAAAATCTTACCAATGACTAAGAAGGGGCTAACCAGTTTATAATTTCCTATCTTCTGCCTCCCTCCCTTCTTAAAAGGGGTATTATATTAGCCATTTTCCAGTCCTCTGGGAGCCTCCCTGAAAGATCACCACAAATGGCTCTATAATTTCCTCAGATCTCTCATTCAGATTCCTGGGATGTCAACCAATCTGATCCTGGTGATGTATCTAGCTTCAGACCTCTCACCTTCTGCTTAGTGATGTCTGCTACGTTCACATCTGCCCCCTGACTCTCTTAACATTCTGGTTTTCTACTGGTGTCTTCTGCCATGAAGACTGATGCAAAGAACTTTTTCAGTCCCTCAGATGTTTCTTTGTTCCCCATTATTACTTCTTCAAGCTCATTTTCCAGTGGGCCAATGTTCACCCTTACCTCTCTCTTACCTTTTATATAGCGAAAAAAAACTATTGTGATCTTCTTTGATATTACAAGCTAGCTTAGCCTCATATTTCACCTTTTTCCCCTTATTACTTTTTTTGGATATCCTTCTTAGTTTTTCAAAGGCTTCCCAATCTTTTGGCTTCCCACAGATCTTTACCACATTGTCAGCTTTTTCTTTTGCTTTTACACTGTTACTGATTTGTTTTGTTAGCAATGGTTGCCTCCTCCTCCCCTTAGTATGTTTCTTCTTCCTTGGGATGAATTTCTGCTATGCCTCTCAAAATAACCTCTAATATCCTGCCATTGCCTCTCCACAGTCTTCCCCTTCCAATCAACTCTGGTCAGCTCCTCCTTCATATCTTTATAGTTACCTTTACTCAATTATAATACTGTTGTATCTGATTCAAGCTTCTTGCTCTCAAACTGCAGGGTGAATTCTATCATATTATGGTCACTGTCCCTCAGTAGTTCCTTCAGTTTAAACTTCCTAATCAAGTCTGCCTCACCAAATCCAATTCCCTGGCCTAAACCTGAGTGGGATCTACCACAATCTGCTCCAAAATAAAATTCATAAACAATTCCATGAATTCCTTTTCTTGGGATCCACTAACAAACAGATTTTCCAGTACACCTCATATTGAAGTTTCTCATGGATTTTATAATTATGCCTTTCTTACATGCCTTTTCTACCTCCTGATTTATTTTCTGCCCCACATCCTGACTACTGCTTGGGAGGCCTCTACATGACATATGTAGAGGGATATTTTCCTTTGCAGTTCCTCAACTCTACCCGTACAGATTCTATGCCTTCTGACCCTATATTTCGTAATGCTGTTGATTTAGTTTCATTTACTAACAAGGCAAATGCACCCGCTCTATCCATCTGCTTGTCCGTTCGATAGAGCTAGTATCTTTGGATATTTAATTCCCAGTCCTGATTCCCTCTTGCGATGCCCACAACATTGTACCCACGGATTTCACTCTGTACTACAAGGTCATTTACCTTATTTCATATTCTGCACACATTTAATTACGACTCCCTCAGTACTAAGTTGACTGCCCCATGCCCTCATAGATGTCCCCTTGTCAACTGTGCTTGAAGCTATACTTTCTGGAAACTTTAATAACCTATCCTGAACCCTCCCCCACCTTTAATTTTTTCCATAATTTTCCAAGCAACTGAACCCATGGCCCCACCCTATTATTTAGTTGAAAGCCCTGTCCACAGCCCTAGTTGTGTAATTTGCCAGGACTCTGGTCCCAGCATGATTCAGGTAGAGCTCGTCTCATCAGAACAGCTTCCTCCCTCCCCAGTATTGGTGCCAACATTCCAGGAATTCAAATCTGTTTCTCCAACACCAATGTTTGAGACATGCTTTTATGTTTTTAGTCTTGTTGACCCTGTGCCAATTAGCTCAGACTTTAAATAGCAATCCAGAGATTATTACCTTACTGATTCTGCTTTTCACTTTAGCCCCTAGCTTTTTGTATTCTTTCTGCAGACCCTCGTTCCTCCTTATGACGACTGGATCCTTCATTTCTCAATCCAAGTTCCTCTGCAGCCCTAATGAGATATCCTGAACCCAGGAATCAGGCAGGCATCATAGCCTTCAGGACTCTCAATCCTGGCCACAGAAAATAGTTTCTATTCCCTTGACTGTACTAGCACTATTTAAAACTACATTTTTCTTTTCTTTGGCCTCTTAAATGACTCTCTGTTCCACGCTGCTATGATCCCTACAACAACTGCTCTTGTCCACACAAGGAGCAAGAATCTCAAACGTGTTAGATAAACTGAAGAACTGGGGCTCATTAAAATCTTCCTCCTGTAACCCTCTACCTGCTTCATTTGTGGTCATGCCCTCCTGTCCTTGACCACTAACCAAGTTTGATATAATTAATCTAAAGGGAGTAACTGCTCCTGAAACAGTGTCCAGGTAACACCCTCCCTCCTTGATATGTTGCAGTTGTCTCAAGCTCACCGTCACTGAGCTAGAGTTTCTCAAGCAACCATCATTTGTCGTAGATGTGGTCACTATGAACCACAATGGGGATCATCAACTCCCACATTGCCTCCTCCTACCTTTCTATTTTATCTATTTAGTTCTTAATTTGTTTTTTTTTAATGTCCCAGTCTTCATTTTTAAACTGCAAATATTTCTCTTATTTACTTTCAATCAGAAAGTAACCTTTCATAGATAGATATCTGTGACTCTTTCATGAATTTGTTATGTTTTACTTCACTCTCATCCTAGGGGAGGGTGGGGGTGGGGAGAAAGTATCCCCTCCCCCACTCACCCATTATACTCTATGCTACTTTCTCCACACCCCCACCCTCCTCTAGCTTATCTCTCCACGCTTCAGGCTCACTGCCTTTATTCCTGATGAAGGGCTTTTGCCCGAAACGTCGATTTCGAAGCTCCTTGGATGCTGCCTGAACTGCTGTGCTCTTCCAGCACCACTAATCCAGAATCTGGTTTCCAGCATCTGCAGTCATTGTTTTTACCGTGTTTACAGCTTGTACTGCTGCAAATTCCTGTATGACCCTCTTCCCGCTTATTGAGCTGCAATTATACCCTTAATACTTAACACTGATAGCTGTTTCATGAGTTGAAGGTTTAAACCTGTTAGTTCCCTAATAATTCACAAACAACATCTAAATATACTGTATGGATACCACTATCCTAAATTCATCACAATTTCCATTTAAATTCCTCCTTTCATCAAATTCACATTACTACCCAATTTGGGCACAAGACCAGAACTTCTCAATTAAGAAGGAAGCATATTAGCTTGGCACTCTGATGTGGTACTTCTGAAAGAACCACCTACTTCATCCTGTTCCATTGGGAAACATAGCTTTTTTTAAACTCTTCAAATATTTATCCTTTTAAAAGCTATCCAGCATCCACAATAGCTTCTGATCAGTTACCACATATTATGAGGATTTTCTGTACAAAAAACAACTCCACTAACTTCTTCAGTTTTTGTTTCATTCATGATGATTTAAATTTGTGACTTTAACTTATTGTCTCATCCATTTGAGGAACTATTGATTTATCAAAACCTTTCTTAATTTTGAATTTATCTGTCATAAGACCATAAGATGTAGGAGAAGAAATATGCCATTCAGCCCATCGTGTCTGGTTCACCGTTCAATGAGATCCCAGCTAATCTGATGATCCTTAACTTCAATTTCTTGCCTTTTCCTCAGAACCCTTTGTTCCCTTATGGATTAAAAATGTATTGGACAATGAATATACTTCATGACCTAGCTTCAATTGCCCTCTGCAGAAGTGAATTCCATAGATTTACTATGTCCTGAGAGAAGAAATTCCTCCAACCCTCTGACTTCAATGGGAAGCCCTTTATGGTGAGATTATGGTCTGACTAGTGCTTTGTACAGTTTGAACAAAATGTTTCAATTATCATACTCTATTCCCTTTGAAATAAATGCTGACATTCCATTTGCCTTCTCTATTACCTGCTGAACTTGGATGCTAGTTTTTTGTGATTCATGTGGGAAGACTCCCAAATCTCCCTGTTTTGTAGCTTTCTGCAATCTTTCTCCATTTAAATGGCAATTGACTCAATTATTCCTCCTGTCAAAGCACACAACCTCATATTTTCACTGACTACATTCTATCTGCCGAACCTTTGCCCACTCACTCAAATCTTTTCTCAACTGTAAGAGTAATGTGATAGTGAAGTAAATGATGCTATCACAGAGACATCAGTGGTCAGATTCTGGAGCCTGGGAAGAGAGAAGCAATAGTCTGTATCAGAGAGAGATGTACTAACTTCAGAGTCTAGGACTACATGTGGCAGGTGGTGGATGTGGGTCAGCTGTCACAGAGAGGCACCATGGAAAGATTGCTGCTTTAAGGCCTTTTACCCTCAATACATTAAGGGTCTGCAAACTGCAGATTCCCTTGGGCTGTATGTCTGACAAGGAATGTACATTGTGAACATCAAAGGTTTTGAAGTTGTGCTGAGTTACATTAGAATAGAACCGAGTATTGACAAATGTTTATTTTGATTACATTTCCTATAACTTCCAGCATAAAATATTCTTCCTTCAGGCTATATGCCTCACATGGAATATACATTGTAAATATTAAGAGTACAGAAGCATCTAAAGATGGGACATGCTATAAAGAGAACAAGTTATATTTTATTGAAATGTCTGTAATATTCAAGTTGAAATGTTTTGTCATGTATTTTTACAAAATGAATGTATAAAGTACCTTAGTAAAAGTTTAAGAAAATGTTTGCAGAAATCTGCAAGAGTCAGACTGCAGTTGCTCTTAGGCAGAGGAAACCTAACTAATCTATATCAGGCCCCAAGATACCCAAATGGGCATTCATGTAGCATCTGCAGGTGAATTCAAACTGTTGACCATTAACCTTTTTTTTGCAATTTCCATTCACAAAAGCTGACATACTACTTTCCATTGCATATGCATTTTAGATCTCAGAGTATTTCTGTTAGATCACAGAACTGAGGTCGTTGAAAATACATTTGAAAACTGACTACAGAATTACGCTTCTGTTAAGCATTGAGAGGTCTTTGATTGGGGACAGTCGTGTTGTAATGAGAGGGCTCCTGCAATATCTCTTCTTGTATTTCCAAAGTCCAATTAGTTCGGGTGTGTGGGAGGACGCTGGGTGAAGTCATTATCTTGATGGATGCAGATGCTATTGTGTGCAGTCTCAACAGATTTATGAATCATGTGAGGCATGAAAAGTTAGTAACCTCATATAATTCTTTAAATGTCCTTAAACAACTTTCAGAATTGTATCTAACAAAAGCTATTAATTTTGTGGTTGGACATTGAAACTGGATTACTGGCTGGCATCATTTCTGTATGCAGGTGACAAAATACTTGCTGCTACTCCCATTAAACAAATGATACAGGGTGCACAAGGAGTTATTTAGTGTTTGATTAGATTCCCTACTAAGTGGAAACAGGCCCTTCAGCCCAACCAGTCCACACCGACCCTCCGAAGAATGACTCACCCAGACACATTTTTCTCTGAATGATGCACCTAACACAATGGGCAATTTAGCATGGCCAATTCACCTGACCTGTACATTTTTGGACTGTGGGAGGAGACCCACATGGATACAGGGAGAATGTGCAACCTCCACACAGACAGGAATCAAACCTGAGACCTTGGTGCTGTGAGGCAGCAAGTGCTAGCCACTGAGCCACCGTGCCACCCCAAATTGAATACATGTTCTCTTTTATGTATATGAAAATGTAGTCTTCAAACCTCAATATGTATCATGCCCAGTGTTTTGGACCCAAATCATGGCTTGATGCTAATGTTTCGCCTTGCAGTAGGCAAGTGCACTACAATCAAGGGCTATAAGGCTAATTAAATTTGGCACTCCTGACAAGGGATCAAAGGTTGAATATATTATCACAAATAGGTAATATGAGGAGATGGGTTGGTACCATTTTATCTGAACTTGCCAGGAGGAAATCCTAAAGAATTGGGTGAGGCCGACTGGACATCCTGTCCAAACTTGACTCAGGTGGAGAAGAAAACATGATCAGGGATCAAAACCATGATGCACTCGGCCTTGTCTATTCCCCATTGGCTATGCAAGTTATATTGGACTCCATTGTCAATGTTCAATTGGGGATTTGGCATGCGATGATTTGAAAGGTTAGTTTGCACATATAGCAAGTAATCAGGAAGGCAAATGCATTATTATATGTTATTGCAAGATGAATTAAATACAAGAGTAGGGAGATTATGCTTCAGTTATATGTGCATTGGTTACAGCACATTTGGAGTACTGTGGACAGTACCAGCCACTGTACTTTCAGAAGGATGTTAATCCTATGGAAGCAGATGCTGGAATAAGCAGTTTTGCTTCTGAGAAAAGGCTAAGCAAATTCTATCCTCTGGAGGTTAGAAGACTCAGAGGTGACTTTATTGAAATATATAAGGTTCTGTGCGGATTTGACAACGTGAATGCCAAAGGGATATTTCCTCTTGTGGGAGAATCTAGAACTGGGTGTCACAGATTGAAAACAAGGGGTCACTCATTTAAAACAGATGAAGAAAAAGCATTTCTCTCAGAAGTTGTGAGTATTTGGAATGCTCTTTCATAAAGGGCTGTGGATTCAGAATATTGAAATATTCTTAAGGCAGAGGGAAATAGATTTGTGATTACCAAGGGGATGAAAGATTATCAGGAATATAAGAAATGTCAGGTCAATGTTAAAATCAGACCAACCATGATCTTAATGAATGATGGGGCAGCTTCATAAGGTCAAGTGACCTATTCTTGTTTGAATGTTCATAGTTAATATGCATTAATTTGTTTTTTATGTTGGTCTATCATGTATTCTTCAATGAAATGGTAAAGGAATCTTTTATTTTGAGCAGAGTAGTTGAAGACAATAAAATTCTTAGGGTAAATGTGTGACAATGTCAGTTTCAATGAAATTCCATTAAGATGCTCTAAAGAATTTTTCAACAATCTTACAGAAAACTTCATGTCAAAATAAAGAGAAATATTTTCAAGCCTATCACAGTTACTTCCAGCTTCACTGTGGCTTTGTTGAATTGAAATTGCAAGGGAAATTCATGGGTTCTATAATGGTGAGCCTGCATTTGGAGATGATAATAGTTGCTGATTGAAGGACTGCATTTGTGGGTGATAGTGGAATCACTGGATTATTTTCAAAGGTCAGTATCATGTGTGCAGCTCATCCAGCCAATTGAGCAGAGGGCAGATGGAGAATGCAGATGTTTGGGAGCAGGACAATCCAAATGAGCCTCTGTCTGTGGGGCTGCTGCCAAATGGAGTTTTCCCAGACCTCACAGGGGAGCAGCAAGGCTGAGGAAGGACTCCTTGGTTGAAATGCATGGCTACATTTTGCCAAACTGCTTAGGACAGTCAACAGTACATACTGCCCTGTGTCAGTGGAAACTGAGGTAGCCACCATTCTCAACCTGTTAGCAGAGCTGCTAGTTTCTCAGACAGTGACTAAATTCAGCAGATGCTTGGCCACCACATGCCACCAGTCTCCTGATGGCCAGTGCTTGTGCCACACCCATTCCTCTTCCATTCTCCTTCCTATCTCTGCACTCTGTACCTGGACTGCTGCATGGTATCAAGATGAAAGAGGAACAAATGATACTCTGATTAAATTCAGACCAATGAAATCTGCGAAGAGAGAACAGAAACATACAGTGAGCCACATCTGTAGCTACACTGGCACAAAGCTTTAGAATGACAGTAAAATAGGAAAAAGAATTATGGGACACCAAAACTGATAGGCGGCACGGTGGCACAGTGGTTAGCACTGCTGCCTCACAGCACCAGAGACCCGGGTTCAATTCTCCGCCTCAGGTGTGGAGTTTGCACATTCTCCCCGTGTCTGCGTGGGTTTCCTCCGGGTGCTCCGGTTTCCTCCCACAGTCTAAAGATGTGCAGGTCAGGTGAATTGGCTATGCTAAATTGCCCGTAGTGTTAGGTTAGGGGTATGGGTGGGTTGCGGGTCGGTGTAGACTTGTTGGGCCGAAGGGCCTGTTTCCATACTGTAAGTAATCTAATCTAATCTAATGATAGCATGAATGCAATACACACATAGTGATTGAAGCTCTCTCCCAATTTCTCATTTGGTTCAGTTCCCACAGTTTGGCTTCCAAATGGAGTTAGCACTTCATTATGTCTCCACTTCCATCTGTAGCAGCCTCACACTTCCATTCCTTGTCTTGAAAGAAAGCATCAGATTGCATTAGCACACAGTTAATCATAGGTCAATTTGCTGAAATATGAACTCCACTATATCCTGAGCAATTCAACTCCCTCTATTTATCTACTTCCATGTAATATTCTTACAGTCACTGCATGTATATAATCTGTTAGCCTAGTTGTCTAGACAGCTGGTTTGAAATACAGTCAATTCCATGACCAGCAGAGGTGACCATGAAGGTATCATATTCTTGACCTTGCCTAAGGTATGATGAACTTTAAGTTAAACCATTGCAATTTTCTCTCTTTCTAATGAGAGAGTGGGACTATGGTGAACTTACCTTTTCATAATTTGTTGGAGCAAAGATTGTGATCTGTGCCAATGGCCCAAAGCTATGTAACAGTCTAGTGTAGAGGTTATTGTACCAAATTTGCAATCCACAGAGGTATCAAGCAAAATATTGGATATTTTGAATTCCTGATGTGTGCTCTGGCTTGCTGAATTGGGCAACTTACACTCTATTTCTTTGGGCCAGGGATCTGTAACTCTCCAACCTGACCCTGCTTGGTATCAGATGGACCCTATGCTACAGTATTTGGGAGAGGACATCTACAGCCTTCACTGAGATTCCTCTTCCCTTGGATTGCTTTCCAATTTCCCTCACTCTCCATGAGCAAACAGCAAGATCTGGATCCTGCTGGATTTTAATCCTGCTGAAATGTCTTCTCACTATTTCCTGGGCTGCCATGATGTTAAGTGATGGTAAGTACTGGGAATCAATGTGAATACCTTGACCCAACTCAAATGAGGAGAGAGATAATGTGTTTCATCTCCCTCCCATTAGCCATTAAACACATGTCCGTTGAACAATTAGTCATTAAACAAGTCTTTATTAGGAACTTTGCTTTCATTTTCTCCAGCCTTCCCCAGACTCAGGAGAGAAGATTTTTTTTAGACTTGAGGAATTATTTGTGATGGAGCTCCCCAGGAATTGCTATTGCAATCATGACATATTTTAATGATCTGGACCTTGGTATATAGGAGATAATTTATAAGTTTGCTGATGACACAAAATTTGGAAGGATTATAAATTGTGAGGAGGATAGTGTAGAATTCCAGAAGGACTTACACAGCTGAGTGGAGTGGGTAGAGAGATGGCCGATGAGTTTCCAGGTACACTAATTCATTCGCTGCAAAGCACTTTGCAACACTGTGAAGGACACTTTATGAATGCAAATCTTTTAGATAAGGCATCAGGATCTTCCGAGGGAAAAAAAAGCTTGGCACTTTGGCAATCATCCAACTCTTGTTGGCACAGGACCAAGTCTTCAACAGAATTCAGCAAGGACACTAATGGCTTCTGCTCTGGGAAAGATTGGACAGCCGGGATGTGGTCAGTATTTTGAGAGAGCTGTGAAACTAAAAGAAGGAGATTCAAGGTGTGAAGAGCTGTAAATGATTTGGAACATGAGAGGAAATTTTGGAAAATATCTCTATTAAAATAAGGTGATGTCGTGACATGGGGATACGTTGCATGTTCTTCATTTGTGTATATTTTGTGTAGGTTGTGTTGATGGAAATATATTGTTGGCATTTTGAAGCCAAGGAAATATCTATAGTGAACACAGTAAATTTGTTACATTAGTAAAGAGGTAGAAATGGAGGCTGCAATAGAGGGATGGGGTTTTCAAGTCAATTGGAGTATTCACATGTAATTTATTTTATAATCCTATTCATAAAATGTAAGCTACGTCCTCAAACCTACAAGGGTGGCACAACCAAATTAAAAATCAAAGGTGTCAATGTATCTCCAAGAAGGAAACCAGTGACAAATGGGAGTGCTGAAATATTCTATGTTCATAGTTTTGGTTGCAGTACCACATACTAGACACTAGTGCAACCAGTTCCAATCCAAGACAGTTTGGTTGAACAGCTGAAAATCTCTCGGCTAGTTAGCATGGCCAGTTCTTTATCTAGGCTTTGGAGCAGTATGAATACAAGAATCCCTGATTTTGAAGTGGAAAGGTATAAGCAACAGACTCCTTCTATTTTCTGTATCTTTCTACAGCAGATTTGCAACTATTCATTCTGAACTTGTATTTTGTTTTGAACCAGCTATCTCTGTCGACTGCTTCCACACCTATTGGTCAGCGCTTTCACTTTTTGAAGTGCACCTCTGTCTTGCTTATCAGAGAGTCGTTCACAGTACAGTATTGTTGTTAGCATTCCGGAAAGATACATGTCCTATTCAGTGCAATTATTATTGCAGGACAATGCATTCAATATTGTGTTGAAGGCTTCACTGTTTGTGATGCAGTCCTGCCATCTGATATTCATGATGAATCAAAGACAGTGTTGATGAAAACACTCCAGTTTTTCATGTTAAGGTCAGTGAAAGGACAGTGGAACTTTTTTTTTTGACAAGGCATTTCTTGGAAACTCACAACTTTGGCGAATGGATTCACAAACACATTTGGAGAGGTGGCTCGAGGAACAGTTGGCTTTGATCAGCTGTTAATGTTTTTGGCAACAGTGGCATCAGTGGAGATAAAGCTACATAGATAGGCAAACTGTTCAGCTGCATTGAGGTTGTTGCTATCAATCTGTGGTGAAATGAATCACAAGAATATTAGCAGAAGATTTGTCTCAATAGCTAGGAACACGAACAGGAGTAGGCCATTCAGCCCCTCCAACACCTCCCAACCTTCAATTAGGTCTGTACCTAAATTCCACTTACCAAACTTTTTTTCATATACCTTGATATCCTTAGCCTCTAAAAAATCAAATATTCCAATAGCCCCTAGATCTTTCTTTGAGGCCCAGAATTTCAAATTTCACTTATATGAATGCCCTATATATAAGTCAAGTATTGATGAAGGATGATACTGAAACTAGTAACTTGTTTTCTTTTTCTGCAAATGCAGTTTGAGCCTTTCTAGCATTTTTCTACCAATTTCCAGTGTTCAACAGCAATTTGATTTACACCAACTCTGTGACGACTCTTTCAATGAGCTGAAATCCAGCCCCATTCAGTTGTAATGCTAATAAACTGACAAAAGATGCAGTGGTGTATGTTATTACAGGAATTATTGCATTGAACATCTATCACCATATTTACCAAAGCAAATTACCATGGATGCTGGAATCTCAGAATTATGTGGTGCAGAATTAAATCACTCTGCCCAGTGTGTCTGTACTGGAAATTTGAATAAAAAACTAAAATAATGTTGGATGCATAAATATTTGACAGACCAGCACTGGAAACCATACTAGTGTAAGAGTCAAGAGTGTGGTGCTGGAAAAGCACAGCAAGTCAGGCAGCAACCGAGGAGCAGGAAAATTGACGTTTCAGGGCAAAGCCCTTCATCATTCTTGCTGCAGGGCTTTTGTCCGAAACGTTGATTTTCCTGCTCCTCGGATGCCACCTGACCTGCTGTGCTTTTCCAGCACCAACTCTTGATTCTAATCTCCAGCATCTGCAGTACTCACTTTCGCCAAACCAATGTAAACTAATCCACATCAACAACTAATAACGAAGACAAGAACTCCTTTAGAAAGGTCTTCACTCAAATTTCATGTGACCTGACATTACTGGTGATGCAGTCAACTATTAATGTAGTGTTAAATTCAAAGCAATAATAATTCTGTAATCCAATTTAATTCTTGTGTGTTAGCTGCCTTCATACTTTAGTTCTGATTGCATAGAATGATGTGGGGTCTAGGCTTAAATATCAAGCTAATTTGTGATACTTTATCCCATCAGTTACTTGATGTTAAAAAGTGAATTGAAAAGAACAAACACTAGATTCAACAGTGGTACATCATAAATATCCAGAGCTAAGTATGTTTGTGAGTGGGAACTTCAAATGGATGCACTACAGTTACGTACATCCATAATCACAACTATCCATTTCATTTGGATATTAGTGCCCTAAATGTTAATGCTTGGCATTCACATACACTCTGCCATAAACAAACAGACAGTGTAAGATCCAGGGCAGCTGGGAGAGGAGTTGGTGGTATCATGAACCTGCTGAATAAAACAGGTGTTCCATATGGTTTGCACCTTTGGGGTTAATGCAAGTTCACTGAACGCAATTCTTCAGGCACAATTCTTCTAACAGAAGCTGCATGTGCACCTTATTTACAGTGTCCAAAAGGCTGCATTTGATAACCTACGATCATACCTAAACAAGGAGCAAGAGTAGGCCACTCAGCACTTCAGGCTTGCTGCCATTCAATACGATCACGTTGATCTGATTTTAACATCAACTCCATATTCCTGTATATCCCCAAAATTCATTTATCCCCTTGGTAATCAAGAATCGTATCTATTACTGTCTTAAAAATATTTCAACATTCTAATTCCACTGCTTTTTTGAAGAAGGGAAATCCAAACACACACAACCTTATGAAAGAAAATATATTTTCTCATTTCTTGTTTTAAATGGGCACTACACACAAAACCCACATGCACACATTTGTGGGGTGAATTTGTACTTGCAGAAGTACATTGTACTTTGCTCAAAAACTGCATGAATCCATGTTAGACTCTGTTAACTCATTTTTTAGATTAGAATCTGTCTAAATATTATGGCACAGACACAGAACACAGGGGGCTAACACCTTCAACATCTTATCTGGGCTGGCACCAATTGGTACAGTTAACCCGAGAATGTAACTTTTAAAAAATGTTTTGTGATTTACATATGAAAGAAGTGAAACTATCATGGTCATTCTAACAGATGAGAGACTTAACAAAAAATCAAGGTATTTTTCAATGTATAATTTCAGTTACATCACACTATAAAACATTTGCTATAAATTCTGTGTCTTACAATTGTGTATTCACAACCACTCGATGAAGGAGCAGTGCTCCGAAAGCTAGTGCTTCTAATTAAACCTGTTGGACTATAACCTGATGTTGTGTGATTTTTAACTTTGTACACCCCAGTCCAACACCGGCATCCCTAAATCATGCTTTTTTGAGAAGAGGGATCCTGGCAGCAGGCATTAAACAGGGGCAAAACTTGAAGATGGGAATGCTGTTGACAATATTGGCTCACATGGACATCAGGACGGAATGTTGCGTGATCAACAGTTTAGAGGGGAGAGGGTTGAGTGGGAGTGGGTCTTGGACAAATGGGGTCATGCAGTCTGGAATCCACATTATAGAATGGATAGGATAGCACTAGACAGGGTGCAGAGTAGATGTACCTGATGTTGCCTGGCCTAGAACATTTCAGTTATAAAGAGAGGTTGGACAGACTGGGAATGCTTTCTTTGGAGAAGAGGCAACTGAGTAGGAACATGATTGAGATGTATAAAATTTTGAGGGGCATAGATAAGGTAGTCAGGAAGGACGTGCTCGCTGTGATAGAGAGAGATCAATGACTAGGGGCCAGAGGTTTAAAGTAAGGGGCAGGATATTTAGAGGGATTTGGAGAAAGTATTTTGACTCAGAGGGAAGTAGGAAGCTGGAACTCACTGCCTACAAGTGTAGTAGAGGAAGAAACTCTCATTACATTTCAAAGGTATTTAGACATGCACTTGTGATGCCAAGGCATCCAAGGCTATAGGCCTTGCGCTGGAAGATGGAATGACAACAGTTAGGTGGTCATTTTTGTCTTGCACAAACTTGATGGACTGAAGGGCCTTTTCCTGTATTAAAGACTTCTGTGACTGTCAGACTGGAGAGGTTGTGTGGGGCGATACAAAGAAATGTAGAGGGAGGTGACAAAAGAATTAGGACAGTAGTAATCTTTAGAGAATGTATTACCTGGTGACCTGGGAAAGAGGGAAATGACAGAGTAGCCAATTGAATATTGCTGCTAAAGATTCTGTAAGAAATTCACAGTTATTGCTGAGGGTAATGCTCAAGGGTTCTTTTTAACATCCAGAATGATGTTGAAATAGTGTATGGTTTTAGAAAATGGGATCATGGCCCAATAGTTCTTTACACAGATCACCCAGATGGTATAGGTCTATCTACAAATGATGTCTTTTGCTAATGTGTAATAATGACTCGAGCTTGGAAGATGCTTCTGTGACAACAATGAATATTTAACAAAGTACAAAAGTGAATTGGAGGAATACATTGCATAATGAAACATTTCTCTATTGATAGCACTCTCTGAAATGTCTTTTCTACAATATACTCAAAAGATATATCATTCCGGTCAGTTACATTAGCAAAATCAGTCGTAATAGGAAGCCATTTAATACCTCTGATCTTCCTACTCCTTTTAGTTTATCCTGAAGAATTATATCATTTTTACTTCAACCTGTTTTTCCCATAACTTTAAATCACCATCTGTCCCTCTTCTGATTTCCAGGCTTTTCAAAATTTAGCCTCATGCAAGTCTGTTATGGAAAAAGTAGAGAAGATGCTTCCTCCTGCAGACAAGAGCAGAACCAGGGTTCATAAATATGAGATTGTTGACAACAAATTCAATAAGGTGCTTAGGAGAAACCTTGTTACTCAGAGTGTTTAAATGGGGAACTGACTCCCATAGAGAGACATTGAAATGAATAGGGTAGGTACATGTAAGAGGAGGTGGGTACTGCAGATGCTGGAGATGAAGGGCTTTTGCCTGAAAAGTCGATTTTCCTGCTCCTCAGAAGATTCCTGATCTACTGTGCTTTTCCAGCACCACTCTAATCTTACATGTAAGAGAATGTTTAATTAGCACATGAAGGGGAAAGGAGTAAAGGGTTAGATGAAGACGTTTGAGAAGGGACTGGTGCCAACCATAAGCGGCAACAAAAATCTATTTGGCCAAGTGCCTGTTGCTATACTGTAAACAACTTGTGAGCTTAGTTATACCCAACCATGTTGCCTTAATTTCTTTAACTCTTCCTTTAATCATGACTTTTGGCCTGAGCTGTTGCCTTCCTGATATCTGTTTTGAAAAGAAGTCCAATCATCCAGTCATGGCACCAAGAGCTTTGAGCTATAAACCTAGGAATATGAACATAGAACATAGAACATTATAGTGCAGTACAGGTCCTTCGGCCCTCGATGTTGCGCTGACCTATGAAATTAATCTGATGTCCATCTAACCTACACCATTACATTATTATCCATATGTAGGTTCAATGCCCATTTAATTGCCCTTAACAGTCTACTACTGTTGCAGGCATGCTGTTCCATGTCCCTACTGCTCTTTGAGTAAAGAAACTGCCTGATATTTGTCCTAATTGTATCACCCCTCAATTTAAAGCTTTGTCCCCTTGTGTCAGACTTCACCGTCTGAGGAAAAAGGCTTTCACTATCCACCCTATCTAACCCTCTGATTATCTTATATGTCTCAATTAAGTCACCTCGCAACCTTCTTCTCTCCAGTGAAAACAACCTCAGCTCTCTCAGCCTTTCTCATAAGACCCTCCTTCTAAACTGGGCAACATCCTGGTAAATCTCCTCTGAACCTTTTCCAAAGCTTCCACAGCCTTCCTATAATGCGGTGATCAGAACTGTACACAATACTCCAGGTGCAGCCTTACCAGTGTCTTGTATAGCTGAAACATGACCTCTGAAACACAATCCCCCTACCAATAAACGCCAACACACTGTATGCTTTCTTAACAACCTATCAACCTGAGTGGCAACTTCCAAGGGTTTATGATCCTGGACACCGAGATCTCTCTGTTCAGTACACTGCCAAGAATTTTACCATTAGCCCAGTATTCTGGATTCCTGTTACTTCTTCTGAAATGAACTACTTCACACTTTTCTGCATTAAACTCCATTTGTCACTTCTAAGTCCAGCTTTGCATCTTATCTATGTCCCTCTGTAACCCACAACATCTTTTGGCACCATCCACAACTCTGTCTATTTTAGTGTCATCTGCAAATTTACTAACCCATCCTTCTATGCCCACACCCAGATCATCTATAAAAGTGACAAACAGCAGTGGCCCCAAAATTGATCCTTGTGGTACACCACTGGTAACTGAGCTCCAGGATGAACACGTCCCATCAAACACCATCCTCTGTCTTCTTTCAGCTAGCCATTTTTTGATCCAAACTGCCAAATCACCTTCAATCCTGAAATTCCGTATTTTGTGCAATTGCCTACTATGTGGAACCTCATCAAATGCCTTACTGAAGTCCGCATACACCACATCAACCACTTTACCTTCATCCACCTATTTTGTCACCTTCTTGAGGAAAAAATAAAGTTAGTTAGGTATGACCTACTCTTCACAAAACCGTGTTGACTATCCCGAATCAAATTATTCCTTTCCAGATGATTATAAATCGTATGTCTTATAACCTTTTCCAACACCTTACCCACAACTGAAGCAAGGCTCACTGGCCTATAATTACCAGCCTTGTCCCGACTCCCCTTCTTAAACAAGGGTTCAATATTTGCTACCCTCCAGTCTTCTGCCATTACTCCTGTCGACAATGATGACATAAAGATCAAAGCCAAAGGCTCTGCAATCTTCTCCCTGACTTCCCAGAGAATCTGAGAATAAATCCCATCCAGCTCAAGGGTCTTACCTATTACCAAAATTGTTAAACACTCCTCTTTGTCAACCACAATCCCATCTAATCTCGTAGCCATATTCTCCATATTCTCAATAACATTGCCCTTTTTCAATGTGAATACTGACAAAAAGTATTCATTAAGCACTTCCCCTATGTCCTCAGATTCCACACACAGCTTTCCACTACTATCTTTGATTGGCCCTAATCTTACTCTAGTCATTCTTTTATTCCTGATTTACCTATAGAGGGTCTTAGGGTTTTCCTTGATCATATCTGCCAACAAGTTCTCATGTCCCGTCCTGGCTCTTCTTAGCCCTTTCTTTAGATCTTTTCTGGCTAATTTATAACTCTCAAGCCCCCTAACTGAGTCTTCACACCTCATCCTCACATAAACTTTCCTCTTTCTCTTGACAAGAGCTTCAACTTCTTTAGTAAACCATGGCTCCCTCTCTCGACAACTACTCCCTGCATGATAGGTATATTCTTATCAAGGACCCGCTGTAGCTGTTCCTTGAATAAGCTCCACATTTCAAGTGTGTCCATCCCTGCAGTTTCCTTCCCCATCCTACACATCCTAAATCTTGCCTAATTGCATCATAATTGCCTTTCCCCCAGTTATATCTCTTTCCCTGCGGTATATACCTATCCCTGCCCATTGCTATTGTAAACATAACTGAATTATGGTCACTATCGCCAGAGTGCTCACCTACTTCCAAATCTAACACCTGACCGGGTTCATTCCTCAGTGCCAAATCCAATATGGCCTCACCCCTTGTTGGCCTGTCTACATGCTTTGTCAGAAAACCCTTCTGCACACATTCAACAAAAACTGACCCATCAAAACTACTTGAACTATATAATTCCCAGTCAATATTGGGGAAGTTAATGTCCTCCATAACAATTACCTTGTTACTCTCACTCCTATTGAGAATCATCTTTGCTATCCTTTCCTCTACATCCCTGGAACAATTCGGAGGCCTATAGAAAACTTCCAACATGTGACCTCTCCTTTCCTGTTTCTAATCTCAGTCCAAACTACCTCAGTGGATGAGTCCTCAAATGTTACCTCAGCTGCTGTAATACTACCCTTGATTAACAATGCCACACATCCCCCACCTACCCTTTTACCATCATCACTGTTCTTACTGAAACATCTAAATCCCGGAATCTGCAACAACCATTCCAGTCCCTCCTCCAGCCTTGTCTCTGAAATGGCCACAACATTGAAATCCCAGGTACCAACCAATGCAGAAAGGTCACCCAGCTTATTCCGGATGCTCCTGGCATTGAAGAACACACATTTCAAACCAACATCCTGATTGCTGGTGCCTTCTCATGACCTTGTAAACCTATCCCTCACTACCCTCAACCTCCTTTACACTGGAACTACAATTCAGGTTCCCATTCCCCTGCGGTATTAATTTAAAGCCCCCTGAAGAGCATTAGCAAATTTCACCCACCCCCCCTCCCTAGGATATTGGTACCCATCTGGTTCAGGTGAAGACCATCCTGTTTGTAGATGTCCCATCTTCCCCTGAAAGAGCTCCAATTATCCAAGAATCCAAAACCCTCCCTCCTGCACCATCCCACCAGCCACATGATTGGCTGCACTCTCTCCCTGTTCCTCACTTCACGAGCACATGGCATGGGCAACAAACCACAGACAACAACTCTGTTTGTTCCAGCTCTAAGCTTCCACCCTAGCTCCCTGAACTTCTGCCTTAGACCCCCAACTTTCTTCCTACCTATGTTGTTGGTGCCTATGTGGACTACAACTTGGGGCTGCTCCCCCTCCCCCTCAAACCTGATGCAAAAACAGAATGCCGGAGAAACTCAACAAGTCAGGCAGCGTCTGTGGCGACCAAAACAGAGTTAATGTTTTAAATCCAGTACGATTGGAACCCTTCAGTATTCTGAACAAATGTCATACCAGACCTGAAGGGTTAACTGTTTCTCTCTCCACAGATGTTGCCCAAGTATTCATTATTTCTTTATTTCACAATTCTGTCTTCATTTCAGAATTCATCATCCATGGTGTATTGTTTTTGCTTTAAGGAATTTATAGGTTGTCAAATTCATGGGCTGGGATTAAGGTGAGTCCCAAAGCCTTTGCATGCCCTTATACATTTCTAAATTTCAACAAAACATCTCAACGCAGTGAAATAATGAGAAAATCTTACAGTTGATGTCTCCTTGAAATGGGACATCCTCCCAAGTGCAGCAGTTACAGATTTCAATAAGTGCAAGTAGAAGAGGAGGTTGAAACTTAGATGCAAATAGATGCAAAACAATTTAATGAACAAGATTGTGGTGCTGAAGAAACATAGCTGGTCAGGCAGCATCAGAGGAGCAAGCAAATCGATGTTTCAGGCATAAGCCCTTCATCAGGAATGATTCTGATGAAGGGTTTATGCCTAAAATGTCGATTCTCCTGTTTCTCGGATGCTGCCTGACTGGCTGTGCTTTTCCAACACCACACTCTTCAACTCTGATCTACAGCATCTGCAGTCTTCACTTTCTCCCAATTTAATGAACAAGGGAGATTCATGTCACCCAAAGTTGTCAATTGAGCAGGTTTTGTTTGTATCAATGGCCAAGGGGCGTTTCGCTTAAAAATATGAGGACAGCTCACACTATCCATGCTGTGTCGAACGTGAAATGTTAACAGATTGTGTTTTTGCAAATAAATATTGATTTAATAGGGCAGGTGGAAATTTCCTCTGGTGTCAAGACCAAAGGGGTAATTTTTTTGCCTCATAACTACTGCTTGACTTTGAGGGGTGGTGTCAGGAAGCTTGTTTTCAAATAAACACGAGCAGAAATCTGAACACTCCTCCCTGCCAAAGGAGTGTTGGTGCTGGAGATCAATTGAAAATTTCCAAAGAGATTAGTAGGTTCATTTTGTGAATACATGCTGCAATCTCTGGATTATTCCCAGTGCCATGTACTATGAAGTCAGAAATAGGATGATAATCCATTTGAATGTATGGCTAAAGAACTGGTATAGGACAGAGGGTTTCAGATATTTGGACCTTTAGGATTTCTTCCAGGGAAAGAAGGACCTGTACAAGAAGGACAGTTTGCACCTAAATTGGAGGCACACCAATATACTTGCAGGGAGGTTTACTTGTGACACCCAGGAGACCTTAAACTATTGTGTCAAGGGAGTGGGAACCAGAGTAGACAGCCAACATGTTGAATGATTGAGGACAAAGTTGAGTTTAATTCAAGTAAGTCTAATAAAAAGGACAGGCAGGACCCAGTTAATAAACCCGGTTGGACTAATAACTAAAGTAGATGAGTTTCGAGCACAGATTAGTACATTGCACTATAATGCTGCAGCCATTACTGCAACTTCTTTCATAGAAAGGTAGGACTGGCTGCTCAAAGTTCCAGAGTTCAGATGTTTCAGGTGTGATTGAGAGGGATATAAAAAACATGGGGGGGTTTTTCATCTATCAAGGAGAATGTCACAGGTACAGCAAGAAAGGGCATCTTGGAGGGCTCATCCTGCAAGGCCATATGTGTAGAACCTGGGAATAAGACAAGTGCAATGGGTTTATACTGTAGGCCTCCCAATATCCAGTGAAAAATAAAAGACCAGGTATCTAGGTAGATCATGGAAAGATGTAAAAACAACTGGGTTGTTGTAGTGGGTGATTTTAATTTCCTCTATATTGACTGTGACTCGTATAGTGCCAGAGACTTAGATGGGACACAATTTGTTAGGTGCATACAGGAGGGCTTCATGAAGCAATATGAACATAGTCCAATTAGAGAGGGGGCTATAGTAGACATTGCATTGGGAATAATGCTGGCCAGGTAATCAAACTTTTCATCAGGGAACATTTTGGGAGCAGTGAATAAATATTAGTTATGGATAAGAATTCAACTGGCCCTCAGGTGAAAGTGCTAAATTGGGGTAAGGCTAATTACAGTATTGTGAGGCAGAACTGGAAAATTAGTTTGGAGCAGCTGTTGGGGGGAAATCCACATCTGTCATGTGGGAGCCCTTTAAAAGGCCAGTTGGTCAGCATGTTCCTGTAAGGATGAAAGATGGCAAGATTTAGGATGACAACAGATACAGAAAGTTTAATCAAAAAGGAAAAGAAAGCACATGTAAGGTACAGGAAACTGAAATCAGACAAAGCCGTTGAGGAATATAAAGGAAGCAGAAAAGAACTTAAAACGAGGAATGAGGTCACCCAAAATGGACCATGAAATTACCTTGGCAAATAAGGTTAAGGAAAATCCCAAAGATTATACAAATATATTAGGAGCAGGAGGTAGTTAGGAGACAGGTTCGTTCAAGGATAAAAAGAGGTAATTTGTGTGTGGAGCCAGAGGAAATAGCTGAAGTCCTTAATAAATACTTCTCATCTGCATTCACCAAGGAGAAGGACATGAATGATGGTTAGATTAGGGAGGGGTATGTTGATATTCTGGGTCATGTTGATATTAAGATGGATAAGTTCCCAGAGTCTAATAGGATCCATCCCAGGACACTGGAGATACTAAACAAATATTTTGCATGTGTTTACTGTGGAAAAGGACATGGAAGATAGAGAATGTAGGGAAATAAATGGTGACACCTTGAAAAATGTTCATATTACAGAGGAGGAAGTGCTAGATGTCTTAAATACATGAGAGTGGATAAATCCCCAGGACCTGACAGGTGTATCCAAGAACTTTGTGGGAATTTAGGGAGGTGATTGCTGGGCCTCTTACTGAGATATTTGTATCATCGATAGTCACAGGTGAGGTGCTGGAAGACTGGAGGTTGACTAATGTGGTGCCAATATTTAAGAAGGGTGGTAAGGACACACCAGAGAACTACAGACTGGTGAGCCTGACATCAGTGGTGGGCAAGCTTTTGGAGAGAATCCTGAGGGAGAGGATATTTGGAAAGGCAAGGACTGATTAGGGATAGTCAACATGTGTGTCAGACATCACGTCTCACAAACTTGATTGAGTTTTTTTGAAGAAGTAACAAAGAGGATTGATGAGGGCAGAGTGGTGGACGCGGCCTATTTGAACTTCAGCACGGCATTTGACAAGGTTCCCGATGGGATACTGTTTAGCAAGGTTAGATCTCATGGATTACAGGGACAACTAGCCATTTGGATACAGAAGTGGCTCAAAGGTAGAAGAAAGAGGGTGGTGGTGGAGGGTTGTTTTTCAGACTGGCGGCCTGTGACCAGTGGAGTGCCACAAGGATTGGTGCTGGGTCCACCAATTTTCGTCATTTACGTAAATGATTTGGATGTGAACAGAGGAGGTATAGTTAGTAAGTTTGCAGATGATACCAAAATTAGGGGTGTAGTGGACAGCGAAGAAGGTTACCTCAGATTCCAATGGGATCTTGTTCAGATGAGCCAATGGGCTGAGAAGTGGCAGATGGTATTTAATTTAGATAAATGCAAGGTGCTGGAAAAGCAAATCTTAGTATGACTTATACGCTTAATGGTAAGATCCTAGGGAGTATTGCAGAGCAAAGAGAACTTGGAGTGTAGGTGCATAGTTCCTTGAAGTAGAGTTGCAGGTAGATAGGATAGTGAAGATGGCGTCTGGTATGCTTTCCTTTATTGGTCAGAGTACTGAGTACAGGATTTGGGAGGTCATGTTTCGGCTGTACAGGACATTGATTAGATCACTATTGGAATACTGCATGCAATTGTGGCGTCCTTCCTATCGGAAGGATGTTGTGAAACTTGGAAGTGTTCAGAAAAGATTTATAGGAATGTTGACAGGGCTGGAGCATTTGAGCTATGGGGAGAGGTTGAACAGGCTGGGGCAGTTTTCCCTGGTGCAGCGGAGGCTGAGGGGTGACCTGAAAGAGGTTTATAAATCATGAGGGGCATGGATAGGGTAAATAGACAAGGTATTTTCCCTGGGGTGGGGGAGTCCAGAACTAGAGGGCATAGGTTTAAGGTGAGAGGGGAAAGATATAAAAGAGACCTAAGGGACAACATTTTCATGCGGAGGGTGGTATGTGTGTGGAATGGGCTGCCAGAGAAAGTGGTGGAGGCTAGTACAATTGGAACATTTAAAAGGCATAGGAAGGGTTTAATGGGATATGGGCTGGGTGCTGGCAGGTGAGACTAGATTGGCTTGGTATATCTGGTCAGCATGGATGAGTTGGTCTGTTTCCGTGCTGTACATGTCTATGACTCTATGATTCTATGACTGAAGGAGACAAAAAAGGAGATTGTTGGAGTCCTGACAGTGGTCTTTATATCCTCTTTAGGTATCAGGTGAGGTATCAGAATTCAAGACAGTAGCCAATATTGGTCCTTTGCCTAAGAAGGGCAACAGGGATAATCTGGGAAATTATAGGCCGATGAGCCTTACATTAGTGGTAGGGAAATTATTGAAGAAGATTTTTAAGGATTGGATTTATTATCATTTGGAAAAGAATTAGCATTTAGGGATATTAGAATTAGTATTCCTACAATGTGGAAACAGGCCCTTTGGCCCAGCATTTCCACACTGACCTTCCGAAGAATAACCCACCCGGACTCATCCCCCCCCAACTAATTCACCTTATTTGTACATCTTTAGAGTGTGGGAGAAAACAAGAGCACCCAAAGGAAACCCATGCAGACATGCGGAAAATGTGCAAACTCCACACAGACAGTCGCCTGAGCTGGTCCCTTGCGCTGTGCTAGCCATTGAGCCACCATGCTGCCCTTACTGCATATTCAACATGACTTCATGTGGGGGAGGTTTGGCTTTACAAATTTGGTTGATTGTTTTGAGGAAATGATGAAGATGATTCATGAAGGTCAGACAGTGGATATTATTTACATAGACTTTATGAAAATATTTGACACTGTTCATCATAATAGGCTGGTCCAGAAGATTAAATCACATGGGATCCATGTTGAGGTTGGTAAATTAGATACAAAATTGGCTTGATCAAAGAAAGCAGAGGGTAGTTGCAGATTGGGTGTTTTTCTTACTGGAGGTCTGTGATCAGTGATGTTCTGCAAGCATCAGTGCAGGAACCTCTATTGTTTCTAATATAAATGAATTGGATGAAAATGTAGTTGGTCTGAGTAGTAAGCTTGCAGATGACATGAAACGTGATGTAGTGTGGCTAGTAAGGAAGGTTGTTAAAGGATATAGGAAGATATATATCAGCTGGAAAGTCGGGCAAAGGTATGGCAGATGGACTATAATCTGGATAAATATAAGGCGATGCATTTTGGGATGTCAAATGCAAAGAGAAAGTCTACAGTAAATGGCAGAACTCTTAGGAGTATTCATATACAGAGGAATCTTGGGGTGAAGGTCCAAAGCTCGCTGGAAGTGGCAACACAAATAGACAAGGTGTGAAAGAAGCTCAATGGTATAATTGCCTTTATCAGTCGGGATACTGAGCAAAAACATTGGCAAGTCATATTGCAGTTCTGGATAACACTCTATAGGGAGGATATGGAGGATTTGAAGAGGGTACAAAAGAGGTTTATCTGGATGCTGCCTGAATTGGAGTGCATTAGCCATAACGGAAGGTTGGACAAACTTGGATTGTTTCCACTGGATCATTCGAAGGTGAGGTGGGTGATCTGCTGGAAGTATATAAAATTCTGAAAGGCATGGAAAGAAATTGGATACTTGGAATCTTTTTTTCCAGGGTAGAAATGTCAAATATGAGAGGACATATGTTTAAGTTGAGAATGGGAAAGTTTAAAAGAGATGTGCGAGGAAAGGTTTTTAGACAGAGAATGGTATGTGCCTGGAACCTGCTGCCAGGGGAGGTTGTAGAAGCAGATACAATAGTTTTGTTTAAGAGATATTTAGACAGGCTTATGAACTGGCAGGGAATAGAGAGATAAGGACCATTTGCAGGGAGATAGGATGAGTTTAGAATGGTATCATGGTTGGTGCGTTCATGATGGGCCGAAGGGCCTCTTCTGTACTGTACTGTTCTATGTTATATGTAAGGCAGGTAGATGAAGTTAAGGTGCAGATTAACCATGATCAAATTGAATGACAGAAAAGGTTTAAGGGACTGAATGGTCTCCTGCTGTCCACTGTCTGTGCATGAAATTACTGGAAGATAAATCAATGCCTTAGGCAGCTGCTCAATTATGCATACTTTGGATTAGGTGTTACCATGCAGCTAAATAGCAGGAACTGTCATGTTTTCAATAGTGTACCCATAAAAGCTTTATCTGGAGAAAGACTGATATTCACATCAATAATGAAGTGAATGGCATTATAACATACGAATGCACACAACAAAGAACAAACAATGCCAATGCTGGCGTATAATGACAGATATTCTATGCATTGCAATTTCAATAGTAAGAAGATGGAAATGATTATATTCATTGTGTTATTGAATATGGATAAGACTTCAAAGCTTAACTGCATGAAAGGTTATGTCTTCATACAGAGATTACTTAATAAAGTAACAGTGACATTGTTGTGTATTCCTTAAGTTAGAAAATGTCCTAACATCAACAGCAAACACTTGTACTTATACAGACCCCTCGGACATAGTAAAATGGCCCAAGGTACCTCACAGAAGCAATGTGCTACAATATTTAACACCAAGGTGCATGAAGAGATTTTTTTTAACATTTTCAACATTTTAAGGTACGTCTTAAAGGACAGAAGCAAAAGAGCTAGAGAGATGGAAATATTGGGTGAGTGAGTTGGGGTTATGGGTTGCTTCAGAGCTTGGGGCTCAGGTATTAATATGAACAGAACAGTATATGAATCCTTAATAATGGTTCACAATGTGGTCTTCTCTACAACATGGAGATGAAACACTGGCTGCATGACTGCTTTGTGGAACACCTAAGATCTGCCCAAAAAAGATCCCAAGCTTCCGGCTGCCTGCAACAATCTCACACCACTGTGTTCGCTAGCCAACATTTTTGTCTTGGCCTACTTCAGAGCTCCTGCAAGGCTTGGTGCAAGCTGGAAGAACAGCGTCACATTTTCCACTTGGGAGCCTGCACTCTTCAGGATTGAATATCAAGTTCAATCATTTTAGAACCCTCACACCTTTTTCCATGTCCCTTACACACCTTCACACCCCAGGCCTGTGGCTATCCCCTTTTCAAACAAATATGCTGATTTAGAAAATGTCGGGGGTGATGGACTTTCAGGGGAATGTAGCACTGACAGCCAGGTTTCTGATACAGAGACTGGCTCTAATGTAATGAGGGCTACAACCGAGCAATCGATGACAATAGGGGTCTCTCTAGTCAGAGGCATAGACAGACTTTTGTGTGGCCTCCAACAGGAAGACATCAGAATGGTGTTTTGCCTCTCTGGTGCCAGGATCAAGAATGTCTCAGAGAGGGTGTAGAATGTTCTCAAAGAGGTGAGGGACAGCAGGAGGTCATTGTACACGTTACAACTGAAGACATAGGAAAAGAAAAGGATGAAATTCTGAGCAGGAAATGTAGGAAGTTAGGCAGGAATTTAAAAAGGAGATCCTTGAGGGTAGTAATATCTGGATTATTCCTGGTGCCACTAGCTAGTGAGAATAGGAATAGAAAGATAGAACAGATGAATGCATGGCTGAGGAGCTGATGCAGGGGAGGAGATTCACATTTTTGGATCATTGGAATCACTTTTGGGGTAGAAGTGACTGGTATAAGAAGGATGGATTGCATCTGAATTGGAAGGGGATTAATGTCCTGGCGGGGAGATTTGCTGTAGGAGGGAGATGGTGAAGAAAAAGTTCAGTCTGAGACTGGTGCAGTTGGGAAAAGGAGCAAATGAAACAGTCGGGGCAGGCAGGAACAAAGCAGAGAATGAGATAGGACTAATGAATTTAACAACATTTATTTCAATGAAAGAAGCTGAACAAATAAGGCAGATGAACTCCGGGAATGGTTGGGAATATGGAACTGGGATATCATAGCAAGTACAGAGACTTGGCTCAAGGATGAACAGGACAGGCAGCCTAATGTTCCAGGATATAAATGCCAAAGGAAGGATAGCAAGGGGCCAGGAGAGGAGGGGGAGTAGCATGTTTGATAAGGCTATGCTTAGGGAGGATATTCCTGGAAGTACTTCCGGGGAAGTTATTTTGGGTGGAACTGAGAAATAACAAAGGGATGATCACCTTATTAGGATTGTACTAAAGACTTCCCAGTATACAGCAGGAAATTGAGAATCAAGTTTGTAAGGAGATCTCAGTTATCTTTAAGAATAATAAGGCAAAAGTGAGGACTACAGATGCTGGAAACCAGAGTTTAGATTAGAGTGGTGCTGGAAAAACACAGCAGGTCAGGCAGCATCCAAGGAACAGGAAAATTTACATTTCGGACAAAAGTCTTTTATCAGGAATGGAGGCAGGGAGCTTCCAGGATGGAGAGATAAGTAGGGGGTGGGTGGGAGTGGGGTTAAGGAGAATGTAGCAAAGAGTACAATAGGTGAATGGGGGTGGAATGGAGGTGATAGGTCAGAAGGGAGGTTGGGGTAAAGTGGCAATGAGTACAATAGGTGAGTGGGGGTAGAGATTGAGGTGATAGGTCAGAGGGGAGGGTGGAGCAGATAGGTGGGAAGGGAGATTGGCAGGTAGGACAGGTCATGAGGATAGTGCTGAGCTGGAAGGTTGGAACTGGGGTAAAGTGGGGAGGGGAAATGAGGAAACTGGTGTTCATGTTCTGCCTCGGAACACTTCAACCCCAGGGAATCAATGTGGACTTCACCAGTTTCCTCATTTCCCCTCTCCCACCTTACCAGTTCCAACCTTCCAGCTCAGCACTGTCCTCATGACCTGTCCTACTTGCCAATCTCCCTTCCCACCTATCCGCTCCACCCTCCCCTCTGACCTATCACTTCCATCCCCACCCCCATTCACCTACTTTACTCTTTGCCACGTTCCCCCACCCTCCTCTCTGACCTATCACCTCCATCCCCACCCCCATTCACCTATTGTACACTTTGCTGCCTTCTCCCCAGCCCTCCCAACTTATCTCTCCACCTTGGAGGCTCCCTGCCTCCATTCCTGATTAAGGGCTTTTGCCCAAAACGTCAATTTTCTTGCTCCTCGGATGTTGCTTAACCTGCTGTGCTTTTCCAGCACCACTCTAATCTAAACTTTAAGAATAATAAGGTGGCACTGACAGAAGATTTTAATTTTCCAAACATAGACTGGGACTGCTGTAGTGTTGAGGAATTTGTTAAATGTGTGAAAGAAAAATTTCTGATTCAGTATATGGATGTACTTATGAGAGAAGGAGCAAAACCTTGACCTACTCATGACAAATAAGGCAGAGCAGGTGCCTGAGGTCATGGGGGAAGTATTTTGGGGCTAGCAACCATAATTCTATTAGTTTTAAAATAGTGATGGAAAAGGATAGACCAGATCTAAAAGTTGAAGTTCTAAGTTGAAGGAAGGCCAATTTTGACGGTATTAGGCTAGAACATTCAAAAGTTTATTGGGGTGGAAATTCACAGGTAAAGACACAGCTGGAAAATGGGAAACCTTCAAAAATGAGATAACAAGAGTCCAGAGACTATATGTTCTTGTCAGGATGAAAGGCAAAGCTGGTAGGTGCAGGGAATGCCGGGTGACTAGAGAAATCGAGTTTTTGGTAAAGAAAAAGAAGGAAGCATATGTCCGGTACAGATAGCAGAGATGAGTGAATCCCTAGAATAGTATAAAGGCAGTAGGAGTATACTTAAGCGAGAAATCAGGAGGGCAAAAAGGGGACATGAGACAGCTTTGGCAAATAGGGTTAAGGAGAACCTAAAGGGATATTATAGATACATTAAGGACAAAAGGGCAACTACGGAGAGAATACGGCCCATTATAGATCAGCAAGACCACTAATGTGTGGAACTGCAGGAGATGGGGGAGATACTAAATGGGTATTTTACATCAGTATTTACTGCAGAGAAGGAAATGGAAAATATAGAATGTGGGGAAATAAATAGTGACATTTTGAAAAATGTCTATACTATAGAAGAGGATGTGCTGGATATCTTAAAATGCATAAGGGTAATAAATCCTTGGGACCGGATCAGATATACCCTGGAACTCTGTGGGAAGCTAGGGAAGTGATTGCTGGGCCCTTGCTAAGATTTTTGTATCATTGACAGCCACAGGTAAGGTGCCAGAAGACTGGGAGTTGGTTAACATGGTGCCGCTACTTAAGAAAGGTGAAAAGGAAAAGCCAGGGATCAATAGACCAGTGAGCCTGACATTAGTGGTAGACAAGTTTAGATTAGATTACTTACAGTGTGGAAACAGGCCCTTCGGCCCAACAAGTCCACACCGCCCCGCCGAAGCGTAACCCACCCATACCCCTACATCTACATCTACCCCTTACCTAACACTACGGGCAATTTAGCATGACCAATTCACCTGACCTGCACATCTTTAGACTGTGGGAGGAAACCGGAGCACCCGGAGGAAACCCACGCAGACACAGGGAGAATGTGCAAACTCCACACAGTCAGTCGCCTGAGGCGGGAATTGAACCCGGGTCTCTGGCGCTGTGCGGCAGCAGTGCTACCCACTGTGCCACCGTGCTGCCCAAGTTGTTGGAGGAGATCCTGAGGGACAGGATTTACATGGATTGGAAAGGCAAAGATCTGATTATCAATAGTCAAAATGGCTTTGTGCATAGGAAATCATGTCTCATTAACTTGATTGAGTTTTTTGAAGAAGCAACAGGGATAATTGATGAAGGCACAGTGGTGGAAGTGATCTAAACGGAAAGAAAAAGTAAACAAATACGAGGCTGCAACAACACAGCAAGCCAGGCAGCATCACGAGGTGGAGAAGTCAATATTTCGGGTACAAAAATTCTTCAGGACTCAATGTGGGGATAGGGGATACTACAGGTAAGGGAGTTTGGCGTAGAGAGAGTAGTGGAATGGTGAAGTAGACACAGGTAGTGGGTATGATCTGGTTAGTCAACAGGAGGAATAAATCCTTTTGGTAGCTGGAAGGAAGGGTCAGTAGGTGGAATGGAAGGGAGAGGGCATGACTGGAAAGGGAGCTGGGGGAGGGGTGGGAAGATTATTTGAAATTTGAGAACTCAACATTAAGTCCTTTTGGCTGTTGACTGCCCAAGCCGGTGTTATTCCGCCAATTTGTGATCTGATTCACTGCAGCGATGGAGGAGGCCAAGGATGGCAATGTCAGAGGGGGGACTGGGCGGGAAATTTGAAATGGGTGGTGACAGGGAGGTCAGGCTGACTGTTTAGGGTATGGCGAAGATGCTTGGCGAAATGGTCACCTAGTCTACGTTGGGTCTCTTCAATGTAGGGGTGACCACATTCAGAGCACTGTGCTGTAGATCTGGTTTGAAAAGATGCAGTGTCTCTGTCTCACCTTGAAGGATGGTTTCGGGCTCAGGATGGAGTTGAGAGAAGTGGTTTACGGGCAGGTATTGCATCTTTTTTGCGACAGGGGAAGGTACAGAGCAAGGGGGGGAGGGGGTGGTGGGCATGGTTGGGGTTTGGTGAGTGGCGCAAACCAAGGAGTGGCGAAGGGAACGGTCTTTGCAGAAGGCAGAGAGGGGTGGAAAGAACAAGATGATCTGGATGGTGGGGTCTTGTTTGAGTTGGTGGAAGTGTTTGAGGATGATATATTGGATGCAGAGACTGGTGGGGTGGAAAGTGAGGACAAGTGGGAACCTATCTTTATTATGTTTTGAGTGTGGGCAGTTCAGAGCAGTGGAGTGGGGTATGGAGGAGATGCAGTGGAGGACTGTCTGGATGACAGAGGTGGGAAATAAGAGGACATCTGGGATGCTTGGGAGCGGAGTGGAAGCTATCAGTGAAGTTGATGAACTGCTACTGCTCAGTCTGGGTGCAGGGTGCAGCGCCAATGCAGTCATCAATGTAATGGCAGATGGACTTCAGTACATGAACTTCAATAAGGCTTTCGACAGGGTTCCTCATGGCAGACTGATTAGCAAAATTAGGTCATATGGAATATAGGGAGAACTAGCTATTTGGACACAGAACTGGCCTGAAGGTAGAAGACAGAGGCTGGTGGTAGAGGGTTTCTTTTCAGACTAGAGGCCTATGACTAGTGTCTAGGTTAGAGTGGTGCTGGAAAAGCACAGCAGGTCAGGCAGCATTCAAGGAGCAGGAAAATCGATGTTTCGGGCAAAAGTCCTTCACTTTTGCCTAAGACTAGTGGTATGCCACAAGGATCGCTGCTAGGGCCACTGCTTTTGCTCATTTATATAAATGATTTGGACATGAATATCGGAGATATGGTTAATAAGTTTGCAGATGACACCAAAATTGGAGGTGTAGTGGACAGCGAAGAAGGTTACCTCAGAGTACAATGGGATCTTGATCTGGTGGGCCAATCGGCAGAGGGATGGCAGAGGGACCTTAATTTTGGTAAATGTCAGATGCTGCATTTTGCTTCCACCCCACCCTCAAATTCATCTTGTCTATCTGGGACACTTCCCTCCAGTTTCCTGACCTCTCCGTTTCCAAGTCCGGCGATAGGTTATGGACCAACATTTGCTGTAAACCCACAAACTCCAATAGCTACCTGGGTTACACCTCCTTTCACCCTGTCTCCTGCAAAAACTCCATCCTGTTTTCATCATATCCTCTGTTTCCATCATATTTGCTTTGACAAGGAGTAATTCCACTCCCAAGCATCCCAGATGTCCTCTTATTTCCCACCTCTGTCATCCAGGCAGCCCTCTTTTGCACCTCCTCCATACCCCACTCCACTGCTCTGAACTGCCTGCAATCAAAACATAATAAAGATAGGTTCCCATGCAAATCAGAGCTGGAATTATACACTTAATGGAAAGATCCTGGGGAATGTTGCTGAACAAAGAGACCTTGGAGTGTGGATTCATAGATCTTTGAAAGTGGAGTCTCAGTAGACAGGATAGTGAAGAAGGCATTTGGTATGCTTGCCTTAATTGGTCAGTGCAATGACTTTAGGAGTTGGGAGGTCACGTTGTAGCTGTACAGTTCTGGCCTCCCTGCAATCAGATGGATGTTGTGAAACTTAAAAGGGTTCAGAAAAGATTTACAAGGATGTTGCCAGGGTTGGAGATTTTGAGCGATGGGGAGAGGCTGAATAGGCTAGGCTATTTTCCCAGGATGTTGGAGGCTGAGGGTGATCTTATAGAGGTTTATAAAATCATGAGGGGCATGGATATAGTGAATAGCCAAGCTCTTTTCCCCAGCGTGGGGGAATCCAAAACTAGTGGACATAGGTTTAAGGTGAGAGGAGAAAGATTTAAAAGGGACCTAAAGGGCAACCTTTTCACACAGAGGATGGTGCATGTGTGGAACATGCTGCCAGAGGAAGTGGTGGAGGTTCATCCAATAACAGCATTAGAAAGTTAAAAATCTCACACCAGATTATAGTCCAACAGGTTCATTTGAAAATACAAGCTTTTCACGTGCTGCTCCTTTGTCTGTAGTATGACATAAACTTAAGTGATTAAAGATGTAACAACATTCTATGTTTGTTCAATACATCACATCAGTTATATGACAATCTGATTTTTTACTAAAAAGTCTGTTGTATGATCCTGCCCCACTAATTACCTGATAAAGGAGCAGCACTCTGAAAGCTTGTACTTTCAGTGAATCTGTTGGAATACTTATTGGGATTTACTAGAATATTTCTCCTCTGTGTTCACCCTGGAGAAAAAGATGAAGACTTGGGAACTTGGGGAGTTTGGTGATATCTTGGGGACAGTCCATATCACAGTAGAGGAGGTGTAGGATGTATTGGAATGTATGAAGGTGGATAAATCTGATCCTGACCAGATAGATCCAAGAATGCTGCAAGAGGCTAGAGAAGATATTGTAGGCGACCTGGCTGATATTTTTGCATCACCGTTAGCTATGGATAAGGTCCCAGAAGACTGGAGGGTAGTGAATGTTGTGCCACTATTCAAGAAGGGCTGCAAAGAAAAGCCTGGGAACTATAGACCAGTAAGCTTAACTTCTGTAGTGGGTAAATTACTCGAGAAGTTTCTGAGAGATAAATATACATACTTTTGGAAAGACAGGATATGATGAACAGTTGTCAGCACGGCTTTGAGTGGGAGATCCTGCCTCACAAATTTGTTAGAATTCTTTGAAGTGACCAGGTCTGGGCCTCTTCCACCACCAAATCTTTATCACCTGACGCCTGGAGGAAGAATGCCTCATCTTCCTCCTTGGGACCCTCCAACCACACAGGATCAATGTGGATTTCATCAGTTTCCGCATTTCCCATCCCCCACCAGATCCAACTTTCCAACTCAGGACCTGTCCTGCCTGACCATCTTCTGCCCCAACTATACGCTCCACCCTCCTCTCTGATCCCCCAACTTCATCTACCTATCGCATTCTCAGCTACCTTTCCTCTAGCCCCTCCCATTTATCTTTCAGCCCCTTCATTCCTGTTGATGCTTGAAGTGTCGATTCTCCTGCTCCTTGGATGCTGCCTGACCGGCTGGACTTTTCCAGCACCACACACTTCAACTCTGATCTCTAGCACCTGCAGTGGTCACTTTCTGACCAGGAAGGTTGATGAGGCAGGGGCAGTAGATGTAGTCTATAAGGATTTCAGTAAGGCCTTTGAAAAGGCTGCTCTGGAAGGTTAGACCACATGGAGTCCAGGGCGAGCTGCCAAATTGGATACAAAATTGGCTTGATGAGAGGAAGCAGAGGGTAATAGGAGAAGGATGCTTGACAGACTGGAGGTCTGTGACTGGTGGAGTGCCTCAGGGGTCGGTGCTGGGCCCCATCGCTGTTTGTTATCTATCTCAATGATTTGGATGAGATTGTACAAGACATGATTAGTAAGTTCGATGATGACAGTAAAACAGTTGGTATTGTGGAAAGTGAGGAAGGTTATCAGAAATTGTTGAATGGTAGCACCTTAAAGAGTGTAGTGGAACAGAGGGATCTTGGATTTCAGGTTCACAATTCTCTGAAAGTGGAGTCACAGGTAGATTGGGCTGTGAAGATGGCTTTTAGCACACTGCCCTTCATCAGTCAGGGTATTGAGTAGAGAAGTTAGGAAGTTATGTTGCAGTTATATAGGAAGCACTTGGAGTATTGTGTTCAGTTTTGGTCACCTTGCTAGAAGAAAGATATTATTATTAAACTGGAAAGAGGGCAGAAGAAATTTAAAAGGATGTTGTCTGGACTGAGTTATAGGGAGACGTTGGAGAAGCTGGAACTTTTATCCTTAGGGCATAAGAAACTGAGGGGGGGTACCTTATAGAGGTGTACATGATCGTGAGAGGCATAGATAGGGTGAATACACTCAGTCTTTTTCCCAGGGTTAGGGAATTGAGGACTGGAGGGCATCAGTTTAAGGTGAGAGGAGAAAGAATAAAAGGGAACCTAAGGGGCAACCTTTTTACACAGAAGTTGGTGCGCATATGGAATGAGTTGGCAGCGGAAGTGGTTGAGGCGGATACACTAACAATATCTAAAAGACATTTGGACAAATACATGGATAGGAAAGGGTCAGGAGGATATGGGCCAAATGCAGGGAAATGGGGTTAGTGTTGATAGACAGCTTGGTCGGCATGGACCAGGTTGGGCCAACAGGCCTGTCTCCGTGCTGTAGGACTCTATAGTTCTATAACCTGGTGTTATGTGATTTTTAACTTTGTCCACCCCAGTCCAACACATTAACAGTAAAAAGGCATCTATTTGGGTGGATGAATAGGAAGGGATCAGAGGGATAATGCCTAAATGCTGGCAATTGGGACTAGATTAATTTGGGATATCTGGTTTGCATTGATGAGTTGGATCAAAGGGTTTCTTTCCATGCTGTACAGCTCTATGACTCTATTAGCCTATCATGACATGGGCTGCTTTTAGCACAGCCAAACCATTTTCACAGATCTAGACTCCCATCAATTTTTCTTTCTCCCTGGTATATTATCATCCAACCCTTTGTCATTCTAACTCTCGTTGTCTCTGTTTCTGCGCTCTACCTGAGTCTGTCCGCTTATACTCCTTCCTCCCATCACATCCGTTTTCAGCAATATATACCACCTATTCCTAGCTACCATCAGTGCTGAAGAACTGTCACAGGACTCAAAGCGTTAACTCAGCATTCTCATCGCAGATGCTGCTATATCAGCTGAGCTGAGCTAATAATTTTTGTTTTTGTTTCAGATTCACAGCATCCGCTGTTCTTTGTTTTATTTTAATGCATAGATCCACTATAGCAATCTGTACCAATGAAACTTAAGACTTCAATTATTATTCAGGCCCTGCAACCTATGATTTTTTTTCTTTATTTAATCTGGAAAATGATTACTTTACTCGTATTGAATGCTGTCCATCTTGTTAATTCATGCATGGTTTCCAACAGTCACAAGCCAAGAAGTGAGCTTGCATGCATCCATTTATCTTATCAGAGAAACAGGGTCAGACTGCATATTGACAAGTTTTCTCTACTCTAGCACGTTATGGATGTTACTGACATCTTAAGAAAACTAGTACTTAATGGGTACTATTCAATCATTGGAGAATGGCAAACTGATATTCATTGTTTTGTATGAACCAGATTTACTGTATTGACAATAGATAGGGGCAATAGAATGTCTATATGCTTCTCAAAAAGCTCACAGTGCGAAAAAGTCAAAGTAACAGGCAGAGACAATCAGATACTGTGTCAAAGGTGTTATATCCCACTCTGCAGTTGCAAAACAAAGAGGTAAAAACAATGACTGCAGATGCTGGAAACCAGATTCTGGATTAGTGGTGCTGGAAGAGCACAGCAGTTCAGGCAGCATCCAAGTAGCTTCGAAATCGACGTTTCGGGCCAAAGCCCTTCATCAGGAAAGCCCTTCATTCCTGATGAAGGGCTTTGGCCCGAAACGTCGATTTCTAAGCTACTTGGATGCTGCCTGAACTGCTGTGCTCTTCCAGCACCACTAATCCAGAAAGTTGCTAAACAAAGGCTATTCACAGAAATCAATCAACATAGGTTGAATAGTGAAAACATATGGTGACTGAATAGAGTATTCAGGTCAAACAAACCACCAAGAAATTAAAAACTTTCAGCAAGATAATGACAGGACAGGCAACATTAGGAGTGATATGATAGATGGAGAGTGGGGCCTTTGTGAGACAACTACCTCCACCTGAGTCAATGTATTTTTTAATGAAATGAATCTTGAATTATTGTTCCATCCCTGTCGCAACTTTCTTTGAAAAATACGTCATTCTGAATGAACACCATTAACAAAATATGATCATATGAATTGTGCCAAATTGTTGAAATTAAGTACTCTGAAATCTCTTTACAATAACCAAAATGTCATACAGCTCAGGCAGAACAGGCACTTTTATTTACTTTGAGGTGCTATTAGTGGTCATCATTATGAATGCAGAGGACACTTTAGATCCCTCATGTATTGCATTCAGCCTCCAGTAGCTTTCCAGACCTGATTAGCTGCCATTTCCTCCCACTCTTAAGCAGAGATCATGTTTTATATTCAGCAGGTATAGTTCTTGCACAGTGCTATTAAAAAGTATACAGAACTGTGAGCTCACATTGTCAAGAATGTGTTCCAGATTTGCTATCAGTCACTGTATAGAGAGAAAGTAGTACCCTTGTTAAGTCTTTCTTTTGGGTATGAATAAAGCATTTGAAGAGTTAAGCACATTTTGTGGGTCTGAAGTCATGTATGACCAGCACAGTAGATTTCTTTCTCTAATTTTATACCTCTTGCAGCAGCAAGGGAAGGTGCAAGGAGTGGAGGGAAGTGTGTGGACCTAATGATGGAGTGGTGGAGAAGATGGTCTCTGTGGAATGGTAATGGGGTGGGAAGGGAAATATACCTCTGGTGGTGGGGTCTGATTGTAGGTGGTAGAAATGGTGGAGGATAATGCGTTATATCCGGAGATTAGTAGGGGGGAAGGTGAGGACTGGTGGTCATATCCTTGTTGCAGTTGGAGAGTGGGGTTCAAGGGCAGGGGTTCAGGAAGTGGAGGAGATGTGCTGGAGGGCATTGTTGACCATGTGGGAGGGGAAATTGTAGTCCTCGAAATAGGAGGCCATCTGGGATATCCTGGAGTGTAATTGCTCCTCCTGGGAGCATATATGATGGACATGGGGGAATTGGGAGTAAGGGGTAGTGCTTCTACCAGAGTGGGGGTGGGAGGAGGTATAGTCCAGGTCTGGGAGTTGGTGGGTTTGAATTAGATGTCCATGTTGAGCCAGTCACCAGAGATAGAGATGGAGAGGTCAAGGAAGGGGACGGAGGTGTCCAAGATGGTCCAGGTGAATTTGACACTACTGGTCTAGGGATTATCAAAGGAGCCAACGCCACCTTGTATGTTGACCAGGAAGCAAATCCACAAATTTGCAAGGCCTGCTCAATGATCTTTGTCTTATGGGCAAAAGTAGAGGCAGAAAACAAGCTGGAAAGTGAAGAAATCTTCAAACTCGTCCAGTCTGTGTATGGACAGCTGAAAATGTGTTGCTGGAAAAGCGTAGCAGGTCAGGCAGCATGAGCCCGAAACGTCGATTCTCCTGCTCCTTGGATGCTGCCTGACCCATTGCGCTTTTCCAGCAACGTATTTTCAGCTCTGATCTCCAGCATCTGCAGTCCTCACTTTCTCCTGTGTATGGACAGCACCAGTCATACCAAGTTTGAAGTCCGATAGGTCAGTTCATCTTTGTGAGGATTTTAAACAAATGGTAAAACACTTTTCACAGCTAGATAAATACCCAATCCCTCACATGGAGGATTTATACGCAAAGTTGGCAGGAATGTAGTACTTAATGAAGCTGGACATGAGTAATACATACATGCAATTGTGGTTGGACCAGAATGGCCAAAAATATACTACAATTAGTACCTATAGGAATTTGAACCAATACATAAGACTGCAATTTAGGGTATTATCAGTCTGTGCAATTTTATAGTAGACAATGGAGAACAGTTTGCAAGATTTACTACAGGTCACTCGATAATCTAGATACTGTGATAATAGTAGGGAAGACCAACAATAAGCTCAAAAAGAACTTGGGCATAATCCTTAGACATTTCATCCAAGTGTGCACACATCTAAGAAGGGAAAAATGTATGTTACAGGCACTCCAAGTGACCACTTGGGCTTCAGAGTTGACAAGACCGGGTTACACCTATTAGAGGATAAAGTAAGAGCAATCAAAGGTGCTTGGCTCCCATGTCTATATTGCAGCTTAGGTCTTTCCTTGGAGTGGTGAATTATTATGGAAAGTTCATGCATTACCTGACATCCATCTTGGCACCTTTGTATTAATTCCTAAAAAAAGGGTCAGCCTTGAAAATGGTCACATAGCCAAGCTATAGCTTTCAAGGAAATGAAGAAACAGTTATCATCCTCTAAAATGTTGCCAAGCTATGATCCCAAGTGAGATTTAGCATTGAAATGCAATGCCCCCCTGTATTGCATTAGCTCATAGTTGGTCCAATGGAGAGGAATGCCCAATTGTGTATGCATGCAGGACTTTGGGTATTGCAGAGCCCAAATATGCCCAGACAGAAAGAATGTTTGGTGGTTGAATTTTAAAGCAGGAAATTCCCCCAATACCTTTCTGGATGTAAATTTGTAATTGTAATGGACCACAAACATCCTTAAGGCAGACAAGGCCATAGCATCAACCATAGTTTCAAGTCGAATTCAGTAGTAGCTCTAATACTGAATGCATTACAACTTGGATACAGCTGGCTCTTAGGTAGAAGACAGAGGGTGGTGGTGGAGGGTTGTTTTTCAGACTGAAGGCCTGTGACCAGTGGAGTGCCACAAGGTTCGGTGCTAGGTCCTCTATTTTTGTCATTTACATAAATGATTTGGATGCGAGCATAAGAGGTACAGTTAGTAAGTTTGCAGATGACACCAAAATTGGAGGTGTAGTGGACAGCGAAGAGGGTTTCCACAGATTACTTTAGGATCTGGACCAGATAGGCCAATGGGCTGAGAAGTGGCAGATGGAGTTTAATTCAGATAAATGCGAGGTGCTGCATTTTGGAAAGCAAATCTAAGCAGGACTTATACACTTAATGGTAAGGTCCTCGGGAGTATGGCTGAAAAAAGAGACCTTGGAATGCAGGTTCATAGCTCCATGAAAGTGGAGATAGGATAGTGAAGAAGGCATTTGGTATGCTTTCCTTTATTGGTCAGAGTATTGAGTACAGGAATTGGGAGGTCATGTTGCGGCTGTACAGGACACTGGTTAGGCCACTTTTGGAATATTGCGTGCAATTTTGGTCTCCTTCCTATCAGAAAGATGTTGTGAAACTTGAAAGGGTTCAGAAAAGACCTACAAGGATGTTGCCAGGGTTGGTGGATTTGAGCTATAGGGAGAGGCTGAACAGGCTGGGGCTGTTTTCCCTGGAGCATCGGAGGCTGAGGGATGACTTTATAGAGGTTTACAAAATTATGAGGGGCATGGATAGGATAAATAGACAAAGTCTTTTCCCTGGGGTCGGGGAGTCCAGAACTAGAGGTTTAGGGTGAGAGAGGAAAGATATAAAAGAGACCTAAGGGGCAACTTTTTCACGCAGAGGGTGGTACGTGTGTGGAATGAGCTGCCAGAGGATGTGGTGGAGGCTGATACAATTGCAATATTTAAGAGGCATTTGGATGGGTATATGAATAGGAAGGGTTGGAGGGATATGGGCCGGGTGCTGGCAGGTGGGGCTAGATTGGGTTGGGATATCTGGTTGGCATGGACAGGTTGGACCGAAGGGTCTGTTTCCATGCTGTATATCTCTATGACTCTATGACTCTATAACTAAAATTTGGAACATCATCCGGGAGGCCAATTACCTGCCTCCCATTGATAGATACACCGCCAGTACTGGAAGTGTTCATAATGGTTTTAAATTTTCTGGACATTTACAGTACACACGCTGATGATATGCAGAATGATCAGATCCTGGCAAAACTGAAACAGCTGGTGATGATGGGGGAAAGCAAAGGGCTGTCACAGCCAGAATTGAAACCTTTTGGATCCAGAGAGACTAATCAAGGAAGGCATATTATTATGAGAACAAGAATAATTGTCCCAAGCAAAGGCCGCTGCCAGATACTGGCTGTTCACCACCAGGGTCATCCAGGGTTTCCAAACTGAAGATGTTGATGTGAAGTGGCTAGGCCATATTGGTGGGAAAGTGCCCAGAGTGCCAACAAGGACAAAAATTACTGCCAGCATTCCTTCACATTCATGGGAATGGCTGATTAAAGCCTGGACTCATTGACTATGTAGGTCTTTTCATGCAATTAATGTTCTTAGATGCCCGCTGAAAGTGGTTGGCTGTGCGTAGAGGTCATTCATCAAACGTGAGAATGATGATCGCAAAACTGCACACACCTTTCGCAATACACAGAATCCCTGAAGTGGTGGTTATAGATAATGGGCCATCATTTGCCATCTGGGAATTTGACTGTTTCTAAAATCGAATGGGATTCAACATATAAGGGACAGTTCCATAACATCCATCATCCAATGGCGTGGCAGGGAAAGCAGTCCAAAATTTGAAGGCAAGTTTGAAGCAACAGTGTAGCTTCGCTAGATACCAAACTGTCCAAGTTCCTAGTTATAGAATAGAATCCCTACAGTGTGGAAACAGGCCCGTCGGTCCAACAAGTCTGCACTGACCCTCTGAAGACCAACCCACCCAGACCCATTCCCCTACCCTATTACTCTGCATTTTTCCCCCTGACTAATGCACAAAACCTATACAGCCCTGATTACTATGGGTAATTTAGTATGGCTCATTCACCTAACCTGTACATCTTTGGATTGTGGGTGGAAACCCATGCTGACATAGGGAGAATGTGTAAACTCCACACAGAAAGTTGCCCAAGGCCAGAATTGAATGTGGGTCCCTGGTGCTGTGAGGCAGCAGTGCTAACCATTGAGTCACCATGCCACCCCCCTATATTTGATTATAGAACCCTTATGCAACTACAGGGATAGCTCCAACAGAGTTGCTCCTAGTCAGAAAACTCTGCACCAAGTTAAATCTGATCTTCCTGGACCTTGGGAAAAGGTGAAACAACATTAGGAATGCCAGACTCCACCAAGTGAGGGAGACAGTTTACTTCAGGGAACGACATTTGGTGTAGAAAACACAGGCCTGCATTTGTAAGAGGCATGATCAATGTGAAGTCAAGACGAGTGGCATATTTGGCTCGGATAGAAGCAACAATCGTGAACAAGTACATGGACCATATGAAAGGCGGGAACTTGCAAACTTCATGGGAACAAAACATGTCTTACTCCTTTGACAGGTTGTCGGAACCCAAGGATTCTCCTTCTTCATCAAGCATTGAAAAGACTTCTGTATCTGCGATGGACACATCAGATCTCGCTGCATAAATACCTTTGCCGCTGAAAGAACAGAGAGAATTTCTCCCAAGATGCTTCAGGCACAAGAAGCAAGTTCCTGTGTGTTGCGTGCCTTCCGTATCTGACGTATCAGAGGAACCGGACTCAGTACTGAAGAAGTGTCCCAGGACAATGAAGAAAGTTACCTCAGAGTACAATGGGATTTTGATCAGATCGACCAATGGGCTGAGGGGTGGCAGATGAATTTTAATTTAATAAATGTGAAGTGCTGCATTTTTGAAAGGCATGTTAGGGCAGGACTTATACACTTAAATACTAAGGTGCTGGGAAGTGTTGCTGAACAAAGAGACCTTGGAGAGCAGGTTCATAGTTTCTTGAAAGTGGAGTCACAGAAAGATAGGATAGTGAAGAAGGCATTTGGTTTGCTTTTCATTAATGGTCAGAGTATTGAGTATCGGATTAGGAGGTCATGTTGCAGTTGTACACGACATTGGTTAGCTCACTTTTGGAATATTGCATGGAATTCTGGTCTCCATGCTATAGGAAGGATGTTGTGAAACCTGAATAGGTTCAGATAAGATTTACAAGGGTGTTGCCAGGGTTGGAAGGTTTGATCTATTTGAGCTATGGGGAGAGGCTGAATAGGCTGGGCCTACTTTCCCTGGAGTGTCAGAGGCTGAGGGGTGACCTTACAGAGGGAGTCCAGAACTATTGGGCATAGGTTTAAGGTGAGAGGGGAGAGATTTAAAAGGGACCTAAGAGTCAACTTTTTCATGCAGAAGCAGGTGCATGTATGGAATGAGCTGTCAGAGGAAGTGGTGGAGGCTGGCACAATAACAGAATTTAAGAGACATCTGGCTGAGTACATAAATAAGAAGTGTTTTGAGGGATATGGGCCAAATGCTGGCAAATAGGACTAGATTAATTTAGGATATCTGGTTGGCATGGACAAGTTGGACTGAAGGTTCTGCTTCTGTGCTTACATCTCTATGACTCTATGACCTCCACTTGTACCAAGTAACCTTTAACCGAGATGTTTCTTTTAAGGAGTTCTGATTTTGATATTGCTAAGCAATTTAACCGTTCCAAACCAGAATATGGCCTAGCTAGGCTTTGCAATAGCCTTCACTCAAGTGGTGTTCTCCAAGCTCGGATTGGTGATGGTATCCACTTCCATCAGAATACCCCACAACTTACATGCTGCATCATATTCCAATGATAAAGTCAGTTTGAATTTCAATTGGGCTTCAATTAGTAGGTGCTTTTACATAGTTACATCATTTATCCAATATAATATCCAGTCTCTCAACATTTCACTAAGGGTTAAACCCAAAGTCACATGCCTGTGCCAGTCACCTTAACTTAGTCCAAAATCCCTTGGTTTTTGAACTGTCGATTAAAAAGGATAGTGTCTCAGAATTAGAGGAGGCTTGTGTCCAAGTTTTCCATAACTCAATCCATCAACTCTTGAAAGATTTTACTATTTGGTGCTCCAGGGACGGATAGACTCCTAATAACCGAAAACGCTGCGGGTCCTCAAGCCTGAGAAAAATAACGCTTTCTGTCCACATTGTGGGCCCAGTCGTCAATTTCAGGTCTGAATGAGTCATCATTTCCAAATAGCAACTTTATGTTTACCCCAGCTCAAAGTGGGTTTCTTTGGGAACATGCTTTACTATGATCGCAGTTGAGTCACCCTTTATTTACACTTGGAAATTCCTTGATACTGAACCAGGTCCTCTTTTTATCTGTTAGGCAGGGCTCCCTGATTGGAACAGATTAATAGCCCCAATCAGGGAACTCATATTCTATGAGGTCCATGGAGCTGACCTCGTCACAATCACTAGAGAGTGAACCACATCAGTTAGTTATTATGGTTACTGTTAAAGAAACTGGCTTTATATTTCACTTTATTCAATTTAAAATCTACAAACTGAAGTGGGATTTGGACCTGGATCTGCAGAGATTTGGACTGGATTAAGGCACCCAATGACATTACCACTATTCGACTATCGTTCTCATGTCAGACTGTGCTGCATGGTCACATGTGGTAAATCCTATAATATTAAAGCATCATTTGTGTATAACTTGAGTATAAATTGTATAAATTGTGTATTACTGTGAACCTCAGGAGATGGGAGAAATATTAAATTAATATTTCGCACCAGCTTCAACTGTAGAGAAAAAAAATGGAGGCTAGAGCGCTCAAGGAAATATATATTGATGTTTTGAATACAGTTCACGTTATAGAAGAGCAAGTTCTGACGGTCTTATAAAATATAAAGGTGAATAAATCTCCAGGTCCTAATCTAGTGTATCCCAGGATATTGTGGGAAGTTAGGGAGGAAATTGCAGGTCCCCTTTCTGAAATATTTGTAACAACTCTAACTATGGGTGAGGTGCTAGATGACGGGAGATGGCTAATGCCGTATCTTTGTTCAAGAAAGGATGTAAAATGAAGTCTGGGAACAATATACCTATGAGTCTGACTTCTCTGATGGGTAAGTTGTTGGAAGTGATTCTGAAAGGTAGCATTGATATTCATTAGAGAGGCAAGAAGTGATTTGGAATAGTCAGCATGGTTTTGTGCGAAGCAAATTGTGTCTCACAAACTTGATTAGTTTTTTTGAGGAATTGCCGAAGAAGATTGATGAGGGCAAAGCTGTAGATCTTGTTTACTTGGCCTTTAGTAAAGCCTGTAACAAGGTTGGGATTTTGGATGACCTTGCTAATTGGATACAAAATTGGCTTAACAGCAGGAGACAGAGAGTGATGGTGGAGGGTTGTTTTTCGGACTGGAGGCCTGTGACTGGTGGTCTTCCACAGGGATTGGTGCAGGGTCCACTTTTGTTTGTCATTTATATCAATAATTTAATGACAATATAGAAACCATGGTTAATAGGTTTGCAGATGACATGAAAATTGGTGGCATAGTAGACAGTGAAGAAGGTTACCTAATTTTATAAAGAGATCTTGATCAATCAGCTCAATGTACTGAAGAGAGGCAGGTAGAGGTTAATTTGATTAAATGTGAGGTATTGCATTTGGTAAAACAAACAAGGGTAGGACTTATAAGTTAAAGTAGGACCTTGAGTTAGTTTTAGGGGTTCAGGTACATAATTCTTTGATGTTTATGACATGTATAGATAAGTTGGTTAGGAAGGTATTTAGCATGCTTGCTTCATTGCTCAGGCCTTGGAGTTTAGGAGTTGGGACATTATGTTGAGGTTGTACAGGACGTTGGTGAGGCATCTTCTTGAATACTATATCCAGTTCTGGTTGCCCCATTATAAGAAGAATTTTGTTAATCTTTAAAGATAAAAAAGCTCTCCCTCAACTTTAGAAAAACTAAAAACCTGATCAACTTCAGGAAGCAAGGAGAATGGCATGCCTTGATTTCCATGAGTGGAGCTGAGGTGAAGATCGTTGAAAGCATTAAGTTCCTTAGACTGACGATCACCAACAATCTTTCCTGAACAACCTACATTTATGTGACGGCCAGGAAGGCACAACACTACCTCTTCTTCCTCAAGAGTGTAAGGAAATTTGATTTGATTATATTGAAGTCATGTGTACCTAAGCACAGTGAAAAGCTTTGTTTGCGAGCAGAACAGGGATAAGCAAGGTCATGCAGATCATAGACTACTTAGACAGAGCGAAATATACAGGTTACACTGCACAGGGGGTGCACGAAGCAAGGTCAACATTAATAAGACCAACATTATTTGAAACTAGACAGTCCATTCATCAGTCTATTAATGGAAGGGAAGAAGCTGTTCTTGAACCTGTAGGTGGGTGTGTGTTCAAATCTTCTGCCTGACGGAAGATGTTTTAGGAGAAGATTCCTGGGGTGGGAGGGGTCTTTGATGATGTTGGTAGTGAGAAGTGTAAATGGAGTCCATGGATAGAAGGTTGGCTCTGTGGTGGTCTTGGCTGTTGCCACAACTTTCTGTATTTTCTTATGGTCCTTAGCAGATCAGTTACCATATCAGGCCATTAAGCACCCAGATAGTATGCTTATCTGGTGCATGTGTAAAGGTTGGTGATTGTTTTTATGGTCATGCTGAATTTCCTAAGTCACCTGGGGATGAAGAGATGTTGTTACGTCTTCTTCCCATCACGTGTGTAGGAATCTAGGACAGGTTGTTGGTTATCATTGCTCCTCGGAATTTGATGCTCCCAACCCCCATGCTGATATAGATGGATGCGTGTATTCCTCCTTTCTTTCTGAAGTCAATGATTAGTTCTTTTGCTTTGCCACTTAAGAGAGAGGCTATTAATCATTACATCACAACACTAAGCCATCTATTTCCTTTCTTTATTCTGACTTATCGTTGTTTAATATTTATCCTACCATGTTGATGTTGTCAGTAAACTTGTAAATGGCGTTCATTTGGAATTTGGCTGCACAGTCAGTGTAAATGGAGTACAGTAAGAGGCTGAGAATGCAACCTTGGGGGGCTCCAGTATTAACAGGGTTATCTTAGAGGAAGTGTAGTTACCTATCTTCACTGATTGTGGTCAATAGGTCTGGAAGCTGAGGATAAAGTTGGAGAGGACAGAGCTGAGACCTAGGTCTCAGAATTTTGAGATCAGTCTGGAGGTGATTATGGGGTTGAAAGCATAACTATACACAAGTCTGACGTAGATGTCCTTGTCATCCAGATGTTCCAGAGATGAGTGCAGAGCTAGGGAAATGGATTCCGCTGTTGACCTGTTACATTGGTAGGCAAATTGTAGGAGATTGACACAGGTTGGGAGGCTAGAGTTGATATGAGCCATGATCAGCCTCTTGAAGCAGTTCATGATTATGGAGGTCAGAGCCATTGGACGGTAGTCATTAACACATATTGTATGTGTATAATTTGACATGCCCATAAGGACTCTCACCAGCTTTTATAGATGAACCAAAGAAAGCATTCTTTCTGGATGTATCAGGGCTTGGCTGGAAACTAATTTGCCCCGGACCGTAAGAAACTATGGATAGTTGTGAACATAGTCCAGTCCATCACACAAGCCAACCTTCCATCCATTGACTCGATCTAAACTTCTTGTTGACTTTGAAGGGCAGCCAACATCATCAATGACCCCTCCCACTCCGCGGTTTGAATGTTATTGTACATTTATAAGTCTAATAACAGGAGAGAAGAAGCTGTTCTTGAACCTGTTGATGCATACTTTTAAGCTTCTGTATCTTCTGCCTGGCAGAAGCGGTTGGAAGAGTTTATAACTGGGGATTTATAACCCCCGCCCCAGTTATAAGCTCTTCCAACTTCTTCTGTCAGACAGAAGATATAGAAGCTTAAACACTTGTATCAACAGGTTCAAGAATAGCTTCTTCTCTCCTGTTATCAGACTTCTGAATGGACCTCTCAAATTTCAAATATAATGTTGATCTTGCTCTTTGTGCGCCTTCTTTGCAGCTGTAATTTTGTCACCCTATGGACCCTATATGGTATGATTTGCCTGCAAGAAAGAGTTGGATAGAGCTCTTAAGGATAGTGGAATCAAGGGTTATGGGGATAAGGCAGGAACGGGATACTGATTGAGGATGATCAGCCATGATCATAATGAATGGTGGTGCTGGCTCGAAGGGCAGAATGGCCTACTCCTGCACCTATTGTCTATTGTCTATTGCATGCAAAACAAAACCTTTCACTGCATCTAGGTAAATGTGACAATAATGAATCAAATTAAATCAAAAGCTGGAGAGGGTTCAGGAGAGATTACTGGGAATAGAAGGTTTAATTTATGAAAGGTTGGATAGGCTGGGACGTTTTTTTACTGGAGCGAAGAAGGTTGACAAATAACCTTATAGAGGTTTATAAAATAATGAGGCATTTAGATAAGCTGAATGGCAGGTATTTTTTCCCCCTAGGGTGGGGGATTTCAGAGCTAGGAGTCACATTTTTAAGGTGAAAAGAGAAAGATTTAGGAAAGACTTGGGGCAATTTTTTTTACACAGAGAGTGGTTCATGTGTGGAATGTACTTCCAGAGAAAGTGGTGGATGTGGGTACAGTTACAATGTCTAAAAGATATTTGTCATGATTTGGAAATGTCAGTGTTGGGTGTACAAAGTTAAAAATCACACAGCACCAGGTTATAGTCCAACAGGTTTAATTGGAAGCACACTAGCTTTCGGAGTGCCGCTCCTTCAGCTTCCAGTTAAACACGTTGGACTATAACCTGATGTTGTGTGATTTTTAACTAAAAGATATTTAGATAAGTACATGAATAAGAAATGCTTGGGGTGATACACACCCAAGCGCAAGCAGGTGAGACTATTGTAGTTTGGGATTATGAATGTGTTGCTGGAAAAGTACAGCAGGTCAGGCAGCATCTCAGGAGCAGGAAAATCAACCATTTGGGCAAGAGCCTGAAGGGCTTTTCTAGCAACACACTCTCAACTCTGATCTCCAGCATCTGCAGACCTCACTGTCTCCTAGTTTGGGATTATGGTCGGCGTGGACTGGTTGGACTGAAGCATTTGTTTCCATGCTCCATGAGTTTATGGCTGTATGATTCTATGGCATTTGTTGAGAAAAATGTCTCTTATTAATTTAAAAAAAAACAAGAGCTGGCTTCAAACTATGAAGGACAAGATGACAGCCATGGATGTCAAGGCATTCTTCGATTGTTGCTAAATTCTGCTGTTGTCTTCTTGCTGTGGCCTGTAATAAAGACCAAGGTAAGGATCCTGAATCCTTCACTGAGTGCATGCACAGTTATAAGTTTGTTGTGGTAGTGGTAGTGTCCTTACTTCTGTGGCAGGAGGCCTGGGTTCAAATCCACCTGCTCCAGACGTGTGTATTAACATCGCTAATAAGATTGATTCAAAAACATAAGTACATGTTTGCATGATGGTGGCAGGGGCAATACTTTACTCTGTGAGGCCCAGAAGCACGTGAGTTCTCTTTGTGACATTAGGGCAATTTTATGACCAGTAGCTGTGCCCAAGTACCTTTTGGCTTTGGGAAATTGAGGAGTTTGATGACTTCATCAAATCTAAGGGGTGAAGCAGCCCTACTTTTAATGTTAAGCTAATTCTTAGACCCAGCACTATACAACTGGGCAATGAACTATGGAGCTGAACCAACAACGTAAATGTTTTATTTCCTACAGCTGAGCAGCAGTCCACCTATGCAAACAAGTCAAACAGAGTCACTAATCCCACTAAGCCCCTAAACTCTAATTTTAATCTGATAGCAGTGGAGATTTGGAAGCAGGTTATTTGGTCAAAGTGTTCAACCGGCAGAAGAGAATACCATTTCATTGACTGGGAGTTGGTGGTGTGTGTGTGGGTGAGTGGGGGAGGCAGTGACAAGAGAGGGGCATGGTGAAACTGCATCAGGAACGCTGGCTACATGCCTCCTCTAAGCAAGAGGGACAGTTTATGTCAGAAGGAGAAATTTGGTGTTGAAATCACAGAAATGGCTCAGCCTGGGTATGAGGCGAGCTATCGTGTCAGGTCCTGTGACATACAAAGTTTGGGTAAGGTGAGGCTGTTCTGATAAACACATAGGTCACAAGAAAGCTGATCCCTCACAAACGGGGGAGGAACAGAACATACCCGGCCACTCAGAACAGCCAGAAAGACTGTCAAAAACCATGGGTTCACCCCTTCTGTCTGGCGTCAAAGAAACCTCAGAGTCTGAGATGGATACAGCTAATGTCTCAGGCTTGATATCATTACCACTTGAAGAGTAGAAGGAATGTCTTTCAAAATGCTCTGGGTACAAGAGACCCAGCTAGAGTTCTGGTACACACCGCCTGTGTCTGATTCAGAGCTGGAAGAACGAGAGCTGCTGCAAAAATGTCCAAGAAGAAGCTACAAGACATAGAAAGGCCAACAATCCTGGACTTGGTTGTGGGGAGGGGGGTTGGTGGCCTGGGTTGGGGGGGTGGGGGTGGAGGAAGGGGGAGTGGTGGATGTAGTGATTTGAACGACAGCCAGATGGATCTCATTGAATATGAGATCCCTGATTGTGATTGTGAACCTGGATCAATCTGGGAGCCCAGACGCATGGCTATGACAGTGTTAAATCTATCTCCATGATTGTGGTTCACCCAGATTTGCCAGTTCAGTCCTTATGTCGAGAATAAGTAGGTGTTCACATCTATATAATAGGAACATAATGATGTGAGAAATCCCTTTTAGAAAATCTGGACTGGTTCTTCAAAATCTGAGCCTTCCAAATGTTAAAACAAATCAGTGAGATCCTTTATGATTTTATTGTCTGTTTGTGCAAGAGGATTATTCTTCCATGATCCATGATTCAATCTCATCAAGAGATGTTTGATAAGAGAGTACAGAAAATACTGCATGTAGTAAACTTCTTGCTGTGGAACCTGTGTCACTGAAAGCTATGATGAATAATAGCCATTGCATCACACTCAAATATCTGCCTCAAGGGATCGATTCATCTAATCTTTACAGCCTAAAGCTTCACTCCACATTGCCCAGATCAATTTCAAAGGCCTTTATTTTGCACTGGCAATGATTCCAAAGCTGTTAGAGTTCACCATTATTATTCTGTGCATCTGACAGCAATCTCATGTGTCTACACCTGTGCAGCTCCATGCAAACTCCTGAAGGTATTATCAGTGATGTCTGCTCTTCCACAGGGTGTTTTGACGTCAGTGGAGATGAAAATCAATTAGATATCATTGAACTGATGTGAATTTCCATTTTTTGCATTTTATTTGCTTGGTCGAAACATATCAAAAAGTGAGGTGTAACTAGATTTTTCATTGTTCAATAAATCATGGTGACTTCTTCACATTGTCTCTGGTACCTGCAAGTGAAGTGGATGGGCATGTTAGAAGATATTCTTGTGGGCCTGCTCCTGGCCTGGCTAAGGTGGCCATCAACAGGCAGTGAGGCATGAAGGGGCTCTTGAAGCCTGGCTGCCTCCACCTCTTCAATGGTCACGTTTGTGCCCAGCTGTCCTTGGGATGATGCAAATTGTGTTTACTCTCAAAGACTTAAGAGAGGATGGGCACGGTTGGGACTGGAGTGTATTATCTCCTGTTCCAACCCAATTTTGATTTAACCTCTTCTTCTTTCCCTACCCTTCCTTCATGTTTGTTATTGTTGCTCTGTCCCTGGTGGACATTAGTTGTAACTTGTTGTTGGTTTTAATTTGTTAACTAGGTGATTTGGTGGTGGCACTTTTAAAACATAAATGAAGGGGGTAGGTTGCAATCGTATGTGGAAAGACCTGTAAGACAGAAGAGATAATAAACTGTATCCACAATGAAAGTTTCCTGGTTTCTGTCTCACCTTGGATCTAGATTGACATTTTTCAATAGGCAGGTGAGCCTGTTGCATGAAGCCACTGTTTCTGGAGCATTAGAAAGACTTTTGGTTTGGCATCAGCGTGAAATTAGCATTCCCTCTGTTAATTTTTGTGGGCAACTTTCTTCCAAGTTGGTGATGAACACTGCCATTTCACCAACAACTTGAATATCATCATCATCGTCTTTTACGGACAGATTTATTTTGAGGCACTGCACCTTCTCTTTAAACACGTCATTTTTTTTCAAATTATAATCACACAATTAATTCTGGAATAATTGTACCAACAGCAAAACAATTAGGGTGTCAAAATCAAATCATAAAGCCTGTTATGGCAGTGTAATAAACTCATCACAAAGAACTATCATAAAACTAAATGTAATCTTCTTCAAAGCTGAAACAAGACTGGTTTTTTCGAGGAGCTATATTTTGCCAGGAATTATTTATTTCAGAGATATATGATGCAACATGCCCTGCAGTGTCGAATTACAGGAAAGGTTTGTTAAGCACATTTTTCATGCATATGTTCTGTACAGTGCAAACTATGACTTAACTGTGAACATTATTTCTTCACTATCATTTTAGCGCTTTAACCACAAACGTTATTCAAAATAGTTTTAAATTCAATAGAACTGAAATGAATGGAAAAACATTGGCATTTTAAAATTAAGTTTTGTAATGTTTAGTAAGTTGGAGGGATATTTTGTACCAAAATCTTAAATAAATGAATAAATAAAGCAAACAAGGTTTGAAAATGGGCAAATATGGTATACGTTCAGTTTTTAATATTCAAAGTTATTGACCTGATCACAATGTCTTGTCTGATCAAAAATATTTTAGAAGAATGTTTAAGATTATTCATTTTTCAGGCATTCAAGTACTGAATGTGCTTGTCAATCAGATTTAAAGTACAAATGCATGTTGAAATATATGACATATATAATCTACAAGTGACCATGGTAGCTTCAGGAGAATGGAGGTAGACTGTGGCAAACACTGGAAAAATATGGTTCAACTATCTCCTCCTCATCCTGCATTACACTTCCTAAGTCATGATTCTTGGAAATTAATCTTTGGACTTTCTAAATCTCCAACTCCATGTCTTCTTTATTAATTTTAATCCCATTGTCCAGTACTTACTTGACCCATTACCTTGTATGCCTTGGCATCTCTAAATCCTTGTTAAGTGTTATGAGAGTTTCTGCCTCTTTCACCACAGTCTGTCCAATCTCTCTACATTGATTTTTTTTTAAAGACTGAGTTAGATTGATCCATTGTTGACAAAGAAGTCAAGGGATATTGGGGGTTGACAGAGAAGTGGAACTGAGACCACAATCAGATCAATCTTGTCAGAATTAAAAAAAGGAGGAGGAGGCTTAAGGGACCAATTGGCTGACTTCTGCTCGACATTCGTAGGTCTATGTATGTTTGAAGTTGTTTTGCCCTTATCCCTTTCATGAAAACATTTCACAATGATTTTTGCCAACTTTCCAACAACTTATTTTGACAAAATACCAGCAAATTTCCATTTTCATTTTCAGGATTCACCTTACAATGGCAACAACTGAATCAATTTGATGAGAAATATTCACACAAAATATTCACGCAGTGTACATTACACACGAATGTACACACCCATGCACATCCTGCATTAATTATATTTTGTGGATTATGATACAATGCACTTGAATACAAACCTCCTCCAAAATTGGATTGTTTTACATTACACGAAGGAATAGTCAATAATGATGAGCTACAAACTTTACCGTATGGATTTATTGCCATCAGTTTAGAAAAGTAACATCTCTAAGATTTGATGCAAACTTTTTTTTTGATAAAGACACAACTCAAAGTGTTACGAAATGTAACATTGATCAAAGATCCTGTTAAAGGTGTAATTGGGAAATTGATAGCATATGCTAGATTATAAAATGTTTGGACAGTGTGCAATGCCACAGTTAGCTTTGAAATATGACATAGCACTGTCTGGAATAACATAACTGTATTGCACCCAATGATTGTTAAATTGTTCATGATATATTCATATATTTTGTTAATAATCCCGTAAGAAAGTGATGCTCTCTTCATGTATATCTCGCCTAGAGCTGACTCAGTGCTCATCTGATAAATAAAGCGCTGTGATGTTTGTACTTCAGTGTTAAAATAAGTTAGAAATCAAACACATTTAACCATCTGGTGCCTCAGTCTGTTGGCTTTATGCACTGTATGTATCAGACATCTGCCTTAAATACCTGGAAGCCACTGTTTGGAACAGTTGGAGGAAAGCATAGTTTTAACAATTGCTGGCAGAATCAAAGGGCATACTCCTGAGGGAACATTATTAATTGGCCAATCAGGGCAACAGATGAGTTAGTTCATCCCAATAAATTTCAAAGAATCCAGGATTCCAGTGAAATTGTGAATGATTAGAAATTGATTAATGAGGCCAGTTTCAGGGCTCTTGCGATGCAATGGAAAACTGCAAAATAGAATCTATTTCAACCAATAAGACATCCCAAATATGGGTTAAAATAGGGATCATGTTTTATCCTGGAGGATCCCAGATCTGGTTGTATATGCTGTGTTGTTAGATCTTTGCCTGGGCTGCCTTGTGCAGTAATCTGCAGTGGAGACCTGAGCCAGTCGGACTGTCTCAAAATAAGAGTGAGGCCATTTACAAAAGTCATAGAATTTTGATGGTGCAGAAGGGGGCCATTTGACCTATTATGCCTGCACCAGGTTTAATTTGAGCATTGTTACCTACTATCAATTTCATGCTTTTCCCCAATCCCTTGTACATCATTCGAATTCAAATAGTTATCCAATGTTCTCTTAAATACCTCAATTGAACAGTCTCCACCATATTTCTAGGGAATGTATTTCAGACTCTTTCTATTCGCTATCTACAGAAGATTTTCTTCTCTCCTTGCATTTGTTCCTTTTTTAAGTCACTTAAATCTGTGCCACCTTGTTTTTATGAATGGGAGTAGCTTCTCCCTGTCCACTCCAATCATGATTTTGAAAACCTCTGTCCATCTCTACTTAGTTGCTTTCCCTCCAAGGGTAATAGTTCTAATTTCTTCAATCTATCCTCACAACTGAAGTTTCTCTTCCCTGGAACTGTTCATATTCTGCGCTCACTCCAAAGTGTTCACATCTTTCCTGGAATGTGGCACCCACAATTGTATATAATACGCCAGGTGTGATCTCACAAGTGTCTTTATAAGACTGAGATGAGGAAGAATTTCTTCATGCAGAGCGTGATAAATCATTAGAATTGTCTACACTAGAGGGCAGTTAAGGCTCAGACATTGAGTATTTTTAAGGCAGAAATTCTAGATATTAAAGGAGGCATGGGATTGAGGGTGATTTAGCGATTTGGGATCAGAAATTGGCTAGCTGTAAGAACAGAAGGTGCTGGTTGATGGAAAATGTTCGTCCTGGAGTTCAGTTAGTAGTGATGTACTGCAAGGATTTGTTTTGGAGCCAGTGCAGTTTGTCATTTTTATAAATTACCTGGATGAGAGCATAGAAGGATGGGTTAATAGGTTTGCAGATAACACTAAAGTCAGTGGAGTTTTGGACAAGGTGAAAGGAAGTTGCAGGTTACAGAAGGGCATAGATAAGCTGCAGAGCTGGGCTGAGAGGTGGCAAATGGAGCTTAATGTGGAAAAGTGTGAGGTGATTCACTTTGGAAGAAGTAACAGGAATACAGAGAACTGGGCTAATGGTAAGATCCTTGATAGTGTGGATGAGCAGCGAGATCTCAGTGTCCATGTACATAGATCCATGAAAGTTGCTACCCAGGTTGTTAGTGTTGTTAAGAAGACATATAGTGTGTTAGCCTTTATTGGTAGAGGGATTGATTTTTGGAGCCACAGGGTCATTTTGCAGCTGTACAAAACTCTGGTGCGGCCGCAATTGGAGTATTGCATACAATTCTAGTCACTGCATTACAGGAAGAATGTGGAAGCTCTGGAAATGGTGCAGAGGAGATTTACTAGGATGTTGCCTGGTATGGAGGGAAGGTCTTATGAGGAAAGGCTTGAGACTATTTTCGTTAGAGAGAAGAAGATTAAGAGGTGACTTAATCGAGGCATACAAGATCACCAGTGGATTAGATAGGGTGGACAGTGAGAGCCTTTTTCCTCAGATGGTGATGGCTAGTATGAGGGGACATAGCTTTAAATTGAGGGCTGATAGATATAGGACAGATGTCAGACATAGATTCTTTACTCAGAGATTAGTAAGGGCATGGAATACCCTGCCTGCAACTGTAGCGGACTTGCTAACATTCAGGGCATTTAAATGGTCATTGGATACACATATGAATGATAATGGAATAGTATAGGTTAGATGGGCTTTACATTGGTTTCACAAGTCGACACAACATAGAGGGCCGAAGGGCCTGTACTGCACTGTAATGTTCTATGTCCCAAAGATATCAAGGCTGTAGCAGGTGAGGACCTAGAAATGATCATTAACACAAATGAAGTAATGTTGGGCAAGCTAATGGGGCTAAATAAAGACAAGTGGCCCTGATGTACTGCATCCCAGAGCACTATAAGTAATGGCAGGGGAAATAATAGATGCACTCGTGATAATTTACCAAAGTTTGTGGACTCTGGGGCAGTTACTGCAAATTAGAAAACAGCAAGTGTGATGCCAATCTTTAAGAGAAGAGGTTGACAGAAGATGGATAACTGTAGGCCTGTTACCATAACTTCTGTAGTGAGGAAAATGCTTGAATCTGTCATCAAGGAAGAATTAATAAGACATCTGGATAGAAATTGTCCCATTGGGCAGATACAGCATGGATTCATGAAATGCAGGTCACAACTAAGTAATGCACTGGAATTAATTGAGAACATTACAAATGGACAATGGGGAACCAGTGAATGTGATGTATTTGGATTTCCAGAAGGCACTCAACAAAGTGCCACACAAAAGGCTGCTGCATAAGACAAAGGTGTATGTTTTAGCATGCACGGATAATGTATTAGCATGGATTGAAGATTGGCTAACTAACAGAAACCAAAGAATGGGGATAAATGGGTGTTTTTCTGGTTGGTGATCCAGTGGCTAGTGATGTGCCTCAGGGATCGGTGTTTGGACTGCAATTGTTTACAATTTACATAGATTTGGAGTTGGGGACCAAGTGTAGTTTGTCAAAGTTTGCAGATGACACTAATATGAGTGGTAGAGCAAAGTGTGCAGATGACACTGAAAGTCTGCACAGGGATAAGTGAGTGGGCAAGGATCTGGCAGATGGAGTACAATGTTGGTAAATGTGTTGTCATTGATTTTGATAGAATGTGGATGTAAATTTGTTTGAAGAGCTGAATGATTCATTTTCAGACATTTCATCACCTTACCAGGTAACATCATCAATGAGCCTGCAGTGGGGTTTTGGTGTTTTGTCCCACTTTCTATTTATGTGTTTAGGTTTTCTTGGGTTAGTGATGTCATTTCCATTGTTTATGCCATTTCCTGTGTTGATTATGTCATTTCCTGTTCTTTTGCTCAGAAGGTGGTAGATGTGATCCAAGTTGATGTGTTTGTTGATAGAGTTCCAGTTGGAATGCCATACTTCTAGGAATTCTCATGCATGTCTCTTTTTGGCTCTGAGGATGGATGCATTGTCCCAGTCAAGGTAATGTCCTTCCTCATCTGTATGTAAGGACACTAGTGGGTCATGTCTTTTTGTGGCTAGTTCATGTATCCTGGTAGCTAGTTTTCTGTCTGTTTGTCTGATGTAGTATTTGTTACAGTTCTTGCAAGGTATTTTGTAATTGACATTTGTTTTGCTTGTTGTCTGTGTTGAGTCTTTTAAGTTCATTAGCTACTGTTTTAGTGTGTTGGAGGGTTTGTGGGCTACCATGATGCCAAGGGGTTTGAGTAGTTTGGCAGTCATTTCCAAGATGTCTTTGATGTAGGGGAGAATGGCGAGGGTTTCTGGACGTGTTTTGTCTGCTTGTTTGGGTTTGTTGCTGAGAAATCAGTGGAGTGTGATTCGAAGGGCTTTTGCCCGAAACGTCAATTTCGAAGCTACTTGGATGCTGCCTGAACTGCTGTGCTCTTCCAGCACCACTAATCCAGAATCTGGTTTCCAGCATCTGCAGTCATTGTTTTTACCTCTGTGTGCATTGGGTATCCATTCTTTTTGAATACGCTTTATAGGTGGTTTTTCTCTGCTCTCCATAGTTCCTCTGTGCTGCAGTGTGTGGTGGCTCATTGAAATAATGTTTCATTATTATGATAGGAATACCAGCAAGATGGACTATTATTTAAATGGTGAAAAATTGCAGCGTGCTGCGATGCAGAGGGACCTGAGTGTCCTTTTGCATGAATCACAATAGGTTGGTTTGCAGGTGCAGCAGGTAATTAAGAAGGCACATGTAATATTGTACTTCTTTCCAGTGGGGTGAAGTTTAAAAATAACGAGGCTATACTGGAGCTGTATAAGGTGCTGGTGAAACCATGTCTGGAGTACAGTTTTGGTCTCTTTACTTCAAAAAAGATATGCTATAAACCAGTTATGAAAACTGAACCCACGCTGTTGGCATCATACTCCTCTGTAAACCAACAATCCAACCAACTGAGCTAAACCAATTCTCAGGGTTATGGTGGGTAAGTGGAGCCATGAAAATATCAGCCATAATCTTATTGAATGGCGGAGCGGGCCTGCTGGACCAGATGGCCTGCTCCCGCTCCTATTTCTTATGTCCTTTTGTTCTTCTGAGGATAGTGTGGGAAACTGGTATTAAAATGGATGATCAACCATGAACTAGGTAAATGGTGGAACAGGGTCAAGGGGCTGAATGACCGACTTCTGCGCCTATTTCCTATATTCCGTTTGAGTGTCAATCTATTAATGAAGGAATAATCAGACAGGAGTCCTGTGCCCAGGCAGTGAAGTTAAAAACATAACCATGGAAAGTTTGCGTTATGTAGGATATTGGATAACATGCCACATGAAGGTAATATATGTGAAAATAACAAATACATCTTATGAACATGACATGGCAATAAGACAAGACCAGTATCACCACTGTGCACTTGTTTCCGTAGCTCTGATTGCTCAAGGCTTTCTTTTAAGGAAAAAAAAAGTTGTATGTGATAGACAAGCACAGCATGGAGATTCACAACTTGACCAGTCATGATATGACATAAAGGGAGAAGGTAGAAAAATCCAGAAGGGCAAATTTGGTTGGTATTGTGTATTAGGTATGTGGAGAGGAGAATAATCAAATAACTGGTGATGTCTAGCTGACTAGATGGCTAGTATGTAGGCAAATGCATTCAAACATTCAAAATAAGGGTACTAATTTCCACTCATTTGCAGATTTTCTGCATTGTGTTATAATGAATAGATTCCAAAACTTCCAGTGTGCCTCGACTGTTCACTGTTTACACTCCCAGCCAATGATAAGTCTGCTGCTCAGCACTGCCAGTCCCACTTCCAGTTCATGGTGCAATGCTGCATAAATGACATTGGGCAACAACTCTGACAGTGAGCTCAAAACAGTTGAAGCATTGGAACCCTTTGGCTATCATGCAATATCAATTGATGTCAATTTCAGGAACAGACCTTGTTCTTTCTACTAGGCCTGCAGCTCTACCATGGTCATGGTATATCCTACAGTGTAATTCTCAAAACAAGACAAGCACTTAACGCATCCACAACCCTTTTAAAACATAAGGGCGAAGGAAACTGTCAGGATGCAATTAGCTCTTGCGCAACTCATCAAATATTCTAAAGCGCGTCTCACTACATTCTGTCATTCTTGCATTCTGAACAAAACGAGGCATCAGATCTTTAGAAATCAATTAAAGTGCACACAGGTTGCATGAAAATTAAAGAGAGATGGCACACAGCTGCTCTCTGGTTGTAAACATATCACAATAAAATTAGCAACTATAGTGTCCCTGGAAGAGCTTGGCAATATCAAACTGGCTGCAATAACTGGGTTGTTGTTGGCTCTGGTTGCTACAAATCAGTAGCTCCCTGATCTCCTGGAGCTTATAGTTGACTTCAGACTGAGGTCTCCAGTGAAGCTGAGGCGATATAATAGCATGCCTCTACCATATTGCTGATCCTCTCTAGAATGCCTCATGAAGATATTTGCAGCTGGCCCAAGCAATCTAAGTGTCTGTTCAAAGAGGGCTATTATTGGGAACATAGCGATACTGGCACAGGAGGAGGTAACATAGCCCCTTAAACATGTTCTAACATTCAAGATGATCGTACGTGATTTGCAGTTCACCTTCATGCCCACCTTAGGTCATCCCTGAATTTCTTTGGTTCACAAAAATAGCTCAATCTCAGGTTTAGATTTAACAGTCGACTCAGCATTCATTTTTGTTACAGGAAAGCATTTCAACTTTTATACCTTTTGTATGTAGATGTCTTTCTGAAAGATCTAGCTCTAACTTTTAGACTTATCCCTTTAATCCTAGGTGTCCAGCCAGTAGAAGTAATTTCACAACATCAATCCAATGTATTGGATTGTGTGAAATCTCGTTCTTCCTACCTAAGGAAGGATACACTTGCTGTGGAAGGTGTGCAGCAGAAATTCAATAGGTTGATATTGGGGATGGCAGGACTGATTCAACCAGGTCTATATTCACTAGAGCTCAGAAGGATGAGAGGGGATCTGATCGAAATGGATAAAATTTAACGGGTTGGACAGACTGGATGCAGAGGATGTTTTCCCAGCCTCAACATAGAAAGTAGACCATTTAAAACAGTGGTCAGAAAAATTGTCTTCACTCAAAGCTGTGGAATTCTCTACCACAAAAGGCTATGGAGGCAAAGTCATATATTCAAAAAATAGACAATCTTTTTAGATTTTAAAGGAATCAAAGGATACAGGGTGAAAGCAGGAATTTGGCATTAGGTAAAGGATTAGCCATGATCATATTATATGGCAGAGCAGGCTCAAAGGGCTAAAGGGCCTACTCCTACTCCTAGTTTCTATGATTCTGTGTTCCATTAAATATATTGAAATATTTGAACAAAGCACCACTTACTCTGGTATATTTAAGGGAATAAAACCCTAATTGCATCTTTTCAGCAGTTCGCCCCTTGGTATCAGCTGCTTTTCTCTGAAGCAAAAACTTGTGGTTATAAAACTCTATTCCAAAACTTGTGTACAAGTAATGTTTAGTATTCTAATCCAGCTCTGAGGGAGTGCTGTGCAAAGGGAGGTACTGTAATGTAGATTAGACATTACAGCAAAACTCTACCTGTGTTGGCAAATGTGAAAGATCTCATTGCGTAATTTCAAAGGAGAGCAATGGTATTTACCTGGTTTATTACCCAATAGTTATTCAAAAATTAATATCACAAAAGCAGATTAACCAATAATTATGTCCTTACTGTTTATGGGCGATTCCTATATGCAACTCAATTGTTGTATTTCTTACATTAAAACAGTGACCACACCATTGGCTCATCAAGCTTCTTGAAATGCATGACTTTTGATTATTTTTGCCACATCTTCCTGATGTTTTAATTAATTCCTTTCATGGACCCCATTACTCTTGATGTACGAAGTGCTGGGGTTCTGGATATGGTTTTCTGGAATATATGGTTCAGAATTTGGGGCTTCCAGAATATAGGCATTCTGGCTAAGTGGTTCTAGAATATGTGATTCTGAGGTATAGGGTTATAGAACAAGTGGGTAAAAACAATGACTGCAGATGCTGGAAACCAGATTCTGGATTAGTGGTGCTGGAAGAGCACAGCAGTTCAGGCAGCATCCAAGTAGCTTCGAAATCGACGTTTCGAGCAAAATCCTAATGAAGGGCTTTTGCACGAAACGTCGATTTCGAAGCTCCTTGGAAGCTACCTGAACTGCTGTGCTCTTCCAGCACCACTAATACAGAATTATAGAACATGTGGCTCCAGAGTTTAGCAATCTGAAAAATTTAGTTGGGTGTCATCATAGAATCCCTAAAGTATGGAAACAGGCCATTTGGCCCAACAAGTCCATACCAACCCCCCCAAAGAGTAACCCATTCAGACAACCCCCCTACATTTACCCCTGACTAATGCACCTAACCTACACATCCCTGAACACTATGGGCAATTTAACATGTTTTTGGATTTTGTGAGGAAGCCAGAGCACACCGAGAAAACCAGCACAGATGCAGAGAGAATGTGCAAGCAGGCAGCACGGTGGCTCAGTGGTTAGCACTGCTGCCTCACAGTGCCAGGGACCCAGGTTCGATTCCAGCCTCGGGTGACTATGTGGAGTTTGCACATTCTCCCCGTGTCTGTGTGGGTTTCCTCCCACAATCCAAAGATGTGCAAGTTAGGTGAATTGGCCATGCTAAATTGCCCAGAGTCAGGGGTAAATATAGGGTAGGGGAATGGGTTACTCTTTGGAGGGTCGCTGTGGACTTGCTGGCCAAAGGGCCTCTTGCCATACTGTAAGGAATCTAATCTAATAACCACACAAACAGTCACCCAAGGCTGGAATCAAATCCAGGTCCCTGGTGCTGTGAGGCAGCGGTGCTAACCAGTGAGCCACCATGCGTTCTAGAGCATTGAAATCATGACAATTGGGTGTGTAGGATTTTTGGATAGAGAATTCTGGAGTATAGGGCTCCAGAGTGTGGAAGATCTGAAGTATGGGATTTAAGAGTAAGAGTGTTCTATGGAATTTCATCAGCCATCAATATACTATCAACCCATTTGCCAGAAGAGGTATGCATCCTTCCAGCTGTGTTTGACTGGGTCCAAATAAACTCACAATGGGTGCCCTGTTAGAAGGGCAGATTGAGGTGCACTATGTTCTGGTGACAATGATGTTCCACTCATCTGTTGCTTGAATAATGCCTCTTTACATTTTGAGATGCCATAGGATCGGTATTGGAGGCACAAAAGATTGCGCAGTAAGGGAAGCCAGCAATTGCATAATGGACAATTCAAAATGGACAACAAAAACTGGTCATACTGAAGTCCCATGGAAGACTAAAACAAAATCTGTGGCTGGTAACTCCCAAGATGTACATGGCAGTGTGCGTAGTGGTGGCATACTTCAGTTAGCTTCCGAAAGGATTTGTACCTCAGTTGAATCCAAGGTAAAACAATGACTGCAGATGCTGGAAACCAGATTCTGGATTAGAGGTGCTGGAAAAGCACAGCAGTTCAGGCAGCATCTGAGGAGCAGTAAAATTGACGTTTCGCGCAAAAGCCCTTCATCAGGAATGCAGGCAGAGTGCTTGAAGGGTGGAGAGATAAATGAGAGGAGGGTGGGGGTGGGGAGAAAGTAGCATAGAGTACAATAGGTGAATGGGGGAGGGGATGAAGGTGATAGGTCAGGGAGGAGGGTGGAGTCAATAGGTGGAAAAGAAGATAGGCAGATAGGACAAGTCATGGGGACAGTGCTGAGCTGGAAGTTTGGAACTGGGGTGAGGTGGGGGAAGGGGAAATGAGGAAACTATTGAAGTCCACATTGATGCCCTGGGGTTGAAGTGCTCCAAGGCGGAAAATGAGGTGTTCTTCCTCCAGGCGTCGGGTGGCGAGGGAGTGGCACTGAAGGAGGCCCAGGACCTTCATGTCCTCGGCAGAGTGAGAGGGGGAGTTGAAATGTTGGGCCACAGGGCGGTGTCGTTGATTGGTGCGGGTGTCCCGGAGATGTTCCCTAAAGCGCTCTGCTAGGAGGCGTCCAGTCTCCCCAATGTAGAGGTGACCGCATCGGGAGCAACTGACACAATAAATGATATTGGTGGATGTGCAGGTAAAACTTTGATGGATGTGGAAGGCTCCTTTAGGGCCTTGGATGGAGGTGAGGGAGGAGGTGTGGGCACAGGTTTTGCAATTCCTGTGGTGGCAGGGGAAGGTGCCAGGATGGGAGGGTGGGTTGTAGGGTGGTGTGGACCTGACCAGGTAGTCATGGAGGGAACGGTCTTTGCGGAAGGTGGAAAGGGTGGGGAGGGAAATATATCCCTGGTGGTGGGGTCTGTTTGGAGGTAGCAGAAATGTCGGCCGATGATTTGGTTTATGTGAAGGTTGGTAGGGTGGAAGGTGAGCACCAGGGGGGTTCTGACCTTGTTACGGTTGGAAGGGTGGGGTCTGAGGGGGAGGTGCAGGATGTGGACAAGATGCGTTGGAGGGCATCTTTAACCACGTGGGAAGGGAAATTGCGATCTCGAAAGAAGGTCATCTGATGTGTTCTGTGGTGGAAGTGGCCCTCCTGGGAGCAGATACAATGGAGGCAGAGGAATTGGGAATATGGGATGGCATTTTTGCAGGAGGTAGGGTGGGAAGAGGTGTTATCCAGGTAGCTGTGGGAGTCGGTGAGTTTGTAAAAATGTCAGTGTCAAGTCGGTCGTCATTAATGGAGATGGAGAGGTCCAGGAAGGGGAGGGAGGCGTCAGAGATAGTCCAGGTAAATTTAAGGTCAGAGTAGAATGTGTTGGTGAAGTTGATAAATTGCTCAACCTCCTCGCGGGAGCATGAGGTGGCGCCAATGCAGTCATCAATGTAACGGAGGAAGAGGTGGGGAGTGGTGCCAGTGTAATTACGGAAGATGGACTGTTCTGCGTAGCCAATAAAGAGACAAGCATAGCTGGTGCCCATACGAGTGCCCATGGCTACCCCTTTGGTCTGGAGGAAGTGGGAGGATTTGAAGGAGAAATTGTTAAGGGTGTGGACCAGTTCAGCCAAACGAATGAGAATGTTGGTGGAAGGGTACTGTTGGGGATGTCAGGAGAGGAAGAAACGGAGGGCTTGGAGGCTTTGGTCTTGGCGGATGGAGGTGTAGAGGGATTGGATATCCATAGTGAAGATGAGGCGTTGGGGGCCAGGGAAACGGAAGTCTTGGAGGAGGTGGAGGGTGTGGGTGGTGTCTCGAACGTATGTGGGGGGTTCCTGGACTAGGGGGGATAGGACAGTGTCGAGGTAGGTAGAAATTAGTTCAGTGGGGCAGGACCATGCTGAGACAATGGGTCGGCCAGGGTGGTCAGGCTTGTGGATCTTGGGAAGGAGGTAGAACCAGGCAGTGTGGGGGTCCCGGACTATGAGGTTGGAAGCTGTGGGTGGGAGATCTCCTGAGGTGATGAGGTTCTGTATGGTCTGGGAGATGATGGTTTGGTGATGGGGGGTGGGGTCATGGTCGAGGGGGCGATAGGAAGAGGTGTCCTCGAGTTGGCATCTGGCTTCAGCGGTGTAGAGGTCAGTGCGCCAGACTACCACTGCGCCCCCTTTATCCGCTGGCTTGATGGTGAGGTCGGGATTGGAGCAGAGGGGTTGGAGTGCTGCGTGTTTTGAGGGTGAGAGGTTGGAGAGATGGAGTGGGGTAAACAGGTTGAGGCGGTTAATGTTCCAGCGGCTGTTGGAGATGAAGAGGTCGAGGGTGGGTAATAGGCCAGTACGGAGTGTTGAGGGCGGGTAATAGGCCAGCAAAGAACTTCACTGCTTTTAGATAAGTGAGTGTCAAATAAAATAATTCCAGATTTACAGATATGCCCAGTTTTCCTCCCATTAAAACATGTAATCAGAGAACGAAGGGTACTGCATTTTTGGTAGGATCCTGGGTACTGTTGTAGACCTTGGCATTCAGGTACATAATCTGTGAAGATTGTGTCACATATAGACAGGATGGTTAAAAAGGTGTTTGGCACACTTGCCTTCATTGCTTAGTCCTTTGAGTATAGGAGTTGGGAAGTCATGTTGATTTGTATAGGACATTGGTGAGACCTCTTCTGGAATATTGTGTCCAATTCTGGTTGCCCAGTTATTGGAATGTTATTAGTAATCTGGAGAGGGTTGAGAAGAGATTTACCAGGATGTTGCTGGGTATGGCATATTTGAGTTATAAAGAAAAGCTGGATATGCTGCGACTTAATTCAATGAAACACAGAAGATTGAAATGTGACCTTAAAGACATTTATAAAATAAAGAGGGATATAAATAGAGGTAATGATAGTTGTCTTTTTCCTGAGATGGGGAATTTCAAGACTAGGGAAAAGGTGAGAGGAGAGAGATTTTAAAAAAGATATGAGTGGCAATTTTTTTACATAGAGAGTGGTTCATGTGTGGAATGAACTTCCTGAGGAAGTGGTGAATGTGGGTACAATTAAAATATTTTAAAGTAATTTGAATAAGTACATGAATAGGAAATGTTTTGGAGGATATGGGCCAGGAGCAGGCAGGTGGGACTATTTTAGTTTGGGATCATGATCAGCATGGACTAGTTGAACTGAAGGGTCTGTTTCCATGCTATATGTTGTGTGTTGAATTCTATAGAAATCTATCATCTATTAAGTTAGGCTGGAGTCTCACAAAATCCATCATTTTTCTCGAATGGTATGGAATCATCCAATATGGATCAGAATTCAATCCAGGCCAGATTAAAAGTGAACGATTTGCCTTCCCAGAGGGAAAAACCAGTTTAAAAATCTCAGTATGCCTAGGAAATGCAGGTACTCGTTGTAAATGGGTTGTGAAGGGCCTGTGATCGTCTTTGAAGTTGTGACAGGTGCTATAAAACTGCACATTATTTATTACTTCATATCCCAATATAATTAGTACAGTTCTTTTCTTGACATTTTCCTTTTCTATTTAATCATGAATAAATATCGAGGTAGCCACCAGTTAAGGTAAAGCTTGGAGTTTGCTCATTTTGGGACAATGACAGCTGTCGGGTTCACAAATGCCTAACACGGCTGAGTTCACAGTGGTCTTTCAGAACAATGAATGGGCCTGTTTAAATAATAAGCAGGTGGAGCTACCTGCTATCACTGCTGTAATTACACAGTAATAAGCCTTGCTACACTTCAGTGGAATAGTCAACAAAAATTGGCAGTGCTGGACAAGTGACAAGATCACAGGTTGGTGCTTCTGTGCCTTCATGTGGGAAGATTTCAACGTGCATTTTTCTGGCCAGTCTTGCTGTGCTAGGCAAACTACATGCCCATTTACAGCAATTTGCATCTCAAAATCAGAACGTCAAATAAATTAATTGCTTTGCTCACAACAGCAGAAATATCAGCTCCAAATTGAATATCTACTAACAAGCCCCAGTATCATTATTGGCCCTGGTGATTGATAAAGATTGATGCAGTTATGGCATGAAATTGCCTTGCAAAACAATGTTATGAACTCATTCATCTCGATTCTGGATATAGCGATATTCTTCCCCCTTTTTATGGTCTGCCGTCTGTGCTACAGCTGTCTTTAAGATTTACTGTCCTCAGTATTTTGTCAGCATATTTATATCCATCTGCCTGTCTGGAAAGCTATCAATAATTCAACAGGTGTTTCCTACGAGTGGCTCACCGACGCCTTGCATCAATTTTTCATGTTCCTTTGTAATCTTCCACTAATGACCTCTTTTCAAATTATTCCCGCTTTCAAGTGAATAAAGGTATGAAGGAATATCTCTCTCCGATTCACAATGCCTGTATTTGCCTCAGCCTGAATCTCTCTTTAAATAATTCTGTTTCTCCATTCAGCTCAGCAGGCTGTGATCTGACACTCCATTGTCCAGCGAGCGCTACACTGTCACTGGGATTAATTTTCAGAATGGGACACAGAACTTCTCTTCTGTCCCAGAAGGAGGCAGCTGTTTCAGAAAACAGTTTTTACATTTGTCTTCAATGTAGATGACACAAATACATCCAGAAATTATTGTAAACTAAGAGATGAAAGTTAAAAATCACACAACACTAGGTTATAGTCCAACAGGTTTAATTGGAAGCACACTAGCTTTCGGAGCGACGCTCCTTCATCAGGTGATTGTGGAGGGCTCAATCGTAACACAGAATTTATAGCAAAAGTTTGCAGTGTGATGTAACTGAAAATATTCATTGAAAAATCGATTGTCTGTTAAGCCTTTCATCTGTTAGTTTACAGTGATAGTTTCACTTCTTTCATGTGTAAATCACAAAATCCTTTTTTAAAAAGTTGCATTCTTGGGTTAGCTGTTAACAATGGTGATAGCTAGACAATATGTTGAAGGTGTTAGCCCCCTGTGTTCTCTGTCTATGACCTGATGTTTAGATTGATTCTAATCTAAAAAGTGAGATAACAGAGTTTTACATAAATTCATGCAGTTTTTGAGCTCAGAGTTCTACATAAATGTATGCAGTGATAACTCTGTTATCTCACTTTTTAGATTAGAATCAATCTAAACATCATGGCATAGACAGAGAACACAGAGGGGCTAACACCTTCAACATATTGTCTAGCTAACACCATTGTTAACAGCTAACCCGAGAATGCAACTTTAAAAAAAGGGTTTTGTGATTTACACATGAAAGAAGTGAAACTATCACTGTATTCTAACAGATGAAAGGCTTAACAGACAATCAATTTTTCAATGTATAATTTCAGTTACATCACACTGCAAATTTTTGCTATAAATTCTGTGTTACGATCGAGCCCTCCACAATCACCTGATGAAGGAGCGTCGCTCCGAAAGCTAGTGTGCTTCCAATTAAACCTGTTGGACTATAACCTGGTGTTGTGTGATTTTTAACTTTGTACACCCCGGTCCAACACCGGCATTTCCAAATCAAGAGAAGAAAGGGAGGGAGGATCTTAAAACACCAGGGAAAGTGTAATAAGATTTTAAATTCAAGGCTGGTAAATACCAGATTGTTATGGACTTCATCCTTGGGATTAAAATAAATGGCAGCTGAGATGATAGATGCATTGGGTTTAATTTTCAAAAATTCCAAAATAGTAAATGGGACACTTCTTTTTAAGAAGGAATGAGACAGAAACAAGAAATTAGAGGCTAAATAGCCTAACAGCTATGATGTGGAGAATGCTCAAATCTGTCATTAAGAAGACTAGTAGTGCACATACAAAATCTTAATGCAGTCAGGCAGAGTTAACATGGTTTTGTGAAAGGGAAATTCATACTTGACGAATTTGTTAGAGCTATTTGAGGAACTAACATGCAACATGGATAAGGGAAACATGTAGATGTACTGTACTTCACTTAAAGGTTTGTTTTTTGAAGTAAGATCACTGCTGCAGGTTGAACAGATGTTAACATGCACTAAGCAAATTCTCACATAAGTCTATGATATAATGACCAGAGAATTTGATTCATTTCATGATGTTGATCTTGGTGTAAATAATAATTCAGGCACCAGAAAAACCTCACGTACTCTTCTTCAAAATAGTGCTGTGAAATATTTCACATCTAGCTCAGCAGGCAGACATGGACCTCAGTTTAACAGTTCATGTGAAAGACTGCTCTTCCAACACAGCACAGACAAAGTCTTTTTCCTGGGATGGAGTCCAGAACTGGAGGGCATAGGTTTATATAAAGTGAGAATGGAAAGATATAACCGGGACCTAAGGTGCAATGTTTACGCACAGAGGGTGGTGCATGTATGGAATGAGCTGCAGGAGGAAATGGTGGAGGCTGGTACAATTGCAACATTTAAAAGGCATCTGGATGGGTATTTGAATAGGAAGGGTTTAGAGAGATATGGGCTAAGTGCTGGCAAATGGGACTAGATTAGGTTGGGATATCTGATCAGCATGGTCGTGTTGTACTAAAGGGTCTGTTTCCATGCTGTGACTCTATGACACTTACAACTACACTGATGTGTCAGTCTGGAATTTTGAGGTGATATTTGAAACCAGTAAATGTGTAACTATGGACACATAGCTATGAAGTGAGGGGAGTCCACTCTCCTGAAATGGACTACTGATTCCAAGATTGGTTGTAAAATATGATTGGTGAGAGATAATGTAAGATGCAGTTGCAGATTGTATTTTAATCAGAACATTTTTACAGGGATGGAGTGATCTAATAGGACATATGAAGGTGGTGTTCCACAGTTTATTTCTTTTCTTCTTTACTTGTATATGTTCCATCCTTTGGTTTTCTGTTTCCACAATTGTTACCAAGTCAGCAGGGAAACCTTCACTTTATTTCACATCTCTTATATCTGAAATCCTCAAAAGTTCATGATGCTCCTCATAACTTCAGTTCTCCTTCCTAGTCAGGTCTGCTGCTTCCACCTCCCAGCCCCATATAATGCCAAGCTGGCTTACTATTGGAGGTGCCTTACAGCAGAAGTTGTCCCACACAAGGAAGTGGATAGACAGCACAGTATGAGATCCTACCACACAATAGGTGCCAGTATCCATTGCATTTGCTATTTTTGGATGAGACAGAAATGTAAGCATTGAAGAGGGTGAAGTTTCAGGCAGCTTAAATCTCTTTTGGTAATATTCAAAGTGGAACACAACTCGATCGGCTGTTTTATGTTGATCTGATTCATATTTCCACTGCCAACATAAGAAGTCTGGATTTTTTTTCCATCATATTCATGAACTTTTAAAAGATAGAAAAAAATTGTGTTTCTGTAGCACTTTGTTTGACCATCACATGCCTCAAAACTTTTACAGTCAACATAGGCTTTTGAACTATGCTCCTGTGTGATATACACAGCAGTCGATCTGTACTTAGTAATGACCAGCTAATCTGTCTTTGTGATGTTTATTGAGGGAAAAATACTAACCCGAACATGTAAATAGCTCCCTTAATGTCTTCAAAAGAAGGCTATCACGTCTTTTACATTCATCTGAGCAGACAAAACAAGGATTTAGTTTTATGGTCTCATCAAAATGACATATCCTTCTAGCAATGAATCTGGTAAAGTTATAACACAGGACTACTTGCAGCACCAACAGCATGAGCACCAAGTGATACAGCAAAGCAATTTCCCAAACAAGGATCAGATTTTATTGTGAATGATGGTGGATATTAAGCAACTCACTGTTGGAAGAGTTGTGATATGGAGGAGCTGGTGTTGGACTGGGGTGTACAAAGTTAAAAATCACACAACACCAGGTTATAGTCCAACAGGTTTAATTGGAAGTACTAGCTTTTTTTTAATTTCAAAAATATACTTTATAAAATACTTTAATGATCTGTACAACTGGACATGCCATACATATGTAAACATTCCATTTGTTTGCATACCGAAAACAGAGTAATCATTCCTATTTACAGGTCTGTACAATTACATTTTTAGCTGAGGCGTCAGCAGCGCCCAAATGACTGCACGGGCACCCTGTTCTTCTTTAGGCAGGCAGATGTGACACGGTGGTCTTTCCCCACCACGCCTTGGCGGCAGCTGCCCCAAGCTTCAGCGCGTCCCTCAACACGTAGTCCTGGACCTTGGAATGTGCCAGTCTGCAACACTCAGTCGGGGTCAACTCCTTCAACTGGAAGATCAACAGGTTTTGGACCACCCAGCGGTTGGAAGTACTAGCTTTCGAGCGCTGCTCCTTTACACAGCCACCTGATGAAGGAGCACTGCTCCAAAAGCTAGTGCTTCCAATTAAACCTGTTGGACTACAAACTGGTGTTGTGTGATTTTGAACACTGTAGGAAGAGGGTCCACAAATAAACCCATCTTCAATGATGCGGCGCCCAGCACATTTATGAGGTCTGTTCAAAAGTCTGATAACAGTAGGAAAGAAGTTGTTCTTGAATCTGTTCATACACATATTCAAACTTTTATATCTTCTGCCCAATAGAAGAGGGTGGAAGAGAGTATAACCGGGATGGGAGGAATCTTTAATGATGTTGATTACTTCTCAAGGCAGCAGGAAATATTGATGGGGTCAGTGGATGGGAGGCTAGTTTCTGTGATAGACTGGCCTGTAAAGTAGTAACCATTGCTGCCACTGTGCACTGTTGATGGAAGGACTGAATATTTAATCTAGTGCCAATGAAGGGAGCTGCTTTAGTATGTATGCTACACGCTGTACCAACCAGTGGAGAAATTTCACCTTTTTAAGAGAATAAAATTGGAGATTAAAAGATGATCTCTCCAAGCATGTCCACAAAGCTTTTGGACTTGGTATGCTTTCCTTTATTGGGTTGACAAGAGATTAACAAGGATGTTGCCAGGGTTGGTGGATTTGAGCTATAGGGAGAGGTTGACTAGGCTAGGGCTGTTTTCCCTGGGGTGTCGGAGGCTGAGGGGTGACCTTATAGAGGTTAATAAAACCATGAGGGGCATGCATAGGGTAAATAGACAAAATATTTTCCCTGGGGTGGGGGAGTCTGGAACTAGAGGCCTTAAGTTTAGGGTGAGGGGAAAGATATAAAAGAGACCTAAGGGGCAACCTTTTACACAGAGGGTGATATGTGTATGGAATGAGCTGTCAGAGGAAGTGGTGGAGGCTAGTACAATTGCAACAGTTAACAGGCAGCTGGATAGGTATATGAATAGGAAGGGTTTGGAGGGATATGGGCCAGGTGCTGGCAGGTGGGACTAGATTGGGTTGAGATATCTGGTCAGCATGGACACGTTGGACCGAAGGGTCTGTTTCCGTGCTGTATATCTCTATCATTCTATGACTGTTTGTGATCATGACTCTCTGCGGTTTCTTGTGGTCTTGGGAAAAGCAGTTGCGATACTCTGCTGTGATCTATCCAGATAGAAAGATTACTATAGTTGTCTATAACACCTCTGCATTTAAACCCCATTAGGAACACAAGGGGTAGGTGTATGTTTACTGATATTAGACTAGATATTAGTGGCATCTGCCCAACAATATGGAAAATTATCCACTTATGTTCTGTACACAAAAAGCAGGGCAAAAGCAACCCGTCCAATTGCCATACCATCAGTCTACTCTTGACAATCAATAAAATGATGAAGGTGTTATTACAGAGCTATTACGCTGCATCTGCTCAGCCACAAGATTTTCACTGATGCCCAGTTTGGGCTCTGTCAGGGCTATTCAGCTCTTGGCACCTTTTCAGCAGTGCTTCAAACATTGACAAAACAGCTGAATTCCAGAAGTGAGGTGAGAATGTCATTCCATGACCGTAAGGTTGCATTCAACTTTGGCATTAAGGAGTCTGGGCAAAAATGGAATTAATGGATTTTGGGGCAAACTCTCTGTGGTTGGAGTCATATCTGGTATATTGGAGGATGGTTGTGGTTGTTGGATGTTTGTCATCTCAGCTCCAGGGCATCTCTGGAGGAGTTTTTACTACAACAGAGCCTTACCCTGATCAATGTGAGAGGTGATTGCCTAATTAGCTTTGGGCATGTATTGCCATGTGGTCCAAACAAGATTGAGGAAAATGGCCGTCAGTGATTTAGCACTGCATTCCTCTCCTGCCATCTCGTCCTGCCCCAGTATATTGCAGCCCCATGGCCATTCATTTTCCATATTTCTTATGCTGAGATGTTGACACCAATTGTACATAGTCTGTTGTCACCTGGTTGCAACTTGGTAACGCATGGCAATTCAAAAATTGTCATGGCTGATCTCACCAATCAGCCCTTCCAATATTTGAAATGGGGAAGATACAGAAAGATAACCAAAGACCAGGATCACAGCACTGGCTTTTAGATTGTTCTCATGAAGAGCTGATACCTCTTCGAGGTCTCCTTCAATGCTATAAACCTCTGTGGTTCTAATGAGCACACTTGCCTCTGAGACATAAGGGAAGATCTTTTTTGTTGCCTTTCAAAGCAGATTTCAAGTTACAGGCCAGAAAAAAAAGCAGTAACATTGAACATTTGTTGTTTATTTATCACTCTTTTTCTTCATTGTTCTTTGCCATGCGTGCTGAGATAATGTTCGCATAATTTACTGAGGTAATTCTTCCCAGCTGCTGTTTAGTTTTTAGCAGCTGTTGTTCTTTATTTATTACCTACACCCTGTATGTAGTTCCACATTATCCAATACCATTTTCCTTTCCTCCCATAACCAGATAGTGTCTCAAATGTTTGTGGAAATCTTGATAGTACATCTCTTATTTTAGGAAAGGAGGTTTTAGTTTATTCTATGAAATTAGACGAGGGTCAACTAGCTTTATCAAACAGGTAGTGTGAGCATATAGTGTTTTGCAGGTTGGACTTGTAAAGCAAAGTAACCTGACTACCCAAGGATAAAAATCACACAACACCAGGTTATAGTCCAACAGGTTGGACTATAACCTGGTGTTGTGTGATTTTTAACTTTGTACACCCCAGTCCAACACCGGCATCTCCAAATCCTGACTACCCAATGCTTTGAAGGGAGGCGGGTTGATACAGATGCTAGAATAGATTCTCCCACAGCTGAAAAAGTCACCCTGAAAATCTTTTCACCCTGTTACTACATCAACATGGGAGTGCAGATCATTTGCTATAAAGGTCACATTTCTGTAGAGTGAAACATTTCAGAGAAAAATGTTCTGAAAACATCCAACCAGGCAGAAAATGCAACTGGGAAACAATAAGAACTACACAAATGAATCTGTGGTCTGAATGTAGATTGAAAGGTACATTTCTGTGAGACCTGTTTTGTAGAAAATAGTTTGTGCTCAGCTGAAAACAGGCTTCAGAAATATATCACACAGGAAAACTTTCAAGCTTATCCGGAATAAAAGGTGATGACTTCCTTCTGTGGGAATACAACAGAATTTGGGAAATGAGTTATGAATATGGTAGAGTGGTTTGTTAAAAGCTCTTTGGTTGCTGAAACACCGACTCTTGCAGTGATTTAGTGGCAATAACTTCATGACCTTCTCTGTGCTGGGAAGTAGACCAACAGCTGTTATGCGATGGAAAGGTCACAATATACAAAAATAAAGGTGACAGAGGAGACTGCAATGACTACAGAGGCATCTCACTCTTTAGCATGATGAGGAAGGGTCAGACTTTGTTCAGGTCAGACTTAAAAGACTCAGATTGAGTATACTTGGAAACATAGTGTAGTTTCCATACTAGCAGATGTACTGTGAACATGGTTGTTATAATCTGCTACTGTGCTCCTTACGTACTTTCATACTAGATTGGTAAATAGCATGGGTTCAATTGATTTATAGCTTTACTGAACAGATAATCTGATAATTTGCAGTTACAGAGCAACTGATGTATGTATTCTTAGTCTCACATGGACGCTTGGCTTCTGGTCATGTGATGTCGTCCTTGAGTCACTAACATACTCACCTTCTTTAAAACCTTCTTTAAAACCTTTCCTAAGATAAAATTACATGCACTAAGAATGATGATTGGATCTAAGATAGCAAGGCTGTCACATGGCTTAAGCTCCATTTGACACCCATATCTCTGAAAGGTCTGCCTGTATATATATGTCAAATAGCCATTAAACTATCTACACAGAAGTAAGAATTGTAAAATTGACAGGGGTCTAATAAAGTGCATAATGTATAGGTGGTTGACATTTCTTCCAATCTTGTTATGGTATAACCTTCTGGAGATCTAAACGTCACATTTGCTTGTTACCCACTTGCATGTGTATTAGTTTCTTGCATGTTGTTGGAGTGTTGGTTAGCATCACGATGATCCCACTGTACCTTTGTACATTTTCATTGTATCATTGGCGTATTGTAAGGTGTCCCGAGTTAGCTTCTGTTGCTTTGCAATGTTGCACACAGGATCTAGACTCTCTGCAGACTTTGACTACCTCTGCAGGGTAGCACGCTACTCTGCGTTTCTGTCCTATGTTCAAGTTAGACAGTTCTACAACTGAATGTCAGACAATGTACCATCTTCATCTTGCCTCATTTTTTAAAAATTAATTTGTCCTTTATGTTTGAGAACTTGGACAGATGATGGCTTAGTACAATTGACCTGACTTGCCTTCTCTGTAGGTAATGGTAGGCATATATCCAGAGATTGAGCAGATCAATACAGAAATCTGATCATGTTTTGTTGCCCTGCATTTCATGCTAAGTGCTTTAATGTTGTGAACATTTTCTTGATGAGACGATTGGATCTAAGAAAGCAAGGCTGTCACATGGCTTAAGCTCCATTTGACACACATATCTCTGAAAGGTCTGCCTGTATATTGTGGCTTATTGTCAGATATAATCTCTTCAGCAATGCTGAAAAGACTGAATATTGCACTTATTGTATCTACCAAGGACAACATGAAGTGTCTTTTAATTTTCTGATAGTTTGGAAAAGTGCTCAGTGATCAGTAGAAAATCGTTACCATAAATGGTGAATACATCTATTATGACTTTGTTCCAAGGGCCTCACGGAACCTTGTGGAAGAGTAGAGATTATTTGTGTTGCTGTGGTTAATGACTGTGGCATGTCTCTCACATCCTCACTGTCTTCTTGATCTTCAGTCAGTATGTAGTTTCCTGTGCCAGATATCTTGCTTGCTTTATGCCCATATAACTTTTGAATCAAATTAATCTTTTCTTCCTTCTGCTGCTGGTTGGTGGAGAGAGGTTATAGGGAGCTGTTGAGCAGTGTATCCAGTTGCAGCACAGTGGCTCAATGGTTAGCACTGCTGCCTCACAGCGTCAGGGACCCGCTTTGATTCCAGCCTCGGCCGACTGTCTGTATGGAGTTTGCACATTCTCTCCATGCGTGGGCTTTCTCTGGGTGCTCTGGTTTTCTTACATGGTCTAAAGATGTGCAGGTTGGGTGAATTGGCCATACTAAATTGCCCATTGTGTTCAGGGATGTGTATGTTAGGTGCATTAGTCATGAGAAATGTAGAATAATAGGTAGGGGAATGAGTCCAGATGGGATACTCTTTGGACTTGTTGGACCAAATGGCCTGTTTCCACACTGTCAGGTTTCTATGATTCAGTCCATTCCTCGTGGCCATTGTGCTCATAGCTTGAGAAACTGTTCCAGTGTTGATGAATTGGGATCTGTTGTTTTCTTCTGATGTTTGGCATCACCTGAAATGATGGCAGACTGAATGATCTCTCAGTCCTTGGGAGTTAATTTGGATTGCCAATTAGTTCTCAGAAGTGGGGATGAGCCCCAGTCCTTGAGAGTTGGATAGTCTCCTGGCTATGGTGGTGGCTGGAGTATCGATGACGATGAGATGGCCTTGGAAAAGGGAGTGTTCTGGGTCCAGTTAGCAATTGGGGCTGCTTCATCATGTTTCCTCCTTGGTGTTGTAGCCTCAGAGACATCTTTGGCAGCTGCGGAGTGTGGCGGCTTCATCTAGTCACTTAGGAAATTAAGAATCCATGGACGTAACAAAAAAATGAAATTTGTCCAAACTTTGTATCATTTATTTCTTTGTATAATTTATATAATTAGAATGGCACCGGAACATGTCAACTTACACACATATTACTATATTTTCATAAATACATATAACAATAAATTACTATACAAATTATGTTGCTGTTCCACTGCTTTCTAGTGAGGAGCTCCAGACACAAATACTTGTTTCGCTCTAAGAATTACACCACTGGATATATCTAATTATTGTTGTATTGCCAAAAGATTCTGAGCATGATCAGTATTTCGTGCATCATATTCGACTATCCCTCTATGATAGTGCCGTCAATAGTAGATCATTAACTATTTCTTCCTGTCATTAGCTGAATTTGTGATAATCAAGACTCACCACGTTTACTGTAAGCACATAAAATGATGGAGTCATAGAGTTGTACAGCAGGGAAACAGACCCTTCAGTCCAACTTGTCCATGCAGACCAGATATCCTAAATTAATCTAGTTACAATTGCCAATATTTGGCCCTTATCCATCTAAACCCTTCCTATTCATATACCCATCCAGATGCCTTTTAAATGTTGTTACTGTACCAGCCTCCACCACTTCCTCTGGCAGCTTGTTTCATACACACACCAACTTCTGTTTGAAAAAGTTGCCCCTTGGGTATGTTTTAAATATTTCTCCCCTCATCTTAAACCCATGCCCTCTAGTTTTGGATTCTTCCACCCCAGGGGAAAAAACTTTGCTATTCACCCTATCTATGTCCCTCATGATTTTATAAACCTCTATAAGATCACCCCTTAGCCTCTGACACCCCAGAGAAAGTAACCCCAGCCTATTCAGCCTCTCCCAATAGCACAAACCCTCCAATCCTGGCAGCATCTTAGTAGATCTAGACCTATTGAACCATTTCAAGTTTCATAACATCCTTCCAAAACCGGAAGACCAGAATTGCATGCAATATTCCAAAAGTGACCTAATGCCTTCTTCACTGAACTATGATCTTACATGCCAAGGTCTCTTTGTTCAGCAACACTCCCCAGGAGTTGACCATTATATGTATAAATCCTGCCCTGATTTGCCTTTCCAAAATGCAGCACCTCACATTTATCTAAATAAACTCCATCTGCCACTCCTCAGCCCATTAGCTCATCTGATCAAGATCCTGTTGTACTCTGAGGTAACTTTCTTCGCATGTCCACTCCATCATCCAAAGGTGGCAAACTTACTGACTACACCGCCAATCTTCACATTTATCGTATATACTCGTATATGGCTCAAGATTTGAAGACTTCTTTTAGGCTGAAATTAGGAAGCTGGCTTATACATGTGGTATTGTTTTCGAGGGGATGTAATTCATGCTTGGCATGAGTCAAAAGATGGACAGATCTGAATATAAAGTAATAAATAACAAAAGGAAAAAGAATTATGACTATTATTGAATATTTATCTACAAAATAACTGTCTCCATTTTGCCTGCTAAGGTAGAATGGTACCGTCGTACCGTATTCCAGTTACCAGTACCATAAAGTGCAAGTAGGTGTACACATATGTACAGAAGTTAATAGGCATGCCACAGCAGGTGGTCAGACCATCTACTAGGGCTATATGTACAACACACAATTCCTGACATAAAAACAGAGGAGCAATAAAGCCAAAAAAGGTTTGATAGTATTTTATTTAAAAAGAGCCTGCATGAAACTGTTAATATACGATAAACACTTTACATCAAAAAACTGATATTTACAGCAAAAAACTCTTCTCACCATATATCACAAACATTATGGGATAGCTGCTTAAAACAAAAGTTACTGGTACATGCAAAAGTCCATTAGAATCCTTCAAATTCACTGTGCTCATCAGTTGCACAACTGAATAATTCATTCCAGTCGTCTGGGTCAAGCATATTGTTATATGGATCATCTTCATCAGCACCCTCAAGGGGATCAACAGTTGAATTTCATTCCTTCCATCTGACCATAAATAATCATCCTCTATACTATCCAAAGCATTCGAAATTATACATTTTTGAAGGGTTTCATCTCCTTTCTAGTACTCAACGATCCACTCAAGTAAAGTTGCAAGTTATGGAACATGCATGTTGCCACTCTTTGTGAAGCTTTTGTCCCCTTCTTGCATTCAAGTGTCCCATTTCTTCAATACTAAGTCCTTAAAAGGTTGATTGAAGCTAACATCCAGTGGCTGCACCATGTTTGTAAGGCCTCTAGGAAGGATTGCAATGTCAGTATTGTTAGTTGAAAATTCACAGATAACACTCCCCACTCTGTGTGATCTGAACATATTGCAAACCAGTAAACTTTGGTCCTTTCTAAGTCCACCTGGTTGCATATTCCAGACCTCCCTAATCCAAGTTTTGTAACCACCTTCATCCATCCACCCTTTTTCATGGACAAGGGCAACAATGTCTTTTGGAAATTTCTGTTTTGGCAGAGTTTTCCACTTAAAAATCACCATAGGCTTTAATTTTGTTCCATCTGCAATACAATGAAGTACCACCATGAATCGACTCCTTTCATGGCCAGTAGTCTTAACCAAAACTGTTTTTGCCACAATCTTGTCCACAGTTCTGTTCTCTGGCCTATCAAAGTTCATTGGGGTTTTGTCCATGTTGCCAATGCATGAGAGCCTACACCTGTTTTTCTTCCGACTTCTGATTACAAAGTATTGGAACCCTATTAACTTGACATTAAGTTCTGCTGGTAGATGTTGGGCAATCTTGGTTTTCTGTCTAAGCACTAAATCATATCTTTTCATAAATCTACTGCACCATCCAGCGCTGGCTTTGAAATCACTGAATCCATCTTTTTTTGCTTCGTTTTTGGCGTGTATTCTTATACATTGTTGAGTTACAATGCTTCTGTTCTGATGGCACTGAATTACCCAGTCATCAATCTTTTCTTCTAGTTGTGGCCAGTTGTTCAGCTTTCCTTGGTTAGCATCCTTTTGTTTTGACATAGCCTTAAACTGTCTGGATTTTTTCCTTCAATCTTGGACAGGTTTTCCAGAAACACAGAACTCCCTTGCAGCTATGCTATTGTTGTTCTTCTCTGCAACTTCAATAACTTTTAGTTTAAACTGTGCTGTATATTTTTTTCTTCATGATGCCATTTTGTCAGAAAAATTTGGGGAAGTTTTACAATAAGTTCCGAGCACAACTGTGTGCGACACCTACTTCTAAGAAACTGAGGCAACAGTGGCAAGACAAGGTTGAGGGCTGCTATAAGGTACCATAGATATTTGCATGCACAGGTCAAATATATGTACATAAATATTACATGAATATTACTATATATATATCAACATTCAATTTAATGATTTGAAAATCACGTTGTGCAAATATATGCTGGTGCATGTAATGTTATGGCGCAGGTATTGAATCAAAAATGTGTATTTGAATCAAAAATATGCTATTCATGCTCTTTAAGGCTTTATATATGGTCAGGAAGAGATCCCTGAAAAACTAGGGTCAACTTATACATGAGTTATACAAAAAATACCAGATTTTTTAACCAAAAATAAGGGGTCTACTTAGACACAAGGTCGACCTATATACAAGCATACATGGTAAATCATTTATATAAGTGACAAAAAGCAGTGGACCCAGCACTGAATTTTGTGGCATACTGCTGGTCACAGGTCTCCAGTCTGAGAAGCAATCCTCCACCGCCACCCTCTGTCTTCCACCTTCCACCTCTTCCACCTTAATGCCCATACTGGCAATCAATAAGCTCAATCGAATTTCTTCATTCTTATTCAGATTTGGTAATCTGTTTAGTGTGCCTGAGGTAAATATTTTATTCGGTTTTGTGGTTTTACTACTGTATATTTATTTACTAGCCACCTTTATAGTTAGGGTTATGCACTCGTTAGTGGTTTGTGCCACATCATTTACACTGGTTTGTGATTGGTTTCCAGGGTGAATTGCTTGTTGAACATGTAAGTATAGGATCTTGTGATACCAAATACCAGAGCAAGTATTTTAAGTTCTGTGTTAGAGTAATTGGATTACGCTTGCAATAGACCTTCAGATCAAAATGCAACCGATTTGTTTGTTTGCACAATGCATGCTTCTACACCTTTCTAAGATGCATTGACTTCCAGGAATATCTTCCTCCTTGAGTTGTGCTGTAGTATGTGTTTCTATCAATAATAGTTTTTTGAGTGATTCAAACATGTGTTGATGGTGCTCCTGCTGAACAAGTGGGATGTTTTTCCATTCTCATCTTCTAACAATGATGCCTTGTCAGAAAGTCTGACATGTATGGACGAGGAATTTAAAATTTCCAAACCATCTGTAAGGGTGTTCTTTGTCTTGGGGAATTTTCTGGGTCAGAATGGATCCTAGGACTTCTCAGTGTCATAGACTCAGAGATGTACAGCACGGAAACAAATCCTTCAGTCCAACTCGTCCATGCCGACCAGATATTCCAACCCAACCTAGTCCCACCTGCCAGCACCTGGCCCATACCCCTCCAAACCTTCCTATTCATATAACCATCCAGATGACTTTGAAACGTTGCTGTTGTACTAGCCTCCAGTACTTCCTCTGGCAGCTCATTCCATACACGTACCACCCTCTGCATGATCCAACCTCATTCAGCGGGTATTTCTTCCTGTTGAGCATGAGCCCATAATGACTGACTTTAATTAGTGTATATTTCAACTGTGTTCATCATTGCTTCTGTCCATTACTGCAATATCATTGACACTGCAGACATATCAAGGAATATTTCCTGTAAGTCTGTTCACACACTGCTGGAATAGATCCTGACTGACAGGTGGACGGAAAGCTCTTGACCCAAATGATGTTCTAAAAGTAATGGTTCTGTGAAATAACTTTGCCAAGTGAACTAAACAGAATTGATATCTCAAATAGTTTTATTTAATGGACAAACTGAGAACCTGCAACTGTAGAGCAACTTTTTAATGCAACTTTTTTATGCTTTCTTAGTCTAACATAGTACTGCTTGAAGTCTTCATGGCTACTGGTCATATGGCATATTCTGGTCCTTGGTCATTGACATACTCTGCTCTTAAAACAGTATTGCAGCAGTGATCTTCCCTACAGCACCAGCTGCAAGAGAAACTGAGGGAATAGGGTATACTACTCCTTACCTTGCTTTCATGAATTTCACTAAGGGATTTGACACCATCAACAGGAATGGACCCTTCAGAACTTTGGGGAAAATGGGCTGGTATCAATTTTACCTGTTTCTTCCTTGACAACAGGCTGTGCACTGCACAGTTTGGTGATTCCACCGCTGACAAGGTGAAAAATGGAGTGAAACAAGGCTATAGCCAGGCATCAACATTATTTAGAATCTACTTCTCCACATTCCTGTTGTTTTGTTTTCACTGCAGATATGAAGGGAGTCTACTAGAACACAGAGTCTGACAACAAGCTCTATAATCTGTTAAAACTGAAAAGAAAGCCACAAACATCATGTCCTGATGAGAGAACTGCTATCCACTGATGATGCTGTTTTCATTGTTCACATTGAAACTCAGCTACAATCACTCACAAACATGTTTCTCATACTTCAACTTGTTCTGACTATAGGCGTAAGGAAAACCATAGTCATGGAATAAGTTATTGCATCTCTGCATGAAATCACACATTCAATAATGTCCTCAGTGGTTAACAAATTCCCTATCCCGGAGCCACCATGACAGAATGTTTGTGCCCTGATGCAGAGTTTGCTACACATTTAAGGGAAATGGCTAGCATCTTTGACTGATCCTCGAAACATACAGGGAATAACATTAAGGTCATGTTAAGAACCAAGCCAATAGTACATAAGCCTTGTGGGTCCCAGTATCTTGCTGTCTGTCTGTGGATGACTTGAAGCTACCAAAGAAACGAGCTTGGTGATATCCAATTTCGCTGACTGCAACACATCATGGATGCATCTTGGTGGGTTAAAATCAGGAATCTCTCAGTTCTCTCAAAGGTAGAGCTCCCAAGTTCATTAGCACTCATCAACTAGGGACAAGTTTGCTACTTCAAGCACATCTGCAGAATGGGAGACAGTCACATACTGAAGGAAGTTTTCTATGGTGCAGGAGCTTGAGCAAGATGGCCAGGACGATGCCCAAAGCACCACTTTCAAGATGCTTGCAAATGTGATATAAAGTTTGTGGACATTAATTATCACAGTTGGGAGTGGATAGTTGACTGCAAAGTAGAATTACACCATCTCCAGTAGACTGGCATATACCATCATGATGACCAGGCGATTGTGTCTTCACAACAGATGCTAATACTAGAGCAGTGTCTCACAATATGTTATGTGTGCTACTTTTGGCAGAACCTGTCTCTCCAGGATTTGTGTCTTTAATATTCAGCAAAAATGCACTATGTAGTGATATCCTAACTGAAGTGAATTGTTTGCTGTGAGGCCATCATTTTTTTGTGGATGGATGATGCCATGTAGTAATAATAATGCATTTTGTATGGGCTTATTGTTTTATACCAAATACAGCACCCATCTCTGGACCACACTGGAATTTTCAGCCTATATTCTATATTTAAGCCTTTGGAGTCAGCCGTGTACCTATGATTTTTGGGTCAGACAAACCACAACTAAACTCTGACACAATTTGGATTGAGACTGTTTCTATACTATTTTACCTGTAATGAATTATTCAAATGATTCTTGGCCTCATGTTATTTTTCAACTGATTGTGGGTTTAGACACATTTTTGATTATTGTACAGGAGGAGCTATCTATAAAACTTCACAGAAACAGGCACACACTGAGCAATATGGAAATTTTTGGATAAGATACAAACAAGGATGATATAAACAAACATGGAATAATAATCATGTCAATCAATTGTTGGTTGAAGATTGGAATAGATCTGTATATGGTATTATAACAATTAAGTCATTTTGTTTGCAATATTGGCATTTATTTTTGGCCCACAGCAATTAATCTATTCAATTTGTTCTATTGATTAAAAGATACCATATCAGACAGTTTAGCAATCAAGACAAAGTAAAGCAACTGTTTAACAGCATATCACATAGAAGTACATAGAAGAGGAACTATGGCAAATTGCTAGCTTTTATGTGAGAGAATGAAAACAAGCTATCACATTTGTCATTTGTGGTATGTAGCTATTTTCCACTATTTTATCGATTGTTCCAACTTACTGATGCATAAACTTGCATGCTTTATGAGCCTATTAATGTTATATTTTAAAAGTTGACTCATAGATGAAACATTTCAGGAGAATTTATTGTGGATTTATTCACCATCTTTCGGCTTTAGTTGTTCCAATAATCGGCACAATAGGCACCAGTAAAACTTGACCTAAATTTAAGGAATGCCCATTTTTCACTTTCTATTTGAAATGAGCTCTACGTGGTGTCCACAAATCTACACATTGTGTAGAATGTGACAAAAAGGGTTATGGAGAAGTAAGAAAACAAAATAAATGGAGGTAAAGATTTGATCTATCCAAGCCTAATTAATTCATATTCCTTGATAGATGATTTCTTTTCACTTCAAAAGTCAAGGAATTTGAAGGGAAATCCAAATGTTAAGTATGTACAGGATAAGAGTAGGCATGATGGATGTGCTTGACATGACAAATGAACTATACAGTATTAAAATTTAACACTTTTTCAACAAAGAATACTAGCCACATATTTTGTCTGACTGCAGCATTCAAAACAATCAGCAATTCTGCTATAATCATAGACTACCATTTCATGCTTGCTGCAAGATTTCACTGTCATCGTTCTAACCCTGAGGGACCTTGTTCGATAAATCATTAAAATCATCCCTATGTTTGTGCTAAATTATGCTGATGATTTGAGAATTGGTCCTGGAATCCCTGCTACAGCTCAGACAGAAATCAGAATCTCTTCAGAATCTGTGACAGGTTTCAGGGACTGAGAATATTAAAGGTGCCATGAATTTAACCTTGCCTCTAACAGAAAAGGTCACAGACATTGAGGATATCACTGGGATGGAGTCTCATATTCTTGCATTCTGCTAGTCAAATTTAAAGCAGAATGCCCAAATGACCAGCAACCCTAAAAGTGGTTTATCTGGTGACACAGGTTTATTTTCTGAGAATTAGGGTTCAAATTTTAATGCAGCTAGTGGAATTTAAATTTAATAAGATTTTTTTTAAATCCATAGCTCACAAAACAATTTCTATTGGGGAAAGAAATCTGCCATCCTTTCATGCTTTGAGCCTGCGTGTAATTCCAGACACACAGCAATATGATTGACTCTTTAATGCAATCAAGGGCATTTAGGGAAGGGCATTACATCCCATAAAGATAAAACCATACACAACAGGAAGAAAAAAATCATTCTGTCCTGACACAAGGTCCTGAAATAAAAGGTTTATCTGTCTTTTCTGTTCTGAAAAGCTGACAAAGATTATGCCTATTTGCAGCATTTCCCATGTTTAATTGCATTTTCTGGATTTGTTTTTGTCATAATCAGCACTCAAAGAGTTTTGGAAAAAATAATCTCACAGATGCCATGTATACCTAGGGGAAATAATATGAACAGACAGTGTTTCTAATTTTCCTTTTTTAGCTCATTATTCCCTGAAAGAAGGTCTGGACCTTACTAAATACTCAATTGAACGCATGGAAAATTTGGACCATTAATCCACTCTTCTTTCATAATGTTGTGCTGTGAAATGTAAAAGCACAAATATCTTACTTTAAGATTGTCGATGCTTGTGATGCAATCAGCAAAGTCATTAATGTTGACAAATATCAGTTAATTTAATGACAGAGTCTGGAACAAATGACAGAACCTTAAAATTCATGCAACTTCCTAAAGTGCTAATATCAGGAACCATTTCTTCAAACCACAGTGGAATGGAAATCTGAGACTCCTTCTCACCAGAAACCTGTTCAGCCTAGTAACTGAGACTGAGTTTTGTTCGACAAAACTGTTCTGAAGTTTTGAACTGTTCTGAAGACAAAACCATTCCTGAAGAAGGGCTCATGCCCGAAACGTCGATTCTCCTGCTCCTTGGATACTGCCTGACCTGTTGTGCTTTTCCAGCAACACATTTTCAGCTCTGATCTCCAGCATCTGCAGTCCTCACTTTCTCGTTTTGTTAGACAAGTCTAATTAAGGTTACAAGAAGGAGCTAAGATACAGATCTGTGTTGGCCAAATTCAGCAATAGAACATTTTATTGGCTGAATTGCCTCCTTCTTTTCCTATACTCTACATCAAGCTTTCATTCTAGCCCTTAATGTCTTACCATTATCCTGACCTCTGTTCAGATTGCAGACCCCTGCAAAACTATCCAAACAATGTGTCAGGGTTTTAGCTTACTGCACAGCATTCTAGACCACTGAATGATGATCCACATTTAACCAGGATCGGGTTGTTTTACATGGCAAAACTGACTACATTCATACCTCAGATGGATTCCAGACAAATCGATATCATAAATTACAGAAGTACCTGTAAAAGAGAAAGTGGAGAATGGAAGACAGACAGAATTGAAAGGAACATAATTATGTGGACAGACAGAGATAGCTATGAGACAGAAACTGAAGAGTAGCAGTAGATGCATAATTTATTTCAGGAATGATGGTTCTTAAGTATCTGTGCTGAGGCCTGCATTGTATTCATGGAGACAGGACAAATTAAGTTAAAGCACCAGATTAGGAAAACAGCTGCTAGTGAGGAAGAAAGCAGGAGGAAATAGGTAGGTCAACAGAGTGGGCAGATAATGCTAAACATAGTTCAATTCATGGACATTGAAAGCAATAGTATTCTTGAGAAAAAGCACACTGAAAAGCACATGTTAACTGCAAGGATTTTTAACAGAGTGGGGAGATATGGAGATATCTACGGTGTGGCTGTTCATTGAAAATAAGGACAAGTGAATTCTAGAAGTTAAATATGAACACAATTTCTAAACGAAAGGCTATAATTTTGAATTCATTAATATATTAATTTAGTTACCCTTGAAAAATTGCAGCAGCTATAGGAATCCCAGTACAGAAAGGATGTGCAACTGAGGAACAGATATCAGATTAATACTTGAAATGTTATCTCAAACAAATTATCCATTTAAGGAGAGGATTTTTCAATTGTATAGAAACAATTAACGAGTTTGTTTTCTTTCAAAGAGCTCAAAATGATGAAATGTTTCATAAAATATAAAGGGAAATATTTTTACCAAGTAGTCAAACTGGAAAGGAAGATATTAAACCCCCAGAAAGGGAATGAGTGCTGGCGTGGTGATCCTGGGAGAAGGTAAATGGTGGAATCTTGCAAGATAGGGTGGTCAATCCCATTAGTTCCAGGGACATTGGGGTTGGGTGCGGTGGTGAAGATGTGGAAAGGTGGCAGAGGGAGGTCAAAGACTTCAGGATGTTGGGGAGAGAATTGAAAATCTGTATGTATAAAACAGAATCATGGATGTGGATTGGAGGCCTAACTGAGGATGTGAGGTACTGCGGACTGTTGGTGTGACAACTAATGCAATGGAATGTGGGGGCCTCTTGCAGATAGGGATGATGATCAGAAAGCTGGGGATAGTGGATCCCATTATGACATTATTAGCCACAATCAAAGTCCATCAGGTAGGTGCAAAACACATTCATTACTTGGATCCAGCATTCCTTGCCTGGATTTAGAGTTATTCAGGAAATCGACAATGCACAATTAAAATTCAAAGTGTTGACGAATGATGAGGTGTGTTGGAGCAGTTTGATCCTCTGGATTCTCCACTACTGTCTCACTCCTCCACTATGAAAACTGAAAAGGGGGGAGGTGGAGAAGAGAGAGTGCAAATTAAAATTTTAAATGCTTTAAACTCTCCCACCAAATAATGTTCATTTTGGATAGATATCAATCCCCCAATTATGTTTCATGAAACAAAATGGGTGAAATATAGAATATGGAGCAGGAATAGGTCATTCATAGAATCCCTACAGTGTGGAAACAGGTCCTTCAGCCAAACAAGTCCACACCAACCTTCCAAAGAGTATCACATCCAAACTATTCTCCATTACTCTACGTTTACCTCTGACTAATGAACCTAACCTACATATCCCTGAACACTATGGGCAATTTACCATGGCCAATTCACCTAACCTGTACATTTTTGGATTGTGAATCAAAGGAGGAAACCAGACCACCTGGAGCAAACCCATACAGACACAGGGGGAATGTGCTAACTCCACACAGACATTTGCCCAAGGCTGGAATTGAACTCCGGTCCCTAGTATTGTGAGGCAGCAGTGCTAACTGCTGAGCCACCGTGCCACCCCTTCAAGATTGCTCCGCCATTCAATATGATCATGGCTGATCATGCAACTCTGTTCCTGTTTTTTAACCCTTATGCTTTAATCCTGTTAGTGTTAAGAACTATATCCAATTCCTCCTTGATTTCCGGTTTCCTCCGAGTGCTCCAGTTTCCTCCCACAGTCCAAAAATGTGCAGGTTAGGTGAATTGGCCATGCTAAATTGCCCGTAGTGTTAGATGAAGGGGTAAATGTAGGGGACTGGGTCTGGATGGGTTGCTCTTTGGAGGGTCAGTGTGGACTTGTTGGGCCAAAGGGCCTGTTTCCACACTGTAAGCAATCTAATCAAAAGAAAATTTTAAAATAGTTGCAGGAGTCGGCTATTTATCCCTCAACCCTTTCAAGCTATTCAACGATGTTATGGTTGATCTGCCCGAATAGAGGGTGTTTGATAGTTTGTAGAAAACATTAGGGATTGATTCTTAGTGCAAAATGTTGGACAACCTATCCAGGAATGGGCTATTTAAGATCTAGTAATGTGTAGTGAGGACTAATGAAAGATCTCATAGTTAAGGATCCTCTTGTGGGGGGAGGGGAGTTGGTAGTGATCTCAACATAGTAGAATTCCAAGTTCAGTTTGAGGGAGAATAACTCGAGTTTTAAATCAGTGTCTTCAACATAAATGAGGGCAATTACAGAGGCATGAAAGAAGGATTGCCTAAAGCAGGCTGGGAAAATAGGCAAAGTGGAAAGTCAGTGGTAGATATTTAAGCAGATATTTCATAATGCTCATCAAAAATTTATTCCAGTTAAAAGGAAAGACTCAGTGAGAAAGGTAAACCACCTGTGATTAACGAAAGATGTTAAAGAGAGTACCCAATCAAAAATATAAGTCATACAAAACAATGTAAACTAGTGGTCAGCCAGAGGATTGGATATGTTTTAGGAACCAGCAGATGTCTGAAAAACTGCAAAGAGAGATAAAATTGGTTCAGAAAATAACCTGGCAAGAAATATAAAAACAGAGAGAACATCTATGGGCATATAAAAAGAGTATCTAACGTAAGTGTGGGACCCTTGGAGGACGCAACTACGATATTGATAATGGGGAATTAGATGTCAAGCAAAAAAATTATTACACAAAACTAGGGCTTATTGGTTGGGTTGGAGGGAGTGGGAGGTAGTTTCATTTATTGTTAGCAAAGAATTCCTTAATCGATGAAGAACAGAGAATAGGAACAAACTAGATATTTTCAGGCTAGTAGGGTGTAACTAGTTGATACTACAATGATCAGCTATTTACAATCCATGACAATGAAATTCTTATCCAGGTTTGCTGCTGATTCAAAGTGAAGTAGGAAGGTAAAAGCTGAGGAGAAATTAAAGAGAGATACTGTGGGATCCGGACAGCTTGAACATGGCAGATATAAGTTTATGAAGAGGTCATATGAAGTATTCTATTTTGGTTGCAAAAGCAGAAAGCAGAACACATTTTGAATGGCTTGAAGCTAGGAAATAGTAATGTTCAAAGGAATAGTGATGTCACAACACATGGTTCATATAAACACACATATCCAGCAAGCAGTTAGGAAATGAAATAGCATTACTATGAAATTGGTGTATAATAGAATATAAGCATTCTTTCTGTTAGAAAGGGTATTGTAAGGGCTACACATGAAGTCAGAGATACTATTTTGGTCCCTTTTCTAGGGGAAAATATACACATTTTAAAGTTCATTAGCATAAATCCTGAAGAGAAAGGTTTGTCTTAAAGGAGGTAAAAGTCAAAGATCACATGACACCAGATTATAGTCCAACAGATTTATTTGAAACCGCAAGCTTTTGGAGCCCCAGTTCCTTCTTCAGGCAGCGAGTGCTTACCAGCTACCTGAAGAAGGAGCGAGGGCTCTGAGAGCTTGTGGTTTCAAATAAACCTGTTGGATTATAACCTGGTATCATGTGATTTTTGACTTTGCCCACCCCAGTCCAACACCTGCACCTCTTCATTAAAGCAGGTAGATTGAGTAGACTGGCCATATTTTCCATTTTTTAAAAAAGTAAGAAGTTATCCCCATGAAACATATAACATTTTTTGAAATCTTGAAAGATTTGGGAGAAAGTTTCCCCAGATTGTGGACTTTAGAATTCATTGCCACTGTCTCAGATATTACGCAGAGGCATTGAGAGTGGAAATGAAGAGAAAGTTCTGTCAGGGCTACCTTTGGCTGAAAGTGGTTCTCAGTTGGCTGAGGAAGTTTGTAGCTGAAACAGCAGCTTGCACAGTAATTACATACCTTCATAGCAGGAGTATATCCAAGGTAATTAGACTCGCAGGATTTTGTGAATTTTATACTGTGGGCTCTTTTACACACTAACAGATGCAGATGCTTGTGTAGAGAGCCATGGTAGAGCTACCTATAGTAACATACTGGATTAGTGGTGCTGGAAGAGCAGACATGGGGAGAATGTGGAAGGGCTTTTGCACGAAACGTTGATTTCGAATCTCCTCGGATGCTGCCTGAACTGCTGTGCTCTTCCAGCACCACTAATCCAGAATCTGGTTTCCAGCATCTGCAGTCATTGTTTTTAACTCTATAGTAACATACTGTGTGGCATAGCAAAGCGTGGCCATGTATTGTATTCTGGAGCATACAACACAATGTAGTTATCTATCAAACAGCCAAATGGAGTTTTGAATATATAACCATTATGGGATATAACTGTGTTCCTGTTAGAGTTCAAACTAAAGTAGTTTGACAAGGCATCCTCTTATCAACTCATGAGTGCTGTTGGAATCAGGTTGAAGAGGCCATATTGCAAGTTTCCAAGGATAAGGGTGGCACAGTGGCTCAGTGGTTAGCACTGCTGCCTCACAGTGCCAGGAACCCAGGTTTAATTCCAGCCTCGGTTGACTGTCTGTGTGGAGTTTGCACATTCTCCCCATGTCTGTGTGGGTTTCCTCTGGGTGATTTGCTTTCCTCCCACAATCCAAAAAGATGTGAAGGTTAGGTGAATAGGCCATGCTAAATTGCCCATAGTGTTCAGGAATGTGTAGATTAGGTGCATTAGTCAGGAATAAGCGTAGATTATTGAGGAGTGGGGTACTCTTTGGAAGGTCAGTGTGGATATGTTGGGCCAAAAGACTTGTTTCCATACTGTAGGGATTCTAAGGTAATTCATAAGGGGTTCCAGGAAACATCATGAGATCAACAGTTGGCTGAAAACCTTTTTCAGTCACATGATTAACTTGACTGGATGTGTATGAAATCAATTATTCATGTGATTGGTTTGTTAACAGCCAAAGGCAGGCAAAAAGCAAATGTATACAAATGTATATTTATTTTCTTCAGTGGAGAAGTCCCTGGAGTGCCCAAAGGCTTTCTCCCCACTGCTGTAAAACAATAAACCCTTTGATGCTGGAAGTCAATCTCAGTGTTGAGCTATTCATTTAGTCATTTCATTCCAACTTGAGTAATCTTTGTGAACCTTTGTAATTTTCTATGTCACATAGCTGAGTATGCCCAACTGTTGAGTATATTCAAGGAAGAGATTGATACATTTTTGTATAGTAATTAAATTTAATAAAGACTTGGGGAGGGGGCACAATGGCCTCGTGATATTATGAGTGGACTGTTAATCCAGACATCCAGGTAATGTTCTGGGGACCCAGTTTCAAATCCTGGCATGGCAAATGGTAGGATTTGAATTCAATAAAAATCTGGAATGGGGAGTGTAATGGTGACCATGAATTGTCGGAAAAACACATCTGGTTCACTAATGTCCTTTTGGAAGGAAACAGCCATCCTTACCTGATCTGCACTACTTGTGACTCCAATCCAACAGACTCTTAACTGCACTCTGGGATAAGCAGTAAATGCTAGCATAGCCAGTGATGCCTTCATCCCATGAATGAATAAAAAAAGGATCAATCAGATGGAAAGATGTAAGTTATCAGCTATAATGTAATTGAAATTGCTGAACAGGTTTAAAAGACCAAATGATCCTCTTTAGCTCCTATTTCTTAAGTTTGTAGCAAGTAACTTGTTGCACTTTTTTTGAGTTGTGCACAGCCTCACTATTAGCATGTGGGAGCAGCAACACTGTTCGAAGAGCCGTCTTTTCAATGAGCTGTTGAACTGGCGCGCTGTCTGATCTCAGTTAGACATAAGTGATCCCATGGCACTCCTCCAAATAAAATGTGTGGTTCTCTCTGGTCAATCAACTGCGAAAGCAGATTTATTTTGTTGCTGTTTGTGGGATCACACTTTTCACAAAATTGACTGCCATGTGTTCTGTATCACAAGTAAAACTCTTCAAAAGTACTTCATTTGTTGCAATGCATGTCTTGAGGTCTTGAGGTTGTGTGAGTGATAAGTAAATGCAAGTATTGATTTTTCTCTTTTGTCATTTTTTTTTACAAAACTCTATGATTTACGATGTATCCTGTAACTGGCCTAAATTTGTAACCTTTGGCATCAAAGATAAAATTATTCCTAATTGATGTGCCTGGATTTTCAATAAAATCTGTGTCTGACAAAGCAATAAATATATTAACCTGACTTCAAAATAACTTTCCTATTTAAGCACTGTTTAAAAAAACATTCAAAATTTCTTTCCCACTCCTTTGTATATGTTTCATTCTGGACAATGACAACATAAAGATATAAAACTATAAGTTCTCCTAGGATCAAATAAGGACTCAAATAAGGCTAAGCTGAAAATGTGTTGCTGGAAAAGCGCAGCAAGTCAGGCAGCATCCAAGGAGCAAGAGAATCGACGTTTCGGGCATGAGCCCTTCTTCAGAAATAAGGCTAAAGATGGATAAGGACATTTTAGAGTTGAACCTCTGACACATTTGCTACTTACGAGTGTGCATGGAACATCACCTCCTTGCAAAATTATATCTTGATAACTCTGAAATGTGGCTCAAAATAATGGCCCAGTTTTTCCTGGGGTTGGTCAACTTACGGTTTGCCTCAGTAGATAGTGCTTTTCTCCTACCTTGCTGCTCATAAAATGCTTGCACTGTAAATTGTACAAAGGAGTAACACAGGATGTAGGAACTCTGTTAGCAAATGGACTGGCAGTCTATCTCCACAGTGAAATCTCAGGCGTTAGAAAAAGAAAGGAGGAGGAACAGAGGAAAAAAAAGGACAAATTCAGTACAGAAAGAGAAAAAGAGTGAGGGAGGGCAATATTAGATAAAGAGAAAGAAAGAAGAAATTAGACAGAAAGGAAAGATGAGTAAAAGAATATATTAAAAACTAAGGCTGAAATTTTTTTTTAAAGTATTTGAACAATTTACAACGTGTTGGAATGAGATGCGATAGATGTTCTGTATGTTTCCATTTTTATCTTTCGTATCACAGATCATGGTTTCTTTTTAACTCAACCATCACTTTTGTGAGATTGAAAGCTATAGAAAATAATTTTGTAAAGGCCTTTTCTATCTGGGAGAAATACTAAGTGCACTGCTTCTAACCATCCTATTTAAGATTGTCCATCCTTTGAGTGAAAACAAAATGGAAATTTCTAAATGGGCAACTGTCAGTTTAATAGGAGAAAGTGAGGACTGCAAATGTTAGAACTATTAGTTTAATGTGTGAAATTTTTTACACTTTTCTGACTGAGTATTATGCCTTTGATTCTACTTCTCAACTGGCCCATTTTGGATTGGAGAGATTCAGTGGCATAAACGTTTCATTCCGAGGTGTTTGAGTAACAATGGTAGCTTTCCATGTTAAATCTAATTTCACAGTACAAGTGCAGTGACTTCATGAAACACAGGGTGAGTAAGGAGGGTAATTTGCCATTTTTACAAAACTAACTAGCAGAGCAGGACTATTCCAGCTTGTGGTAAACCATATGTCATTGCTTGTTACTTTCCCTACAAGTTCAAGGACAGTGGCTGCAAATTGTTGAAGGTGGGAAATGGGGTCGAGTTTCTCATTTACAGTCATCCAGAAACTTCTTAGAAGAATGGGCAGAAATTCTTGATACATATGCAAACTAAGCTGCCATTAATCCTGTCCTCAACTACAGTGCCCCTGAACTGAGAGGAGACCCCATTGTCATGTTTTCCTATTCCTATTTTCCTATTGGAATTCTAATGGTGTACTTTGGTAGAACAGGGAAAAGAAGAAATAATTAGCACAGTTCATCTTATCAAATGATAGTTTATAAAATGTCCACTGTTCTAAAGACTTACAACTGAGATTAAAAGTGATTTGAGTGCCTTTTATTTATCATGTTTAAAAAAAATTGAACTGCAAGCATTGGGGAAATGATTAAGGATTTAATTTGGATGAACTAAATTAACATGTAAAGGGAATTAGTAGAAAATTAGGGACAGTGTAAGTTCAACTGTTTGTTAAATCAATTCCCTCACTAGGAAAATTAGCTGACAAAATTTCACAACGAGTCATCAGCATATTTAAACTAAACATTCTTCACATCACAGCGAAACAAAAAAAATGTACTATAGAGGAGATCAAAGATCTATGCAGCTGATTTTACTTATAACAGAGTATGTGCCTCAGTATAAATCTTCTAAAAAATACATAGACTCTAATTAATGAAACTCATCTCATCTTGTTCAAGTCTGTTTTGAAATTCAGTCTTGGAAGTGTTGATTTTTCATGACCACAGGAATGGGGTCAGAAATTGACAAACTTTGCTTTGTTTTTACACAGCAAGCATAAATATCTTGTATTAAAATGAGCCCAGTCAATCCTCCTATATGTGGCACAGGGTTGCGTTGGATCATGACTCTACATGCTTGTTTGCAGACATAAGTGTCATATTTGACAGCCCCTTGTACTTTAATCAGATCAAATTGGTTTTGTAAGATTTCTGGAAGCCGCCTTCTTTCGGAGTTCAGAAATTAAGGAGACAAGCACATTATGACAATTAAGGGTTAAATGTTTTCACGACTGAAAATACAATTGTGGAATGCTGTCTTATGGGTTGATTGGTTTTAATTGCAGTAATGGATCATTGGCCCTCATCTTGCAAAGTTAAGTTGACCAACATTGTCTTTAGTTAAAAATCACACAACACCAGGTTATAGTCCAACAGGTTTAATTGGAGGCACACTAGCTTTCGGAACACCACTCCTTCATCAGATGATTGATCACCTGATGAAGGAGTTGTGCTCCGAAAGCTAGTGTGCTTCCAATTAAACCTGTTGGACTATAACCTGGTGTTGTGTGATTTTTAATTTTGTACACCCCAGTCCAACACCGGCATCTCCAAATCATGAACATTGTCTTTAGAGTGTGCTGAGTTATTTTTCCATTCGAAACAATGCTGTAATGCATTCATAACCATCCTAAAATGTGCATTGGAAGCCTCCTGTCACAACTTGGTGAGAATAAATGTTGAGTTCCTTAACTTCAAAATAAATGCTGTTGAAACTTGGAAAATAAATCCTAATATTTGCTAAATTATTTTAGTTGACAGGCCATTTGCTTTGAAATAGTAAATTAATCACCACCTGATTTTTTTTACTTTTGATAGTCTCCTTTGTCTGGAATTGAGCAGGCTTGGCAGCTGACCCTATTATGAATGTGTGTTTGAGTTTCAAAAGCATTGATGCATTTAATTCCACAAGAAGTTGTGCATACAGTTTGATAGTTTAAAGTGGTTTGTAATTGATTATCTCTCTTTGATATGGTTTCTGAATGGATGAATGTTTGTTTTTATCACTAAGTGACCATTTAAGAGGATTTATATATTTTTCTAATGGATATTGAAACTTTTGTTCTGTGTAATATGAATGGCAGTGTGTTTGATTGACATTTCTCACAGGTTGTTGGAGATCTAATTTTAGAAGTCCATCTCAGTGGACTCTCATTACTCTGACTTAGCTCCACATACATAGTAACACTAAGTGAGTAGATATGGAGGATACGTGTGGATGTGAAAGAGACATGGGGATTATGAGATGGAATGAAACAGGTGGAGTACACAAAGGGAGATGAGGAGTTAGTGGATTATGAGTATATGAGGATTTATTGTGGTGAGCTGGTCTGATGTCTCACCAGCCCAAGACAGGTCTTCCAAACAGCTTCACCTGTTTGATGCATTGCTCTGATACTGCAATAAGTATGGACAGAAGTAATATGCTTGGGTTTCAACTGCCGACTCACATTTTCCAAACCCATCTCAAAAATCAAGCAAATTTGATATTAGATTTGATAAGAACGTGCTCAGAAACTTTCTTCAATTAACCAATATATTACAGGAACCAGTCAATAGACTCTGCATTTGGGAAGGAAAATTCTGGACAATGTATAATCTAATTGTGTGCTGATAGATGGAAGATTAGAATTTAGTATGACCTCATATGATGAAGGTTTTTTTTAAATCTAAATGACTTGTGAATTTGTATAATAGCTAGAAATAGCTATGTAGTTAAATATATTATTTCCTCAGTGCTTTTGAGTTGAATTCATCAAGATATAATTTAGCTGACTGTAGTGTTCTTCAGAAAGTGCTCAATGTTTAACTCACAGTTGTTAATTTTGTGCCGTCAGACCACCAGAAACAAATGGATACTTGGTTAGAATAAAGGGTCCCATGAATCCAAAATGATCAGTTACATGCTTACTTTAACCAAGCAACTATTTGGTTTTGATAGGAAAATGTTCATTTCTGGGAGACTATTTCAAAACAACTTTTATCAGATCTTAGTGGGTCATCAAGAGCAGTTGGCATGGCTAGCCACGTACGAATGTCTGAAATCTCTCTTCACTTGTTTGCAGGCAGAGGTTAAATGCAAATTTTGCTGATGGTTGCATCTCCAGCTCAAGGGATTTGGGATATATATTGCTCAGGGACATTATGTGCATTTTAAAGACTTCCTGAATACAATTAATAGAGAGGTAAAGCAGGATGTATCATCTATAAGATGCACTTCAGCAACTCACCAAGGTTCCTTCAATAACTCCTTCCAAATTTGTGATCTCTACCATCCAGAAGGACAAGGACACCAGATGCATAGGCACACCTCCACCTGCAAGTTCCCTTCTAAGCCACTCACCATCCTGGCTTGGAAATATATGGCCATTCATTCAATGTCACTGAGTCAAAATTCTGGAACTCCCTCCCTAATTGTGCTGTGAGTATTCCTATACAATGTCAACTGCAATGATTCAAGAAGGCAGCTCACCTCGACCTTCTTTCGGATATTAAATTTCTGGCCTAGCTAACAATGCCTCCAACTTATGATTCAATAAAAATAAAGTATGTTGTAATAGAAATGAGTCCAGGAACAAGAACAAAATTTCAAAAATATATATATGACGAAGAACCTTGCTCTGCTGTACATTGATGAGAAACTATAATATTTTTTTCAATACAATAGTGCATTGGTTAAGTGAATATGTTAATCACAATTTTTATCTTAGTGAACCTTTAGCTGGGATTGATAGCTTCTCTATTTCTGCTGAATGCAGCTTAATAATAAGTCTGGAATCTATATAAAACACATATTAATGAATATTATTTTCAGAATTTTTATTAGTGTTATTTCAAGTTCAGTGCAGATTTAGATGCCAAATATTGTATGCAGGTTAGACAGTGCCAATTACACTGAAAGTAATCACATTTTTACAGTCTACCAAACTTTTTATATGTGGGAGTAAAATTATTTCTCTGTCCTCTTTGGAATCTCATCATGCTTGTAATTATCTCCTTATATGTTCATGGTCTGGTCGTTCAGTCAGTGCAGTTATGCTAATTCCTTCACAATTGTTATTACCAAATGTGAAAATATTAAAACCACCTTGAAACTAAAACAGACAAAGTGCCTTGAGGCGTTTAAATAATGAACTCAATCATTCATCACCAGTGACTCATAATCAAAAATTTAGATTTCTCAGTTGTCACTGATACAAAACATCAGTTTGCACATTTATGTTGTTTAAGCAAGTCTAGATTTTCAAAAAATTTGTTGAGCTGTGGAGGTTTGCTCATCCTCAGTTGCTCTTGAAAAGGTGATAGTGAGTTGTCTTCTTGAGCGACTGCAGGCAACCCCATAATGCTGTTAGGAATAATGTTCCAGGATTTTGACCAAGCAACATTGAGGGAACAGTGATATTTTTCCAAGTCAGGATTGTGCGTGGCTTGGAGGGGAATTTGTAGGTAGAGATGTTCCAATGCATTTGCTGCCCTTGTCCTTCTAGGTCATAAAAGTGCAGTCTGTGGCTTGTGAGATGCTGCAGTGCACCAAGCATATACAGGAGTTCATTTTACTGCTGCTGATATGTATTGATGGTGGACAGAACGCATGTTTTCTTTGGCGGATGGAGTGCTGAACATGTGGATTATTTTGTTCTGGGTAGCGTTTGGTTTCCCGAGTCTTACAGTAACTACACTCATCCAGGTAAGTAGAAAGTGTTCCTTTGCACTTAATTACTTTATAGATAGTGGACTGGCTTTGGGAAGTCAGGAGATGAGTTAGTCACTGATATGCTTCTTTGTGGTTTTCTATGTATTAGCCTATGTAACACATACCAACAGAAACTTGGGTATGCATTGAGTCAGATATCTCAAAATCTATTAACAACTAACTAATACACTAATGTGACATCTCAGACTAGCATTGTAGTCTGAATTATATGCTTACTTAGATTACTATTATTCTACATACCATGTCAGCAGTTAAGGAAGCAATCAGTCTGCTAGTTAATCAGCTTTCAGACTGACTGCTTGCTAAACTGTTGACTGAATGACTAATTGTACAGACAAAAAGATGGAGACCTTTTATACTAGAGCACCACATGTCATTATGACATGCAGCCAACTTAAAGGCATGGTGCCATTCTAAGGTCTGCACAATTATATAACAAAAGTTTAATTCAGATAAAGGTGAGGTGCTGCATTTTGAGAAAGCAAATCTTAGCAGGACTTATACAATTAATAGTAAGGTCCTAGGGAGTGTTGCTGAACGAAGACCTTGGAGTGCAGGTTCATAGCTCCTTGAAAGTGGAGTCGCAGGTAGATAGGATAGTGAAGAAGGCGTTTGGTATGCTTTCTTTTATTGGTCAGAGTATTGAGTACAGGAGTTGGGAGGTCATGTTGCGGCTGTATAGGACATTGGTTAGGCCACTGTTGGAATATTGCGTGCAATTTTGGTCTCCTTCCTATCAGAAAGATGTTGTGAAACTTGAAAGGGTTCAGAAAAGATTTACAAGGATATTGCCAGGGTTGAAGGATTTGAGCTATAGGGAGAGGCTGAACAGGCTCGGGCTGTTTTCCCTGGAGCGTTCAGAGGCTGAGGGGTGACTTTACAGAGGTTTACAAAATTATGAGGGGCATGGATAGGATAAATAGACAAAGTCTTTTCCCTGGGGTCAGGGAGTCCAGAACTAGAAGACATAGGTTTAGGGTGAGAGGGGAAAGATATAAAAGAGACCTAAGGGGCAACTTTTTCACGCAGAGGGTGGTACATTTATGGAATGAGCTGCCAGAGGATGTGGTGGAGGCTGCAACATTTAAGAGGCATTTGGATGGCTATATGAATAGGAAGGGTTTGGAGGGATATGGGCTGGGTGTGGCAGGTGGGACTAGATTGGGTTGGGATATCTGGTCGGTGTGGACAGGTTGGACCGAAGGGTCTGTTTCCATGCTGTAGATCTCTATGACTCAAGACACTATGGCTTGCTACAGAATTTCAAGATTCTGACCTGCTCTTATTGATTTAAAATTATATGGTTGTTCCAGTTCACTTTTTTGTCAATGGTGACCGCAGACCGTGAATAATGGTCATGCTATATGAATGGTTAAATTCTTATTAGAGATGGCCATTGCCTGGCAAATGTCCGCCCAAATCTGAATGTTGCCCAGGTATTGCTGAATATGGACAGTAATGGCTGTAGCATCTGAGGAACTGCAAGTGGTGTTGAACATTGTGAACATTCCCCTTCTGACCTTAGGATGGAAGGCTGAAATCTGCAGATGTACAGCAATTTTGAATTGTGAATTCTGTCTTTCAGAAAAATGAAACATTTCCTGACATTTGCTTTCAGCTACAAAGTAGGGAATTAGCATTAATGCACTGAACAAATTTTATTATTACCTGTAATTTTCTTGGGGATGTTTAAATGAGCGTCAAAAAATACACTTTTTAGTTTCACTGTTTTGTAAGATTGATTTTTATAAAGAGGGTTTAGTCACTTCCAGAATGCCAATATCAATCCTACATTACTCATTCCTTCAGTACTTAATTAATTATGAAAGGGCAAATCTCATTTTCAGCCAGCGTGTGATGGGAATGTATGTCTGATTACCACAAGGTCGTGAACAATTGCTATCATTGATGGATTTAAACACACGGGAAGAAGATTATGTTGGTGGTATGAAATGAAGTCAGACACAAAAATACTTTGTGAGCAGCTTAAACACTGAAACAGTCAAGATTAGAGTGGTGCCGGAAAAGCACAGCAGGTCAGGCAGCATCTGAGGAGCAGGAAAATTAACGTTTCGGGCTTCATCAGGAAATCTTGACTCTAATCTCCAGCATCTGCAGTACCCACTTCCACCTTAAACACTGAAACAGTCCAGTTGATTCAATGGTCTGTTTTGGAGATGTAATTTACTTGTGATTATTCCATGTATAAGAAAGATCTTTACATCAAATGGTTTTGTTTGTGCACAAAATAACTTAATTTTCCTAACTGTTTTTGTAGGTCAGCAAGAGTGACAGATGGTATAATGAATCAATTGCATCTGTCCCTGTAACATGCTCTATTCAGGAAATGGGGTCAGACATCATATAGCCAGCAATGTGTAGCTACAATTCCCTCAGCCCACACACAACTTGAAAGCAGCATTCTCAAGTATATCAATCTCCATAAAAGAGGAGTAGATATTAACAATGGAACCAGAGTAGATCACTCAGGCCTTCAAAACTGCCCTACCATTTAATTAATTCATAACTAACCATTGCCACTCTCCTGTACTACCTTCACATCTCTTGAGCTTGTTAATATCCAGAAATGTCTGTCCTGAACGTGTTCAATGATTGAGCTTCTGCAGCCTTCTGGAGTAGAAAATCAAAAGATTCATTACCCTCTAAGGGAAGAAATTCCTCCTTCACTCAGTCTTAAATAGCTTGACCCTTATCCTTAGATTATGTTTCTTGATTTTAGATTCACCATCATGGGAAACATCCTAGCTACATATTTCTTGAACGTTTCAATTGCTTTCGGTTCCAACGATCTTTTGAGTATAACAAAAAACAATTGTGACTTGTCATTGGTAATTGCTTTGTGTAGAAACAACACTACAAATTTGATATTTACTTCTCTGAAAGAACCACTGCCTGTTAAGCTTTGGTGGCATTGCTTGAGTAGACCTAGCAGTGGTTTGTGGTCCGTCATTATTACAAATTTATATCTGTAAAGGGATTGGTGGAACTTCTTGACTCCAAATATGACTGCCAAACCTTCTTTCTCTATCTGGGTGTATTTACACTCTGCATTAGTCAAAGTCCTGGATGCATTTGCTATTGAGTGCTCTGCTCCATTAGACTATCTATGCACCAAAACTACCCCAATGCCACCCGAGGAGATGTTGATGTCAATATCACATCTTATTTGGGCTCATAGTGCACCAACACTTTAAAGGATGATAGCTGTTTCTTCACTTCCTTGAAAGCTATGGCTTGGCTACACGACCATTTCCGAGGCTGACCTTTTAAGAGTTGCTGCAAAGGTACCAGGATGGAGGCCAGGTTGTGTATGAACTTTCCATAATAATTCACCAGCCCAAGAAAAGACCTAAACACTGGTACAGATGTGGGAATGGGGCACCTTTGATCACCCTCACTTTATCTTCCAACATCTTGTCAACTCTATAGCCTAATTAGGTCACTTGGGGAGTCTGGAGCACATATTTTTCCCTTCTCAGGCATACGCCTGCCTGGGAGAAATGTCTACAGACTATGCCCAAGTTAGTTGATCAAGAAAAAGAAGGACACATATGTCAGGTATAGACAGCAGAGATCGAATGAATCCTTCGAGTATAAAGGCAGTAGGAGTATACTTCAGAGGGAAATCAGGAGGGAAAAAAGGGGACATGAAAAAGCTTTGGCAGACAGGGTTAAGGAAAATCCAAAAGGGTATTATAAATACATTAAGGACAAAAGGGTAACTAGGGAGAGAATAGGACCCCTGAAAGATCAGCAAGGCAGCCTATGTGTGGAATCACAGATGATGAGGGAGATACTAAACAAGTATTTTGCATCAATGTTTACTGTGAAGAAGGACATGGAAGATACAAAATGTGGGGAAATAGAGGGTAACATTTTGAAAAATGTCTACAGAAGAAGGGGATGTCTTAAAACGCATAAAAATGGATAGATCGCCAGAACCTGATCAGGCTTTCCGTAGAACTCTGTGGGAAGCTAGGGATGTGATTGCTGGGCCTTTTGCTGAGATATTTAAGAAAGATGGTCAGGAAAAGCCAGGGAACTATAGACCAGAGAGCCTGACATCAGTGATAGGCAAGTTGTTGGAGGGAATCCTGAGGGACAGGATTTACATGTATTTGGAAAGGCAAGGACTGATTAGGGGTAGTCAACATAGTTTTGTTCATGGAAAATCATGTTGCACTAACTTGATTGAGTTTTTTTGAATAAGTAATGAAGAGGATTGATGAAGGTAGAGCAGTGGATGTGATCTACATGGAGTTGAAAAATGTGGTGCTGGAAAAACACATCAGGCCAAGCAGCATCTGAGGAGCAGGAGAATCGACGTTTCAGGCATAAGCCCTTCTTCAGGATCTATTTGGACTCCAGTAAGTCATTTGACAAGGTTCCTCATGGGAGACTGGTTAGCAAGGTTAGATTACATGGAATACAGGGAGAATTAGCCACTTGGACACAGAACTGGCTCAAAGGTAGAAGAAAGAGGGTGGTGGTGGAGGGTTGCTTTTCAGACTAGAGGCCTGTGACCAGTGGTGTGCCACAAGGATCGGTGCTGGGACCATAGCTTTTGTCACTTATATTCACGTCCAAAAGATTTATATAAGAGGTATAGTTAGTAAGTTTGCAGGTGGCACCAAATTTGGAGGTATAGTGGACACCGAAGAAGGTTACCACAGAGTACAATGGGATCTTGATCAGATGGACCAATGAACCAAGGAGTGGCAGAATGAATTTAATATAGATAAATGGTGAGCTGCTCCAATTGAGAAAAGCAAATCAGAGCAGAACTTAGGCACTTATGGTAAAGTCCTGGGAAGTGTTGCTGAACAAAGAAACCTTGGAATTCAGTTTTCTAGTTCCTTGAAAGTTTCAAGATATATGGGCCAAGTGCTGGCAAATGGGACTAGATTAACTTAGAATATCTGGTCAGCATGGATGAATTGGACCGAAGTGTCTGTTTCTGTGCTGTACATCTCTACAACTCTATGTTATCACTTTGTCAGATAAATGGCGACCTGGAGTAGAACTTGTAAAATGTTCTCAATTTTCCGCTGAAACAATGTATAGGCTAGTGATACCCCAAATCATAGTCTTGCATATTGGTGCATACTGGTAGCAAATAATGGCTTGCTAGTCTGGATTCTGAAAAAAAATTCAGTCATTTGGTCAAGGCTTGGCTTTGTTTTGAGGTTTTGCTGTGGGTTGACCTAGCATGTCTCTGTTCAAGATATGTCTTGAGTGAGGCTGCACAATTGTCTTCACTCCAGTAATGTTCCCCAAGGTTTTCATTAAGGCTTAAACCAAAGTCATGAAAACCAGTCAATCTCATCAAAGATCCTGATATGCATTCCCTTGTTCTTGAACTGCCAAGTAAAACTGAAAGTGGAATTAACTGAGGCTTGGTGTTGTACTTTACCTTAATTAAATCTATCAACTCTTGAAAGCTTTTTGTATCTGGTGCTTCAGGGATAGTTAAGTTCCTAATAACTGAAAAAGCTATGGGTCCACAAGCTGTCAGGAAAATTACTTTGTGGCTTTTCATCTGTGACAAAGTCATTTGCCTGGAAAAAGTAATGCATTTTATGCACATACTAGTGCAGGCTTCGATGACAGGTTTGAATGAGTCAAGCTTCCCTAATAGTGACATGATGGTAGAAATGCTTACCACAACTCAAAGATGACTGTTGTGAGCAGATTTTTTTAGGAGCATGCCTTTCTCTAGTCACCACTGTTAGCACTGCCGTCTCACAGCACCAGGGACCTGGGTTCAATTCCAGCCTCAGATGACTGTGAGTGTGGAATTTGCACATTCTCCCTGTGTCTGTGTTGGTTTCCTCTGGATGCTCCTGTTTCCTCCCACAGTCCAATGATATGTGCAGGTTAGGGGGATTGTTCATAGTGTCCAGGGATGTGTAAGTTAGGTGGATTAGCCATGGGATATGCACGGTTATAGGGATAGAGTAAGGGGGTGAATCTGGATTAGATGCTTTTCGGAGAGTTGGTGTGGACTTGTTGTGCCAAATGGCCTGTTTCCACACCATTCTAGGGATTCAGTGATGATGAACTTCACAGAGGCTGGTATCCCATTACCAAGTCATCCTTTATCTACATATGGAGAGTCTGTGACACTGATTCAGCTCAGTGAGAGCCAGCTCTGAGTGATCAGAACCTCTGACATTCCTGTTTATATCTTTCAGCCAGGGCTCCCTGATTAGACCAGGTTAACAGCCCTAATATGAGAACTCATATTCAATGAGGTCCACTTGGCTGACCTCATTATAATCGTTACAGTTGGTTTGCAAGTCCAAGCAGTCGCCTCTCTCTGATGACCACACAAAGTACAGCCTCTGACATTCATTGCTTTGAAAGGAAGGCTATACCCTCATATCAAAAATGGTGGTCTTTCCTTCATTTGAGAATTTTAGATTCTTGACCTGATCTCTCTTCCATTTTAGAAGTAAATGGATGGCTTGCAGCATAACTGTTCACAACTCAACATTTTCACTGCCATCCCGGTTCTATGGGAGACTCAGAGTCTACTCACTCTGTGCTTAAACGTGGAGGTGCTGGTGTTGGACTATGATGGACAAAATTAATAATCACACAGCACCAGGTTATAGTCCAACAGGTTTATTTGGAAATACTAGCTTTCAGAGTGCTGTTCCTTCATTGGGTAAATAATGGGACAGAATTTGTGGCAAAAGATCACAGTGTCATGCAACTAATTTGAAATATTGAACAAACCTAGATTGCTGTTCAGTCTTTCATCATTTGACCCTGCTCCACTAGCTACCTAATGAAGGAGCAGCGGTTCGAGAGCTAATACTTCCAAATAAACCTTTTGTACTAAAACCTGGTGTTGTGTGATTTTTAACTGTGTGCTTAAAGACAGCAACAATTGATTACAACCATCCATACTCTATGTCTTTTTCCTAGTAACAGGAACTAGGTCTGTTTAATCTTTTGCCTGCATATTTCCAAGCATATTTCAGAACTGGTCACATGACCCCTGTGTTTACCTTTTCCATTTTATGGCAACCTTTTAAAATTCATAGCTATAATAATTTCAGACTTCCTGCATTCACATTTTGTTTGTAATTCTTGAAGCAAACTAATCATGTCTTTTTCATATATGAAACCTGATGGATTAAATTACATATCTACACTTCGAATTCAATATTTTTTATATTCATCAATAAATTTTTAATGAAATACTCTGGAAAGATGATGAGACCTTTGTAATAGTGTCAAGTTGATTTACCAGACTGATACCAGACATACAGCACACTAAGAATGTAGAGAGACTGGAGAAACTGGAATAGTCCTTCGAGGGGGCACTTTATGTAAGCTGTTCAAAGTTAAGAGGGGATTTAATAGTCTATCTTCATTGAAATCCTTATTTCTACTATAAATCCTTTAAAGAAAATACAAATACCTGCATCTTCTAACAAAAGGATATAAGAATGAAAAAACTAGCCAGAGAGTCAGTCACACTGTATGGAAACAGACATTTCAGTCCAACTAGTCCATGCAGTAACCAAACTGCAAATATCTAACTGGCAAAAATTTAGGGAGGAAACAAGAAGGTATTTATGTGCAGTGAGTTTTTAATGATCTGGAGTGTACTATTCAGAAAGTTTGTAGAAGTAATATAATAATATCTATGTAAAGGGAGTCACAGTTATACTTGAAAAGGAGAAATTTTGCAGGATAGTGGAATTAACCAAACAGCCCGACCAAAGGGTAAAGCACCTAGAGCTCAATGGTCTCCTGTGCCATATGATTCCATCTTAAACATATGTCTGTGTATCATTTTGTGTTTCTTATAATGACATGTGTAAACACTAAGTACTGAAAGAGTACTTCCTCACTTCATTTTCCACACGATCTATTTGTCTGATTTCAGGATTGCACTTGTCAGAAAGTTTTATTGTGTGCAACTGGAACTAGTTATAAGCAACTCTCATTCATCTCTCATTGATAGACATTTGATAAGATAGGAAGCCTTTTATCCCATCTTTGAGGTTTGGATTCCAAATTGTCTGAGGCAAAAATACCCCATTTGCTATCTGTTCCTTTACCGACAACTCATTCTTAAACATACACTGTATAAAATTTAGCATCCATAGGCACTATTTGGGCATCTCCCTTGTCTTTGCTGTACAACTCCAGAGATGTTTTGATAAAGTCAACACTGAGAAACTGATTAAAGAAACAAAATGGTGGACAACCTAACAACGCATATTTCAGATAATTTTACAAAAGTAAGACAAGGAAAAATAATTTTTCCAACAAGTTATGGACAGAATGGTAGAAGCAAATTCAGTACCAGCTTAAAGGTCACAATGGACACATAACACTGTTTGAATTATGCAACAAAGTATGATAGTTATCAGTGAAAGACATAAGAGATGTATGTGTCAGATGTGAGTGAATTAGTGTTTTTCACTTAGTGTAAGTAGTGGTTGCTAGTCACCTTTCCGTTGTAACATAACTGGGTTTAACACAGCCCTCTGTAGCTGCTCTAAGTGCATTAATGAATCAAAGTGACAGCAATAATGGAAAACCTTCAAATATATAAATCTGAGACAAATAGTTTGTCTTTTTTCAGTTACACATTTGTGTGAAGTTTATATGACTGAATCATAGTTTGTTCATTTGAATGTGATCTTTCCCTTTATTCTGGTGATTCAATTTAAGATGTAATTTAGATCAGTCCTGCCTTATTTTTAAATTGGATAATTTACAAACGCATGAAAAGTTCAACCTTCCATGAGAAATAATTCAACTTGTATCAACATTTTGTCGTGATGTAAATTTACACTTAGGAAGCGTTAATTTATTGTGAATAATAATGATGGGCTGCCCTTGTCATTTTCCTGAAAGGGAGGGGGACAGATGTAGAGGCTACCCACCAATAGACAGAAAGATGCTCATTCATTTTGTGAATGGCCACTCTCAGCCAATTGTAAGAGGTTGACTTGAACTTTCCAGTGGGCCACCATGTTACAATGGATGACAGACATGTGATCCAGGCAGGCCTAACAAGTCCTTGCCCACCTTTTCTGGTTTGATCTGAAGCTGTAGATTGTTGACAAAGGGGGCAGCCTCTTCTCAGTGGTGGGCTGGCTGCTAGATTGGTATTTTTCAATTCTGAATTTTGAATGGTTAGAGGGAGGGTGCTCCATATTGTCTCTCATTTCCCTGAAATGGCATCCTGCTACTACTCTCACTCTGGAAGACATCTTATTGGGCCTCCATTTTCAAGCACACCCCCACCTCACCACCAACATCCATAATTGCGTGGTGAGTCTGTCTCCTGGCCATTAACTCTCCAGTTCAGGAAGAATTACACTGAGACTACTCCCCTCTTCCCACACACTGTCCCCCTATACCAGCAGAATTTGGAAAAGCACAGGGAAAATCCTAACACTCTGCCCTGCTAGTGAATTCATCCACACTGTTGAAGAGGTGACCTTTTGGGTAAACTGAGGTCACGCCTGCCTGCTTGAGTGAATGTCCAACATTCCCTCAGTACACTTTTAAAAAAGAACAGGGGTATGGTCCCCAGTATCCTGGTCAATTTCTATCTTCCAACCAATATCACAAAGAGAGATTATCTGACCATTATCGTACTGGAAGGCACGATCTTACTGATTGGTGGAGCAAGCATCTGGGTCCAAATAGAAAATTCCTGGTCCTAATATGCTCATTTTAAAAAAAGAATCAACCTGTACAGATGGCATATCTCTGTGACAGATGGGACATAAATGCAGACCTTCTAGTCCAGAGCTAGGGATACTAACATTGCAAGATAAGAGCCTCTTTCACATGTTTGTCTGTTAACCGCATTCATAATATTTAAAATGTTGGAGGAATCTAAATATTGGTATGTGATGCTGATGTAACCAAAGCAGTAACTCCTGGATGTAAGTTTGCTTGCTGAGCTGTGCGAGCTCAGTGAGCAAACTTACATCCAGAACCTCAACCTGAGCTACAAATCTTCTGTTGTGAAAGAGATTACTGATCTTCCTTTCATACAATGCTTTCTTGGTGTGAATTATTTTATTTGATCAATTTCTGGAGTAAATGGTGTGAATACCTTTTCTACGGATTTTGGTCACATTAAAAATTCCCAGCTTGCAAACTTGGAGTGTCTTTACATAGTGCCCCACAGGAACTTCATCAAACAGTATTTGTAATCAAACCACTCAAGAATATCTTCAGGAAAATAATCAAAAAGATGGGAGAAAGAGTTTGGTTTTAAGGAGTGTCATAAAAGGCAAAAAGAATGGTAGTGAAGTGGAGAGGTTGAGGGAGGAGTTTCAAAGCTTAGGCTGCTGGCTGCTGGAGGCATGGCCAAAAAGACCATAAGCTATTGGAGCAGAATTAGGCTCTTTGGCCATTTGATCAAACCCCATTTTCCTGACAACTTTTGACCCTCTTACTAATCAAAGACCAATCTATCTCCTCATAGAGGTTTATAAAATCATGAGGGCATGAATAGGATAAATAGACAAAGTCTTTTCCCTGGGATGGAGGAGTTCAGAACTAGAGGACATAGATTTAGGGTGAGAGGGGAAAGATATAAAAGGGACCTTAAGGGCAACCTTTTCACACAGAGAGTGGTGTGTGTATGTGATGAGCTGCCAGAGGAAGTAGTGGAGGTTGGTATAATTGCAACATCTAAAAGGCCTCTGGATGGGTACATAAATAGGAAGGGTTGAGACGGATATGGGCCAAGTACTGGCAAATGGGACTAGATTTGGTTGAGATATCTGTTCGGCATGGATGAGTTGGACCGAAGGGTCTGTTTCTGTACTGTACGTCTCTATGACTATATGATGCTATGATTCAAATACACACAATGATTTGGTCTCCACAGGCTTCTGTGGCAATGAATTCCATAGATTCACATCCTCTGATTGAAGAAATTCCAACACATTTACAGTCTAAAGGGTTGTCCCTTAACTCTGAGGCTGTGCCCTCAATTCCTAATCTCTGCTATCAGTGGAAATATCTTCTGTGTGTCACTCTATCCATGTTTCTCAGTATTATGTAAGTTTCAATGAGATCACTTTCTCATCCTTATTCCATTGAGTACAGACCCAGAGTTCTCAACCACTCCTCATATGACAAGCCCTTCATCCCTGGGATCATTTTTACAAACCTCATCTGGACTCCTCCAAGGCCAGCACATCCTTCCTTAGTTATGGAGCCCAAATCTGCTCATAATATTCCAAAAGCGGTCTGACCAGAAAATTGTACAACCTGAGTAGTACGCCCTGCTTTTATACTATAGCTCTTGTAAAATGAGGGCTAATATTGCATTTGCTTTCCTAATTGCCAAGTGAACTTGCATATTAATGGTCACCAATGGTGGTGAAAATTGAAACTTTGCAAGATGCTAGAGTTGGAGAAGTGTGGTGATCTCACAGGTCTGTGAGGCTCGAGAAGATTGTGGAAATAGGGAGGGGAGAGGCCACAGAAGAAAACAAAGGTGAAAGCTTTTAGTTCAAGACATTGCTGGAACAGGAACTAAAGTCCATCTGTGAGCAGAGAAGAGATAGATATTTGGGATCTGGCATAAGTTCATTTAAGAGATGAACTTATGTTTATGGTGACTGTAAAGTGTAACACATTTAGGTTTAAGCCTCACAGCTCATCTCAACTGTGATAAATTGCTTACTGTAGAATGCAACACTTCCTCGTCAATCTGGATGATATTACATCATTATGATACATTTACACAGGCTAAGTTACTGACCTTTTGAACAGTAAAACATGCAGTCCCATTTCCCTCTCACTAATGTACCTAACACTACGGGCAATTTAGTATGGCCAATTCACCAGGCCTACACATCTTTAGACTGTGGGAGGAAACCAGAGCACATCCACGGAGAATGTGCAAACTCCACACAAACAGTCACCCAAGGCTGGGATTGAACCTGGAACCCTGGTGCTCAGAGGCAGCAGTGCTAACCACTGAACCACCATGCTCCCCTAAATGTGATAGTTTCTCTCAATAAGTCAGTTGAGCATTTCTGCCTTTAAAATGTATTTTAAAGGTTTTGATATAATAGAAAGATATTCAAGGCACTGATAAAGCCTAATGCGATTGAAAACTAGCAGCAGGAATTAAAATATTTAAGATTTAAATCAGCTACCAAACTTCAACTGACAACAGCATGCTGCTAATGCCAACCCTTTTGAATTTTCTTTTGCTGTCCAACCAAACATACCCTACAACCAGCTCTGATGCTTTCACATGAGGTCCCAACAAAGAATAATGACCCCTGTGTTTACCTTTTCTATTTTATGGCAACCTTTTAAAATTCATAGCCATAATAATTTCAGACTTCCTGCCTTCGCGTTTTTATTTGTAATTCTTGAAGCAAACTAATCATGTCTTTTTCATATATGAAACCTGTCCAACCAAACATACCCCACAACCAGCTCTGATGCTTTCACATGAGGTCCCAACAAAGAATAAAACATCTATTCATCAAAGCTGCATCCATTAATATTTTTGAGCCCAATGCCTCAATCCTCTAAGAAACTTTATCTTAATGGCTTTCTGGTGTAAAGTGTTTCTTCGCTTCTCACAGCCTGTATGATTACACCTTCTATTCTGACCTTTTTGAATATAGGACCTTTCTTTTCAAAGTCTAGTTATTTCAAATTGTATACATCGAAAAGCCAGCATTCATGCACATCCTCACTAATGCCTCACTTTCAGTCTAAGACTGCCTCTACCACCCTTATAGGCAGTGAGTTCCAGATTCTCACCACCATCTTGGTTAAAAACTTTTCATATCTTCTCTAAACCTGTGCCCTTTAAATTAAATCTATGCCCCCGATCATTGACCCCTTTGCAAGGGGAAATGTCTTTTTTCCATCTACTTTGTCGATATCCCTCATCATTTTATACATCTCAATCATGTCCCCTCTCAATATTCACGAGGGATATAAAGAAAGCAGGAAAGATCTCAAGCTGGGAATTAGGAGATAAGAAGGCGCCATGAGATGACTTTTAGCCATAAGGTTAAAGAGAATGCCAAAGCATTCTATACATACATTAAAGATAATAGATAACTAGGGAGAAGGTAGGACCACTCAAGGATAAAGGAGGGAACTTGTGCTTGGAAGCACAGGATGTGGGCGAGATCCAAAATGAGTACTTTGTGTTCATATTCACCGAGGAGAAGGAAACGGAGAATGGTGAGATTTGTGTGCAACATGCTAAAATGATAGGGCACTTTAAGATCAAGAAAGAAGTGGATTAGGGTCTCTTGAAGAGCATTAACATAAGAATATAAGAACTAGGAGTAGGCCATCTGACCCTTCGAGCTTGCTCTGCCCTTCAATAAGGTCATTGCTGATCTTTTCATGGCCTCAGCTCCACTGATGTGTCCTCTCACTGTTACCCATATTTCTTTTACTGTTCAAAATTATCTATTTTAGCTTTGAAAGCATTTACTGCGGAAGCCTCGCCTACTTCACTAGGCAGGGTGGATAAGTCCTAGGGCCTGATGGTATCAGGTTATTGAGAGAGGCAAAGCAGGACATTGCTAGGGCCTTGACCAAGATCTTTCTATCTTCACCAGCCTCTGGAGAGGTCCCAGAGGATTGGTGAGTGGCTAGCATTGTTTCTCTGTTCAAGAAGGGAAATAGGGATAATTCAGGAAACTATGGACCAATGAGTCTCACACTGGTGGTTGGGAAACTATTGGAGAGAATTCTTAGGGATAGGATTTATGCAAATTTGGAAAAGCATGGCCTAATTAGGGACAGTCAGCATGGCTTTATTCAGGCGAGGTCATGTCTTACTAACTTGATTGAGCATTTGGAGGAAGTAATGAAGGTGATCAATGAGGGTAGAGCAGTGGATGTTGTCTCTGTGGATTTTAGTAAGGCTTTTGACAAGGTACTTCATGGTAGGCTTGTCCAGAGATTAAGTTGCATGGGATCCACAGTGACTGGGCCACATGGATTCAGAATTGGGTTGCCCATAGAAGGCAGAGGGTGGAAGGGTGTTTTTCAGGCTGGAGGTCCATGACTTTTATAAATGACTTGGATGAGAATGGTGATGGATACATTAGTAAGTTTGCAGATGAAACAGAGTTCAGTGCAATTTTGGAAAGTGTAGAAGGTTATCAAAGGTTACAGCAGGATATAGATCAGCAGCAGATATGGGCAGAGAAATGCCAGATATTGTTTAATCTGTAAGTGTGTGGTGCTGCACTTCGGGAGATCAAATATTATGGAAAAGCATAGAGTTAATAGCAGGACCGTGAACAGCACTGTGTACAGAAGGATCTTGGGGTTCAAGTCCATAGCTCCCTGAAAGTGGCCGCATAAGTAGATAAGGGGGTTAAGAAGGCAAATGGCATCCTCACCTTATATTGGTCAGGGAATTGAGTACAAGAGTCAGGATGTCACATTCAAATTTATAAGGAATGATATGGAGGCTTTGGAGAGAGTGCAGAAGCAGTTTCCCAGAATATAAACATGAAAACATAGGTGCAAGAGTAAGCCATTCAGCCCTTCGAGCCTGTACCACCATTCAAAACAATCATGACTGATTATGCAATCTCAGTATCCCATTCCTGCCCCCTCCCTATACCCCCTGATCCCTTTAACTGCATCGGGCCATGTACATCTCCATCTTGAATATACCTAATGGACTGGCCCCAACAGCTTCCTGTGGGAGAGACTCCCACAGCTTCACAACTCTCTGAGTGAAGAAATTCTTCCCCATTTCTTTCCTGAATGGCTTACCCCTTATTCTTAGACTGTGACCCCTTGTTCTGGACTTCGCCAATATTGGAAACATTCTTCCTGTATCTAGCCTGCCCAGTCCAATCAGGATTTTATGTTTCTCTAAGATTCCCCTCATTCCTCTAAATTCCAATGAGTACAAGCCCAGTTGAGCCAATATTTCATCATATGTCAGTCCTGCCATCCCAGGAATCAATCTGGTGAACCTTCGCTCAACTGCTTCAATAGCAAGAATGCCGTTCCTCAGACTAGGAGACTAAAACTTCATGTGATATTCAAGGTGCAGCCTCACCAAGATCCTGTATAACTGCAGCAAGGCATCCTTACTCCGATACGCAAATCCTCTCACTATGAAGGCCACCAGCATGCCATTAACTTTCCTCACTGCCTGCTGCACCTGCGTGCCAACCTTCAGTGACTGTTCCACCATGATTCCCAGGTCTCATTGCAACTCACCTTTTTCTAAAATGCCACCATTCAGATAATAATCTGCCTTCTTTTTTTTGTGGCCAAAGTGGATAACCTTACATTTAACCACATTCTATTGCTTTTGTCAAGTATTTGCATGTTCAGCCAGTCTGTCCAAATCAACCTGCAGCCTCTCAGCATCCTCCTCACACTACACACTGCCACCCAGCTTAGTGTCATCTGCACATTTGTCTGTTGTCCAAATAGTTGATGTATATTGTGAACAGCTGAGGTGCCAGCACGGAACCCTGCATCTCCTCACTTATCACTGCCTGCCACCCTGAAAAAGATCCATTTATTCCAACTCTCTGCTTCCTGTCTGCAAACTGTTCTCTATCCATTTTAATACATTACCTCTGATACTGTGAGGTTTAATTAAGTTTACTAATCCCTTGTCAAAACCCTTTTGAAAATCTAGGTACACAACATCTAATGATTTCTCATTGTCTACTCTACTAGTCACATCCTTAAAAAATTCCAAAAGATTTGTCAAGGATGATTTCCCTTTAGTGAAGTAACATTAGCTACCCTCCAGTCCATTGGAACTCTTCCAGAGTCTATACAAAGTTGGAAAATGGTCCGCAATGCATCTGTTATATATAGGGTCACTTCTTTAAGTACTCTGCTATGCAGAGCATCAGACCCTGGGGACTGATTGTGTTTTAATCCTTTCAATTTCCCCAATACTGTTTCCTGACTAATAATGATTTTACCCTTAACAATTTCTTCTTTGAATCCTCCCACTTCCTCCACACCAAAGGGGTGCCATGGGCACCCGTATGGGCCCCAGCTATGCCTGTCTCTTTGTTGACTACATAGAACAGTCCATCTTCCGTAATTACACTGGCACCACTCTCCACCTCTTCCTCCGCTACATTGATGACTGCATTGGTGCCACCTCATGTTCCCGCGAGGAGGTTGAGCAATTCATCAACTTCACCAACACCCTGACCTTAAATTTACCTGGACCATATCTGACACCTCCCTCCCCTTCCTAGACCTCTCTATCTCCATTAATGACGACCGACTTGATACCGACATTTTTTACAAACCCACCGACTCCCACAGCTACCTGGATAACACCTCTTCCCACCCCACCTCCTGCAAAAATGCCATCCAATATTCCCAATTCCTCCGCCTCCGCCGTATCTGCTCCCAGGAGGATCAGTTCCACCATAGGACACACCAGATGGTCTCCTTCTTTAGAGACCACAATTTCCCATCCCACATGGTTAAAGATGCCCTCCAACGCATCTCGTCCACATCCCGCACCTCCGCCCTCAGACCCCATCCCTCCAACCGTAACACGGACAGAACGCCCCTGGTGCTCACCTTCCACCCTACCAACTTTCGCATAAACCAAATCATCTGCCGACATTTCCGCCACCTCCAAACAGACCCCACCACCAGGGATATATTTCCCTCCCCACCCCTTTCCGCCTTCTGCAAAGACCGTTCCCTCCGTGACTACCTGGTCAGGTCCATACCCCCCCTTCAACTCACCCTCCCATCCTGGCACCTTCCCCTGCCACCGCAGGAATTGCAAAACCTGCGCCCACACCTCCTCCCTCACCTCCATCCAAGGCCCTAAAGGAGCCTTCCACATCCATCAAAGTTTTACCTGCACATCCACCAATATCCTTTACTGTATCCGTTGCTCCCGATGCGGTCACCTCTACATTGGGGAGACTGGACGCCTCCTAGCAGAATGCTTTAGGGAACATCTCTGGGACACCCGCACCAATCAACCACACCGCCCTGTGGCCCAACATTTCAACTCTCCCTCCCACTCTGCCGAGGACATGGAGATCCTGGGCCTCCTTCACCACCGCTCCCTCACCACCAGATGCCTGGAGGAAGAACACCCCATCTTCCGCCTTGGAGCACTTCAACCCCAGGGCATCAATGCGGACTTCAACAGTTTCCTCATTTCCCCTTCCCCCACCTCATTGCAGTTCCAAACTTCCAGCTCAGCACTGTCCCCATGACTTGTCCTACCTGCCTATCTTCTTTTCCACCTATCCACTCCACCCCTCCCCCTCGACCTATCACCTTCATCCCCTCCCCCACTCACCCATTGTACTCTATGCTACTTTCTCCCCACCCCCACCCTCCTCTCACTTATCCCTCCACGCTTCAGGCTCACTGCCTGTATTCCTGATGAAGGGCTTTTGCCTGAAATGTCAATTTTACTGCTCCTCGGATGCTGCCTGAACTGTTGTGCTCTTCCAGCACCACTAATCCAGAATCTGGTTTCCAGCATCTGCAGTCATTGTTTTTATCTAATAATGATTTCTTTCAGTTCTTCCTTCATGCTTGATCCTCTGTGCCCTAGCATTTGCAGAAGGTTATTTGAGAAGCCAGATCCAAAGTACTTGTTCAACTGGTTTGTCAACTTCTTGTTGTCCATAATAAATTCACCTGATTCTAACTACAAGGGGCCGACATTTGCCTTCACCAGTCTTTTTCTCTTTGCATAGCTATAGAAACTTTTGTAGTTAGTTTTTATGTTTGTTGCAATCTTACTTTCATATTCTATTTTCCCTTTCTGAATTAAGTCCTTCGTCCTCCTCTGCTGAATTTTAATTTTTTCCCAGTTATTGGATTTGCTGCTTTTTCTGACCAACTTACAAGCCTCTTCTTTGGCTTTAACACTTCCTGACTTTGACATTGTTGAGTCACCTTTCCTGTTTTACTATTACACCAGACAGGGATGTACAATTGTTGAGTGCTGCCTGGATTAAAGGGTAAGAGTTATAAGGAGAGGCTAGAAAAATTCTGTTTTTTTTCTTCTGGAGTGGTGGAGGCTGAGGGGAGACTTGGTAGAAATCTTTTAATTATGAGATTCATAGATAGGGTCAATGGTCAGAATCATTTTCCCAGAGTTGTAATGTCAAAAACTAGGGGGCATGCACTTAAGGTGAGAGGGGCAAAGTTCAAAGGAGATGTGATTGGCAAGTTTTTAACAGAGAAGTGGTAGGAGCCTGGGATGCACTGCCAGAGTGGTGGTGGCAGCAGCTATAATAGGGGTGTTTAAGGGACTTTTAGAAAAGCACATTAATATGCCAGGAATGGAGGGATATGATCCAAGAGCAGGCAGAAGGGCTTAGTTTAATTTAGCATTATGCACTAGACAACATTGTGTTCCTGTGCTGTAGAGTTCAATGTTCTAACTCTTCTGTTCTAAGTCAAACAATTACTTTCAGTCCTATCTCTCTTCATTATTGAATCTCTCCAAACCATGCAACATCCTCTGCATTGCATCCAATGATACCCTATCCCTCCTCCTATCTCTCCTTTAATCTGAATTCCAGAACTGCACACTTTTCTCTAACTGTGGCCTAACCAATGTCTGGACAGTTCCAGCATAACCTCCTTTTTCTTAAACTCTATTAATTGGTTAATAAAGGCAAGTATAGCATAAGTCTTCATATTTTAAGGGGCCCATTGCATAATGCTGCACCATAAGTTAACTTTTATTTTAATGCAATGATTGATGTTCTATTTACAAAAGTTAACTGAACATTAAATTGACCAAGATTGGAAAAGTGCAAGAACAAAGACATTATTAAGTTTGTTAATGTGCTCAATGAAATTTCAATATTAGGGAAATAGAGTGAGGATAAATGCATAATTTTCAGCAATACAGGAAGAAGGCAAGAGAATAGCACTCATTTGGAGAGCCAGTGCAGATACAATGGGATTAATGGCCTCTTTCTCTGCTGTAACATTTCTATGATATTCTCCCCAAGTTTTTCCATCATTTCTAACTTGCTTTTCTCTTTTAGACACCCCTTCAAACTTTCCTCTTCAGCCTAAGTTTACATGTCTCCAACTTTCTAATTTTGTCCAACATTGTTTACTTCTGGGAAGTGCTATAAAACACTATGTTAAAAGTGCTATACAAATTCAACTTAGTGTTGTTGTTCAGAAGTTTACTGAATAGCTACAGATGTCAATATCTGTTTTTCGGATGTTAGAAATCTGCATGAACACTAATTACAGTAACCTAAGGCAATGACATAACATTGAGGGGTTATTCACAATTTGATCCTTCTGTTACTTCTAACATTACATATTGAATAACAAACTTTTGACTTTAATTGCCAGTTTAGGCTTATTTAGAAAAAGATTTCAGTGCATGAGAACAATTGACTGATCAATATTCAGTTTTATCACAAGTCTTCCATCAGATAAAATGTAACAGTCTAGCTCCAGTGCAGATTAACTTCAAATTATCTGTTCATTATCTCATTGCTGTGCAGGGAAACACTTGGCAGGCCAGACAGCACCTGTTGAGATTGATATATAAATGACCATATAAATTAGAAGGAGGATAATGTAATTTGGTCCCTTAGGTCTCTCCAACTTTCAGTAATATCATAGCTGTCAGACTGTGACTCTACTTTCTTGTCAACTCCAATATTCTCTGACTACCTTTTCAATAAAGAATCTGTTGATACTAACAAATATTTAATGAACAGAGTTAACAACTCCAGTCAGTGGATCTTCATCAGTCTCCATGTCCTCCTCAAACTGTCACTTCTATCTGCAGTCTAACTGGGAACATTAGTGGATAATTAAGCAACTAACTTGAGAAGTATATCCTTATTATCAATTATAGAGGAGCACAGCACAACAGGCTAAAAGATAAGGCTGAAGTATTTGCATCTACCTTCAGGAAGAAGTGCTAAATGGATAATCTGTCTTGGCTTCCTCCTATGGTCCCCAACATCACAAATGTCAGTCTTCAACCAGTTTGATTTACTCCACATGATATTATGAAACAGTTGGAGACATGGGTTAGGTCAAAGGCTATAGGCCCTGACATCATCTGGCAAACAGTATTAGGACTTGCACTCCAGAAATAGCTGCATCCCTAGATGACCTGTTCTAGTACAGCTACAACACTGGCACCTATGTACCAATGAGTAAAGTGCCCAGGTATGCCCTGAATACGAAAAGCAGGACAAATTCAACCTGGCCAATTACTCCCCCATCAATCTGCTCTCAATCATCAGTAAAGTGAGGGAAAATGTCATTCATAGACCACCTACATTTCCAGCTCTTCAGCGATTCAAGAAAGCAGTTCACCATCATCACTTTTTTAGAGACATTTACGGGTGAGGAATAAATACTGGCTAGTAGGTGATGCCCACATCCAATGGAAGAATTTTTTTTAAAGCAAACCACTCATGGTTTTGACCTCAAAACCTTTTGTTCCTAAGTTTTACTTGCCTTCATTTAAAGGTATTTAAAGTTTGAGGTTGTATTATTTAATAAACCTCACCTTTTTGAACCCTTAACTGGTGATGCCAGTCATAATGGGGCTTGGCTCTTCAACTGTTTCTGATATAATTATAAATGGTTCTTCGAGTTATGAGAGCTATTGGAAGCCCTTTGAAAGGAAAGTAACAAATATTTAAGTTTTACATTTAACTTACCTGTCCCATTGATGGGAAATTAAGTTAGATTCTGAGCATAGTTAGTCTGTTATCTTTAGCTCAATTAATATTACACTTGGTTCTTGGACAAAATGCTGTGCATTCTGTTATCACTCCAAAATGTGAGCATAGAGATTTGATTGACTCTTTGTGAAAATTAGCACTGAACTATCACATTAATTGGGCCTGCACCACATTGCAGTTGTTGGGCTGTTACTGTATCTGAAACCTTCAAAAATAATTCATTATATAGGAAGTAATTACAGATGTTTGTGATATATTGAGGGGGGGGGGTGGAAGGCTTAATAAGGAGGAGTGCTATTAGTACTGCCCACTCAGCTGATGTCGCTTGGACTTGTGGGCAGAGCAATTTTGAGTCTCAAAGGAAGAAGACCTAACACTAGATTGTCCTCATAACCTCTGTAATGATGTTGATCATATCAAATTAATTTGTAACTGGTTGCTACCAGGCTTTCAGTGATTAGTTGCTACTTTTTGTTCAATTCAAGAGACACTTCTAGTTAGATCAGGAAGTAATTCCCCTTCCCACACTAGACCAAGCAGTCCTATAGTTTCCAGAACTTAGAGTATGGTCGCAGCAACTGTCATTATGAGCAGCAACTTGTACAGTGCAGTGAACTGGCATTGCCATGCAGTGTTACAACAGGATGCTTGAAAAGAAAAGAGAAAATGCAAATTACTGTAGTCATGAGTCCCAAACCTTGTGCATCACAAAGGGTGTACAGTCTACAAAATACTTTTGAAAACTGCTGCCTCTGTCGTAACGTGGGAGCGTAGCAACCACCAAGTCCAGTAGAGTACTCTATGAATGAAAGCTATCTTTTTCTCTCAACCCTTCAAGTGGTTGACAGTTCCACTGCAATTTTTTTTCCTGGACCAACCAATTTCTTTTCATTGTCGACTTTGACCTTCTGACAATAAGAGTATTATCAGAATAGCCATTAATATACTCAGACATCAAAAATAGAATAACCATCATATTAACCTCAAAACAGAAAAAAAGCTCAAAGATAACTTTCATTTCAATTCAGTTGCTTTTCTAATTAAGTTTTATTTCTAATGTTTAACTCACAATTAGTTTAGTTATTAATTTTACAACTTATGGGATCACTGTCTTTATCAATCCAGTCCTGCAGTTGTTTGGGCAGTTTGGGGGGGGGGGGGGGTGCCAGTGAGTGAATTGGATGTGAAGCAATCTTCTACTTTGTGCCAACCTTTAACTCTGCAATATTCTGAGAAGGTTGTGCAAAGGAACAATGATCCTGAATGACAGGTCAGACATCTGTGGATTCATAAATAGAAAAAAAAACTGAATGTGCTTGCAGGTTCGGAAGTAAAATAGAAACTTTCCAGACACTGGTCCATCATTTCCTGCCTGAGAAGACAGCACGGGATCAGGACACAGTGATCACATTTTTGTGTGAATTTCCTTGGTTTAATTCTTTCCACATACCCAGATGAGAAAGCCAGGACTTGTGTACCTCCAAAGCAGGCTGAGTAAATTAGCAGAGGAGCAAAGGTATTATTTGTTGTACTGTAGTTATGATACTTGCCTCGGAGTCAGAGTGGTTGCAAGTATGCATTACGTTCCTGAAGTTGTCAGTATTATCATTGGTTCTGTCTTTTAGAAGAGATGTTAATTCCAGTTTTGTCTGTCCTCAAAAACAGATAAAAGATCCCATGGCTTTGCTTTGGAGAGTAGGGGAATTCCCTTCTGACACCAGAGAAACAGATTATCTGGTGATTGTCCTATTGTTACATGAAAATTGGCTGTTACATTTCATACATCCCTACTGACTACATTTCAAAAGTAGCTATTGACTGTGAAACACTTCAGGACATTTTAAAGAAGTGATATGTCTGCAATTTGTTTTCTTTTGTTTTATTTTTCTTGGAACTACAACTCAAACTATTTAGTAGGATAAAAAGAAATATTGAGGTTGACAAGTAGCCTTCTCTTTGTCACTCCATAGCCCTTCATATGTTCCAGTGAGAGTTCAATATTTTGCCTTTCACATTGCGTGAAATTCATTAAAGTAAATTGGGTCCAGTTCATTTAAAAGGACAAAATGTGACAGGTTTATGGTTATCAATGGGAGTAAATCATTGCCTTTTCCCCTAACACATTTAATTGATTTGCAGAGAAGGACACAGTTACCTTTTAATATACGTTTATATATTTGAAGAATATGGAAAAGCAGAAATTGCAGCAAATCCATCTTGGATATGAGTTGTTAATTAATCTCACACAAAATGTAACATGCAAATAGGCTGATGATCTTTATTAGCTTATTCTCTAACTCTCATACACATTTGTCTAAATGTTTCTGTACAAGGGCAGTGCATGTATAATCTGTTAATATAGAGGTGAGTGGTGTATAATAGTTCTTTTGGAGAGTTTGAGTTACTATGGCAAAATGTCCTTTACCTGCTTGTTTTAGTCTGAAGGCAAGGATAATGGCAGTGAAGGTAACATCATTTCCATCACGTGGCTGACCAGGAATCTCTCCCAGTTTTACTGCCTGCTATCGTGTGTATTGGAAGGCTTTGCAAGTAATTTCTCAATCTATTAAGTCTGCCTTGTCTTCACAGTTGCTGCCAGTCCTGCTGAGTTTCTCTGGAAATTTCTGTTGTCTCAATTTGTTTGTTGTGTTATAAACACACTTTCCTTGGTCATCAATTCCCTAAATTGGACTTGAACTGAGAGCTTAAGACTCAATAACAAGGATACTACTCACTGAATTAAAACACTTCTGGTAATACAAGCTGAGCTAATGGTCTAGAATTTATTCTATTTCCCTGTCAAGCCTGTGCTGAACCAAAAAAATCTGCAATTAGAATATGAATTCTCTGAGGGATGCTGTATGGAGCTAGGATGGAAGACAGTGGAACAGTTTGATGCCTAAATCTGCAGTAAGCAGCCTAGACTCTGAGGTACAGGCCAAATATCATGCACACAAAGAGGTGCACATCTTACTTCTTTATTACTTTAAATTTGAATATTAATCTCTTTCTCTTTTTGTTATTCAATATTCTATTTTATATTAGCCTTCTCTTTTCGGCTTAAATTGTGCTTTACTTAATTATAAGAGTGAAAAAGAAACAGATGGTGAAGAAGTCATTTGTACACTTGATTCATTGGTCAGAGAATAAGTAGAGGTTTTGGAACGTCATGTCAAAACCATGGTAAATTCACACATGGAGTATTGAGCACAACACTGGTTACCCTGTTGTAGGAAGAATGTTATTAAACTAAAAAGGGTGCTAAAAAGAATTACAGGGACTGAAAGGTTTGAGTTAAAAGGAGAGGCTGAATAGGCTGGGGCTGTTTTCCCTGAAGCATAGGATGTTGAGGGTTGACCTTATAGACGGTTATAAAATCATGGGGTAAACAGCCAAGGTCTGTTCCCCAGGGTAGGGGAGTCCAAAACTGGAGGGTATAGTTTTATAGTGAGAGGGGAAAAATTTAAAGGGATATGAGGCTTTTTCACACAGACAGTAGTGCGTATATGGAATAAGCTGCCAGAGGAAATGGTTGAGGCAGGTGCAATGACAAGATTAAAAAGACATTTGGAGAGGTACATGGAGAGGAAAGGTTTAGAGGGATATGGACTAAAGGCAGGCAAAAGGCAACTAGTTCGGTTTAGGAAACCTGCTTGGCATGGACAAGTAAGGCTGAAGAGTGTGTTACCATACTCTATGACATAATAGTCAATGACATTGACATTGCAGCTAGTTTGTTTTCACAGGCCAGGCTTTCATTGCTGCAAGTGTGAAGATTAAGTAGAGATCTCAAACAGTATTTAAGTTGATAGAAGGACCTAATCATCTCCTCGATTTGAGTGGGGTGGAGTGGGGGTGTGGAAGGAGTTGGGGTTAATGTGCCCACAAAAAGTGGGATAACCTTAAGACTAAAGCTGAACTGTACATTAAGTTTGTTTAATCAGGAAACACTTTCTTACAGAAAGGGCATAGGAAGTTTTGAATTGTCTCCCCCACAACAAAATGAGGTTCATGGGAGGGAGATCAATTGAAAAGTGGAGTCAAGCAGCTAAAGGGGCCAAGGGGTATGGGGAGAGGACAGGAGTGGGATACTGAGACTGCATGATCAACCATGCCCATATTGAATGGTGGTACAGGCTCAAAGGGCCGAACGGACTATTCCTGTACCTGTTTTCTATGTCGAAATTGGAGTTCTGGGTATAGTGTAAAATGGGCAGTGTTAAACATGGGCAATTACCCCGACCCCAACCCAGCCAATACTCTCAACCTCTACGATACTTTGACCCTCCCTGATCTTCCAATAGCCACTCAAAACCCTGTTTACTCTTTAATTTCCCCTTGACCCTCTGATGCTAAATATGGGCCTTTGAATCCTCTGACTCATGTCTCCTAACACTGGCTATGTAAAATGAGCTGGTGTACAAAAAGGGCAATGTAATAAGGGGCAGTGTTAAACTGACACCCTATTTACTATCAGCCTGTTTTGTGCTTGAGACATACACTAGTCTTCATCTCACAATCTGCTTATTAATGATACTATTTCATGGATTGATATTGACCATGAAAATTGGAGAACTCCTTTATTTTTCTCTGAACAATATCTTGGAATCTTTTATATCCACCTGACAGAAAAACAATACTTTGGCTTAATGCCTCATCTGAAAGGCAGCATTTCAAGTAACACTGTCCCTCATTAGTGCAGCAATGAAGTGTGTGGCTGGATTATGTACTTAAATCTCTGGAGTCTGACTTGAACCTATGACTTGCCCTGAGGCATAAGTGCCTTTACTGCACTGAGGCTGACACTCAGACAAGCTCTCTAATATTACAATGGCAAAGTGCTCCTTCAAGCAAGTGTGATCAAGACCTTTAACAGTATTAAATATTTAGTGAACAACAGCCAAGTGATTGTATAAATTTTTGAATTTGGTTAATAAAAGACTACAGCATATCATCATGAGCTCAGATTGAATCCCAGAATACATAATAATTTTAATCAGTGGTTTAAATGTCTGTGAAAATATTCCTATTAATATTAAAATCCTCTATTACTCTTTGGATGACCTATGCTATATTTGCCTGAAAGAGGACCAGCAACTGATTAGTGTTATAATTGACTTCCTTCATACTTTGATTGAAAGCGTTAAATAATATATGCTACAAAATTCATCACAATGTATGCCTTCAGAAGCATGTTTAAAATCTGAAGTGCAGAAGTTGATCCACAACAGTTTTATATGGAACTTAATTTTATCTATTGCATGGTGAATTTCCTGTTTCTGTAAATGAAATAGGTCAGCAAAATTCACCTTTTTAATAGGAATCAACTGGCCTTACAGTATTGCTCCAGAATTGAATGAATCTCTGGCTGCAGTGAACTCCCAAGCATGCTGAACAGATCACACTTTCATGTGCTAGGCATCCAAATTAGAATCAGTCATTGCATCCTTGAAAGATTTCTTGCCCTAATTTGCAAATGTGCTTCCTCTGACAGTTATAACTGTCTGCAGCTTGCTTCTATCAGGATGTTTCCTTGCAAGGTAACTTCTAAAAACCCTCTGCAAAACTTTTTAATATTATACATGATTTGCAAACCTGAATGCTTCTGCAGTCTTTAGTAGGCATCAGCTTCTACCAAGGGAAGTTGCATCACACAACAGTTAATCCTCAGCATCTACCATCTCTGATACACAGCCACATATATAATACTTATCGCTCCAGTTGGTCTATGCCATCAATTTACTTCTCAATGATTGTCCCTCGTGTCCCAGTTCAGTCTCTCCAAACAGCAAGAGGAAATAATGAATCCATGAATAAATTAATATTTCTAATGAGAAGAATACATAACTTATCCATTCTGTGCCCCTGCTATGATAAACTAATAATGCAAAAGCTCAAAAGACCATGTCACCATAAAGTGTTCGCTGTCAGTTTCAAACATTGTTGTTGATTAAGTTATCACTTTTTCAGTCAGACTGTATATTGTATGTTACTCAGATTTAATTACTTGGATGTGGTTTACTGGGCAGTGCAGTTTAGAGTCTAGATTGAAGCAGTTTCCAATATCATGCCAATTGAAGTCGATCTGTAGTGGACAGCGTAGAAGGTTAACTTAGAGGTCAATGAGATTTTGAACAGATGAGCCAATGGGCCAAGGAGTGGCAGATGGAGTTTAATTTAGACAAATGTGAGGTACTGCATTTTGGGAAGACTTATACACATAATTGTAAGGTCCAGGGGAATGTTGCTGAACAAAGAGACCTTAGAGTGCAGGTTCACAGTTCCTTGAAAGTGGAGTCATAGGTAGATAGGATAGTGAAGAAGGTATTTGGTATGGTGGCCTGTATTGGTCAGTGCATTGAATAGAGGAGTTGGGACATCATGCTGTGGCTGTACAGGACATTGCTTTGGGAACTTTTGGCATACTGTGTGCAATTCTGGTCTACCTGTTAAAGGAAAGCTGTTGTGAAACTTGAAAAGCTTCAGAAAAGATTTGCAAGGATGTTGGGTTTTGGGAGAGGCTGAATAAGCTGGGGTTATTTTCCTTGGAGTGTCAGAGGCTGAATCCTTGTCGAGGTTTACGAAATCATAAGGAGCATGGATAGAGTGAATAGCTGAGGACTTTTCCTCAGGGTGGGGGAGTCCAAAATTAGAGGGCATAGATTTAAGGTGAAAGGGGAAAGATATAAAAGGGGCAACTTTTTTTAACACAGAAGGTGGTGAGTGTATGGAATGAGCTGCCAGATGAAGTAGTGGAGGCTGGTACAATTACAACATTTTAAAAGGCATCTGGATGGGTATACAATTAGGAAGGGTTTAGACGGAGAGGGCTAAATGCTGGCAAATGAGGCTGGATTAATTTAGGATATCTGGTCAGCATGGACGAGTTGAACTGAAGGATCTGTTTCCATGCTGTACAGACCGATAACTCTATGACCTGACTCTAGGAGAAAATCAGGAATAAGACGTAGTTGTGAAGCCATGAACAACAGCCCATTATCAACCTCGGAACAGCACTGAAGCAATTTCAAAAGGGCATTTGTGCCGGGCACATTGGTGTCCAATTAGAGTGGGGATGCACAAGGTGAAAGTAATAAGACCAAAAGCTAAGATCTCCACCAGTAGCTTCTTCCCATGGTTCGTGTCGAAAATTGGCAAAGGATCCCAAAGAAGCAGCCTAAATCTTCTGTTGAAGTTAAAATGAGAGATTGGGAGGGCTGGCATAATGATGTTATACTACAGAATCATTGTATAACCAATGAATCATCGAGTGACCATTCTTGAATTTTTTGAATGAAGAATCAAAATGTTCATTAATTAATACAACATGTTTTTACAGTTCAAAGCTGCTGCCCCTTAATATTTGCAGTAAATCCCCAAACTAAATGCACTTAGGGCAGGATTGTTCACAAGTACTCACTCCCGCCTATAGAACATAGAACAGTACAGCACAGTACAGGCCTTTTGGCCCTAGATGTTATGCCAGCCATCTATCCTACTCTAAGACAAATTAACCTACATACCCTTCATGGTACTATCTTCCATGTGCCGATCCAAGAGTCGCTTAATATCCCTCATGTATTTGACTCTACTACCATCTGCTGGCAGTGCATTCTGTGCACCCACCACTCTGTGTAAAACATCTACCTCTGACATCACCCCTAAAGCTTCCTCCAATTACCTTAAAATTGAGCCCCCTTGAGATAGATATTCCTGCCCATGGGAAAAAGTGTCTGGCTATCCACTCCATGCCTCTCAACAACTTGTATACCTCTATCAAGTCACTTCTCATTCTTCTTCGCTCCAATGAGAAAAGCCCTAGCTCCCTCAACATTTCTCTATATGACATGCCCTCCAGTCCAGGCATCATCCTGGCAAATCTCCTCTGCACTCTCTCTAAAGCTTTCACATCTTTCCTTTAATGAGGTGACCTGAACATGAACACAACATTCCAAGTGTGGTCTTACCAGAGCTCCACAGAGCTGAAGCATAATCTCACGCCTTGTAAACTCAATCCCCCTGCTAATGAAAACCAACACATCATATGCCTTCTTAATAACCCTATCAACTTGGATGGCAACTTTAAGGGACCTATGGGAATGGACCCCAAGATTCATCTGTGAATCAAATGTGTCCACTCAAACAAATTAAGTGACTTTTTACTGAAGTGATGGGTTGACCCTGAGCTTCCCTGTTCAATTTCCACCAGTTAGAGAATATATTCTGATGATCAGTGGGTCGTTTCTGCCACATAGAATGGAGTTACACATCAGGACCCTGCAGACTATGAGGGAAATTGAAACTTTGGGAAAACACTCTAAAAGGCATGTTTTCAGAGGGTTCCAACTCACTTAAGTTTAATAGTTACTTGGGAAAGATAGAAGGATTAAAAACCTTTTCTAATTCTAGGATGACTATTAAACTGAGATTCCCCTCCAACTCAACAGAGAGCCTCCCACCTCTGCCCAAACTCCTGCCACGCTAATCAGAATATCTGGGCCAAACATTTGTTTGATTTTCTTTACTGGCCACAATTTCAGTCATATTGTTTGGTCATTGCTGGCTATGTCAGCATATATTGCACATCTCACATTCAGGCTAAACTAGGTAAGGATGGCAGATTTCCTTCTCTGAAGGATATGAATTACATACAGATTTTTATTGAATTCAAATTTCACCATTGGCATTGGTAGGGTGTGAATTCATACTCAGAGCTTTCATCCTGGACTTTGGATTACCTGAGCAACATTGCCACCACCTCCCCTTTAAATATTATTGCAAAAGACAGTCTTTCACAGATAGCAGGCAAAAATCTGTCCTTCTGTAAAACATGTCATGTTTTTTACATCTTTGAATTGATAAATGGATGTGAACCTATCTGTGTTGGTAGGAAGTGACTGGTTGGTTTTGTCCATGGTACTAGCTATTACCTCTGTTAAACAAAATGACCCTGGATATTTTCAGAGATTCTTAGGGTGTCTCTGTGGACCTGACACTTGAAGACACATCTCAGCTCTTAAAACAAAGCTGTCTAACATTTTAACAGCTGAGGATGGATTTTCTTTCCCTGTGCTGCCTTAAATAAATGCATTTTTTAAGCTATTAAGCGTTATGGATCTAAGTGGGTGAATTAGACGATTATCAGTCACAATCACATTCTGATAACAATTCAGTGGTAAAATTGAGAATGATCCACCACCATCCCATTGCACAATCTAGAATTTGCTCCTCACTGCACCCATTGAGACCATGGTTTGTCTTTCCGTCATGCCACATATAAATGGTTGTGGGAGGAAAAAAAATCTTTTTGTCACACTTTCAGGACCACCAATGAAGCACGAGAAAGTCACATTGCTTCTTTTGTAAAACAAAAATGGCCAAGAATAAATCTGATCAGAATCCATGAGGAAAATCTATACACAAAGAGTAATGGGAATGGAGAATTGATTGTCACAAGAAACAATTGTGATGAATAGATTAGCCGTATTGGAGGGGTTACAGGATATGTGGGAGTAAGAAGTAGAAGGAGGTGCTGATACAGTTAGATGAAGATGTGTATGGAGAGTTTTGAATGGTGAATCAATGGTGATTTGCGTCAGCTGAGCTGATAGCCTATTTTTGTGTTTAAAATTCTATGTCAATGATTGAAAATACATCCTTTCTATAGGGGCAGATGACAATGAAAACAATCATCCTGTGGTTATAATAACATAAGAGGCTATCAGAGAAAGGCAGGAATGTCGATTTGAGGTTACAGTCAGATCCGCCATAATCTTATTGAAAGTTGAAGCATGCTGGAAAGGCTAAATTGCCTATTCTGCTCCATGCTCATATAGTTACATGTAATATAGCTGAATTCAAATTCGAAGGTGACCATTTTCTCTTGTCACCAAACCCACAATGTTCGAGATTCTTCAGTAATGGTATCACTGTCAGTAAAGGGGTAGCACATGGAGGGAGCTGAACCCTTCAGCAAGTTTCACCTCCTCTCCTTTGAGGAATGTGTTCTGAAATGATGATGGTATATTGAGTATGGCAGTGCATGTTCTATTGTCCTCTTAATGATGAAGTATCCGTTGGTCAAAAAAAGGGCATTTGCCATTGTGAAATCATTATGGAGCTCTTGACGTTGCTAAGATACAGTAAGGAGGCTGAGACTAAAAATTGAATTACCACTGTAATTAATTCCTGGGGATTTTATCATATGCCTTGACCCCAGTCTCCAGTCATTAGTCAGCCAACACCTCCAACCTTGAAATGCCTTACCTTCCAATGTTAATTAGAATGCAAGAAGACTCATTACTCAAAGGGATGATGCTTGACTCACATTGTGTTTTTTTTCCCACTATTTTCACTAGTTTTATAACTAATAACTCCTCTAGTGTGAAATGTAATCCTATGGTATGTTGCTACCAACTACAGCTGTGTAAGGTAGAGAGTCAATCTCAAAAGATGAAGGCTTTAGTATGTTAATTGTATTTTGTGGTGTATGATATGCTTCAACTGGTTAATCTAGAAATTGTACCAGTAGCATATGGATTGAGGCCAGTTCACCATACAAATCTATACCATGTTCAAAGAATTTTAAGGTTTTATAAGTAATGTCGGCTGTGAAAAGCTAAACGGTGTACTGCTTTAGGAATTCAAAGCCTTGTGTTGAATCATCAAAAACAAATATGAAATTGTCAGTTGGAATGAGATGCTACTTTCAACAAGATTACATCTGAATATTTTAATTTTATTGAATGAACAACCACTACACTTATTAGGAATCAACTCAGTGCAAAGAAACATGATTAATCCCATAAACAGTTGACGTCTTTTCTTCAGAATTGAAAGAAATAGCTTGTAAATTAATAATGATGGGTTACCTCAGTTTTTTTTAGTGACAAAGTCATAATTATAATTCTAACCTGGCAGTTAACTATCAGTCAGCATATAACTGGTGTATTCTTCATGGCAACAGTCAATCAAGCAATACTGTCTACTCAAAAGGTGTAACATATTGTTTCCTTTTGTGTTCACATTCTTGCAAATGTCCTGATGAAAATCTTCAACAAAATGTCTTTTTTCAATAATGCTGGAACTATAACTGTTTCACTGAGGACATTCTGCTTATGTCTTTTCACTGGAGGCAATCAAATCACATGAATGCATTTGTACTCAGGGACAGAGCAGGTCAGATCCAAATGAGAAAATGCCTGGTGCTTGTAGCAGTTGATTGTGAGTCTCCACTACCCCTTTCTGTGCTGCACGGAAAGGTACAAAGTTAAGTTAGAAGAGTTACAAATGCAACTTAGTAGCAATTGCATATGGACAAATGGTATACTTCCAAGGATATTGCATGGTGGGGAATGATTGCATTTGTCACAAATGTATATGTTACATTGGTCAGCATAATAAGGGGAGGGAGACTTGCAATGGGACATTATCTTGTAAATTCTGAAATATACTCTTCAGTGCTGTCTTTGAATCCACAGCAGCCCTGAGATTACACTGGATACTCCATGTAAACTTTCTGATACTCCATTTAAAATTCTCTTACATCCTTTAAGAAAGTGTACACAAACCTAATGAGGCATATTAAGCATCACTGAAGAGGAAGAAATAAAGACTTCTTGAAAACTTGACTAATATAGTCTGGTTTGCAATACAAACTTCCATTTATTATTGTCTTCGTCAAATCTAAATCTAACATAATTTTTGAGTTTCTGACTTATGTCCCTGATAATGCTCAGCCCTGAATGTGAAGGCCAACATTAAGTACTAAATATCAGTTTGATTGCTATCTTTTATAGTGCTCTGTGATTTCCATAATTTTTTTGTATTATGGAGGCTTCAGCAGCCTTGCTCAGGAATGCTAAAGGGACAGGACAATGTTCATGTTAGGCGAAATTTGTATACAATGTACCGTTAGTATCTGCTCTCCAGGATTGATGCTGGGTCCACTACTTTTTGTCATTTACATAAATGATTTGGATGTGATCATAAGAAATATAGTTAGTAAGTTTGCAGATGACACCAAAATTAGTGGTGTAGTGAACAGTAAAGAATGTAACAGTGAAGATTACAATGAGATCTTGATCAGATGGGCCAATGGGCTGAGGAGTGGCAGTTGGAGTTTAATTTAGATAAATGTGAAATGCTACATTTTGGGAAAGCAAATCTTAGCAGGACGAATACACTTAATGGTAAGGTCCTAGGGAATGTTGCTGAACAAATAGACCTTGGAGTACTGTTTCATACTTTCTTGGAAGTAGAGTCGCAGGTAGATATGATAGTAAAGAAGGCATTTGGTATACTTTCTTTTATTGGTCAGAGTATTGAGTACAGGAGTTGGGAGGTCATGTTGCAGCTGTACAGTACATTGGTTAGGCCACTTTTGAAATATTGCGTGCAATTCTGGTCTCCTTCCTATCAGAAGAATGTTCTGAAAATTGAAAGGGTTCAGAAAAGATTTACAAGGATGTTGCTAGGGTTGAAGGATTTGAGCTACAGGGAGAGGCTGAACAGGCTGGTGCTGTTTCCCCTGGAGTGTCAGATGCTGAGGGGTGACCTTATAGAGGTGTATAAAATCATCAGGGACATGGATAGGATAAATAGACAAGGTCTTTTCTCTTGGGTGGGAGAGTCCAGAACTAGAGGGCATAGGTTTCGAGAGGAGAAAGATATAAAAGAGGCCTAAGGGGCAACTTTTTCATGCAGAGGGTGGTACATGTTTGGAATGAGCTGCCAGAGAAAGTGGTGGAGGCTACATTTAAATTGCAATTGCAATTGCAACATTTAAAAGGTATCTCAATGGGTATATGAATAGGAAAGGTTTGGAGGATGATGGGTCAGTTGCTGGCAGGTGGAACTAGATTTGGTTGGGATATTTAATCAGCATGGATGTGTTTCCGTGCTGTACATCTCGATGACTCTATGACTCTAAGTGATTTCACATTTGTGCATGATAGTCATTTATACACCTTAGGTAAGACAGTTTGCATCTCATTTTCCCAAGACAGTGCTGATGAAACAATAGGAAATCCTCCTCCACAAACCCATCCATAAAAGGATGAATAGCCTCCTCTGTGCTGTATGGTTAGGCTGTGAACTATGATGTGATAATCACTCCAAGTCCCTACTCATGGTATGTATGGCTGAATATTTGAAGGGAAGATTTTATTTCAATTCTGTCAGTTCTGCCACACTATCATGCTTCTTTCCCTACAGTGAGAGAATTTCTGGTAGCCCTGACTTTAGAGGCTCTATACACAAACTCCTCTTTAGTGAAGTGTCATGATGTACAGTCAAGAGATTGTCAAAAGATTAGCACTGAGGTTAATGAGAGTAAATAGATTCAGGTACAAAAACAGAAACTTGGAAAACCTCAGCTCTGGCAGCATCCATCGAGAGAAAGCAGAGTTAAGATTTCAGGTTCCGTAACCGGTTTTTTTGTAGGAAGCAGATTAAACTGAGATTGTGGGCCTATAATTAAGTTCATGGCTTTGCAGCACACACTTTTCAAAACATTGTTGAATAATGGACTGATGACAATTCAGCCCCTCAAACCTGCTCCACGATTCAACTAGATCATGCTTGATCTTCAAATTCAGTCCAATTTTTCCATATATCAAATCTATTGATTCTAAATCAAATATATTCAATGACTGTGATCCTTCAAACTCTTCCAGGATAGAAAATTCCAAAAATTCATCACCCTCTGAGTGAAGAAATTCCTCCTTATCGCAGCCCTAAATTGTTTCCCTCTTATTCTGTTACTGTGTCCCCTCATTCTGAACCCCTGACCAATGGAAACATCATTCCAGCATATACACTGTTGATTTATGTGAGAATTTTGCATGAGATAAACACTGATTCTTCTAAATTCTGAGAAAGCAGGCTGAGTCTCCTCAATCTCTCATGACAGGATAATTCTGCCACCCCACGAATCAACCCAAATAAAGTCTGGATTCCTTCATCGTGGAGTTTCAAGGTATAATTCTTCACCTCATTATCCAGAAACCGTTGATATGTTGAAAATAATCCAATTTTCAGAGCTCTTCTGCTAAACAAAAAGAAGAATAAGATTGGCTGGAAGATAAGACACTTTGCCAAGAAAGAAACTTTCTAATAAGAAATGCCTTTCCCATCAGCAGAGGGTTTCTGAGTGTATCAGAGATTCAGACTGTGAAAGTGACCTAGTGAGTCAATAAATTTTCAAAGCAGATGGCCAGATATGCAGTATGAGATAATGTTTGGTCCAGCTTTCAGAACAATTGTGCACTGAAGAGCAACAGGGCTTAGTGAATGTAAATCTATCCAAAAGCATTGACTGACTAAACAAATATACAAAGCTGTCTGCTAATCAACAAAAATGGCCAGGTTATTGCTGTGTCTGTATCTGCTATTAGGGTGAGTTCACAGATGGATATCAGAAGAAGTGGCAAAATGAAGAGAGCCACTAAAAGATGCAAGAAAGCACTGGGTACGTTTTTAGAACAGTTAAGAAAATGTATGTTAAACTTGAGATAAAAAGATTTACTGAGATCAAACTTGAAAACTGTAAACTTTCTTCTCACAATTTTGAAAAATATGGTAAATTGGAAAATTGCATTGGAGAATGTACAAAAAAGCCCTGCAAGGATAATATGAGAATTGAGAGAGTATAATTATCAGGAATAATCAGAAAGGCTAAGACCATTTTCTCTAGCAAGTGGAGGCTGGGCAGTAACAAAATGGAAATAGTTAAAATTGGAAAGAGGCTTGAAACAGTAGACATGAAGAACAGATTTCCACTTGTGGGGGAGACAAAACTGAGGGAGTATCAAAATATTATTTAATTATTTAAAATAAATCAGATAAGGAATTGAGGACAAACATCTTCATTCAAGAGTGGTGAGAATGTAGAAACTACCAACACATGAAATAATTGATGTGTGTAACTCAGATTTATTTAGAAGGAAGGTAGGTAAGTAGTACATGAGGAGGAAGGAATAGAAGGCTATGCTGCTGAGTCCAAGGTGAAGTTGGGTGGGAAGCAATTTCTGTGGGTTATAAATGCCAACATGCACCATTTGGGCCAAATGGCTTTTTCTGCTTGTAAATACTACGGAGTTTAAGGCCATTAGACCATAAGAAATAAGAACTGGAGTAGACTATTCAGCACCTTGAGCTGCTTCACCATTCAACAGGATCATGGCAGATCTGACATTTCTCACTTCCACTTTCCTGAGCTTTTCGCATAAATCCCAATTCCCCAACCATTCAAGAATTTGCCTATCTCGGCCTTAAATATACATAAGGACTCTGACCCTACAGCAGTGGCAAGGAGTTCCAAATTCACACAACCCTCAGGGAAGAAATTCCTCCTCATTTGTACCCCTTAGTTTTGAGAGTATGCCCTTTGGTCTTACACTCCCTCATGAGAGGAACATTCTCATAGCATTTACCCCACCAAGCTCATGAAGAATCCCATTTATTTCAATGAGATCACCTCTCATTCTTCTAAACTTTAATGAGTAGCTTAATCTTTGCTCATAACACAGCCCTTCTATATCAAGCATTATCCTCGTGAACCTTTTCCGAACTGCTTCCAATGAAATATCTTTTTTCTGAAGTAAGATGACAACATCTGCTCACAGTACTCCAGATATAGTCTCATAAGCAACTTGCAGTACAGTTGCAGTAAGATTTCCTTACTCCTTTGCTCCAACTCACTTGAAATCAGGGCCAAATGTCCATCAACTTTCCTGATTACTTGCTGCAGGTGTGCTAGCTTTCTGTGTGTTATGTACAATTACCTTCAAGTTCCTTTTGTTGCAGCTTTTCTCCATTAACATGTTCTTATGTTCTTCCTTCCAAAATGAACAAAGTCACATTTTCCCACATTATACTTCATTTGCCAACTTTTTGTCCACTTCCTTAGCCTATTAATAGCTCTCTGTAAACTGTTTGCATCATTGTCACATCCTACCTTTCCACTTATTTTTATTTTATCTGCAAATTTGGCTCCAGTGCATTTACTTGCTTCTCTAAGTCATGAATACATATCGTAAACAGTTGCATTCCCAGCATTATTCCCTATGGAACCCCACTGGTTGCAGGTGCGACCTGAAAAGAACACTTTTTCCTCCCTCATTGTTTCTTGACCATTAGCTAATTCCCTACCAATGTCAATGTACCCCTTCCAACATTATGGGCTGTTATCTTTTGACTTAAAATTTTGTGAGTTATCTTATTCAATGACTTCTGGAAGTCCAAAAACAACATGTCTACTGGTTTCCCTCTATCCACAATGGTTGAGACTCACTTGAGACCCATACTAAATTAGTCAGACATGATTTCCTTTTTATGAATCCTGGCTGTTTGATTGGATTATGATTTTCCAAACGAGCTGCTATTGCTTCTTTACTAATTGATTCAAATATTTTTCCAACAATTGATGTTAGGTTAATCAGTCAAAAGTTACCCACATTTTGCCTCCCTCCCTTTTTGAATAGGGTGACACATTGGTAGTTTTCCAATCCTCTGCTATTTCCTCAGAATTCAAGAATTTTTGGAAAATTACACCAATGCATCCACTATCTCTTTTATGATCCTAATATGCAAGCCATCAGGATCAGGGGATGTACCTGTTTTTAGCCTCATTAGTATATTCAATGCTATTTCCCTAGTGATGGTGATGGTACTGAATTCCTCACTGGTATCCTTCAGTGTAAATGGAATGTTCAAAGTATCTTCAAATGTAAAAATGACGCAAAGTATCTGTTAAACCCCTCTTGCATTTCTTTGATCCCCATAACTGTCTCCCCAAACTTCTTTTTTTATAACTACAATAGGTGGGAGAAAAAGGTTGCAATAAACATATAAGAAATTTGCAAATGGATGTGGGTAGGTTAGGTGAATTGGTGAAAATTTGGCAAATCGTTTGGTCAGAAGATATTATTGAGATTGCATCTGGAATATTGCATATGATTTTGGTCCCCTTGCTTGAGGAATGATGTAATTGCTTCAGAGGCAGTTCAGAGGAGATTCACTAGATTAACTCTGGAATTGAAAGGTCACTCTTTATGAAGAGCGACGGAGCAGTTTAAGCCTAAGTTCATAAGAATGAGAGGTGATCTAATTGAGATATACAATATGCTAAAGGGTATTTACAAAGTGTCCATAGAGTGGATGTTTCCATTTGTGGGGTAATCATGAATGAGGGGTCTTAGTTTTAGGCTAAGGAGCTGGGAAGGAATGGGGCTGTGAATCTGTGGAATTCACTACCCAGAGTCCAGTGAATGCCAGGATGCCAAATATATTTGAAAAGATAGACAGATTTTTCATTAGCAAGGAATTAAAAGGTTATTGGGAATGAGCAGGAAAGTGAAATTAAAGCAGAGATGAGATCAGCCATTATTATGTTAATGGTGGAGCAGGATCAAGGGGCTAAATTGTCTACTCCTCTTTATCCTTACATGCGGGATGGCATGGTGGCTCAGTGACTAGCATTGCTGTCACACAGCGCCAGGGACCCAGGTTCAATCCCACCCTCAGGTGACTGTCTGTGTGGAGTTTGCACATTCTCCCTATGTCTCTGTGGGTTTTCTTCCATGATCCAATGATGTGTCAGTTAGGTGAATTGGCTGTGCTAAATTGCCCATCATGTTCAGGGATGTGTCGGTCAGGTGCTTTAGTCAGGGGTAAATATAGAGTAAGGGAGTAGGTCTGGATGGGTTATTCTTCAGAGGGTTAGTGTGGGCCTTTTGGACCAGAGGGCCTGTTTTCATGCTGTAGGGGGTTCTACGATTCTATAACTCTTATTGTCAGTACTTTATTAATATGCCTCACTAGTTTGTCCTCATAATTTACTTGCTCTTTCCTCTTATCTTTTTAGTCCTTCTATGCTGGATTCTGAATTTATCCCAGTGTTTGGGGCTATTACTGACTTTTGCCTCTTTATATACATTTTCTTTCAACTTAATACTCTTCTTAACTTCCTCAATTAGCCATGGTTGGTTTATCTCTTTCTTAGAGTTTTTTCTCCTCACTGGGATTTATTTTTGTTTAGAGGTGTGAATTAGATTCTTAAATGTCTACCACTGCTTGCTGACCATCATTCCTGCTAATCTATCTGCCCAGTTCATTTTCACTAACTCTATCCTCATTTCATTGTAACTTCCTTTATTTAAGTTAAACATAACTGTGTCTGAGCCAGGTTTCTCACTGTGGAACTGAATATTAAATTCTATCATGTTATAATCATTACACTCTGGGGAATCTTTATCTCTGCAGTTATTTATTAAACCTTTCTCATTGGCCATTACCAGATCTAAGATAGCTTCCTCCCTGATTGACTTTATGACATATTGCTTCAGGAAACTATCCCTAAAGTTCTATATGAATTCATTGTCATAGCTATCATTTCAATTTGATTAATCCAATCAACATGAAGATTAAAGTTACCCATTATATGCTCTATTATTCTACGGATGCTTCTACTATTTGCTCAATTGTACCATTTCCTGCAGAGTGGCTACTGCTTGGGGGTCTGTACACTAGTCCAACCATTGTCTTCTTTTCCTTGCAGTTTTTACCCCCCACCCAAATGGACTCAACATCATCCAAGCCTCGATCATCTATCATAACTGTCTCCATTTCAGCTTTTATTAACAGTCCATTTCTCATCCGCCATTTCCATCCCTCCTGTCTTCAAAAGGTGAAATATTCTTGAATGTTAAGTTCCCAGTTTTGATCTCCTTGCAACCATGTTCCAATATTGGCTCTGAGATCATATTCATTTCCCATGGATTTGAGCTGTCAGCTTGTCTACCTTATGCACATGTTTCATGCATTAACCTAAAAAGTTTGTAAGTTTGTACTCTTACCAAATTTCCCCATACGTTTCTATTTCCTTGGTGCAATATAACATTCACACAATCTGTCCCTTCTTTCCGTTTTCTGGGAACAATCAGGCCCATTACTAACCTCCAATCCTACCTTCTCCTTTGATTTTGAAATTTTCTATGCAAGTGAAACCTTACCCAATTGTTTAGTTTGAAGCCCAATCTACACCTCTCATTAATGTGATTCTTCAGAACTCTGGTCCCATCATAGTTCCTATTCCATTAGAGTAGCTCACCCCTTCTCCAATATTGATGCCAATGCCCTAGTGGGTGGCACGGTGGCACAGTGGTTAGCACTGCTGCCTCACAGCGCCAGAGACGCGGGTTCAATTCCCACCTCAGGCGACTGAGTGTGTGGAGTTTGCACGTTCTCCCCGTGTCTGCGTGGGTTTCCTCCGGGTGCTCCGGTTTCCTCCCACAGACACATAGATGTGTAGGTCAGGTGGATTGGCCATGCTAAATTGCCCGCAGTGTTAGGTAAGGGGTAGATATAGGGGTATGGGTGGGTTGCGCTTCGGCGGGGCGGTGTGGACTTGTTGGGCCGAAGGGCCTGTTTCCACACTGTAAGTAATCTAATCTAATCAAATTTGAGCCCATACCGATTGAACCACACATTTTCCATCTTAAATTTTTTTGACACTGTGCCAATTAGCTCGAGGCCCTTTCTTCAGGAAGGGCTTATGGTCTAAACGTTGATTCTCCTGCTCCTCGAATGCTGCCTGGCCTGTGTTTTTCCAGCATCACACTTTTCAACTCTGGTCTCCAGCATCTGCAGTCCTCACTTTTTCCTATTTTCCTGTAAAGTCATCTTTATTTTGTGCTGGGGCCCCAAGCCAAGGATTCAATTTATCTCATTACAAGAACTTACAAGCATGAGCCAAAAAAAGGCCCCTCCTTTCTTCTGTACCAAATTCCCATATTGCTCTAAAATCCTAGAAATATACACTCACATGGACTGTGCCTCATTCCAGATGTAATCTCTCCTCCCTGGTTGTGTGAAGTTTACTGATAGTGTGTTTTCAACATGCCGTCTCATAAATAGAGCTGAGGTAAACTGAGGAGAAAGTGAGGACTGCAGATGCTGAAGATCAGAGTCAAAAACTGTGGTGCTGGAAAAGCAGAGCAGGTCAGGCAGCATCCTAGGAGCAGGACAGTTTACAATTCTGGCATAAGCCTTTCATCTGGAATGTGTTGGGGGGGTGGGGGGTGGGTGTTGGGGGGGGCACAAGAGGGCTGAGAGATAAATAGGAGGCAAATGTGGCTGGGCGGGAAAGGTAGCTTGGAAGGCAATAGGTGGATGCGGGGGGGGGGGGGGGGGGGGCGGGTGGTAATGGTGATAGGTCAGAGCAGAGGATGGAGCGGATTGGTGGGAAGGAAGATAGACAGGTGGGAGAAGTTCAAGAGATGTCACACACTAGATAGCATTAATAGGACAATTGGTTACGAAGCAATTCAGGAGTCTACTGAACATTAACCTTTCAAAATGAGAAAGAAAATACGAGTTCTATTCTCATGCCGCTCTAAATTCCCAGACATATCCATTCACTCAGGCAGTGCCTCATTCTATATTTATCTCTTCTACCTGATGGCGCATACCTTTTTATTTATTTACTCATGGGACATGGCATGTCACTGGCCGCCAGCATTTATTGCCCTTCCCTATTTGCCTTTGAGAAGGTGATGGTGAAATGCTTTCTTGAACTACTGCAGTCCACAATCTATACATTGACACACAATGCTCATACGAAGGGAATTTCAGGATCTTGACCCAGTGACAGTGAAAGATAGATGATATTTTTTCAAATCAGAATGGTGAGTAGCTCAGAGGGGAACTTACGGGTGGTTATGCTATCTAAGGATCTTTCCAAGCCCGCAACCACTTCCACCTGGAAGGACAAATGCAGCAGATAGATGGGAGCACCAACCACCTGCAAGTTGATATTTATTTTTGGTCAACTGTAGCAAGTAACCAATACATTGTTACTTGTACTAACAACCTTTCATGACCAATGTCTAGACCTAATTCTTGATTCACACCTTGTATATGTTCCAACAAACTGAATGAGGAGCCAATCTGAATTCATTTGCAGTGTTGCTGAATTGCTTGCTACTGCCTTCACAGATGAAGAGTTTGGATGAAGAAGTAATTCTTAGCCAACCTAACTATAGGGTGTATGAAAGAAAAATTGCAAAGGCCATTCCAAATTGTTAAGGATCTAATCAACATTCAGAATCCTCCAAGTGCTCAAAACTGAAGAGAAGGGCAACTCAGATAGAAGAAGAGATAGGCAATTACAATTGATGATTATATGAGGGAGAACTGACCATATACAATGATGTAGACAAGGTGATCAAGGGATTAAATAGGGTGGACAGTGAGGGCCTTTTTCCTCGGATGGTGATGGCTAGTATGAGGGGACATAGCTTTAAATTAACGGGTAATAGATATCGGGCAGATGTCAGAGGTCGGTTCTTTACACAGAAAGTTGACAGGGCGTGGAATGCCCTGCCTGCAACAATAATAGACTCGCCAATTTTAAGGGCATTTAAATGATCATTGGATACACATATGGATAATAATGGAATAGTGTTGGTTAGATGGGCCTCAGGTTAGTTTCACAGGTCGATGCAACATCGATGGCTGAAGGGCCTGTACTGTGCTGTATTTCTATGTCCTATGATGTGTACAAGAATGACTTGATATATAATTTCTCAGTAAGTACCAAAAATGGATGCTGATTTTTTCCAGCATAAACATCCTTAGAGAGTGAAGTTGTTTTCAAAGAACTGTCTACAAATGGCACATAAAATGATATATTTTAGATGATAAAAAAGAAGCATGAAGTTGCTGAAGATTTATGACTAAATATTGTTATGTACTGGCAGAATAGGCAATGTGAAAATAGCTGTAGTTGTGGCTCAGCCAGAAAGTATTCAAAAAAATTATTTCTGATGACTAACATATTCTGTTACTGCCTTCTTCATTCTGAAAAATTCCCCTTCAGGTAAGGCATTTTTCCAAATATAGCTTTCAACATATGAAAGCACTGTGTAAAAATGTCAGAGTCAAGGTAAGGGGTTATTCAGCTTCTTGAGCCTGTTCCGTCAAGTAGGACTCAGAAAAATAAAGTGTTAGCAGGCCGTGATGTGTTTGTTTGTTATGTTTGTTTCACAAGACTTTTTGTGCAAATACAATAAAGCCACATGATTATTTTTTGCTGCAGAATGGTCCTGTCTTGTAATTCTGTCTATGGCTGACATTTTGTTGGATTTAAATCTGTCTTTCATGTGGAGATATTTTAGAACATTAAAACATAATAGAGGCCGATAATTTACACTTGGCTCAAGTGGCATTGTAGGCTCAAAATTATGGTTAAATGTGAAATAATTTTAAGAAGAAACCTACACTGCTAACTGACGCAGCAGTGAATCTGCGCAGTTACTGCCTTTGCAGTTTGAATTCATATATCGATGGACATTGGAGTGTGTCTAGGAAAACTTAACAAGCAGCGAAAATCACAACTGATCTCGGAGGAACATGTTTGGGAGAGGTCACAACACAGAAACAGATAAGTGAATAGCTTTAAGTACAGCATTGGTGTAAATCTACACTAGTAAGTAGAGTGGGTTCTTTCTTGACAATATGTTTTTATTTGGATCTGTCTCTTGATTAAGTTTTAAAAATATAAGCTACAAGTATTAAGTTAGCTTGGAGCAGTGTTTTGTAGAGCAATATAATGATGCTATTTTCTGGGTCTGTAGATTGGAAGGAGCAAAATGGCCTTTAGTGGAGTAACACGCTATTCTTGTCTGATGTGGGAATTTCTAAAGAGTTTATGGGCTACTGAGGATTATATCTGCAATAAATGGCATTGGATGCAAATCCTGTCAGTTCGACTGGATCAGTTGGAGGCAATGATGAATTTACAAGAGGTAGGGAGTGTGATGGATGGCAGTTATAAGAAGAGAGAAAAGCCACAGATACAGTCAGGTAGATAGGTTAACTCCAAGAAAGGTAGGAGAGGTGGGAAGGTAGGACAGGAGTCTTCTGTGGCTATCCCCATTTCAAAATAAGTATGCTGTTTTGGAAAATGTATGGGATGATGGACATTCAGGGGAATGTAGCATGAACAGCCAAGTTTCCGGTATCAAGATAGACTCTAATGTAATGAGGAGTACGTCGGGTTCCAAGCGATCAATTGTGTAAGGGAACCTTCTAATCAGAGGCACAGTCAGATATTTCTGTGACCAGCAGCGAAAAATCAGAATGGTGTATTACCTCCCTGGTGTCAGGAACAAGAATGTCTCAGAGAGGGTGCAGAATGTTCTCAAAAGGGGAGAGGGACCAGCAGGAGGTCATTGTACACATTAGTACCATTGATAAAGGAAGGGAAAAGGATGAGATTCTGAAGGGAGAATATGGAAAGTTCGGCATGAATTTAGAGAGGAGGTCCTCGAGGGTAGTAATATCGGGATTATTCCTGGTGCTACGAGCCAGTGAAGGTAGGGAAAGGAGGATAGAGCAGATGAATGCATGGTAAGGGAGAGGGATTCACATTTTGGATCGTTGGAATCTCTTCTGGGGTAGAAGTGACCTGTACAAGAAGGACGGATTGCACCTAAATTGAAAGGGGACGAAGATTTGGCAGGGAGATTTGCTGTAGCTGCTGGGGAAATTTAAACTGGGAGGTGAGGTGAGGTGGGGTGGGGCGGGGGGGGGAGGTGGGCGGCGGTGAAGGGGGAGGGGGGGAGGTGGGGGGGAACTCAGGGAGATGCTGAGTAAAGAGATCATTCTAATACTGATACAGTTGAGAAAAGAAGTGAGTCAAACAGTCAGTGCAGGCAGGAACAAAGAAGAGAATGAGGTAAGACAGATAAATTAAACTGCATTTATTTCAATGCAAGCGCCTAACAGGGAAGGCAGATGAACTCAGGAAAATGGGACTGGGATATCATAGCAATTACAGAAACATAGCTCAGGGATGAACAGGACTGATAGCTTAATGTTTGAGAATACAAAGGCTATAGGAAGGATAGAAAGGGGGGGAGGCAAGACAGAAGGGGGAGTGATGTTTTTGATAAGGGATAGTATTACAGCTGTACTGAGAGAGGATATTCTTGGAAATACATCCAGGGAAGTTATTTGGGTGGAACTGAGAAATAAGAAAGGTGTGATCACCTTATTGGGATTGTATTATAGACCCCCTATTGCCAGAGGGAAGTTGAGAAACAAATTTGTAAGGAGAATTCAGTTATCTTTAAGTGTAATAGGTGGTTATGGTAGGGGATTTTAATTTTCTAAACATAGACTAGGACTGCCATAGTGATAAGGATTTAGCTGGAGAGGAATTTGTAAAGAGTGTACAAGAAAACTTTCTGAGTCAGTATTTGGATGTACCTACTAGAGAAGGTGCAAATCTTGATGTACTCTTGGGAAATGAGGCAGGATAGGTCACTGAGGTGTCAGTGAGGGAGCACTTTGGGGCCAGTGACTTTAATTCTATTAGTTTTAAAGTAGTGATGGAAAAGGATAGATCAGACCTAAAAGTTGAAGTTGTAAATTGGAGGAAGGCTAATTTTGATGGCATTAGGCAAAAACTTTCAATGCTGATTGAGGACAAATGTTTGTAGGTAAAGGGACAGCTGGAAAATGGGAAGCCTTTAGAAATGAGATGACGAGAGTCCAGAGACATTGTGTTGCTATTAGGAAGAAAGGAAAGGCTGGTAGGTCTAGGGAATGCTGAATGACTAGAGAAATTGAGGATTTGGTTAAGAAAAAGAAGGAAGCATATGTCAGGAATAGACAGGATAGATCGAGTGAATCCTTAGAGTATAAAGGCAGTAGGAGTATACTTAAGAGGGAAATCAGGAGGGCAAATAAGATTAAGGAGAATCCAAAGGGATTTTACAAATACATTAAGGACAAAAGGGTCACTAAGGAGTGAGTAGGGTCCCTCAAAGATCAGCAAGACAGCCTGTGTGTGGAGCTGCAGGAGATAGGGGAGATAGTAAATGAGTATTTTGCATCAGTGTTTTCTGTGAAGAAGGACGTGGAGATATAGAATGTGATGAAATCGATGGTGACATCTTGAAAAGTGCTGAAAATGTGTTGCTGGAAAGGCGCAGCAGGTCAGGCAGCATCCAAGGAGCAGGAGAATCAATGTTTCGGGCATGAGCCCTTCTTCAGGAAGGCCTTTCCAGCAACACATTTTCAGCTCTGATCTCCAGCATCTGCAGTCCTCACTTTCCCCTCGAAGATTTTACATCTTGAAAAGTGTCCATATTACAGAGGTGGAAGTGCTGGATGTCTTGAAATGCATAAAGGTGGATAAATCCCCAGGACCTGATCAGGTGTACCCTCAAACTCTGTGGGAAGCTAGAAAAGCCATTGGTGGGCCCCTTGCTGCGATAGTTGGATCATCAATAGTCACAGGTGAGATGTCAGAAGAAAGATGGTGAGGACAAGCCATAGACCTATAGACCGTTGAGTCTGACATTGGTGGTGGGCAAGTTGTTGGAGGGAATCCTGAGGGACAGGATATACATGTATTTGGAAAGACAAGGACTAATTAGGGATAGCCAACATGGCTTTGTACATGGGAAATCATGTCTCACAAACTTCAAAAAAGTTACAAAGAGGATCGATGAAGGCAGAGCGGTGGACATGATCTATATGGACTTCAGTGAAGCTTTCAACAAGGTTCCCCATGGGAGACTGGTAAGCAAAGTTAGATCTCATGGAATACAAGGATAACTAGCCATTTGGATACAGAACTGGCTCAAAGGTAGAAGACAGAAGGGGGTGGTGGAGAGTAGTTTTTCAGACTGGAGTGCCACAAGGATTGGTGCTGGGTCCACTACTTTTTGTCATTTATATAAATGATTTGGATATGAACATAGGATTAGATTAGAATCCCTACAGTGTGGAAACAGGCCCGAGGCAAATGACATCAAAATTGGAAGTGTAGCAGACAGCGAAGAAGGTTACCTCAGATAACAATGGGATCTTGATCAGATGGGCCAATGGGCTGATGAGTGGTAGATAGAGTTTAATTTAGATAAACACGAGGAGCTGCATTTTGGGAAAGCAAATCTTAGCAGGACTAATACACTTGATGGCAAGGTCCTAGGGAGTGTTGCTGAAGAAAGTGACCTTGGAGTGCAAGTTCATAGCTCCTTGAAAATAGAGTCACTGGTAGTTAGGATAGTGAAGAAGGCATTTGGTGTGCTTTGCTTTATTGGTCAGAGTATTAAGTACAGAAGTCGGGAGGTCATGTTGCGGCTTTACAGTACATTGGTTAGGCCACTTTTGGAATACTGCATGCAATTCTGGTCTCCTTCTTATCAGAAGGATGTTCTGAAACTTGAAAGGGTTTAAAAAGATTTACAAAGATATTGCCAGGTTGGAGGATTTGAGCTATATGGAGGGACTGAATAGGCTGGGTCTGTTTTCCCTGTACTGTCGATGGCTGAGGAGTGACCTCATAGAAGTTTAGAAAATCATGAGGGACATGGATAGAATAAGTAGACAAAGTTTTTTCCCTGGGTTGGGGGAATCCAGAAATAGAGGGCATAGGTTTAAGGTGAGAGGGGAAAGATATAAAAGAGACCTAAGGGGCAACGTTTTCACATGGAGTGTGATGCATGTATTGGAAAGAGCTGCCAGAGGAAGTGGTGGGGGCTGGTACAATTATAACATTTAGAAGGCATCTGGATGGGCATATGAATAGAAAGGGTTTAGTGAGATATGGACCAAGTGCTGGCAAATGGGACTAGGTTTGGTTGGGGTATCTGGTCGGCATGGACGAGTTGGACTGAAGGGTGTGTTTCCCTGCTGTACATCCCTTTGACACTTTGGCTGTATGTACTTCTCACTCAAATCTCCACTCAAAATTATTTGCATATCACTTCCTGTACCAACGAAGACAAGCAACATTAGAATGCAATTTTTCTTCTTAAAAAAAAACTTATAAATTTCTCTCTCACATAGCCTACAGTTAGATTGACTAAGAATTAATTATTTACCCAAACTCTCCATCTGTGACGATGGTTAACAAGCGATTTAATAACATTGCAAGTGAATTCAGATTGGCTCCTCATTCTGTTGGTTGGAACACAGACTAACAAACTAAGGTGTCAGTAAAAATATATAGGGTTAGAAATTGGTATTGAAGCAGGTAGCAATGTATGGTTACCCGCTACACGTGACCAATATTTGGTTCTGTGAACTTCAGTACAACATCAAATCTGGCAAGTACTTTCAGTAGAGCATGAGACTCTAATCTCAGGGTCATGGGTTTGAGTCCAACTGTGGGTACCAAGGCCCTCTTGTGACAGAGTGGTCACATCTTTATCCCTGCACTAGTAGGCCCAGGTTCAAGTCCCACTTGCTCCAGAGGAATGTAACAAATCTCTGAACAGGTTGATTAGAGAAATAGATAGAACAAAATAGCCAAGATCTTCAAGTCTCATGCAAGGCAGGTACCTGATGGTCTCCCAGAATGAATGATTGTACACCTGGGATAACCCAAATAAGGAATCTTTGGAATTTTCCAGGAAGTTTGAAATCCCTCGGGCAATTTCCCTTTCCGCAGAACACTCAAGAATAGTTTTTAGCTCTCAGTTAGAGGATGGTTCTGACATACTGAGCTGGATAGTTATCTAGAAGTAAACTGAAAAATCTTCATCAATGTAATTATGCAAATAATTATCACTCTCAATCATCAGAAAAGTGATGGAAGGTGTCATCAATAGTGTTCAGCAATAACCAGCTTAGTGATGCCCAGTTTGGGTTCCATCAGGGCCACTCAGCTCCTGACCTCATTACAGACTTGGTTCAAACATGGACAAAAGAGTTGGGTTGAGCTGAGTTCCAGTCATGACGTGAGAGTGACAGCTCTTGACATCAAGGCTATATTTGATTGAGAGTGGCATCAAGGAGCCCGAGCAAAATTGGAATCAATGGATGTCAGGGGCAAACTCTCCTCTGGTTGGAGTCTTACATGGCACATAGGAAGGTGGTTGTGATGGTTGGAGGTCAGTCATTTCAGCTCCAGAACATCTGTGCAGGAGTTCCTCAGGGTAGTATCCTAGATCCAACTATCTTCTATTACTTTATTAATGATCTTCCTTCCATTATTGAAGCTTGGTCAGAATTGGAGATGCTTGCTGATGATTGTACAATGTTCAGTGCCATTGATGACCTCAGCAGCAGTCCATGTTCAAATGCAGCAAGATCGAGGCAATATCCAGGCTTAGGCTGACAAACGGCAAGTAGCATTCATGTCTCATAAATGCAGGCTTATTATTATCACCAATAAGAGACAATCCAACATTGACATCTAAAGTTGTCGCCATCATTGAATTCCCCACGATCAACATCCTGGATTTACTATTGACCAGAAATTGAACTGAAGTAGCTAAATAATACTATGGCTGGAAGAGCTGGTCAGAGGCTAGGAATACTGCAGCAAATAACTCACTTCTTGAATCAGCAAAGCCTGTTCATCATCTACAAGACACAAGAAAGGGGTGCAGTGGAATATTCTCCACTTACCTGGAGGGTGCAGTTCCAACAACAATGAAGAGGCTTGACATCAGTCAGGACAAAGCAGCTCACTTGATTGGCTCCACATTCACAACTATCCACTCCCTTCACTACCGATGCCCAGTAGCAACAGTGTGTACTGTCTCCAAGGTGCACTGTAGAAATTCACTAACGGTCCTTAGACAGCGCCTTCCAAACCCACGTCCACTTCCATCTGGAAGGACAGGGGTAGCAGATACATGGGAACACTACCACCTCAAATTCCCCTCCAAGCCACTCACCATCTTGATCTGGAGATTATGATAGTTCATTCACTGTCACTGAGACAAAATCGTGGAATTCCCTCCCAACAGCATTGTAGGTCACCCACAACAGCAGTGCAAGAAGGCAGCTCACCACCACCTTCTCAAGGGCATCTAGGTATGGACAATAAATGCTGACCCAGCCAGCAATGCCCATGTCCCGTGAATGAATTAAGAGAACTGACACTGTCACACTCCCCACACCAATCACTATCCCCAATTACTCATACTGACCTCCCAATCACTCTCACTGATCCCTCAATCACTCAATCTGACTTTTTGGACATTCACAATGATGTCCAATCTCTCACACTGATTGCCACTCAACAATTGCCAGCCTACCCAGATACCAACTCCTCACCTACTGCCACCATACTACTAACACCCAAACCACCTGTCATCCTGCATCCAACCCACCTAACTGCTATCCTACTTCACCTCTGTACCTGTTTACCCACCGTACCCTTCCACTCACTTGGCTGCTCTTTGTAACTTTTCAAAGCTGCTTCCGGATATCTGAACTTATTGGAATACAGAAGTGGATGTTGTAAAAGTTGTCCACTGGCTCCTGTGCAGATTTTCTATGCTGTTCTGTCTGAGGACTCCTGCAGTCTGTTCTGAAGGATCCTCCATTGGAAGATCCTTCAGAAAGATACAAAAATACAAATAAGGAGCTGGAGTGGGCTATTCGGTCCTTTGAGCCTGCACCACCATTTTACAAAGTCAGTTCACCTGATTAAAGAGCAGTGCTCCAAAAGCTTGTGATTGGAAGATCTGGATCAACTTTAAATGAGGTTAGCAATACTGTAATAGCCAAGTGTCAGTCCAAGATACTTTCCCATCCCACAGAACTCCCACTAATCTGCTAAAATATGGACAAAACACATTCAATTTTAATTCTGTGAAATAATTCTGCTCTATTCCTGGAATTTATATTTGCCTAGATTGCAACACAAAGGGATCTCAAATCTGAAAGGGAAGATTTGCACTTCTGTGGAGCCTTTCATGACTTGATATCTATAGTCAAGGAAGTCCATTTGAAGTGTAACAAATGTACACTGTAACGAAGCAAAGCAGCTCATTGGCACACAGTGTGCTCCCAGCAGCATGGAGGTAATTGCTAACTGAAAGTTAGCACAGTTTATCTTATAGCTTGAAAGTGAAAATAAGCTATGTGGAATGAGAGACCAGAAATTGCTGACACTGACATTAAAGGCCAGATGCTATATGTGTTCCTGTGACATTTCTCAGTCTGATATTTTAAAGCAGCTGCTAACCAGTTTACTGTGAATGAATTAACACCTCTCCAATAATAAGCCAATTTTTATACAAATATATGAAAGGGAAAGAAAAAGCAGGAGTCTGCATTTATAAAATACCCCCAAAACCATTGATGCCAATTTTGCAGTTAATTGATGTTGTGTTGCTGGCGCATATAGCAATCATTTTTTTGTAAGTCCAGATCTTGAAAACTATTAATGAGACTAACGCCCAAGTAATCAAGTATGGTTCAGGGAAGGACATTGGCCTGGGCACACAATATAGTCTTCAAATTTGGTAGTTGGGACAAGATGAGACAGGATCTTATTTTAATGTCACAGGCCGCATCTGCAGAGAGAGAAACGGAATGAATGTTTATGGTCTCTGACCTTTCATCAGATAAAGACTTTCTGGAGAAAAGTAGATTTGACAAGTTGTGCAACTGTTCAACCTTTGCTAACTGTTCAGCTTTTGCTTCCAATAAAATCTTTGCTGGAACTCACGAGGTCCAGTTATACGACACTAAGGATCATGTATAAAGGGACTGAATCTGCGGTAGAGATAAACTGTTTTAAATTATCTCTGCAATCACAAAATACTTGCACCATGCTTGCAGAAATAAACCAAGCACCCTGAGTCTAAATCAGTTATCAAGCTCAAATAATTAAACACAGGTTAATTAAACTATTGAATGTTATATTTCTTGCCAATTATTTACAGGAATGAAGTTTTACATTTCTGGGGCAAGAGAATGAATTGTGTAATTATAATCAGTGATGCATCAAGTGCATGAGCTTCAAGACATTACATGAGGGGCATAATTATAAAGTAACAGGCAGGAGCTTTAGAGGGGGTTTGAAAAAAAGCCCTTTCATATAGAGAGTGGTGGGAGTCTGAATTGCTGAGGGAGGGTAGCTGAGATAGAAAACATCACAAACATTAAAAAATTACTTGGATGAACACTTGAAATGTCATAGCATTCAAGACTAGTGTGGGTAAGTGGAACTGGATAATGGTGTACTTTTGGCAATAAATGTCCCTCTTCTTTACTGTATGATTCTATGAAGGGTTATATATACACAAAGATGGATTATGGATACATTTTTAATAGTAGTGGTGATTTGTTAAAAATCACAAACGATAACCAATGTGGTGTGTGCTGTACATATGGATTTTAAACGGTATGACATAGAAGCTTTGTTAATAAGGAAGGTGAGGTTCAGTAATACGGGGAATATGGTATGAATGCAGTGAATTTGGCTAATCAACAGAAACCAAAGAATAATTATTAATATTTCCTTTTGGATAAGAGGGTAATGTCTGAAATTTCTGGAGAATATTAGAAAATTATTAGTTTAATGTTGTTACACAGATTTGTTTCTTGAATGTAACTGTATAAAAGTTCCAACTTTTTAAATAAGGAAAAAAGATAAAGTTGTACCAAAGAAGCATTGAAAATAGGAGCAGGAGCACATCTGATCTCTGCTTGCTTTGCTTGATTGGTTAAGTCTGTGTGTGGATAACAGTGAAGAGACACCATAGTAACTATAAGGAGCTGTGACTTGGAGTTGCCGGTTTTGGACTGGGGTGTACAAAGTTAAAAATCACATAACACTAGGTTATAATCCAACCACCTGATAAAGGAGCAGTACTCCAAAAGCTAGTGCTTCAAAATAAGCATGTTGGACTATAACCTGGTGTTGTGTGATTTTTAACTATAGAAGGAGCTGAGTTGTGAGCATGAGTGCAGAGATTTTATTATTGTAGAGATACTTTAAAACTCTGAGAAATAAGCTGTTGTGCACACTTAGAAGCTAGTGCCATCTCTGCCTTGTTTTGAGATTAAAAATATAAAATAGCGAGGTAAATGCAATGGCAATGATATCTGTTTTAGATATATATCCTGGGCACCTACAGAGATGCTTCAGTCAAAGAGTCATAAAGTCATACAGCATGAAAACAGACCCTTCAGCTCAACTAGTCCATACAGACTACGTTCTCAAACTTAACTAGTCTCACTTGCTTGTGTTTGGCCCAGACCTCTCCAAACCTTTCCTATACATCTACTTGTTCAAATGTCTTTTAAATGTGACCTGCATCCAATACTTCCACTGGCAGTGTATTGCACACATGAACCACTCTCTGTGTAAAAAATGCTGCCCCTCATGTTCTTTTTATAACTTTCCTCTCTCACCTTAAAAATATGCTGCCAGTTTTGAGAATCCCAAAGGGGAAAAAAACCCTTTCTGTTCACCTATTCATTGCCCCTCATGTAAATATAAAACTTTATAGGGTTAGCCCTCACCTCCCTATGTTCCAGTGAAAAGAGCCCCAGCCTGTCCAATCTACATTTATAACTCAAACCCTCCTTTTCCTGACCAATCTTTTCTGAAACATCTCCAATTTAATTCCCATGGCAGGGAAACCAGAACTGCACACAGTACTCCAGAAGAGAGCTCACCAACATCTTGCATGACCTCAACATGATATCTCAACATGTATACTCAACGTTCTGAGCAATGAAGGCAAGCGTGCGAAATGCCTTCTTAACCACAAGTCAATAAATGTACAGATACGTGAATTAAAAGGCCGTGTGAGCTTGCCCCACCATTCAATAAAATCATGGTCAATCTATTCGTATTTAGAATTCCACATTCTCACATTTCTCTGATAGCCTTAGATTCTGGTTTGGCAAGGGGATCGATCTACATCATCACTATCTTCTGTCATAGACAGTTCCAAAGTTGCATGATCTTTGAGAGAAAATAAAATCCTCTCGATCTTATCCTGTACGCCTTCTTTTTATGGTATGTAGAAATGCCTGGCACAGAATTCCATACATAGCACGTAGAACATAGAAAAATACAACGCAGTACAGGCCCTTTGGCCCTCGATGTTGCGCCGATCCAATCCCACCTAACCTACACTAGCCCACTATCCTCCATATGCCTATCCAATGCCTGTTTAAATGCCCATAAAGAGGGAGAGTCCACCACTGCTACTGGCAGGGCATTCCATGAACTCACGACTCGCTGAGTAAAGAATCTACCCCTAACATCTGTCCTATACCTACCACCCCTTAATTTAAAGCTATGCCCCCTCGTAATAGCTGACTCCATACGTGGAAAAAGGTTCTCATGGTCAACCCTATCTAAACCCCTAATCATCTTGTACACCTCTATCAAGTCACCCCTAAACTTTCTTTTCTCCAATGAAAACAGCCTCAAGTGCCTCAGCCTTTCCTCCCATACCAGGCAACATCCTGGTAAACCTCTTCTGCACCCGTTCCAGTGCCTCCACATCCTTCCTATAGTATGGTGACCAAAACTGCACACAATACTCCAGATGCGGCCGCACCAGAGTCTTATACAACTGCAACATGACCTCAGGACTCCAGAACTCAATTCCTCTACCAATAAAAGCCAGTACGCCATATGCCTTCTTCACAGCACTATTTACCTGGGTGGCAACTTTCAGAGATCTGTGTACATGGACACCAAGATCCCTCTGCTCATCCACACTACCAAGTATCCGACCATTAGCCCAGTTCCCCATCTTCTTGTTACTCTTACCAAAGTGAATCACTTCACACTTAGCTACATTGAACTCCATTTGCCACCTTTCTGCCCAGCTCTGCAGCTTATCTATATCCCACTGTAACCTGACACATCCTTCCTCACTGTCAACAACTCCACCAACTTTCGTATCAACCACAAACTTGCTCACCCAACCTTCTAGCCCCTCCTCCAGGTCATTTATAAAAATGACAAACAGCAATGGTCCCAAAACAGATCCTTGCGGAACACCACTAGTAAATGCACTCCAAGATGAACCTATACCATCAACTACTACCCTCTGTATTCTTCCAGCCAGCCAATTCCTAATCCAAACCTCCAACTCATCCTCAATGCCATACCTCCGTATTTTTTGCAGTAGCCTACCATGGGGAACCTTATCAAACGCCTTACTAAAATCCATATACACCACATCTACCGCTTTACCCTCGTCCACCTCCTTAGTCACCTTCTGAAAGAATTCAATAAGATTTGTGAGGCACGACCTGCCCTTCACAAAACCATGCTGACTATCCCTGATCACATTATGCCTATCCAGATGTTCATAAATCCTATCCCTTACAATTCTCTCTAAGACTTTGCCCACAACAGAAGTGAGACTCACTGGCTTATAGTTACTAGGGTTATCCCTACTCCCCTTCTTGAACAAGGGAACCACATTTGCTATCCTCCAGTCTTCTGGCACTATTCCTGTAGACGAGGACATAAAAATCAAGGCCAATGGCTCTGCAATCTCCTCCCTTGCTTCCCAGAGAATCCTAGGATAAATGCCATCAGGCCCAGGGGACTTATCTGTTTTGACCCTTTCCAGAATTTCCAACATCTCTTCCCTACATACCTCAAAGCCATCCATTCTAATTAATTGTGACTCAGTATTCACATCAGCAACAATGTCCTGTTCCCGAGTGAATACTGACGAAAAGTATTCGTTCAGTGTCTCCCCAATCTCTTCAGCCTCCACACGCAACTTCCCACTACTATCCTTGACTGGACCTTTTCCTACCCTAGTCATTCTTTTATTCCAGACATTCCTATAGAAAGCCTTTGGGTTTTCCCTAATCCTACCAACCAAGGACTTTTCATGTCCCCTCCTTGCTGCTCTTAACTCTCTCTTTAGATCCTTCCTGGCTATCTTATAACTCTCAATTGCCCCAATTGAACCTTCACGCCTCATCTTTACATAGGCCGCCCTCTTCCCTTTAACAAGGGATCCCAATTCCTTATTAAACCATGGCTCCCTCACATGACCCTTTCCTCCCTGCCTGACAAGTACATACTTATCAAGAACACTCAATAGTTGCTCCTTGAACAAGCTCCACATATTGATTGCGCCCTTCCCTTGAAACCTACTTTTCCAAGCCAAGCATCCTGAGTCATGCCTCACCGCATCATAATTTCCCTGCCCACAGCTATAACTCTTGCCCTGCAGTGCACACTTATCCCTCTCCATCACTAAAGTAAAAGTCACCGAATTGTGGTCACTGTCCCCAAAGTGCTCACCTATAAAATGTGCTCCACATTGTTTGGTTTCAAGGTCCCTGGTCTCCTTGTGATAGTCTAATTCCTCAGAAAGCTGATTGAGGTTTTAAAAACTTGGACAAATTGTAACAAATCAAAAAAACTGATCTGTGAGCCAGTTGTTGTGGTACACAAGGTTAAGATCATCTCCAAAATAAAATGAAGGGGAGGGAAGTTAGGAGGATATTGTTTTTCACTAGCTCTCTCTCTCTCTCTCTCTCTCTCTCTCTCTCTCTCTCTCTCTCTCTCTCATATTATATATATATATATATTACATAAATGAAAAGAAAATTTTGCAGTTGCCAAGGGATTCCAACATTTCTTACAGTTTTATTCCAGTAAACCTCATCTTATCACTGTTCCAGTTACAGAGCGAGGGCAGCTGTATTTATTTAGAAATGATAAACTGAGGGCCAGTAAGATAGATTGTGATTCAGACAATGTAGTAGGTCCCTCCATAATGCACACCCTGGCATGTTCTATCCAGGCAAAAAAAAATGCAAAAGAACATGTGTGAAATGCAGTTACAAAATTTGCATCAGTCACACAACTAGATTTGATTCCCTACAGTATGGAAATAGGCCCTACAGCCCAACAAGATCCTCTGAAGAGCAATCCACCCAGACCCGTTCCCTTACTCTATATTTATCCCTGACTAATGGACTTAACACTATGGGCAATTTAGCATGGCCAATTCATCTGACATGCACATCTTTGGATTGTGGGAGGAAGCCACAATGAAGGAAACCCATGCAGACCCGGGGAGTATGTGCAAACTCCACATAGCCAGTCACTCAAGGCGTGAATCGACCCTGGGTTCCTGGTGCTGTGAGGCAGCAGTGCTAACCACTGAGCCACCATGCTATGTTGCATTTACTGTACTGGCAATCAGTTCATATTACAAGCTGAGGATGGTTGAGCCCTAGTAGGGCTTTTCATTCAGTAATTATGATAACTAATGCAGTACATTATGATATAAATGATATGAATAAAACCAGATGATTTATTTGTGACAATAAGTAGGGATAGAGTTACCAATGAGATTTTATACATACTGAAATGATTGTATTATTGCTTCAAGTTCATCATTTACAAATGAAATGCGGTTATAATATTATTCCTACTTCTATGTAGAGCTGTATTTCAGTGTTATCAATGTGAATACCTGAGGGAAAAATGATTAGAAGGTTATGTTCACAGGAATAAAGGAAGAGGTTTAAGAAGTAATTTGTATGCAGCAAAGCCCTTTTTAACTGAATGGCCATTTCTTTGTTTTACATTCTGTGTCATTCCTTAAACATTTCAATTCCTCCAGAGAATGTGATGTGGACAATTGTGGCATCATATTCAATCTTACAGTAAATGAATAAATATTGAGTTTAAAACTTCCAAGTGCTGCACTCTTTGAAACGCTTCATGAAAACAATAACAATCAAAAAATGCTGGAGAAAATCAGCAGGTCTGGCAGGATCTGTGAAGGAAGAAACAAAGTTAACATTGAGTGCTAATCTTTAGCGGAGGAACTTGCAGTTCAGTCACAAAGTAAGGAGTTATTGGATACAGGAAAATTTGGCTGTCTGGATCCAAATTTGGCTGGCCCATAGAAAACAGAGGGTGGCAGTAGATGGAAAGCATTCAGCTGAGAGCTCAGTGACCAGTGATGTTCTGCAGGGATTTCTGCTCTTTGTGATAATTATAAATGACTTGAGTATGGAAGTGAAAGTGTGGGTTAGTAAGTTTGCCGATGACACGAAGGTTTGTGGAGTTTTGGATTGTAGGTTGCAACAGGACATTGGTAGGATGCAAAGCTAGGCTGAGAAGTGGCAGATGGAGTTCAACCTGGAAAAGCGTGAAATTATTCATTTTCGAAGGCTGAATTTGAATGCAGATTACAAGGTTAGAGGCAGGATTCTTGACAATGTGGAGGAAGAGAGGGATCTTGGGATCCATTTCCATAGATCCCTCAAAGTTGCCACTCAAGTTGATAGGATTGTTAAGAAGGCGTATGGTTTGTTGGCTTTCATTAGCAGGGGAATTGAGTTTAAAAGCTGCAAGGTTATGCTGCAGTTCAATAAAGTCCTGGTTAGACTACACTTAGAATATTGCATTCAGTTCTTGTTGCCTCATTACAGAAAGGATGTGGAAGCTTTAGAGAGGGTGGAGAGGAGATTTACCAGGATGCTGCCTGGACTGGAGGGCATGTCTTATGAAGAAAGGTTGAGGGAGCTAGTTTTTTTCTCATTGAAGCGAAGAGGGATGAGACGTGACTTGATGTAGGTGTACAATATGATGAGATGCATAGAGTGGATAGCCAGAGACTTTTTCCTAGGGTGGAAGTGGCTATCACGAGGGGGCATTACTTTAAGATGATTGGAGGAAGGTTTGGGGAGATGTCAGAGGTAGGTTCTTTACACAGAGTGGTGGGTGCGTGGAATGAACTACCTGCAGTGGCAGTAGAGTCAGATACATTAGGGACATTTAAACAACTCTTGGATAGACACATGGATGATAGTAAAATGTAGAGTATGTAGGTTTGATCTTAGAATAGGATAAAAGATAGGCACAACATCAAGGGCCAAAGGACTGGTACTGCACTGTACTGTTCTATGTTCTATATTCTTTTCTCTCAGAAGGTGTTCTCTTTGGTTTTAGATGATGGGTAGACCTCTGTGTTGAAGTCGAATGGCTTTGATTCTATTCCTGATGGTGTGAAGGCTGAAAGTCTCTTTAGATTGGAGGCTCTTTCATCTCCTGGATTTCCTTCACAGAGGGCAGCAGTCTTGTTGACTTAGACGATTTCCCTTTTTTTTGCAGTATCCCATATCTCTGAATCAGGCAACTCCTTTTTGCCTGTGTCCTGCATCTTTGGGCATTGGTTATTCTTTTTCAGTACTGGCTTAGAGTTGCAGACACCACATTGTCAATCTATGTCTGCTGTATATTTATGCAGGAGTACATCTGTGCACTATTTCAAATTGTTGTTTAGAGTCAAGGTTTTCATTTGCTGTCCATGTTTGCACTACTTGTGGAACCACTGTTCTTCAGTTGTATTATTTTAGGATTACTTCTTGCTTGACACAATATTTGTTACAGGTACTGAGGATTTGTCCTGGAAAGATTAGAAAATGAAAATTTTCATCTGAATGTGCATCCTCCAACTTCCCTCAGCAGACCTGAATCTGTCAGGACTATTTTTTCTGCAAACTATTTTGCACTCTGAATTTTGTTAGTTAAAGATTTATCAAGGAGCTCAATTGGGGTGCACTGCTCAATAGCGACCTTCTCATTTGTCTTTCAATACAAGTTTAATTGATTTTTGCAATGTGAACTCTCTTCACTGTTGACAGCAGTGAGAAACATTTCTGCCAATCCAATACAGTCTGAGGTTTCAATCTTGTTTACAGTGTGGAATATATTTTGTACACCAAAATAGCTTATCTCAATGGATTCTATCTTCTGTGTGTGGCTTCTGCCATGAGTCTGGGGAAGCATATGAATTCTTCTACCAGTTGTCCTTTGACCAGTTACTAAATGATGACTGTTCCATAACTGAATATTGCTTTCTCTCTTGTTCCATGACTGGCTGTTCCCTTGTCAGTTATTTCTGATCTTTTTTGATTAGTTTGATTCCTTCCACCATTTGAAAAAAAGTGCATATAATCATCCACAAGTCTGAGAACTTTTGATTGTGAAGTATATACTGAGAACTACTCAGCTTGTTTGGGAGAGTTGTTTGTCACATGCCTTTAATCTGAAGTACTAGGCCTCCTGGACCATGTTGTTGGCTGCAGACACAATTTCTTCATGCATGTTACACTATCTGATGATATTTTGACATTCATCCCAAACTGAGCTTCAAATAACTGTGACATCCATTGACATAAATATTTTTATTCCAAAAATCTGGGTCTGGATCATATCTCTTTCTTAGGATTTCCATTGGCTTTTCTTTTTCTCTTGTCTGTTCTATCTCACAAATTTCTTTTCATAACTTGTGATTTGACTTCTGTTGCTCTTTGTATCCTATTTGACACATTTTCTAAACATAACCCATTAGTTAACAGATAAGCACTGTTTTAATTGCTGGACATGACACATGTGGATTGATGTGTTTTGCTTCTAAACTGACCATCTGGTGGGTTTCTCAAGAGCCAAATTTTCTTTTGACTGTAATATGTCTGATAAAGACTCAGCTGTAATTCCAACAACAAGTCTATCTTTGTGAATTCTGACTTTAATTCTCCATTTTTCCGCCAACCTGTAGAGAACATAAGTTGATTTGTTTATGGATCCCGTGGATGCTGAAATCTTCTATTAAATCTTGCTCATTGAAGATTTGTAGTTGTTAAAAAGTGAAAACAATTGTAAAAGCATTCTATATTTTATAAAAAGTATCTATTACTTCCATTACACCAGTATGAATTACAATGTCATGAGATTCATTGCTATTTAAGTATATCAGCATATTAATTTGTTCAGCTTTTGATTTAGTATCTAATTTGGAAGTATTTCCCTATCTTAAGAGCTATATTTTCATGATGTCAAATTCTGCATTCTATTTAACCCATTTCTGAAATTAAATCCTTCTGGTGACATTATTTCTGCTGCCATATCTCCCTTGCTTGATTATTTATTTTCCGAGCTTCAAGGCTTTTTAAGTTGCAGTATAGTTATGCTGCTGCTGTCTATCTCTGTACTGGAGGGTTGTCTTAAATTTCTACAATTAGTGTGGAGATGTCTTGCCTTCTGTAAGAAAAATGGAAAATTCCCTTGCTATCTGAAGAGAATTGATGACTTGCATGTCTTGTGGATTGCCTGGATGATTTTCATCAATTGTGGCTTTAATAAATGATTTCCATTTCCTAACATCTTTACAGAATGAGTTCCTTTTTTTAGTTAATATTTTCCTCAAATTCTGATGGTCTGCAGTTTGAATAAATACTTCCTGCTACAATCGTCTTCTGACTTCCTTCTAAAAGAAAGAGAGGCTGGATCAGTTAGAACTATATTCACTGCAGAATAGGGAAACTGCTCATTCAAAGGTACCTAATTCTCACAGGGGTGGATAGGGCAAACACATGAGGGATTCCTGAACACTAGAGAATCTAGAACCAGAGATCACAGATTAAGGATACCGGCTCAGCCATTTAGAATTGAGTTAAGCAGAAATATTTCTCCACTTTTGAGCAGTGAGCCTGTGGAATTTTCTGTTGCAGAAAGCAGCTGACTCCAAAACATTGAATGTTTTCAAGAAAGAGTTATCTATAGTTCTCAGGACTGAAACAATTAAAGGGTATGGCTCGAAGGTAGGAACATTGTTGGATGATCCGTCATGATCATACTGAATGAAGGATCAGGCTTGAACAGCTGAATGGACCACACCTGCTCCTGTTTTCTATGTTTCTTCCAGTAGTATTTGTCTATTAGGCTTTTAAAATATCTATTCATTATTTCAATAAGTCTGCATTTTTAAATAGACCACCAGGTTTTTAACATGATTCACAATATCTCTGATGTTTATTCATTCTCAGAGCCCACTTCTACATACCATTGTGTCCCGATATAATCTGAAGCAAACTTGGAGGGACTAAAGCGTCATCTCCAGAGAACGCCTAATTCTCCTGCTGCTGAGCATCTGTAGCCAGGTTGGAAATGGTTTTACATTGACCGTAACTTCTGCCTTGTTGCATCTTGCCATGGAGCTTCCCTCCTGGAGGGTTTGTAGATGTTCAGCTCTTCTAGATGCTGATTGTTTGCACAAGCAGGATTCTTAAAAGTTTTATCTTTACAGTCTTCAGGCCTTTCACACTGTAGGGCAATTGTCTGTACCTCTCACTAGCATGTTTTGAGCTGAATCTTCATCACTGCTCATCATGTTATATGAGCTGTCCAGTACACTTGCTGTCATCATCCTTTCTCCTGATTCTATAAGGTGTGCTTGGTCTAATGTGGTAGATGAAAGCCACCACGTAGTCTAGTGAGAAGAGGCTGGTACTCTAGACCCTATATAAGGTATAATTTATTCCATGATTGCAACTAGGTATAAGTTATACTGGCATGATAGACATTGTTACAAAGATTCTGAATCTTACTCACTCAAGATTCAAAACTGTTCTTGCACCAAGCCTACACATCGTAATAGTGGATGGTGCTCAAGACACATCTTTCAGACCCTTACATCTTTAATATTCTACTCCAGGATATCCCAGATGGCGTCCTATTTCAAGGACCGCAATTTTCTCTCCCACATGATCAACAACACCCACCAGCGCATCTTCTCCATAACCTGCACCTCTGGCCTCAAACCCCACTGCCCTGTGGCTGACCACTTCAAATCTTCCCTTCCACTCCTCCAAGGACATGCAAGCTTTGGGCCGCCTCCACTGCCAAATCCAAGCCTCCTGACAACTGGAGGAAGAATGCCTCGTCTTCTGCCTTGGGACCCTTCAACCACACAGCATCACATTGACTTCACTAGGCTCCTAAACTCCCCTCCCACTCATCCCAGATTCAACCCTCCAACTCAGCACCACCCTCTTGAACTCTCCTACCTGTTCATCTTCCTACCTAGCTATCTGCTTCACCCACCGCTCCAATGTCTCATTATCATCGCCCACATACATCTACCTGTTGCCTTCCCAGCTTTCTTCCCCCACCCCTACCCCCACCCTCCTATTTATCTCTAAGCCCCCTTCCTCACACACACTCACCCACCTCCCACATGCCTGAAATGTCAACTCACCTGCTCTTCAGATGCTGCCTGATCTGTTGTGATTTTCAAGCACTATGCTTTTCGACTCTGATCTCCAACATGTGCAGTCCTCACTTGCTCCTGATAGAACAGTACTGTATCCAGGAAGTATTGCATCATAGTCATAGTCATAGATATGTACAGCACTTGTCCATGCCGATCAGATATCGCAACCTAATCTAGTCCCATTTGCCAGCACTTGGCCCATATCCCTCTAAGCCCTTCCTATTCATCTACCCAACCAGATGCCTTTTAAATAATGCAATTCTACCAGCCTCCACCTCTTCCTCTGGCAGCTCAATCCATACATATACCACCCTCTGCGTGAAAACGTTGCCCCTTAGGTCCCTTCTATATCTTTCCCCTCTCACCCTAAACCTATGCCTTCCAGTTCTGGATTCCCCCACTCCAGGGAAAAGATTAGATTACTTAGTGGAAACAGGCCCTTCGGCCCAACAAGTCCACACCGACCCGCAACCCACCCAGACCCATTCCCCTACACCTAACACTACAGGCAATTTAGCATGGCCAATTTACCTAACCTGCACATTTTTGGATTGTGGGAGGAAACTGAAGCACCCAGAGGAAACCCACGCAGAAACGGGGAGAATGTGCAAACTCCACACACAGTCGCCTGAGGCAGGAATTGAACCCAGGTCTTTGGCGCTGTGAGGCAGCAGTGCTAACCACTGTGCCACCGTGCCACCCAATACCCAAAGACTTTGGCTATTTATCCTATCCATGCTCCTCATGATTTTATAAACCTGTATGAGGGTTTTGGGTGAGATGTTATGCTCTCATGGGTGGACGTAAAGCATGTCACTATTTGTGGAAAGGCAGGAGAGTTCTTGCAATGTGTTGGTCAATATTAATCCTTCAATCAGCTTCACTAAAGCAGATAATCTGGTAAATGTTGCATCACTGTCAGTGGGATCTTGCTGTGTACAAATTGGATGCCGTGTGTCTTACACGACTGTTTGAAAGGTTCTGGCATAAATTGCCTTTGTCAATAATTTTATAAATTTTAGTTTATGTACATTAAGTGATCAGATTGAGTGGAAAATCTAGATTATTGGAGTAAGGAAGAGGAGAGATAAGAACTTGTCATCCACGAACAGGGAATAAAGTATAAAGTGGTTAATAACTATTTAAGCAAAATGCTTCTGAAAATTTGGCTTGATCCTGGGTCTAGTCCAGCCTAATCTATTCTACAACAGAATAAGCTTTGTATTTGAGGAAAGCTGAGGACAAGGGGATAAGCTAACTGACTTCTTGTTGTGGTACCAGCTTGCTGTTGTGCCTTTAAGCTTTTTCTAATTCCTCCTTGCCACTTTTACTGCCCTTTAAACAGCTGCGAGGAGACATTATAAAATGGTTCAGCTTCATTTAACAAATTACCACAGTTCCTTTTTTTGTCCCCCAGAGAGATCTTGTTCACTTCTTCTAATCTGGAATCATATTCTCCTACAAATTAGTTTTCCTTGCCTATCTCAATGATGGCATATCCATTCGATAGCTTTTGTTTCTCTCTCTCTACAATTCTGTAACATTGTCCTGCTTTTCAGTTATACCATCATAAAAGTACATATTTTTAATGTACATATTCTCTTTCATGAGGTATGATCACCATTGGCAGAGCCAATATTTGTTGTCCACCTCTTGAATTGAGTTCAAGGTCAGACTGGGTGAGGCTGGCAGATTTCCTTTCCTAAAGGAATCTATGAAGCAGATGGATTTTTGGAACAAACATGATGGCTCCACAGTCATAATTACACAACCAATTTTCAATTCCAGATTTATGAATTGAATTTAAATTACCCCAATCAACATGGTGAGATTTGAACACATTTTCCCAAAATATTAACTGGGCCTTTGTATTCTTATTGCATTGGTATTACACATATGTCACTGTCTCTCCATGTTTTTAATGCTATAAATGGTTTAGACCCTCTTAGAAAAGCACTCCTGTCTCTTATTTATTTACTGTAAGTTATTGTACTTACAGCCTTCAAATCTAGGCGCATACACTCTGAATTCACCATCACTTCTGTTTAATTCTCTTCTCCATTAATATATAATTTTAATATTTTAGAGTCATAGAGATGTACAACATGGAAACAGACCCTTCGGTCCAATCTGTCCACGCCGACCAGATATCCCAATCCAATCTAATCCCACCTGCCAGCACCTGGCCCATATCCCTCCAAACTCTCCCTATTCATATAGCCATCCAAATGCCTCTTAAATGTTGCAATTGTACCAGCCTCTGCCACATCCTCTGGCAGCTCATTCCATACACATACCACACTCTGCATGAAAAAGTTGCCCCTTAGGTGTCTTTTATATCTTTCCCCTCTCACCCTAAACCAATGCCCTCTAGTTCTGGACTCCCCGACCCCAGGGAAAAGACTTTGTCTATTTACCCTATCCATGCCCCTCATAATTTTTTAAACCTCTATAAGGTCACCCCTCAACCTCCGATGCTCCAGGAAAACAGCCCCAGCTTGCTCAGCCTCTCCCTATTGCTCAAATCCTCCAACCCTGGCAACATCCTTGTAAATCTTTTCGGAAACCCTTTCAAGTTTCACAACATCTTTCCAATAGGAAGGAGACCAAAATTGCATGCAATATTCCAACAGTGTCCTAACCAATGTCCTGTACAGCGACAACATGACCTCCCAACTGCTGTACTCAATACTCTGACCAAAAAAGGAAAGCATAACAAATGCTTTTGTCACTATCCTATCTACCTACGACTCCACTTTCAAGGAGCTATGAATCTGCACTCCAAGGTCTCTTTGTTCAGCAACACTCCCTAGGACCTTACCATTAAATGTATAAGTCCTGCTAAGATTTGCTTTCACAAAATGCAGCACCTCGCATTTATCTGAATTAAACTCCATCTGCCACTTCTCAGCCCATTGGCCCATCTGGTCCAGATTCTGTTGTAATCTGAGGTAACCCTCTTCACTGTCCATTACACCTCCAATTTTAGTGTCACCACCCTCTGTCTTCCTCCTTTGAGCCAGTTCTGTATCCAAATGGCTATTTCTCCCTTTGTTCCATGAGATCTAACCTTGCTAATCAGTCTCCCATGGGGAACCTTGTCGAACGCCTTACTGAAGTCCATATAGATCACAATACTGCTCTGCCCTCATCAATCCTCTTTGTTACTTATTCAAAAAACTCAATCAAGTTTGTGAGACATGATTTCCCACGCACAAAGCCATGTTGACTACCCCAAATCACTCCTTGCCTTTCCAAATACATGTACGTCCTGCCCCTCAGGATTCCCTCCAACAACTTGCCCACCACTGAGGTTGGGCTCACCAGTCTATAGTTCCCTGGCTTGTCTTTATAGCCCTTCTTAAACAGTGGCACCAGGTTTGCCAGCCTCCAGTCTTTCGACACCTCACCTGTGACTATCAATGATACAAATATCTCAGCAAGAGGCCCAGCAATCACTTCTCTAGCTTCCCACAGAGTTCTCGGGTACACCTGATCAGGTCCTCGGGATTTATCCACCTTTAACTGTTTCAAGACATCCAGCACTTCCTCCTCTGTAATCTGGATATTTTGCAAAATGTCACCATCTATTTCCCTACAGTCTATATCTTCCATATCCTTTTCCACAGTAAATACTGATGCAAAATATTCATTTAGTATCTCCCCCATTTTCTGTGGCTCCACACAAAGGCTGCCTTGCTGATCTTTGAGGGGTCCTATTCTCTCTTTGTCTTTTGTCAAGTTACCCTTTTGTTACCCTTTTGTCTTTAATATATTTATAAAAACCCTTTGGATTCTCCTTAATTCAATTTGCCGAAGCTATCTCATGTCCCCTTTTTGCCCTCCTGATTTCCCTCTTAAGTATACTCCTACTTCCTTTATACTCTTCTAAGGATTCACTCGATCTATCCTGTCTATACCTGACATATGCTTCCATCTTTTTCTAAACTAAACCCTCAATTTCTTTAGTCATCCAGCATTCCCTATACCTACCAGCCTTCCCATTCACCCTGACAGGAATATACTTTCTCTGGATTCTTGTTATCTCATTTCTGAAGGCTTCCCATTTCCCAGCCGTCCTTTTACCTGCCAACATCTGCCTCCAATCGGCTTTAGAAAGTTCTTGCTAATACCGTCAAAATTGGTCTTTCTCCAATTTAGAACTTCAACTTTTAGATCTGGTCTATCCTTTTCCATCACGATTTTAAAATGAATAGAATTATGGTCGCTGGCCCCAAAGTGCTCCCCCACTGACACCTCAGTCACCTGCCCTGCTTTAGTTCCCAAGAGTAGGTTAAGTTTTGCACCTTCTCTGGTAGGTACTGAATCAGAAAATTGTCTTGTACGCACATAAGAAATTCCTCTCCATCTAAACTTTTAACACTATGGCAGTCCCAGTCTATGTTTGGAAAGTTAAAATCCCCTACTATAACTACCCTCTTATTCTTACAGATAGCTGAGATCTCCTTACAAATTTGTTTCTCAGTTTCCCTCTGACTATTAGGGGGTCTATAATACAATCCCAATAAGGTGATCATCCCTTTCTTATTTCTTAGTTCCACCCAAATGACATCCCTGGATGTATTTCCGGGAATATCCTCCCTCAGAACAGCTGTAATGCTATCCCTTATCAAAAATGCCACTCTCCCTCCTCTCTTGCCTCCCTTTCTATCCTTCCTGCAGCATTTGTATCCTGGAACATTAAGCTGCCAGTCCTGCCCATCCCTGAGCCATGTTTCTGTAATTGCTATGATATCCCAGTCCCATGTTCCTAACCATGTCCTGAGTTCATCTGCCTTCCCTGTTAGGCCCCTTGCATTGAAATAAATGCGGTTTAATTTATTAGTCCTACCTTGTCCCTGCCTGCCCTGACTGTTTGATTCACTTCTGTTCTCAACTGTACCAGTCTCAGATTGATCTCTTTCCTCACTATCTCCCTGGGTCCCACCCCCTCCACCTTGCTCATTTAAATCGTCCCAAGCAGTTCTAGCGAATTTCCCTGCCAGTATATTAGTCCACTTCCAATTTCGGTGCAATTCATCCTTCTTGTACAAGTCACTTCTACCCCAAAAGAGATTCCAATGATCCAATAATGTGAATCCTTCTCCCATATACCAGCACCTCAGCCATGCATTCATTTACTCTCTCCTCCTATTCCTGCCCTCACTAGCTCGTCACACTGGGTGTAATCCAGATATTACTACCCTTGAGGACCTCCTTCTTAAATTTTTGCCTAACTCTCTGTAATCTCCCTTCAGAATCTCAACCTTTTCCCTTCTTATATCATTGGTTCTGATTTGGACAGTGACGTCTTGCTGGCCCCTCTCCCCCGTGAGAACATTCTGCACCGTCTCTGAGACATACTTGATCCTGGCACCAGGGAAACAATACACCATTCTGCTTTTTCTCTGCTGGTCACAGAAACGTCTGTCTGTACCTCGGACTCCAGAATCCCCTAACACGATTGATCTCTTGGAAGCCGACGTACCCCTTGTTGCATTAGAGCCAGTCTCAATATCAGAAACTTGGCTGTTCGTGTTACGTTCCCTTAAGAATCCATCACCCCCTATATTTTCCAAAACAGCATACCTGTTTAAAATGGGTATATCCACAAAAGACCCCTGCCCTAGGTGCCGACCTCTCATACTCTTCCTGGAGTTAACGCATCCATGTGACTGTATCTGAGACTTTCCCCCCTTCCTATAACTGCCATCCATCATATACTGTTGATGTTGCCAATTCCTCATCGCTTCTATCTGTCTCTCCAACTGATCCACTTGATCTGATAAGATTCACATCCAACAGCATTTATGGCAGATATAATCCGCAGTAACCCTTAAACTCTCTTTAAACTCCCACATCTGACAAAAAGTACATATCACTGCAAAGGCTATTTTTGCTCTTTCACAATCTACAGACCCAGAAAATAACACCATCTTATTCCTCTACACAACACTGCACCAGGTTAAATTAATAGCTATGGCTTATGTTTTAAGTTTACATATAATCAAGAAAGAACCCACTGTACTCACTAACACAGACTTTCTCTTGGACAGACTTAAAACAACAATTAACTTATCTGATTCTGTGTTGTGAACTTTGCCTAAACTGGTTCCTCCAAGATTAGTTGTGAAGTTCACTGTTTGTTAATTTTCCAGATGCACTCCGATGTCCAGCAACACATGAATTCAAAAACAGCAAAGGCAGTAACTGTGCAGGTTCTCTCTCTCTCTCTCCTGCACTGTCCTCACCATGTGCTTCCTTTGTCTGCTCTTCTCCCTTTTAAAACTGCTGGTGTTTTAACTTTTTTTTCCAAATTTGAGATTTGGGATGTCAATGTATTGAACTCCCACTAGGTTTAAATCAAATAAAATTTACTGTTACTTATTCAGCTTCTTATTCATTTCTGTAGACAAATTGTCCTGTTGAATTCCACTTGCCTAAGATCCAAGTGACAAAGGAAGGTACAATGGTTAAGAGGTAGAGTATAGGAAGGGAGGCTTGGGAGTAGGACGAAAGCATCAGAGTGGGTCTGAGAGCATGCAAGTCAGAGCAGAGACACGAGGCCTCAGATGATAACATAGAGCTGGACATGACTGCGGAGATAAAAAGTGGAAAAATTGAATAAGACCAGTAATCAGTAAAAGTTATGGCACTTGCTCCTGATGTGCCAAATGTGAGAGTGGTGACTGAAAAAGCTTGTTGTGTTTGGGGTGATAGGTGCTTTCTTTTCAGAAAGGCACCAGTCATTGAGGAACTTGAAGTTGATCCTCTTCACTGAAGAATTCCATAACAAACGTATCATGGAATGCCTAGAGTGTGAAAAGAGGCCATTCTGCCCATCAAATCTGCACTGACAGTCCGAAGGGCATTCTACCTAGACTCAGTCCCTATCCCATCCCTGGAATCCCACATTTATCATGGCTAATTCACTTAGCATACATATGGACACTATGGACAATATAGCATGGTCAACTCATCTAACCTGCATTTCTTTGGACTGTTAGAAGAAACCAGAGCACACGGTAGAAACTCATGCAGGATAAAGGGAGAATGTGCAAACTCCACACTATCACCCAGGGGTGGAATCAACCTAGATCCCTGACACTGTGAGGCAGCAGTGTTAACCACTGTGCCACTGCCCAAGTAAGATATAGCATCTAAACACAGATCTCTAAGATTCCATTGCCTTGTAAGTCATCCAGAGATGCTGCTGTGGAGGTTCATATCAAAGTTACACTTGTTGTCATAGCAATACAAGTCAGTTACATGCAGGCTGAAGCTATTGCCATTCTGAATGTGGTTAATGGTGCTTCAAAAGGGGTGTGTAGGCACCCACAGCAATCAGTCTGCCTTCCAACAGATAGCTAGGATTGTGGTGGGGCTGTCTCTGATATCTAGCCATGATAGCCCCATGGAACATGATGCTCTGCGCTCCTGTCACTGGGTGACTGCATTCATGCTGCCATGAGTCACACTTCCCCAGTGAGCTTGTTAGACAACCAACTCAGGCTGGTGCAGTCCAGAGCTAAGCTGTCTAGGCCCAGGGCTTCTTGAGGAAGGCCAGCCTCAGGTTCCGCACTGGCAATCAGCAGCCTTCCAACAGCCATTGCTTCAGCAACTGGAGTCTCAGTGTGTGGAAGCATGAGCATGGAAAATGGAAAGTGGCAGCTGAAAGACAGATATAAAGAAATACATTATGCTGATTAGCTGACTTTGCTATGGAAAACTGGATTTTTTTGGATAACTGGACAAGAATGGTTATTTTGTGAGTAGTTCTTTTCTTTCTGTGTTGTGATGTAGAGAGGGCACAGATTATCATTGAGATATGGATGGGAAGCTGTGTGTGTAGTTTACAATTGGGATTTGTGTGATGTCAAAGAATCACAGAATCGCAGAAATTTACAGCACAGAAAGAGACCATTCATCTCATCCTGTCTGTGCCATCCAAAAAATACGTGCTATTAGTCCTGATCCCATTTCCTAGCTTTTGGTTCATGGCCAATTCAAGTATAGACTAAATACTATCCACCCCCTCAATGATAAATTATTGTCAACACTTCGCCAATTTTCTGCCGATTATTTAAAATCCATTGCTTCTGATTACTGATCATAAGGCTACAAGATATTGGAGTAGAGTCGGCCATTCGGCCCATTGAGTTGCTCTGTCATTCAATCATGGCTTATATGTTTCTCAACACCATTATCCTCCCTTCTCCCCATAACCTTTGATTCCCTTATTAATCAAGAACCTATCTATTTCTGTCTTAATTACACTCAATGATTTGACCTCCACAGATGTCGACAGAAAGTAGTTCCACAGATTAACCACTCTCTGTCTGAAAAAAATTGTCCTCTAAAGAGTAATTCCTTAATTTCAAGGCTGTGCCCTTGGTTTCTAGTTTCTTCTACTAGTCGAAACATCTTCTCCACCTCGACAATATCCAAGCCTCTCCTAATTCTGTAAGTTTCAATGAGATTCCCCCTTATCCTTCTAAACTCCATCAAGTACAGACCAAGAGTCTTCAAATACTCCTTATATGACAAGCCCTTCACCCCAGGGTTCTTGTGAGCCTTCTTTGGATGTTCTGTAAAACAGTACACTCTTCTTTTGATACAGTACCCAAAACTGCTCTCAATATTCCAATTGTAGTCTGACCAGAACCTCATATAGCCTCAGTTGTATATCTCTGCTCTTGTATTCTCATCCTGGAAATAAATGCTAACCTTGTATTTGCCTTCCTAACTTCCAACTGTACCTGCATGTTAATCATAAAAGAATCCTAACCTGGGACTCCTTAGTCCCTTTGTGCTTCAATTATGAACTTTTTGCCATTTAGAAAATAATTTATGCCTCTATTCTTCCTACTAAAGTGCATATCTTCACACTTTCCCACACTATTCCATCTACCACTTCTTTACACCCTTTCCTAATCTGTCCAAGTCCTTCTGCAGCCTTCCTGCTTCCTCAACACTCCCTGCCCCTCCACCTATCTTTGTGTAATCTGCAAATTTAACAATAATGCTTTGAGTTCTTTTCATCCAGATTCTTAATGTACGTGAATAATTGTGGTCCGAACACCGATATCTGCAGAACTCCACTAGTCACTGGCTGCCACCCTGAAAAAGACCCCTTTATCTTCACTCTCTGCTTTCTGCCAGTAAACCCAATCCTCTATCCACACCCCTAACTCCATGGACTCTTGTGTTATTTTACAACCTCCTTTGTGGTACCTTGTCAAAGGTCTTCTGGAAATCCACTGTTTCTCCTTTGTCTAACTTGCTCATTACCTCCTCAAAGAATTCCAACAGATTTAGATTAGATTACATTCCATTACAGTGTGGAAACAGGCCCTTTGGCCCAACAAGTCCACACTGACCCGCCGAAGCGTAACCCACCCATACCCTGACAATTACCCCTTACCTAACACTACGGGCGATTTAACATGGCCAATTCACCTGACCTGCACATCTTTGGACTGTGGGAGGAAACCGGAGCACCCGGAGGAAACCCATACAGACACGGGGAGAATGTGCAAACTCCACACAGTCAGTCGCCTGAGGCGGGAATTGAACCCGGGTCTCTGGCGCTGTGAGACAGCAGTGCTAACCACTGTGCCACCGTGCTGCCCATTTGTCAGGCATGATTCCACTTGACTAAACCATGCTGACTCAGCATGGTTTACTTGGCACTTCCAGGTACTTTGCAATCTCATCCTTGATGTTGGATTTCAAAATCTTATCAAGGCTCAAGATTAGGCTAACCAGCCTATAGTTTCCTGTCTTCTGCCTCTCTCCTTTCTTAACAGAGTGTTACATTAATTATTTTCAAATCTTGTGGGATCCTCTCAGTGATTCCTGAAAGATCGCCACCAATACCTCCACAATCTTCTTCAGAACTCAGGGGTGACCTCTATCCTAAGGAAAATAAGTATTCCTTTGCAATCAACCTAGTCCAACTTTATGACCCTTGATTAACTCTCCCCTGATTATCCTCTGTTCCAAGAATACAGCCCCATTCTATCCAATCTTCCCTCATCACTAAAATTGTCCAACTCTGCCAGTATGTGTGTAATTGTCCTCTCACCTTCTCTCCAATGTGATTATATCAGATCTCTGACTAGAACTGTGAGCTGTACTCTAGGCCGAACAAGTGTTTTATAGAGTTCTAGCTGAACGTTCCTTCCATTATATCAGACAATAAAAACAAATATCCTATGTACTCCCTTAGCTACTTTGTCTACCTGTCCTGCTACCCTCTGAGAGCTGTGAAAGGATTGTCAAAAAGACCAAGCAAGGAATCTAATACTGAGCCCAGTGAAAAACCACTGGAAATGGTGTTCCAGTCAGAAAAAAACACTTGTCAACTACTACCCTTGCTTGCTGCTACTGAGATAATACTGGATTCAAGTGTCATTCACCTCTGCATCCATGGGCTTTATTTATTCAAAGGGTTTAATTTTCCACTAAAGAGAATGCATCTGGCATCATTGTCATCCTTTAAAAATCCTCCAAATACCAACAGTTCTTGAGACAAAGAAGAAGAGAATTGACTGTTACAAGGATACCAGCCATCACCAGAATGGTGTGCAATCATAGTTGCATACTTATAAAATTCAGCATTTGCAACTGTGGTAAATCTCTCCATAAAGAGGCAGATCCCACAAAACCCAAAGGCGGGTATGTGCAGTCAGTGTCAACATCAGTCATGGGTACCTCCCACCTGCTTCTAAGAGACAATGCTGTAAAATTCCTTTGTCGAGCATAAAGAGTTTCTATCACCTAAATAACATAACTGTGGATGGTGAAATTAGACATAATGTCTACTCCAGAGAGGAAAGATCAGGGCCACAGTCACCTTCAAAGCCACATTCAACACAACCCATGCCCTGCTCTAGGAAATGAGGTCTGCTGTAAAGAGATAACATTTGGTTTAAGGGATAAATAGGAGAAGCACTCCCTGAAAACCAAGTAGATAAATAGTCACAAGCTTCTATATACTTCCTGCAAGTGGTCTTAATGTTCTCGCTGAGATTCCTTTCAACACAGGCTATGCTAGAAACATATAAGAAAGGTGGATCCCTGGGAAGATACCACAGCTCAATAATTACAAGTGCTATAGAACCTCAACATTCATCCAAAATATCCCAGTATAAGGAGACAGTTTTGAAATGTGATCTTTTGATGGATGGGAGCTAATGGACAGAAGCAGAGATGTGAAGAATAGACAAGGGGCATGCAATGCAAAGTCAAAAAGTGTATGCTGGAAAAGCACAGCTGGTCAGGCAGTATATGGGGAGCAAGAGACTCAATGTTTCGAGCATAAGCTCTTATCAGGAATGCAGAACAAAGTACATGCAGTAAAATATTCAATACATTTGAATTTGTGGACAGTGAATTTCACAGAATTGTTAAAGCATAGAAGAAGGCCATTTGGCCCATTGATCTGAACTGGTTCTATTACAAAGTAATAATCTCTTGTCTTTTTGCCATATCCCTGCACATTATTTCTATCCAAATCATCATCCAATGCCCTCTTGAATGTCTTAATTATACTTGCCCCCAGCTTCATACGCAAATAAGGGGAGTGAGTATCAGAGGGACAGTGAGACGATCAATGTTGGATATCCTTAGTTGGTATGGTCGTCAACTCACTTTATTAGACATCTGAACACTTGAGAGAGAGAATAAGACCCCATGTGTGCAATCATAACTCATCTCTAATTGCTACATCTTACAGCTGTACTGTACAAAGGTCTCACATTCTCAGTTGATGTCAGCTCTCCTTCAATTTTCTCTGTGCGTTAGTTTAATTTTGAGTTAATTTTGCTTGATGTCATGTTGCTAATGGTTTTTTTTAATAGAATATAGTGATAACCCATGATCGCTAAACCTAATTAAGTTTTGATTTTTAGTTTTAGCTTAATTACAAGTTCAGATCATTGCCTTACTTGTGGCAGAGAAATCCTGTGAGTGATCAGACAACAGCACATTCAATTGAATTATGTGAGATTCATCGGAGTTGTTCAGGTTGATGCTTAGGACAACAATTCTGGAACTCCCTCCCAAAATGACTTGAGCATTCACAGCTCTCTAGGGTTGATATTCCAAAAACACTATAACTCCAAGTGAATAAATCATTTCTCTCCTAAATGTCACCCCTCAATCCTTAAACTGCAGATGGGCTTTTGGTCCAATCCCAGTAATGAGCAATTATATTGAATTCAGTTTCAATTACCAAATGAGACATGCGACACTATGAGCCATGAACATAAAGGCTCGGCAGGTTCAATATGATACTAGCAGAACTTTAATTGGATCTGGCTTTTCAGTAGATAGCTCTCTGCAACACTCTGATAATATTAGTCTTCAGGACACCGGTTTAATTTAATCTGAATGTTGATTTTGCAATGCATTCGTCCAGTTAAATGAAAGACAATGATCAGTTCATTGCCTCTTCTCCCAGTTCATCACGTTGCTGCTAGAAGAAAGAGTCATGAACCTTGCGCACCCATGTTTCTGGGATGGGTATGGGAGAAAGGGATGAGTGTGAGTTGGCAAAATTGGAACTGCCCCAACTTATGCACCTGGTGTTGTCTCCTCTACATCTGGGACACAGGAAGCCTTCTTGCAGATGATTTCAAAGAACATCTCTGGGACACCCGCACCAATCAACCCCACAGCCTCATGGCTGAACATTCCAACTCCCCCTCCCACTCCGTCAAGGACATGAAGGTCTTGCATCTCCTCCACCACCAAACTGTTACCACCCGACGCCTGGAGGAGGAGCGCCTCATATTCTGCCTTGGGACCCTGCAGCCACACGGGATAAATGTGAATTTCAATAGCTTCCTCAGTTCCCCTCCCCCCACATTATTCCAGTCCCAAGCCTCCAACTCACCACCACCCTCCAGACCTGTCCATCACCCTATCTGACCTATTACTTCTTCCTCACCTTCACCCACCTATCACTTTCTCAGCTACCTTTCACCAAACCCCACCCCCTCCCAATTATGTCTCAGCCCCGACCCACAAGCTTCATTCCTGATTTTGGGCTTATGCCCAAAACATCGATTCTCCTGCTCCTCGGATGCTGCCTGACCTGCTGTGCTTTTCCAGCACTACACTCTTGACTCGGATCCCTAGCATCTGCAGTTCTCACTTTCTCCCAACTTATGTCTCCCTGAATCTGAGACCAAAGTAACTAGTATGGCTGAATTTCAACACCTGGTATTTTGAGAGAGACAGGAAATGAAAAATGAGAATCTTAAAAGTAATTGGTACATTTTGACTATTAACAAGAAAAGACAAAACTTGCAGCTTTACAACCAATGGAATACTTTGGAAGTGTGCATACTGTTCCAATGGAAGAAATACTTTATTTGTGCACAGCAAGATCTCACAAATGTCAATGGCATAAGCATGAAGATGGTTTGATATTTTGGTTGATGTTTGCACCAAATGCAACATTCAAGAGGGTATCTAACTCTACCACTACAACTCTACCACCTTCTCAAGGCCAATTAGAGATGGGCAATAAATGCAGGCCCAGCCAGGGATGCCCACCAATCGTGCATTAATTTTAAAAAAAAGATAAACATGTATAAGCACATGAGGGTGAATTCTTGCCTATTTTCAAAATATTGCTGCAAGGTATTTTACAACCTCCCTGACAGGGTATTGGCTTAACACAATCCCACCATGACGACAGCATCTCTGACAGTGCAGCAGTCCTCCCACACTGCACTGAAATTTCAGCCTGACTTTGTGATTAGATCACTGGATATGACTTGAACTTTCAACTTACTGTTTCAGAGTTGAGATTGCATAGTCGTTTAGAGTGCTTGTCAGATTTCTCATCCTTGTGGTAAAATATTTATGGTTTGAGTATGATTTGTTTTTGTTTGCTGATACATTCCTGTGTTTTTTTTTGTATCAATTGCAATTTGATTGCAATTTACATGGAGCAATCATCAAAGCTACTTTGTTTACTATATTATCTTGACCAGCTTTTATAATTGGAAAATTCCACAATGATTCTATTTATTTATAGCCTCCTCACTTGTTATAGTTTGGCCAGTTGAATGATTTTAACACTGTTGTTTTAAATAGTCATTGGCATTACAGATTTGGAGTATAGCTGAAGAAAGACAGGTTTTGTCAAAACATTTTGTCTTGCACTCACCAGGGCAATCACAAAAATACCAATTCAAAAGCAAAAATACTTAGACTGCATGAGAGGAGAATGATGATCAGTTAGTAAATGGACTCTGATTGATAGAGAAATTTCTAAGGAGAATGTAACAATTAATAATGATTAACAGTTAACTGCCAAATAAGATATTTTCATTTACCCTTTGCTTCTTCCTTTTCAGGTTTCACATGAGAGCTGAGATCCTGTGCTATTATAGATTATTAATATATGACTACTGTCCAGCCCCATTGCCACCCTTAGGATTGCCTGAAAACAAAGGATACATTTTGTACGAAATTAGTTACAGAAGAAGAACATTCCACCCATTTTGTCTATACAAGAATAACTTAGTGAGTTCCACTCCCCATAGCCATGCAAATTTTAAATCAAGATAATTATCCAATTCTGACTTTACTTAACAGTGTTTCTCATACAAAGTTTCCTATTGGTAAATGTACATGATCAAGAAGAGGAAAGCCACATTTGAGGACTAAGACAGCTTCCAGAACTAACCTGCACTTTCCCAACATGAGATCTAACCTAAAACATCAGCGTATTAAAATGTTCCAATTGTCTCATGTATACTCCCTGAGTTTGGTCATTTGTGTAAATGTTTGATTGTTTAAGTCTTTTACAGGTTGACTCACTACTTTATGTCTATTAGTTTAATTGTATAACCCAAGGACATGATGATGCAGTGTCCCTTTGATCTAAATTGGATATTCATGTCTTTTGGGGTTTGATCTGCCTTTGCTGATCCAACTCTGGTTGACCTGCTCTGTCGCTACTGTTGCCTTGTATTTTGGGATTGATGATCTATTCTATGCTGCTGGGAGATTGCTACCTTAGACAAAACTGTCTCTCCCCTTCATCTATTGCATTCCTAATTTACTTGGGACTATGGTGTGATACTTGGGAGTTCCAGCAAATGCTCTTACTCACACACTGCAGTAAGCTCCTCATTATCCAGTATGTAATCATTTGGAATTCTAATGCAACTGGTAACAATTTTAAAGATAATTTACCACTTCTATAAAAAAAGTTAATGTCCTGAAACATGTTGAGCAGCGAAACTGCTTTATTGCAAAAACTGAAATGTAAGTTCACCTCCTTCATTCTAAATTCTGCATGAGAGAAGGAAGTATTGCAAACAGGCAGATATGACAAATTTATTAAAGAGATCTGAAATCCACATCTCCTCAGATCTGGACATCAGCTGCAGCTTGAGATTCATGTGCAAGTTCTGTTGACGATTCTGATGAAATACTATCAGAGTGTCCAGAACCCAGCTAATAAATTGCACTGCCCAAGTAAGATTTAGCTTTAATATTCTTTTTTCTTCGATGAATACTAGGATACATGCTATTGGGTTCCTATAAGAGTACACTATTCCTCAGGTATTCGGCACCCACTATTCTCCATACAGTCTGGAGTTTATGCATGGAATTAATCTTTGTCTACATCTCTCTGGTATGGTACTATTCCATGGGTGGATATTCCATCCTCTCTTCTCAAAGCTATGTGACTGCTTATGCCGATGTAACATCATTCCATACATCATCCTGCTATTAACATATGCATTCTCAGGATATCAAAATTGAAAGAACACTCTGCTATCATTCAGTAAGGCCATACTTTGGAATTGGGAGGATATAGACAAGGAAACTGATAGCCAGAGGAGGTTCACAGTGCACGAGAGCTTTCTAAGAATACTCCCAACTTCATATTTATAACAAGCATTTTTTGACAAACTGAACTTTCTGACCCATAACAACTTACAGCCCTTCAATGACTGTTAGCTATAATCCCTTCAGGATTCTAAAATCCTTCCTTTCCACTGTGAGCTTATCACCATGTTTCATTCAGTTATCCTGTAAATGGTCAGTGATTAAATTTGGTTACTGTGTAATCTCTGGATAATCCTAGCAATACGTTTCTGAACAACATACAAGACTAACCGTGCCATGAACATGCCAGTACAGATGCAATAATGGAGCAGAAACACTTATTTCTTTGTACCATTAGGTCACATGCAGATTTGTTTTTGCCAATTATGTGGTCTCAGGGTGATCCAGTATTGCAGAGGCAGCATTGGACATGTGTTCAGCCCCTACTTTATACCCACAAATGTTTTAATGCCTGTTTCAGCATGGACTCTAAGTACCTATACTTTATTTGAACTGATACAGTGGACTGATCACTTGGAACTCCTACCCAACATATTACGCATTGAGATACATGTTTAGCCCATGAAAGACATGGTTGATGGAATGGTGTTTTAAACTCTTTTTTTTTCTCTCAGTTGATAAAGTACTAGCTGTCCAATTGCACTTCCCGTTGCATTATCGCCTGCAGTATCCCCTCCTAACCGCACACCAACCTGACTTGGAAATATATATCACCATTCCTTTGGTGTCACTAAATCAAATTCCTGTAACTGCCTCCCTCATAGCACTAAGAGTGTACCTAAATGGCATGGACTACAGCAATTCAAGAAGGCAAATCACCACCAGTTTCTCAAGGCAATTCAGTATGGACAGTAAATGCTGGCTCAGCCAGTGGGGGTCCTCACTCTCTTTAAAAACCTGAGAACAGTATCACAAATGAAAGATGGAGGGAACACTAGGCTGTCAGAGGTGATGACTTTTCTATGAGATGTTAAATTGAAGCCTAGCTGACCTCTTATGGGCTCATCCCTCCCTGCCACAGTAAGCTGCTCCATCCATACAATCACTTTCAAAGCTCTGGGCTTCTATACTTCTGGTCTCATCAGCATCCTACTCTTCACTGGTACACCAATTGATGGCCTTGTCTTCAAATACTGTGGCCTTGAATTTTGGAATTCACTGCCTAAACCCATGCTCTCCTTTACTGAGAGTATCCTTAATGCCTTCCTCTTGCACGAGCCTTTTGGTTGCTTGCCTAAAATTTGGACACAGTTCGATATTTTCTCTGGTAATGTTCCTTCAGAGAACCTTTACCACTTTACAGGTGTAGGACAAATACAGATTGTTGTTTTCAGACCTGAAAGATCCAGTGTCACTATTTGGAAAGCCAGAAGACAAGATTAACTGTCAGTTAGAACAGTAATAACTTCCAATGTGCTTATTAGCTGTAAAGGATTTGAGAGTTCCTTATTTCATGCAAGGTATTATATAAATGTGATTATTTCCTTTCTTTCATAGTCTTTACAATAATTTTAAAATTATCAATAGACATAGATAAACAAGATGGATAGACACGTATAAGTAGACAGACAGAAAAATCTTTATTGAAAACTCATCATAGGAGCAGGTTTGACTTATGATGAAGATACAAGTAATATATTCATACTTAATACTATAGCTAAAGCAATCATTAAAATAAAAATATAATATGAAGCAACTAAAAACAGTGCAATATCCAGTTCTCCTTAAATTACTAAATGTAAATTTGAGGCGGCATGATGGCTCAGTGGTTAGCACTATTGCCTCACAGCACCAGGGACCCTGGTTTGATACCTGTCTCAGGTGACTGTCTGAGTGGAGTTTGCACATTCTCCATGTGTCTGCATGGGTTTCCTCCCACAATCCAAAGATTAGATTAGATTACTTACAATGTGGAAACAGGCCCTTCGGCCCAACAAGTCCACACTGACCCACTGAAGTGTAACCCACCCAGACCCATTCCCCTACATTTACTCCTTCACCTAACACTATGGGCAATTTAGCATGGTCAATTCACCTAACCTGCACATTTTTGGATTGTGGGAGGAAACCCATGCAGACATGGGGAGAATGTGCAAACTCCACACAGAGAGTCGCCTGAAGCGGGAATTGAACCCGGGTCTCTGTCGTCGTGAGGCAGCAGTGTTAGCCCACTAAAGATGTTAAGTGAATTGACCATGCTAAATTGTCCATAGTGTTCAGGGATGTGTAGGTCAGGGGTAAATGTAGTGTAACTACTCTTTGGAGGGTTGGTGTGGACTTGTTGGGCTGAAGGGCCTGTTTCTACACTGTAGGAATTCTATATTTAAAAAAATTCTACAAATGGAAGTTCTTCTATATGAAGGTCCATTAGGTACGTGTTGTCAAGGTGAGTTCATCAAATCACCATCATTTGCAAATTATTTATGAATATTATAAACTAAGGATTGAACTGTCATGTTGTCTGTTTATTCTATATCTTGTTTCCAGAATGCTGCATTTTGTTCTTAATTCTGTCCCACATTTACTTTTGTGTGATTGTGGCAAGGGAAGTTGGGATTCTAGAGTTTTCTAGCCACATCTAGAAAAGACTTTCCTGCCTTTCAGCACAGAGCACATATTCAGCTGTTGTGACAGATGAACTGGGAGAACTAGCCATTTGGATGCAGAACTGACTCAAAGGTAGAAGACAGGGGGTGGTGGTCGAGGGTTGTATTTCAGACTGGAGGCCTGTGACCAGTGGAGAGCCACAAGGATTAGTGCTGGGTCTTGTACTTTTTGTCATTTACATCAAGATTTGGATGCAAGCCTAAGAAGTACAGTTAGTAAGTTTGCAGATGACACCAAAATTGGAGGTGTAGTGGACAGCGAAGAGGGTTACCTCAGATTACAATAGGATCTTGACCAGATGGGCCAATGGGCAGAGACGTGGCAGATGGAGTTTAATTCAGATAAATACGAGGTGCTGCATTTTGGGAAAGCAAATCTTAGCAGGACTTATACACTTAGTGGTAAGGTCCTAGGGACTGTTGCTGAACAAAGAGACCTTGGAGTGCAGGTTCATAGCTCCTTGAAAGTGGAGTCGCAGGTAGATAGGATAGTGAAGAAGGCATTTGGTATGCTTTCCTTTATTGGTCAGAGTATTGAGTACAGGAGTTGGGAGGTTATGTTGCAGCTGTACAGGACATTGGTTAGGCCACTGTTGGAATATTGCATGCAATTCTGGTCTCCTTCCTATTGGAAAGATGTTGTGAAACTTGAAAGGGTTCAGAAAAGATTTCCAAGGATGTTGCCAGGGTTGGAGGATTTGAGCTATAGGGAGAGCCTGAACAAGCTGGGGCTGCTTTCCCTGGAGCGTTGAAAGCTGAGGGGTGACCTTATAGAGATTTACAAAATTATGAGGGGCATGGATAGGGTAAATAGGCAAAGTCTTTTCCCTGGGGTCGGGGAGTCCAGAACTGGAGGGCATAGGCTTAGAGTGAGAGGGGAAAGATATAAAAGAGACCTAAGGGACAACTTTTTCACGCAGAGGGTGGTACATGTATGAAATGAGCTGCCAGAAGAAGTGGTGGAGGTTGGTACAATTGCAACATTTAAGAGGCATTTGGATGGGTATATGAATAGGAAGGGTTTGGAGGGATATGGGCTGGGTGTTGGCAGGCGGGACTAGATTGGGTTGGGATATCTGGTCAGCATGGACCGAAGGGTCTGTTTCCATGCTGTACATCTCTATGACTCTATGACTCTATAACTGGGATCCATTTCAGCACCTGTTTCTGGACATTTTCAACTTTGTTCACATGTACTTTGATGAATCCAACATTCAATGATAATATAAACCATAAACCATGGTTTTGTCCAAAATGTCTTGGAGTACAGAATCTTGCTGCCCTTCATCCTACACTTTCAGACCAACATCAACTGTAGGAAAACAACCCAGGCTGTTACATACATTTTGGAGACTGCCTTCTCATATTCGCAGCTCCTCAGGTCAAATCTCGCATTGACTGATTATAAATACTCTCATGCTCTGCCAGGCTGACCATCCACTGACTTTCCACATGACGCCATGCACCAGATGGGCATCCCACATGTGTCCACCCATCTGACCTTGCTGATATAGCACCCTTATTTCTCAGAATGTGATGTGGGAAAGAAAATACCTTGATTGCAATAAAGGACACTGTGTGATGAGAAAACTCAATGGCTTGGTCCTTGTTCATATGGGATCACTTCATTAGCAGCACACAAAATGTGATGGAAGCCTTGTAATGAGCTGAAGGTCTATGCAAACAGTGTACTTAAGAAGGAGCTCATGTGAATTGATGAACCGTAACGTAGACTGGTTAACACACAGAAGGCAGAGAGCTGCAATTAATGTATGTTTTTCAACTTGGTGGACTGCCACAAGAATAGGTCAGAGCATCTCAACTATTTAATATCAATATTAATAATTTTGAGGAGGGGACATAGTGCAACATCTGCAAATTTGCTGATGATACTAAAATATGTGGGAGGACACGCTGTAGTGAGGATATAAGGAATCTGCTAGGGGATATAAATAGGTTAAATGAGTGGACAAAAACTTGGAAGACAGAGTTTAATGGAGGAGATGGTGAAGTCATATACTTTTACTAGGATGAATCAAAGGACAGGTTATTATTTAATAGACTCCAAAAAAGGTGCAGCACGGAGGTAGCTGAGTGTTCTTATGTCTCAAATACAAAATGTTACCATACAGGTGCAGAAAGTAACTAAGAAGGCAAATATAATTTTGACGTTTATTGCTAGGGGTTTGGAGTTTTAGCAATAATAAAATCTTGTTACAACTGTACAGGATGTTGGCAAGGCTGAACCCCTATTTAAAAAAGAATGTGTTGGCATTGAAGGCTGTTCAAATCATTCACCAGACTAATTCTGAGGATGAAGGGGTTAACTTGTCAAGAATGGTGAAACAGATTAGAACTTTATTCATTACATTTTAAAAGAATGAGGGGTGATCTTTTGAAATATACAAGACTCTGAGTGGATCTGACAAGGTAGATGTTGTGAAGACATTTTCAGTAGTGGAGGAATCTCAAATAAGTGGGCATTGTTACAGAATAAGGAGACACTTGTTTAAAAACAATATGTAAAATCATGCCTTTGCCTGGAATTGCCTACTCTAGTCAGTTATGAAGGTTAGATCACTGAGAGGATTAAAGAAGAGGATTTTTGAAATATTAAGGAGTGTTATGATGAGCTGGCACAAAAGGAGAAATGAGGCTCAAAGCAGATCATACATGACCTTGTTGAAGGGTCAGGATTAAGGGGCTGAATAGCCTACTCCTGCTTCCATGTTCTATGTTTTATATTAGAATGAGGCTCTTTGGCTCATAACATCTGTGTTGATTAATAGGTATAATTACACTCTCATCGTTTCCCAAAAGCCTTGCAAATAATACTTTCCTTTTCAAATACTTATCCAATTCCCCTTGAGAAGTCATGGTTGAATTTGTTTCCACTATCTTATTGGATAGTTCATTCTGGGTTATAAGGACCAGCTGCATTAAAAAAAACTTTCATTCTCCCCAGTCTGGTTGTTCTACCAATTGTCTTAAATTTGTGTCCTTATGTTACTGACCCTCCTGCTGGTAGAAACATTTTCTCCCTCATTTACATCCTTCAGAAAAAGACTGGTGGATCAGTCTAGCTGTAAATGTTGAAAACTAGGGATGTGTTACAGAGCACCAAAACAGAATGGAAATGACGGGCCAATGTATAAAAATACAAAAGTTTGGAATTCTGAACATTACCTATTCATATGGACTTCACACAGTAGATGTTGTCAAGATATTGCCAGTGGTGGGGGAATCTCAAATAAGTGCACCTTGTTTCAGAATGAGGAAACAATCATTTAAAAATGAAATGTAAAATAATTTCTTCTCCCAGAGGGTAGTGAATAAGTGATTTCAACAGGAATAAATTATATGACCAATACAGTAACAATTGTTTAAGTGTTTAAGCACAATTGTTTTGTGGCTTGGTGCTTAGAGAAACCATCAGTTGTGTTATGTCTCATGGTAAATGTGTGGTTTCTTTAAAGGACATGCTCACAATGTCATTGTCATTTTGAATGTGGCCTCACTGTAGAAAGCTCTCAGCCTCCATTCTACTGAATTCAGTCTCACAGCATGGTATGCTGAGGAAAACATGTGTGGTACATTGGAATTGATTAGCTTAAGCTAAGCACACAAGTGCCTGGGTTTATAATGTACATATCTAGATGCAAGAGCTCTGAGAAAGGGTCACTGAATTATGGAGACATACAGTCATAGATTTATTCACAGAGAAACACAATCTTCTTTCCAACTTGATCATGCTGACTAAACAGTCGAATATGACCAAGTCCCATTTGCCAGCATTTGGTTCTCCAGCACTACATGACCTCTATCTCATCCTGATATTGCGGGAGCTAACCGAAGTGTCACAGAGGACAATGGCTGTGTGAGAGAAGGTTAAAAATCACACAACACCAGGTTATAGTCCAATAAGTTTATTTGGAAGTACAAGCTTTCAGAGTGCAGCTCCTTTGTCAGGCACCTCCACATCATGTATGAGAGAACAAAGTTTTGTTTGATTTAGTCATATTGACTTGAGCTGAATACAGAGTACTGGGTGATGGAGACTACAATAAGACTAAATTTGAAATGATTTAGTATTCAGCCCTGTTGAGGGTCTACACCCAGATTTATAATTCTAAGGAAAGCCACCAGGATAATTTGAAAGTGTTAAACTAGACTGACAGGAGTAAAAAGTTGATGAATACATCAGTGGAGTGAAAACCGAATACAGTCAATGGCAAACTGAGCAGCATTCAGGATAAATGCAAACATTCGATTCTCATATTTCTAAGTGGCTTAAGGTGTCAAAACTTGTTTCCTAACATGAATGCAATGAGCCTCATCACATTCATCGTGTTGAAATGTGTTAAATAATATGGAAGCTTTTGTTGTCACTGTTGTTCAGCTGTCAATTGCACACTTGCGAAGAAAGACTCAAAACAGATCGACACTATGTGCAACCAAGACAATAATGAGCTTACTGAAGTCTGGAGGGAGAAGAGAGAGGATGTCCAGCAAATACAGCAAATTTCAAAAATCTCGAGGTGAGCTTGGCTGTGGACATGAAACACAACAGGAAGAAATTCTGTGCTAAAAGATTTTTGCATCCAGATGGTGACATGACTAATTCAAAATCTTTAACCTTTATACAAAAAAGGGACTGAAGTGTGATTTAATGAGCTCCTCACAGCTCTGAATGGAATGCATTATGTAGAGGTTTGTCCATCTTTCCTCCTATACTTGTTTTTTTCCCTGAAGATTGGTTCATGGAGATCCATTGAATTGGTTTACACAAGGTCAAAGTACTGCAGTGACTTGACATTGCACCAGGCTGATCACAAACATTCACCCCTTGCCATTAGGCATTTTTAAAGATTTTGGCCACATTATGGACACACCTTGTATGGCCAGTAAGATCTGGTGTGGAACTTTAAACTGCAACTTCTGGTAGGTGTCCAGAGGTAGGGTCACTATCAAGCAGGATCTCTTTATTCTTATCTAGGTTTGTTTGTTGCTGGCAAGGCCACCATTTATTGCCTACCTCTAGTTTATCCTGTAATTGGTAGGCTCCCTAGGCCACTCCAGTGGGCAGTTAAGGTGCAACCACATTCCTGGGGGTCTGGAGTCACAGGATAAGGATGGTAGATTTCCTCCCCTGGAGATCACTAGTGAACCAGGTGGGTTTTTATGAAGGTCATCAATAGTTACTTGTGGCTCTGTAGTCCTAGAAGGAGCAGTGATCTCCACTGGGACTGCAGGCAAACTCACATCTGTGCTAATAAATTCAGCTCTGGGAAAATTGACAAACAGGAGGAAGGAGGTGAGTTCATAAGGAGGTGGTATTACTACTACACTATTAAACCAAAGGCACAGGTAACATTGTGAGGATGGGTAATGTTCTGAGAATGGGTTCAAATCATGCATAGGGTGGAATTTGAATTCAATAAAAACCTGGAATTAAGAGTCGAATGGTTACCATGAATTATCAAATGTTGGAAAAATCCATTTGGTTCACTAATGTCCTTTTTGTGGAAGGAAATCCTCCATCCTTACCTGGTTTGGCCTACGTGTGATTCTAGATCTACAGTAATATGGTTGACATTTAACTGCCTGCTGGGCACTTAGGGAAGCCCACATCCTGTGAATTAATTTTAAAAATATGTGTCTATTAGGAAGGCTTAAAGGAAATGTAAACTTAAGGGGAGATCCCTCTCATCCTTTGCTCAATGCCAGCATGTACAGCAAAAGCTACCAGGCTCCCTGCCTGATATGGGCCTTCCTTCTGGCTGGCAGTGGTGGAATGAGGCTCTTAAGTGGCTCAAGGCCCAAGAGTCAGTAGGCCTCCAAACAATCCCACTCTTGCATCCTGTAAAATTGCACATTAATATTAATGAGCAGGTAGGTAATGGGAAAAATCATCCAGTGGGTTTTACTTGGCCTGCAAACTTTCAAATCCAATGACGGGGAAGGATAAAATTCAGCCTAATGTGCTGTGGTCAGAAATAAAAACTGTGTGTTCCGACCTAACCAGCATTCTTTTCTCAGTGTTCTGAGTGAGATTATCCTCCCAACAGAAGTTGCGCAGCACATAAAATCTATTCAACAAGTAATATAGCTACCTGCACCTCATAAGTGCATTAAATAATGAATAATCATTACTTTCTGGCAAGCACTTAAATAACTAAGTTTTAACATTGTTGTTTATTAATGAAAATCATCAATCCTTCAACCTTCCAGAGAAAAACTGGTCAAAATAGTGGTGACAATTTGAACCACTGATGCAACATCTCCGTGCTGTGATGTTGACATTCCCAATAGCTTTTGTCTCTCGGAGGGTTGCAAGTCTTCTGAGTTGCCTTCCTCAAAAGGCAGTAGATGAAGAAACTTTAAATATTTTTAAGGCAGAGGTGAACAGATTCTTGATTATCAAGGAGATGAAAGATCTTCGGAGATATGCAGGAATGTAAAGATGAGATTAACATCAGATCAGCCATGATCTTATTGAATGGGGTAGTAGGATTAAAGGGCCAGAAAGCGTACTCTTATTCATATGTTCATAGTTGGCAGATTTTCCTTGACCTTTTTCAGGGAGTGCATCACACAGTGAAACTCAGATCTGAGCACAGCCGAGCGAAAGATCACATCTTTATGGATACAGGAAAACATTGGATATATAAGTCCAGACTGGAAACCTCAGGACCGAAGGCATGCCAGCTTTCAGATATTCCTAGATTGTGGGGCAGATTGTTCAGGCCTTTGGCAGTTTAGATCAGGTTCGGTGGCGTCAAGGGTCGTTCAGAGTATAGGTTAATGCGGTGTGCGAAATTGATAACTATTCTGAAACCATACCACACAAATACAAAACCTCATCAGATTGTCCAGGTAAATCATTTTTAACATGTTTTGCTCAATTATAATCGATACCTGGAACATTAAAAAGCTGTCCAGTTTTCAGACATTAGGGTAAGTGGATTTGAAGTACTCAAACTGTATTCCTTAAGAAGCAAATGCTTTGTAAACGACATGGAGAAAGAGTCAGGGGTATGGGAAGAATTGGGTAGCAAGAGACACAAAGAGACAAACGGTCTTCTGCTTGAATGTAGTGATTCACAGAGGAGGTAGACTTAACAAATTTGTGAGGCAAAGAATGCAGAGGATCAGATGGAATTCAGTTTTTATGCACTGCCCAATTTCTCTTGCCATTGACTTTGGGGCTATATCAGGTGGTATAAAAACAATGCTGCATTCGACCACATCAGTTTGGGGAATCAATCAAAGTATTTTTCAATTGACAGCTCCATAGCTATTTTTCTATTGGATGGTGATCCTATCATCCAGTCTCCTGGCTATGTAACTTTCTAATTTTTCAAAGTCTATAGCATCAAATTAATGAGTCAACATGGCTGTGTGCATGAGAACTTGTGTCTCCACTAACTTAATTGAGTTTTTTGAAGAAGTAACGAAGAGGATTGATGAGGACAGAGCTGTGGACATCATTTATATGGACTTTGACAAGGTTAGCAAGGTTAGCAAGATTAGATTTCATAGAATACAGGGAGAACTAGTCATTTGGATACAGAATTGGCTTGAAGGTAAAAGACAAAGGGTATTGGTGTAGGGTTGTTTTTCAGACTGGAGGCTGGTGACCAGTTGTGTGCCACAAGGATCGGTGCTGGGTCCACTACTTTTGTTGCTTATATAAATGATTTGGATGTGGACATAGAGGTATGGTTAGTAATTTTGAAGATGACACCAAAATTGGAGGTGTAGTGGACAGCGAAGAAGGTTCTCAGAGTACAATGGGATCTTGATCAGAAGAGCCATTGGGCTAAGGAGTGGCAGGTGGAATTTAATCTAAATAAATGTGAGGTGCTATATTTTGGAAAGGCAAATCAGGGCAGGACTATTACACTTAATGGTAAGGTTCTAAGGAGTGTTGCTGAACAAAGAGACCTTAGGGTACATGTTCATAGTTCCTTGAAAGTAGAGTCATTGGTAAATAGGATAGTAAAGAAAGCGTTTAGTATGCTTGCCTTTATTGGTGAGTGCAGGAGTTGGGAGGTCATGTTGCAGCTGTAAAAGACATTGATTAAGTCACTTTTTGAATACTGCATGCAATTCTGGCTTCCCTGCGCTAGGAAGGATGTCGTGAAACTTGAAAGAGTTCAGAAAATATTTAAAGAGATTAGATTACTTACAGTGTGGAAACAGGCCCTTCAGCCCAACAAGTCCACACCGACCTGCCGAAGCATATATCGCCCAGACCCATACTCCTACATTTACCCCTTCACCTAACACTACGGGCAATTTAGCATGGCCAATTCACCCAACCTGCACATTTTTGGATTGTGGGAGGAAACTGGAGCACCCAGTGGAAACCCATGCAGACAAGGGGAGAATGTGTAAACTCCACACAGAGAGTCGCCTGAGGCAGGAATTGAACCCGGGTCTCTGGCGCTGTGAGGCAGCAGTGCTAACTACTGTGCCACCCCAAGGATGTTGACAGGTTTGGAGAGTTTGAGCTATGGGGAGAGGCTGAATAGGCTGGGGCTAAATTCCCTGGGGCATTGGAGGCTGAGGGGTGACCTCATAGAGGTTTATAACATCATGAGAGGCTTTGGTAGGGTAAATAGACAAGGTCTTTTCCCCAGAGTTGGGGAGTCCAAAACCAGATGGTTTAAAGTGAAAGGGCAAAGATTTAAAAGGAATAACTTTTTCCACATAGAGAATGGTGCATGCCAAAGAAAGGCTGGTACAGTTGGAAGCTGGTACAATTACAACATTTAAGAGGCATCTAGAGGGTATATGATTAGGAAAGATTTAGAGAGGTATGGGCCTGATGATGGTAAATGGGACTAGATTAATTTTGGATATTTGGTTGTCATGGATGAGTTGTACTGAAGGGTCTGTTCCCATGCTGTACATCCCTATGACTCAATGGCTTAAATCATAGAAGTGGATTGAAAAGTCCAAGAGGAACAGGCAGTGAGGATTAACAGATATTGATAGTAGACATTTTCCAGCTTTGGCATCCAACTGACAGCCCAATGACGTCCATGGAGAGGAGGTTGGCCTTTGTGATTTAAATGATGTTTAAATAGGCTTTGTCAATGTCTGCTACTCTCCCACCCTACAATTAAAATCTGGATCCTGATAGCCTCTCAATAACTTTTAAAACAATGATGATAAGCTGCAGCCTGTCATAAAATCTCAAACTGTCTGGAGTCTGAATGAGAGATCCTCAGCCCTTATCTTTCATGAATCTAGCACCTGTGGTATAATGAAGTATGTATGTAGACTATAAAACTGTAAGAAATAGGAGAAAGTGAAGACTGCAGATGCTGGAGAGTCAGAGTCGAAAAGTGTGGCACTGAAAGAGCCCAGCAGGTCAGGCAGCATCCAAGGAGCAGGTGAGTCAATGTTTTGGGTATAAGCCCTTCATCAGGAATGTGGAGGGGGAAGGGCGGGGTGACAGATAAATAAGGGGGTTGGAGTGAGGCTGGGAGAAAGGTAGGTGTAAGGTAATAGGTAGATGCAGATGGGAAGTAATTGTGATAGGTTGGTGGGGAGGGTGGAGCTGACAGGTGGGAAGGAAGGTGGACAGGGGGAACAGGTCAATAGGGCAGGGTTGGAGTTGGAGGATTGGATCTGGGATGAAGTGAGAGGGAAGGGGTGATTTTTGAAATAATGAAGTTAATGCTGATGCCTTGTGGTTGAAGGGTACCAAGACAGAAGATGAGGTGTTCTTTCTCCAGGTGGTGGGTGGCTTTGATTTGCTGATGGAGGAGGTCCAGGACTTGCATGTCCTTGGGGGAGTGGGAGGGGGATTTAAAGTGGTCAGCCACAGGGCGGTGGGGTTGTTTGGTGCGTATATCCCAGAGATGTTCCCTGAAACGCTCCGCGACTGGGCATCCTGTCTCCCCGATGTGGAGGAGAACACAACAAGAGCAACGGACACAGTAGGTGAGGTGGGTGAATGTGCAGGAAAATCTCTGCTGGATGTGAAAAAATCCTTTGGGGCTTTGGTCAGAGAAGAAGGGGGAGGTGTGGGCGCAGGTTTTACACCCCTTGCAGCAGCCACCACAACTACCCCCTAACTGCATCCACCTATCACCATCCCAGCTATCTTACCCCAGCCCCACTCCCATCCTTCCATTTATCTCAGTCGCCTTCCCCCACACATTCCTGATGAAGGGCTTATGCCTGAAACGTCGACTCTCCTGTTCCTCAGATGCTGCCTGACCTGCCAGTGCTCTTTTAGTGCCACACTTTTCGACATAAGAAAAAGGAATAGGGGCAGGCCTTTCAGCTCCTTGAACCTGCTCCATCATTCCAAAGTATCACGGCTGATCTGACATTCTTAAAGTCTACTTTTCTGCCCTTTCCCCATAATCAATGATTCCCCTATCGGATAGATCAAGAAGCTATCTACCTCAGCCTTAAATACACACAAGAACTCTGCCCCACAGCTCACCTCTCCTTTAATCTAGTTTACGGTATGCTGTGCTCCCAATATGGCTTTTCTGCATCGGTGAGACCAAACATGAACTAAGGGCATGTTTCGCCGAGCATCTCAGCTGGTCACCGCCCACTTCAATTCCACACCCCCCTCCCTCTCCGACATGTCCATCCTTCTTGTCCTCCATTGCCACAGTGAAACAGACCGCAAATTGGAGGAACAAGAATTCATCTTCTATCTGGGTAGCCAACAACCTGGAGGAGTCATCATTAAGTTCTCCACTTTCAAATGACCTTCCCACTCATCCCCGACTCCCTTTCCAGCCTCTGCCTACTCCATTCCATCCCTTTGACCGGCTACCAACCAGATTCATTACTCCTACAGACCTACAGGTCATACCTAACACCTGAAAAATGTGTTGCTGGAAAAGCGCAGCAGGTCAGGCAACATCCAAGATGCAGGAGAATTGACGTTTCGGGCATAAGCCCTTCTTCAGGAATTCTTGAAGAAGGGCTTATGCCTGAAACGTCAATTCTCCTGCTCCTTGGATGCTGCCTGACCTGCTGCGCTTTTCTAGCAACACATTTTTCAGCTCTGATCTCCAGCATCTGCAGTCCTCACTTTCTCCTTTTTTATACCTAACACCTGTATTCACCTATCACTATCTTACCACTCTGCATTCTCCCCATCCCTTTCCCTTTCCTTGTCTGCAGCTCCCCCAACTCTACCTCCACTCCTGAAGAAGGGTTTTACCCGAAACATCAACTGATGCTGCCTGGTCTGTTATGCGCTTCTAGCCTCATGTTTGTCTACTTTGAATTCCAGCATCTACAGTTTTTTGTCTCTCACACAGCTCTCTGTGGTAAGGAGCTTCAGGGACTCACATTCATCAGGTTTCACAAAGGAGGAAGTAACAGTCTAACAAAAAGTAACACGGAAGGAAAGCGTTCTCATAACTGGAAGAACATTTCAATAATGTTAGTGGGTTTTTTTAGCTACAGTCTTCGAGAACTGCTAAAAATATTCAAATCTGACAACCCAGAATCTCTTCAGCGGTTTTTCACTTTCAGTTGGCATTAGCTTCCAACTGGGTAACAGCTCTATCCTGAGATTTTACCAAGGATGCAATGGCAGAAAGGAAAATGAACTGTTCTCTGAGATGATCCAGCAAAAGTTACCCAGTTGCATCAATTCCGAAGACGAATCCTAATGGCCTCGCCATGTTAACATTGTTTGTCTTTCTCTATTTTTGTTTCAGTTACATCATTCTTGGACAATTAAGGCTCGGCAATAAACACGGTCTTCCCAGAGCCATGTGTCTCCCAGCAACACAACATTTCTCAAGGTGTATTATCGGCACACAGCTAGAAATTACTAACAAAAACAGGAGTTGCTCGAAAAGCTCAGCAGGTTGGGCAGCATCTGTTAGGAGAAATCAAAGTTTACATATTAAGGAAGGTTCACCGGAATCAAAATGTTAACTTTGATTTCTCTTCATAGAAACTGCCAAACCTGCTAAACTTTTCCGGCAACTTCTGTTTTTATTTCTGACTTATAGCATTTGCAGTTCTTTCATTACTGTTGCACAGGATGTACTTTGTGTGATTTCCTGACATTCTTTACACAGAAGATCATAATTAACCATCCGTGCGCAGCATTGGTGAGTGTAATTTTAACACTGGTAAGCGACTCTCAAATTTGAAAAGATTAACAAAGGCTTCTGCATTCTAAGGTCACTGATTTTGTTTTTCTCTTCACTCCCCATCCCACTACAAACAAAAGCAAAGAAAATGATTGAGAAAGAAATGTTTAACAAAAGACATGCTTTGTTGTTATTGTATCCAACATTGTCAGATTGACAACATGGGCAGTCATCCACTCAACTTTCATCATTTGCACATCAGAAGTTGTAGTAGGATAGTAGAAAGGTACTGACATAGAAGGAGGTCAGAGTCTACATTACAGTGGTGCTGGAAAAGCACAGCAGTTCAGGCAGCATCCACGGAGCAGGAAAATCGACGTTTTAGGCAAAAGCCCTTCATCAGGAATGAGACAGGGACCCTTCGGTGTGGAGAGATAAATGAGAGGGAGTAGGGCTGGGGAGAAGGTAGCCAAGAGTACAATAGGTGGATGGAGGTGGGTGATGAAGGTGATAGGTCAGAGAGGAGGGTGGAGCGGATAGGTGGGAAGAAAAATTAGCAGGTAGGACAGATCATGAGGATGGTGCTGAGCTGAAAGGTTGGAACTGGAGTAAGGTGAGGGGAGGGGAAATTAGGAAAATTTATGCAGCTCAATTAGGTCCCCTTTAGTCTTTTCTGGTCTGAAGAAAACAATTCAGCGTCTGTTCTTAGCTAAACCATTCCATCCCAGGAACATTCTAGTGAATTTTCTTTGCACCCTTTCTTGTGAAATCACGTCCTTCTCATTGCACAGTGGCCAGAATTGCACACAACTCCAGCTATGGCCTAACAAAAGTTCTGTACAACTCCAAAATAACCTCTTTGCTCTTATAATCTATACCATGACTGATAAAAAGGAAGAATCCCTTATGGCTCAATGGTTAGCACTGCTGCCTCACAGCACCAGGGTCCCAGGTTTAATTCCAGCCTTGGGTGATTGTCTGTGTGGAGTTTGCACATTCTCCCTGTGTCTGTATGGGTTTTCACTCTGGTTTCCTCCCACAACGATGTGCAGACCAGGTGAATTGGCTATGCTAAATTACCCATAGTGTTAGATGCAATAGTCAGAGAGAAATGGGTCTGGGTGCATTACTCTTTAGAGGGTCGGTGTGGACTTGTTGAGCTGAAGGGCCTGTTTCCACACTGTAGGGAATCTAATCTAATCTAAAACCTGTCCCCAATCTTCAAGGATCTGTGGACATATACCCTCTCTGTTCCTTTGAACTTTGGGCTGTCTTGTCATTCAGTGAGGATTCCTTTGTCTTGTTCCTTCATTCCAAAGTGGCTAATCCCATATTTATCAGGGTTAAATTCAATTTCATCTGTCAATCTGACAAGTCAATTTATATCTTCCTGTAACTTAACACTTTCTTCCTCATTGTCAAAAAGCTGACTAACCCTTGTGCCATCCTCAAACTTATTTATCATCCTTCCCACCTTCTCATGCACAACATTTATAAATATCACAAACTATAAGAAACTCAGCACTGATCCCTTTGATATGCCACTGCACACCGGGCTCCAGTCACAAACAACCTTCTATAATCACTCTATTTCTCCTATCACTTGGCCAATTTTGCCAAGTTACCTAGGATCCTCTGACCTTTTACCTTCTTTATCCGTTTCCCATGTGGGACTTTGTCAAGCAATTCTGAACTATTAATGGACTTGAGCACTTCACATGCTCTGGCCATTTGTATTTGTGGTAAACAGTCTAACCTGGAACTTAAAACAGTTAAAAAAAATCTCTGTATATAATTTGCATTGGATTAGAAGAAAAACAAATATTGCTTCATTTAGTTCCTGGGAACTATCATTGGAGAAAAGGCAGATTGAAGAGATTGGAAGTGTGGATCGGGTGGACTCTGATGGGTGTGAACGAGCAATATCATGGGGATCTTTTTCAGTTCTGCAGCTACATTTGGATGTGATAGATTGAGTTAGCTGTTTATTCAGGGTATTATTATGGTTAGCCCTAAATTCTCTGGGCTAAGCTACAGTTCTTGCTGCTGACAGCACTCAAGTAGCCCTCCTCTTATTAGAGGCTAAAGAGGACGTGATTTAACACGTGCAATTGTTTTGGTTCTGTTTTGGTTCATGTACAAGGTCACTACTCTCATTGATTCAGTTACTGATTGAGTCGTATAGCACAAGAGGTTCCCTTTGGCCCATTGAGTTTGTGCTGACCTATTTATATTTCAGGAAATTCATCATCTGTTGGATAGCAATTCAGAAACTGAATTTACTGGAAAATAGGTACGGGCAAGCAGAATTGAAGAGAAAAAAATGTTGCACTGTAAGAAAAGAGTTAGTGATATAAATTTCTGCAGATTATTGTGTACACCTTAAGAGAGTTTTAAATAGTTCTAGATGTAATTCTGCAAGTGAAATATGCTATATTTAATTGAGGATTCTTAATATTGATGCAGTTTCACAATGTGTCATTCTTAATAATGTTTAAATTATTAGTTTTTTTACCTGAAGAACAATTGATTATTCTAAACCTAATCTTTGGGATCTTAAGGGCATCTTTGCACATAATAGGGCATCTTTGTCAAATTGCATATTTGTAATTCATGCTAAAAAGTATTGTGCTTCTGTATGCTATCTCTCTAGAATAGAGATGAAAAGCTTTCCTCAAGCAGGTCTAGTGTTCAACTAAATTTTTTAAAAATACTGGTACACAATCCTTTATCTGAAATTCTGAAATCAAAAAAGCTCCAAAATCCAAAACTTTTTCATGGAGTGAGGAGCATCATTTTGACGTACAAACAGGCGACCCAACTCCACAAACATTCAAACCACGTCACTTAGATGTGACCTGGCAGTGTGGCCAAGCACAGGCAGGCATCAATTGTGTCTCAGTGCTCATACTATTCACATGTACATACTCACACATGCATCTGCTGTTAGGTCATTTTAAAAATTTCACTGTGAAAATGGTATTTATTTCAAAATCTGAAAAATTCTGAATTCTGAGAAACAACCGGCCCTAAGCATTTCGGATAAAGGATTGTGTACCTGTCCTGCAGATGCTGGAGATCTGAAACAAGACAGAAATTGACAGAGAAATGTAGCAGGGGTGGCAGCATCTGTGGGAAGATAGCAATGCCTCAAGTCTAGCGACTCCATGGCCGAAGAGTCATTGGACTCAAAACATCAACTCTGCCAGCCTCCCACAGACGCCACCAGACCCAGTAGCCAACTGTTGTCCCAATGTCAATTGAAGAAACAAATCCTGGCAGTCCTCCATGTACAATAACCATATTAAATCCTACCTTCCAAACATATTAATTAATAACTAACCTCTTTTGATTAGAAGTACGACTGGAACTGTTGCCAGAAACTGTTCGCTTTTGTCACCAGAATTTAAAACATCTTTCCAAGAAAAGTTTAAAAGGTGGCTCCATTATTATCAGTGACCATTGAAGTACATTGTAAAAATGCTGAGAAATACCTGAGAATTAGGGGGACTTGATGGCATTTGTGGTATTGTCACTGCAATTTAATCCAGAGATCTAAATTCTGAGAGCCAAGGTTCGAATTTTTTTTAAATCAGCAGTAATAAGCAGCCTAATAGTAACAACTATTGATTGTTGAAAAATCCCCTCTGCTTCATTAATCCCTCTGCTTCATTGAGGTCCTTTATCAAAGGAAATCTTCTGGCTTACATGTGACTCCAAACTTACAGCAATGCAGTTGACAGGATGGGAAATAAATACTAGTCTAGCTAGCAATGCCTACATCCCATGAATGAACACAAATTTCAGCAATGCCTCAAGCCTAGCCAAAGGTTGTGGTTATCCTAGTGGTCAGTTCCAGAATGCTTTCACAATTTCATTGTTGCCCTGCGACTTTCATGGCTGGCCGATACAGACCTGAGGCTGACCACAAGAGGAATAGGCAACATAATTCATTTCTTTTACAGATCAGGCGGAAAATATCAGGCCTCCCCTACCATGATTAGCCCTACTCAGCACATTTACCATCTAGAAACCCTTTTGTTTGCTCTATATTAATGTCCAAATAACTCTTTCTCAATGTCTTTGGTCATGGAGTCTGCTATGAAATATGTTTGAGATCCTGTTAGGGCTACTTTTCTATCTGAGAGTTAATATCCCCTCTTCCTTTACTCCACCCTACCTAAGTTTGCCTTGGACGAATTTACATTTGAGTTTCAAAGATAGAACAAAAAAACGTATCAGTACAGCACCTTTCACAAGCATTTTAGAGACAATTAAGAATGTCTGAGGTATAAATATGTTTTTAATGCAGGAAAATTGAGTAGCCAATTTTGCACACAGCAAACTCCCACAGATAGCAGTGTGATCATGACCAGATCATCTGTTCTTGTAATTGAGGGGTAAGTATTACATAGGATACTGAGGAGCACCACACCACTATCCTTTGAAATAGTGCTGTGGGATCAGTTTCATTACCAGGGCCTTGGTTTTACTCAAAGGTCACAGCTTAACAATGCAGCATTTCTTCAGCACTACACTGAGAGTGTCAGATTAGATTTTGTGCTCAAGTCTCTAGCAGGAGTTCTAAACTCTCAAATTCTGACTGAGGAGAATTGAGTTGTCCAAGAGACACAGCACTCTGAAGGGATGGGTGAGATGTGATTTCATTAGCCTGTTATAATCTCATTGATAAAATGACAGATATCAAAGCATCAATGGTTTCTCTTGAACAAACCTAGAGTGCATGGAGGCTGAAAGAAAGAAAATCAGAAGCTGTAAAAACAAAATTGTCATTGTGTAGTCGGCTGACTTCAATGGAATGTCTAAATAGCATTTCATGAAAAACGATGCAAGTGGAAATCAATCTAGTCTTTTTGATAGCCTTTAAAATAGATCAAATCAGAAAACCAAAGCACAGAAAGAGGCCATTTGGCCCACTGAGACTATAACTGCTCTTTCAAAAGCAATTAGTGTCACTCATCTGCTCTTTCTCCATAATCACTCCAAATGATTTTCGTATTCAAACATTTATCTGATTCTATTTCAGAAAGTTATAGTTAAATCTGTATCCATGCTCAACCAAGAAGCTCATTCAAAATGCATTTGTTGCATTAAAAAACATCTATTCCTAATATTACATAAACTTGTTTGCCAAATCAATTTAAATCTGTGCTTTATTTTTGTTAATGCTTTAAACTTCAGAAATATTTTTTCTTTGTCAGATAAATGTTTGAATACGAAAATCATTTGGAGTGATTCTGGAGAAAGAGCAGATGAGTGACACTAATTGCTTTTGAAAGAGCAGTTATAGTCTCAGTGGGCCAAATGGCCTCTTTATGTGCTTTGGTTTTCTGATTGATCTATTTTAAAGGCTATCAAAAAGACTAGATTGATTTCCACTCACATTGTTTTTCATGAAATGCCATTTAGACATTCCATTGAAGTCAGCCAAGTACACAATGACAATTTTGTCTGTGACTAAACTTCTCATTCATGTTTGAAACAGTCAGATCCAATCACCTCTTCACCTTCCGTACTTTATGGAGAACAGTTCTAATCTGTCCATATAAATGTCCATTCAGTCCTTGAACCATTCGAGTAAATCTCTTCTGTAATCTTCTCCAATATTCTCAATCTTTTCAGAACAATGGTGAGCATTATTGAAACTTTATTCCAGTGAGGCTTAACCATTGCTTCATTATAGGCCTGGTATAATTCTGTTGCTTTTGTTGCTGTACGTCTCTCAGCTCATGATGTCTTATGCCTGAATAACTACTTTAGACCATAAGATGTAGGTGCAGAAGTACTCCATTCAGTCTGTCAAGCCTGTGTGCCATTCAGTGAGATCATGGCTGACTTGATAAACCTCAATTCTACATTCCTGCCTGTTCCATAACCTTTGATTCTCTCAGTGATTCAAATCTGTCCATTTCAGCTTTGAATATAGCAATCCAATCTCAACAGTCCTCTGCAATAAGGAATTCAAAAAATTTGCTATCCTCTGAGAGGTAACAGAAATCTTCCTGAGTTCTGCCTTAAATGGGCAACTCTGAGCTTATGCCCTCTGGTCCTAGACTCTCCCAGAATGGGAAACAACCCTACTTACATATACCACATCAAACCCTCTAAGAATCTTATATGTTTCAATAAAGTCTCTTGTCATTCTTCTAAACTCCAATGAATACAGAGACGAAGACTATGGAGCTGGAAAAGCACCGCAGGTCAGGCAGCATCCGAGGAGCAGGAGAATTGATATTTCAGGCATAAGCCCTTAATCAGTCTGAAACATTGATTCTCCTACTCCTTGGATGCTGCCTGACTGGCTGTGCTTTTCCAGTACCCTACTCTTCAACTCTGATCTCAAGCATCTGCAGTCTTCATTTTCTCCATAGTGGCTGCTGCAGCGAGTCTGCTTCCTGATGAAGGGCTTATGCCCAAAATGTCAACTCTCATCTCCTTAGATGCTGCCTGACTTGCTGTGCTTTTCCAGCACCACACTCTTCGACTCTGATCTCTGCTCCAATGAATACAGGCCCTACCTACTCAGCCTCCCCTCATAGAAAAATCCATCCGTACCCAGAAGCAACTTAGCGAACCTCCAATGTATTACTTTCAAAGTCAGAATATCTTTCTTTAGATTAGGAGACCAAAACTATTCACAGTATTCCAGGCATATCTGACTAGTGCCTTTACAATCTGTTTTTATATTCCATTTCCTTTTTAAAAAAAAGTCAATATCCTTTTACCTTTCCTGTTACCTGCTGAACTTTTATGTTAGATTTCTGTGATTTAAGCATCAAGACCCAAAATACATCATCTCACATTTTCCTACATTATATTCCATCTGCCAAGTTTTTGCCTGTTCGCTCACCGTTGTGTCAATGTCTCTCATTTAGATTCTCATCCATACCACTTATCTTCTCACTTATTTTTGTGTCATCTGCAAATCTGATGATAGCACATTCAATTCTGCAATCCAAATCACTAATATAGATCATAAATAATTGTGGTCCCAGCACTGATCCATATGGCACCTCACTAGTTGCATTTTAAAAATGTTTCCTTCTTCCAACCCTTTGTCCTCTATCAGTTTGTCAATCTTCTATTCATGCTAATGCACCGTCCAAAGACCATGGGCTTTTATCTAATGGAGTAACCTTACATGTGGTAACTCTTTTGGAAATCCAAATCTATTACATCCAATCATTCTCCTTTAACTATCCTGCTTGTTACCCCCTTAAAAGACTGTAACAAATTTATCAGCATTATTTACCCTTTGTGAAGCCATGCTGATTCTGTTTGACTAGATTACATATTTCCGAAAATTCTGCTATTACATCCTTGATAATAGATATTAATATTTTCCCAGTGACAAATGGTTAAGCCAACCAGCCTATAGTTACTGAATTATTTACCTCTCTCTCTTTGTAAATTAAAGTATTACATTGGCAATTTTCTAATCTTCTGGGACTTACTCAGAATCTAAGGATTCTAGGAAAATTACTACTAGTACATCTATTATCTCTTTCACTATTTCTTTCATAATTCAAGGATGCAACTTATCAGGCCAAGGGGACTTATCAGTCTTTAGCCCCATTAGTTTCCTTAGCAGTTTTTCTCTAGTGATAATTGTTACACTTATTTTGTCTCCTCCTTTTGCTCCTTGATTTTTCAGTATTTTTGGAATTCTATTTGTGAAGACTGCAATGAAGACTGATATAAAGTATTTATTTAAAACCTTTGGCATTTCCAGGTTCTCTTTCATTATTTCTCCAGCTGGATTCTCGAAAGAGTCCTTTCACTCTGTGTCTCTTCCTTTTTATATAACTAAATAGAGGAGGTAATGGCCAAATGGTATTGTTGCAGAAATCCACTAGTATGCTAGTGACCCAAGTTTGAAACCTGCTATGGCATAAGAATATTAAATTCAATTAAAAAAATTGGATTAAGTGTCTAATGGTGACTATAAACTATTGTTGATTGTAAGGAACAAAAGCCTTGGATCCACTAATGGCCTTTGGGGAAGGAAATCTGCTATCCTTACTTGGTCTGGTCAACCTGTGACTCCAGATCCACAATAATATGGTTGAATCTTAGCTGCCTTTGTTTAACTAGGGAAAGGCAATAAATGCTGGCCTAGTCAGCAATCCTACCAATGAATTCTTATAGAAAGAAGCTCTCAATGTCTATTTTTGAAATTCCTTGTTAGATTGCTGTTATAGTTTACATTCTCCCTATTTTTATTATTTTGGTCATTAATTTTGGCTTTCAAAATGATACCCTATCCTCTGTCTTATTATTAATCTTTGGCACGTTGTATAATTTATCTTTCAGTTTGACATTATTCCCAATTTGTTAAGCATGTCTAGTTTGTGACTTTTCTAATTAACTTTATTTAAATTGAGCACAGTTGTAATTAGTTTAAATTAGTTTAAAGTCTTCCCTTCAGCCCTTGTTATTTGATTTGGCTGGTGGTGCAGGACATTTCTTACTGCAGTAAAGAATGTAACGTCCACATGCATCTATGTGATTCTTGAAAATAAGACAAACAAAGCCCTTCCATTCGTCTTTTCATTACTCTGTTTTTGGGCATCCATTTGAGGTAATATCATGTCAAATATTTTACTGATAATCTGGTCATTCATACAGTTTCATCTCAGGTGCTGAGAGTGCTAAAGTGGAATACTTCCTGGTTGGAATTATTCTAACGCTGTTTTGAATTGTAAATGCAAAAATATCTTTTTTTTGCTAATGAGTGACTGACACAGTTGATTGCCAAAGCGGAGGTAAATGTTGAAAAGGAGCAAAGATCTTTCTGCATCAATTCAGTGTGAGGAAGACAGGAAGTAACTTCACAAGTTGTGTTACAAAACGTTCTTTGCAAGTTGACATTTACAAGTTTATATTTGACAGATCTGTAGGACTGAAAAAGCTGGGTTCTCACTGATTGAATACAGGAGACTGTTGGTTGACCTAAAGAAGCTCTAAAATTATAAAGGGATTCCATAGGTTCAAAGTTTTTACTTGTGGAGGAGAGTAAAATTAGGGTAGAGGTGCAGAACTGTAAGATAGTCACCAATAAATCCAAAAGGAATTTAAAATAAGTTACTGAGAGAGTAGTGAGAATTTAGAACTTGCTACCAGAGAAAGTAATTGAGGTGAATAACATGTATATATTCAGGAGGAAGCTTGGAAAATACATGAAATAAAAATTGGAGGTGTAGCATTGATGCAAGAGGGCTCTAGTTCAAATCCAGATGTTCCCTTTGTGCTCATTTGTTTTGGTTGACAACGTTCTTAGAGAAAGCTAGCTCCATCAATCAAGATTCAGACTTTTCATCTGCAGCTCCTGGTTCAAATCTCTGTTTTAGGCATTCCATTTCCCTGTGTCAGGGCTGTAGAATGAGTGGATTTGTAAACAGTGAGACTGTTCCGAGAAAACAAGTGTCCAGTGGGGTGTCTCCAAGTTTAATTTAGCTCAGTTATTGAATAGGAGTACAAATTGGAGAGATTCTAGCATGTCAGGGAGGGAAGTGGGAGTTAGGGGCAGGCAACAGTTTCTGGACATTTTTATCCAGAGTTCAGTCACACTCCCAAGAGAGTGACGTTGATTGACAGGGAGCTTGGTAGATGATATTTGGGATGAATTGAAAAGAAAGTCTGGCAGAAACTTTTCCCATCCAACAGGTTCAAAGGTCCATACTGCTGACTGGAAATGTAGCAATTGAGGATTTTATATTTCGGAGAACAAGTACTGTCCTCTGCAGCTGTGAATGAAGAATGTGATACCTACTCTGTGTCAGGGTAAATAGTGAAACATCAGCAAAGGAACTTGGAAAAGAATGGGGTAAATTCAGTTATCATTTAAACCAGTGACAACAGAGTAAAGGGAAAAAAAAACTTTCATTTAAAGAACAAACAAAACACCAAGAGATGAATAAAAACATAAGTGAACAATCAAGGGTTAGTAGAAAGACAACCATTCATTACATATACAGCAGAGGTGTACTGGATCTGAGAGAATATGAAGAGATTAGGAGAAAGGTCAAAAACTCCACTTGACTTTCCTTTCATCTTTCTTATCTAAATCTATCATTGTCAACACTTATTCATTTCTCCCTTATTAACTACCCCTCAAATGTATCCAGACGACTTGTTTTGAGCACTCCACATCACATTCTTAATATTTTTTGGGTGTAGAACTTTCTTCTGAACCATTATTGCATTTTATGGTAACTGCCTTGTATTAATGATCATTAGTTACGTTGTTCCACACGAGAAGAAACATTCTCTTTGCATCCACTCTATAAACCCTTTTCATAATAAGTGATAGCATAAGAATTTAAGCAACTGCAGACCACATGGCCAGTTGCACCATTTAACACAATCACGATTACCTTGGGTTCAATTCCACTTTCCCATCCATTTTCCATTTCACTTAACTCCCTCAGAGACCAAAGATCAATCTCGGCCTTAAAGATGTTCAATGATGGAGCATCCAAAGTCCACTAGGATACAGAATTTCGAAGATTCACAATCCTATGATTGAAGAATGTAACCTCAATGTAACTTATCAATGTCTTATTCTGAAACTCCTTGTAACTTTTTGTATCTTGTTCACAGCTGGCATTTCACCGTGATTTTATATAATCAGCAAACTTAGATACATTACTTTCTGTCTCAATCTTTAATATAGATTGTAAATATCTGAGACCCCATCGCTGATTCTTGAAGTGCTCCACTAGTCCCAGCCCACTACCTTTAAAATGAGCTATTTATCCATTAGGATCGGAGTCCTAAAGATCTGCAGAACAGAATAAGGCCTTTTGGCTCATTGCATTAGTCAACAGCAACAACATTGTTATTCTACTTCTATTTTCCAGCATTCATTTCTCTGTTTCACATCTGCTAATCAATCTTCCATTCATACTAACATTTTGTATGCAAATCCATGAAACCTTATTTTGTGTATTGCTATCTTTTGTGTGACATCGTACCAAATGTCTTTTGGAAACTCGAGTACACTATTTCTGCTAGTTCCCTTTATCTACACTATTGTCACATTCTCAAAATACTCATAAATTTAATCACAAAAATAAGATGCTGACGCTCACGAAAGTCAATAGATCTGACAGCATCTGTGGACAGAAATGAGAGTTTACTTTTCAAGTCCCAAAATATTAACAATGTATCTCTGTATAGATGCTGTCAGACCTGCAAAAATTCTCCAGTACTTGCAATTTTTATAACACAGTTATCAAACAGCTTTTCCCATTTGTAAAATCATGTTGACTTGATCTAATCATCCTATGCATTTCTGCATGCATTAAGACTTCCTTAATGTTGCATTGCCTCAGTTTCCCATTTACTCATGTTATAAATCCATATTTTGTATCAGAAATTACTTTTGGAATTTACTTGCTGCAAACTGCTGGTTAAGTTTTAACAGAACCAAAACAGAATTCTGGGGACTTGAAAAAGCATTCGTAAGATGACTGAAAATTCTGCAACACCGTTCCTTACAAATTACAAATCAATTAAAATGAAGTTAACCTCCCTGCAGGAACCCATCAACATAATCACCTGAGAGGAATATGAATGAGTGTCATCTCAAGGCCCTTTCACTGAACAACACCAAGCATTAGACGTAATTGCTTCAGGCTGAGAAAGGATTTCATCCATCCACAGTCGAATCAAGTTCATTTGCCAATCTGGAATCCACTAACAATGACTATATTAGGTAACCAGTCAACTGAAGAGACATGATCGTGTGACTAGCCAACTAATGTAATTCTATTTTCAAGAAAACACTTTTCTCCAAAGACTAAAATAGAAGAGACACTGAACACCTCTGAGTGGGACCCTGTCTCTCTCTCTCTTTCTTTCTCTCTCTCTCTTCATCCAGCCTGAAAGTTTGAGCCCTGCCTACAGATATGCCATCCACCCAACAAGTATCAAATCCAGTAGCTGCTGACTACTTAAAACTCTGTTATAACCAAGTACTACCATTAATTTCCTTAATAAGCTGTGGGTATATTTTTTTCTCACCAAGTTTTTGTTTTACAATGGAATATATTTTTGTTAAACATTTTAAGTAGTTTATTCAAATGTTTCCCACTGTTTTCATGCCACGATGCATTTTAGTTTATTTGCCAAATTAACCATAGCAAGCTTTCCCAGTACCTATGTAAATCAGCTTTGATTAAGTTTAAGTTTCATGTTTGTTCTTAGATTATGTGTGCGGAATTTTATTGTATTATGATCATGATTTCCCAATGGATCCTTAAATATGAGATTATAAATTAATTCTGCATTTTACACAATGCTAGATCTAAAGCAAAAAAAGAAATTGCTGGAAAAGCACAGTAGGTCTGGCAGTATCTATGGAGAGAAATCAGAGTTAACATCTCACATCGAGTGACCCTTCCTCAGAAATGCTTTGCAGTTCTTTCGGTTATTATACTAGATCTAAAACAACTTTAGTCCTATGTATTTCCACAATATACTGCTCCAGGAAACTATTATGAACATATTCTACAAATTCATCTTCTAGACCACCTTTACCAAGTTTATTGATCCATTCTATATGAAGATTGAACTCTTCCATTATTATATTACTTTGTGACAATTCAAATAATTTCTTTTTTATACTTTGTCCAATAGTGTAAGTACTGTTAGTCAATTGATAAATTATTCTCATCAGTGTTTCCTGATCCTTACTATTCCTAATTTCCTCCATACTGATTTAACTTTCTTATTTTCTGGAGCCATTATTCTTTCTCAATAATATTCTTAGTTCATCTTTTATGATCAAAAGTACTGCTCTTCTTTAAAATTCTATTCTCATAATGTTTAATCTCTGATTTCTGTCCTGAAACCAGCAAGCAAAGCTATTTGTCCCCCAACTCCATATTCTCTCACTTTATTTCGTAGTCTATTATGGGATAGTTTATCAAAGGTCTTTTGAAAATCCAGATAAGTATATCTACTACATTGTCACCTCCTCAAAAACGTGGAGAGATTGGTTCAGCAAAATTTTCCCTGTTGAAATTCAAGCTGACCTTTTATTATTAGAGTCAGTGTCATAGAGTCCTATGGCACAGGGACTGGCCCTTTGGCCCAAACTGGTCCATGCCGGCCAAAATGTCCGTCCACACTAACCCCATTCTCTTGCACTTAGCCCATATCTTCCTAACCTTTTCCTATCCATGTGTTTGTCCAAATGCATTTTAAATAGTGTCAATGTACTCATCTCAACCACTTCCGCTGGCAGCTCATTCCATGTGCATAATGCCCTGAGTGTAAAAGAAATTGTTCACTTTTATTCTTTCCCTTCTGACCTTAAACCGATTCCCTCTAGTCCTCGATTCCCCAACCCCAGAAAAAAAGACTGAGTGCATTCTCCCTCTCCATAGCTCTCATGATCTTATACACCTCTATTAGGTCCCCCTTCAGTCTCCTACACTCTAAAGAAAATGTCCTGGCTTGTCCAACCTCTCCCGACAACTCAGACCATTGAGTTCAGGCTACCTCTACTTGTTCTTCTATAATCCCAATTAGAAAGAATTTTAGTAAGAATTTCATTTCTTTTCCTAACATCAATGTTGTATTGACAGGTATGTAACTCATCGTACATGTTCTATTCCTGTTCTTAAATATAGAAATGACTTTCACTGTCTATCCACGTCTTCTGGCAACACAACATCTGCATACTCATAGGAGAACCTGAGATATCTTACAAGGTACATGTGGAGAGGATGTTTCCTGTTCTGGGAGAATGTAGAACTAGGGGTCATTGTTTAAAAATTAGGGGTTGCCCATTTAATACAGAGGCATTGTTTTTCTCAGAGGGTCATGAGGTTTTGGAACTCTCCTTCTGGAAAGCTAGTGGAAGCAGAGTCTGAATATTTTTATGGTATAGATGAATGGATTATTCATAAGCAAGGGAGTGGTTTAAAGGTGATAGATGGGAATGCAGATTTGAGATTATGATCAGATCAAATTTTTGAATTTATACCAACAAACCTTTTTCATATTTTAAATGTGTGTTTCCCTTTGATCATCTCAATATTTGAGCTATAGGGAGAGACTGAATAGGCTGGGACTGTTTTCCCTGGAATGTCGAAGGCTGAGGGGTGACCTCATCAAGGTTTATAAAATCATGAGGGGTATAGATAGGATAAATAAACAAGTCTTTTCCCAGGGATGGAGGAGTCCAGAATGTGACAGCATAGGTTTAGGGTGAAAAGAGAAAGATATAAAAGAGACCGAAGGAGCAACGTTTTCACTCAGAGGGGAGTGCATGTGTGGAATGAGCTGCCAGAGGAAGTGATGGATGCTGTTACAATTGCATTATTTAAAAGGCATCTGGATGGGTATATGAATAGGAAGGATTTAGAGGATATGGGCCAAATGCTGGCAAATGGGACTAGATTAGGTTGGAATATCTGATCTGCATGGACGAGTTGGACTGAAGGGTCTGTTTTCGTGCTATACATCTCTATGACTCTATGGCTCTATTTAATGTTATGTCTACCTGTTCTATCACTCTGGCAAATACTGAACCAGAATAATTGTTTAATATTTTTGCAACCTCCACCTTTACTTATGGTATTGTTCTTTCTACACTTTTCATATTGCTTTTTTTTAAAATGCACTGTTAAAATAATTTACTATCCCCCTTTATGCTCCTTGATAGTTTGATTTCATCATCCCTGTTTGCCTAGCTAATTTTTTTTTTTCACTTTTCTCTTAATCTCTTCATATACTCTCTTACCCTGCATTCCTCATCTTCCTAAGTGTCTCTTTTGTCTCTTTTTGTCTCTTTTCCACCTCTCACTTGTTCCCCTATGTCTTTTTTCATCCATGGAATTCCATGAGTGTTTCACTTGTGTTTTGCTTTGTAAGGAATATATTTTTCCTATACTCTCATAGTACCTCCTGACTTGTTGGTACCAGCAGAAAATCCAGCAAATGTTTGTCAATGTTTTGGGAATCCTTGCTGACGCTATTCAAGACTCAGGAATTGTAGCTTAAGAAGCACCTGTAGGTCAGTGGATCGCTTTCTAACCTCTGAATGAGGAATCTGTGGTTTTGAATCCCACCTGGTACAGAAGAAATGCTTTATTGTTGGACATGTTTCCTTTGGCAAACTATTAAGCTGTCTGCTTTCTTGGGTAGGTATAGAAATTCTTATGAGATGATTTTGAAGAACAGGGAATTCTCTATGGTGTCCTACTAAAATGTAATCCTAAACCAATAAAATTAACATCTTTTGCTGTTTAAAAGAGGTACAGTGTGCCAGTGAGCTGCTGTGTTTCCTGTATTTCAGTCATGGCTATAATTCATTGGCAGTCAGGGACTTTGAGACAATGTAAGGTCATGAATAGGGTTGTTTAAAGGTAAATTTTGCTTTTTTTTAGACAGCTTCAAAGTCAGCTGCAATGGTTGCCTAAATTGATTGAGATGTTGCAAGGTTTGTTGGGTTGTTTCCAAGGTTACAGACTTGCAGGAAGTGCCAAACTGGGCATTGCTAATGTATACGGGCTTTGTGATTGATTCAATTATGCACATGACAATCAGTTGGTGTCAAATCCAAGAGACAATTATTCAGATCTGACAGCCTTGGCAGCTGGTCAAAGAGTATTTTAGCGTGGGGGAACTGTTTGTTATGCAAAGCTAGCACAAGAGAGTTGTAATGGCTTAGGTTTAATTGAGCCATTTAGACTTAACACAGAAAGATACGATAGTTTAGCTTGCTCCTGCATTTGGAAAGATTCCATGAAAAGTGTCAGTTTCCTACATTACAGAAAATGATAGGGATTTTGATTGTGCAAATAGGGGGAAACAGGTCCTAATGGGCAAAAGGTTCCATCACCAAATGATGTAGTGAATTATTACAATCTGGATCTTTTTCTCTTTATTGTTTCATGGGATATATGATTTGCTGATAAGACCACCATTTATCGCCCATGTTTTCCTTAGACATATCAGATGGCAGTGAGTCAAGAGTCACATATAGCCTGAACTGCATATTTCCTTCCCTAAGGCACATGTATGAACTGCTCGAGTTTTCATGATTATTGATGATTGTTTTATAGTTACCATCACTGAGACAAGCTTTATATTCCAGGCTTATTAATATTTAAATTCCACTAGCTGTCAATGGGAATCCCAGTTCCAGAGCATTAGCATCTGAATTACCAGTCTAATAACATTGCCACGATATCACCATCTACTCCTGCTGCATGCTTCCAACGTACTGCCTGAAAGGGTGATGGGATTAGATTCAATACTAACTGTCAAAAGGGAATTAGATAAATCCTTGAATACAGGAGCACGAACAAGGCTGTAGAGTTAGGTGAGTTGTACAGTTTCTAAGAGCCAGTACTGCCAGTTGGGTCAAATGGCTTCATTTGCATTTTTGTTTTTGTGATCTCTGGATGTTTAGTACATGGTATATTTTTTCTATTTTCTTTTGAGGCAGGACATAACAAGAATTCCCATCATATGTCTTATATTTCTCTCATGTATTTAACTTTCCTGTAAATGTATTTAATGATTTAAACCTAAAACAATGTCTGATATGTTGCTGCACTGCTCCAGAAGGGAATAGCACAATCTCATAGAAACACAAGACAATTTCAAGTTGTGAAAGCAATTACCACAAAGGTCGTATTCACAGTGAATTATCAAAGGCTTACTGAGATATCACAACTGGAGATAACTTAGGAGATAATGGTTCAGACATGAATCTGATCAAAATATAAAAGCTGAAAATCCAACTGATAGCAAAGACTCACAAACATTGCACATTTCCAAACAACAACTATTAAAAAGTATAAATATAAATAGAAACCTTGTAATCACTAGACCCATAGAGTCTACCCTGGTTCTTTTTGAACAGCATTCAGCGAGTTCCCACATGCATTTAGCCTTCAAAGTTTGCAACTATTCCAACTGCAAGTATTTACTAGCTCCTTCTTGAAGGTTAATGCTAAAATACCACCCTATCTGGCTAAGCATTCCACGTTCCAAACTCTCATTAAGTAAAAGTACATTTTCCATATTTCAATCTCATTGAACCTATGTAATGGTTTTGAACTTTCAGCCACTATAAACAGCTTTACTTTATGTGTTCTAACTAAATGCTTTATGATTGCAGCCACGTTTATTTGATCTTCTCCATTCAACAGTAAGAAGTTATAGTTCCTCCAGTTTATGCAAGTAACTGTAATCCCTGAAATTATTCCAGTAATTTTTCATGACCTGCCCAAAGCACTGAATTGAGAATTTTTAGACAGGTATGTTTCAAAGCCTGTCCATATCCTCCACAACCTCTCTACATGTTTTCTTATCCCTAGTGTATCTTTCATGTCACCCTCCTATGTCTTTATACTCCATGCCCCTTCCATACCTCTCTTGCCATGTCCCCAATACATTTCCACACCAAGTCTTCCAAAATCCACAATGTATAAAACTACACATCCATATAATATTGCTGCCAAGTGTTTGAAATACTCATGAAACTGGCAAAATAAGGAAAGTAGCTTTGAAAATCCTCTTTGGTAAAACAATCTCATAAGTATCAAACACATCTATTTGTGATATTAACAAGAAAAATAAAAGACACTATAAACATCTTAACATCTCTTTATATTTTCCAAATAACCAAATAGGCATTGAAAACACTCAAGTTAAGGTTATTATAAGTAATTTAGGGTGTTAACAATATGGAGATGTATTCCCTTTGAAGCCATGTAAAATTGTCTACAAGGCTAAATACATTCAGCTGTGCTTAGACTACTGCTACATGTTCAAAATGAGGCCATCTGGCAACAGTATCAAATAAGAATATTGGCTAAATGACCAGGCACCTATTTTATTCAGTTCTGTTGGACAAATGTTAGAAGAGCACAGGGGTTGGCACCCATGTCATTAAGGGGGTAATGGGAAATTTAGATGGGCTTCTTTAGAGACGAATGCTCTCTGAATGGTCTTTCCTTGATGCTTACTATGCTCAAGCATACCCATGGATTATCCTCACAATACACCGAGCTGCATGCATCCCTACTATCAACCACTGGTGGTGTATAAAGCAAAAACAAACCCTATCTTTAATACAACAAAACATCTCAAGTGTATTATCAAACAAAGTACAACACTAAGGCAGATGACCAAAGGGTTAGTCAAAAAGCTAACATTTAAAAAAATGTCTTCATGAAGGAAAGCAAAGTAGAAATTAGAAAGATGTCAAATAGGAATTCCAAAGCTTGAGGCCCAGACAACAAAAGACAACCACCAATAGTGGAACCACTAAAACCAGGAATGCACACAATGCCAGATTAAAGGAGCATGCATCTCTTGGGGATTTGTCAGGTTGGTGGAGACTACAAAGACAGGGAGAGTCAATACACTGGAGGGATTTGCAAACGAGTAAGAACTTTGGAACCATGATGTTGCTGAACTTGGAGCCACATGTCGGTCAAAGAGAAGACAGGGGAATGGGGCTTGTTACAAAGTATGACGTGGGCAACAGAGTTTTAAATAGCCTTAAGTTGATAGAAGTTAGAATTTAGGAAAGCAATCAGTAGCATATTGAAATTACTAAGTCTAGAGCCAGCGAGGCCTGGATGAGGCTTTCAGCAGCAGGAGATTTAAGACAGATCACTTGGAAATGCAAAAAAAGATGGACCCCTTCAGAATGTCTTTGGAGAAACAATAACTTTATTTGTGTAGTACCTTTATCATAACATACCTGTATTGGCTTGCTCAGCCCTGCAGAAGACAGTTAAGAGGCAATCACATTGCTATTATTTGGAGTCACTTGTAGGCCAAACTAGGTAAGCAGATTTCCTTTCCGAAAGGAAGTTGGTGAACTTGATTTTTTTTTACAATAAGATTGCTTTGTGATCATCATTAATGAGACCAGCATTTTATTTCAGATTTATTAATAAATTGGATACATGTTTTCTCTGCTACAGCAATGGGGTTTGAACTCACGCCCCCAAGCCCTACAATGTGGAAAGAGGCAGTCTGGCACTGACTCTCCGAAGACCATCCTATCCAGACTCAGCTCCCCATTTAATCCTCATAGCTCTGCTTATTCCATGGCTATTTACATCCCTAGACACTACGAGGCAATTTAGCATGGCCAATCCACATCTTTGGGCTATAGGAGAAAACCGGAGTACACAGCTGAAATCCACACAGACACTTGGAGGATGTGCAAACTCCACAGTCAATCAAATAAGGCTGGAGTCAACCCAGATCCCTGGCACTAGGGGCAGCAGTGCTAACCACTGATCTATCATGCTGGATTATGCCTGATTATGAAGATTGTATTATACAGTCTTCCTCTGATGGCTAGTAATGATTCCTTCCTTAAAGTATGGATATCGGGGTGGCAGGGTGAGAGTCATCTCTTTGTTTAAGTCTTGTGATGTGCACATTGGGTAGCCTTTCACATGGCAATTAGTTACTTCAGTGCAGCACTGAATCCAGGTACAGTCAAGACCCTCTGGCAACACAGGGAGATTAACAATGTAACAAACAATCAAGTAAAGGGGTTTCAAAAATGCACTTAAAGTAGTTTGAGAAAAGGATATTTGCTAAACACAGCACTACAGTGTAGCAATAAATCATTGAGAGAGCTGCACTGATTTTCTTTCAGAACATGATTCTTTTGTACACTTGTCTAGACCTCTCTGCTACTTCTCTGCATTAATGCCTCTATTCAAGCTGTGAAGTCTTAACACTGTGCTTGTGTGTATGTGTGTCTGTGTGTATGCGCGTGTGAACGAGAGAGTTGCTCTGTGTCTTCAGGAACCCTAATTTGAATACTGGAGCTCATTTAGTTTTCAGCCAAGCTTGCATAACAAGTCTGAGCTGAATTTAATAGAAATATAAAACAAGCATCTCTGTTCATCAGCTCTTGGGCTCAGAATTCTTGTTCCCTTTCTGGCACCTTTGAGATGCATTTTACTTCCTTTTAGTTTGTCAGTCCATGTTGAGTCACTGCTTGACAACTGTGCCAAGGTCCTGGTTCAACACATTAAGCTTATTCAGAAAAGGAGCCACCCGTGGTCCAATATCAATATTCACAATGGTGTCTAAACGGGTTCCTGGAATGAGTGTACAATGGCAAGGCAGCATGTGAAAAGGGTGGTCTGGGTGCTACAGATGCAACTGTGCTCTTTGTTGAGCTGACAATCCTTCCGGTTCAGCGGTGACTCTGCCTTTGTTCCATCAACACAGGCCTTGGTCCTGCTGCTAAATCCCTCAGGCCCTCTTAATTTGGCATTAGGTGCCCTGGGGTAGCGATTGGAATACCTCAAAAGGCCTTTAAAGGCATAAACCTGAGTGCCCTCCAGCTGTTGATGGTCACTGGACCCAAAGTTTTAACTCTCCAAATGTGTTGCTAGACCTGCTGAGATTTTCGAGCAAGTTCTGTTTTTGTTTTCTTGATTCCTGTTCCTTTTCTTCCATAAGATGTATCTAACCCGTACATCCCTGGACACTATGGGTCAATTTAGTGTGGCCAATCCACATCTTTGGACTGTGGGAGAAAAGCAGAGGCCATGGCAGAAACCCACACAAAAACAAGGAGGGTGATCAAAACCCAGTGGTCTAAAGTCTTATTCCCATCCAGCTCTTCTGCCTAAGATCTATGTTCCACTCATACATGCATTACATAAGTGCATTTTGCATACTTACCCTCACCACATGTCATGTATTTGCATTGAACAAACACCATGAGTGGATTTTGATATCTCCTCTGAGGCAAATAAGGGAGATTTTAATCTGGATTCAAGCCTGTTGCTGAGAATGAACCAAGAAACCTCTCTGTGTGTACAGTTCATTGACTACTCAGTCTTACAGCTCCTTCCACTCTCAATGTTACAATTGCTCCCTATATGCATATTCAATTAATTCCTATATTCAATTAATAGACACCATCTAATTTTTCTTAAATTTAAATACAGATTTTAACATTGTGATTAACTAAACATTTATAATGGTAAAAACAATGACTGCAGATGCTGAAAACCAAAATACTGGATTAGTGGTGCTGGAAGAGCACAGCAGTTCAGGCAGCATCCAACGAGCAGCGAAATCGACGTTTCGGGCAAAAGCCCTTCATCAGGAATAAAGGGCTGATGAAGGGCTTTTGCCCGAAACGTCGATTTCGCTGCTCGTTGGATGCTGCCTGAACTGCTGTGCTCTTCCAGCACCACTAATCCAGTATAAACATTTATAATGCCTTACTGCCTTCCTTCTGGATTAGAGTGGTGCTGGAAGAAGCACAGCAGTTCAGGCAGCATCCGAGGAGCAGGAAAGCCGACGTTTCATGCTGTATTCCTGACGAAGGGCTTTTGCCTGAAACATCGATTTTCCTGCTCCTCGGATGCTGCCTGAACTGCTGTGCTTTTCTAGCACCACTGTAATCCAGAATCTGGTTTCCAGCATCTGTAGTAATTGTTTTAACCTTACTGCCTTCCTGTTAATTGACAACTTTAGATGAGTCATTAATATGCATCTAAGAAGCTCATCCACTACTGCTGGGTTAGAGATTGGACCTGTAGTCAACAAAAGCAAGGGGTCTAGTATCAGGAAGGGGTTCATTGAGAGCTACCGTCAGTGTCTATTTTGTTGTCCATACCCTTTCCTCCTAATGTTTCCTTCAGTCCCCATGATGCAACCATTCACCTGTAGCCTGGAATCCTTAGTTATCTGGGAATTTTGGTTGCTGCATTGCTCCCAAGTATTGCACATCTGTCAGCTTCAGTTTAGCCAGGTTTTCCCAGACTGTGAGAGTGAGGCACGGTTTGCAGAATTTCCCAGGACTCTTTGATCATGGGGACGATCAGTCACTGGCCTGAGAAGTGTCTGATTAACACTCAAGCTGGCCAGTCTGCCTGAAAAGAGGCAATGCAGGGTTTTCACCAGTTTTCCAGTCAATAAGTAGGATTCCACTATGTACAGCCCTATGTCAACACCTAGCATATATTCATATGCCAATGCTCACATACACCCTATGCCTCCATCACTCTTGCATATACACATGTGAGTGTTCAGAGGAAGATCAGAGTAGTGCATTTAACATTGTAAGCATTCAGCCTTTTTGACAATTTCATGCTCATGGATAGGAGTTTGATTTTGTGGATAAAATGAGGACTGCAGATGCTGGAGATCAGAGTCGAGCGTGTGGTGCTGCAAAAGCACAGCAAGTCAGGCAGCATCCGAGGAAAAGGAGAATTCCTGATGAAGGGCTTCTGTCCGAAACATTGATTCTCCTGCTCGTTGGATGCTGCCTGACTTGCTGTACTTTTCCAGCACCACACTCTCGACTTTCACTTTGTGGAATTTTACATCATTTCAGAGCTCAGAATCGGACTGATGCTTGACCCCTCATAATCTTCCATTTAAAGTAACAGTCTGAGAAACAATTCCAAACCACAACCTTAAGCCTGATTAATTATCAGCTGGTCATGTCTCAGGATCCTGGCTCCCTGGTTGTCAATTTGTTCATTTCTACTTCATTAAAATGTCTTTGTTATTGCTTAGTGCCTCTTGTTTTTGCATTGTTTTCTGCTTTACATGAAGATTTGACAACAACAGTTTATTATCAATCTTCATAGGGGGGCCTTTTGGCTTTGTTTTCATGTATTATGTTATTTTTGAATAGTCCTGTCTTTGGCATTGTTTTTTAGGGATGGCCAAATGAAAGGACCATGAGGCAGCAGTACAACAGAATGGTGAAGAAATATTGAGTGACAGTGAAGTCAGATTTGAAACCAATGAAGATTATCCCATAGATGAAATTTAAAACTAATGGTCGCTGCTACTAAGATCAGTAGTGATTGCCTAATGCTGTTGACCCAACCAAATCATTTCCCAGCCATTCCTAAAGATCACTCATATAATATGGACAAGAGTCACATATTGTCCAGACCTGGTAAGTATGATATGTTATTTCCCTTAAGGACATTGTTCAAGCATTTTCCTTTTATCTACAACATCCTGACAGTTGCCATGAAAGAAGCACAGTTGGATTTCAAAATAGCAGGAGTTGGATGTGGATCAGTTCAGTGAAGTATTTTATAAAGGTCATAAAATCAGTTGGAGTATAACCCAAATATATTGGTTCCATGAAAGCATGTGATTGCAGTTGAGTACCTGGAAGAAGCTCTGTAGGTTAATGGACACAATCCTTATATTTTGGGGATAAAACAGGTACAGTAAGCATATTAAGGTAATTAGTTTAGTGTGGACTTGAGAACTGAAGGTTTGAAATTTTAGTTCAGAAGAAGCTACAGACCAGTTCAGGAGCTAGAACAGTTTCTCACTGTAGGTGAGTCATTTCAGGGGAACCAGCAACATTAGCTGAAGTTTTGTAATGTGTGGCTTTAAAGTGAGGAGTTTCCAAAAGAAGTTTTCGAACTAAAGACGTTTTTTTTAGATTAGATTACTTACAGTGCGGAAACAGGCCCTTCGGCCCCACACTGACCCGCCGAAGCGCAACCCACCCAGACCCTTCCCCTACACTTACCCCTTCACCTAACACTATGGGCAATTTAGCATGGCCAATTCACCTAACTTGCACATTTTTGGACTGTGGGAGGAAACCGGAACACCCGGAGGAAACCCACACAGACACAGGAAGAATGTGCAAACTCCACACAGTCAGTCGGTTGAGGCGGGAAATCAAAATTGTGAAAGATTGATGCCAGTGGAATTGGAAAGGAATAGTAGAGTTGGTCCTCACAGTTTAAGAAAAAAAAGAAACTGAAGTACTTAAATAAAGAGTTTTGCAAAATGGTAGGGGTGTTATTTCTCTGGGGTTGAGTGTGTATAATGTATGGTTTCAAAGCAAGTTGAAACCATGCTTTGATGTTCAAGTTAAAATCTTTCTAACGGTATTCAATACCAACCTGCATTGGTTTACATCTACTATATAATGTTGATTATAATGTTTACTACATAAGGAAGATCTGTAGCTTCTTGAGAATGTTTTTCAAAGACTAACCATGAAATCATTAACCAACACCAAAAACTAATAAATGATCTGTCAAGTCAGATTTCATTCTGAAAACTGATTCGTCCAGTATTACCATAAACTGGGATCATAGCACAATGTGATAGTGGTATTGATTGATCAAGATGCCATCATTTGATAGTGGGAGGAACAATTGAGACATATCAGGGTGAGATAAAGAGGGGCTTTTAAGAAATGCATTAACCAATTTGAGTATAATTTATTTTGGGTCACTGGGTAATATATTAAAGCTTCTTAGTGACACCTTTCCAGACCATGTGACACCCAAGTATGACCTTAAACAAAATATTAATGAAAGATCACAATCTTCAATCATTATGCCACAGGATGTCATTAGGCTCTTCTGAATTCGGATCATTACTCCTCTTGCTTGCCTAGTACAAGCCTAGTACAAATCATTATATAATATCCATTTATTTTAAAATATAAAAGACGCAGAATTTTTGAGACATGTTCAGTGGAACATTTTTAGTCAAGTCAAATAAGAAAAAGGACAGACCAGACTGAGTTTTAGTGAATGAAGCTGATCAAGTGAATGGCTACCAACGGGAGAGTATTTTTATGGCATTGATCATAATTCCATTTGATTTCTCACAAGAAATAAGAAAGATAATGTTAGACCAGAAATAAAAGAAAATCAGATTGAGGAAACACTTCTATAACCAAGCTGTGATAAAACTTTGTCAAAATGGACTGGAAACAGCTGCCATATACTTGAGTAATGGGTGATCTTTTGTATAATTTAATGCCCTTTCTTTTGGTAAAAAAAAAGCTTTCATTTTCATGTATCTCATGTACAGATTAACACTCAACTTTTACACAAAAATTTCAAGTTAATTTGTCCTTAGTGCACACTTGTCACTGAAATCAAACCTATCCTGACGCATACCGAAATTTTATAGAATTGTTGAAAGTCACAGCCTTGAAGGTAACTATTCAGTCCCTTGTAATTACTCATGTACTTTTGACTCCTTTTGTGCTACTTTTGGGGATAGATTTAGCAGGAATACTCTCCATCTTGGCAACCCTGCAATAGCAGGGTGATCAGAGAAGTTGGATTTTGACCTGTACAAAATATTGCTAGTGTGTAAATTCAGCCTTCTACTTTTTGATTTATTAGGCTAAACTCAATACTGATATATCATTGAATGTGTTTTCACCTGATGAAGGAGCAAAGCTCTGAAAGCTTGTGATTTCAAATCAACCTGTTAGACTATGACCTGGTGTTGTGCAACTTCAGACTTTGACGTGTCATTGGAAGCCTTCTCCAACAGAGCCTTTACCACTCTGAAGGACAAGAGAAGCAGATATGTGGGAATATGACCACTTGCAAGTTCCACTCCAAACTATGCATCGTCCTGACTTATAAATATACCACCATTTCTTCAGAGCCACTGGGTCAAAATTCTGAAGCTCCCTTCCTAACAGCACTGTGGGTAATCCTACACTCCATAGACTGCAATGGTACAAGAAAGCACCTTTTCAAGGGCAATTAGAAATGGACAACAGATCCTGGCCCAGCCATTAACATGCACATCTTATGAACAAATAATTTAAATACAATTCTGAGAGATGGTACTGCATGGACCATGATTTCAAGAGTATTTCACAAGTAATCACATAATGTTTCCACACTGTAAGTAATCTAATCTAATCTTAAAAAAACAGTCATCCTGGATTTTTTTTAAGGGAGGTCATGTCTGACTAAACTAAAAATGGAAAGTTTTGGAGAAGCTCAAGATGCCTGCTTGCAGGTGTGAGATAGAAATTTAGATACAACATCTTCAGAATGATTGTAATCTTGGACTTGAAACAGCAACTGTTTCTCTCTCCACAGATACTTCCAGACCTGCTGAGTTTCTCCAGCACTTTCTGATTTTATCATAGAAGCTGAAGTATTTTGTCTTTATATTACTGTCATGTCTGACAAATTTGATTGAAGTTTTCAGGAGGCATTAAGGAGGATAGTATATCTAATACACCCTGCATGGAATTTAGCCAAGCTTCTGACCAGGTCCCACATTACTGACTGTAGAAAATTAAAAACTGATGGGATCTAAGAGGAAATTATCAGTGTTAGGTAGAATATTTCATATGAGTACATGAATGGGCAAGGAGCAGAGGGATACATATCCTTAGAAAATAAGTGACAGGTTTAGATAGAGGATCTGGATTGGTGCAGGCTTGGAGGGCTGAAAGGCCTTTTCCTTTGCTGTAATTTTCTTTGTTCTTTGTTCTTTGACATGTGGGTATATGCTATGTATATGGCAGCAGGGAGACATTTTGCTCGTTCGTGTCTTCCGTTCATGGTATATATATGTCTTATTCTCCCATGAACTGTGAAGGTTACATAACATATAATTTCCACCCCTAATTCCCCAGATGAGATTCGTGATGAACTTCCTTCTGGAATTGCTATATGGCTATATTTTATATATGATATCATAGAGGGAAAATGATTGAGAAGTTTTCCAGCACTTTGAAAACTGACTGTGTGGCTTATATTTAGGGAGAAACCTGAAACATTAGGTGAGATATAAATGGACTGGTTAGATAGGAAGAACCATGGCAAATGGAATTCAATTTGGAGAACTATGAGATAATGCATTTGGTAGGATGGGAGAACAGCTGCAAACAAGTCAAGGTGAATACATAAAAAATGGTCAGATTCTGAGAGGTGGAGTGAATAACATTGGAGTGTTTGTCTATAAAGCTCTGAAAGTATCAGGATAGGTGCAAATGATGGTCAAAAAGGCAAACAGGAAACTTGTCTTTATTGGTTGAGGGCCTAGATTATAGAGCAGGGAATTTATGGTAGAACTGTATATAACACAAATTAAGCTGTAGCTGCATTGCTTGATTGACACATTACAGGAAGGTTGTCAGAGAATATAAAAAAGATGTACCAGGATGTTTCCAGGAGTTGAGAACATTTGCCCTGAGAAATATTTGAATATGATGGGATTATTTTTCAAACAGGGAAGGCTAAAGGTGTATAGATTTAAAGCAATTAGTCAAAAGGATTGCAGGAAAGTGGAGCAGTAAACTTTTGGTGTTGCCTGAAACCTTTTGGCTGAAAGGGTAGTAGATATGGAAACCTCTATGTATCTATAAATTATTTGAGTATGCATATGAGATGTCAGAGTAAGAATCAAAAACTGGAAAACAGGATTAGACCAGACAGCTCTTTTTCTCCTTGAGCACAGATGTTGTGTTGAATAACCTCTTTCAGCATCAAAATTGTTGCTGTTTTCATTTACAGAAGGATTCAAATATTAATGGACTAATGCCAGCCACACACTACACAGAGAATTACATTTATTTGTGGACATTTTGGGAAAAAAATATTTGAATCCCACAAAGGAGAAAGCAAGTAGAGCTGCGAACAGATGGTTCTTAGGACATATTGGCATGGAGCATAAAATTAATGGAGCTGTGAAAAGCTGATTAACCAGAACAACTGTTCATATAAAGCATAAAAAGGAACTCTAAACACAGAAGTAAAGTTAAAGTATTTGATTTGAAATGAAAATTGATACATGGTGCACTATTTCTAATATAGAGTACTGATATGTGTTCATGTGACAGATAAATGATTGTGGGCATCAACTTGCTATTCTTATCATGTTGCCTTTCTTTCAAAGGAAAATCTGGTCTTTAATTAACATGGAGAACTGCTCAATAGAAATTTTGAGTTACTGTGCATTGGAATACCTTGACTGTCACATCTACTTTGATATCATTATGAAGCAATCCACATCCCCAATGCAGACAGAGTTGTTGAGTGATAGCATCAACCCACAGCTAATAGTTTTACCTTTAAACCAGAAGACTTGACCTCAGCTGATACTCCAGTGTAGTATTGAGGGAGTGCTGCACAATTCAATATGCTGTCTTTTGAATTAAATCTTCAAATCGTCAGCTCGTCTCAGGTCATGGCACTATTCAAGGAAAGTATAGATGATTTCCCACCAAGAGGCCAATGTTTGCCCCTCAAACTGATGAGATGGTCTTTTATTTTAATATTGTATGTGGGTGTATTGTATTTCTACTTTACACAAATGATATAATGTAGGAAATGCTTCCTTCAACTGGGTATGTTTGCCATCCATCTTTCCTGGTGTTAACTGGTATATGACAGAGGGATCTGCCTGTGTGGAAATCGAAGCTATGTTTCCTACATTACACCAATGACTACACTCCAAAGTACTGCTTTGGTTGGAGGTACAGTTATGATAGTACTAGATAAATGTGATTCTGTTTTCTTTTCTCCTCTTTCAATTTTTTATACAAGATGAAAACCAGATTCATTGCCTTCACAAATTGCAATTCACTCTGATAAACAGGTTGGCAGTATTCCAGAATGAATTAAATATATCAGAGTCTGAACTATACACGCTGAACTTGGTTAAATCCCACACATGAACTGTTTTCATGGATTTAACCCCTTGTTGTTCTTTCCTTATGGATCTTGCCTGCCATGACTGTTTTACTTAGTCACATTGTCCACAATCTTAGACTGCTGCCACTCTTATCCAAGAATGACAATTGTCTGACTTTCAGGGGCTCTGATAAACTCATATTTTATATGATTAAGCAGAATACTAATTTCTGAATTCCAGCTCTCAAATGCAAGTATATTCCTCTCTTCTTTTCCCTGAAGCTCCAAAGCCAGAGAATGTTAATCTTAGTTACATCTTCATGTACATTATTATCATTAATCGTGAGACCATACCTGGAGTACTGTGTGCAGTTCTGGTCTCCAAATTTGAGGAAGAACATTCTGGCTATTGAGGGAGTGCAGCGTAGGTTCACGAGGTCAATTCCTGGAATGGCGGGATTACCTTACTCTGAAAGACTGAAACGACTGGGCTTGTATACCCTTGAGTTTAGAAGACTGAAATGGGATCTGATTGAGACATATAAGATTATGAAAGGATTGGACACTCTGGCAGCAGGAAACATGTTTCCGCTGATGGGTGAGTGCCGAATCAGAGGACACAGCTTAAAAATATGGGGTAGACCATTTAGGACAGAGATGAGGAGAAACTTCTTCACCCAGAGAGTGGTGGCTGTGTGGAATTCCCCTCCCCAGAGGGCAGTGGAGGCCCAGTCTCTGGATTCATTTAAGAAAGAGTTGGATAGAGCTCTCAAAGATAGTGGAATAAAGGGTTATGGAGATAAGGCAGGAAGAGGATACTGATTAGGAATGATCAGCCATGATCACATTGAATGGCGGTGCAGGCTCGAAGGGCTGAATGACCTACTCCTGCACCTATTTTCTATTGTCTATTGTCTATTGTCTATTAACAAATCATCATCATTGTATGACAGGGTTGATATTCTAGATGTTTAGATTGGGAATCCAAGCCCTACTGTGTCCTTTGGCTCCAATCCCCTATCTGTTTGAGCCCAAGGTCACAAGTTTTACCCAAGACATAAAGTTATCACTGTCAGTAGCAAGAAGACACGTTTCTAATTATGTATTATCTTAAACCCCTTTTCCCCCATCACCCAGACACAATATAAGGTGGAGGTGACTGTGCAGGGTACAACCCAAGAGTAAAGGGAAGACCTTTTAGAATGAAGTTAAGGAGAAACTTCTCCAGACAGAGTGTGGTGAATCTATGGAATTCACAGCCATGGAAGGGTGTGGAGGCCAGGTCATTGAGTATATTTAACAAGGAGGTAGATAGGTTCTTGATTGACAAGGGGATCAAGGGTTACAGAGAGAAAGCGGGAGAACGGTGTTGAGAAACATATCAGCCACAAGCAGACGCAATAGGATGAATGGCCTAATTTCTGCTCCTATGTCTTATGGCATTATAGTATTGCATCTAACAAGAATTAGATAAGTACTAAACATTCTAGACCCTCAAGGCAAGAATCTTTGTTTGCCACACAACATGCAAACAAAATAGGTCAATAGCACCATGAGCAATTACAGCAGCATTTTGTCATTGTGAAATATTGGCACTGTAATCAATACGAAAATACTTCTATTTGAACCATTGCAATGTCACTAACAACCTAAATGCCAGCAGTATGCAGAAATAATCCTGTGCCTGAAAGCTCTAACAAAAGATTTAAAAATAATTTTGCACATATCTCTGAGTAAGTGTGCTGGTATGACAAAAAATTTTAGCTAAGGATGCAAATTGTCATAAAGCTGACATGAAATTAAACTCATGAATTGTAAGCTTTTTTAGCACTGATGCTTGATGTAATGAATTAACACTGGCAACTGAATAATTACACCAGGTTTAGATTTACTTAATAAAGACTGAATGGATAAATGTGGAGAAAAACACATCCTATCCAGCCTGCATCAGGATAAGCAGGTGCATTTAATTTCAGTCTGTTACAGCTAACTCTCCATTTCTGTATTAACGCCCTAAGCTATTTCATTGCCATGAGAGCCAAAAACTATCAGAAAGCTTTCAAACCAATGAGTGTTCCATTGCTACCCTCCTTCCTGCTTAAAAAGAAAGATCATTTAGTGATACCCCAACTGATGACACAGAATCACACAAATGGAAGCTATTCAGCTAACTCTTGTGAATGGACAGTTTAATTAGTCTCATTTTTCTGTCCTTTCCCCAATTTCCTCCTTTTTTTCTTCCACATTTTAAGCATTTATCTTATTCTTTAATGAAAATTAATATTAATATTAAATTTGCTTCCAAATTTGCTCTTTCAGGAAGTACATTCCAAATCATGACAACTCATTGCACAAAAAAGTGCTTCTTCAGAAATTAAAAATCACACAACACTAGGTTATAGTCCAACAGGTGTATTTGGAAGCACTAGCTTTCTAAGCACTGCTTCATCAGGTGTTTGTGGAACAAGACCATAAGACACAGAATTTACAGCAAAAGATTACAGCGTCAAGCAACTGAAATATATTAAACAAGTTTAGATTAAACAAATGTAGATTACATCTTTTAGAATGGTTTTGCTAGTTTCAGTTTGTTAATATGTATATCCCTGAACTCCTTTTAAGCCACATTAGATTAGATTCTCTACAGTTTGGAAACAGGCCCTTTGGGCCAATAAAACCACACCGACCCTCCAAAGAGCAACCCACCCAGACCCATTCCCCTACATTCACCCTTGACTAATACACTTAACACTATGGGCAATTTAGCATAGCCAATTCACCTAACCAGCACATCTTTGGACTGTGGAAGGAAACCCATGCAGTCAACAGAGAGAAAGTTTCCCAAGGCGGGGATTGAAACCAGGTCCCTGTTGCTGTGAGGCAACAGTGCTAGCCACTGAGCCACCGTACCACCCCATTCTCAATGATAGCTTCAGGTTTTCTAACAAAATGAGTCATCTCAGCTCAGACAATGAATTAAAGGTGTGAGGCTAAAGTCTGTGTTGTGTCCCAACCTTGAGTTAGACTGGTTCTATTTCTAAAGTGGGATTTATAGAATCTTACAAAGATTCACTAATAGTCCTAATGGATTCTTCAGAAGAGTCATGTCTGGTATGAAACTTTTTTTTTCTCTCCCCAAAGATGCTGCCAGACTTGCTGAGTTTCTTGAGCACTTCCTGTGTTTATTTCAGATTTCCACCATTGATAACATTTTGCTTCTGCCTCCAGAAGTATGGAATTCGAAACAGAAACAGATCAGCCATGATCCTATTGAATTGTGGAGCAGGGTCAAAGATCCTAATGATCTATTTCTGCTCCTAGTTTATATGCTTTAAATGTTCATTTTCAAAATTTTCTGCATTTCTTTCAAAACCCTGTTGCGGGTGACCTAATTCACCAAATGCTGTTGGGTCCTCACAATAGCATTTGCTGACCTACACTGGCATCTGGTTTAAAATTAAACTTTGTTAGTGCTGGATTTCAAATCCCTCCGTAGTTGCACAACCCCTTAACTCTGTAACCTCCTTCAGCACTATAGCTTTCTAAGTTCTTTGTGCTCTTCTGGTTTCAGCCTCCTGTGCATCCCAATTTTAATTGCTCTGACATTTATTGCTGTACCTACCATTGTGTGGCCTTTAAGCTCTTAAACTCCCTTTCTTAACCAGTCCATCTCACTTCCCTGTTTTAAGGTCTACTTCTTCGGATCAAACTTTTAGTCATATAGTCTAATAACTGCTTATGTGTCCCAGTTTGTTTTATAAAGCACTCCTCAAGAGGACCTTGCATTGTTTAATTAATTAGATAAACACTGGTTTTTTTGATGTATTTGGTGTTAATTTACCATGATCTCACAGAAAAATCTTCTGTATATTGGGCTAACGTAGAAAATAGGAGCAAGACCAGGCATTGAATTTGCTTCCAAATTTGCTTTTTCAGGAAGTAGAGCCATTCAAGCCTCCTTTGCCATTCAATATAATGATGGCTGTTCATTCAACTCCATTCTCTGTTCCTGCTTTCTCACCATTCCCTTTAATCTCCATTGCCCTAAAAAACAAATCTAACTCCTCCGTGAAAACATTTAATGTTTTGGCCTCAACTGCTTTCTGTGGTCAAGAATTCACAGGCTCACCATCTCTAGGTGAAGAAATTTCTCCTGAATTGCCTATCTTGTATCCTTAGATTCTGACCTCTGGTTCTCAACTCTAAGTCATTGGGAACATCCTTTCTGCATTTACTCTGCACAGTCCTAATAGAATTTTATAGGTTTCTAAGCTATCCCTTTCTCTAACAGTCATCATTAATTGCTTGTTCTGCTCACTGGAACATAAGAATTTGACAAAAAAAAGTAAGGGATTGATTATGCAACCACTTGGCACCTATTGCACCTTTCAGTGGGCTGCTCCTTGATCTCAATTTCACCTTCTTGCCTCATCCCAGAGTGTTTAAAAATTGTCCATCTTGGGTTTGATTATGCTCTGTAGTTGAACACCTACTTTCTTCTACAGTAATGAATTTCATCAATGCTTTCTCCTCATCTCTATCCAAAACTTACTGGAAACATATCCTTCAAGCCAATAGAGGGGTGAAGTTCCTGGAATGATGAAACAGAGAAAGAAAGATGAGGCAGACAAAGGGGGTTCACAATAGATTTCAGGTTGCTAGTACAAATAACGTTGAATATGGATTAACCTGAGAGATGTAGAAGTAAACAAGAGGGGCAAAGAAATAAGGTGGAATTTTCTGCACCCAGAGTTGGCAGGTTTGGAGACGAGAAGGTTAGTATTTTTTTGAATGTGATGGTTACATACCCAAACTTCAGACTTAAATCCTGAGCAGGATGGCTACCAGCCTGCCTCATTGCCGATTGAGGCACTTAAGTGACCAATTAAGGATCAGTAAAGCCTTTGTTTCACCATTGGGATTAACCAAGCTAAAGGCCAATCACTCTGCACAGCATCTGCTCCTGTGTGACTTCCTCAGTCAAGGTAATGTGCCTGCATGTGGAACTGGACATCTAACAGTTGATGCTCACTGGGAGTCACACTCCTGCCCATGCATCCTGAACCACTCTCACCCAGCAATACTTTCTTCATGACCTTAAAAACTTTCCATCCCTAAATTCCAGGCCTCCTTTACATTACCTAAAGTTGTCCAGAACCTTCTGGGATATAAGTGTGTTTTTTTAACCATCAGACCTCCTCCATGATGTTATTGTGTACAAGAGCTGACAATCCTTGTCAGCAGCTCTCACTTGATGACTTCCGCCTGCGGGGTCTTAACTCCAGCAGAAGACCCCTGTGATAGTTTCCCACTGCCTGATTGCTTCAGTCAGCCTTCCATGGAATAGGCACTACAAAGAAGTGACTGAAGCTAGCATAAAAGAATTCCAAACCCTTCTCTTGCCTTCAAATATTCAAAAGGTGGCAAAAGGAGGAAGGAATCTATTAGGGACCAAAATAGAAAAGTAATCATGGAAACGAGGTTCAAATACAAAAAAAGCACTTTGCATCTGCTAAGGAAGAAGATTTTACCGAAATTATACTATCTTTAGACAGCATACTTAATTCAGTAAAATACCCCAACACATTTCACAGGAGCCTGTATCATGACAGAAATTCACAGTGGATACACTGGGACTGATGACCGTAAATGTGCCTAAAGAATTAGTATTTGCACAGCACCTTAAAGAATAAAAGAACAAAATTAAAGAGATGCTGAGGTTCACAAAATTAAAGAGATGACTACAAAGGACTTACAAAGCTGAAGGTATGTCCCACCAATGATGCAGTGATGAAGTTAGAGGAGGAGTAAGTGTGTGGAATTAGAGAGCAGGTAAACAAATGCACTGAATGGCAATTTCATCATAATTTGGCAAAGTTAGTACAAGAGTAGCTGCAAGGGCACTTGTGAGATACTTGAGCCTGGTATAGCATGAACCTCAGAAGACTGATTTCAAACTGTTCCTCTTCAGTAGTGTTGGAGATCAAATGCAATGAAGTGTCTATCCTCTGATTTGGACTGTTCAACAATATACACAACTTGGTTTATTCTTAAAAATCACACAACACCAGGTTATAGTCCATCAGGTTTAATTGGAAGCACACTAGCTTTCGGAGCGCCGCTCCTTCATCAGGTGGTTGTGGAGGACACAGTTGTAAGACACAATCATGGTTTATTCTTGTTTCCTTCCCTCATTGAAAAGCAAAAGTGCTTCTTATTTCATTACGCTTTCTCTTACAGAAGCCTGTTTCCAGCAGCAGAGGCCCTGATCAGTCTGAGACTTGTAACCTGCATTAACATGCTACTGAAGCTGATTATTTGAGCTTGTCCTCTTTTACCTTGGACAGCTGCGTTTTCAGTTCCCTTGTCAGAACTGCCTCTCATACCTTCTGTGATTCTCCTCCTTCTGGGCTAATTCTACATACGCAAACTCTCCAGAAATAGCTGATTTTCTAATTACCATTTCAGTAGTTTTTGAAAAAGAAATCTCCTTTGCTTCATTCTGTTCAATTATTGAACTGAATGCTAAATTTTGTTCCCAATCATTCTGACAGCAGCTCTACTCCCTGGACTCTAACTGTTTTCTTCCTAATGTCTTCCAAAAGGATATATTCCAAGTAACCCTTTTACTTTTTTATCTTAACTCAGAGTTTGCCTTTCAAAAACCTTTTGCCTGATGCTCTGAGCAATATTTATCCTCCACTTAATTTCACTGAAACAGATTATCTGAGTATCTCCAGCACTTTCTGTTTGTTTGATACCTGGTACTATCTCATTACTTTATGCGGCAATTTTCCGAGCTCAAATTGACTGCCATTATTGTTGTATCATGAGATTGAATGACCTTTGGATAAGTGCTTCCTGAATTATAAAGTGGCTCTGGTTGTCCTGAGTTTGGGAAAGTTGCTTTATAAATGTAATTCTTCTACTGTTTTGGAGATGTTTTGTGCTCACCATAACCCTAAAGAAAGCAGAGTTTCTTCTTTTAGATTAGATTCCCTACAGGGTGGAAACAGGCCCTTTGGCCCAACCTGACTCTCCAAAGAGTAACCCACTTCCCTCTGACTAATACACCTAACACTGCGGGTAACTTCCTCCAGTAGACACGGGGAGAATGTGCAAACTCCACACAGACAGTCGGCCGAGGCTAGAATCGAACCTGGGACCCTGGTGTTATGAGGCAGCAGTGATAACCACTGAGCCACCATGCCACCCTAGCAATGCAGCCAATGATATGGACTCAAATTGCACCCAAAATTGGACTTCTTTTGAGATGTTCTTTTTCCCTAACTCCTTGATAAAATCTATTTGAGCATTGCTGACCATAAAAAAATCTCATTAGACAATTGCACAGCATTTATTGACATAATTCAGAAAAGCATTGTTTTGCATGTTTAATACACCAAATTCCATTTGTTCAGTTAAGCATAAAAATCTTTCAGAGATTTACAGGTTTTTTTATGGGAAGTCCATCGTTTAACCCAGACATCAGTTTCAAAATTGCCCTTTGGGTTTTTTCACTGACCAGAAGCCAATTTCTCACTTTAGCTGAAAGCACCTCTTTCTTTTCAACATAAACCCAATTGCCCAATCACTAAGTTAACAAATAACAAAAAACAAAGATCTGCCCATTAGGGACAGTGTAACAAAAATTAAAAATAAAAACGTTCAAAATCACACAACACCAGATTATAGTCGAACAGATTTATTTGGAAGTATTAGCTTTCAGAGTGCTGCTGCTTCATCAGGTAGCTATGGAGCAGGAGCAGGAGACAGAATTTATAGCAAAAGATGACAGTGTCATGCAACTGATATGATATACTGAACAAACCTAGATTGCTGTTAAGTCTTACATTTTTTACAAAGGGTTGCAGGCTCAACTCAGACAATGCATTAAAGGTATGAGGCTAGAGTCTGTCTGTATCCCAATCTTGAGTCAGACTGGTTCTATTTCCAAAGTAGGAATTTATAAAATGGTACATGCATTGACTGCCTGCAGATTGTATGCTTTTTGAACAATATAGAATGTGTCTGCAAATGCAAATTCACCCCATAGACTTAGATGTGCATGTGTGTGGATGTGCATGAGAAAGACAGTGTGAGTGTATGCATGTGAATGTGTGTATGTGTGAGTGGGCAGCATGGTGACTCAATGGTTAGGCAGAAGTGAGGACTGCAGATGCTGGAAACCAGAGTTTAGATTAAAGTGGTGCTGGAAAAGCACAGCAGGTCACAGCATCTGAGGAGCAGAAAAATCAACGTTTCGGGCAAAAGCCCTTCATCGGGAATGGGCTCAGTGGCTAGCACTGCGGCCTCCCAGCGCCAGGGAGCCGAGTTCGATTCCAGCCTCAGGTGACTGTGTGGAGTTTGCACGTTCTCCACGTGTCTGCGTCGGTTTCCTCCGGGTGCTCTCGTTTCATCCCCCAATCCAAATCTGTGCCAGTTAGGTGAATTGGCTGTGATAATTCGCCCATAGTGTTCAGGGATGTGTAGGTTAGGGGCAAATGTAGAGGAATGGGTTTGGGTGAAATACTCTTCGGAGAGTTGGTGCAGACTTGTAGGACTGAAGGGCTGTTTCCACACTGTAGAGATTGTGTGAGTGAACGTGAGAGAGTTTGAGTGTGCTTGGTAGAATGTGTGTGTAAGTGTGATGGAGTATAAGCCAGTGAAAGGGTCACCTAGCACTTCAAAACAAACTGTTGGGTTTTTTTCAAATAAAACTACTGCTTCCAAAAAAACCTATTCGACTATAATGTGGTGTTGTGTGATTTTTAACTTTGTTCACCCCAGTCCAACACTAGCACTTCCACATTTTAAAAATAAATTAAAAGGGGAAAACCAGGAAGGGGATCTATTTCCGAACATCAATGATGGGGCAAATTATGCACCTTTGCCCTTGTGGTACCCACCTCTCTCTGAAAGTTGCAGGATGTCAATTGACATCTGCATACCTCCTGTCCCAGGACAGCCAGGTGCGAATATAACTGCAGACATGAAACGGGCAGTCAGGAATCTCACCCAAATGACCCAGCTCTTTTGTTTGGATAGCACATATAGACAGGTGGTCACACTGCAGACTCTGACTCCACAGGCAGGAACGGAATAGGTGACCTTCAGACAGAGCAGGAAGACTAAGCAGGCAATGCAGGAATCTTCTGTGGCTATTCCCCTGGAAAACAGATATACCATTCTGGATACTGTTGAGGGGAATAGTTTCTCAGAGGATAACCACAGCAGCCAAATTCATGGCACCATGGTTGGTTCTGTTGCACACGGAGGGAAAAATAGATATCTAAATGCTATAGTTATAGGGGATTCAACTGGAAGGGGAATAGATAAGTGTTTCTGTGGCCACAAATAAGAGTCCAGGATGGTGTGCTGACTCCCTGGAGCTAGCGGCCTGGGTGTGTCAAAGTGATTGCAAGACAATCTGTAGGGGGAGGGCAAACAACCAGTGAGGTCCTAAAAGCAGAATAGAGAGAACTAGGAAGAAAGTTGAACTGTAGGTCTTTAAAGGTAGTTATCTCAGAATTACTACCAATGCCATGAGCTAGTCAGAATAGGAACAGTAAGATATATAGGATGAACATATGCCTGAAAAGATGGTTTGGGGGGAGGGTTTTGGATTCGTGGGGCATTGGGATCGTTTCGAGGGGAGTTAGGACCTGTACAAACTGGATGGGTTACATCTCGGCAGAACTGGGAACTGATGTCCTTAGGGGGGAGGAGTACTTGGTAGAGTGACTGGGGAGGCTTTAAACTAGTGTGGCAGGGGGTGGGAACCAGACGAGCAGGGCAGTCGATGCAGAAACTGAGGGAGAGATACAAATCAAGGCACACATGACTAAGAGCAAGAACAGGGAGAAAGTGAGGACTACAGATGCTGGAGATCAGAGTAAAGAGTGTGGTGCTGCAAAATCACAGCAGGTCAGGCAACATTCGAGGAACAGGTCAAATTCCTGATGAAGAGCTTAGGCCCAAAACGTCGATTCTCCTGCTCCTCAGATGCTGCCTGACCTGCTGTGCTTTTCCAGCACTCTTGACTAAGAACAGGAACAGGCAAGCAAATGCTGCTGAAAAGTGCAGGGGAGATGGTCTGAATTACATGTGTTTCAATGCGTGAAGTATAATAGGCAAGGTAGATGAACTCAGAGCTTTGATTAATACTTGGAACTATGATATTATAGTGACCACAGAGACTAGATGGACAGGTCCGGCAACTAAAGAAATTAAATGTTTCAGGTGTGATAGAGATGTAAACAGAGTGAGGGAGTTGCATTACTGGTAAAGGAATATCTCACAGGGAAATACATCAGAGGACTTGTGCAGTGAGGCAATATGGGTAGAACCTGGGAATAGGACAGATGGTGTCACAGCGCTGGGGGTATACTACAGGCTTCCCAACAGCCAGCAGGAGATAGAGATGTAGACAGGTTTTGAACGATGGAAAACAGCAGGGTTGTTATGGTGGGTGATTTTAACTTCCTCTATATTGACTGGGACTCACCGTGTGCCAAGGGCTTGGATGGGGCGGAATTGTATGGACCACTCAGGAGAGTTTCTTGAAACAGTACATAAACAGTTCAACCAGGATAGGAGTTATTCTGGATATGGTTTTGAGAAATGAGCCTGGCCAGATGACTGAAGTTTCACTGGGGAGCATTTTGGGAGTTTTGACCATAATACTATAAATGTTAAGATATTCATGGACAGGGATAAAAGCAGTCCTTAAGTGAAGGTGTTAAACTGAGAGGAGGAGAACTACAGCAATATTAGGCAGGTATTGGAGAATGGTGATTGAAGGTGTCTTTTTGAGAGTAAGTCTACATTGGACATATTGGAGTACTTCAAGCAGTAATTGATAAGAGTTCAAAAGCAGTACATTCCTATGAGAATAAGGGATAGGTACGTGAACCTTGGATGGCCAGGGCTGTTATGACCTTGGTCAAAAAGAAAAAGAAAGTATAGGTAAGGTCTAGGAGGATGGGAACTGATGAAGCCCTTGAAGTATATAAGGAAAGTAGGAAAGAACTTAAATGAGGAATTAAAAGGGCTATAGGGGGAGGATCCCAAGGCTTTTTATATATCCGTAAAAAGCAAGAGGGTAGCCATGGAAAGGGTTGGCCCACTCTAGGACAAAGGAGGGAATCTTTGTGTAGAGCAAGAAGAGGTAGGTGAAGTCCGAAACAATACATTGTGTCAGTATTCACCAAAGAGAAGGAATTGGTTGAGAATAATCTCCGAGAAGGGAGTGTCAAATCTCTAAGCCTAGTTGCTCTTAGAAAGGAAGAGATGTTATGCAATGTAAAAAGTATTAAAGTAAATAAATCTCTGGGTCCTGATAGGAGCTATCCCAGAATATGGAAGGAGCCAAGAGAACAAATTGCTGAAGGATTGACAGACATCTTTGTATCCTCTTTGGCCACAGGTGAGGTCCCAGAGGACTGGAGAATAGCCAATATTGTGTCATTGTTTAAGAAGTGTAGCAGCAATAATCCAGGAAATTACAGGAATGAGAGCCTCACTCAGTGGTAGGGAAATTATTGGAAAAGATTCTCAGGGACAAGATCTATGTGCACTTAAAAGCAAATGGACTTATTAGTATTAGACAGTGGGGTTTGTGCAGGGGAGGTCGTGCCTCACGAACTTGATCAAGTTTTTTTAAGGAGGTGACAAAAGTGATTGATGAGGGAAAAGTGGTTGATGTTGATCTAAGTAAAGCCTTTGACAAGGTACCTCATGGCAGACTAGTGCAAAAGGAGAAGTCACATGGTATCAGGTGTGAGCGGGCAAGATGGATACAGAATTGGCTTAGTCATAGGCAACAGAGGGTAGTGGTGGAAGATGCTTTTCTGAATGGAGGATTGTGGCTTGTGGTATTCCACAGGGATTAGTGCTGGGACCTCTGCTGTTTGTGGTCTATGTAAATGATTTGAAGGAAAATGTAGCTAGTCTAATTCGTAAATTTGCTGATGATACAAAGATTGGTGGTGTTGTGCATAGTACAGAGGATTGTCAGAGGATACAACAGGATATAAAATAGTTGGAGGCATGGGCAGAAAAATGGCAGATGGAGTTTAATCGAGATAAATGTGAGATAATGTGTTTTGGAAGGTCAGGTACAGATGGAAATTATAAGGTAAGTGGCTGAAACCTTAGCAGTATTGATATGCAGAGGGATCTGATATGCAGGTCCACAGATCATTGAAGGAGGCAGCTCAGGTAGATAAGGTAGTAAAAAAGGCTCATGGCATGCTTCCCTTCATTGAAGGGAGTCATTGAGGATAGATGAGTAATGCTGCAGCTTTGTAGAACTTTAGTTCGGCCACACTTGGACAATTGCATACAGTTCTGGTCACCACTCCCAAAAGGATGTGGATGCTTTGGAGAGGGTCCAGAAAAAGTTTACCAGAATGTTGCCTGGCATGGAGGTTTTCAGCTATGAAGAAAGGCTGGATAGACTGGTTTTGTTTTCACTGGGACACAGGAGGTTGAGGGGTGACCTGATAGAAGTTTATAAGATTGTGAATGTCATGGACAGAATGGGAAGTAGGAGGCTTTTTCCCAGGGTGTAGGGATCAATTACTATGGGGCACAGGTTCAAGGTGGTGGGGGGATGTTTAAAAGAGATGTGCGAGGCGGGTTTATCACACAAAGGGTAGAGAGTGTCTGGAAACCATTGTCAAAGGTGATGGTGGAACCAGACACAATAGCAACATTCAAGGAACAACAGGACAAAATACATGAATAGGAAAAATATGTCAGCGCAGGCTTGGAGGGCCAAAGGGACTGTTCCTGTGCTGTATTGTTCTTTCTTCTTTGATTTCAAAAATGCACTGTCAAGTCACCAAATTAAGCATTAAAGGCAGTGTTCACAAACAGAAGTAAAAAAGATGAGGAAACACTGGAGGGAACTACATCAAAATGGTGTCGATGGGAATTTGGGGGAGGCAGATAATGGATTAGTGGTGCTGGAAGAGCACAGCAGTTCAGGCAGCATCCAAGGAGCAGTAAAATCGACATTTCGGGCAAAAGCCCTTCATCAGGAATACCTCTGAGGAGCAGTAAAATCAACGTTTCAGGCAAAAGCCCTTCATCAGGAAGGGCTTTTGCCGAAACGCCGATTTTCCTGCTCCTCAGATGCTGCCTGAACTACTGTGCTTTTCCAGCACCACTCTAATCCAGAATCTGGTTTCCAGTATCTGCAGTCATTGTTTTCACCTGGAGGGCAGATAATGCACTCCAACCCTCACAGTCCCACCTCTCTCTAAAGTCTTTGCAGGTACTATTGAACACTGTGCTCTCCCTCTTCAAGTATACCTGGGAATAAACTTAACTGTAGATGACAAGCAGACAGTCATGAATAACAACCCCTTCCCCGACCTATTATCTGGACTTGCTGATGGCTATTTCAGTCCGGCTTAGAAGCAGACCCATGTGGATGAATAACCCTGTACTTTGGATTTTGTTCTTTTTAAATAAACCTGCTCATAATGTCAGAGGCAGATGGGACTTGAATCCAAGCTTTCTGGTCCAAAGGTTTGGGATACCAGCATTATTGTAAACAGAAAAACACTATTGCCGTCAAAGAGCATGCACCAAGGCAGAAAATCATAATTATAAATCTTTTTCATTGGATTGTCTTCAGATCAAAGATGGTTCTTGAAGTCACAGCAGAAAATTTATTTCAAGTATTGCAGAAACTGTCAGATGTTTTCAATGTAAATTTTTATCTTAAATGTAGCTCAGGTATGGTCACTGTGTGCCCACTGTTCGATAAGGATCAAACTTCAAGAGGCTAGTCGGTCATGTAAGACTGATTGTACTTGCATCACCTCAAGTACTCAGGTCAAGTCAACCCTGGAGCTCTTTGTTTTGCTCATTAAGGACCTGCATGTCCAACACTGATATTGCTTTCGAAAATATTCTCAATAATTTGAAGGATAGTCTGAATGCCATTTTAATTGTACAGCTGATAATGGGTTTTACACAAATAATCAAACAATGTGCAATTCTCATGTGAGTAACCAGATTTTAAATGAATGAATTTGATGATAGTAATGAATCAGCATTTGCTGGTTACACTGGTGCAGAACCTGCATCTTCACATTTTAAAAAAAATGTAAAAGCTTTTAAAACAAGTCTATTTGTTTCAGAATTAGCTTAATTTAAGAGCATTCTCAAAAACCCATAAGCAAGCTCAACTAGCAGAAAGTTGTTCTGATGATTAATTTGATTTGGGGCCATGCCCAGCATAGTTGGCAGGCCAGCCACTTGCATGAGGTCCATATTTTAATTTAGTGCAAATGATCACTGAGATGAGTTCTGTGTTGGAGATGATTTAAAATTTTGCAATTTTGGGGCTGGCTTGGACAAGTTTGGGTGAACCGCTCTTTAAAAATTCACAAGTGGCAGAAATCTTGTGGGGTGATATTTTACCCATCAAACTAACACAAAGAAAGTCTTGCATTGCTTTTCATGACCACCAGATGTCACAATGTATGCAGAGGCCAATGACGTAAATTTGGAGTGTGGTCAGCATTTATAAGAAAGGAAACAGCAGCCAATTTGCTCATAGCCAGCTCCTGTAACCAGTAATTTGATAACAACAGATCATTTATTTTCAGTGCAGTTGATTAAGGGACTATTTGGGTCAGAACTCCAGATGAACTTCCCTGCTCTTACTCAAAGTAATGAAGTGACACCTCTAACGTTTGCCTTCGGAATCTGAAGGGGCAACAACTTATCTTACAGGTAATACTCCAATAGTGCAGCATCAATTCAGTATGTAATACGGCACATGAGTGAAAGGGTCGAGAGTGTGGTGATGGAAAAGCACAGCAGGTCAGGCAACATTTAAGGAGCAGGAGAATTGACATTTTGGGCATTAGCCCTTCATCAGGAATGCCTGAAACATCGATTTTCCTGCTTCTCAGATGCTGCCTGACCTGCTGTGCTTTTCTAGCACCACAGTCTTTACTCTGACCTCCAGCATCTGCAGTCCTCACTTTCTCCAAAATGAGTGTGAGCTTGATTTCTGTTCTCAAACCCTAAAGCAGGGCTATAACCCAAATCCTTGGACTGTAGAGGCCAGAGCGAAACCACTTGAACCAAGGCTAACACAACCATTGTCCTTAAACCATGTCTCTTTAAAGTTAAGAATGCCTCTATTAACTTCTAATCTTTACAATATCCTTGCAAATGTTGGTCAGATTAATACGGGTCACTTGCGCAGAATTATTCTAACTGGCGTGAAATTTATTTCACGTCTCTAAATGGTTTATTTCTGTCTCCCCTATATATATAGAACCCTGCTTTGGTGCTAAAAGATTATTTTGACACTTAATGTGTCTTTTTGAAACAAAGCAGTCAGGGCTGGAGAAACTCAGCTGGACTGGCAGCATCTCTGGTGAGAGAAACGAAGTTAATAGTTTCCAGTCCAGAATGACTTCCTCTGAACATTTCTTTACACACATCAAAAAGGAAAGATTCCATGAGAAGGGTACATATCTGCATCCAAGTAAAGAAGATAAGGATACAAAATGGTCAAGAAACTCAGCAGATATAGCAGTATCTTTGAAGAGATCTCTCTCCACTGTCTGTTCACAGATGCTGCCAGACCAGCTGTGTTTCTTCAGCACCTTCTGCTTTGTTTCAGATCTCCAGCATCATAGTTCTTTGTTTTATTAAGAATAGTATTAAACTGAAAGAAAAGACATACAATCCTGCAGATTTTTGGTAGTCTAGAAAATTGGGAAAATTTTAGAAATCATTAAAGAATGACCAAAAGAAAGAATGAAATTCGTGTTTGAGAGAAAATCAGCGAGAAATGTAAAATCGAGCAATTAAAACTGTTAGAGGCTCATATAAAAATAAACTGTGTGCCTAAAGTGAACGCTGGTTCCTTCAAAGATGAGGCTGAGCAATGTAAAAAAAATAAAAAGGGATGTTTTCCACAGGTATGCAAAATGAAACAAAATAGCTAAAATGAGCATTGGACTCTTAATAGATGATACTGGGAAATTATCAGAAACAAAAATATGGCAAAGAATTTAAATGAATATTTTCGTAATGGAAGACACAAAAGGCACCCCAAAAATGTAGAAAATCAAGAGGCAAAATGTAAGAAAAAGATTTAACAAGTTTTTATCACTGCAGAATAGGTGCCATGAAAATTATTTATGCTGATGCATCCCCTAACTTCTAAAAAGAAGTGGCTGTAGAGATTTTGCATGCATTGGTTGTAAATTTCTATAAATCTGTAGTTTCTGGAAAGTTTTCAGTGGATTTAAAAACTGCAACTGGAACAGCACTGTTTAAGAAATAACAGAGACGGAAAGCAGGAAACTATCGATCAGTTAGTTTAACATCTTTCATTAGGAAAATGCCAGAATTCATTAAAAATGAAGAAATGGCAGGCTATTTAGAAAGTCATAACATAATCAGACAGAACCAACGTGGTTTTATGAAATAAATTTTGTTGGAAAACTTTATTAGAGTGCTTTGAGAATAAAGCAAGCACAGGGAATAAAGGTGAATTAGTAGGGACGGTGAATTTGGATTATGAAAAGGAAGTCTATAAGGTACCAAATGTAAGTTAAACATATAAGTTAACATTTCAAGGAGGTGGAGGTAAAGTATTAGCAAGGATAAAGGATTGGCAGGCTGATGTACACAGGGAGTTGGGATATATGGGTCATTTTCAGGTTAGTAAACTGTTATTGGTGGAATGCTGCAGGGAACAATGCTGGTACCTTAATTATTTATGATTTACATGAATGGCTTGGATGAAGGGACTTACCGCATTGTACACACATATGCTGGAGCTACAACGATGGATCAAAAAACATATTGTGAAGAGGATATAAAGAATCTGCAAAGGGATATGTGGGTGGGCAAAAGTTGGCACATGAAGTATAATGTAGGCTAATGTGAGGTAATCCACTTTGACTGGAAGACTAGTGAAGCAGAATATTATTTAAATGGAAGGAAACTATAGAATGCTACAGTATTGAAGGGTTAACGCGTGTTGTGTATGAATCACAAAAGGATAGTACAAAGTAATTGACTGGAATGTTGATCTTTGTTGCAAGAGAGGTGAAGTTTAAAAGTATTGTATTGCTACAAATATAAAGGGCTCTAAAGGGGCCTTATTTAGAGTACACTTTTGGAGTCCTTCCTTAAGAAGGGATATTTCTATATTGAAAGCTGTCCAGGGAAGTTTCACTCGATTTTATGGGATGAATGGGTTGGCTGATAAATAAAAGATTTAGCTTGTTGGAACTATGCTTATTGGAGTTTAGAAGAATAACAAATGACCTTATTGAACTAAATAAAATTCTGAAGGGGTCTTGCCAGGGTAGATGCTGAGAGAATGTTTTCTGTCATGAGAAAACCTAGAACTAGAGGGCACAGTTCAAAATAAGAAGTTTCCCATTTATGATGGAGATAAGGTAGGAGTTACTGTCTTAGAAGTGATAATCTTTGGGATTTCCTTCTGCAGAGTAGTCTCAAAAGGTCATTGAGTATAATCAAGGATTAACTGAATAAAATCTTGATCAACATGAGAGTCAAGGTTATAATGAACAACCAGAAGGTGGTCTTCAGACCACACCCAAATCAGCCATAATCTGATTGAATGACAGGTCAAATAGCCTACCCCTGCTCGTAATTCGTACAATTAGAAAACCAAATACAAAGCACCAGATTGAAATTTAAAATGAAATTAAGACAAAAAAAGGGCATGAGCATCTGCTGGCAAATAAAATTCAGGGAAGTCTAACAATAGTGCATGGAACACCAGAAACATTACGAAAGGTAAAGTAACGAAGGTTGTATGAAGTTTGAAGATGTGGATATGATCCTTAATTAAGATTTTGTATTTTGTTTTTACAAAACAGAAAGATGACACACATTTAGTTCAGGAGAAGGAATGTGAAATATTGGATGGAATAAACATAGTGAGGAAGGATTATAAAGTTTAAAATCCTTGAAAACAGAAAAAGTAGCTAGCCTAGGTGAAAGGCATCGCAGTTTGCAAAAATAAGCAAGGGACATCTTGTTGAAGTGCTAACCATTTTACTAGTCCAAACTGACTAAAGGCATTGTGCCAGAGAATTTGAAACCTGCTAATGTAGAACCATTGTTTAAAAAAAAGTGTAAATTGCGTAATTGCAGACCAGTCAGCTTACCCTCAATGGTAAGTGAATTGTTGGACAAAACACCGAGTGTAATTACAAATCATCATTTAGAAAGATGTGAATTAATCAAGGATAGTCAATAACTTAAGGAACTGTAATGTCTGACTGAATTGACTGACTTGGAAACGCCGGTGTTGGACTGGGGTGTACAAAGTTAAAAATCACACAACACCAGGTTTTAGTCCAACAGATTTACTTGGAAGCACGATCTTTCAGAGCACTGAAATTTTCTGAGAAGGGTAGTGCATTTGATGTAGTCTACATTGATTTTAGCGAGGTTTTTGAGAAAGCCTTGTATGGCAGACTGATCAGAGAATTAAAAGCACATAGGGCCGAAGGAAAAATGATAAACTGGAATGGGGCAAAACAAAATGCATTTTGTAATTGGAGTTGCTGTTTCCACAGAGGTTCCTGAGTGCTCATTATATATAGACAAGGCATGTTTAAGAAATTTGTGGGTTTTATGAAAACTAGCTGGGGAATCAACAGTGAGGAAGAAAACTGCAGACTGCCACAAGATATCAGTGGGTTGCTAACAAATGACAAATGAAATTCAGTTCGGAGAACTATAATGTGATGCATCTAGGGAGGATAAAACTAGGCAAAATATTTGATTTGTTTTTATTCATTGTCAGGTGTATTTCTTACAATAAAGTGAAAAGTGTAATTTAGTTTCACCACTGTCAGGCACGATCTTAAAACACAAAATAGGCCAAAATACAGAATACGGAAAATTAAAACAATAAAGTTCATCTTATAATCTTAATAAAAATGGGTGGTCTTTGGAACAGCTCATACTTGCAATAGACCTGGATCCGAGCTGCAGTATTCATAGCTCTGCCCTGTCCCAATGCCTTGAGTACCTACTGCTAAACCAATGACTCTATTTTAACTATGCTTAACTGTGCTGCTGCCATTGGAACAAAGGGTCACCATTCTCCAGCACTATCTCACCTCCACAAGTGCTGCCACTGCCATTATTTCATGCTGGGCCAATCTCATCAATGCAGCCACTGCTGGTGCCACGGGGTCCTGTGCTGGGACCAAACTTGTAGCTGTTGTATCGACTGGGCCTAGCTGCAGACTTGGAGCCTCAAAAGGGAAGAGCAGAGAGGCAGGATCTTGTGGTACAATTGTAGTGTTCCTCCTGCTGGGCTAGAAGTTCTGATTCAAGTCCCATCTGCCTCAGAGCTGTGTCACAGCATGTCCAAATAGGTTGATTAAATTAACTAGAAGAACAGGGGGACATAGGAGTACATGGCCACAGATACATTGAAGGTAGGAGGCTAGGGAGGTAAGGTGAACAAGAGGGATTTAGGATAAATTATTAGTCAAACCAAAAGGCTGAGAACTTACAGTGGGAATATATAAATCTGGAGCTAGAATGTCCCCAGAGTATTGCATACTGTTCTGCTCATCACATTTTAGGAAATACATGATCATGTCAGAGAGGGTATAAAGGAGATGCATCAGAATGTTGCCAGGATTGGAGAATATTAGCTGCGAAAAATAATTGGATATGCTGAGGCTGTTTTCTTTTGGATAGAGAAGGTTGCAGGAACATTTAATTGGAGCATATAAAATTATGAGGGACCAATGTAGACTTTGGGACCATGACCTATTCCTATTAACGGAAAGGCCAATAACCAAGGATTTAATGTAAAACAATTGATAGAAAGATAAGGAGTGGGGCATGGTTAAGAATTGCAGTCACTGTTGCAATGCAGAAAATGTAACAGCTAATTTGCGCACAGCAAGGCTTAAGAGTATGTTGAGCTGATGTTTAGGCAAGTGACATTTCACCAAAAGCTCTGATGGAGAGTTATTGACCTGAAATGTTAACTTTGCTTCTCTCCCATTAGATGTTGTTTGACTTGTTGATAAATCTTAGCATTTTTAAATCAGATACCAGCCTTCACTGTTGTGTTATTTTGGACCTGTTTTGATTGTAAGTTAAGGGATGAATGTTGAGCCAGATAGTGTTGACAACTCTTTGAGAGGACAAACTAAGACCCTGGTTAACCTCACATTTCAATAATATCTGCTTTCATAATGGAGCACCCACTCAGTCTTACAGTGTATCATAGTGTCAGCCAACATTCTATGGTCTGATCTCTGAAGTGGCACTTAAGCCAAATGCTCTTCTGATCACAGGCAAATGCTCCAACCTCCATGTGCCACAGGTAGCATTTCATAACCTGTTACTGCTTTAATGGCTGTTCCCTCAGTTTTTCAGTCTCTCTCAATATCAGCTACTTAGCAACGTCAGATACATTTAACTAGTTTGGACATTTCCATGTTATTCTGTATATTGTGCACAGCAATGTCAGCTACTTCTTCTATGAAAACATGCATTCAGAGATGTTAATGTGACAGTACTGTCGATGTTGCCACCTGGGAGATTTTGAGCACCTTCCGCAATGCAGTGGTCAGCAAAAACATTTGTAAAGGAATTTTAGCTTCAGACAATGTGGTGAATATTTTTTTGATTCACTGTCTTCAGTGTGTACAAAGAGAACACAAGGTTGAGTTTCAAACAATTTAATGTTAGACTTAGTTATTATTCACAGGATTTGGGTGTCACTGGCTTGTTGTCATTGTCATGTCCCTAGTTGTCTTTGAGAAGGTGGCCGTGAGCTGTCTTCTTGAACCGCTGCAGTCTATGTGCTGTCGGTAGATCCACAATACTGTTAGCGAGCAAGCGTACAATTTTGACCCAGCGATAGTGAAGGAATGATATCTTCCAAAGCAGGATGGTGAGTTGTTTGGAGGGTAACCTGAAGTGGTGGTGTTCTGTTGTATCTGCTGCTCTTGTCCTTCTAGATGTTAGAGTGTTTGAAAGGTGTTGTTGAAAGAAGCTTATTGAATTACTGTAATGCATCTTGTAAGTGGTGCCTTTGTGCCTTGTAGCTAGTGGACAGGCTTCTGGGAGTCGGGAGGTGAATTATTACTGCAGTATTCATAGCTCCGTCCTGCTCTTGTAAGCACATTATTTATATGATTTGTCTAGTTCAGTTTCTGGTCAATGGTGATCCCGGGATATTAATATAGGAGAATCTTTTCCTGTAATAATACCCATAAAATATGAAAGACCATTCTGCAATAATCTTATTGTCTGATTCCATTGCTAAATATCACCACCACCTTGGAAGCTGCATTCACGTGTAGAAAATTACACTTGTGTGTTTCAGTGGAGATGCCTTTTTGATTTTGATTCATTGCTATACAAAACCCGAGGGAAATATAATGCTGAATAAAAATGTGGACTATGTGCCACTCAGTATCACTTGGAAGCTGGTGGATGATATAACATGGCCATGAACATAAACTTTGATGGTGCACTGATATGTTGGTGCAGAAGAAATGTTTCCCAGCAGATCTGTGAAAATATTAAACAAAACTGAACAATCATGGCATTACATCACTGCTTGTTGGAGCTTGCGCTGTACAGATTTGATCCTGCTATTCCAGGACTATAAATGTGATTGGCTACAAAAAGTAACTCATTAGTTATAGGAAGACAGGAACATGTGTAATCCATTCAGTCCATCAAACCTGAGCCATCATTGATGCTGTTCAATATTGACAACTGTGACTCTCTGATGAGATTATTGTGGCCACAGATCATTCCTCTTGTGCTTCATGCGTTTGGAGGTCAAAGGTGTCAACCTCATTAGATAATTCTGCAATAGTTTGAGAAACAAGAGACTTGGTAATTCCAAGCAGGAGGTGCTAAGCCAAAGGGAAGAGGTGGCCTTGGGACACTTGGGGATACTGTTTCAGGGCACCCTGTTGTGTATTTATGTTATGCTGAACTGTCTCTTCAAGAGTCCAAACATACAACATGATGATGACATTATTGGCCACTTTGGAGGGAATCCCACCTTGCTGCCTACAGAATGATCAAAAAATAAAGCTTCTGCTGTGTTATACACTTTGTTTTCCTTTCCTTCATCCGTAATGTAACACACTCAAAGTGGCAAGAGTCAGAGATGCCAAATTCTTTTAATAAGTACCTTCTTTACAATGCCTGACCTAAATAACTGTTGCACAGCTATAATCCTCCTCAAGCTGTCCAGCTCCATTGCATGAAAATAAAGTATGGCAGATGCTGTAAATCAGAAATAAATACAGAACGCTGCACAAACTCAGCATGTCTGGCAGCATCTGTGGAGTCAGAAACAGTTTGGATTTCAAGTCTAGCATAACTCTTCTTTAGATCTCAGTTTGTGAACTGTGTTTCTCTCTCAACAGATGCTGCCAAACCTTCTAAGTTACTCCAGCATATCTGTGTCTGTATTAAATTCGAGGACCTACTGATTCTGGCAGACAGCTTTGTTCCTATCACTTGCATTCCAGAAGGCTGTATGTCCATTGAACATTTCAGGTTCTTGGACCTTTTACTATAAGAAGTGAGTGATCAGGTACATAGAATGAAAAGAGTTTTTTTTAGACATGTCTAATTCTATGTACCTGATTGCTCATTTCATAGTATTACATAGTATTCTACTTTTCATCTCAGATATTTGTGCATGTATCAGAAAGCTTGGCCAAATATAGGTTGGATCAATGACCTTTTTCCTTATCCTGCATAGAAATAATGTTATGTCCATATTCCATGCAGTACCTTAAAAATAGTCTATGTTAAAGCAAAAACTATCCTGTTCTCCCCATAAAATTTTGACCCAGGCCTTAGTTATTTGACAGGTGGTTTGGCCAGTACAGAAGTTAAATACTGAAGTTTTGTCTTGCTGGTCAAAAATTGTGGAAAGATTAAGACAGTGTAAACAGCAATTTTGTGACAACAAATCATGAAAGGTCTTGAAGTAGGAGAAAGTTTTTTTGTTAGTTTGGTGGTGGGAGGTGGGGCCATGGTCAAGGGGGCAGTAGGAGGAGGTGTCCGCGAGCTGGCGTTTAGCCTCAGCGGTGTAAAGATCGGTGCGCCAAACTACCACCGCGCCTCCCTTGTCTGCCAGTTTGATAGTGAGGTTGGGGTTAGAGTGGAGGGAGTGGAGGGCTGCATGTTGCGAGGGTGAGTGGTTGGAGTGGGTAAGAGGAGTGGATAGATTGAGGCGGTTAATGTTGCGGCGGCAGTTGGCTATGAAGAGATCGAGGGCAGGTAAGAGGCCAGCACGGGGTGTCTAGGTGGATGGGGTTTGTTGGAGGCAGGAGAAGGGGTCGTCAGAGAGTGGGCGAGAATCCTGGTTGAAGAAGTAGGCGCAGAGGCGAAGGTGGCAGAAGAATTGTTCAATGTCTCACCGCGTGTTAAACTCGTTAATCCGGGAGCGTAGGGGGATGAAGGTGAGACCTCTGCTGAGGACTAATTTTTCATCCTCAGAGAGGGGGAGGTCTGGAGGAATGGTGAAAATACGGCAGGGCTGGGAGCTAGGACCTGGTGCTGAGTAGGGGTGGGGTTAGGTGTGGGGGCGGAGTTAGGTGTGCGGGTGGAGTTAGACATGGGGGCAGAGTTGGGCATGGGGGCGGAGTTGGGAGTGGGGGCAGGGTTGGGTATGGGGGCAGGGTTGGGTGTGGGGGTGGAGATCAGCATGGGGACAGAGATCGGCGTGGGGGCGGGGTTAGACGTAGGGGCGGGGTTAGGCATGGGGGTGGAGATCAGCTTGGGGGCGGAGACGCATGCTGCGTGGTCATTGTGCAGGTGTTTCTGAAGAAGGGCTTATGCCCAAAAACGTCGATTCTCCTGCTCCTTGGATGCTGCCTGACCTGCTGCGCTTTTCCAGCAACACATTTTTCAGCCCCAATACTTGAAGTACCAAGATTTGTAGGTCTGTACGGAAGAAGTATTGACAAGTTGCAGGGAAATGTGCAGTTAATTCCACCGTGTAGCAGAAGTTCAGTCGCAATGGACAGTATAGCTATATTTGTTTTGCATCATCTCAGCCCATGGTCTTTGCTGCTACAGTTGTTTGTTAGACAGCCAAGATCAAACAAACAGAGTGAACCTAAATGGATGACCTCAACAATGTAAAGGGGAAACAGAAATAAAGAAGACCTTTGTTGAGCCTGGAGAGAGATGAGGGAGGAAAGCGAAGGTTTATGGGGCAGGGAGGAGATGGCTGCTGGATTACAAATAATGACCATAATGCTGAGAAGTTCCGTGGCATGAGGGAATTGTTTTCAGAAGCTCTCACATCCAAAATGCTTAACTTACATACAAAGAAATGGAAGCAGAGGGGGTGACCTTCTTGAGGTATGTATAGTTGTCAACAAGGTTCAAAAGGTAAATGTAAATAAATTGTGGGAAAGTCCAAAACTAGGACAATAAATTAAAGATATTTATTTTATGCCGCATGAGTTACATTGAGGCATGAGGTGCATTATGTCATAATGATAAAATAACTTTCTTTCACAAAGCTTGACACTTAAGGAAACGATCATGTTTCAGGCTACACAACTGGCTTTTTATTCAGGGTCTAGACTAGAGTGGTGCTGGAAAAGCACAGCAGGGCAGGCAGCATCCAAGGAGCAGGAAAATCAATGTTTCAGGCAAAGGCCCTTCATCAGGAGTAGATGAAGGGCTTTTGCCCGAAATGTTGATTTTCCTGCTCCTCGGATGCTGCTTGACCTGCTGTGCTTTTCTAGCGCCACTCTAATCTAGACTCTGGTTTCCAACATCTGCAGTCCTTGTTTTTACCTTTTTATTCAAGGTGGCAACACATGACAACAATGCATTTTGAAATGAAAAGCCACTGCATGGGTAATGTCCAATTGAAACAAGCATCCTGTGCATCAAGTGAGAAACTTATCTTTGCCAATTAACTCAGTGAATTTCGATCCAAATATCACGCCACCCCTGACAAAGGTAGTTTTTACACATATTTATCCAACCCCTCCTCCAACTTGCAATATTTCTTGCCCACAATTTCTTTCACTAGTATAACATTTTTAAAAAATCTTTCATTGGATGTGGATATCACTTGGCAAGTCCAGTAATTGTCGCACAGCCCCAGTTTCATTTGAATTGATTAGTTCTCTCAGCCATTTCAGGGGACAGTTAAGATTCAAACACATTGCTGTGTGTAATGGAGCCTAATGTGGGCAAGACCCGATAAGAACGGCAGATATTTTCCCTAAGAGGATATTAGTGGTCATATATGGTCACCATGAGGCTAGCTTTTAATTTTAGATTTATTCATTGAAATAAAACTTCAATGTGGCATTTCAACACTTAAAAGCAGAATATTAAATCAAAAAATTGTGGATGCTGAAGATCTGAAACAGAATTTCCCAGAATATTGACCCGGGTCTCAGGATTGTGAGTCCAGTGCCATTAAGCAACTGTTCCTTTGTTCATAAATGTTTCACAGCTTCCTGCCTGGACCAAACGAACTGGCCAGTGGGATACTTATTTAAAGAGATGCCCTGTTGAGTCTGCTTTGCATTATATTTAAAGCTAATGTGCTGATATTCGAAATCAAGTGCTGTCACCTGACAGTCAGCCTTTCAAATATCTTCTACATGGCAGTGTGGCTTATGTTTTCACCCAGAAAGGTAGGCAATGCCAAGTAAGTGTACATCAACCCACATGATTTTGAAATAGAACACAGAATAAGGAATAGTAGAGCACAGGAACAGGTCCCTTGGCCCACCAAGAGTGTGGCAGCTTATGGTCTCTTTTTAAACCAAAAGCTTTTTCCCTCTATCGGTCAAAAAAAAAACCTACAGATGCTGGAATCCAAGGTAGTCAAGCAGATGGCTAGAGGAACACAGCAAGCCAGGCAGCATCAGGAGGTGGAGAAGTCGACCTTTCAGATGCAACCCTTCTTCAGGACATCTGTCACGGTACCTCTTAAACATTGTTGTTGTATCCACCTCCACCACCACCTCTGCCAAAACATTCCAGGCACTTACCACTCTCTGTGTAAAAAAAAAACCTGTCTTTCGCATTTCCCTTATTCTTACCCCTTTTCCCTTCAACATATGCCCCCTAGTAATAAACATTTCTACCCTGGGATAAAGACTTCGACTTTCTATTCAATCCATGCCTCTCATAATTTTGTAAGCTTCTGTCAGGTTGCCTCTCATCCTTCCACTTTGAAGTGAAAACAAACCAAGTTTGTCCAATCTTTCCTCATAGCTAATACCTTCCAAACAAGATGACATTTTGGTAAACCATTTCTGAACCCTGCCCAAAGCCTCCACACCCTTCTGGTAGTTCAGCAAAAACTGGACACAATATTTCCAATGCGGCCTAACTAAAGTCCTATACAACTGCAACATGGCCTGTCAATTTTTATACTCTATCCTGATCATTGAAGGAAAGCATAGAATTATAGAAATGTGCAGCACAGAAACAAATCCTTCAGTCTAACTCATCTATGTTGATCAATTAGTCTAGTCCCATTTGCCAGTATGTGGACCATATCCGTCTAAACATTTTCTATACCTTTACCCCTCCAGATGCTTTTCAAATTGTACCAGGCTCCATCATTTCCTCTGGCAGCTCATTCCGTACACACACAACATGTTGCTTGAAAAAGGTGCCCCTCAGGTCCCACTTAAATCTTTCCCCTCTCACCTTAAACTTATGGCCTTTGCTATTTGCCCTTTCTACGACCCTCAAGCATACCAAATGCCTTCTTCACTATCCTGCGACTCCACTGCCAAGGAACTATGAATCTGCACTATAAAGTCTCTGTTTTCACCAACACTCCCCACGACCTTACCATTAAGTGTATAAGTTCTGCCCTGATTTGAGCACCTCATGTTTATCTAAACTAAACTCCATCTGCCACTCCTTGGCCCATTGGTGCATGTAATCAAGAATGTATTGTACTCAGGTGTAACCTTCTTCACTGTCCATTACACCTCCAATTTTGGCCTCATCTGCAAATTTACTAACTATACCTAGTATGTTCACATCCAAATCAATTATATAAATGACGAAAAGCAGTAGACCCAGCACTGATCCCTGTGTCACACCACTGGTCATAAGCCTCCAGTCCAAAAAGAAATCCTGTACCACCAACCTCTGTCTTCTACTTTGGAGCCAGTTCAATATCCAGATGGTAAGTTCTCCCTGTATTCGATGTGATTTAACATTCCTAACCAGTCTCCCATCGGAAACCTTCTCGGATGTCTTACAGAAGTCCATAAGCCTCCTTGACCACCTTATCCACTTGCCTTTCCACTGTTCCAGAATTGTGGACTTGTATGCCTAGATCCCTCTCTATGTTGATGCTACTAAAGGATGTGCCTTTTGATGCAAATGTTCCTCCTGCATTAGATCTTCCAAAATGCATCACTTTGCATTTGAACAAGAACAAAAACAATACAGCACAGGAACAGGCCCTTCAGTCCTCTAAGAATGCACATACTAAAACTGTCTTCATTTGCAGGATCCGTATCCCTCTCTTCCTTTCCTATTTATGTATTTGTCCTGGTTTTTCTTGAATGCTGCTATTGTGTCTGCTTCAACTACTTCCTTTGGCAGCACATTTCAGGTACTAACCATCCTTTGTGTGAAAAAGTTGCCTTGTACACCCTTTTTAATAATCCTCCTGTACCTTGAACCTGTGTCCCGTAGTAATTGATCTCTCTACCCTAGGAAAAGGCCTCATACTTTCCAATCTATCCATGCCATTCACAATCTTATAAATTTCTATCAGGTTGATCCTCAGTAAGAACAAATCCAATCTATCTCAACTTTATTCATAGCTAAAATCCTCCATACCAGGCAACAAACTGGTAAACGTTTCTGTACAACCTTCAATGCACCCACATCCTTCTGATAATGTGGTGTCCAGACCTGCATGCAATATTCCAAGTGTGACCTAACTAAAGTTCTGTAAAACTATAGCATAACTTGTCTATTCTTATACTCAATGCCCCTCCAATGAAGGCAAGCATGCCATGGACCCTTCTTACTACCTAATCTACCTGCATTGTCACCTTCAGTGATCTGTAGACCTACACACCCATATCAGTACTCCTAAGGATTCTGCAATTCACTGTATAATTTCCACCTGTACTTGACCTTCCAAAACACATCACTTCGCAAACACCAAGTGTCACTATGTACTGAGGTTCTACCTGTCTTCAGTGTTGCGAAGGATGAGCCTGGCCCCGCTGCCGCGGAACACTCCAAATAGTTGGACCATTCCTTTGACCACACCTTTCACCACAAGTCCACAGGAAGTGGTCAGCACGTAGTGTCCTTGAGACCCTTCGTGAAAAGGAGAGGGTGGATCCTATTGAGCGGTTCCCTGAGCAGACTGTCAAAGTCATTTGAGGTAAAAACAATAACTGCAGATGCTGAAAACCAAATACTGGATTAGTGGTGCTGGAGGAGCACAGCAGTTCAGGCAGTTCACTGCTCCTTGGATGCTGCCTGAACTGCTGTGCTCTTCCAGCACCACTAATCCAGTGTCAAAGTCATTTGGCAGAATGCTTCATCACCAGAACTTTCCAACAAGCACCAAGACATGGCTTGGCTGGTGGTGAGAAGGGCTCTGCCTGTGAGATCTTTTATGCACACCCGGACTCTCTCCCGCACTGCACGCTGCCCTCGAAGCGGCTGCGGGAGGGGATGAGACTGTCACACACCTCCTTCTAGAATGTGCCTATGCAGAAGGAGTCTGCAGAGGAACGCAGTGGAATTTGTCGAGGTACGTCCCAAGCAGCACTGTGACGCGGGACTCCGTTCTCTACGGTCTGTTCCCCGGGACACACACCAAGACGAACATCAACTGGAGGATCATCAACTCAGTGAAGGACACTCTCTGGGCGGTCCGAAACCTGTTGATCTTCCAGCTGAAGGAGTTGACCCCGACTGAGTGTTGCAGACTGGCACATTCCAAGGTCAAGACTATGTGTTGAGGGATGCGCTGAAGCTTGGAGCAGCTGCCGCCAAGGCACGGTGGGGAAAGACCACTGTGTAACGTCTGCCTGCCTAATCACAGGGGGCCGACACAGTAAGGGGGCTCCGCTGACCCCCCAGCTAAATATGTGGGTAGTAATAGTACAGACCTGTATATATGAATGATTACTCTGTCTCTGTATGCAAAGAAATGGAATGTTTAAGTATGTATGGCATGACTAATTGTACAGAACATCAAAATATTTTATGAATAAAGTATATTTTTGAAATTAAAAAAACACTTTACATTTGTCTCATCTGCCATTTTTCTGCCCATGCCTCCAACTGATCTATATCCTGCTGTATCCTTGGACAATCCTCCTCACTATTTGCAACTCCACCGATTTTTATATCATCTGAAAGTTTACTAATTAGATTAATTTCCACTTGTGCTCGGACCTTAAAAAGTGTACTTGCCTGCTCCTGAACACCATCGTGTTCTGCCACGATGCCCTTCACACCCACACTGACTGTGAAGTCCACTCTTAGAATGCAAACAAGTGGTGTCTCCAGACCCTGGGATTGGATGCTCGTCCTCTTGATTATCACCAGGGATGGTCTTCTATAATGCCCTTCACACCCAATGCTAACTGCAAATTCCACTTCCAGAATGCAAATGAATGATGTCTCAGCATCCACTGATTGAATATCAGATCGTTTGTCCAGATAAACTTCATCTACCATTTCTCTCACCCAAGTCTCCAACCTATCTATGACCTGTTGTATCCTTTGACAACCCTCCTAACTATCCGCACCTCCCCCAGTCCTTTTGTCATTCACAAAATTACTAAATAGGCTACCTACATTCTCTTCCAAATCATGTACATATATTAAAAACAACTGGGTCCAAACATTGATCCCTCTGGAACACGACTGGTCAGAGATCTCCATTCTGAAAAGCAGTCTAACATAGCTACTCTCTGTCTTCTCTGACTAAGCCAGTTCTGATCTATCTCACCAGCTCACAGCAGATCCCATCTGATTTCACCTTGATCATCAGCCTGCCTTGAGGGACCTTGTCAAAAACCTTGCTAAAGTCCATACAGACAACACCTACCACCCAGCTCTCATCTATCATTTTGTCACTTTCTCAAAAAGTTCAATCAAGTTTGTGAGACATGACTTTTTCCGCAAAAAACCATGCTGCCTATTGCTAATAAGTCCATATTTTTCCATGATAGAATTCTATTCCTAAGAGTCTTCTCCAATAATTTTCCTAAATTCCCTATGTGGAGAAGAAAGATCATTTACACATTGGTCGAGTTGAAAACCTTTCTATATCAGTTAAAAGAGGAGACTATTGGTGAAGAATAGAATAGATGTCCAGATTGTGAGTAATGAGCAGAACACCAAAGTACAAAGGAATCTGAGTATCCTTCTTCATGAATCACATAAACATTAATTTGAAGATGGAGCAAGTGATTAGAAAGGCAACTAGAATTTTAACATCTTTTGCAAGGGAAACTATATGGAGGAATTTTTGTTTTTGGTTGTAAAGGACATTGGGGAGACCACATCTCAAATAGTGTGGAAAATTTTGAACATAGAAACAGAGATGAGGAGAATTGTTTTCACCGAATGGATCATGAGTCTTTTACCTCTTTTGCTGGGGAGACAAAGAACAAGATCATTGAATTTGTCCAATAGAGTTATCTAGATTTGTGATGCGGAAATGCTTCAATAGGTACTGAGGATAGGCAAGAAAGTGGAATTTAGGCCACAATTAGATCAGTTATGATCCTATTAAATGGTGGAGAGGGCCAAAATGCCTACTCTTCTTCCTAAATCACATATTTTTATATGGCCAGATATTTGTGCTGGACTGACAGTGCAGCACTCTCTCAGAACTAATGTTTCATCAGACTGGATTATGTGTTCAAGTGTTTAGAGTGGCACTCAAAACTTCACTCACAGGTGATCTTCCTTCCATAATTACCGTTGCTATCAACCTGCACACATTTTCACTGCTGCCTATGATGGATAAAGCAGAAAAAAAGGCTAACCATTGTATGTAAGCTATTTGTGAGAATCCAGTGAGTTTAAAACTCTTGACAGCACACCCTTAGGAACACATGGGAAGGAACATCAAAATATTATAATGAACAGCTCATATGTTATGGATGTGTGCAGAGATAAGTTTGTTATTTCAAGATGGGGAAACTCAGGATGGGTTATCAGCCCCATGGCAAGTTTGAGTCTGATTGATATCCAACATCAAATCAAATAGCCTTTTCTGCTAATTTTAAACAATTCACCCAAGAATCAATTGCAATGACAAAAGGAGATGATGCTCAATGACAAGAATGCAGGCATTTTTGCAGAGTGAAAGGTGCAAACAGACTGTAGCCACTTAAGTCCAGCACACTGTACAATGCCATTAATATACATATGAATTAACAAAGGGAGTAGGCCATTCAGCCCCTCAAATGTGTTTCATCAATCAATTAACGTAATGGCTAAATTGGCTGATTATCAGACTGAATAACTTAATTAAATATATTATTTTACCTTGCCTAAACCTTAACAACCTTTTCTGTTTTTTACCACATCATTTCATTGGATTCAAAAAGGTGCAGGCAATCAACTTCCCACTAAGGCAGTGATGACAAAACTGAGCCTTTAAGTATCAGTCTATTATTCATCAGTAATCAATCTCTTTTATATTTACTGACTTATTTTCAATGGATCACGCATTCAAGCATCCCTTTCTGTAACTTTTCTCTTTCTCTCTCTCTTTTTGTCTCTCTGTCTCCCTTTCTCTGTCTCTATCTCTCTGTCTCCTCCCTTTGTCTCTCTGCTTCTCTTTCATTCTCTTCATCTGAACTTATTTGGAAGATTCTTTGATAGAACAGTTCTGTTAAAGTTTTTGTAAGAATTACAGCTATCTTGAATCCTTATTCTCAATCAGTCAAGGAAAATTAATCACTTGCAAATTCTAAAGGAGTTACAAAATACCAGCAGCAGTCGTGAAAGATGAGTGGACATGTTGTAAAAATGGATCCGCCTGATAAATTCTGACCACTGCACACAGACAAGGTTAACTTTAGTAACTGAGCATTTTCTGCTCATGACTACTGTATGTAAACATATGGGTTTATAGTGAGGACTGTGAATGTATCCCCTTTGGAGGTTAGTTTGATTATTAAAGACACATTATCTTCAGGATATTTTATATAAATGAACTATTTTCCATTAATTTGGATTATTAGGTCTTCCTTCAACTTTTTTCATCCTTTCGAGAGTGGCTTTGAACTGTTCCTAAATTGAATAGTGCAACAAAATAAATTGACAAGCATTTAACTGATGATACTGGGATTAAAGAAAATAATTGAAGTTAATTTAGTTCTTTACAGAATTACTACCAATTTACAAACCCAAGCAAAGCCACAAAACTCACTGCATCAGCAGTGCTGAGGTACCATTGACCTATTTGCTTATGTGAGGCTACAGTGTACATCTGAAGATTTGCATACCTGAATAATTCATCAATATATCCTCGAACAGTCAGTTCATTGTCTTATCAAAAGTTCCGAACACAGGAAATGTTTTTAGAATATTTAGAATTTGCTACTCAGAGTTATAAGTGCAGAAAAACAAAACAGAAGCAGATAATGAAAGCATAAAATGTTTAATCATAATGCTTTATAACCATTTGATTTATCCAAGGATTGTGTGGTAAGACGTCTTTGTATGATTATAATTAGGTGCTTCAATTTGTATCAGCCGACATTGACTAATTCTATTCTGCCCATTTTGCATGCCTTTGAACAGTTTGTTCTCAAACTAACTCAACCTATTTCCACTGAAAACTATGCTGGGTGAAGAACACGGATTTAACTGGGACAACAGCAGGAAAACCAAATTGAGCAACTGTAGTATTATGATCTGCACAGTTCTGGTTAAATCAAGTCACATTTATTTAAATAAGCTCATACAAATGACATAAAGTCAGTAATACAAAATAGTTTTAGATTTTCAGCATTTGTATTTTTTGGTTTGTTATTGGCAAGAATCAAAAATTGGCTTATAGCTTGAATGAATTCTAACAGGAATTTGTATTCCAGCTAAAGGCAATATAGAATTAAATGCATGTTTATAGCTGAGAAGATAAACATACCATCAAAGCGCTCTGTCTTGCATTCATCAGGCCAAATGTAAGAATACCAAATTTCAAACAATTTCAACAATTTATATGATCGGATTTAGCACATATGTTGTGGAACAGCCAATGACTTGCCTGTTTTTCGGATAGAGTGTGAATGTCTGGTGTCACTATGAGGGCTCAGAGCCAACAAAATACACAGATGTAAAGCCTGACAAAGGGATATGAGCAGTCATTCTAAATAAACATGATTATATTGACAAAATGCATGCCACCTTTAATGACAGTTCCAAATTTTCATCAATTAGATCAGCTATTAGATCAATTAGATCAATTAGATCAAGTAACACACGTCACTTGAAAGCAAGCTAGAAAAACATTTGTAAAACCTCTGTTAGAGTAATGAGTTGCCTTGAGACATATATGATAGGATTATTCCTCACAGCTCACTATGTTCACATATATATGGGCTACTGGAGATGCACAACAGTAATGTTCAGTTATGCCATATTTTATCAATGATAAAGTGACTGCTTCTGTGCAGCATGGATCAGCCAAATAGTTGAGTGAATTACTACAGCTAGTTGTTAGTGAGTTTTACCCACACACAGTGAAGGATTTCTTCACCTTCACAAAGATGATGTGCAGTTTACGTATGGATAGCAACATCTTATCTATGTGCTCACTTGATATTTTGAACTTATAGACAGACATGTCAATGAAGGAAGCCATCAGCATCTCACCATATTCACTATCTTATGGCAAATAGTAAAACACCATTTTCTGCATCTGTATTCAACGAACCTTGAAACTTGTGAAGTTGTGTTCAGTTTTAATGATATTAATGTGCTCATACAGACGATGTAGCCATGGGATCCATCAGATCAAACACTCACTGCACTCTCATCATTTTCCTTGAGAAATCTGTTTTTGATTATATAATTACTAACTGGCTCTCTGAAAAATATTCCTGACATTTAGTTGATGGTTATGCGATCTTTGAATCTGCAGCCATGCAAAAGCATTTCCTTACATGCCTTTCTGTATTCCATCCTCAACTCAGATTCATTATTGAGATGTAGCAGTTTAATGCATTGCTTTCACTTTATCCTGTTGAGAAACCCAAAAATGGGTTCTCCACTGCCATCCATCAGAAGACTACAACACCAGTCAATGTCAGATACACATAGCTCCATTCGTTACTTGATTGGCCTTATCAGAAATTTTGTAATTATGGCTTGGGCGTTTGGATACATACATAAGATAGAGAGCTTCAAAATTACCCTGTACTATAATGGCTATCTTGATCAGATCATTATTCTCCACTCATCACGTAAGCTCACAAAGTAAAAGGCCCCACCTTCAGACCTAAAAAGTGCCAATCGACCTCTAATTGCCAAGGAATGACCGTCTCCAATAAAAAACAATCCAATCATCATCCCTAGATATTCAATGGCATTATCATCACTGAATTCCCCACTATGAATGTCCTGGCAGTTTTGATAGACCAGAAAACAATTGGATTTGCAATACAACTACAATGGCGACAATAGCAGGTCAGAGGCTAGGAATATTGCAGTTAGTAACTCATCTTCTAACTCCCCAAAGCTGCCTACAAGGCACAAGTTAGGAGGTGAAATGAAATACTCCTCACTTGCTGGATGCATACAGCTCCAACAACACTCAAGAAGCTTGAATCATCTAGCACAAGGCAGCTCACTGATTGTCATCACATCCACAAGTATTCATTCCCTCCACTGGAAATGTTCTGTAGCATCAGTATATATTTTGAACAAAATCCTTTTCAGAAATTCACCAAATAATCTTAGTAGCACCTTCCAAATCCACAACCATTTCCTTCTAGGAAGATAAGGACAACATCTACATGGGAACACCAACACCCGCAAGTTCCCCTCCAACATACACACCTTTCTGACTTGGAAATGTATTGCCATGCATTCAGTGTCACTGGGTCAAATTCCTGGAATTACTTCCGTAAGGGTATTGTGGGTCTACCTGCAGCACATGTACTGCAGTGGTTCCAGAATCACCTTCTCAGGGGCAATTAGGAATAGGCAATAAATGCTGGCTCAGTCAATGATGCCCATGTTCCATCAGTGAATATAAAAAAAATTACTCTGGAAAATCAAAGTGTCTCAAAAATTTTAACAATTAGTTAAAGTTGCCATTTCACACCGTTACAATGGAAGTGTATTATCCATTAACAGGATGATTCTGTCAGTCCAAACACACTGTTCCTACCACACGACTGATCATAACACATACAAATTTCAGTGCAAGTTTTGTGTCAGTATTTTTAGTCCATACATCCAGGGAAATTGGCTAATTAAGTCAAACAATATTTTTTTTAGTTGTCCACAATAGACAAATTATAGATTGTACGCAACCAGTCCACGGTTACAAGACCCAAAACAAAACAGCCACTGTTAGATGTGGGTCTATGATTGGGCAACATTTACTGAATAATCCTGACAGCACTAATAGCTGCTTTTCAACCAAGTTGCACTAACCGGTTGTTTCATGTAACATGACTCACTGACACTGAATATGTGCAACATTATTAAAACTGTTTTTCACCCAGATTGATTTTCAGTGGAAATATGCTAAGTTAGTTGATCAACAAACTATTTAAAAATAAGGCAAACTAAAATTAGCCCAAGTTCATGGCAAAGTACTGTGTTCAGGAAACAAACGAAATATATTCAAGTCCTATCCTTATAAAACAAAATTGTCATCGAACTTGAAAGGTCTTTCGTTCCACATTAGTTTCTCCATGGGCAATGCCTGCACAACACAGAGTCAACTAAAAATCACCCTCTTCTCCTGTAGTATAAACAATTTTGTGGCAAAAGGTATCCAAGTTATATAAAATATAGATATCATTTTTGGAGTTTGTGTTTGAAAATACTAACATACGAATGCTGATTATTTTCACAAATGGTTTTGTTTTCAAAGAAAACCAGGTCAGAGAATTCTTCTGGAAAGATGACCTCATCCAGTATTGTCAGAGGAGTAGGTAACTATGAATTATTGGAAAGCACATGAAATAAAATGCTTATACTGTGGGCTTTATGAAAGATTGAATGAATATTGAAGTCCATGAGCATACACATAGTTTCAATCATATATTCTAACTAAATCCTTTCTTAAATCTCAGCTTTTTCAAATTTTCCAGTGACGTATGTAATTCCTACTCATGACGATAGGGCTGGAGATTTTACTGCCACCCCAACAGCAACATCAAAGTGCAAACAAGTGTCAAGAAACATATGATTAGCCCAAGATGCATGACCCTATGCTCAATTCTCTCTCCTGATAAAAATGAGATGCAGTTAGTTACACTCTCCTTTGTTCCTCATGAGAACAGCTGAACTCAACACTCCAGTGCTCTGTACAGCAAAATATCAGAGTTACATCACAGTTCTCTCTCCGAAGTTTAACTTTAAGTTGAGAGTTCTGCCCATACCTGATTCCTACTCTCTCATTTCAAAGATTGAAGAAAAAAAAAACAAAGGAAGCTATCAAGGAAAATATACAGACAGAAGAAATTTGAAATCACATTTTTGCAAAATTGTAATTTATGTGTTCATAATGGGGAAATGTGATAGATCTTTTTCCTGTAAATCTCTACTTCTTCTTGTCATTTTGAGGCAGTCCCTTAGGATGGACAGTGAGTTTCATCCAGTCCAGTTCAATGATTTCAAGATAACTGATAGGTCCAGAGATGCAGATGCCATTTGTGAGGCAGGTGGTGCTCAAAGGGTTGGGCAAAAGAGATGTTTGGAGCTTTGCTCACCCTCTCCATTATCTTGACTTCAGTCCTGCATTTTCGTGATGAAGCCTTTTGTTGTGTTCAGTGCATTCCTGCATGAGCCTTCTCTATTTTGATTGTTCACAGGATCTCCCATTTGTCAATGGGATGATGGTACTATGGCTTCAAAAGGTATATTTTGTTCTGTAGTTTTTTTGTTGCCATAGGTGAGGAACTATCTATTCAAAGCCAATAAAATAAACCGTTTATGAAAACTTGTTTTTTTTTTAAGTTGGAACAATAGAGACAGCATGAATGTTGGAGTTAGGCTTCTACAGAAGCAAGGTTTTAGTTTAACTTCAGCAGATGTTGGGATTTTGAAGTTGGGTGTTGAAGCAATCTCTGTCTTAGTTACAGCTAAAAGCTTGGGTTCTCTTTAAGCTTACAAAATCGCATGAGCGGCAATCTATTTTATGGATTTTGTCTTTGTCATGTTGTTCTTTTGGAATATTACTCTATTAGAACAGATGCTGATTAGTGGTTAAACAATCTATTATTCTATTAAATTTTCCAGTAGAGTTAAATTTATATCAATTCTTCTTTCCTTTGTTAGTATTTTAACTGTAGTTAAAAATAAAGTATATTTTACTTAAAGCTAAATATCACACAACACCAGGTATAGTCCAACAGGTTTAATTGGAAGTGCACTAGCTTTCGGAGCGACGCTCCTTCATCAGGTGATTGTCTGATGAAGGAGTGTTGCTCCGAAAGCTCGTGTACTTCCAATTAAACCTGTTGGACTATAACCTGGTGTTGTGTGATTTTTAACTTTGTACATCCCAGTCCAACACCGGCATCTCCAAATCATTACTTAAAGCTGACCAATCAAATTACAACTGGAACACAGCAATTACACTTGCCTTTAAATAAGATAAAAGTTAAGGGTTAGGCGATCTTCTTGATATATTTGCAGAAGGTTTGGTCTGGTACATAAGAAATTGGGGCCTAGAGTCAGGATCAAAATCTTTAATTCTAGGTTGGATTTGGGATTACTGGAGTCAACGAGACTGAGTGGTGAGTGCTGGTTTGTGTTTTTTTTAATTTTGGGTGTTGTATTCAGTTAGTTTAAACAGGGTGTGCCTTGTGTAATAATTACTCTCTCAGTGACAAAGAGTTTCCTTGGAGTGGAAGAAGTCACTTCAGGTAGTTTAGAGAAAGTTGGCAAACAAATTGATGTTGGAATTGCCTGTGTCTGTGAGGAAGGGAGAAATAATTGCAGCAATAACTCTGCACTTACAATTGCCAGAAATACAATCGGAATAATTGAAAATTGCTAAAATTCAATTGCAAATGAAGCAACTTGAATTAAAGGCAATGGCAAGGAAAAATGAAAAAGAACGAATAGCACTGGCAGAACAAAAAGAGAAAGAAAGAGTGGCAAAGGAAAAGACAGTTAATTGCAGTGGAACAAAAAGCAAAAGAACTAAAACAGCTTGAATATGAAAACGAAATGAAACAGTTTGAGTTATGTCTAAAAGCAGAAGAAAGGGAGAAAGAGGAAGTTTTTGAGTTTCAACAGTTGGAAATGAGAAAGGAAAGTTTGCCCTTAGGAGTAGTGATTGAGACAGTGAGAAAGAGCAAAACCTTTACAGTCAAAAACTTGGTGGGGATCTATTTAAGTATGACCAAGTGTTACCAAAGTTTGATAAGAAGGCATAGAAGCCTTTTTCATTTCATTTGAGAAAGTGGCTAAACAAATGAAATGACCAGTGATCCTATGGGTATTGTTGACTCAAACAAAATTGTTAGGTAGAGCTAGCGAGGTATTTGCTTCATTTTCAGAGGAGGTATCTGTGCAGTATGATGAGGTTAAAAAAGCCATCTTAAGTTCATATGAAATACTGCCTGAAGCCTACAGACCGTGTCTTAGGAATCTAAGAAGGAATGTGGTCAAACGTGGATAGAGTTTGAAGGAATCAAAGTAAATATCTCTTTGATAGGTGGATAAGGGCATTGAAATAGATCAGACAAATAACGCTTGTACAGATATGGTTAATTTGGAGCAGTTCAAAAATTCACTTTCTGAAGTCGTGAGAACGTGAAAGAGCAGAGAGTTAAAACTGCAAGATTAGCAGCAGGAATATCATATAGTTATGAGTTAGTTCATAAATCAACATTTGGTTTCAATCTGTGAAGGTTAGAAATTGGTGAAAAGAGAAATCCTCAGGTAGTAAAGGAAAATGAGATTTCATTGCAGATGGTAAAGATAGTTTACCACAGGTTAAAAAGAAAGCCATGAGGGGGAAAGAGAAGTCAAAAGCCTCACGTAATGAAGTAGGACACATGAAGTCACTATGTTGGCGGTTTGGGAAAAGCACTGGAATAATGGGTGTGGTAAAACACGATAAGGCTGTGGGATTTATTAAAGTAGGAAAGGAGATCTCTTTGGAGGCTAAAGAGCTGAAAAAGAATGTAGAACCTTGTCAGGGATTGGTTAATTAAAAAAGAGTATAATATCTCTTCAAAGAATTTATCTCTGTGGGTAAGGTTTATTCATATAAGTGAACAGAAATAGGAGCAAGTCAATTTTTGATGGTGAGAGATGAGGAGTTATGTACTTTGTAAGGGGTATTGCCAGAAAAGAGTAGTGTTCTGATGCATAAGATAAGGTTGGAGAGTCCAGTGAAAAGTGGTTAAGTGGTAGTAGGAATAATGGAGAAATTCTCTGTTCCAGAAATAGATTTATCCTCAGAAATGATATAGCTGGATCACAGTTGAAAGTGATGCCTACTGTGGTTGAAAAGCATTGAGGGTTTGGTTAAGAAAAAGAAGGAAGCATATGTCAGATATAGACAGGATAGATTGAGTGAATCCTTAGAAGAGTATAAAGGAAGTAGGAGTATACTTAAGAGGGAAATCAAGAGGACAGAAAGGGGACATGAGATAGCGTTGGCAAATACAATTAAGGAGAATCTAAAGGGTTTTTACAAATATATTAAGGACAAAAGCGTAACTAGGGAGAGAATAGGGCCCCTCAAAGATCAGCAAGGCGGACTTTGTGTGGAGCCACAGAAAATGGGGGAGCTACTAAATGAATATTTTGCATCAGTATTTACTGTGGAAAAGGATATGGAAGATATAGACTGTAAGGAAATAGATGGTGACATCTTGCAAAATGTCCAGATTATAGAGGAGGAAGTGCTGGATGTCTTGAAACGGTTAAAGGTGGATAAATCCCCAGGACCTGATCAGGTGTACCCGAGAACTCTGTGGGAAGCTAGAGAAGTGATTGCTGGGCCTCTTGCTGAGATATTTGCGTCATCGATAGTCACAGGTGAGGTGCCAGAAGACTGCAGCCACCAGCAAACGTGGTGCCACTGTTTAAGAAGGGCGGTAAAGACAAGTCAGGGAACTATAGACCAGTGAGCCTCACCTCGGTGGTGGGCAAGTTGTTGGAGGGAGTCCTGAGGGACAGGATGTACATGTATTTGGAAAGACAAGGACTGATTAGGGATAGTCAACATGGTTTTGTGCATGGGAAATCATGTCTCACAAACTTGATTGAGTTTTTTGAATAAGTAACAAAGAGGATTAATGAGGGCAGAGCAGTAGATGTGATCTATATGGACTTCAGTAAGGCATTGGACAAGGTTCCTCATGGGAGACTGATTAGCAAGGTTAGATCTCATGGAATACAGGGAGAACTAGCCTTTTGGATACAGAATTGGCTCAAAGGTAAAAGACAGAGGGTGGTGGTGGAGGGTTGTTTTTCAGACTGGAGGTCTGTGACCAGTGGAGTGCCACAAGGATCGGTGCTGGGTCCTCTACTTTTTGTCATTTACATAAATGATTTGGATGTGAGCATAAGAGGTACAGTTAGTAAGTTTGCGATGACACCAAAATTGGAGGTGTAGTGGACAGTGAAGAGGGTTACCTCAGATTACAACAGGATCTGGACGAGATGGGCCAATGGGCTGAGAAGTGGCAGATGGAGTTTAATTCAGATAAATGTGAGGTGCTGCATTTTGGGAAAGCAAATCTTAGCAGGAAGTATACACTTTATGGTAAGGTCCTAGGGAGTATTGCTGAACAACGAGACCTTGGAGTGCAGGTTCATAGCTCCTTGAAAGTGGAGTCACAGGTAGATAGGATAGTGAAGAAGGTGTTTGGTATGCTTTCCTTTATTGGTCAGAGTATTGCGTACAGGAGTTGGGAGATCATGTTGCAGCTGTACAGGACATTGGTTAGGCCACTGTTGGAATATTGCATGTAATTCTGGTCTCCTTCCTATCGGAAAGATGTTGTGAAACTTGAAAGGGTTCAGAAAGGATTTACAAGGATGTTGCCAGGGTTGGAGGATTTGAGCTACAGGGAGAGGCTGAACAGGCTGGGGCTGTTTTCCCTGGAGTGTCGGATGCTGAGGGGTAACCTTATAGAGGTTTACAAAATTATGAGGGGCATGAATAGGATAAATAGACAAAGTCATTTCCCTGGGGTTGGGGCGTCCAGAACTGGAGGGCATAGGTTTAGGGTGAGAGGAGAAAGATATAAAAGAGACCTGAGGGGCAACTTTTTCACGCAGAGGGTGGTACGTGTATGGAATGAGCTGCCAGAGGATGTGATGGAAGCTGGTATAATTGTAACATTTAAGAGGCATTTGGATGGGTATATGAATAGGAAGGGTTTGAGGGATATGGGCCGGGTGCTGGTAGGTGGGACTAGATTGGGTTGGGATATCTGGTCGGCTGGACAGGTTGGACTGAAGGGTCTGTTTCCATGCTGTACATATCTATTACTCTATGACTCTATGTTACAGGAAGTATATCCTAGGATTTTTCCGGTAACCAGGTTACAAAGGTTGAAACAGGAGGAGAAATTAAAGAATGAATATAAAGAAGTTGAGGTTCAATTATCAGAAACTATGTTTGATCAAATGATTGATAAAAAGACATGAACAGGTGATGAAGAAGTTGTATATTTTTAACTCAGAGAGGTTAGTTGAAATGCACCAAAAAAATGAAAAATAAAGCCATTGTATCTAAAAGCATACATGAAGGAAATAGTCTGAGTTTATCCTAGAAAGTTTCTATCATAAAAATGAAGACTTGATGAGGAAATGGAAACAATTTCATGCAGATGAAAAATGGGCAGACATTCATCAAGTTGTATTACTGGTGGTTTACAGAAAGGATGCATTGCAGGTAGCGAAGGAGGTCATTTGAGAGTATGGAAAACTCAAGCCAAAATACAAACACATTTTTATTGGACTGCACTGCACAGAGATGTGGTTAAATTTTGCAAGGCATGTCATAAATTTTGGTAATAGAAAACCTTCAAGCAGTGATAAAACCAACATGGCTAATTCCTATTCCAGCATTTGAGGAACATTTTTTGAGATTTGAATTGATTACAAAGGACTCCTCCCTAAAACAAAAAGTGGGAATCAATATTTGTTGACTATACTGGATGCGTCTATTAGAAGTCCATTATGCAATATTACAGCTCAATGGGTTACTCTTTTTTTTACAAGATACAGACAGCTCACAGAGATACAATCAGATCAAAAGTCAAATTTTACATCTCTTGGGTGGGGAGTCCAGAACTAGAGGGTATAGGTTTAGGGTGAGAGGGGAAAGATTTAAAAGAGATCTAAGGTTTTTTCATGCAGAGGGTGGTGCGTGTATGGAATGAACTGCTAAAGGAAGTGATGGAGGCGCGTACAATTACAAGATTTAAAAGGCACCTGGAGGGATATATGAATAGGAAGCATTTAGAGGGATATGGCCCAGGTGCTGGCAAATGGGACAAGATTAGGTTGGAATATCTGTTCAGCATGGACAAGTTGGAGTAAAGGGTCTGTTTCTGTGCTGTACATTTCTATGACTCTATGACTTCCCATTCTGTGTCTCTAATGTCTGAGGGGGCAAAGTGTTCTCATTTCAGTGTGATGACTTCAACCCAAGCTCTCTTCCCAATAGCTGTTACAACCCAGAGAGCCACAGCCTCCCTTATGGCCTAGGAGCAGGGATCAAACTCCATGCTGTTGGCACAATCTGATCCACATCAGTCACTCAACCATCATTTTGGTCACATTATAAATCCATCTTCCTTGTTCATTAAGTCATGGAGTGGGACTCGAACTTCAAACTCATGACTCAGAGGCAGGGATGGAACCCACTGTGCCACAAAGCCTCCCATGTCACAACCACAGTGCAAGTTTTAAGGAAAAGTCATGTAAATGGCATTAATGCCAGTTCTGGCATTTCCTTCTATTCACACATCACCCTTTATGTGAAAACGTCGCCCCTTAGCTCCCCTTTAAATCTTTCCCCTCTCACCCTAAACCTGTACCCTCTAGTTATGGACTCCCTAGACCCAAGGAAAAGACCTTGTCTATTTACTCTATCCATATCCATCATGATTTTTAAACCTCTTCAAGGTCACCCCACAGCCTCCAATGCTCCAGGGAAAGCAGCCCCAGCCTATTCAGCCTCTCCCTATAGCTGGAACGATATGCTGATCAGGTCAAATGAAGTAGTGGAATAAGGCATGTCATAGAATCATCGAATCCTTACAGTGTAGAAGCAGATCATTCAGCCCATCAAGGCCACACTGATCCTCTGAACAGCATCCCACCCAGACCCATTCCCCTAATCTATCCTTGTAACCCTCCATTTCCCATTTGTAATCCACCTGGCCAGGTCATCCCTGAACACCATGCACAATTTACCATGGCCAATCTACCTAAACTAGACTGAGGGAGGAAACTGGAGTACCCAGAGGAAACCCACACACATAAATTGCATATGCAGAGCACAAAAAATATTCATTAAATCAACTTCTTTTCTGAAAGAGAGTATATCTACTCATATGTTGCCTCAAAGGTTGTTTTAATCATTTGTCATGCCTTTGCACCCATGGTTTTGAAGCACCATTTGGAATGTAGCCATTTTTAGGAACATAGGAGTATGAGTAGGCCATTCAGCCCTTTGAGTCTGTTCCATTTTTTTCAACCATGGTTGATGATCTATGTCAGAGCCATATACTCCTGCCTTACTCCTACATCACTAGATATTATTAGTAACTAGAATTCTGTCAATGTCTGAACTGCAAAAGCCCGCTGTGGTAGAGAATTCTAAAGATTTACCAGCCTTTGAGTAAAGAATTTTCTCCTCATGTCAGTCTTAAATCTGTGAGACTCTGCCCTAGTTCTAGACCTTCTCTCCTCCCATGTTAACATAACTAACACGCTAATATACATTCATGTACACTCATGTGCACTGTAATTTCTGTGTAATTCCACATACTGTTTGTCTTCAAAATCTCCTCAGCCCTTCACTATCTTGGACACTTTAACTACTAAGATGCCTCAGTGTTTCTGATGTGTCTCTCTCCTTTCACATTTCTCCAACCTTTGCTCGTTGTGCCATGTGCCAATTTCTGCACTTTCTGCACAAAGACTATTTTAATCCCTTGACAAATGTGCTTCAAGCCCTACCTCACATCCCTGTTTTCCATTGCTCATGTCACTCTTCTCATTGCACTGATAGTGTGACATAATGAGGCAGAATAAATGCCATAGGTGTTTTCATAAGAAAATTGCATCAATGATGAGTACAACAGAAGTCATAGAATCAGTGAAAACATATGGCTATGGAGACGGTAATTAAAGATGCTCTGAGGGATACAATGGACTGGATGAAAAGCAGCAAGAGGGACTGTTGAAAGAGCACTTCGCCTGAAACATAATTCTGTTTCCCTTCACCGATCTGCCTGATCTGTTGACTATTCCCAGTTTTCTGTGTTTGATATTAGAAAGCACAAGGTGTTTGGTGTGTTACAGAAATAACAAATGGTTGGGGACTCGCAGTGAGTGCGTAAAGAAACAGGTTCAAGCAGATTTGCAGGAAGGCATGTGGTCACTGCTTAGATTATAAAACACAAAATAACTGACAAATAATTCACAAAAAAGAAAAAAAGTAATGGACCACCCATGTTCTGAAAATGACCAAGTTCAAGAAGGTACCCATGCATAAGGGAATTCCTTTGATATAAGTCATCCTGTCACAGATCACAGCCAATTGTAATTCTTCCTATTCTAATCTTCTTAGTGCAACCATGCATTACCAGCATGCAAGCCAGAAGATAATAATGATGTGTCAGTGATATAGCATCAGTAGTGACAACTATATCAGCACCAGTTTAGACAAAATAATTGACTACAATTGGGAAGATACACTATTACAGGGCAGGTTGAAAGGAGCAAAGAGATTGCCCTAATGTTAAATGTTACACTGGTCTGATCCATGTAGTTCAGTATGAAATAGTGTGTGTTTGTCTCAGAAATTTAGCATTAAAATGAGGAGGGATTTTTCCACTCAGAGGGTCATAAATTGTTCAAAATATCTACCACAAAGGGCTGTAGAAATTTGTTATTTACTAAATCCAGGATGACGACTGATAGATTTCTAGACATTAAAAATATTTAGTGATATGGTAATAACACAGGAATGTGGTGTTCTGATGGATGATCAGAGACAAAAAAACTGCAAATGCTGGTATCCAAAGTCGACAAACAGGGGGCTGGAAGAACACAGCAAGCCAGGCAGCATCAGGAGGTGGAAAAGTCAATGTTTTGAGTATAACCCTTCTTTACGACTACCTGTGGAGGTAGGGGGAGCTACAGATAAAAGTGGGGGGTGTATGGGGAGATTAGCAGAATGGTGAGATAGTGATAGGTGAACATGGTTCGTGGGTATAATCAGCTTGGTCGATGGGAGGGATGAATTTGCTTGGAAGCTGGAAGGGTCAGCAGGTGAAATGGAAGGGAAGAGTTGGTGCTGCAAAGGGAGCTGGGGGATGTGTGGGAAAGTTGTTTGAAATTCGAGAACTCAGTGTTAAGTCCTCCGGGCAGTAGGCTGCCCAGGTGGAAGATAAGGCATTGTTCCTCCAACTTATGGTCTGATAGACTGTGGCAATGGAGGAGGCCAAATATGGACATGTTGGAAGGGGAGTGGGTGAGGGGATCGGTAATCGGTCACCTAGTCTACGATGGATCTCACTGATGTAGAGGAGACCACATCCGGAGCAACCTAAACATACCCACTACCTGTGTTCACCTATCACTACTTCACAATTCTGTTACTCTCTCCACCCCACCCCACCCCCATCTTCTTCTTTTTCTGTACCTCCACCTAACCCCACATCTAGTCCTGAAAAAGAGTTATACCCAAAACATTGACTTCTCCATCTCCTGATACTGCCTGGCTTGCTGAGTTCTTCCAGCCTTTTGTTTGTCTACTTCAGATAGATGGTCAGATGTGCTCTTGAATAATGGAGTAACATTGAGAGGCAGAATGGCCTACACATGTTCTCATTTTCCTATGAATGACTCAACTCCAAAACGTTCTTTAAAAACTGGGTGCAAAAGGCACCACTGATAATCCAATCAGCATTTAGAAAAATGTGAGGTGCTGCATTTTGGAAAGGCCAATCAGAGCAGAACTAATACACTTAATGGCTACGTCTTGAACAGTGTTGCTGAACAAAGGGGCCTTGAGTGCTGCTCATAGTTGCTTGAAAGTGGGGTTGCAGGTCATCAGGATAATGACAAATGCATTTGGTGTGCTTGCCTTTATTGGTCAGCGCATTCAGTATAAGATTTGGGAGGGCTGTTGCAACTGTACATGACAGTAGTTAAGTCACTTTTGAAATACTGCGTTCAGTTCTAGTTTCCCTGCTATAGGAAGGATGTTGTGAAACTTGAAAGGGTTCAGACAAGATTTACAAGGATGTTGCCAGGGTTGGAGTGTTTGAGCTATAGAGAGAAGCTGAATAGGCTGGGCCTATTTTGTCTGGAGCATCAGAGACTGAGGGGTGACTTATGGAGGTTTATAAAATTATGAGGGACATGGAAAGGGTGAATAGCAAAGGTCTTTTCCCCCAGGGTGGGAGAATCCAAAACTAGACTACATCGGTTTAAGATGAGAGGGAAAAGATTTAAAAGGGATCTAAGGGGCAAAGGGGTTTAGAGGGATATGGACCAAATGTTGGCAAATGGGTCTAGATTAATTTAAGATATCTGGTCTCATGGATGAGTTGGACTGAAGGGTCTGTTTCCATGCTGTACAGTTCTCTCACTCTATGACTTTATTCGAGGCAACCTGTGAGTAGATACATTCTCTTTCTGAAATGTAGTTCTGATTTAATGAGTTATTTTTGATTGAGTTGCCACAGCAACTTCTGTGCTCATTTAAGGTCATTTCTGATCAAGGCCATAGCGACTGAACATTCTGTGGAATGAAGTTTAAAAATAAAAGTGACACATTGCACAGAGCAGTTTAAGAAGTCAAATTATCAAACTTGACATTACTTAATGATGAGATCTGAATTGACAGAAAACGCTAAGATGCTAGTATGGAGCAGACGGAATATGCTAAAACCCATGCCCTATGTCCTAACTGTAAGTCTGTTGCAATAGATAAAATTAACTCGGTGGTACCTTAGGGAAAAACCTTACCATGGATCAGTGCATTCCGTAATGAAGGCTATTCAATAGATGCACTAAAGAGATGAGTCATGAGATTGGAGCTATCAATTCAATCCTTTAAACAACTCAAAGTGAACTCCATGATCCTGCCTGAAAGAAAAATATATTTGGCAAAAACAACTGGGCTCATTAACACTATTGCATCACTGAGCTCCACATTAGCTATTGGAACATACGCCCATTTATAGTGCAAATTTCATCAGGCACCCATATTGGTATAACCATTATTGTACGTGGTACACATCTACTGGTACATCAATCTATCTTTCCTTGAAAAAGAATTCCATGCTGATAATCATGCTGTGTTTTGACACCATTTGATACTCCTATTTTATGCTTAATGTTCATGGCAATATTCTGTCTTAAAATGTGTTCAGTAGTAGGACATCCAGTGCCCATTTTATTTAAAAGGATCATCAGCCGCCTTCAGCTAAGTTACTGTTTGATATCTTCTGGCTGTAACTATGATTCTGGAAATGTTTATTCACTAGGATAATAAGTAGAGCTCAAAAAGACAAGGGCAAGTTGCTGAAAGAGTGAAGAGAGAACTCTGCAGATGACCATATTTGTCCAGAATGATCAGGACAGTATTTCTTCTACCTGTCCCACATTAGAGCAGTTCATAAGATGTTTCCACTTCACTAAAACCTCCTTTACTGAAATCTGCTACCTGCCGCATTAATAACTGCAAGCTCTGAGCAAGAAATAGCCAGTGGCTATAAAGTTGAGTGTAGCCATGAACTCTGACTCCCTCCAGCCTGGAGCAGAATTTATTTGCAACTTCATTCAGTTTATTGTGTAAAAGCTGACAGTGACAATCTGTGTGCCCAGGGCATTAATTTCATTATATTCTGCTTTCCTGACAAGAAGCAGGCCAAGCATGTACGAGGCTTTGTGAAAATTTTGCCTTGGTGCAAAATGATACTGACTATATACACATGATAAGCAGGCACCCCAGGGCTAATTTTGCCCTTAGGTGAAACGATAAGCAATTCCATTGGCTCAGTGTCCAGAGGCAGGGACACGTGCAGGCCAAAGCTCGGTATCCTGAAAACAGTGACAATGCCTTAGTTCCAGCTGCATTTGAGACCACACCAGAAACCAAAGCATGACTAATGGGTGACAAGAGCTATTTTCTGATGCATGAGTACTATGCAACCCATGCTACCGGAGAAATGTAGAAACATAGATGGATTGATGTGCTGCAACAATGCTTCTGTTGCCTTTGGAAGAGCACAGCTACTTCCTACAGATATTAACCTGTTGCTGGGGGTTGATGGAATGCTCGCCATTTGCCCAGAAGACTGCACCTCCAATAATTGTCAAGAAGCTTGATATAATCCAGGACAACATACTCAGTTGACAGGCATCCCTTTCTAACTATGCTCTCTTTAAGAAGACATTTCAGTGTGATATCAGTTCAAGAAACCTTCACTCATCAACATCCCTTCCATTACTAACTCCATAGCATCACTTGATCATAACATGAGAATAAAACTCTCAGCACCAAATTTATAAATGAAACTCTGCCATATGAGTGCCAGTCTTACAGGTGGATTTGCCCCTTCTCTTGTCACCTACTCTGCAGCTCAGCATGGCTGGTCATTGACTGGGAGGGGGGGCACTGTAGATAACTTCAGGCGTCACCTTGAGCTGCTCAGAAATGAGTGAGCTTAGCTGTGAACAACACCATCACTGTACATGCTGCATTAGGCCAGGCTGACTTATTGACACAAAATTCAAAGGCACGGTGGAGAGGTCAGAGAGCAAATGCTGTCATCCTCATGGATAGTAGACGATTCATGCACACTGCAGACATTTCCACTGCCCCCAACTCTCTCTAACTCCAAGGTGCATCTTAACAATCTCAGTCTTTTGTTGAAAGACAGATTTCAGAATTATTCCACTGCAGGCAAATAGACAAGTTCTTTTCCTGGGAATGGAGGAGTCTAGAACTAGAGAACATCGGTTTAGGGTGAGAGGGGAAAGATTTAAATGGGAACTTGTTCAAATAGAGGGTGATACAAATATGGAATGAGGTGCCAGAGGAAGTGGTGGAGGCTGGCACAATTACAACATTTAAAAGGCATCTGGATGGGTTTATGAATAGGAAGCATTTAGAGGAATATGGGCCAAGTACTGGCAAATGGGTCTGGATTAGGTTGGGATAACTGGTTGGCATGGACGAGTTGGACCAAAGGGTCAGTTTCTGTGCTGTACACCTCTATGACTCTAAATTTCTTTGAAGTCATTCAAGGAGTGATGACAAAAGCATGTCAGAGTCAAGGAACACTTCAAGTAATTCACCACCTGATTCTCTGAAGCTTGTCCACCATCAACAGAGTACAAGTCAAACATTGTGACACATCAGGGACGGGGAGAGTAATCTGGATGCTGTGTTTCAGGAAACAGTCACACCCAGAAGACTAACTTTAATTCAGCAAATGGTCAGGAACAGCAAGGTGTGGCTGTGAATGAGGCAGGTAGAGATTTCCAGGAGGTAGAGTTGCAGGAGCTTCAACCCTTGTCCTTGTCCAAAAGGTTCAAGAGTATTGCTCCCTGTGTGGATGGGATTGGGGACTACAGGAAGGATGAGCCAATTGACCACAGCAGCGTGGTGCAGGGAACCATTCAAGTGGGGTAGAGAATAGAACTGTTGTTGTAATTGGGGAGAGTATAGTTAGAGGCATAGACACTGTTTGCTGTGGCCAGGATGGAGAGTCCCAAAGACTGTGTTGCCTACCTGGTGCTCGGGTTCGGGATATCTCCTCTGGCTGCAGAGGAAGTTGGAGTGAGTGGTCATGGTCTACATCGGTACCAATGACATAGATAAAACTAGGGCAGAGCTTCTGCTAAGGAAGTATGAACAGCCAGGAGCTACATTATAAAGCAGAACCAAAAAGGTAATGTTTTCTGGAATACCACCTGAGCCAGGAGCTAATTGGCACAGGGTCAATAAGATTAAGAAGGTAAATGTGTGGCTCAAAGATTGGTGTGGGAGAAATGGGTTTGAATTCATGGGATATTGACACCAGCACTGGGAAAGAAAGGATTTGTTCCGATGGGACGGTCTTCATCTGAACCATGCTGGGACCAATGCCCTAGTGAATCTCATATCTAGAGCAATAGACAGGGCTTTAAACTAAAGCAGGGGGTGAGGGTTCAGTTAGAGGGGCAATTAGAAAACCTGAATTAAAAGAGGAGGTAAGAGTGCAGAACTCAGGAGAAGTTATTAAAATAACCTCTAGCTCAGACACGAATAGGGCAGAGTACCTGGAAAATGTTAGCAATCAAATTTCAAGTACACTGGACAAGCAAATGAAAATTAGAAGAGGGACGGTTAATACAGAACTGAAGGTGTTATATCTGAATGCATGCAGTATAAGGAATAAGGTAAATTAGGTCATTGCGCAGATCGAAATTGGCAGGTATGATATGGTGGGCTTCATGGAGATGCGACTGCAAGGGGATCAGGATTGGGAGCTGAATATTCAAGGATATTACAGGGTGGCAGCTATGTTCTGCAAGGCCTTGTGTTGGAACCACAACTTTTCACTTTGTACATTAATGATCTAAATGAAGGAACTGAGGGCATTCTGGCTAAGTTTGCAGATGACACAACAATAGGTAGAGGAACATATAGCAGTGAGGAGGTGGGGAGACTGCAGAAGGATTTGGACAGTTTAAGAGAGTGGGCAAAGAAATGTCAGATGGAGTACAGCGTGGGAAAGTGTGGTATCATGCATTTGGTAGGAAGAACAGAGGCGTGGACTATTTTCTAAATGGGGAGAAAATTCAGAAATTTGAAGTGCAAGGAGACTTGGGAGTTCTAGTCCAGGATTCTCTCAAGTAAACTTGCAGGTTGAGTCAGTAGTTAGGAAGAGGTCCCCCAAACGTATCAAATTGGCCAAGTGTCACCTGCCCAATCCATCCTCAGATGGCTCTATGTCAAACTGTGTCTGAATGTGCTCCTGCAAAGCATCTGGGAATGTTTTATCACATTAGAGGTGTGATATAAATGTGCTTTATTATTGTTGAATTGTATCTCATCACACTGAATATAAGCTATAGATCCTAATTCTGTTGTAAGTGCCACACAGAAGAGATGTTCCAAAGTATGCACTGCCATAGAAATAGCTAATTTCTATACCGAGGTCCATTCTGTTCAGAAATAAATCAAGCACAGTACAGGATGAAGAGCTAGGTACTAAGTCTACCTCAGCCGGAACAGAAATTAAACTCATGTTATTGACATTCTGGTTGTCAGGCTATAAATCTAAGCTAACTGAAACTGCGATTGTGGCAATGAGGGAAATAATGTAGGTAATTTGCACAGCAAGCTTCCTCAATCTGTAATATGACCATGGTATTGACCAGGACACCAGAGATAAGTACCCTGCTCTTCATAAAATACGGTCATGGAGCATTTTCCTGTTTACCTGAAAGGGAAGAAAGGGCTCTGTTTAACATCTCATCCAAAAGACATCACTCCCATCAGTGCTAGACTGTGAGCCTTGATTGATAGAATCCCTATAGTTTTGAAGCAGGCAATTCAGCCCATCAAGTCCATACTGATCTTCTGAAAAGCATCCCACCCACACCCACCTCCCTATGACCCTTCATTTTCCATGGCTAATCCACCTAGCCTACATATCCTTGGACATTATGGGAAATTTAATGTGGCCAGTCCACCTAAATTGCATATTTTTGGACTGTGAGAGGAAACCAAAGCACCAGGAGGAAACTCCACCCAGACAGTCACCTGAAGGTGAAATTGAATTCGGATTCCTAGGGCTGTGAGGCAGCAGTGCTAACCACCCCCATTACTTTGCATTCAAATTCTAGAACAGGACTTCAACTTACCACCTTCTGAGTCAGAGTTGAGAGTGCTGTCCACTGAGCTATAAATAGCTTCACAGCAGGTAAAATATCCACATGCACTAAACTTAAATCACATCAGAATCAATTACCTGAGTTAACTAAGCTTTCTCATGGTGATCTATTTAAATGAAGAGGTTCATGATGACCAAATTGCTGGATTCTCAAATTTATTCAGCAGTGCTTGACATAGCTCCCTCCCAGTAAAGATGGACTCAGTTTTGATCACTGCTTTCCTTTAATTTTAGATTCAGATCAGGAATTCACTGCACGTGCAAACGGTCACCTAATCTATTTTTCTATTTGTCTCCCTATACTGTAACAACATTTGGATTTCTCATTCCATTTCATGAAAGGATTAGCTATATTCACTACTGGAGGAGTCAAATGGATTTCTGCTCTTGATTTACTGTTCTGCCCTTTGAGTTAGGAAGTCACAAGTTCAAGCCCCTTATCAAGGTTTTAGCATTTAATAAAAGTATACATTTCAGGCATACTCTGGCTGGCCAGGGGCCAGGGTTATCTTTTAAATGAGCTTTTTTTTTAAGAATTACAATCCCTACAGTGTGGAAACAAGTCCTCCAGCCCAACAAGTCCACACCGACCCTCCAAAAAGTAACCAACCCAAACCCATTCCTCTACCCTATATTTACTCATGACTAATGCACCTACGGGCAATTTAGCATGGCCAATTCACCTAACCTGCACATCTTTAACGGTGGGAGGAAACCGGAGCATCTGAAGGGAACCCATGCAGACGTGGGGAGAATGTGCAAACTCCACACAATTGCCTGAGACTTGAATCGAACCCCTGGAGCTGTGAGCCACCGTGCCACGTTAAAACAAAATGTTATATGCTTATTCACCTAGAGATACTGGACTCCACTGCAAAATTTGAAAAACAGCAGATTCAAGATTTATTTTTTGATACTAATAATCATGATACAACTAAAATAGGTCCTTTAGCCCTTCTTTGCATGGTTTCAGAGAGGAGCTGGGCAAATGCACATTGACTACTGTGTTTGCTTGCTAAACAATGGGTGATCATTCTTCAAATGTAATTGAGTGGTTGGTAGGACGAAAGGAGAAAATGCCAGTTAAACGGTATAATTTTATATGAGATGCAAAAAGAGAGACACCTGGAGGTGTATGTGTGCAAATATTTGAATGTGTTAGGAGAGGCTAACAAAGCAATTGAAAAGCACTTAGGTTCCCAAGATTTATAAAAGAGTACAAACACCAGGAATGTGCATTGAACCATTGCAGAACAGCAAGTCAGTCCCAGTTGGAGTATTGGGGTCACTTGTAGGGAACCACATTTTAAGAACGATAGTAAGGTTTTAGAGAGGGCACAGAAGAAATTTACTAGAATGGACTTAGGGGTGATAGATGTTGGGTATGTTGGTATGCTGGCAAATACTGGTTTTGCAATATTAAGGGAATTGGAGGGTACTGAGTCTGACATTAATATGGATTTGGGGTCTACAGTCAGCCATGATCTTATTGAATGGTACAGCAGGATCAATGACAGTATGACTAATGTAGTGTATAATCTACCCTCTCTCCTATTTTGTATACATTAGATTTTACACTTCATAGGTTAATCATAGCAACAATTTTTCCAAATTCTGGTCAGACCAAAAGCTTCATTTCACTCTCTATTCCAATGATCTTACAATTTATGATATAATGAATCATTGCAAAGGATTTAACAAAAAGACAGGGCTGAGATAGTGTACCACTCCAGGGCTTGAGTATCTGTGAGAATCACCCAAACATCTGTGTTAACTTCAGGAGTACAGTACAGGCCGGTGTAAAGACCCCAGCCCATGCCACAGTGAAGCGTCCCTGAGGGAATCTCTCTCTATTTGGTTTCTGTGTCGAGTTGAGGCCTGGCTTTAGATTTAGGTTGACATTTGCAATTGGGGTGCAGAAAAATCACTTTGTAATTATGCTGCCAATGATATCACTAATACCCCCTTCATTGCTTGGCTTCATAGGTCCTATTGCAGAATGGTGGCTCTTTTGGATGTGAGGACCATCATCAATAAATAGTAGACTAGTTCATCTGAGGCTGTTCAAGAGGGCAGCTCACCATCAGATTCTCATGGGGAATTAGGGATGGAAAACCTCCAGTTAATGAATGAAATTAAAAAAATTATCACAGCAGACAATAAGTTATGAGATGGAAGTGCAAATGGGACTGTTAGAGAAACAACCTTCTGTTTGAGGCTCCTCTTCCAAGGCTTCTTCAACTGCTCCATACGATGCTGAAGTATTCAAATTCTTGTTCAGACCACACTGAACCTCTCCCCCAGGAGAAAGTGAGGACTGCAGATGCTGGAGATCAGAGCTGAAAAATGTGTTGCTGGAAAAGCGCAGCAGGTCAGGCAGCATCCAAGGAACAGGAGAATTGATGTTTCGGGCATGAGCACTTCTTCCTGAAGAAGGGCTTATGCCTGAAATGTCGATTCTCCTGCTCAAGGCCTGAAAACTCAAAATCACCCAAGAAATCACAGACGTGGACAGAACAAGAGGATGAATGAACACAAGTGAATTTGCTACTATTAACTCCCCAGTGTGAGCTGTACATCTTGATCCAGTTTCTTCCATTTTGTGGAACCAACAACTCTTGTTTTAGTTTAACAGGTTAATGTAAACTGTGCAGTATCCTAATGAGGCACAGTGTACATCATAGTAGGAAGGGAGGCAATGTCAAATAATTTTGTTCTGTTTTGTAAATCCTAGCGGCAGGGTAAAGCCATAGTAAAATGTATTTTTCACACAGTTATTGCTTTCCATATCTCAGCAGACTCTATATAAGTATTCACTATTAGCACAAGGAAACTGAGAATACTACATTTTAAGTAAGCAAACTCAAGAACATCACTGAATCTCAGTACTGAATAAGAAATATTTAAACAAAATCATTAAATAGTCGAATAGTATAATAGATTTTAATGGCTGTCATAATTCTTCGTAACCTGGCTTTTTCAAAGGCATTCTGTTAGCAACACATTCTTTAAAGCAAGCACTTAGCTGTGAAACTCAGCTGTTCACAGGAGGAATTGACCTTGTCTGCAATCAATAATGTTCACATTAATATTACCAACAAATGATAAATTTTCACGCCTGTGGAACTACATTATAGTAAAATTGTGTTTTCCACATAAAATATCCACTGCAGCCTGAAAAGCACTACATCGAGGAGTCAGCTGACAAATAAATTAACGAACAGGAGTTAATGAATAAATAACTATAATGAGCTCTATGATGTGCTGAAAAGGATAGGAAATTGGAAAAGGAGTGGCAACAGCAGTATGGATAAAAGAGCAATTATAGCAGTGGAGAACAAAGATTTCAGTGAGGCTGAAGAAGCAATAAGGGCAGAATTAAGAAACAGCAAGTGATGCAAGACTCAGATGCCTCTAGACTATTAGTTGTGGTCGGGGCATGTACAACTATGAAGATCAGGTAAGCATGTATGAAAATATGAAATAGAAACAGAAATAGACCATTTTGGATCCCTGATTCAGTCCCAACATTTAATAAGATTGTATATGATCTGGTTGAGTTTTGAATTCCTCATTCCCACCTAACCCCAATAACCCTTGATCCCCTTGCCTAGCAAGAATCTATTTAAGTCTGTCTGAAAAATATTCAATGATCCACCTCCACCTTTGAGGTAAAGTTCCAAAATTGCACAATTCATTGCAAGAAAAAAAAATTCTTCTTATCTCTGTCTTAAAAAGATAAAGCCTAATGTTAAAGAGATGTCCCCTAGTCTGGACTCAAGCGCAAGAGGAAAAAGGCTTGCTATATCAACCTTGTGAAGACCATTCAGGATCTTGTACAATCAACCAAAACATCCCTCACCTTTGAAAACTCTGCAAGCCCAGCCTATTCAACTTTCCTCATCACCAATATGTCCATTCCAGGTATCAGTCTAGTCAAGTGCATGTTCCAATCTCTTCATATCTTGTTTTCATAATGTAGCTTAGACGTTATAAGATAATAAGAGATTACATGAGACAAGTTACACCTGAAATGCAGCTTGTGATGCACTACAAGGTAGCCTGCCATCAATGAAGGGGAAAATGCTGGAGTCAATTATTCAGGAAATAATAACTGAGCATTTGGAAAGCAGTGACAGAATCAGTCCTAGTCAGCATGGATTCACTAAAGGAAAATTATGCTTGACAAATCTTCTGGAATCTTTTGAAGATGTGATCGGTAGAGTGGACAAAGGTGAATCACTAGCTGTCATGCATCTGGACTTTCAAACGGTTTTGATGTGATTCCACACAAGAGATTAGTAAGGAAAATTAAAACGTATGGTATCATGGTATCAGACTCCCCACTACTCTTGACCCAACTCCAATTTGCTTATTGGACTAACAGATCCATGTCAGATGCCATATCACTTGCCCTTCACTCCTCCCCAGAACATCTTGACACCAAGAACAGCTATGTAAGAATCCTACTCATTGACTACAGTACAGCCTTCAACACTATTATCCCATCAAGACTGATTACTAAACTTAGTGATCTCAGACTAAGCCCCACTCTGCAACTGGATCCTCAAGTTTCCTGACTCACAGGCTACAATCAGTGAAAATCGGGAACAATATTTCATCCTCACTAACACTCAACACTGGAGCCCCCCCAGGAGTGCATACTCAGTTCCCTATTATACTCGCTGTATATCCATGACTGCGTTGCCAAATACCAGACTAATGCAATTTACAAGTTCGCTGATGACATCACCATAGTCGGTCGAATCTCAGATAGCAACGAAATAGACTAAAGAAGGGAGGTGAAAGACCTGGAAAAATGGTGCACTGAGAGCAACCTAGCTCTCAATGCTGGCAAAACCAATGAACTCATTATTGACTATCAGTGGGATGTTACTCATGCCCCCCTACGCATCACCTGCACAGAGGTGGAACAAGTGGTGAGTGTCAAGCTCCCAGGAGTGGTCATCAACAACAAGCTTTCTTGGACACTTCATGTGGAAACATTGGTTACAAAGGCCCAACAAGGTATTTTCTTCTTCAGGTAGCTGAGAAAATGTGGCATGGCGGTGAATACCCTTGCCAACTTTTGTACATGCACCATTGAGAACATTCTGTCTGGATGTATCACTACCTGGTATGGCAATTGTACCATTCAAGATCAGAGACAGTTACAGAGAGTGGTGAATTCCGAACAGACAAAGGCCAACCTCCCATCTATAGAATCCATCTACCAGGCCCGCTGTCAAGGAAAGGCCGCCAGCATTCTCAAAGATCCATCCCACCCTGGCAATGTTTTTCTACAACCTGTATCATCAGGGAGAAGGTACAGAAGCCTGAACACATGCACCAGCCGGTTTTGTAACAGTTTCCACCCTACTGTAGTTAGAATACCAAATAGACTCTCAAATACTTAGCATTCGCCTATACCTGTATTTTGGTTTTTGCTGCTGTTTAATTATTATTTACTTATCTATGCTATTTAACAATGTGATCTGCCTGTATTGCTCGCAGGACAAAGCTTTTCACTGTGCCTCTGTACACATGACAATAAATTCAATTCAGAGGTGATGTATTGGATAGAGAACTGGTTGGCAGACAGGGAGCAGAGAGTTGGAATAAATGGATCCTTTTCAGAATGGCAGGCAGTGACAAGTAAGGTACTGCAGGGTTTAGTGCTGGGACCTCAGTTGTTCACAATACATATTAACGATTTGGACAAACAAATTGAATGCATTATCTCCATATTTGCAGATCACACAAAGCTGGATGGCAGTGTCTGCTATGAGGAGCATGCTAAGAGGCTGCAGTATGACTTGGACAGATTGGCTGAGTGGGCAAATACTTGACCAATGCAATATAATATGGATAAATATGAGGTTATTCACTTTGGTCACAGGAAGGAGATTATTATCTGAATGGTGGCATTTTAGGAAACGGTGAGGTGCAACGAGACCTGGGTATCATGTTGGAACAGTCACTGAATGTTGGTATGTAGGTGCAGCAGTCACTGAGGAAAGTTAATAACATCTTGGACTCCATAGCAAGAGGATTTGAGTATCGGAGTAGGGATGTCTTGCTGCCTTGGTGAGGCCACACCTTGAGTATTGTGTGCAGTTTTGGTCTCCTAGTCTAAGGAAGTACGTTCTTACTATTGAGGGAGCCCAGTGAAGATTCACCAGACTGATTCCTGAGATGGCAGGACTGATATATAAGGAAAGATTGGATCGACTAGGCCTGCACTCATTGGAATTTAGAAGAATGAGTGCGGACCTCATAGAAACATATAAAATCCTGATGGAGCTGGACAGGCTTGATGCAGGAAAAATGTTCCTAATGTTGGGGAACTCCAGAACTAAGGGTTCACAGGCTAAGATTAAGAGCTAAACTATTCAGAACTGAGGTGAGGAAGAATTTCTTCACTCAGAGAGTTGTGAACCTGTGGAATTGTCTCCCACAGGAAGAATTTGAGGCCAGTTCATTAGATATATTCAAGAGATTGCTGGATGTGGCTAAAGGGATCAAAGGGTATAGAAAGAAAGTGAGAATGGGATACTGAGATTGCATGATTAGCCATGATCACATTGAATGGTGGAACAGGTTTGAAGGGCTGAGTGGCCTATTCCTACAATGACTTCTTATATTTCTATGTTGCCTATCTTCACCCATTCAAGCAGATGTTCAGTTGCTTGATAATATAAATGGCAGCAACATGAAGGCAGCCACCGACTGTGCTGCTGCAGTTGTGCACATCTCAGTTGCAGGGCTATGGCTTATTTGAACCTCTGTGTTAATATGCACTACTTAGAAGCAGCCCATACCTCTTGAAAGGAAGGTGCCTTCTAACTTTGGTTGATGGGAGACTGGAGCAGGATGTTTGACTACAAGAAGAGGTAAAATGGTGCAACAGGATCAGACAATGAAACATCACCAATTTCTTTTTGCAGGGCTTGAACAGGCAGAGTGAGGTAAAACTTTATCGAGAGGCCAGGAAATGATCCAGACCACTACTGGAAACGCTTAAGGGCAAGGCAACCATGCAGAGCTAGACTTAGTGTACTCCTGAGGGCTAGGCAGTACAGCGTGAAATTTAACGGCCTTAGTGGCTAAGGCCAGTGGACGGATCTTCAAATATTTGATCCTTAGCCCCACATACTATTCCATACTCCCTTCACTCACCTACCAACAGTTTTTCGTGAGCATGACCGAGGACTGGCATGCTAAACTCAACTCACCCTTATGTATTGAGTCTGGCAAGTCTCACAACCGTGTTTCACAGCTTGAAATGTCACCAGCTAGTCAAAGATGGCTGTCACATCAGCCTAAGACATTGTACCCCATTCAGTGTCGCACTCTTTGCAATACCATAACCCAGCAGATAACCAGTAGACAACCAGCATGGCTTCAGGTCGTCACCCCAAAGGAGCAGTTATGCTAACCACCATAAAATCAGTCATGACTGAGATTGTGGCCAGCAGTGGGGCTGTAATCAAAGGCAGAGATACCTTCAAATCTAATGCTTCTCACATCCATTTCCTTCCCCTTTATCCTATAATCTACTCTGATTTCCAAACAGTATGTATTGGACGTTTGCAGCTCTTCCCTTTCCCCCATCCAGTGCTTCCCTCACCACAAACCTACCCTTTTTCCTTTAATATTTCAGATATCCAAGGTGTGTCACCTGATGAGGCAGTGGTGTGGGTTCAGGAAATCAAAGAGGAATGCTGAAGAACATGATATGCAGCCTGGTTAATACTGCAGGGTATCTCCAGAATGATCCAGGCTGCAGAACATTGTTTCAGCTTCCCCAACAGCCCTGCTTGATGATGTTCTTTGTGGCAGAACATGTCTCATTATTTGCATGGTCGCCCACTGTCTAGGTTGGGTAATATAGTGGAGTGATGATCAGCTGGGAAATGGAGTGAAACCAGTTCCACTTAGTGGGACATGTCATTTCTCTGTCTGACACAAGATTCTTGAGGCAACTGCCCTGCTCTGATCTTGGGTGCAGCAGAATACTTCAATGAGTTGAGCAGAAATACTTTCAGGTTGCCTTGCTGAATCAGTAACAAAGTCACATATCCCTGTCAACCCAATGGGAGACACCCAAATAGAGATTCACCAAAATGTACAAGACTAATTCAGGAAGGCACTAAACATATTAAGAGATACAATGTGCAAGCGTAAGGAGTGCACAAACCTCCCAACAAGTCATCTATACAACCCTTCAAGTACCACCAGTCCCACAAGTGGTAGAGTGCACGAATCATGTATTGGGCTTATTAGCTATCTCAGACCTCATTGAACCAGAGTGGCAACAAGTCATCCTCAATCCTGAGGGTCTGCCTGAAAACAAAGGTAAATGAACATCACTTTTCACCAAAACAATACGTTTTATGTAATCGTTCAAAAGACAGCAGAATAATAGCATAATACCAGGCATTCATGAGCACAGTATGTTGAGCACAGTTGCACAGCAACTGTACATATAGCAAGTAGTCAGTTCCACAGCTGTAGAAGATCTCTGCATTTAGATGCATTGCCTGTATGTGCATTTATTGTATACTACACCATGAGGTAACCAGAGCAATGCTGTACTCTCTGATCACTATGTACTCTCCTCTCCTGACATACAGAGCATCTCTCACCATTCACATAAAACAGAGAGTTCTTTGAGATGTCTCCCGCATCAACCTAAAAGGAATTTAACTATAAGACATTAGCAGCCATGGTCACTTTAGAAGCCCTTGCTATGCTGTTCTTGCCTGGAACATGATATAGTTGCAAGAGGTGAGAGAATTCATTTTGTTTTTCCCTCAGAAAATGTGCACACTCTTCCCAGTTTAGGTTGAAATATCATTTCCTGAAAACCCTGGGTGAATAGGAGTCCTGCTTCCCTTCCCTTCCTCCACGTCTTTAATGGTTTAATACCTACAGCATCCATGACTGGGAATGAGTAGTCTGATCAGAACTCTCAATGTCAGAGCCATGATGTTGAACATATGTAGCACTACTGCCTATTGACATCGTTAGCTTCATGAATGGGGGAAAATCTCACAGCAGATCTACAGTACAAATAGAAATCGACCAACAGTAAACCTGAAAGTAGTTGATGATCTCTTTCAAAAGCAATAGTTGGAATATGGGACTTAGGGATTGTTCCTGCTGAAAGTATTTACAACTGTGTAAACTGAAACAAAGGTATTAACAAGAGAGATGGAACGGTACTTACAGTGTGGTGCTTGTGACCAGTGACCAGTGGAGTGCCACAAGGATCGGTGCTGGGCCCTCTACTTTTTGTCATTTACGTAAATGATTTGGATGCGAGCTTAAGATGAACAGTTAAAGTTTGCAGATGACACCACAATTGAGGTGTAGTGGTCAGTGAAGAGGGTTACCTCAGATTACAACAGGATCTGGACGAGATGGGCCAATGGGCTGAGAAGTGGCAGATGGAGTTTAATTCAGATAAATGTGAGGTGCTGCGTTTTGGGAAAGCAAATCTTAGCAGGACTTATACACTTAATGGTAAGGTCTTAGAGAGTGTTACTGAACAAAGAGATCTTGGAGTGCAGGTTCATAGATCCTTGAAAATGGAGTCACAGGTAGATAGGATAGTGAAGAAGGTGTTTGGTATGCTTTCTTCTATTGATCAGAGTATTGAGTACAGGAGTTGGGAGGTCATGTTGAGGCTGTACTGGACATTGGTTAGGCCACTGTTGGAATATTGCATGCAATTCTGGTCTCCTTCCTATCAGAAAGATATTGTGAAACTTGAAAGGGTTCAGAAAAGATTTACAAGGATGTTGCCAGGATTGAAGGATTTGAGCTACAGGGAGAGGTTGAACAGGCTGTGGCTGTTTTCCCTGGAGTGTCGGAGGCTGAGGGGTGACCTTATAGAGGTTTACAAAATTATGAGGGGCATGGATAGGATAAATAGACAAAGTCTTTTCCCTGGGGTCGGGGAGTCCAGAACCAGAGGGCATAGGTTTAGGGTGAGAGGGGAAAGATATAAAAGAGACCTCAGGGCCAGCTTCTTTGTGCAGAGGGTGGTATGTGTATGGAATGAGCTGCCAGAGGATGTGATGGAGGCTGGTACAATTGCAACATTTAAGAGGCATTTGGATGGGTATATGAATAGGAAGGGTTTGGAGGGATATGGGCCGGGTGCCAGCAGGTGTGACTAGATTGGGTTGGGATAACTGGTTGGCATGGACGGGTTGGACCGAAGGGTCTGTTTCCATGCTGTACATCTCTATGACTCTATCCCTTTGGGCTAAGTGGTCCAGCCTTAAGTCTCACCTGCTCGAGAGGTGTATAATAACATCTCTGATTAGGTTGATGAGAAAATATGAATTAAGAATGGTGGACAGCAAACTGTGGAGGGGTTCATAATTCCCAATTGCCTGCCACTCTTCATCAGCTACATTCATGCCTGGGTGTCCATACAGAGGGAATATACGATGTCCACAAATGTTCTCAATCACTTTAGAGAGAGTAGCACCACAAGGGATGGAGTGCTTTATTTCCTTTTCCAACTCCATTTTGATTTAGTCTGCTCCCTTTCAACTTACCTTTGTAGAGTTTTACCTTTATAGAGTTACTGCTCCTGACAGACATTGTATGAAATTGATACTCATTGGAAACAATGGGTGATTTATTAGTAGAGAATAAAGGTTAAAAGTAACATGGGTAACTTGGTGATGGGAAAACCATCCAGTTATGCATGAAAGCATACCTACATACCAAAAAAAAAGTAATTGAATTGCTCTTGTAGCACAGTGTTAGGAATATAGGAACAGGAATAGGCCATTCAGGCCCTCAAGACTATTCCATCATTCAATAGAAACACGGCTAATATGTGGCTTAGCTCCATATGCTTGCCTACACTCCATAATGCTTAATGTCTAACAAAAAATCTACCTCAAAGTTAAAATTAACAACTGATCCAGCATCAACTGTCATTTAAGGAAGAGAGTTCCAAACATTTACCACTCCTAGTGTGCAAAAATGTTTCTTAACATTTCTCCTGAATGGTCTGTTTATAATTCTCAGATTATGTCCTCTATTTCTAAATATTCAACCATTGAAAATAGTTTATCTTAATCTATCCTGACTTTTCCTATAAATATCTAGAAGACTTCAATCATATCACCACTTAAACTTAAATTCTAGAGAAAACAAACCTAATTTGTATAACCTTTCTCATAACTTAATCCCTGAAGTCCAGGTTTCATTCTCATACCTATGAACCAGGAGGTCTACTTCCTTTGGAGACATCAAAATCAAAATGAAATGTGTTAGAGTTAATTTCTCACATTGAGAAAGACACAATAGCTATAATTCTGATAACAATCTTTTGCATATGTTTTGGGTTTGGAGATCATTATAATATAGAAGCAAGGAAACGAGTGATACTTGATTTAGTTTCATGTATTGAGACAGAATTAGCTAAGAATGTGATGGCAAGGGAATAAATTGGGCATCATGATCAAATATGATTGAGTTCGATATTTCATATATAGAGAATATATATTTGCACGGTGGAGAGTCGAGTCTCTAAGCACACTTTTTAATGATAACTAACACACACTTTGAAAAGATAAAAAAGTGATTGATCATTGTGAAGTAAAGTGAACTGCTAAATGAATAAACTCACTGGCAAACAGTGACATGTATTCAAAGAAGTAATGGAACAATGCAAAGCCAGCAAGTGCTCCTAAAATTGAAACAGCCCATTAGCATAGTTGTAGTAAGAATAAAACATTTGGATGAATCGAAGGAAGAGTGGAAATTTAGTGAACTGTAGAGCAAGAGATAAAGGCATAAAAAGCAAAAAAATATTAGAACTGGAATATAAAGACACAAATGAATATATGTAAAATAAAGCCTACACAGCTAAAGTGTGCATACGTGTGAAGAGAAGCAGTAATAAAAAGGGAAGTTGTTCCATTAAAACCAAATTCATTACATACAAATCAAAACCTTGATAAATAAATAATTTGCATCCAACTTCACAGTTGGGTAGGGAAAGATGGAAACATATCAACAGTCCAAAGGAATAAGTCAAGGGAGGAGGACCTCAATGGAGACAATGTGGTTTAAAAAATGCCAAAGGTGAAAAGATTGGGACTTAGGAGGGAATAATGTCCAGGACCTGAAAATTCCCATCTTACATTATTAAGAAATATATGTGACAAAATTGCAATCGTGTGAATCATGATTTTTCACAGCTCAGAAATAAGAATTGTTCATTTGAATTGAAAGGTTGTTCATGTGTATCATTATTTTTAAAAAGGCAGCCGTCTCAGTTTAATAACATTTAATGCAAAGTTATTTGAATCTATAAGCAGAGACAGTATACATGAATGCTTAGACATCTATCACATTACCAAAGAGGTTCAGCATATATGGCTGGGGCATATCCCAGTTGTGTTCTTATAAAAACTCATTGGCAAGCTAGATAGAAGAGGATTTATGAATTGTGTATATTTGGGCTTCCAGAAGTTTAGTAATGAAGTTTATATTCATTTAAACAAAGATTATAGGCATGATCAGATATGCCAACATTTATTGCTCATCCCCAGTTGCCCTGGTAGAGGTGATGGAGAACAACCTTGTTGAACTGCAGTGCTACAGAGCTAGGAAAGCCTAGCCTTTTTGGAATTCCAAGGGAATTCCAAAATTTTGATCCAGTATCAGTGAAATAAGTATGAGATTATTAGAAATAAAGTAAAGGCAAACTTGTGCCATTGTTTGGTAATTAGTGGTGAGTAAGAAAACAAAGTAGTGTTGAAGAGAAAGCTAACTTAGTGATGAACTGTGGTAAATGGTACTCCCCAGACTCAGTTTTTCTTCCTATTTATTGATTGTTTGGAAGAAGTGACATCTTGTACTTAAGGTGATACTATGATTGAAAGCAAAATATGTTGTATAGCTAGAAGTGGGAAGTCACAAAGAATGAGAGACAATCTATGAATGATAAATGCTGTTTAATGTGGAGAAATGTGAGGTCATTCAGCTAAGATCCAAGAAGGACAAGTGGTTTTGTTTGCAGTGAGAGATTACAGCAGCTATGTTAGAGCAAAGAAAATTAAATGTTCTCATTCACAAAACACTAAAAGCTGATGCACCAATGTAAAAGATCCTCAGAAATGCCTATGGAATTTTGATTTTTATTGGATGAGAGTACAAATATGAGGAATTCATGCTTCACTTGTCTGGATTGTTACATTTTGTGAAATGAACACCAAGAATAACATTTTACATTTATAACATATTTAATGTGATAAAACATTCCAGCACATTTCACAGAGACAAAATCAAGCACAAAAAAATTAAACCCAGAATATTATGGATGTTTGAAGTCTGAAATAGACACTGAATACAGTGGAAGGTCATTGACCTGAACTGTTAACTTTGTTTCTCTGTCCACAGATGGTGCCAGACCTACAGTGTTTCTCCAGCATTTTCAGTATTATTCCAGGTTTCCAGAAATGCCAATATTTTGCTTTTGTATGGCTATATCCTAGAGTGGGTTTCACATATCCTGCCATGATGCAGCCTTAATTATCTTACAAAGCTCACAACCAAGTTTTGCTTCTGATTATTTTGTGATGCATTCAAGTCCATCCTGCATTGGTGTAAAACTGATTGCATAACCATCTTAAGAAAGAATTACATTTACTGAGAGAACAGTACTCATGAGATTACATTACTCATTATCAGGCTCAAACTTTATTTTAGTAACAAGCTTGGGTTTTGAGACCAGCACGAACCTGGACAAAATGATTATAATGTAAAACTTGCATGTTAGACAACAGCCATTATTGCTTATTGTTTAAGTTAAGTTTTTCAATTTTGTGAACATGTATGAAGATTAAAATCACTTTTAAGACATGTAGCTGGTTCATAAGCATATTTTGTCATTTATTTTGCCATGTTAGTACCATTAAATGCACATGACAAAGTACTTTAATCTTAATTTCAATTTGCAATTTCATACCAACATGCTCCAGTTTCGGCCATACATCAACATGAACACATCATGTCACAAACTGAACACAGGGATCATTGGGAATCATGATAAGACAAGTCACACTCCTTAAGTTAAATACAAGTCTAATTCCACTAGAGCATCTTATGGTGCTCTAAGCCATCTTTGGAGGTCAACTCGTGCTTAGATACATAGGCAAATCCTTGGGAATGGGACTATGCATTATGTTTGCACTAATGCACTTGCAGTGGTGGTAGTGAATGGAGCTCTGTGCTTGAGTGCATACAGTGGCTATCACTGATTGGCACAGATAGCGTGCACTTTTGATCCTATGTCACAACTTTATCCTTAGTCACTGCCCTCATTTTCTCACCATTTTGTAGGTTCCAACAGAGAGGCTTACCTTCAGATGTTTTCTCCTTGAATTCTAACTACAGCTGTCAATGTGCTACTAAACTGAAATAACTATAAATCCGTCCCTGGCAAACTGCAGACAAACAAAATAAAATCCAAAGCATGCCCTCTAGGTAATTTATAAACACAATCATTTCACAATATCTGCCTATAATCCTTCAGGCATTCAGCTAATTGTCATTCTATCTCCTGGTGCGTTTAAAATATAATTCAGGTACAGCTGCAAGACTTTTTTTCGGGGTGAGGGCGGCATTGCTGCACTAAGGGTTTTTTCCCCCCATCAGATATGGGTTCATTGAAGTAGCTGTGAACAAAGGTCGGAGAGTCCCGGTCTGCGGAAAAAAACACATTCCGGCTCTTTTGAAGTGGGATGCGTCAGACAATGCGATAAACCTGGAGGTTTTCTCATCGCACATTTTCTGCCTTGTGCCGTTGTCGGAGGCTCTCTTCTTAGAAGTTTCTATAGAGGGCGCAGATGTCACGCAAATACTATTGGTGCGTCCTGATTTTGTGAGGAAGGGACTAGAATAAAGTCCCAACCACTTGAGGTGGGGGAATTGCCCGGCATGATGCATATAGCAAGCAGTGGCTGATACGGGTGGACAGATAGAGAGATGGACAGATGTGATGGATAAGACAGATGGACAGATGTGATAGAAAGAAAGAAAAACAGAGACACGCAGACAGATAGGCAGACTGTCGGGCAGACAGATGGATGGATGTTTGATAGATTTCTAACAACATTACGGATTGGAAATCGTGAACACGGCAATTGAAAGGCGAGTACTAAAGAGTACTAAGCAGGCGACGAACGATGCTGTTCAAACACTACGGTCTAACAACGGACATTTAAACGGCGAATTTGCACAGTAACTTCTGTTACCCTTTTTCTAAAAAAAATCCTATGGGGAGACGCCGGGTTTGCTAATAATAAACACCAGGAGAATGACAACTAAACAGCCGGCTCTGTGTGAACCATCGCAGCGTAAGCTCTTTATTGAACCATAGAGGGATGCCATTCTGCCCATCATACCTGTACCGGGACTCTTTGAAAGAGCGATTTTATTTGTCCTGTTTTCCTGTTCTTTCACCATTGCCCTGCAATTATCCTCCTCAGCCATCTAATCAATTTCCTTTCGCAAGTTCCTGTTGAATCTTATTCCATTTAAGTAGAGCCCCAACTTCTCTGTTCTCTCTCCATCTTTCCTCCATTTCAGACTCCTACACTGCAATGTCCACCATTAAAGCACCAACTGGAGTGTTCTTGCAAAAGCGGCCTGGTTAGGCGTCCAGGAGTTGAATTTTAGTCAGTGATTTTAGCAAATTTATAGTTTTGTTACTACTTCTAAAGATGAAGCTCTGAGTCTTACAGTCTGGCAAATAGCAAGTCGAAACAAAAGCAGATGTTGCTTCAAAACTCAACAGATCTGGTAATATCTGTGGAGACAAAGCAGAGTTCACTTTTGTGGCCCAGTGACCCTTCTTCAGAACTCAAAGAAGAATGAAGTACTCTGAAGATGCTGCCAGACCTGCTAAGCATTTTCCCCCAGCAATTTCTGCGTTTGTTTCTGATTTCCAGCCTTTGCAGATTTGTTTTTTTTGTTAAATATTAAGTCGCGTTGTGAAGGGAGATAGAACAGATTTTTTAAAAAAAAGTCAATTCGCTCTGCTGTGTCCAACACTCCCCTCCATTCATTGTACAATTACAGATTACAGTTTCCGCAGGATTGAGCACAATTGCCATTGGGGTGAAGTCGCTCTTTTAGCAGAACTAGACGATTAGCCTCAACTCGACTGCTGTTTTATATGGAGTCCTGGTCATTTTTCTTTTTTCGAGAATGAAGATTAACCTCTTGCGAAAGCTAACCCTCTTAACGGTCTAATCTTTGCTTTCATAATGTTAGGGCGCAAGAGAGACTATCCCCGCTTCTCCACAATTCAAACAGCCTTACTGGAAAAGCCCAGCAGGTCTGTCTTTGCAAGCTGTCACTCCGGATACTCTAGTTATCGAAACCCAAAAGTAACAAAGCCAATAGAACGGAGTAGCTTCATTGTGCAGTCTTTGCGTTAATGCAGATTCAACTTTAACCTTATCTTTTAATGTCAGGATTGCTAAAATTTTACTGCATTCAAATTGTAACCAAACGTGTTATTTTTAATTCTTGTTTCAAAGATGTTGTTTGCATTACTCATGTCGTTAGACCGTTGGAGGATTATTTCGTTTGCTTGATGTGGGGTGTTCTTCAAAACAATATAATAATAGAGCTCCAGTGTCCATTAGGCCATCAGACTCTCAGACTAGCTAGCTCCCCACTGACAGTCAGCAAGCTGCAAATCATCTGAACAGCTATTCCCAGACGCATAACGTACCATTTGTTTATGAGTTTCACCTCGTGTCAACGCTACAACTTAGCAAGTAATAAAAATGTATGTATCCTTTTTTTTCCCAAAAACAAACTCTTTTCGAGAAATGTATTTTATTGTATTGGAACTATATCAGCTGGGAGCTCAGCGTGCTGCAGCGGCCCAAAACATACTCCTCGGCGCCTGAGATTTCACCAATGATGAAGTCTGATGCTATTGTTAACTCTTTGCATTCCTGATCTCTACTGATCTATTCGAGAAGGACCGGAGTCGGTGGAACGTGAGGAAAATGATTTTAAGAAGGGATTTGGAATTCCAGCTCCCACACCAGGTTTCTCTTGCGAGGACCGACGGGCAATGTATACAGTCATTATTCTGTCTTCAGTAGTGATGGAGTCGGTCAGGGTCTTAATAAACATGATAACGGCACAACCCCCCCGGGCAAACTGATGGAAACCTCTTGCCACATTCCCTAACATCAGTGTGTATAAGAGTTTTGCTTTATCAATAGTAAAGACTATTATTCCTGATTCTAGCTTTGCGCCACTCTACGTTATGGAAGTCCTTTGTTAAATTCTCAATTGAGGAGAGGGTTATTGTTCGTTTTTCCTTTATCAATTTAGTTAATGTTCCTGAGTGTATGTTGATGAGGTCCCCCGGTACAACTTATCTACAAGGACAAGCGAGCTAAAAGCTGCATTGACTTGTGTCTTCCCGCGTGTTAATTCCAAACGCTGACAGATATGTGGGATTGTTTAACATTGATTCTGAGACGGTCTTTATTACAAAAGGGAGAAGGGACACAGAAGTCCTGCCTCTCAAATAATATCACTTCTGATCTGACACAATTGTGCTGTATGTCGAATCTGTAAATATTTGTTTGCGTTACTCACTCAACAGCATCTGCCACGCAGACTACATACAGTAGCACGGATGCCAATATGAAGTTAAGTACTGCATTTAAGTGGCTACTGTTTACTCATGGTCCCAAATTTAGAATCTTTCCCTCCCTTTGGGAATGTATATCGCATCCTTAGTCCCTGTACTTCTGTTTGCAATGTGGGAACTGTATAAGTTTCTTTAAAAATGATTTTTGTCTTTGGGGATTCCTTGCTCCTGTATGTAAATGACGTCATGGAGTCCAATAGCGCAATGTGGAAGGCGAGAGAGCCACAGAATCACCCCCACCATCCTCCCGGCCCGGGACCGTCTCTTTGCAAAAGCTGCCGACACAGTCAGGAAACCCAACTTGCAGTTTCTTCCAATGCTTGAGAATTGAACCTAAAAATGTCACCAGCTCCTCCAGGCTATTGTTTGAACGATATTGGAAATGTGCTATCCCTTTCTCATCACAACAGTATTTTTAAAAATCAAATGTGACTTTAGACAATACTAGCTCAAATAACAACTGTAGCAAATTATACTTATATTTAATTTACACGTCGAATTTCTATGGTTGGCGCCTCATTTTTTTTTAAAGTTTTGGCTGTATAAGAGATTAAATTCTGAACACCTACCTTTCCTGGGGGTCCGTTTGCCCTCCGTCAGGTTGCAAGTGTGAGTCGTGTGGAGTCGAGCAGAGAGGCAGCCTTCGGTGTCTGCATTCAGAGGTAGAACCATGTCGAGACTTTCCACGCCGGTCAGCACATCCTGCTGACAATTACATTTCGCGTCGAGCAGCCCACAGGAGCTGGTCTCCGTCTCCCCTTTGCCTCCTCCACCTCCTTCTGTGTTCCCGGCACTTTCAACCTGTCCCCCGGCCTTCAGGCAGCTGTCCAGCCAGCCACACAGTACCCGACAGCCGAACTGGCTCGGGCTCACCTTGTTCAACACCAGAAACTCGAAAGGCGGCCGGCCACTTGGCCCGTCGCCGCGGGGCTGGCCCAGGCGTTGCAGCTGGATGAAATTCTTGCCCAGCTCCAGGAAGACGAAGAGACTCCTGGCCTGGCACAAGTGCACGACAGATCGGTTGCGCCTCAGCAGGTCCCGTATCTTGTCGGGTGAGTAATGGTCGAACTGATAGACCCAGAGGGAGAAACCGGCACAGAGCTGGTCCCTTTTGGAGAATTTCAGGTAGATGGTGTACTTGGTGGGATCTGGGTTCTCCAGGGTCCAAGTGCAGTTAGTGGAGTTTGGGGGAAAGAGCTCGTTGAGCGAATACGATCCGTAGATTACTCCTTTAACGAAACTGGAGCATAAGTCCTGGGCAACGTGAAATCCAACCATAGTCAGAAGATGGGTTACAAACACATAAGTCCTCAGGTCACCAACGGTCTTCATCCTATGACATTTGGCCTGGAGAGGGTTGGGAGTGGGTTTTGGGGACGGGGCGAGAGATAAAAATGCCAGTGACACTCATGAAATAGACAATACAAAGCGCCTTTACACACAGGTGAGAGCCGATCTTAACTCCAAGCAAGCGGGATTGGTAAACCATTGAAACAACGGCTTGGATTCAAGCAAAGCTTTCTCTTTGTCGACAGGAAGATTAGCCAAATACCGCCGCCATGCGGATAATATCCCAGTATCTGTGTTCTAAGCTGTACGGGAAGAGCCGAAAAGCTAATTAAATCAGTTATACCTTCCACACACACACAAAAAAATCGACATTTAATCCTGAAATGACGCCCACAAAAGGCCAACACACCAGTCGGGAGAACTGAACAGAGGAGGACAGAAATATATACTGAATATATGCAAAGAAAAAATACAGGCATCGGCCCGGGTCGATCAATAACCACATTTTAATGAAGTGTTTCTCGCAACCTGTAATCATTAGATACATTATCAACGTTCTTTTTTTACAGCCAGCGTGGCTGTTTAACATTTATTAAAGGTGATTTTCTCACAGTTTTGAGGCAGCAGTGGTTATCTGGTTATATCTTGTTTCCGGGTCCATTGTTATGATTGCAGTGGGTGTCATGCTAAGAAATGATACCGAGAGAGAAAAAAACTTTTTATCTTCCTGTTGTCAGTCACTCCCTCGAACAAGGCAAATTGTAAAGAGATGCCGCCTAATGTTAAAAAAACTACCCCCAACGTATTTTGAAATGAAAACACAGACATTTCCAGATCAGAAAAAAAAAGACAATGTGACTTCAGATTGCAACCAGGAGCTCCTTCCTGAGCAATGGTGCAGTTCCTGATCTCGACTTTATGCTTTATTTTTCCAAATCATTTCTTCACACTCAGCGCATACACAATGTGTGCACACACACACAAATCCCAGTCAGGTACAATGGAATTTGATGTTTTAAAATAGTAAGCAGTTATTTTGGTGAACGAACCATTCCCCGCATGACCGCATTAGATATAGAAGATGTTGCCGTGTCCGTAATACAGCCAGGAGATGCAAAAGGAAACCCGAGATGAAGTGCCCCTAATGTGCAAAAGCATTGGTCGTGTACACATGGAAAAGAGAAAAACAGTCCCCTCCATACTGTGATTCCCACAACTTAGTATGAAGTAGACGCCAATTCAGAATGCTGGTACATGGCACAACACACCACCCCCTCCCTATTTAACCTACCTTCCAAATTCACCTCCGCACCCCCCCCCCATCCCCCCCCACCCCCCCGTCTCACTTGGCAGGGCATGAGAAGTTTATCTTTTTCGATCTAATGAAGTCTTCGCATTACCCACCGGGACGCCGGTGATATAATCACGGGAGAGAGAGCAAAAGAGAGAGACCCCTCGACATTCTCCCTGAGCTGGAGACAACACAAGACATCTCAAGATTGGGACGGGTCATGCTAACAATAAATAAAAGGAGCATTGGGGTGCGTCGATAGAGTCGATTTCCCTCCTCAATAACTACAATGAAATTGATTTGCTCACTAGTAAGATTTCTGAGATTCACCTTAGTTAACAACTCCTTATTGAAGCACACACTAGCCATCGCCTCTTACCAATCGGAATACAAAACGAGCCTGATCGAGACCTAGCAGCTTGTTTGGACAGAGCTGGAGTTCGCAAACTGGCGGAGATTAATTCTATTTTAACTCACATCAGGATTTCACAAAGCTGCAGACACTGCTGCAAATCCCGAGCAGCTATCCCGTCTCTCCACAACCTTGTTCAATACTAACTCTGCGTTAACTGGTGCAAGTTATAATGCGTCTGATGAACACGACGCCTTCCGAAACGAGGAGGTTGGGGTTTACTTATAATTGGGCCCCCACGCAATGCGTCCATTCATTGTGGGGAGCCTGTTAAACAGAACTGAGCGCTGGAAGGGTCGCTCTTTACTGTCTCGAATCCCGGCAGAACTGATGCAGAGCTACACCCCGGCTCTATCCCCACTCCCCCCCCCCCCACTCCCCCAACCCGTCGCCAGCTCTTGTGTGGTCGCTGTGAAATGACAGTGAAACTGAGAGATGTCACACCATCGTTCACAGCCACTCCAGCGAGACCGGACCACCGATTGCGAAGCGGGCACCTCGTCACTGCTCCCCATAACATGCACACGCAAACACGCACGCACTTATCCCGGCTTTTGTGTTCATTTCCATTAACTCAAAACATCAGGGGTCTTAGTAAATAAAATACAATCCTCCTAAGGTTGAGCAAACCAAACCACTGTAAAAAATAATTCAACTCATTTGAGAAGCCAATGTTTAATGTGATGGATATGTGTATATAAGGATGTCTGTATATGAGTGCGTGTCTGTGGATGTGTGCGGATGGAGTGTGTGGACATGTATGCGTGGATGTAAGTTTGTAGATATGTATGTGTGTGGATATACATATGAGTGAGGATATGTGTGTGTGTGGATATGTGTGTGTGAGTGTGGATATGTGTGTGTGTGGATATGTGTATGTGTTTGAACATCTGCATGTGTGGAAAACCAAAAGAACTGCGGACGCTGGAAAAGCTCAGTAGGTCTATGGACAGAAACTAGAGTTAACGTTTCAGATCAAGTGACCCTTCTTCAGAAATGTATGTGTATGTGTGGATTTGTTTGCATGTGGATATGTATGTGTGTGTGTGTGTGGATATGTCTGTGAATGTGAATGTGAATGTGTGTATGAATGTGGATGTGTAAGAGAATTAATGTGTATGGATATGTATATGTGTAATTGTGTGTGGGTGTACATAGAATTAATGTGTGCGAATATGTATGTGTGTGTGATGTGTATAAATGAAATATTAGTGGGCATACAGTATAGAAAGAGGCCTTTCAGCCCACAATTTCTGCACCAAACATCCACTTGTTCTAAACGCATCTTCAAGCACTTGGCCCCATAGCCTTTCTGCTGTGGTGTTTCGAGTGCTCATCTAAACAGTCCTCAGATGTTTTGAGGGTACCCAACTTTACCACCCTTTCAGGCAGGGTGTTCCAGATGCGCACAATCTTCTGTGTGAAAACAAAAATTCTCAAATCTATTCTAAACCTTCTGCTCATTCCTTAAAATGGTATTCTCTGGTTATTAATATCTCCACTAAGGGGAATAGTTTCTCCCCGTCAGCCTTGTATATGTCCTTCAAAGCTTTGTACACCTCAATCAGATCACCCTCCCCCATGCCCGAAACCTCAGCCTATTCTGCACTAAGTATATTAGTGTGTCCCTCTATGTGAGAGAGTGTGTGTGCATGTGTTCGTATATGGGCAAGTGTGTCAATGCGCGTGAGAAAATGTGTGAGAGTATATGAATGTGTGAGGGTGGATGAGAGTATGTGAATGTGAGTGTGCGTGAGCATGTATGTATGAATTTGTGTAAATATGCGTGTGTGAATCTATGTGTAAGTGTGAACATATCAAGTGTATGTGCATGTGTGTGAATGTGTTTGTGAATGTGTGTGCGGATGTAGGGGTGAGTGTACTTGTGAATATGTGTTTGTGCTCACGTGTGTGTATGAGTAGATGTGTGTTCTGTATACGAATGAAGTGAAAGTACCCAGTGAGAGACATTCAGATAAGTTTAGATATTTAAGAAAAGCTGCAATCGTGGCGCCCATCAGTGTTAAACATAGACGGCGCCCTAACACCGCTCTCCAGTCAAATTGTGCTGAATGCTGAAAAAGCCCCCCACCACACACACACACACACACACACACACATATACAGTATACACACATACAGGTTCACTTCCATCACAACTTCCTCGACAAACACGTTTCAGTCCTAACATTCGCCCATTCTGCTCGCAACAGCGTACTGCTCCAGCTCTCTGCGGAAGGCGTTTAGCCTAGAGATGGTTCATCATTTTGTTTTTTTTCAAGAAAGCAGCAACAGTTTCCGAGCCTTCCCTCGTCTCGTTCGCGTGGATCAGGGATTGACTGACTCTAGTCCCATCTCTCGTCCTGTTTACTACCCGGTTCGGAGACGCTGAGAAGTGGCTTGTCCTTACCTTGCAATCCGATCGTGCGGCTATTGCTGTCCGGTGCTAACACACATGTCCATTATGGAGTGAGAAGCTTCCAGTCCTCTCATCGAACTCTTCCCATTTTACCTTGAAATGCAAACAGCAGCGAGAGGCGAGCCTTCAGAAAACAATCCAACTCCTGAATGCAGCTTCGCATCTGTGTCGAGTGTGGAGGGGCTCCTTCTCCTCTCTCTTCGCCAGCCCACTTTCAGAAGAAACCGTGGCAATCCAACCGGACGGCGCAGAAGATTTTCGAAGCGAGGGGAAGAGGGGGAAATGACATACATAGAAATTGAAAACAAAAATCGGGCAAAAAAAAAAGATGAAAAAGAAAGGGGAAAGAGAGCGAGAGAAAGAAGAGGCTATTGAGATTGGCTTGCTACAGAAATCGACTCGAAACTGTAACGGCGCACATCCTTTGGTTCCTGAAGGGAGGGGGCGGAGGAGGGAGGGAAGGAGAGGGCTCTGTGTGTGTGCGTGTTGCTGATGATTGCGAAGAGTGGTCGAGGCTTTGGTTAAGAACTAGGGACCAGAGGAGAGCTCCTCCGGGACGCACATGCGATTGTACGTTAGCTTTGGTGGGTTTAGCCACGTCTCAACGTTTGACAGCGCGTCTCAGAAGGATTCTTTTTTACAGCCTCATTGGTGCCAGCCAAAAGTGGGTGGCCCTGGGGAGCGTTGGGAATGGAGAGAGAGAGAGAGGTTGAGAAAGGAGAGGTGGGCATAAAACTCTTCCTCGTTCTTTTACAAAAAATAAAATCCTGCCTACCCCCTTTAAATTTTCAACTCCATCATTCTGGCGAACATAAGGACTTGATGATGGAGCGAGCACTTGCTGCAGAGGTTCTCCCTCTGGCACGGGAGGACGCCAGAACTCCCCACTGCCTCCCAAATAACTGGGCCGTTGATCTTGGTGAAGATCCCGGTCGTTGGAGACAGTCGCTGGCCAGGAACACAAGACGGGGCGAGAGCACCCCCTAAAGAGAAGGGTTAAGGCAGAGAGACAGTCGCGTGGTAAACATGTCCCGAGAGTTTCCGAGACTGGCCCAGGGACCCGCAAACTGAGCAAGGGAGAATCTCCAGTTCACCCTGGATCGGGACACAGGGGACGGAGGGCTGGGGTGGGGGAGGAGGCGGATATACGCTGAGTTTCTGAAAAGGGACTGTCTAGTGATGGGGGATGGGAGGGGGAGTGGTTGGGGGTGGGGGGCGCGGTGTAGGCTCGGCCTCTTCCAAATGGCATGGGGACATTGTCGCCTTCACCGGTTCCATGCGGTGGACAAACACGAGATTAAATCCACCCCCAGAATCGAAGAGAGATACACAAACAGACAAACGGAGACAGGGAGAAGGCAGCAGAACCGCGGCGCTGTCATTATCAGCAACAGAAAGTGCCAGCGGCTGCAAGCGCATCCCTTACCTTTTACAGACAGATTACACGTTGTTTGCTTTTATAGGGCATGGTGAACACACACAGACATAGCGAAGGCAAACATAAACACAGACATTCATCCCAATTTGTTATTGAAGAACCGCAGAACACCATCGACAGGAAAGACAGGGACAGCCCTACTCACAACATGCACCGAGCAGCAGTTTAATGTTCCCGTCTTCCTTGTAAAACATACATCCATGTAGAGTACGTGGCTGGCACCGTCACTCATCCCGGAGCAAGAGGATGTCTTCAGTAAAAGGGTAAGAACCAGCAACTGACTCATCTCCCGTTAAAGAGATCACCAGATCCATGCATGCGGTCGCTAGTTTGAGAGCTGATAAGACAGTCCTGTCTTCGACAGCCTGAACTGTCAACATCAACCAGCAGAAGATTGACTGGGCCTGAGCACTGTATGTGTATGTGTGTGTTATAACTTTACGAATTAGACAGAACCAGCCATGGAACCAGGTCCCCCCCACCCCCCGGGCATTAACAGTGCGCAGAAACCTTGGCTGCAATCCGGCTAGGTCAAGTATTAAATCCCAGTCACTCTGCTCACCAATCCTCTTTCGTTTTCACTTTAAACCGAGTTTATGGCAGATCTCTCTCTCTCTCTCCTCCCCCACACCCCCACCCCCACAGCAATCGCTTTAATTCTGCTCAAGTTGTTTCGAGTCTGCAGCCAGTCACACGCGAATTACTAAATTATGGAAAAGGCAACTCGTTGTGTAAAATAAGAGCAAAAAATTCCAAACGTACACTGTCTGTAATGCAATTCTTTTTTTAATGTAAATGAGTACGCTTCTTTGTGGGGCGAGAGCGGGGTTGATACGGAAAATGGGGATTACCGAATTGGGACATGATTTAGAAGCACGCTTGAGACTGTTCCCTGGTGCCAAAATGCAGTGTAAGCGACACGGGATACGTAATTCAATACAAATCCCCCCCCCCCCCCCCCCACCCCGTGCCTGGAACTGCGTCCCTTACTTCTGCTGGATCAGACCGTAACTGTCAGCTCTCCTGTGTTCACAAGAGTCCCCTGTCGCTTTTCATTTTTTCTCAATTTAACTTTGCTACTTATGGTGGTGTTGCATAGTCATCCGAGGCGTTAATAACATTGTATTTGTAGCGTAGAAACAGGCCGTTTGGCCCAACAGGGTTTAGCTGTCCATGCTGCGAGTTCTGAAAAAGCCCAGTCACACAATGTTCATCAGACTTGTCAATCAGCCAAGGGTCGTGCTCTCCTATTTCCTTCCTGCCCTGGTTCTTTCAATCTGTAATCCTTTGCTTCTTAATCTTAAAGTGATACCTGGATCTGAATAAAGATATTTCTCCCGAATTTCCTAATAGTCATAACTGAGATTTCTGACCCCTCGTTCCCGATGTCCCTCTGGAACATTGTCCTTATGTTTGTCTTATCAAACCCTTTCACTGTTTTAGCCTTCTGCTTTCTAGCTTACAGAGCAGCCAGTATGTGCAGTCTTTACCATCAATGATGTTGACACATTTTGTATTTCCTATTGGGGATTTTCTTGCTCAATTGATATCAGCATCTTAGCAATTATTTGTGTCATTTGTCAAGACTTTAGCAGAGACCTCCACTGCGTCTCCTGCCCTCTCCCTTGGGAAGCAGTGTTGTCTGTGAAATAAACCATCGGCCTCCCTAATTATCCTGTTGTAGTTGGATAGTTACCTGTCATGATTTCCCATTCCGCTGCTGCACTGTCACTTCCCACCTATTTCTCATTCACGTGAACCAGCAGAAGGTTCCCTTGACCAGAACATCTGAAAGCACTGTGTCCATTTTCACATGCATAATGATAACATCCAGTTTCTCCCCCGTTCTGCACCCTTCATTTGACCCTTCCGCGACAGGAAAATTGTCAAGCTTACTCATCTGACTTCCAGTACCGATCCAGATGGAATTCTCTCCTGTTTACGACTAGGAAGACTGAAGCCTTCGGTGCTCGTCACAAGCTCTGTTTCCTCACTCTCAACCTAACTCTCTCCCTAGCAGCGACTTGGTGCTGAAGCAAACTGTTTGCGATTTTGAATTGAGCTTCCTATAACTGTACCAGCACTAAAAGAAGGCCTACTTCAGCCTTTGTGTTATCCGACTCCCCTGCTACACAGCTTACTGGCTGTTAACTCATGATCCATGCTTGTGTAATTTATTTTCGTTTATGATTTTCAGCATCCGCAGTTCTTTTTTTTTGCCCCATGTTTTCGAATTCTCTCCCTCACCATGCTTATCCCTCGTCCTCAAGACGCTCTTTGAAACCTCAAAACAGAAAGTGCTGGAGAAATTTGTGGACAGAGAAACAGTTAACGTTTCGACTCCAATGATCCCTCTTCAGAACTGGACTCGAAATCTTAACTTTGTTTTCTCTCCACAGATACTGCCAGACCTGCTGAGTTTCTCCTGCATTTCTTTTTCTGTGTGCTTCAGGTTTCTAGATCCTCACTTTTTTGTTTTAGTTTAGTGCTTTTTAATACCTGCCACTTTGATCAAAATTTGGTATCTCCTAAATGTAGCTACGGAGTCTGTTTTGTTCCGTAACATGCCTGTAACGTAGCTTAGGTCTCCATTACAACATTTTTGCTATGCAAATAAAAATTGTTATTGCTCACATGTACCTGCTCTGAATTTAGTGTTGATATTGTCATTCAGTTGTAAACCAAACCATCCACTGCACTGATTTCTTGTGTAAAATTTCTAATATCATGTAATAACTCTAACATGTTACAAGAGGAAGCCTATTCCAGAGAGTGTTTCCAAATGCTCAATGGAATAGAGATCAGTTGAAACGAGTTAGTGTGGGGAATAAGACAGTCTTCAGAATTAAAGCTTATCAAAATCTAAGGCAATAAATTCTTCCTTTTCTGAATGGAATATAAGGTTGGATTTTTGCACAAACGATAGCCCAAAACAAAATGACCATTGCTCACAACTTTTTTTATAGTGGTGTAGCTTTTATGCAATAATCTGGCTGGAGTCAGAGCAAAGGCAGTCCTCCTCACCTTAATAATGATCATTTAACATTTTCCGGGACGTTGACTTCTCAGCTGCGAGTTCTGAAAAAGCTCAGTCACGCAATGTTCATTAGGCTTGTCAACCAGCCAAGTAACCAATACATAAAAAGAAAGTTTAACTGACTCCCCACTGCATTCAGCTCAGCCATCGGCGTCGCGCTTAGCAATACTGAAGCAGCAGCGAGTGGAACACAATATTTGGATTGTGTTACTTGTGAGGGGATCCACATAAAATTATCTGAGGATTGCTGAGCTGTGCTACAAGTGACGCTTGTGCTAGTTTCTAACATTGACTATGAAGACAAAACGAGAATCTAAACAAAATAATGCAGCTTTAAAGTAGCTGTTGGTAAGAACAGCAATGTCTTGGAAGTGACAGGACAAGTTAGACAGGATAGTGACCACAATTCGGTTGGTTTCAGTATGATCATGGAAAATGCATAGCAATAAATCAGGGGTGATATCTATAAACGGGGAAAAGCAAATTTGACAAAGCTGGGAACTAATTTGGCTGAGGTGGACTGGACAGGACTGTAAAGGTGGACACCATGGTAAACCAGTGGGAGTTACTTAAACTGAGATCCTAGGGCACAAAACAGGTATGTTCCCTCCAAAAATAAGAAAGATTCTGCCAAATTTAGACATCCATGATTGCCTGTAAAATATAATGGTAGATTGAACAGAAGGTGGGAAGGTGGGATCTGTACATGAAGGATGGGTTGCACCTGAACTGGAAGGGGACCAATGTCCTAGGTGGAAGGTTTGCTTGAGTTCTGCAGGAGGAGCAAGCAACTGCCATAGCATCCATACCCCACTTATCTGAATGCTCACACAATACTAAACAAGAAAGCTTAATTCAATTGCTATAAAATCAAGCAATAAACTTATATTCAATAAAGAAAGTTTAGAAATGAACTGTACCTTATTAAGTTGGTTAGAGGAGGAGGGCGGGTGTTCCAATTGGCACATTAGGTTTACCTTACATGAGGATCAATGGTCGACACAACATCGTGGGCTGAAGGGCCTGTTCTGTGCTGTACTGTTCTATGTTCTATGTTCTAAAATAAAGTTTATAGTCGCAAAAACTCAACACTGCAGATAGCCCAGAGGAATAAAGAAAGTACAGTGGTAAAGTTAAAAAAGAAATAAGGAAATCAATGAGAGGGTATGAAAAGTATCAGCAAACAAGATAAACTAAACCCAAAAATGTTTTGTCAGAATATCAAGAGCAAAAACAGTCAAGGTAAAAGTGGGATGAAGAAGGGAACTCATGTGAAGATACAGAGAAAATGGAATGAATTTAAGTAATTTGTCTCCATGTTCACAAAGGAAAGGGATGACATGGATATAGTGATCCAAAAGGGACAGTATGAACTTTTCCAAATTCATTAGAACAAGAGAGGAAATGTTAAAGGAATTAGAATCTTGAAAGTGAATAAGTCACCAGGGCCAGATGGATTGTTCCCCAGGATATTGAAAGAGGTCAGGGAGGAAATAACAGACACCCTGAGGATTATTTTCCAATCTTTACTAGACACAGGTGAGCTACCAGATGACTGCAGGAATGCTCACATAATCAGCATGGCTTTGTTCAGTGAAGATCATGTTTTATAGATTTAATTGAATGCTTTAAGGAACTGACAAGGAGCGTCAATAAAGATAATACAGTGAATGTTGTCTGCATAGATTTTATTAGGACACTTGATAGGGTTTCACATGGCAGACTAATCAAACTGGTGAAGATAATGTATCAAATTGGATCAAGGTTTGTCTTGGTAACAGAAAACAAAGGACAATGATTAATGACTGCCCTAGTGAATGGAAAGCTGTTTCAAGTGGTATTCTGCAAGGCTCAGTGTTGGGACCCTTACTGTTTGTCTTAAACATAAACAATTTGGACTTAAATGTGGGAGGCACAATTGGGAATTTTGCATATGACACAAAAAGTGGTTGCGTAGTGGGTAATGTAGAGGATATATGTAAGCTCCAAAATGATATACATACATTAGTGGAGTGGATGGGAATGTGGTGGGTGGAGTTTGACTTTGATGAGTTAGGTAATGCATTTAGAAGGTCAAAAACTAAAAGTGAATACACAGTAAATGAGAATATACTGAAAGGGTAGATGAAGTGAGAGATCGAGGTGTGCAGATACATGAGTCCCTCGGGGTAGCAGTCTCGGTAGATAAGGTTGTAAATAAAGCATGTGGCATTCTCTCCTTCATTCTCAGAGGTATAGAATACAAATGTAGGAATATAATGATGAGACTGTATAAGACACTGATGAGACCACAACTGGAATGTTGTGTTCAGTTCTGGTCACCACATTACAGGAAGGACATAATTGCTCTGGAGAAACTGTAGAGAAGATTTATTAGAATGTTGCCAGGGCTGGAGAATTGTAGCTATGAGAAGACATTGGAGAAGTTTTTTTTTAGATTCATTTCCTGATAGTGTGGAAACAGACTCTTCAACCCAACAAGTCCACACCAACCCTTGGAAGAGTAACCCACCTCCCTCAGACTAATGCTCCTAACAACTATGGACAATTTAACATGGCCAATTCACCTGACCTACACATCTTTGGAATGTGGGAGGAAACCGGAGTACCCAGAGGAAACCCATGCAGACACGGGGAGAATGTGCAAACTCCACAGTCGCCCGAGGCTGGAATCAAACCCGAGACCCTGGCGCTGTGAGGCAGCAGTGCTAACCACTGACCCACTGTGTCGCCCCAAGTTTTCCTTGGAACAGAGAAAGCTGAGAGGCGACATGATTGAGGTATACAAAATTCAGAGGGGCAGAGAGTTCAAAAGCCAGGGGTCATATATTCAGCCTAAGTGGCAAAAGGATTAGAGGGGACATGAGGAAAAGCTTCTTTATAGGTTCTGGAGTTTGCTGCCTGAGTTGGTGGTTGAGGCAAAGATCCAAAACTCTTTTAAAAATAACGTGAATCTGCACCTTAAGTTGGTATACTGCAGGGCCATGTAGTGTGTGCAGGAAGATGAGATGAGAAAGGACATCTCGGTGTCTTTGGGTTGGTTCGGACATGATGGGCCAAGTGGCCACCTTCTATGCTATATCATTTCTATAGTTATATGAGTCTAAGTTAAGAAGGAAATATACAGCATGTTTTGAGGCAAGAGTACCATAACAATAAAGTTGCGTCATACATTTTTAAGCTATTAATTAGGTTTAAGATGGAACATTGGGTTTAATCATGTGGGAGAAATACCTGACATCTTCTCATTTCTGCCCAAGTAATTCTGGCAGAAAGATCAACCTGCTCTAATCTCTCTCTACATAAGAGCCTTAAGATTTGAATTAACTAGCACTTCTCCTTCTGGACTGCAATTATTACAGCACCAGGTGGGACAACTGACAGGCTGAGCTCTGCAAGTCAGTTTGAGGGGGTAGGGAGGGTGGGGTGGGGGGGGGGGGGCACGCAGGGGCCTCAATCTGCAATAATTTCTAAATGGACATGCAGCTGGCCAAGTGGTAGCTGAAACTCTAACCCTTGCTGCCCTCTCCCATGGCCCATCTCTTTCTTTGACATCCTCCTCTATCAGAGTAAATCTCCATGACTTCCAATAAATAACACCTTCCTTTGTTCTTGGGTTATCCCGTCATCCTCAGGATCTGAAAAGTCTTAAGGATGTAAAGTTTTGGTAATTTGGAGTGAGCAAAGAAGAAGGGGGAGAGGGGATATTTTTGTTCGCACAGAGGTGATTAAGGGGACATTCACCATGAGTGTTCTAAATCCTGAATTGTTTTGACAGATTGATTTACCGTTCCCAGAGCCTGAGGGTCTACTAACCAAGCACACATTATAATAATTGAGCAAAAGACCAGAGGCAAGATGAGACTTTTTTTTAACACAATGACTAATTGTGACCTCGGATGCTGTGCTTGAAATGGTTCTGAAATCAACTTTAATATCAATTTTATAAAAGGATTTGGATAAATATTTAAAAACTAAATAAAATTGCTGAGTTGTAAGGGGCGAGCAGGGCTAATTGGATAGTTTCTTTCATAGGCAGGCAATGGAGTTAGTAACCTCCAACTGGGTTGTGTCTTTCTATGATTTTGTGCTTTATATTGCACCTTCATGTCCTCAGCATATTCCAAGTGCTTCACGTGTAATGAAGTACTTTTCAAGTGTAAGTCATTGTCAGTGGTATTTTAATTACATTGTTACCATACATGGGTGAAGGGCATTGTTTAAGTAAGTATTGAGAGCACTTAAAAAGAGAGAATACTGGGTTGATCAGTGGAAAGCCGACAAAGATCAGTGCTGTACTCTGTCAATAATCCCATTACCAAGAAAACTATGGAGAGAGACTTCTGGGGCACTGTGATGGTAGGTAGGAAGGAGATATGTGTAATGTGTGATGCTATTAATAAATTTATTATCAAGAAAAGTACTAGTATCTAGTTTCAAACTTCACCAGCTCTCTTAGGATGAGAATAACCATCATTACTCTACTGGGGAAAATACAGCAACCAATTACACAGAGCAATATGTCACAAGTAGCAATGAGCTATTGACCAGATAAGCTGTTGTGGCAATATTAGTTAAAAAGTGAATATTAACCAGATCTTTTTCTATTCTTTTTTCAATAGGCTCTTTTCCAATTGCCTGAAAAGAATGGCGGGTGTTGCCCTTGTGGCTTAAATGGTCACATGGTTCGGATCTTGGGATTCAGTCACTTTGGAAATAATGGTACCTTAGGCTGTCCCAGCCAGTTTTGTGATTCAAATAATTTTTTTTCTGCTTAGCATGAGTGATGTTGTCTGATTTTGGTAGGTTTCTGGTAACTCTTTTCTACTCAATTAGACATGATGCTGTTCTGTAATGTATCTCACAAGTATCGGTTCTTTTTTTTTCAACCTCTGTAGTATATGACTGCTGATATCACTATTACATGCTATAGTATTATCTCATTATCATACCAAGTTTCATTAAGCTTCAAAAGGCATAGCTATAGTTTAACAGCTAACCTTAAGTTCAACATATCCATCAGTGCAGCAATTTCACAGCACTCTAATCGAGTATTGGCCTGGACCACATGTTGAAGTTACTCGAGTGGGATTTAAACCCACAACTATGAGTCAAAGCTGAAAGAGTTACATTAACATTCACATGAAAGTCATGAGCCAGGACTGACGCTGACATTTAAACAAAATGCTGCGAATGTGAAATGGCGCAAAGGGTTTCAGTATCTGAAAACATTCAAATAGTTTTAATCACATTATAGAGATCATCCTTGTACAATGTACAACTATTCAATGTTCAGGGTGATGGATGGTTACTAATTTCACAAGTCATGCCCAATCCTGATATATTCAGCAGGAGGGATTTTCATTATAATCGGAAGTGCTCCTTAAACAGAGTAATACTAGGACAGTCAATGGCATGCTTCCTGCTGAATAGGGCTTGTTAAATAATAAATAGATCTAATCAGGCCTAAATGTCTTGTGTTGGAGGTGAAATGCCATTATGGGTTGCTGAGTTACAAAGTGATTTTATTTTTTTTAACCAAGTGGAAAATATTTAAAATTTATATTTATGAAGCTGCATGTTTAGATTACTTACAGTGTGGAAACAGGCCCTTCGGCCCAACAAGTCCACACCGACCCTCTGAAGAGCAACCCACCCAGACCCTTACATTTACTCCTTCACCTAACACTATGGGCAATTTAGCATGGCCAATTTACCTAAGCTGCACATTTTTTGGACAATGGGAGGAAACCCACGCAGACACAGGAAGAATGTGCAAACTCCACACAGACTGTTGCCTGAGGCAGGAATTGAACCCAGGTCCCTGGCGCTGTGAGGCAGCATTGCCACCGTGCCACCCCACAGACCCTTGTTAGCATATATGTATGTGTTTGCTCGAGTATGTATTTAAACTGATAAAATTCTAATAGGACTAGAAAAGACAAGTGTAAGAAGGATGTTCTCCATGACTGGGAAGACTGCAGCAATGAGGAGAAATGTTTTCATTCAGACAGGGGTGAGCCTATGAAATTCTCTGCCTCAGAAAGTGATTGAAGTCAAATTATCAAATGAGGTGTTAGATATAATTCTTAGGGTTCAAGGTATGAGGAAACCAGGAACAGGATACTGAATTGGATGATCAACCATGATCATATTGAATGGCAGAGTAGATTCAAAGGACCTAATGGCTTCCTACTGCTCCGATGCTATGCAAGTGCTAATATATAGAGCCATAGAGTCATAACGCATACAGCACAGAAACAGACCCTTCGGTCCAACTCGTCCATGCCAACCAGATATCCCAACCTAATCTAGTCCCATTTGTCAGCACTTGGCCCATATCCCGCGAAACCTTTCCTATTCATATACCCATCCAGAGGCCTTTAGCAATTGCAATTGTAATTTTAAATTTTGCAATTGTATCAGCCTCCACCACTTCCTCTGGCAGCTCATTCCATACATGCACCACCCTCTGCGTGAAACAGTTGCCCCTTAGGTCTCTTTTATATCTTTCCCCTCTCATATGTGTTTGTGTTTATACTGATACATGTGTCTGTTGCATCTATATGCTAATGCATGTTTGTGTTCCTTTGCTAATGTGTGTGTTTGTGTGCTGAAGGATGTGTATGTTCGCTGATCTATGTGTGTTCTTATATGTATATGCTGATGGGTTTGTGTACTGTTGATATATATATGTCTGCACACATGGGCTGATGAATGTGCTTTTGCATGTGTGCCTATGCATGATTGCATGTTTAGATGCATATGTATGCGTGTTGGTATATGTATGTCATGCTAGTGCACAGTGTGTGCTGATGATTGTGCTTTTCCATTGTAGGGTGGCATAGTGGCTCAAGTGGTTAGCACTGCTACCTCATAGTTCCAGGGATCTTGGTTCAATTCCAGCCTCATTTGACTGTCTTTATGGAATTTGAACATTCTCCCTGTGTCTGTGTGAGTTTCCTCCCACAATCCAAAGGTGCACTGGTTAGATAGATTGACCATGCTAAGCTGTCCATTGTGTTTGGGATGTGAAGGCTAGATGAATTAGTATGGGCAATGGGTTGTAAAGGGGAAAGAGTGGGAGCTGGATCTGTGTGGGATGCTCTTCAGAAGGTGTGCTCTTCACAATGGGCTGAATGGCCTCTGTCTGTACTTTAGGGATTCGATGATGTGTCTGTGTGTTTCTTTGTGTATATTAGTGTGAATTACTCAGTATGTATTTTATGCTGGTTCACAATGCATAGTGATACATGTGTTTGTATATGCTAACATCCATTTTTATGTGTGTGCATAATGATGCATTTCTATCTGTGTAAATCCATATGTGCTTGGTGACAATTATTGTATTTGTATAGCTATGCTTGTTTGTACAGATTCTATTAATGTGAGTGTATCAGTTAATGTGTGGAAGCATCAATACGTGTGTTTGTCTCACTCTATGCTAATGCATACATGTGATGCTGTATGATTGTGCTGATACTGGTGTTCACTAATGGAAGTTCCTGTAGATACAAGTGTGTGTTTATACAGGTTTGCAATAATAAATGCATGCGCTAATACATTTGGATGTCCTGATGCATATGTGCATGTTTGCTTATACATGTGTTAGTCTTTATATTTGTGCACATGTACTCATACATACCTGGGTTTGTGAATGTGTACTTACATATATAAGTGGGTTTGTGTATGTGTGCTCATGTACATAACTGTGTTTGTGCCATGTATGCTTATGCATGTACCTGTGTTTATGAACGTATGCCCATGCATATAACTATATTTACCCTTTGAGCTCTCACATGTATCTGTGTTTATGCATATGTGCACATGCACATAACTATGTTGAGACAGGTGTGCTTGGAAACAAAACTTTGATGATCCATATTTGCTTATGTACCTGTGTTTATATACACATCCTTATATAATAAATGTATGCGCTGATAACGTTTTCGTGTCCTGATGTGTATGTTTTGACTTCATGTGAATGTGTGCTCATGCACATACCTTTGTGACTCTTTTCCTATGCAGGTAACTGTTTGTATGTGTGCAAGTGTGTGAAAGAACATGCTTGGATGTATGCATGCGTGCTCATATACATAACTGTGTTTGTGCATGTGTGCTTATGTATATCTCTGCAAATGTGGCATGCACACAAATACGTTTCTGTTTGTGTGCTTGTGCATTTTCCTATATTTATGCATATTTGTGTGTGCATATAATTTTAATTATTCATGTGTTCTTGTGTATTTGCCTGTGTTAACGTACCTATGCTTATACAAACACCCTTGCTTGTGCCTTTGTGATCATGCAGACATCTGTGTTTATACATTTGTGCTCATGCAGGTGCCCATGTATGCTGGTATATGCACCTGTGTTTATTCATATATGAACAAGAACATAGAACAAAGAAAATTACAGCACAGGAACAGGCCCTTCAGTCTCCAAACCAGCGCCAATCCACATCCTCTGTGGATTTTTCTATGGATCTGTATCCCTCTGCTCTCCCTGCCCATTCATGTATCTGTCTAGATACATCTTAAATTATGCTATCGTGCCTGCCTCTACCACCTCTGCTAGCAATGCGTTCCAGGCACCCACTAACATCAATGCACAAGCACACAAACACAAACATATTTATGTGCACTGTACATTTGCAGGTATATACATAAACACACATACATAAACACAGTAATGTATATGAGCACACATGCATACATCCAAGTATGTTCTTTCACACACTTGCGCACATTCTACCTGCATAAGACAGAGCCACAAAGGTATGTGCATGAGCACATTCACATAAAGTCAATACACATGAATTTGTCTAAAGAACTTTCCACACATATCTCCCTTAAACTTTTCCCCTCTCACCTTGAACTCGTGACCTCTAGTAATTGAGTCTCCCACTATGGGAAAAAAGCTTCTTGCTATCCACCCTCTCTATATCTCTCATCATTTTGTAGATCTCAGTCAGGTCCCCCCTCAACCTCAGTGTTTCTACTGAAAATAATCCTAATCTACTCAACCTCTCTTCATAGCTAGTGTCCTCCATACCAGGCAACATCCTGGTGAACCTCCTCTGCACCCTCTCCAAAGCATTCACATCCTTTTGGTAATGTGGTGAATAAATCTGTATGCAGTGTTCCAAACGTAACCAAACCAAACTTCTATAGAACTGTAACAGAACCTTTTACTCAATATCCCATCCGATGAAGAAAGGCACGCCATCTTGACCATTCTATCGACTTGCATTGCCACCTTCAGGGAACAAAGGACCTGAACACCCAGATCTCTCTGGACATCAATTTTCCCCAGGGCTTTTCCATCTACTGTATAGCTCACTCTTGAATTGGCTCTTCCAAAATACATCACCTTGCATTTGCCTAGATTGAACTCCATCTGCCATTGCTCCACCCAACTCTCCAATCTATCTATATTCTGCTGCATTCACTGACAGTCCCCTTCACTATCTGCTACTCCACCAATCTTAGCGTCAGCTGCAAACTTGCTAATCAGACTACCTATACCTTCCTCCAGATCATTTATGCATATTGCAAACAACCGTGGTCCCAGCACGGATCCCTCTGGAACATCACTGGTCTCAGTTCTCCATTTTGAGAAATTGTCTTTCACTACTACCCTCTGTATCCTGCATACCAAACACCTTCTTCACTATCCTATCTAGCTGCAACTCCACTTTCAAGGAGCTATGAACCTGCACTCCAAGGTCTCTTTGGTCAGTAACACTCCCTAGGACCTTACCATTAAGTGTATAAGTCGATCCAAGATGGAGGACAGGAAAAATGTTTTGCTGTAGATACAGTCACATAGATGGGTTAACTTCAAGAAAGGTAAGAGAGGTAGGCAGGTAGTGCAGGAGTCTTCTGTGGCTATCCCCATTTCAAACAAGTATGCTGTTTTGGAAAATGTAGGGGGTGATGGATTCTCAAGGGACGCAGCACGAACAGCCAAGTTTCTGGTATTGAACTAGCTCTAAAGCAATGAGGGGTACATTGGGTTCCAAGAGATCGATTGTGTTAGGGAACTTTCTAGTCTGAGGTACAGATAGACGTTTCTGTGGCCAGCAGTGAAAAATCAGAATAGTGTGTTGCTTGCCTGGTGCCAGGATCAAGGATCTCTCAGAGAGGGTGCAGAATGTTCTCAAAGGGGAGAGGGACTAGCAGGAGGTCATAGTACACATTGGAACCAAAGTCATAGGAAGGGAAAAAGATGAGATTCTGAAGGGAGATTATAGAGAGTTAGGCAGGAATTTAAGAAGGAGGTCCTCGAGAGTAGTAATATCTGGATTACTCCTGGTGCTACGAGCTAGTGAAGGCAGGAATAGGAGGATAGAGCAGATGAATGCATGGCAGAGGAGCTGGTGTATGGGAGAAGGATTCACATTTCTGGATCATTGGAATCTCTTTTAGGGTAGAAGTGACCTGTACAAGAAGGACGGATTGCACCTAAAGTGGAAGGGGACAAATATGCTGGCAGGGAGATTTGTGAGAGCTGCTCAGGAGGATTTATACTAGTAAGGTGGGTGAGTGAGGAAAGAGGTCAATCTATGACTGGTACAGTTGAGAACAAAAGTGAGTCACACAGTCAGGGCAGGGAGGGACAAGGTAGAGAACAAAGTAGGACTGATAAATTAAATTGCATTATTTCAATGCAAAGGGCAAATAGGGAAGGCAGATGATAGCATCACTTCCTGAAAGAATTCTTTTAAGCTTGTAAGACATGAACTTTCCTGTCCAAAACCCCCTACATTTTCTGAAACAGCATACTTGTTTGAAATGGGGATAGCCGCAGAAGACTCCTGCACTACCTGCCTATCTCTCTTACCTTTCCTGTAGTTAACCCATTTATGTGACTGTATCTACAGCCAAATGTGAATTCATAAATGTGTTTCTGGAAAAGTACAGCAGGTCAGGCAACATCAAAGGAGAAGGAGAATCAACGTTTCGGGCATAAGCCCTTCCTCAGGAATGAGGAGGGTATTCCAAGCAGGCTAAGATAAAAGGTAGGGAGGAGGGACTTGGCGGAGGGGCGTTGGGAATGCGATAGGTGGAAGGAGGTTAAGGTGAGGGTGATAGGCCGGAGAAGGGGTGGGGGCGGAGAGGTCGCGAAGAAGATTGCAGGTCAAAAAGATGGTGCTGAATCTGAGGGTTGGGACTGAGAAAAGGTGGGGGGAGGGGAAATGACGAAGCTGGAGAAATCTGCATTCATCCCTTGTGGTTGGAGAGTTCCTAGGCGGAAGATGGGTCGCTCTTCCTCCAGGCGTTGTGTTGCCATGGTCTGGCGATGGAGGACGCCAAGGACCTGCATGTCCTTGGCGGACTGGGAGGGGGAGTTAAAGTGTTCAGCCACAGGGCGGTTGGGTTGGTTGGTGCGGGTGTCCCAGAGGTGTTCTCTGAAACGTTTGGCAAGTAGGCGGCCTGTCTCCCCAATGTATAGGAGGCCACATCGGGTGCAGCGGATGCAGTAAATGATGTGTGTGGAGGTGTAGGTGAATTTCTGATGGATATTGAAGGATCCCCTGGGGCCTTGGAGGGAAGTGAGGGGGGAGGTGTGGGCGCAAGTTTTGCATTTTTTGCAGTTGCAGGGGAAGGTGCCGGGAGTGGAGGTTCGGTTGGTGGGCGGTGTTGATCTGACAAGGGAGTCATGGAGGGAGTGGTCTTTCCGGAACACTGATAGGGGTGGGGAGGGAAATATATCCTTGGTGGTGGGGTCTGTTTGGAGGTGGCAGAAATGACGAAGGATGATCCGATGTATCTGGAGGTTGGTGGGCTGGTAGGTGAGGACTAGTGGGGTTCTGTCCTGGTGGTGATTGGAGGGGTGGGGTTCAAGGGTGGAGGAGCGGGAAGTGGAGGAGATGCGGTGGAGAGCTTCGTCAACCACGTCTGAAGGGAAATTGTGGTCTTTGAAGAAGGAGGCCTTCTGGGTTGTTCGGTATTGGAATTGGTCCTCCTGGGAGCAGATGCGGCGAAGGCGAAGGAATTGGGAATATGGGATGGCATTTTTACAGGGGGCAGGGTGGGAAGAGGTGTAATCTAGGTAGCTGTGGGAGTCAGTCGCTTTATAGTATACGTCCGTGTTGAGTCGGTCGTCCAAGATAGAGATGGAGAGGTCTAGGACTCTATCTTGGATGACCGACTCAACACGGACATATACTATAAACCGACTGTGTTCCACAGCTACCTAGATTACACCTCTTCCCACCCTGCCCCTGTAAAAACACCATCCCATATTCCCAATTCCTTTGCCTTCACCACATCTGCTCCCAGGAGGACCCAGGAGGCCTAGGAACCCTCCAACCACAAGGGATGAATGCAGATTTCTCCACCTTCCTCATTTCCCCTCCACCCACCTTTTCTCAGTCCCAACCCTCAGACTCAGCACCACCTTCTTGACCTGCAAACTTCTTTCTGACCTCTCCGCCCACACGACCTCTCCGCCCCCACCCCCTCTCCGGCCTATCACCCTCACCTTAACCTCCTTCCACCTATTGCATTCCCAACGCCCCTCCCCCAAGTCCCTCCTCCCTACCTTTTATCTTAGCCTGCTTGGCACACCCTCCTCATTCCTGAGGAAGGGTTCATGCCCGAAATGTCGATTCTCCTTCTCCTTTGATGCTGCCTGACCTGCTGCACTTTTTCAGCAACACATTTTTAAGCTCCGATCTCCAGCACCTGCAGTCCTCACTTTCTCCCAAATGTTAATTTTCCCTCAAACAGATGCTCCAATCTACATTCCCCAACTCCTGCTGAATTTTGCTACAGCTGGCCTTCCCCCAGTTTAGCACTCTTACTTTGGGACCATTCTTGTCTTTGTCCATGAGTATTCTACAACTAATGGAATTGTAATCACTATTCCCAAAGTAATTCCCTGCTGACACTTCAACAACCTGGATGGGGTAATTCCCCAATACCAGGTCCAGTATGGCCCCTTCTGAGTTGGACTATTTACATACTCCTCTATAAATCACTCCTAAATGATCCTTACAAATTCTACTCTATCTAAACCTCTAACACTAAGTGGATCACAGTCAATGTTGCAAAAATTAAAATCTCCCTTCACCACAACCCTAATGCTCTTACATCTTTTCATAATCTGTTTACATATGCTTATGTGCCTATTTGTATTTGTCCCTGTGTTCATTCATGTATCTGTGTTTGTGCATGTGTGCACTTGTATGTATGTGTGTTTGCTCCTGAACATCCCCTCTAATGCTCGCTTGCTTCCAAAAATTCTCCTTCTGTTCCATGTCAGTTAGCTTTAATTTGGCAAGTGGAGTTCTTCAGATGTGTTTGTAACAACTTGGATGGCTTCAAAAAGCTCTGCATTGACTATCCAAAAGTAATGCAATGACTAGACCCAACTCCTACCCCATTGTCTGGCAGGAAGGTCCACTTGATTGCCTATGTGAAGGAAACATGGTCTTTGCAACTTCAGAGAGTTATAGAGTGTTGAGTTCATAGAGGTCCAGGCTGATTCTTTGAAGAGCATCCTACCCAGACCCACCCTTTCCCTGTAACATTGCATTTCCGCTGGCTAATCCACTTCGGCTGCACATCCCTAGACACCTTGGACAATTTAGTCTGACCAATCTCCCTAACCTGCACATTTCTGGCTTGAGAGAGATGGTACTATTCTCATATATTTCCTGCCCTTTTAGATGGAAATGGTTGTGTGCTTGTAAGATGTTAACTAAGGAGACTTTGTGAATTTCTGCAGTGCATCTTCTGAATGGTACACACTGATGTCACTACTCAGTGATGGGGAATATGAGATTAGATTAGAGTCCATACAGTATGGAAACAGGCTGTTTGGCCCAACAAGTCCACATCAACCCTCCGAGGAGTAACCGACCGAGACCCATTCCCTTACCCAATATTTACCCCTGACTTGGCAATTTAGCATGGCCAATTCACCGGACCTGCACATCTTTTGGATTGTTGAAGGAAACTGAAGCACCCGGAGGAAGCCCATGCAGACACTGGGAGAATGTGCAAACTCCACGCAGTCATCTGAGGCGGGAATCAAACCTGGGTCCCTGGCATTGTGAGTCTGCAGTGCTAACCACCGAGGCACCATGCCACCCATTTGTTGATGAGATCCAATTAAGTGGCTGAAGAATAATTTGAACTGAATTGCATGTACAATGCCTATTCACCCCAATAACTGTGCTTCTTGCACCCTGTTTTCCTATTCCATCTTATCTATGGCCAACTGCTGGAAAGTGGGACTACAGTAGATCTCAATGGTTTTTATTGGTGCACACTCGATAGACCAAAGCGTCTGTTCAGTACTGTGTAATTCTATGCTTCAACCATCATTACAATACAAACTTAATCGACTCAACCTGTCCTCCAAATTTAATTCTTGGTATCATTCAGGTCAGTTGCAGCCCTATACCCTCCAAAATATGTCTCTTTCTTCAGAATCACAACTATAGGTAACAGCACAGATAAGGTATAATCAGAGATTCGGCCAGTTGAAACTGGAGGAACAACACAGCATCTTCAGACGAAGCACTTTACAGCCTTCTGGACTTAATATTGAGTACAACATCTTCATATTGTGAACTAGCTCTCATTTCTTCACTTTCTTTTAGCTTTACTTGCTACATTCCCTGTGTCACCATTTCCTCTCTCTTCTCCCCCCATGCCAGTGGAACTGTCTTCTCTTTCACGTTTGGCAGTTTGACACAAATTCCAATCACTTAATTTGAACTATCACCACCTTTTCTTCAACGGCACTCTACTCCCCACCATTGCCACATTCTCCCCCACATTCAGCTATAGGGTAAATGCTGCCACCATCCACACTTCACTTTAGCTCTGATGAAGAGTCATCTAGACTTGAAACATGAGCTTGCTCTCTTTCCATTGATTTTTTTAAGATTACTTACAGTGTGGAAACAGGCCCTTCAGCCCAACAAGTCCACACCGACTTGTGACTATCTGACTCGCTGTGATCTTCAGCATTCGTTGTTTTCAGTATAAGTTCAATTGCCCCCTTGAGTTGGAGACCTTTCAAATTTTCCTTTTATAACTGTCCCTTTGCATTATTCCATGAATCTTCTAGTAAATAAATAGTCAAGCTGACACCCAATGACTTTGCAAGTACCGACAAACTTTGAGGAAAAAGAAAATTGCTGCCATTTTTCTGAATTACCTAAGTGACAAACATGGTCAGTTTCTGATGAGATTTTTTGCAAATGCTGCTGCTGCACAGAACAGATATAATTTTAAATCTCTGAACAGTAATGTCATGTTTCTCTTCACTGGGAACAGACACTTTAACAAGAGCATGATTATAGGTTGATTTTTGTTTTACTGTGTTATTTTGCGTCGTCATTATCAGACAAATAAACAGTTACTTACAGACATTGAGCTGGTCCACTACATAGCTGCACCGATTGCTCAGTCACCTGGAACTCATTTTTTTGGTCCGCATGGCAGCACATAATGCTGTTGTGCATCTTTGAGCAGGCACTGTCTGGGTGAAATTGGCAGATCAATAGAATTAGTAAATTTATGTTTAATACCTGCTGCTTGTTGCTGTTTGCTTTTGATTGCAGAACAAAATGTTGGAAATGTATCACTTACCTGGACCATTGACATCTTCCAGACCCTGTAGTTTGTAGTGCTGTCTTGCTACCTATGTCACCTATGTCACTAGCTCAATCCTATACATGTTCTTTTTCTAAACACATAGCAATCAATCAGTTGGACAGTCTCTGGTTCCTATCAAGGTGTCACTATTTTCCTTGAACTTCATTTAAGAGGTACAGGACCCTTGTTACTTTTAACACCATGACTGAGGGCAGATATTGTCTACTAGGCTATTAATATCGATGCTCAAGCTAATGCTCTTCTATGGCAGCTCATGGAATTTGAGTTCAGTTAATAAATCTATATTTGTAAACTTGGTCTTAGTACTTTTGACTACAAGAGCTATCACTGCTTGCCATAAGACCGGCTAATATCCTTTAGGAAAGGACCTTTATTTGGTCTGGCCAACATGCAATTGCAGAACCAGAGAGGTATGGTTGATCTTTTCAGTACCCTTTGAAATTACCTTTAAGTTCAAGGGCAGCTCAAGGGCAACGAGGGATGGGTAATGATTGCTGATCTACATCTGCAAGTGAATGAAAAAAACAGTAAATGCTGGACTTGCAAGTGAAACCTACATTTATGAAAAACATTTAATTATAATAAAAATATAAAGTCTGAGTGATGTCACTTTGTTTATTGCTGGTAATAATAATTTACCACTGGATCCATGCGTTGTGGTGTGCATAGAAAAAGATCACCAGTAAAACATGTCAATCAGCAGTTATCCAAGAATTGTACAGGCTTGCATCGAAGGCAGGGCTGCTGTTTGAGGCAAGCAATGGCCGACAAGAAAAATGACACTTGAGTGATTTGGAAATGATTGTAATGCTCTAACTGTAAGAATGAAAATATAACATTATCTCATTGCTAATGCACCTTAAAGTAGTGTGCAACCATTCTAAAGAGATTATTAAAAGCTAAGTGGATATACATAAACATGCACTGTGATTTTCTTAATGTAGCATCATGATAAATGTTCAGCATAGATTCATTTGTGAATACATATTGAGCTGTGACTATGTATGTGGAACAGGCAATATACGCGAATTGCCAGTAGCTTCAATGAATTAGAGAACCTATCCAAGTAAGTAACTCTATAAATAGGACAATAATCCTGTTGTTGGAAGTTATTTAACATCATGGGCTCACATACATTACCATGAACACAATGAGGTCAGATTTTCTACTGATCTTTACATATTATTCTACATTCAGTGCTTTCTCTGCAATACTGGATAGATCAATCGCAAAAGTTGCAGATCTTTCTCTTGCTCTCTATATTGATCAAAATGGCATGGCCTGATTACAATAATTCTACTTAAATTGTCAGATTATGTCATTATTTAAAAAATGCAAAATCTTTCATGTCAAATATTAATTTGACTTGCTTTGAAGCAATATTTGTTAAGGCTTGAATGCTAAATGCATTTAAATATATTGCTGCATGCAATGTTTCTTGCCTAAGTGTGTACTTTATGCACACATGTTAACATTGAATCACTTTGAAATGCAAAGTGTTTCACTTAAGTTTATTTAGCAGCATCTTTGCTCTATCATCATGGCCGGTGTTTGTTACTTCTATGGTTGAACTATTGAACGGTACAAGGCTTTTAATTTGAGTCATAAATTTAGGTCATGTGTCTTTCACTCAATTATGCAGGGTTACTCATATAAGTCACCAGCTCATTTATTAAACTTTATTCCTAATAGTTAGAACAATATTTTTAATACAATCTGTCATTAGAATGCATCTGGTACACATTGTTACAATTGTATAAGCAATTGACTGGGGTGATGGCAGCATAGTGGTGCAGTGTGAACAGTTTTGAAATCCATTAGTCCAGTAATCTAGGTGCTCAGTTTTTAATACTGTGAGGGCATGGGTTCAAATCCTACCATGGCAGCTGGTATAATTAATAAAGTTAGCTTCAGTAAATGGTTACTAGTTCTGGTAAAATCTCATGTGGTTCACAAATGTCCTGGAGGGATTCAAATCTGCCATTCTTCCCTGAACTAGTCAACATATGCAGTGAGACCCAGAGCAATGTGGTTAACTCTGAAATGGCTGAACAAGTCACTTAGTTGAAAAGCAGTTGAGGATAGGCAATAAATACTCAGATCAAGTGATGCTCACACAACATGAAAGAGTAAAAAAAAAATCAGGGATCATAAAAGCATTTCAAAACCATTACTTTTAATTTATATTTTAACATAGAAATGAATGGTTATGCTTAGATTGCAACAGAAGCTAAAGTACGATTAAACGAAATATACAAAAAATATACATTGTTTAAAATAATGTAAAATTATTCTCAATGTGATGGAGAAATTTGACATTCCACATGCATGAAATAAGCTTTCCAGTGCCAAAGAGGTTGTGTAATGCTTGTTATGCAGTCAGTATACCAGTAGAGACCCTGTTACACCTCATTTATCAAGGTATACGTTTCGAAGGGAAGATATCATAAGGCTAACAGGATAGAAGTTTCTGTCACATTGATTGTAAGATGTGGCTTCTTCTGGAGCAATGCAGAATCACTGAAGACAAACTTTGAATTTCTGCATTATTCTGGGTAAGTGGGGACTTTGGAAACTGCTATCCATGGTGAAGTGTGATAGTTTTGTGCCATTATTCATACAAAATCTAGGCCATGTATGAAATGTTTCTCTGTCTTAACTACTACACATAGAGAATAAGATCAATTCTACCAAACACAGTAAACATCACCTGCTTTTGGCAACAAAGTGTCTGTATCTCAGCAGTGGAAAAAATGCATCAGCCAACAAGGCATTTTAATCTCTTTAATTCTGGAAAGCTAATGTACGAGCAATGATTGATTGGAAGTTTGTGACGTGCATGTGAGAGAATGAGAGGAGATATAAACTGGCTCAAAAAAGGGAGATCAGTCTTTATCAGTCTTTGATGACCTTCAATTTAAGGAAGAGATACACAACTGAAACGGTTTCATTCCTTAGCAAGTGCTAAGGTGCAGTCATGAATAAATATTCTCAGTGGGAGTATAATGTAAAGCTATCCTACTGAGGGAGCCTTAACATCACAAGAACTAGGGGAAAATCTCCCACATGAACTTTTGAGGGCAGTTGGGGATGGGTGATAAATAGGGCTGTCAGCATCACCCAATTCCTAAAAATAAATTTAAAAGTAAATTCTTGTGATTTTGTAAGTAGGTCATTAATTATGAGATGAAAACATGTCCTCGTCTTGTATTCATTGGAAGATAAATTTCTTCACCGCATTACTACAATATGACCCTCTTATTAGTTCATGGAATGTAAAAACTTCACCAAAGGAAAAACAAATGGTAGATGCCAAGAGGTAATATTAAGTTTTCCCTCAGCAGAGTTTGAAACAGAATTTGTTGTCAGCTACTAAGATTTCCCTAACTCTTATTTGTCTGCTTTCATAGAACAGTTTCTATAGCATATGTTAAAAATACAGAGCAGAATTAGGATGAGAAGCACCTTTTTGTTCCTGGATTTAAAGGTCAATCTGGTTATTTTTGGAGAAAGCTTAAAGAGATATTAAATGGACACTGCCAATAAGAATCATCCACTCGAAAGTATGGATTTAGCGTACAGTTTTGGTCTTAATTTCTGACTGTTGCGATGCATCTTTAAACAGTGCAATTTAAACTACAATTCACAATGAGAAAGGATATACTACATAATCCCATGTGTTAATGGACTCCAAGCCAAGGTGAGGTGAACTAAAACAGATTGCTTTTCCAAATGGAGATCTTATTGACATTCTCAGTATCATAACTATCATCCAACATCCAAGTATCATGGATGTCCTCTATTTATATGTGATCAATGTCAATTTATGCCTACTACCTGTTTCTCTTAACTTTGACAATGCCATTAACAATGTTAACAATCTGATTGTCAGTAAATTAGTACCATGAGTCTTATACAGAGCACAGCAGCAGTGTTGCAACTTAGACATGTCTACAAAGCCACCATTTTCTATTGTATCCAAATAGTTTTATCTTTAAAATAATAACTCATATTTCTATCAATCATTGCTATATCATTGGTTTAGGTACTAAACAGAAGAATGTAACACTAATTATTGTGATAGAACTTGACTGGAGGTGCTAAACCAAGGACCTTTATCTTTAGTGTGAAATACTCATCGGACACATATTTTTGTGGGGCTGTTTAATAACGTCATGACTGATTTGATAGCTTCACATTCCCACCTACCCTTGATAGCCTTTCATTCCCCTCACTTAATCAGAATCTATTTGCCTCTGCCTTAAAAATATTTAATGACTTTGCTTCCACCACATTTTCAGGAAGAGACTTTCAAGGACTCATGACCTTCTGATAGAAAAGTTGTGCTTCATCTCTATTTAAACATCCTCTCCACATCCAACCTGTCAAGGCCCCTCCAGATTTCATATATTTCTATAAGTCATATTTTACTCTTTTGTCCACTGATGAGGTTTTTACATTCCAGTTCCATCTCCAGTGGATGGAAGCTCAGCATGTACAACCTTTCCTCAAAAGGTAACATTCTCATTTCAGTCTGGTAATCTTTCCCTGAACATCTTCTAATACATTTACATTCCCTTCTTAAACAAACTAATATTCTATATAGGTCTCCAGATGTGGACTCACCAATGCTCTGTAGAATGAGAACTAATAATCTCCCCATTTTTGTATTCAGTTGTTCTCACAATAAACAATAACTTTCTATTACCTTTCCTAATTTCTTGCTGTAACTGCATATTAATCCTTTGTGATTCATCCCCGATGACATCAAGAAGCATTTGCATCTCAGATGCTCTATTCATTATTTTTGCCGAAATGAGGAAAGTCACATCTTTTTTCACTTGAAACTCCATTTGTGACATCGTTGCTCACTTACTTAACCTATCTTTATAACCCTTATTTCCTCTTCAAAACTTACATTACTACCTATCTTTGTGTTATCATCAAATTTCACAACCAGAGGTTCAGTCTTTTAACTCAACTTATTTATATAAATTGTAAACATTTGAGGCACAAGTATTAATCCCCCATGGCACACCACTTGTTGAATTTTGCCAACTAATAAGAAGACCCACTTATGCCTTTCGATGTTTCCCGTTAGCTAGCCAATTTTCTATCCTTGCTAACATCTTGCCCTACACCATAAAAGAATCCCACTAAATGTATTAAATATGATTCCCCTTTATCAGAGCCATGTTGACTCTGCCAGATGACATTTAATTTTTCAAAATATCCTGTTACAATGTCTTTAACAACAGCTTTTAACATTTTCTATTTGGTAGATGTTAAGCAAATTCACCTGTCGTTTCCACCTTTTTGAAAATTAAGTTATATTTGGGATCCCTATTCTAACAAAACTTAAAATTTCTCCACATGCCATTTTACTGTATGATTGTATGTAATTTTAAAAAATTAAAGCTAACACATTAATTATCTCAATGGCCACTTTTAAAAAGACTGTTGTATGATGTCGATCAGAACCTGAAGACTTGTCAACCAAAGCACCAATGATTTTCAGTACTAATTTGTTACTGATTACAAAGTTCGTAAGTTCCTTCCATCTTTCTGCTTCCTGGTTTACCACTATTTCTGGGATGTTACTTACATCCTCTACAGTGAAGACTGATGTAAAATCCTCTTCAATTAATCTGCCATCTCCTCATTTTTCATTAGTAATTTCCCAAACAGATTTTCAATTGGACCAATGTCCATTTTTTCATGGAATCATATAACTATACAATATAGAAGGAGACCATTTGACTCATCATGTCTGTGGCACAGTGGTTAGCACTGCTGCCTCCCAGCTCCAGAGACCTGGGTTCAATTCCTGCTTCAGACAACTCTCTGTGTGGAGTTTGCACATTCTCCCCATGACTGTGTGGGTTTCCTCCGTGTGCTCTGGTTTTCTCCCACAATCCAAAAATGTGCAGGTTAGGTGGATTGGCCACACTAAATTGCCCGTAGTGTTAGGTGAAGGGGTAAATGTAGGGGCGGATTGTGCTTTGGTGGGTCGGTGTGGACTTGTTGGGACTGTTTCCACACTGTAAATAATCTAATCTAACCCAGAAGGAACAATACATCTAGTCTCTGACTTCAATACTTTCAAATATATATGCAAACTCTTTTGAAATAACCTATGGAATCCACATTCAACATTGCCAGGCAACATATTTCAAATCCAAACTCTCCCAGTAAAGAAGTATCTCCTCATCACTCTCCTAGCTCCAGTATTAGCAATCTTAATATTGTGACCTTGTTTATAATATACCAAATGCTTTCATTTTTAAATATTTGTAGAAACTCTTACTATATGCTTCCACGTTTCTAGCAAGCTTTCTTTCCTACTTTAAATTTTTCTCTATGTTTATTGTTTCTTTTTCTTTGCTTATTTTTATACTTTGTCAAATCTTTTAACTGCCATCCATACAGGGTGGCATGGTGGCTCAGTGGTTAGCACTGCAGCCTCACAGCACCAGGGACCTGGGTTTAATTCCTGCCTCAGGCAACTGTCTGTGTGGAGTTTGCACATTCTCTCCGAGTCTGCATGGGTTTCGTCTGGGTGCTCCGGATTCCTCCTGCAGGTTTGGTGAATTGACTGGGCTAAATTGCTCATAGTGTTAGGGGAATGGGTCTGGGTGGGTTGCTCTTCAGAGTGTTGGTGTGGACTTGATGGGCCTAAGGGCTTGTTTCCACACAGTAAGGAATCTAATCTTAAATGGATTCATTTTTATTTGAGTTTGATAGTACCTTCAATATTTTCTATTTGATTTGATTTATTTTTGTCAAATGTACGAAATACAGTGAAAAGTATTGTTTTGAAGCTATATAGACAAATCTTACCTTACGTAAGTACAATAGGGTAATAGAACAGAATGCAGGGAATGTTACAGCTCTAAAAAATGTGCAGAGAAAGATCAACTCCAAAATATGAGAGGTCCATTCAAAAGTTTGATGACAGTGGGGAAGAAGCTATTTCTGAATCTGTTGGTACGTGTTCTCAAACTTTTGTATCATCTGCCCAAAAAGAATATAACCTGGGGTGGGAGCAATCTTTGATTATGTTGGCTGATTTCCTGAGGCAGCAGGAAGTACAGAAGAAGTCAATAGATAGAAGGCTGGTTTGTTTGATGGACTAAGTTACATTCACAAGTCTCTATGATTTCTTGCAGTTTAAGGCAGAATTGTGGCCATACTAGGCTGTGATGCATCTGGATAGGATGCTTTCTCTGGTGTATCCATAAAAAATTGCTAAATGTCATTATGGAATTTCCTTAGCCTTCTGAGGAAATAAAGGTTGGTGTGCTTTCTTGACTGTAGCATCAATGTGTATGGACCAGGACAGATTATCAGTGATAGGTACTCCTAGAAACTTGAGACTTTTGACCATCTCCACCTCAGCACCATTGATACAGATTGGGACATGTCCTCCACTCTGCTTTCTGAAGTCAATGACTGGCTCCACCATTTTGCTGACATCAACGGAGCGATTCTTGTCTTTCTTTACACCATGCCACTAAGGTTTCTATGTACTCTGTCTCATGGTTGTTTACAATCCTATCCACTATGATGGTGTTATCAACAAACCTGTAAATTGTAGAGCAGAGTTATGGCAGAATTTGGCTACATAGTCACGACTGTATAAGGAGTGTAGCAAGGGGCAGAGTATTCAGCCTTGCGGGCACTGGGGTTTAGGATTAAAGTGGAGGAAGTGTTGTTGCCTATTTTACTATTTGCAGTCTGTGGGTCAGGAAGTCTAGTATCCAGTTGCAGCAGGGAAAGCACAGTCCTGGGCCTCATAGTTTGGAGATGAGTTTGGTTGGAAATATCATGTTGAAAGCAGTGCTAAAGTCAATAAATAGGACTCTGAAATAGGCGTCCTTATTATCCAAACGTTCCAAGGGTGAATATAGGGCCAGAGAGATGATGTCTGCTGTCGGCTTGTTGCAATGGTAGGTGAAGTTATTTTGGTTAACCACAGATGGTGAGACCCCACCTTAGAATTTTTCTTTCTTGTTGGAAAGTACTTATGTGGCAAATTTGCAAATATCCCCTTAACTGTTTGCCACTGTATCTCTATTGAACTGCCCATTCATTTACTTTTCCAGTTCATTTTAGTTAACTCTGCTTTTACACTCATTATTACTCTTAGGAGGACTACAGATGCTGGAAATCAGGGTCGAGAGTGTGGAGCTGGAAAAGCACAACAGGTCGGGCAGCATTAGAGGAGCAGTAGAATTGACATTTCAGGCATAAGCCCTTCATTAGGGATCCAAACTTGCTTGAAACGTCGATTCTCTTGCTCCTCGGATACTGCCTAACCTGCTGTGCTTTTCCAGCACCACACTCCCGGCTTAAGACTCAGGTTTACTATGTTTGTTTTTGATCCACTGTTCTCTCCCTCAAGCTGAATGGAAAATTCAATCATATACTGATTGCTACTACTGCATGCCTATACCATGAGGTCATTAATTAATCTTATGTCCTTGCACAATGCTAGGTATCTAATACCTCTAGAGTGTCCTGCTCATAGAAACTGTGCTGAAGACATTCTATGAAGTTTTCACTGAATCTATTTCTGCCCATCTGATTTTTCCAGTCTTGAGATAATTTAAAATCCCCATTATTGATGTAGCTTTCTGCGAGGTGCCTATTATTTCTTTCTTTAAAATCTATCCTACTCCATGGTCACCTCCTCAGCAGCTGGTCAACGTTTTCCCAAATGCAATCCTATCACAAATGCTCCTAGAGTGACACCAGCAACAGTTGTATTGGATACTGTAGCTCTTCCATTGGGTCATTGAGTAAATTTCACTGCCTGGTTCGAAAATCAGCCTGGGAGATCTCACGTTAGACCCTGTCCTCGCAGTTTTCTCTGATCTAACCTGGGAACATTGTGTCTAGAGCAATTGACCTGAATGCAATTGATTAATAATAAAAAAAACGTATATTTTTGAGTCATCGCGACAGAGGTTTATGTGTCTTTGGTAATCTCAGGTTTCATCAGGAGATATATGAGCACTCCAGGCTGTGAGAAAACAGAGATCGATTAATCAGTGAAAGGGTGATCAGTCCTTATAAAGATTACTGCTCCTTATTCCTCTTGAATGGTGAATGAGAAAAACCCTCTTTCCTTCTGACAGATAGGTGGTTCATAAGGGAAGGAGACATTATGTTTTTGTGATTCACTAGGAGCTGCTTAACTGAGCTCATTATAGTACTGCAGCTGCTTGATTTTGGTGTAGATTCATGTGCAAGTAGGTAATTCAGCTGTCTTTAATTTTCACAGCATAAAGAATGTTTTTACATGTCCAAGAAAGGAACTATCATATTTGCTGCCTAAAAATGACTTAGGCCTTCATTAACACACTTAGGATTCTAAGTCCTCATCTCTCATTTCTTGCAGTGACAGATAATTGGTGTCTCATTCCTCATAATAGATGTACCTGTGACATATAATACATACTACAGAGGGACTTTTAATGTTATTCTCAATGTGACCATCTCGCTTTTCCTTTTCCAATGAAAAGGCACACTTTAAAAGAGAGAAAGTGCAGCAAGAAGGGCACATGGTAAAATTAAACATTTGCAATTCTCCCCATACTTCAAGAGCAATGACACAACTCTCACAATTAATAAGCACAGTTTGCAAAGACAGCCATCATTTTTCTGTTCGAGAAGTAGGTACAAAGATGTTGATGATGTCATATGAAAGCCCTTGACTGTACTCCACGAGGGTGAGGCTATTTGATAAATAGTTTGCCAAGATGGATGTGTGACATCTGGTTGAACAGCCACAGCTCCAACAGATTGATTTAATGATTGAGATCTGTCAATTCTCAACAAGTGATCTTTATCGTTGAAGGGCAACTAAAAACTTTAAGCAATATTCACTCTTAACCTCAAAGTACAGTCAAGCATCTGTTTATGTAAATGAAATTTTCTGCTAATCAAGAAGGTCACAGTTTCCTAGTCATCATTTTCTAGATGCAGAATACAACAAATCAACTCTCCAACAAATCACCTGCCAGTTTTCGTTTGAGCTCAGTAATTTATACTTTCTCATAATTAAAACACTTTCAAATGTTTCTAAAGGTTGCAGATGGCTATGGAAAACATTACTTATCATCAGGTTCATTTGCCAACTTTTGTTAGCGCAACACTGTTGACAATCCTTCATTGTCAGACTTGAAATCTGCTTATAATTAGATGGTTATGTCCTCAACATTTCGGGCAATCATATGATCCCATTCCTTTCATATCCCCTTGACACTATATTGAGAACAATTTACCAATACACCCTGGGGAATAGTATTGAAATATAAGAATCAGTGATTTTCCAAAATGACCTGCAGTCTTTTACGAAAGAAAACAGTCGAGGTCTCGGCTCCAGGATCAGCATGGAGTCTTCAGCAAGAATTTTTCTACCATAACACAGTTTTGACACTGGGACCCATTGTGCATTCCACGACAATTTCCTCAAGGCATGGAATTTCTGGAAATCAGCACCTGACACAAGGGTGGCTTGGTGGCTACTTTGATGAAACTGATAAACTCCCAATGAGACAGTGACCATTCAGGATGTCAGCAAATTTCTTGCAACATGGTAAAATGGTCATCCATCAGATAATTAATTGTCTTGATTGGTTTCCTTTCACTACACTGAGTGAAGCTGGTACTTTCTCATCACAGTCGAGGGTTAGGGAGAGCAAAGAACAGAGTTCTTGGGCATGCTTATTTTCTTTATAACAGTTTATACATTCAGGACAAAGCACCTGGAGAATGTTTTTTGCCCAAAAATGTGCAGATCAGGTGAATTGGCCATGCTAAATTGCCCATAGTGTGAGGTGCATTAGTCAGAGGGAAGTGGATCCGGGTGGGTTACTCTTCAGAGGGTCGGTGTGGACTGCTTGGGCCGAAGGGCCTGTTTCCACACTGTAGGGAATCTAATCTAATCTAATCATCTGGTGACAGAAATAGAATGAATTTTTGTCCTGATGCCATACATTCCATTTTCCTGTCTTTCCCTCTTGAAAGAATGATTAAAATCCCAGAAATGGAGGCACTTTGACATAGAAGAGGCTGTTTGGTCCATCAGGTTCCTGCTAACAATTTGCAATGCAAACCATGCTGTCTCATCTCGTTCTATACCCATTGTCCCATGAGTTTATTTCCCTCATGTGCCCATCCAATTTCCTTTTGAAATCATTACCTGTCTGCTTTGTCAACAAACCTCTACAGGTCATTGGCACTTCCTAAATAAAAATATTTATTCTTTAGTTGCTCCTGTGTCACTTCCCCAATTCTGTTACCTTGAGGTCTGTGGCATGAAAGGTGCAGAACTAGAAAATGATGGCCTACTCCAGGTCTTGAACTGACAGTACTGAGGGAATGGAAGTCCCAGCTTTCAGATGAGATGCTGAACTGAGGATCCAATCATCTGTTGGTGGTGTGGTGGCTAATATGAGAATGTCGAGTGATAGGGAGAGCAGAGAGCAGGAGGTCTCAGGCATGCTTATTTTCTTTATAGCAGTTTATACAATCAGGACAAAGGGCCTGGAGATTTTTTTTTGTGCAATAACAAGTGACCCTGCCAGTTCTGAGTCTAAATGCATGAGGAACTCCTTTACAAGACAAGAGTTGGACTTACATGTTGGGTCAGTACTCATATTTAGTCAATATGGTGAAAGCATCTTTAAGTTATGTATGAATACAGACATTAGGAGCATGAATAGACCACATAGCTCCTGAAGCCTGCTGCACCATTTGGCAAGATCACAGCTAATTTGGTTATTCCTGCCTACCCTGATAACTTTTTAACACCTTTCTTACCAAAACTCCATCTACCTCTGTTTTGAAAATGTTCAAAGACTCTCCATCTGCTATCTTTTCAGGAAGAGAGTTGCAAAGACCCATAATCTTCTGGGAGAAAAGAAAATCTTTCATCCCTCTCTGAAATGGAAAAAAATGGAAAGAGACTCACTGAGATCCTTGTAGCGGGAGGAGGAGAGCTTCTTCAAGGTAGGTTTTGCAGTAAGGTTATAATCAACTAGGAGAAAGTGAGGACTGCTGATGCTGGAGATCAGAGTCAAAGAATGTGGTGCTGGAAAAGCACAGCTGATCCGGCAGCATCCGAAGAGCAGAAGAGTCGATGTTTTGAGCTCTTCATCACATGCTGCCTGAAATGGAAAACCCCTAATTTTTGAACGGTGACCTCTAATTCTTGATTCTTCCATTAAAGGTACCATATTTTCCATATCTACTCTCATCATTTCAACACCCTGCAGTTGCAGTCATCTATGGTGGTGTGGTGGCTAATATGAGAATGTCAAGTCACTTCTTACGCTTCTAAATCCAATGAATAGAACCATAGCCTGTGCAACATTTCTTCAGAAGGCAACCTGCCCATTCCAGGTATAAACCTGACAAACATTCTTATTAACTCACTGGTATGAACAATAGGAAACAGATACTGCAATAAATTAGGATATCATCTCCCACCTTAAAGGCTGTCTGCATGGGATTTACTGGCCATGTTATATAAGAGCACTTCTCAACTGCTTTCAAACTGGTCAGACCTTTACCTGGAGCTTCGTAACAGCAACAAGTACCCTTGTGGAAAACACAAATTGCTGAATCATATTCACTTCTAAACTCACTGATAGCGCAAAACTCTAAGATAGTCGAAATTATGACTAGACGTTTAAATATGCATTTCTAAATGTTTAATCTAACTTTTTCTTCCATATGTTGACCAGCCTGCATCAGCATATGCTTCAGTCATCTGTCTTCAGGTTTCATGTCTCATTAACCTTATTGAATTCTTTGAAGATGTGGAAAAAAACACATTGATGAAGGTAGAACAGTGAATGTGGTATACATGGTTTTAGGAGGTGTTTGATCAGGTAGGCTCACTCAGAAAGTAAGGAGGTAAGGGATTCAGAGAAACCTGGCTGTCTGGATACAGAATTGGCTGGCCTATAGAAGACAGAGGGTGGTGGTAGATGGAAAGTATTCAGTCTGGAGCTCGGTGACCAGTAGTGTTCTGCAGGGATCAGTTCTAGAATTTCTGTTCTTCGTGATTGTTATAAATGATTTGGATGATGAAGTGGAAGGGTGGGTTAGTAAGTTTGCTGATGACACGAGGGTGGTTGAATGGTAGATAGCGTGGAGAGCTGTTATAGGTTGCAACGGGACATTGACAGGATGCAGAACTGGACTGAGAAGTGGCAGATGGAGGTCAACCTGGAAAAGTGTGAAGTGATTCACTTTGGAAGGTTGAATGTGAATGCAAAGTACAGGGTTAAAGGCAGGATTCTTGGCAGTGTGGAGAAACAGAGGGATCTTGAAGTCCACATCAATAGATCCTTCAAAGTTGCCACCCATGTTGATAGTGTTGTTAAGAAGGTGCATGGTATGTTGGCTTTCATTAACAGGAGGGATTGCATTTAAGAGTTGTGAGGTTATGCTGCAGCTCTATAGAGCCCTGTTAGACTACACTTGGAATATTTGTTCAGTTCTGGGCGCCTCATTATAGGAAGGATGTGGAAGCTTTAGGAAAGGAGATTTACCAGGATGCTGCCTGGACTGGAAGGCATATTTTATGAAGAAAGGCTGAGGGAGCTAGGGCTTTTCTCATTGAAGTGAAGAAGGATGAGAGGTGACTTGATAGAGGTGTACAAGATGATGAAAGGCAGTAGATAGAGTGGATAGGCAGATTTTTTTTTCCCAGGGTGGAAATGGCTATCAAGAGGGGGCATAATTTTAAGGTGATTGGAGGAAGAATTGGGGAGATGTCAGAGTTTGGTTCTTGACACAGAGAATGGTGAGCACATGGAATGCACTGCCAGCAGTGGTAGTTGAGTTAGATACATTAGGGACATTTAAGCGACTCTTGGATAGACACATGGAAGATAATACAATGCTGGGTATGTTGGTTAATCCAATCTTAGGGTAAGATCGAAGGTTGACACAACATTGACGGCTGAAGGGCTTGTCCTGTGCTGTACTGTTTGACATTCTATGTTTTCACCAGGACATTTTACAAGAATACAAAGTCTGGGGAAAACAACATTAATACATTACTTGATGCCTTGCTGAAGTTTGGTGATAAAGACATACAACTAACGCAATCTCACTGCAATTATCAAGTATCACACTCATCTGGTTTCCTGATAAGAAACACTGCTCTGAATTTGTAACCAGTTCATTAGCCCTTTTCTTAGACCCTTTAATCCTCATTTATTAATCAGTTATATTTAAATTCCATGATCAGATTTAAACTCACATCTTCAGCGAATTGATCTAGGCCTTTGAATTACTAGACTAGTACCATTACAACAATGCTACATTTCACCATCCACATAAAGCATAGTTGAGTGAGCAAAGTGGAATGAGTAATTTTGAAATTAAATTCAGTCTGACACTTGTTAGCAGCTGAAGCCACTTTCAAGAAAATCAAACTTTCAGCAGGAAGCCTTTTGACACAAATAAACTTATTTAGGGTGAAGAAGGCTGTACATTGATGATGCAGTTTGTTGGAATATCTGTATTTAATTGTTTGTTCCTCACAACATGCCCTTGGTATGTCTGCAAGATTGAACAACTTTGTCAGCTGCTCATCATGACTCTCTTACGGAATACTCCCAGGTGAAGGGAGGGCCATTCTTTCTTGAATTATAGTGTAGGGCATCCGCATATATTTATGGCAGATGACTGGGGAAAGAGAAAGCATTTCTGAGAGATTAAGTGACTGGAAGTGGGAAATTGGTACAGATATAATATAGCATGACTTTAAATTTATTCTTTCAGAATTCTTTTAAGGTTTAGCATACATTTCTATTTCAGGAGGATATAGAATCCAATATCAATAGTCTGTTGACTAACCTTTAACAGGATTTGCTTTGTGTTTTTAAGCCTGGATTTCTCAATGCTGCTGTATCAGATCTGGGGGTTTCACATGCACATGTCTTTTAAGATTATAGGATGAGTTAGCAAACCGTGAAATCTTTATGAATAGATACAAAAGGAGTTATTATGGCTAGAGGGCCCAAAACAAATGCTGAAGCAGCATTCTGCTGCTGAAACTCTTCTTTTTGAAAGGCTAAATTTAATGCATATATTGGTCCTAATTCATGGAAGTTACTGTTTAGAATTTGCCTGAGGATGCTAAAATAATGACCTATAGGTTGCAATTGCTTATGAAATCCAATTTTTGTACAGAGGTTCATGTGGGCTCAATGCCTCCATTTGAAGATGAGGAGTTCACTGGTTGATATAAAGTAAAGTCACCATAGCCCTACTGTCTCAGAGAGAGAGATATAACCTGAGGGCTATAATGCCTCAGGCAAGGGAAGCGGTTAAGAGAAGCTTCCATGGTAATCCTAATTATTGTAAAAATTTAAGTCACATTGTTGGCATCACTTTGTATCACAAATTAGCCATGCAGCCAACTCAACTAACCACCTCCCTACTGATTGACATACTCCAAGATGACTCAGGGACTGAAGGAGTGGGCAACCCCTGTTCTCAGATGACATGTGGAACAATGCTGTTTCTTTGAAAAAGTTATTTTGTCCTTGGTTTATTTGAAGAGAGGTCATAAAGACAGAGATGCCAAGGAGTCAAGGGAGTTTAACAATGGATGGTGAGTGGCTAGTTCTCCCAGTTCCAGTTTTTCTAGCTTGTTTAACTGGAGCAGTCACAAGATGTGTGAGTCCAGAAGAGTTGCAAGTTTCAGTAAAGGATTCCTCTGACTTTCTCTGAAATCTCTCTGTATGTTGTTCTCTCCTGTCTGTAAGAATCTGTGTTTGAATTTACCTTTTTGTTGAGGGGTGTGCTTATGGGATATTACTGTATTAATCTTAATTAGTTAAGATTCTGTATCGAGTAGTTTAAGTTTTCCAATAGTTAAGGTATTCTAAGTTCTGCTTTCTCATGTTCTGTTTCAACTGTAGTGTTTAAATAATTTCTGTTTTACTTAAAGCTGAGTGGTTTAATCAGTTGCATCATACCTGGAACATCCACTTCACATCTGCCTTTCAAATAAGAAAAGATTAGGTCTAGGCTACCTACTTAAAATATTTTGAGGGAATCTAACTTGGTCCATAAAACACCAGAGATCTGAGTGCAAGAGGTACAGGAGAAGTGAAGATTAAAACATTCTACATTGTTTCCTCACCTTTTTTAAAATTCACTCATAGAATGTGGGCATCACTAGCTAGACAAGCATTTATTGCCTTCCCAATCATTTTGCTGTGGGACTGGAGTCACATGTAGACCAGATCAGGTAAGAAAGCAATTTCCTTCCCAAAAGGGCATTAGTGAAACTAGATGAATTTTTTTTTTTCCCCAGACAATTGATTCATGGTGGAAGTGAGGACTGCAGATACTGGGGACCAGAGTCGAGAGTGTGGCGCTGGCTAAGCACAGCAGGTCAGGTAGCAGGGAATGGAATTTTCGGGCAAAAGCCCTTCATCAGGAAAGAAAGAAATTGATTCATGATCACCATTAGACCATTAACTTAAGATTTAAAAAAAAAATTCAAATTCCACCATCTGCCATGAGAAGTTTTAATCCCAGGTCCCCAGAACAGTACCTGAGTCTCTCGAATAATAGGTCTCTTGGCATATCCACTAGGCCATCACTTTCTCTGATGGATTAAGTACTGAAGCATTAACCACTAATAGATTTTCAGCAGAAGAGACTAATACAAGAGTGACCAGAAGTAGTTAATTATATAATAGTAAGATGACAAGTTAGACTAAGTTAAGACTGGTTAACCACATTAACTACATTAACACTAGATAAGAGAAATTATCTCCTAAGAAATAATATCTAGACCAATACTGTGCTCTAGACTTTAGAATTGATAACCACTAACAGCAACTGACTAGCTCCTCCCGGATTGTAATTTATATCCCAGTGGTCAGAGCTATTTATATATTTGCAATAACTTTTTACCTTGCATATATTTATTAAGGAAGTGATACTAAGCCTTTGGAAATCATTGGTTAGAACTCAGCAAGAGTGGTGTGCTCCAAGCTGAAGACCACGCTTTGGAAAGGATATCCAAGGTTTTAGAGAATGTACAGGGAAGTTTTATTGGAATAGGAGCAGACATGATGGATTTTAGTTTACCTGAGTTGAGCGAAACTGGGCTAGTTCCCTTCGATCTTGGAATAAGGAGAGTTTTCATAAAGGTGGTAGTTGGCGATATTAACAAAAGGCAAACTGTTTTCACTATTAAGAAAATCAATAACCTGAGGACAGAGATTGAAAATGAAAAAGGCAAATATCCAAACGCTGATGAGAAATGTGCTTATGCATTGAGTTCTTACAATTTGTAATGCAATGCCCAACAGAAAGAAGGAAATAAATTTGTTCATATTTTCAACAAGGCATTAGGTACGTATTTAAAAAGAACCATTTTCAAGGAAATGGACAAAGAATGAGGGAATGGGACTAATTGAATATCTTTTTGAAAGAGCCAGAACAAAAACAATGGACCTACAGCCTCTTTCAGTAGAGTGGCATGATGCCTAGTGGTTAGCACTGCTGCCTCACAGTGCCAGGAATCTAGGTTTAATTCCAGCCTTTTGCAACTGCCTGTTTGGTTTCCTTTGGGTGATCCAGTTTCCTCCCACAGTCCAAACGTGTGTAGGTTAGGTGGATTGTTCAATTTCAATAGACCATGGTAAAGTATTGCACTCATTTACAGTGATAAGGGTGATAAATGGTAATGTTCCAGAAGAACATCAGCTTGATGAGGGGAGATGGCATAGTGGTAATGTCAATGGGTTAGTAATTTAGGTAATCCAGGCCAATCTTCTCACTGTCATCAGCAATCACTTACTAATGAGTATCATTGAATTTCCTAGGTGGACAATGTGGATGCTTGTGCGGCTGATGAGCTCAATCCGAAACTGCATCTCTGACCACACTTGTGGCAGTTGTTTCTGTGGTTCTTGGCCTTAATATCAATGGCATTCCTTTCTCTGGTTCCTTTTCTATACTTCCTCTTGCCACTGAATATTCTTGAAGAATCATGCCGCTTCATAGTGTTTTTTCCCGAGTCAGTTGCAGAATGCAGTAAGTGATGAAATTTGAATTCAATAACATTCAAGAAAGAATAGTCTAACAACCATTGTTATTATGTAATCATTGTTATCATATAACCATTGTGTTTGTTGTAAAAATCCATCTAGTACACATAATATTCTTTAGGGAGAAAAATCTGATATCCTTACCTCGTCTAGCCTACATGTGACTCCAGAACCACAACAATGTGGTTGACCTTTAACTATCCTCTGAAATGGCCATACACAGTCATTCACTGCGAGGGTAGTTAGAGATGCTGGCTTGCCAGTGATGACCAGATCCCACACAGGAATAAAAAAAAGTTACAAAACATTCATAGAGATTCACCCTCAGTGACGTGTAAAAGCTGGAAGGTTGCAGTGTGCAGCACTTTTAAAATAGCCCTATCTCAGTTGAATGGTCAATGACAATTGTAGAAATTCTACAAGTGATTTTCTTTTAAATCAATGTGCTTGGAAAAGATATGATGCTCTTCCATAGACTTCTCATCTTGAGGGGAGACTTGAACTTGTAGTTGAGCGGTAGGGATACAATCACTGCACCAGAAGACCCAATAGCTACTAGATAACTTTTAAACTCTCAATTAAATGATCTTGGTAGTGGCTGTGTATTATGTTTCTTTCCTCTCACTGAGTTATTTACTGATGGCACCATGGATTGAATAGTAACATATTTTCATTATATCAGTTCAGTGTGGACTATTGGACATCAGGATGTTCATCATCCTGGAAATGTGGACTGGAAATAGCTTTAATCCTGGGAGATTTGCATTGTGAATGCTTTCTGAGAAGATGGATGCTTCCCATTTGCACTGGGCTGTTAGAGAGTATACACATCCATGATTTAAAAAGAGACAATACAGGTTGTTCTGCATCTGTGAAGATTTTGGGAAAATTTCTAGGTGGCACGAAAGGAAATCTGGAGGGAAGAAACTTTTGGAACTCCCTAAGGATATAAACAAACTTTACCTGCCAGCAGCCTAATCAGAATAAACTGCTATATTTCTCACTCAATGCCAGCCTTGATCTGACATGGGGCAAATTATAGCTGGGGTTGGAAGAGTTCCTTAACTGATCAACTGGTAGTGTAAGGGCCTCAGCTAGCCAACAGGTAAACATGACTCCCACTATCATATGGGATAGTGGCAATTACAGCAAATAAGTGCAGGACTGCTGCCCATGGCATTATACCTGATGCTCTACCACTCCCACCTGCCAACCCATCCCCAGGGTAGCAATACAATCCAAACCAATGTTAAAAGTTGCTGACTTTTTACCACAACTGGATGTAATTTGAGTTCTAACAAGCTTTAAACAAGTACGGACACACACAGAAGGAAAGTGAAGGAATAACATAAATAAAAGGAAGGCAGAAGCGATTAAGTGACAAAAGAGGATCTGTTAGCCATGAGACAAGAAGATGGTCATGGGAGAAAGAAAGAAATGATGTTTCCATAGAAGATGGTAATGAAGAATGATTTCCCTGACAGGAAAGTTCTAAAAAAGGGGACACAGTCTCAAAATAAATGGAAGTCTAGTTTACTTCAATATGGAAGAATTTCTTCACTCAGTAACTCTTTAGAATTCTCTACTCCAGAAGGTTATGAAGGCTCAGTATTTGAGTATGCTTACGATAGAGATTGATAGTTTTCCAGATTTTAAAAATACCAAGGGGTAGAGGAAAGTGCAAGAAAACAGTTTTGAGTTAGAAAAGATCAGCTGTGATCTAGTTGAAGGTTGAAGCAGGGTGAAGAGACTGAATAGCCTACTCCTGCTTCTATTTCATATGCTCATGTGTAAAAGGTCCTCTAAGTCTGTGCTTTTCCTTGTTTGGTACTTTAAAATGAATAGCAATAACTAATTTCCATAATAATTACAAGTAATTTCTAGTTCAAATGAATGGGCATCAAGTTTTATTTATCACTGCACAGATGCCACCTGATACACTGAGTGCTTGTAGGAGTTTCTGTTTTTATTTCAACTTTCCAGCTTCCACAGTGTTTTGCAACTTGTCTTGAGCCTGAGTTATTCTGAAAAAGATTTAGTGGAGGTAGTGGTGCCATTGCAGAAGACTGAGGAACCGAGCAATTGTATTGTTCCTACACTCTAAAAGCAATATTGTGAACAGTGTGGGCTGTAGTACAAATGCCTGCAGATGGAAATCATGCTAATCCAACATTTGTTTACTGAGCATCTTACTCCTCTTGCCATATATGATATTCAGTCACACTGTTGGTTTGCCTGCAGCTGGTCTAAATGGTACAAAATATGTTCAGCATTGCATCTTGAACGAGTTGCTCAGTGAGTTATTTATTGTTTTAGGTAATTAACAACACTGCTATAGATCTATTTTCAAGGGCAATGATATTAAAAGAAAATGATGAATAAGGGAACAGGAGTACGAGATGCTAGTTAAAAAGTAAGTGCCTTTGAAGATCTTTCCCTAAGATGTTTCCCAGTGCATGTTAACACTTTCTTTACTGCAGTCAATCTTCTCCACTGAAGACATAAGAAGGTTAACATTAGACACCAGAGTGCAGATAATTAGTTAGCACAGGAACAGGCCCTTCAGCCCACTATGACTGTGCCAATCATTATGTCATTCTAAACTAATCACATCTGCCTGCACATGATTTGTATCCCTCCCTTTCCTGCCTGTTCATATGTCTGTCTAAATGCCACTATTATATCTGCCCTTCTAGGTGCCTACCACCCACCGTGTAAAAAGCCTTCCTCACACATCTCCTTTTAAACTGTTCCCCACTCACCTTAAATTTATGTCCCCCCTAGTATTTGACATTTCCGCACTGGGAATTTCCATCATAGTAATTACACCTTTCTTATACCAATGTTCTACCCATATGGCATCACTGAATGTAGTTATAACATTCTCCTTAATCATTGATGCAATTCTCCCACACTTTTTACATCCTTCTCTACTTCACTTGAAACACCTAAGCACTGGAACGTTGAGTTGCCAGTCCTACACTTCTTTCAACCAGAACCTCTGTGTAGGTACAAGCTAATTATTGTTAAATGAGGGAAAGATATCAAAGTCTTTTTCACCCTGTTTACAGTGTATCTTCTGTGGCACTTTTTGCCCATGCATTTCAAACTTCTCAAAAACTGTTCAATCATAGGAAGTGGGCATCACTGCTGCACCATCCCTAATTGCCCTTGAACTGTGACTTGCTGGGTCATTTCTGTTAAAAGTCAATCACCTTGCTGTGGTTTCTGGAATCACATGTAGGATAGATGTTGCCTGCTTTGCGGGCAAAGAACCAAGAACTCCTGCCGAATAGGGTGATACATAGGTAGGATTTCCTTTCTCTCTAAAGCCAACAGAGGAAGCCCCACAACACCAAACCATGGTCTGACCTTGTCACTTAGATTAGTGCAATCTCAGCCATGTGGAGGATTGCTCAGCACTGTTAGAAGAAGGTCAATGGCCGTATCCACACTGACAGCATAACGGCTGCTATCTTCTCTCTGTTACCTCACAGTCACTCCATCCTCATCCTCATCTCACCAAGGTTTAAGCTTTACTATTCTCTCACTATTATCTGCAACATATTCCCATACCAAGTCCAATCCCTCACATCACTAATCCTGCATGCCCTCTGCTCTGCATACTCAATCACTTGGGACACCACTTCACCTGAACCAACAATAGCTGTACCACCCACTGTCATCTCTTGTAATATCTACCTCCCTCTCATTCCAGGAGGAAATCAGTTCAATTAGGGCAGAAAATGTAAAGATGGATCGTGGGCTTCCTAACATTTGACTTCTCATTCCTTATATTGTGAGGATCCTGACCCTGACTGCCCTGAGCAGCTAACTGACGATGTCCGAGCCCTTGGATTAAATTGGAGGCTGCACCTGACTTACTGAGCTGGCAACCGCTTAGCAAAACCTATCCCCCCTGATTTGACTGCTCACTGCTGACTTCCTTACTTTGTATCTGCGCCAAATGGCAAACATGACAGAAGCAATGTTACCTCTGGATGAGGGGCAAGATGCTAAAAGGTAATACAAAGCAAGACTGAGTTGCTTTGACATCAAGGTGGGCTCAGAGTAAGGAAGCACTACAACAGTGAGTGGAGTTGCAGCCTGCTCCAGTCCATGAGGTGCATGTCTGACCTTGAGTGAACAGTGTCCTTGCTGCAGCATTGCAATGATAGCTGCTTGGTGCAGACTGGATTGTAGAAGTGTTCTGTAAGTGAATTAGGGATGTTCCATGAAGGCTACATTGGATGCTAATGATTATGGATGTGGAATGTTCATGGTGGGGTGCACATGGAAAATGGCCTGAGATGTCAGTATCTGCTTTCCAACATGGAAGTCCTTCGGACCAAGTAGGTAGCTAAAGTCAACAGTACCTGTTCTACTTCCATGTCAAGGATTATCGATGTTGAATTTGCTTGCGGCGGAGAGTAGGAACTTGCATATTACTGAGCCATAATGTGTGGTTAATGAGGTCGTTAACAGCATGATTCCCTTAATAGACAAGTCGCTGCTGTCTTGTGTAAAATTCATCTTGAAATCCAGAACTTCGTTAAAAAAATACAAGGAGTTAGTCCCAACATTGAAAATGTTTCACTTGACTCTGTGCATGACTCCACTGGATTTCACACGATTATCCACACTGTTCAGGCACCTGTAAGAGACCCTGCAGTATTTTTCTATATACTTTCCTCCATTCAATAACTACAAAATGTTTCCTGAGTCAATAGATTCTCTTTCCCTTTACTATTTATACTAAATTTAAATACAAAAATAGGAGAGAGTAGCCTGGAGTAAGGGCATCACAGCTGGTTTAACAAAATTCTGTGACTTTCTGTGAAAGGTGTGAGCAATCCAATGGATACAATAAATGTTTGAGAACTTCATATTGCTGAACAGTAGATTAAGTCTTAAGGAATCCAATTGACTGGTTAAAGTTTAAATAATTAAATATTTCAAATAATTCTCAACCTCTTTCCTGGTCATTAATCTGACCTTTAGCTATTACTCTAGACTTTGCTTAATATAGTCATTGATTAACATTGGCCTCAGTTCAGCAACACCTTCATTGTATTATTCTCACCATATTTTAAAAGGTTGCCTTACCACTGATATTAGCATCCCAGCCTTTTCGGTACTTTTTGCTTCTATAATTCCACCGTCTTGAGCATCCTTGTTTTAATTGCTCTGCATTGCATGGCACGATTTCAGCTGTCAGGCTCTCAGCCTTTCATTCCCTCTCTAAGTCTCTTTAACTCTCGACCCGACTCCCTCAACATAATCCTTAACTCTACTTCCCCGTCTAATCCTCATAGCCCTTGATTCATGACTGATTAAAAATCTATCTATCGCAGTCTTAATGACCGAGCCTCCACTGCACTTTGAAGTAAAGCATTCCACAGATTGACTACTCTCTGAGCTAAGAAATTCTGCAGAGACGCTGGCCAATCCAATTGGCCGGCAGCTGTCTAAGGCAGGACCTGCTTCCCAGAAGTTGAACTTTGAACTAATAGACTCTCAGCTAAGTGTGAATAGCTGTGAAGGAAGCGATGTGACTGTGACTTTTCAGTTTGAAGAACACATGGCCCCATAAAATCCAGCGTATTCACTCAGCTCTTGCTCAGAGTCTGCCTGACCTTCTTATGTCTGCAGCACTGCCTGTTTTGATTTCAGGTTTCCGGTATGTGAGGTGTACTATCTTCTGTACAAGACCCTCAGAATTCATCAAGTTAGGTTTCCAATTAACTTCACTTATGCTCAGCCAAACGATTGCTGTATCGATAAAACAGATGCTTCTAACTCCCAGATAAAGCTGGATTCACAGCCAATATTTTGAAGCAGTTTGGCTAAGAGGTTTGAAGGAAAAATCCTTTCTCTTTCTGAGTGAGGCAGGCTGGAGTAAAGTGATAATTCTTAAACTGCTGGCAGAGACATTTTGGCTTCTGGCGAAGAGACAGAGTGGAAAAAAAATTGCTTGCAGCATTTTGACTGGTCATGTGTCTCGGGAACATTTAGAAGTTACTGAGTTATTGTAGATGAGATGACTTAAGCTACTGGGATGAACTGAAGTGAAAAGTTCAAGAAGCCAGAATCAAAATTAAAACCTTAGAAAAATGCTGTGGCAGCAGAGTGAGATTTCTTTGCCCTAGGAAGCTAACTGACAGTGCCAGAAAGTTTCCTCCCTGTTATTCCAAACTCCATAAACAAAAGTGTCTTCTGTTTTTTTTCAAGAATGACAATAAGGGACTTTGAGATGGTTGTCAAGGCGACACTGAATTTTCTCCAACTGGCATTTTACAGTTTGTTGCAAATCTCCTTGCAAGTGATGCTTTATAATGCCACTAAATCCCAAAAGACATGAATGCAGGGAAATGTGCCCAATTAACAGATCCTCTTCCCTCATGTCATTTTCTCTCCAAGGCCACTTTTGCTATTGTTTATCTCCAAAGTTGGCTATCGACAATTGCTTCCCACTTTCCCTAGCTCCTGACCTCCAAATTCATCTGCAGCCTTCTCTTTCCATGAGAATATCATTCCATCCTGTTGGCTATTTCATTCTATTCAGCCTTCCTACCTTAAGATTATCTTTATTCTGAATGACATCTTCCATGTTTTACCAAAACAGTAAGAAAACTGACAGTAAGAAAAATGAGAAGGCAAGATCCCTTGTTTAAAACATTAAAGAATATAATTAAATAAATCTTCCTTGACCAGGACAAATTTAAAGATCTCCCCAATGGTAGGACACCATTTCTAGGTATCATATAGTCAGCAGTCTCCAGTTTGATATTCACTTTGAAACAGAGAAACTAAGAGCAGGAATGGGAACTTTCAGTCCCTGAAGCCTATTCCACCATTCAGAGTAATCACAGTTGATTCTCTATCTCAACACCATGTTCCTGCTTTCTCTGAGGGTGCCTTCAACATCTAAAAATGCATGAATCACTTTCTTGAATATGCTCAGTGAACCAGATTCCACTGCGTTCTGTAGTAAAGAACTCTGTAGTTCACTCTCTGTGTGGAGAAAGTTTTCCTCACCTCAGTCTTAAATGCCTTGCGGTATCCAAAGACTATGACTTTATTCTGGACTCCCTATATCTATTCTGTCCAGACCTGTTAGAAGTTTATATGTTTCAATCAGATTCCCTCTCATGTTCTATTCAAATATGGAAATTTACTTCATGCCTGTGTAATTGCTTCATAAAAAATGTCTTCCATTAATTAACAGGAAAAAGAAAAGAGAGTTTGCATTTCTACAACATGTTTCATGACCAGAGATGTCTCAAAGTTGTAAAGTCAATTATGTACTTTTTTGAAGTGTAGTTATTGTTTTACTGCACATATTAAACAGTTAACACACGTTCAGCAAACTCCCACAAGCAGTTAAGTGATAATGACTATCCTTTATAATGTTGATTGAGAGACTAATATTGATCAGACACTGGAGACGAACCACAGGTTTAAATATTGACCTAAGAGCAGACAGGACCTTGGGCTTGACATGACATCCTAAGGACGATATGTCTGACAGACCAGTGCTCCCTCAGAGTCACGTTTGATCATCAGTCTGGATTATGTGCTCATATCTCTGGAAAGGGACTGCGCCTCAAACAATCTGACTGAGAAGCATAGTACTCTTGAATAATATCAGGAAATCTTTAACACTGACTCAGGAAAGCAATGGAGAAACACAAAATAAGAGATGTGTGACTCTCAACTTGAGCCAAATGGCCAGAATAGAGAAGCGGTTGTTCTGAGAGTAGAGAAGATTTTTGCGGGATTTGACAGGAGTTTAGAAGGTTGACAAGGGATTGTGTAAAAACCTATAAAATTGCAGCAGGACTAGATTGGCTAAACTCAGGAAAAATGATCCTGATGACTGGGAAATCCAGAATTAGAGACCACCGTCTGAGGATACAAGTAGGTAATTTAGGACTGAGAGGGGGAGCACTTTCTTCATCTGCAGAAGAGTGAGCCGTGGAAATCTGTCACAAGTATCTGTCAAGGCCAAAACACTGAATGCTTTCAAGATGAGTTAGATATATTGCTCAGAACTAAAGGGGTCAAAGGTTATGGGAAAAGCAGGATTAGGATACTGAGTTGGTGATCAGCCATAAACCTATTGAATGGCGGAGCAGGCTGGAAGGACTGAATGATCTCCTTCTGCACTTTCTTTCGATGTTTCCTAAAGAGGGAGCAAGGTGAAGAAAATGTACCAGCAGGTGGCAGTAAACAAAGAAAGTAGAATGTTAGTGTTGGGGGTTCTGGTGGAGAGAGGGTACATGTGCAACAAACCAATCATGATAGACATCCAGCAAGGCTCACGGATTGCTGGCAATCAATGTCTGTCCGAATGCTCTTTAACTCCAGCAGCCCGATTTTAGAACCCATGATGTAATGATGTGTGGAAAAATCTCCTGCCTGTCATTGCTGGAAGATACACCGTACTCCTCCCACACGCATATCTAATTCGCTGACCACTGTACAATTGTGTGTGAAAAGCTGTCCCACCCACAAGCTAGACTGACATTTATTTTCAGCCCCAATCTTTGCCAAGCCCAAGAGGAGTCTGCCCACGATCTTTAAATTACCATGCAGATTCTTTAGTCGTACCATTGATTTTTTTCTCACTTTCCACCTCCTTTGTCAGATTGCTCCCTACATGTAGTGACTGGTTGACATTGTAACACTGTTTCTGTGTGTTGGCCTGTTTCAGATTGTTAATATGTTTCTCACTTCATTTGTGCAGCGTACTTTGAGAATACTGATTTGGATTCTGGCACTGTGGTAGATGTATTTGGCTTCCTTTCACTGATTTATGGCTCAGACTGGACTTCCTTTGGCGTGAATTTATGCATCAGAAACTGGAACAAAGTGACAACAATCAGGTTGCTGTACCTACTATTCAGATATTCTTCTTTGCACTTCTAAAAAATTTGAACTGATGCTAAGTAGACATTTTAAAATGCAATCCTTCTAATAAGGTGATTTTCTTGGACCTTGAACTTAGACGAAAATACACTTCAAAATGTAAGGAAATCTATCAAATTGATTAACACTTCAGGGCAAGAACATGTGCAAAATACACCAGAAACAAGTCAGACCATCCTGACTTGTAAATAAATCACTGTTTCTTCACTGTCACTGTGTCTGTAACTCCCTCCTTAACAGCATTTAGGGATGTGCCTGCACCTCAAAAACTGCAGGAGTTGAAGAAGGCAGCTCAACTCCATTTTGTCTGGAGCAATTAAGAATGGGCAATGAATAGTGGCCCAGCTAGCGATGCCCCACATACTAAGAAAAGATGATAACAATTAAGAGAAGTAGACACAGCCACTAGATACATGGTGTAGCAATATTTTTAAACTGTGATAATCCAGATTTTGGCACCACTTGTGTTAAATTCTCCACACTCATGATGGAGCTTTCTGCAGTAGAACATCCGCCAAAAGAGTGAAGAAGTATTTTGCTGATGGCAAGATGAAATTGTCACATTGGCACAATGAAATTCATCACAGTGCCAACTCTTAGCTTGGCAGAAGCCCTTTTCCTTATTGTTTTTGTTCCCATGGCATGCACAGAATTTCAATATGTGCTAGCACAAACATTCCATTAGACGATGTTGAAGATATAACTTGTAGATGTACTGAAGTTGGAATTATTCACAAAACTGTGCAATACAAATAGCATACCCATCCTACTGCTTTCAAATTACCCTACACCAACCTTCAACATTCCCTGGCTGGGAATGACATTGGTAAGTCATTATTTATTGCCAATCAGAAGTTGCCCACAGGATACACAGCCAACAATCAAATGCAGTCATGGAGCCACAGATAGATTCCATTATGTAAGAGTGGTAATTATGACTGGATATGACTGCAAAACATTAATTATGTTTCTTTCTCCACAAATGCTGCCAGGACTGCTGAGTTTTTCCAGCATTTCTACATCTATTTGTTTTTTTATGAGGGAGGGCACAAGAGCTAACTTCAAAGAATGGGACAGGTGTCACATATACATCAGATCATGTTTCTTTTTTGCTCATATTTTTAATTCATGATGGAAAATTTATCTTTCTGAAAATAGTTTTCCCTGCTGGGATTTGAGTTCAGGTATCGCCTACTATCATAAGCACTGGACTAGCATAAATTCAACTTGAAAGCACTACCCCAGAGACTTTTGGTTAGTTTTGATCTTCTTGAGGCCTAGGATGACTGATTTCCTCTTGGAGAAATGCCAAAGCTAATTCCAGGTTATAAGAGAATTGAAAATATAAGTATTTTTCAGAACTGTATTAAAATGGTCAGACATTTAAAAGGCATTTGGATGGGTACATGAATGGGAAGGGTTAGATGGATATGGGCCAAGTGCTGGGAAACGACCCTAGGTTAGTTTAGGAAATCTGGTCAGCATGGACAAGTTGGAATGAAGCATTTGTTTCTGTGCTGTACATCTCTATCACCCTATTACTCTAAATGATCTGATGCTTCCAAATAAACCTGTTGGACTATAACCTGGTGTTGTGTGAATTTACTTATGTTTTACTTATAATGTGAAGCCCACAGACAGCATTGACGCCCAATCTTCTATCAGAGGGTTTTTTTTCCGACAGTAGATGGGAGAGTTTGGACAAGTCAGTAATTCTGGATGAACTGACTAAGGCCCTCGGGTCCTTTGAAAAGAGCAAAATGCTGAGAAGATATGTCTTATCAGTTGAACATATCTTCAACAGGTTCAACTCTGTGAGACTTGATCGGCCAGGAGCTGTGGGAGGTGTAAATGAGTGTGAGCATCAATGAACAAAGGCATCACTAGAATGACCAACATCAACTGCAGCTGGAGGACCACCCACAAGAGAAAGGGGAAAAGGAAGGAAGTTAGAAAGCAGCAGCCTATCTCACTGCTGAATATGGATGACAAGGTTCATGAGCAGTCATTAATGTATTTTTAAGAAGATGTTGCCTTATCTATATCATTTGATGGTGACTGTATATTGCCTTATTAGTAGCTTTGGGAATAACATTTTCAAGGGGAGTCAGTGGCCACCCAAAAATGTGTAACTCACAGATAGTTAGCTTGTAAATTCTCATTATAGTCAAGAGTGTGGTACTGGAAAAGCACAGCAGTTCAGGCGGCATCCAAGGACCAGGAAAATCGATGTTTCGGACAAAAGGCCTTCATCATGAATGAGGCTGGGAGCCTCAATGCTGCCTGACCTGCTGTGCTTTTTTAGCACCACACTCTTGATTCTAATCTTCAGCATCTGCAGTCCTCACTTTTGCCAAGTTCTCATGATATACTGGCCACAGGAGTTCATTGGTTGGGACCCTTAATTTAAATTTGGTTGGATTGATGCAAATCATTGTGTTATCTGATTGCCTCTGCAATCTTTAATGATTAGAATGTGAGAATGGCAGAACAATGGTGTGTCTAACTGCCAGACTTGAAAGAACACAGTCCCACTGTGATGCAGGGAGGGAAGAGAGAACATGGTGATAGAGAATGTAACAAGTAAAGCTAAATGTTAGGGAAGAGGTGGGAGCTGATTAACAATTTGAAGGTGTTGAACTCAATATTAAATCCAGAATGTTGTCATATTTTCTTTTATCTTTCAAAGATAAGTTCAACAATTTGTTTAATATATCATTACAACTCCATAACACTGTGACCCTTTTGCTATAGTTCTTTGTTGTATGGTCATGTTCCATAGCCACCTGATGGAGAGGCAATCCCTCAAAAGTTAGTGCTTCCAAATAAACCTGTTGGACTATAACCTGGTATTGTGTGATTTCGAACTTTGTTCACCCCAGTCCAATACCAGGCACCTCCAAATCATAGACTCAAAGCATTCGCTTGCTCACTCCATGCCTGACCTCTGTGATCTCCAGCATTTGTTGTTTCCAGTCACCCCTTGGAAAGTTGTGAGATAAAATATGGCCAATTTCCGATGATTGCCAATTAGAAACAGCCCTTTCAATACCACTGCTTGAGCTTTACATATTAGTTCTCTTTTAATTTTCTGAATTCTTGGCGCAGGACTGGAATGCTAGCCTTACATTCATGTTCAAGTCCTAAATCAACAATTTCCTAAATATGGATAACAGAGCTGCCCACTGAGACGCAGTTGGGGCTCCCATTTTTTTGAACAGTCGAAGAATATCCTGGTTTGTATCAGTAAAGGTTCTCTGAACCTCATTGAATTTATGATCAGCCTAGCTCTTCATCACTGCACTTTGAAACAAGCAGTGTTGATTGAAATGCTGACTGAAAATGCTCAATTGGTCAGACAGTATCTATGCAGAAAGAAACATATCTAACATATCAGGTCAATGATCTTGCGACAAAACTGGAAAATGCTAGAAATGTACGAGGTTTGAAGCAAGTATGGAACCAGGGAAAGCATGAAGGGAGGTAAAAACATAAAGGAGACTGTTCTGTTTCAGAGTGAAAGGCAGGAGCCATTTAAATGGAAAAAAGAGAAAAGTTCAAGGTTCAAAAATGGTCATGATCTAAAATTGCTGGGTGTGGTTTTGTGTCCAGAAGGCTGTGAATGATGAGATGCAGACTTACATTGAGTTTCATTATGGGAGGCCAAGAACTAAGATGTTAGAATGGGAATGGGGAGAATTAAAATGATAACCAAATAGAAGTAGATGAGCACAAGTTTTAGCTGAAGAGAGACATTCATTTGAGTTAAACAAAGAGCTGCAGATGCTGTAGATCTGAAACGAACAGAACAACAGAAATTGCAGGAGAAACATGGCAACATGTATGAAGAGAAAACAATATGAATGCTTCAAGTCCAGTGACCCTTCTTCAGAACTCTGAAGTTGCCAGACCTGTGGAGTTTCTCCAGTAATATCTGTTTTCATTCATTAACGTATTCACTCAATCTGCATTTTGTCTCCCCATTGCAGAGAAAACTAAATTGTGACCAACACATAGAACAGATTACATTGAAAGAAGGAAAAGTAAATCACTGCTTCACATGGAGGAGTATTTTGGGCTGGAATGGGAAGCCTCTGAGGTTCCTACACACAAGTAACTCTGCTGACTGTGTTTCTCATTTTATCTGAACTTAGCCCAGTTTCCAATACATTTTCTGTCATTCAGGCATTTCCATGCAAGGTTTTCTGTTAAAAAAAGAACATGAACCAAACTTGCTGATGTCAGTGTGAGGAGAAAGATGTGCAGGTCAGGTGAATTGGCCGTGCTAAATTATCTATAGTTTTAGATGCATTAGTCAGAGGGAAATAGGTATGGGTGGGTTACTCTTCGGAGAGTCGGTGTGGACTTGTTGGGCTGAAGGGCCTGTTTCCACACTGTGGGGAATCTAATCTAATATGTTAAGCCTGTCCTTCATGGCATCATTCTCATGAACTTCCTCTGGACCCACTCCAGGGCCAATACATCTTTCCTGAGTATGGAACCCAGAATTGCTCACAATAATCTAAATGTGGTCTGAACAGAGTCTTCTAAAGCCTTACAAAAGACTCCTTCTGATTCTCCATCTCTGGGTCGCTTTGATTCTTCAAATTCCTCTGGGTCTAACATTCAGAATATTGAGCAGCAAAATAACAATGAATGAGAGCAGTGGGTTGAAACAAGTCATATGCCATCCATGCAGGATATATACTTTATATCATTTATACTGCAGAGCCAGGGTATCTTTATTAATTATGTAAATAGGTTCAAATTCAAAACATGTGAAGATGTGTTTTAGGAATTACAGTATGGACACGATTCCTATAAGTTGCACAGCCACATTTTCTGTACAAAATTTTATTTTATGTTTCTACCAAGAAATAGTCACAAATCATAGCTCCTTGAAAGTGGAGTCACAGGTAGATAGGATAGTGAAGAAGGCATTTCCTTTATTGGTCAGAGTATTGAGTACAGGAGTTGGGAGGTCATGTTGCAGCTGTACTGGGCATTGGTCAGGCCACTGTTGGAATATTGCGCGCAATTCTGGTCTCCTCCTTATCGGAAAGATGTTGTGAAAATTGAAAGGGTTCAGAAAAGATTTACAAGGATGTTGCCAGGGTTTTAGGATTTGAGCTATTGGGAGAGGTTGAATAGTCTGGGATTGTTTTCCCAGGAAAATTGGAGGCTGAGGGATGACCCTATAGAGGTTTACAAAATCATGATGGGCATGGATAGGATAAATAGACAAAGTCTTTTCCCTGGGGTGCAGGAGCCCAGAACTAAAGAGCGTAGGTTTAGGGTGAGAGGGCAAAGATATAAAAGAGACCTAAGGGCAATGTTTTCATGCAGAGGGTGGTACATGTATGGAATGAACTGCCAGGTAGAGGCTAGTACAATTGCAACATTTAAAAGGTATTTGGATGGGTATATGATTAAGAAGGGTTTGGAGAGATATGTGCCGGGTTCTGACAGGTGGGACTAGATTGGGTTGGGATATTTGGTTGGCATGGATGAGTTTTCTGGAGCGTCTGTTTCCATGCTGTACATCTCTATGACTCTATGTCTCTAAATCGATGAAACATGGAAGTCATTGTTAACCAGGCAGAACTATCAATGAAAATGAGAAGAGAAGAGTTAAAAGGGCAGGTGTCACACCTTTTTGTTTGCGTGAAGAGTGAGGGAAGGCGATGATTATGCATTCCCATACTTTTTATCTGCTGTGATTACCAACTCCTTCATGAAACAGTCTGTTTCTGACAATAACAGTAGCATGACAACTTAGCGCCAATGTGAAAGGGTATGTCAGCTTGTGTCAATCAAATTTTATTTGGTGACACTCCTGTGAATCAGTTCATGACGTCAAATATTCTATACAAATGCATGTCAGTTTTGTAAAGTGTGAACTCTGATCGAGCATAGGCAACTCATTGAAACAAAACTGAAACTTGGGTCAGAGAAGTGTTGATCCACTCATCACTATATTCTCTCTTGACAAGTTCAGGCTTGGAAAACAATTATGTTTTTGAATGCTACTGCATTGGGGGAGCAAAAAAGAAGCACTCGACAGGATGAGAATTTAACTTGCTGGATATTGCCTGTTGTAGGAAATATATGATGAAGTTAAAGGTAGACGTAGAGCCGTCTGGATCCACTATTAATGAACTGGATAAAATTCCCTGAACTTCATTTTAATATTAATTTTGCTCACCTGTGTATAAAATATTTTTAGTCACTCAAGATGTTATAAAACATAAATTAATTTAAAATATAGTATAAATGGAATGATGTACAGGATAGAGAAATATGATCTAGCTCCATTCATAAATACTTCCTTCCAGGAGATGGAGTGTAGATTCACTTGTCACTTTTACCACTTATCTGACCCACTCTACCTGTGGTGATATTTATCATTTCTCACTGTTATGTCCATGAGTTATTTCCTATTTATCCAAGGCTATCTTTTATTGTCAGTTATCTCAATTATCCCTATTTCTGCAATATGCACACTTTATCATTGTCTTCTCATGCCAGTCAGAATCAATGCTACAAGGAGTCATCCCGGGTTTTTGTCAGAACAAAACACAAGCAGTGTGTGCAGATGAGCGTGCAAAACTAACAGGCAGGAAAAGTGACTGCCCCAAAGCAGGATATCTCAAAGATATTCAAATACCAGTCATGGGATGTGAACATCTGTGGCAGTGCCAGGATTTATCACCCACTCCTAATTACTTCTGAGAAGATAGTGGTAGGCTGCCTTCTTGAACTGTGGCAGTCCAGGTACACTCATTAAGAGTTTTCAAAGCTGGAAATAACTGAATACTTTGCCAGGCCACTTTTAAAGGGCTATTAAAATGAGGGAAGTTAAGAAACATATAAAGTTAAAAGAGAAAACGTATAACATAAAAAGATAAGTGGGAAAATGGAGGATTGGGAAGCTTTTAAATAGGTACAGGGGCAGTACAGAGAGATCTGGATGTTCTTGTACACCAGTCAATGAAGGTAAGCATGCAGGTACAGCAGGTAGTGAAGAAGGCTAATAGCATGCTGGCCTTCATAACAAGAGGGATTAAGTATAGAAGCAAAGAGGTTCTTCTACAGCTGTACAGGGCCCTGGTGAGACCACACCTGGAGTATTGTGTGCAGTTCTGGTCTCCAAATTTGAGGAAAGACATTCTGGCTATTGAGGGAGTGCAGCGTAGGTTCACGAGGTCAATTCCTGGAATGGCGGGACTACCATACGCTGAAAGACTGGAGCGACTGGGCTTGTATACCCTTGAGTTTAGAAGGCTGAGATGGGATCTGATTGAGACATATAAAATTATTAAAGGATTGGACACTCTGGAGGCAGGAAACATATTTCCGCTGATGGGTGAGTGCCGAACCAGAGGACACAGCTTAAAAATACGGGGTAGACCATTTAGGACAGAGATGAGGAGAAACTTCTTCACCCAGAGAGGTGGCTGTGTGGAATGCTCTGCCCTAGAAGGCAGTGAAGGCCCAGTCTCTGGATTCATTTAAGAAAGAGTTGGATAGAGCTCTCAAGGATAGTGGAATCAAGGGTTATGGAGATAAGGCAGGAACAGGATACTGATTAAGGATGATCAGCCATGATCATATTGAATGGTGGTGCAGGCTCGAAGGGCAGAATGGCCTACTCCTGCACCTATTGCCTATTGTCTAATCACATTGTGGTGAGTCTGTAGCCACATGTAGGCCAGTTTAGGTGAGGATTTCCATGCATGTAGAACATAAATGAACCAGATGGGTTTCTATGAAAATCTAGTAATTTTCTGGTTACTCTTGTTTTGCCTAGCTTTTTTTTCCAGCTGTTATGAATTATACTGTGGTATTGCAACTCCTGTGTCTGGAGCATTAGCCCAAGTGCTTGGATTACAGTGACATTACTACTATGCCACTGTTCCGCAAAGTCACATGGTAGCTTTTCCAGGCTTTCCACTGAAGGATTCTGAGACAGCATGCTGAAAATTCAGGAATGCTATGAGATTTAGTGTACTTTTTGTATGTAACTTGCAAATTGAAGTGAAATCCATTCACTGATGAGATTTCAATCTGCCAACTGAGTTACAATAACACTTTGCAAAGTGGAAGCTGATAGCATGGTGGCAATGTCATAGGGCACCTCCCTTCTTTTCCTTGACCAGGAATAGAGGGAGTGGCTGTTTATGGATGTGGTCAAGAGTTTGTTGCTAGAAAAGCACAGCAGGTCAGCCAGCATCCGAGGAGCAGGAGAATTGACGTTTTGGGCATAAGCCCTTCATCAGGATGCTGCCTGACCTGTTGTGCTTTACTAAAAGCACACTCTTGACTCTGATCTCCAGCATCTACAGTCCTCACTTTCTCCTTATGGATGTCGTGCTGATCAGGACAAAGCACAGCCTGCTTTGTCTGAATGGTGTGAGGTTTTTTGCTTGTTGTTGGAGTTGCTCCCATCCAGGCAAAAGTGGAGTATTCAATCACACATCTGGACTTGTGTCTTGGAGATGGTGGACAAGCTTTGGAGCATCAGGATGTAAGTAATTGCCAGTACTCTTAGCCTCTGACATGCCCTTGCAACCATTGTATCTTATGGTCATTGATAAAGCAACTGAAAATGATTGGTACTACCTTAAGAAACTCCTGACAGATATACTGAAGTTGAAATGATTGACCGCTAACAATTACAATCATCTTCCTATGTGCTAAGTATGACTTTAAGTCAGAAGTATGATTCTAGCCAATGCAGAGTTTGCTCTGATATCCATTGATTCCAGTTTTGCTGGGCATCTTAATGCCACACTTAGTCCAATGTGCCTTAATGTCAAGGGTTGCCACTCTCAGCTCACCTCTGGAATTCAGCTCTTTTGTTTGAACCAAGGCTGTAATGAGGTCGGGAGTTGAGTAGCCCTGGTGGAACCCAAACTGGGAGTCATTAAACAGATTATTGTTGTGCAAATGCTGCATGATATCACTGTTGATGACAACTTCCATTGCTTTAATAATGATTGAGTGTAGACTGATGGTATGCTAATTAGCAAGGTTGGATTTGTCCTGCTTTCTATGTACAGGACATACCTGGACAATTTTCCACATTGTTAGGTAAATGCCAGTGTTGTAACTGTGCTGGAACAGATTGGCTAGAGGAGCAGCAAGTTCTGGATCACAAGTCTTCCATACTATTACTGGAATGTTACCAGGGCGAATAGTCTTTGCAGGATCCAATGTCTATAATTGATTTTTGATATTATGTGGAGTGAATTGGATTTGCTGAAGACTGGTATCTGTGATGCTGAGAACCATTGCAGGAGCCCTAGGTGGATCATCTGCTTACCACTTCTGCTTGAAGATTGTAGTAAATGCTTCAGAATATTTTTTGCACGGATATGTAAGGCTTTTCCAAACTTGAGGATGAGGATATTTGTGAAGCCTCCTCTTCTAGTGAGGTGTTTAATTATCTACTGCCATTCACTACTGAATGTGGCAGGACTGCAAGAGATTATATCTGATCCACTAGCTGTGGGATCGCTTATCTCTGTCTCTGACTTGCTGCAAACAAAGTTAGTCGCTTCACCAGGTTGACACCTCATATTTAGATATACCTGTTGCTGTTTCAGGCATACCTCCCTGCACTCTCCATTGAACCAGAATTGATCCTCCTGGCTTGATAGTAATGGTCAAGTGGGGAATATGCAGGCCATCCAGTTGCAAATTGTACTGGAGAAAAGTTCTGCTGCTGTTAATGGCTCCCAGCACTTCATAGATGCCCAATCTTGAGTTGCTAGATCTATTTGAAGTCTATCTCATTTAACACAGTGATAGTGCTGCACAACACAACTGAAGGTGAGACTTTGTTTCTACAAGGACTGTGTAGTGGTTGCCCTTACTGATACGGTCATGAATAAAAGCATCTGCAGCTGGTAAGGATGAGTTCAAGTATATTTTTCCTTCACCAGTTGCCATAAATCCAGTCTAGCAGCTGTGAAATTTAGGACACAACCAGCTTGGTCAGTCGTGCTACCATCGAGTCATTCTTGTTGGTGGACATTGAAACCTCATGCAAAGTAAATTCTGCAACCTTGTCACCTTCATTGTTTCCTCCAAATGTTGTTCAACATGGAGGACTACTGATTCATCAACTTTAGGAAGGATGGTATGGGGCAATCAGCAGAAGGTTTCCTTGTCCATGTTTAACCTGAAACCATGAGACTTCATGCGGTTCAGAGTAAATGTTGAGGATGCCCAAGTCAACTCCCACCCTGTAGCATACCATTGTGTCATCAGCTTTGCTAGTTGTCCTGCTGATGAGACAGGACATATCCAGCAATGGTGATGGTAATGATGGTATCCTGGTAATTGTCTGTGAGATATGATTCCAAGAGTATGATTATGTCTGGTTGTAGCTTGGCTAGTGTGTGACACAGCTCTTCCAACTTTGGCACTCGACTGAGATATTAGTAAGGAGGACTTTGCAGAGTCAGCCAGGCTGCTTTTTCCATTGTCTTTTCCAGGTCACTGTCTGGTGATCTACCCAGTTTTATTTCTTTGTTGAGACTTCATAACAGTTGATACAACTGAGTGGGTTGCTTATTCATTTCAGAGGGCACCTAAGAGTAAACCACATTGCTGTGGGTTGCAAGTTGGCCAGACCAGTTGAGGTTGGCTGATTTCCTTCCCTGAAGGGCATTAGGATATTAGTTGAAGTTCCCTCTTAAAGCATGAAGAGTGTTAAGTACTGTAAGTCAATGCCTCTGGTAATTGAAAATGCAGCATTTCAGTCTTTCAGGTTTTTGTTGTTATTAGAGATTTAATTGAAACATTTTTAAAAACTTCTTTATTTCTATTTTCAATTCCAATCCATTATTCCTTTTCATTTCACTTCAGCTGATTTGACAGAAGCTCTAACTCTCTAATTCACCCAAATTTTTGTTTATTTTTATTCCTTACTGATTAAGCAAATGGCGTACTTGCCAAAGATTCTGGATTAGTGGTACTGGAAGAGCACAGCAGTTCAGGCAGCATCCAAGGAGCAGCGAAATCGATGTTTCGGGCAAAAGCCCTTCATCAGGAATAAAGGCAGTGAGCCTGAAGCATGGAGAGATAAGCTAGAGGAGGGTGGGGGTGGGGAGAAAGTAGCATAGAGTACAATGGGTGAGTGGGGGAGGGGATGAAGGTGATAGGTCAAGGAGGAGAGGGTGGAGTGGATAGGTGAAAAAGAAGATAGGCAGGTAGGACAAGTCTGGACAAGTCATGGGGACAGTTATTGAGCTGGAAATTTAGAACTAGGGTGAGGTGGGGGAAGGGGAAATGAGGAAAATGTTGAAGTCCACATTGATGCCTTGGGGTTGAAGTGTTCTGAGGCGGAAGATGAGGCGTTCTTCCTCCAGGCGTCTGGTGGTGAGGGAGCGGCGGCGAAGGAGGCCCAGGACTCCATGTCTGCGGCAGAGTGGGAGGGGGAGTTGAAATGTAGGGCCACGGGGCGGTGTGGTTGATTGGTGTGGGTGTCCCGGAGATGTTCCCTTAAGCGCTCTGCTAGGAGGTGCCCAGTCTCCCCAATGTAGAGGAGACCGCATCGGGAGGAACGGATACAATAAATGATATTAGTGGATGTGCAAGTAAAACTTTGATGGATGTGGAAGGCTCCTTTCGGGCCTTGGATAGAGGTGAGGGAGGAGGTGTGGAAGCAGATTTTACAGTTCCTGCGGTGGCAGGGGAAAGTGCCAGGATTGGAGGGTGAGTTGTTTGGGGGCGTGGACCTGACCAGGTAGTCGCAGAGGGAACGGTCTTTGCGGAAGGCAGAAAGGGGTGGGGAGGGAAATATATCCCTGGTAGTGGGGTCTGTTTGGAGGTGGCGGAAATGTCGGCGGATGATTTGGTTTATGCGAAGGTTGGTAGTGTGGAAGGTGAGAACCAGGGGCGTTCTGTCCTTGTTATGGTTGGAGGGGTGGGGTCTGAGGGCGGAGGTGTGGGATGTAGACGAGATGCGTTGGAGGGCATCTTTAACCACGTGGGAAGGGAAATTGCGGTCTCTAAAGAAGGAGGCCATCTGGTGTGTTCTGTGGTGGAACTGGTCCTCCTGGGAGCAGATCCAGCGGAGGCGGAGGAATTGGGAATACGGGATGGCATTTTTGCAAGAGGTAGGGTGGGAAGAGGTGTAATCCAGGTAGCTGTGGGAGTCGGTGGGTTTGTAAAAATGTCAGTGTCAAGTTGGTCGTCATTAATGGAGATGGAGAGGTCCAGGAAGGGGAGGGAGGTGTCAGAGATGGTCCAGGTAAATTTAAGGTCAGGGTGGAATGTGTTGGTGAAGTTGATGAATTGCTCAACCTCCTCGCGGGAGCACGAGGTGGCGCCATTGCAGTCATCAATGTAGCGGAGGAAGAGGTGGGGAGTGGTGCCGGTGTAATTACGGAAGATCAACTGCTCTACATAGCCAACAAAGAGACAGGTATAGCTGGGGCCCATACGTGTTCCCATGGCTACCCCTTTGGTCTGGAGGAAGTGGGAGGATTCAAAGGAGAAATTGTTAAGGGTGAGGACCAGTTCGGCCAAACGAATGAGAGTGTCAGTGGAAGGGTACTGTTGGGAACGTCGGGAGAGGAAAAAACGGAGGGCTTGGAGGCCCTGGTCATGGCGGATGGAGGTGTAGAGGGATTGGATATCCATGGTGAAGATGAGGCATTGGGGGCCAGGGAAACGGAAGTCTTGGAGGAGGTGGAGGGCGTGGGTGGTGTCTCGAATGTATGTGGGGAGTTCCTGGACTAGGGGGGATAGGACAGTGTTGAGGTAGGTAGAGATGAGTTCAGTGGGGCAGGAGCATGCTGAGACAATGGGTCGGCCAGGGTGGTCAGGCCTGTGGATCTTGGGAAAGATAGAACCGGGCAGTGCGGGGTTCCTGGACTATGAGGTTGGAAGCTGTGGGTGGGAGATCTCCTGAGGTGATGAGGTTCTGTATGGTCTGGGAGATGATGGTTTGGTGATGGGGGGTGGGGTCATGGTCGAGGGGGCAGCAGGAAGAGGTGTCCTCGAGTTGACGTTTGGCTTCAACGGTGTAGAGGTCAGTGCGCTAGACTACAAGCCAGCGGATAAAGGGGGCGCAGTGGTAGTCTGGCACACTGACCTCTACATCCATCAAACTTTTACGTGCACATCCACTAATATCATTTATTGTATCCGTTGCTCCCGATGTGGTCTCCTCTACATTGGGGAGACTGGGCGCCTCCTAGCAGAGCGCTAAGGGAACATCTCCGGGACACCCGCACCAATCAACCACACCAGATAACCCGTGGCCCAACATTTCAACTCCCCCTCCCACTCTGCCGCGGACATGGAGGTCCTGGGCCTCCTTCACCACCGCTCCCTCACCACCAGACGCCTGGAGCAAGAACGCCTCATCTTCTGCCTCGGAACACTTCAACCCCAGGGCATCAATGTGGACTTCAACAGTTTCCTCATTTCCCCTTCCCCCACCTCACCCTAGTTCTAAACTTCCAGCTCAATAACTGTCCCCATGACTTGTCTGGACTTGTCCTACCTGCCTATCTTCTTTTCCACCTATCCACTCCACCCTCTCCTCCTTGACCTATCACCTTCATCCCCTCCCTCACTCATCCATTGTACTCTATGCTACTTTCTCCCCACCCCCACCCTCCTCTAGCTTATCTCTCCACGCTTCAGGCTCACTGCCTTTATTCCTGATGAAGGGCTTTTGCCCGAAACGTCGATTTCGAAGCTACTTGGATGCTGCCTGAACTGCTGTGCTCTTCCAGCACCACTAATCCAGAATCTGGTTTCCAGCATCTGCAGTCATTGTTTTTACCGTACTTGCCAAAGAGTTCAGTAAGTGCCTAGATGTCCCATTGCTTGCACTTCACTGTTATCTGCTCACATGCCCAGCAGGTCATATGTGAGAAAAGAACTTAACAAGACCAAATGTACTCTAAATAATACGACATAATGTAACATGGCCCAAGGCAGCAGAATCTGCCTCAGTTCTTCAAATACATCCAAGTTTAATAATGGGCAGATGAGAAGGCTCTTAAAATGAATTTAGATTCCTCTTTTCTAATTGAAACCTTCATTGCAGCAAAGTTCTGTCATCTGTTCTACAAAGGCAAAAATGTACATTTAAATACGAATACACATATCACAAAGCAAGCTGCTGTCTTCACCAGTCCAGTTTTGCTGTGACAGCAATTTGCTTTGGAGTCAGTCATCCTGCATTGTACAATCTATCTATATCGCACAAATCTTTCTGATTTAATTCTGTGCACTAGTCTTTCGTATATTGACAAGCTGTAAGCAGTGCTGTAATGTCTACCTTTTAGATTTTGCTCTGCCAACAGTATTACCTTGCAATTTGATGAATGTATGGCCAAAGCAGGATTCAATACTTACATATAGAATAGCAAAAAAGGACATTGATTGGCATCTTCCCACAAGATATGTCAGAAACAATCTTGCTTTTGCCTGGGGTTGCTACCTATTGCAAATGAATGATGTCAAAGAGCTGGTTAGACACACAAAACAAATTGTACTGATGCAACAGGCAGAGATTCCTGGATTCAGAATTAAGGTAAGATTGCAAGGTAGCTGGAGCCAGGGAAGGTCAATTTTTCTGTACGTGACTCCTGGTTTGAGGACATAGCAGTTCTGTATCCTCAGTAACCATACCAGGTGATCGACTTGGGCACTTGTGAGGCAGGTCTGAAAGGGTGAGGTTGCTTTTAAATGGAGGCATCTCGAGAAACATAAACTTAACCAACACACAGAGAGGGCAAATGGGACCTAAGAGTGAAGGGAGACATCTCTGACAGCTGGGTTAGCTTGTCAGGGACAGGCCCCTCTTTGGACCATCAAAATTCCAGCTCTGATGGAATCAGCTTTCATGGATGTAGCAAAATCTGATCTAATTAGGACCACCACAATTCAGCGTGTTTCCTTGCCTACCCATACAGAGGTTATGTGTTGAGATTGTCATCTCAGCATATGTCCCCACTGTTTTCTGGATGCAATCACTCCAAGCTCATGTTCAAGAAGATGGGAAACTGCTGCTCAATGAATGAGATTTTATCTTATTCAAAAGTCATCAAGTTGCACAGAATTAAAGTCAAACCTAATGGGGACAATGTGGATAGTTCTGCATGTTAGAAAACAGGAATGGGGGCAGGTATGTTGTCATTAAAATTTAGCAGAGAGATCTGCACAATCCTTCCCGCTCCTGTTGCAGTTTTAAATTGCAGGTACCCTCAGGTCAACTTGCTTAAAGTTAGTTGAGTGCATCTAAAGTACAAAGATCAAGCTGGTAGTGTCATTGGGACCTAATTTCCCACTTTAACCTGATGTCTGGGGAAAATTAGACCAAGTCGGCTAGGGCCCAGACAAACCTTTGCAAGTCAGGTCCTTAAAGTGCAGCTATCCAGCATCAACGGTATTTTGATTTTATTTGGATCATTAATACTTTTTTCTGAGTGTCACCTGTGGTTTCCTCTCCATGGACCTTCCTGCATGGACCCAGCACACATCAACCCCTCATCCCTCCACCCTGGGTTCCCCTTCTCAGTGCACATTCCTTGGTCCTGTCAACCATGCACCAAGACTCTTCTCGATTTTAAAAGTTTGCTTCCTTACTTACTTCCTGCAATATTTTGTTGGTGATGCCAATGAATCATGGTCATTCAAATGGACCAAGGTTCTCAGGTTGGCATGTCACTATCTTTGCTGAATTTCTGCCAGAAATCAAAGCCAATGCATTTCTTGCTGCTGCACATTAGCACAGAGTGGCTGACTGGCTAGGCAGAGAGTAGCTAGGCAGAGCTTGGTTCATGGACTCACACAGCAACAGGGATAACCAGATGATTTTTTGTTTGCTAGTGTCCTAGTGAAAAAAATGGCTACTCACTCACTGAACAGATATAATTGAAAAGATTGCAAAACAATTTGACAGATGCCTTAAGAGAATTTAGTCTAAGAACAGCTTCAGTCATGAGAAAGACTTTATAACAAGACTGACTCTGTAGCAATAGAGGAACAAGACTGGATCCTTCAAAGAATGGACAAATATATCCCCAACATCATATCTATTTCCCTTAACCTTTCCTGTTGTTATAGATTGAAAAAAACAAATAGCAATGGTCCTAACTGGAGTACATGATTACATTTACATATGATACACTATTATAATTAGAGATCCATGATATTTGAGGAGATGATGTAAAGGGATCTGTCTTGGTTTCAAACCACAATAGTACTAATTTCTGTCTTACTCCTTATCTGAAGGTAATAGTGTTGATGCAGCATGTTTCAGCCGATGACCACATTGCATGGACAAGCTCCTGCTTTGAAGAAAAGCCTCTTGTTGGGCTTGATGGCACAAATACAGATTTATAATTGAGAGATTGTGAACTGCTGGTGGCAGAGGTGTTGAGATTCGTATTTGTTGATGCACCAAGTGCTGCAGGGGAAGCTACCTTAATTATCGACCCTGCTTGTTCCTTTTTATTCTTCTCAATTTTAATACTGCCCAAGGGCTATGAGTATATGAATAATGCAAAGAAACTGATCTGATTGGCAGGCTGAGGGCTTTCGAAACTCAAGATGGGAAACTTCCTAAAAGTACAAGGAATAGGTTCTTGCCTGGACGCCTAACAAAACTTGAGATTGTTTTGTCAAAGTTTAAGGGAGTCATTAGCTAATTGCAGAAGAAAGGCACACTTTACACTAAGTCCTTTCTCCATTACTGTAAGATTTGGGAAGTGTTCATTAAGCAAAGGGCAGTTTGCATTAAAAGGCCCAGCAATTTATTACTAAAACTACAAATTGGCCCAAGCCTTGAGCAGCCAAAGCTCGTTGTATCATGGTGTCAATAATGACTGGCGCAAAGTTCAGCTATGTGCTGTAATCAAAAAAAATGGAGCTGCAGATCTCTTCTATAAAGCTGTCAGTGTTGATTCTTAGATGCAAGTGAATTCTTACATAAAAATTTACATATCCCAAAATGTTACCATGCTCGTTAAACAAAAAGATACTTGTTCAATTAAAATTGATGGCCAGTTAAAACAGGTATCTGATGTGTAAGTGGTAGCTTTACTGTTTTTATATTGCATTTCACTTTTTAATTGAACTCATCTTTCATTGTTAATGTTAAAGCTGTCCCATTGTACACTGTATTTCTCTTTTTTTTATTCATTCAGCGGATATGGGCTTTGCTAGCTGGGCAGCATTTGTTGTCCGTTCCAAATTGCCTTTGTGATGTGCTACCTTTTTCTCTATGTGGCACAGGTACACCTAAAATGTATTAGAAAGAGAATTCCAAGATTTTAGCACAGTGAAATGAAAGGAGTAGTGATACATAGAGGTCAAATGTTTGGAAAATACTGTTTCAGGAGGCTTGTTAGTTGATGCAGAACATCTTATAGTGAACACTGCTGTTATTGAGCATCAGTGCAGCAGGAAGTTAAGGTTCAAAATGTTTGATGGGATGCCAATCAAATGGGTTGTTTTGTTCTGGATGATAAGTAGACAAGCAGGAGGCTGGAAGAACACAGCAGGCCAGGCAGCATCAGAAGGTGGAAAAATCAATATTTTGGGTATAACCCCCTACCTGAAATGTTGACTTCTCCACCTCCTGACGCTACCTGGTTTGCTGTGTTCCTCCAGCTTCCTGCTTGTCTACTTTGGATTCCAGCATCTGCTGTTTTTTTATTTATAACATTTTCTGGATGATGTCCTGAGTGTTATTGGATCTGTGTTCATCCAAGCAAGTGAAGAGCTTTCCATCATAGTCCTGACTTATGCCTTGGAGATGGCGGACATGTTTTGAGGATTCAGATGTGAGCTACTTGCTGTAGGACTCCTTGCTAGTCCAGTTCAGTTTCTAGTCAGTGGTAACCCCCGGATGTTGATTTTGGGGGATTGAGTTATGGTAATGTTATTGGATGTCAAGGAGAATGGTTAGGTTCTCTCTTGTTAGAAATAGTTATTGGCTGGCATTTGTACGGCACATTTGTTAGCCACTTGTCAGCCCAAACTTGGATTTTAATAAGTCTTGCTGAATTTGGACTGTTGTAAAGTGAAAGATGGGTAAAAGTACACTGATTTACCTTGACCAGTTTGCAGCAATCATTTTTAACTCAGGCACGTTAAGCAGTGAGATAGACAAAGAAACAAGATTAAGGAGAAGGTTGAATACAACTTCATTGAACACTATCAAGGAAAAACGATATCTATCAGACTACTATTGTACTTTCAGTAAACTCTATCAAACTCTACACATCTCTTCACAGGACTCTTCAGTAAACATCTTCAATCTCCAAGTAAACCGTCTCGAATCTATACTAGCTATCTACCTCTGACATGCACTTTCAAGAGTTCACTACACCCTATTCACTGTTTTTGAACTGTTTATCTGAAAGACCTGACAATATTATTCAATAAATCTGGGCCAGGCTATTCCTCAGTCTTTAAGGTTTGGCTGATGTTTCAAGATCATTGATCGGTTTGTCTAGAGCTGGTTCTGGTCTCACCGAGGCAGTCTTCTGGGGCTGGTCAGTCTGATAATATTTGCCAAAAGGTTCAATGAGCTTAAGATGCTGTGCAGCTTCACTGTCAATTAAAGGTGCTCTGTGAAGATGCTGTTGAAAAGGTGCAATAAGCAGATCTAGCTCGTACACCTTGTGTCCCTCTGTTTGCGTCCTTCAAATACTTAGTCTCAGATGGGATCAGGAGGATCAAATGATATGGCTACTTTCCATAATTGGAGGTTGCAGAACTTTTAACTGTCAAGCCACAAGGATCGTTTCTGGGTCCACTGCTTTCCATCATTTATATAAATGATTTGGATGTGAGCATAAGAGGTATGGGTAGTAAGCTTGCACATGACACCATAATTCGAGGTGTAGCAGACAGCGGACAAGGTTACCTCAGATTATAACAGGATATTGATCAGATGGGTCAATGGAGTGATGAGTGGCAGATGGTGATTAATTTAGATAAATGTGAGATGATGCATTTTGGGAAAGCAAATCCTAGCAGGACTTATACACTTAATGGTAAGGTCGTAGGGAGTGTTGCTGGAGTGCAGGCTCATAGCTCCTTGAAAGTGGAGTTGCAGGTAGATAGGATAGTGAAGAAGAGTTTTGGTATGCTTTCCTTTATTGGTCAGAGTATTAGAGTACAGGAGTTTGGAGGACATGTTGCGGCTGTACAGGACATTGGCTAGGCCACCGTTGGAATATTGCATTCTGGTCTCCTTCTTATTGGAAAGATGTTGTGAAACTTGAAAGGGTTCATAAAAGATTTACAAGGATGTTGCCAGGTTGAAGGATTTGAGCTATAGGGAGAGGTTGAATAGGCTGGGGCTGTTTTCTCTGGAGCGTCGGAGGCTGAGGGGTGACCTTGTAGAGGTTTATAAAATCATGAGGGGCATGGATAGGATAAATAGACTAAGTCTTTTCCCTGGGGAATCCAGAACTAGAGGGTATAGGTTTAGGGTGAGAGGGGAAAAATATAAAAGAGACCTAAGGGGCAACTTTTTCACTCAGAGGGTGGTATGTGTATGGAATGAGTTGCCAGAGGAAGTGGTGGAGGCTGGTACAATTGCAACATTTAAGAGGCATTTGGATGCATATATGAATAGGAAGGGCTGGAAGGGTTTTGGGCCAGGTGCTGGCAGGTGTGACTAGATTAGTGTGAGATATCTGGTCGGCATGGATGAGTTGGACCGAAGGGTCTGTTTCTGTGCTGTAATCTCTATGACTCTATGACTCTACAATTGCTGTCCTTGTCATGTAATGGCTCTGATCGTCTACTGAGCTGGGTGCCACCAGATCTGTGTAGTATTCTGTGAACAAAACAGGTTCATCAAAGGTGTAAAGAAGGGTTCATTCTGAAACCATTGCAACTGGCCAGGCTGTTCCTGATCTGTCTGGTTTCAGTGGGAGTTAATTGTCCAAGGCTTGCTTGCATGAATACTTTCTGTTCCAGTCTACTGTTTGCAAATTAAAGAGTCCAGCTATGGATAAACTTGGCTTTCATAGAGATTTTATCGGTGCTTATGAAACAATATCAAAATTTCTGTAACAATCCTCGCAGTCATGGGTCATCTGACCATGAGACCAGATTGTTCCAGTATCTGAGAAGTCATGAATGGTGCTAAACATCCATTTAAACTGCTACATTAACGTCAAGTGCAGTCATTCTCATTTCCCCTCTTTAGCTCAGCTTTTCAGTCCATGTTTAGACAAAGGCTATAATGAAGTCAGGAGCTGAGCAGCCTTCACAAAAAAAGCAAACTGAGTCAATATTAAGAAGGACATGGTGTTTGATGTCTTAAAGAATATTAAAATAGCTCTTCTCCAGAACCTGATTGGATCCATCCAGGATACTGAGAGAGGCAAGAGAGGAGAATGCTCCTTGATGGATATTTTTGGATCCTCTTTAACCACAGGTGAGGTCCCACAAGACTGGAGAATAGCCAGTGTTGTTCCTTTGTTTAAGAAGGACAACAGTGATAATCCAGGAAATTATATCAGTGGGAGAGAAATTATTGGGGAAGGTTATTTGGGACAGGATTTACTCACATTTGGAAAAGAATTTGGAATTATTACGGATAATCAGAATGGCTTTGTGCTGGAGTGGACTTGTCTCACAAGTTTGAGTATTTTTTGAGTAAGTGACAAACATGATTGATGAGGGTGGGGCAGTGGATGTTCTCTACATGGACTTTACTGAAGCATTTGACAAGGTCCTTCATGGTCACCCGGTCAAAAAGATTAATTTACATGGATCCATGATTGTTTGTAATTTAGATACAAAATTAGCTTTGTAATCAAAGACAGGTGGTAGCTGTGCAGTAGTTGGTTTTTCCTGAATAGTGTATATCTATGGTATTCTATTAGGATCAATGCTGAAACCTCTGTTGTTTGTAAAACATATGAATGATTTGGATAGAAATGCAGGTGGTCTCTTTATTAAGATTTCAATGAGATGAAAGTTTGTAGAGTTGTGGCTAGTGAGGACAGCTAGATACAACAGGATATAGATCAGTTGGAAAGTTGGGTGGAGAAATGACAGATGGAGTTTAATCTAGAAAAGTGTGAGTTGATGCATTTTGGGAGGTGAAATGCAAGAGGAGAGTTTACAGTAAATGGCAGGATTCTTGGGAAGGTTGATATACAGAGGGATGTTGGGCTCCAAATTCAGTGCTTCTTCAATGTGGCAGCACAAGTGGAAAAAGTGGTAAAGAAGGCTTATGGCATGTTTGCTTTTATTGGTTGGAGCACTGAGTATAAAACTTGGCAAGCCATGTTGCAGCTGTATGAGACTTTAGTTGGATCACAATTGACACGTGCAGTTCTGATCATCACAATGTGGAATCTTTGGAGAAGGTGCAAAGAGGTTTAACAGGACATTTCATGGATTGGAGTATATTAGCTAAAATGAGAGGCTAGACAAACCTGGACTGTTTATGCAAGAACCATCAGAGGCTGAGGGTTGACATAATAGGGATATGTAAAATTATGAGAAGCATGGATAGGGTCGATAATAGGAGTTGCTTTCCAAGATGGTTATGTTAAGTACTAGGGGCATGGGTTTAAGATCAGAGGGTGAATGTTTAAAGGAGATGTGGGGAGTAGATGTTTTACACAGAGAGTGGTAGCTGCTTGTAAGATGTTGCCAAGGAGATGGTAGAAGCAGGTATATTAGCAACTTTAAGAAGCATTTAGAAAGATACATGAACAGACATGGAGTAGAGGGATACAGAGCATGTACAGGCAGATGGAATTCATTTAGAATGGCATCATGGTTGACAAAGACATTGTGGGCTGAAGGGCCTGTTCCTGTGCTGTACTGTTGTATGTTTTTGTTCTATGAGCATCAATGAGCAGGTTTTGTTGACTAGATGATGATTGATAATAGTGTTGGTAACACCTTCTACCATTTTAATGATGTTCAGAGTAGATTGAGTTTTTAAAAAGTCTATTCATGAGATTTGCTGGCTGGGTGAGTACTGATGCAAAGAACACCGTTACGATCTGATCCACATCTAAGCACACATTCCTTCCTTTATCCTTGAGTGGTCCTAACTTCTCCCTAGTTATCCTTTTGTTTTTAATGTATGTACAGAATGCCTTGGGACTCTCTTTAACCCTACTTGCCAAGGTCAGTTCATGGCGCCTTCTTGCTCTTCTAATTCCCTGCTTGAGTTCTTTTCTGCTTTCTTTATATTGCTCATGGGTCCTGTCCGATTTTAGCTTCCTAAACCTTACATATGCTCTCATTTCCCTTTTGACTAAATTCCTAACCACCCTCGTTACCCAAAGGTCCCTTACCTTGTCATCCTAGTCCTTCCTCCTTATTGGAACATGCCGGTCCTGAACTCTTATCAACAGTCTTTAAATAATTCCCCTATGTTAAACGTGGACTTGCCTGACAACAGCTCCTCCAAATTAATACTCCCTAGCTCCTGCCTAATCCTGATGTAATTTGTCCTCCCCCAATTTTGCCACAAGGTCCTGACTTATTCTTCATCATTGCTGTCTTAAAACTTAAGGAGATGTAATCATTTTTTCAAGAAGGTCAGTCACCTGGCCAGGATTATTAACCAATATAAGGTCCAGTATGATCCCTTCTCCAGTTGGACTATCCACATCATGTTTCAAGAAACCCTCATAGATGCACTTAATAAATTCTGCCCAGTCTAAGGGAGACCCAGTCAATATTGTGATCTACCCATATTGCCTCAGTGGAACAGCCCTCCATTATATCCTCTCTGAATGTAGATGTGACAATCTCCCTGATTATTAATGCAACTCCTCCACCTCTTTTACCTTCTTCTCTATCTCATCTAAAACAAGAAAACCCAGGAACATTGACCAGTCAGTCTTGTCTCTCTTCAATCAAATCTCTGTAATGGTAAAACATCATAGTCCCATGTACTGATCCAAGCTCGAAGCTCATCTGCCTTATCTATAATACTTTTTGCATTGAAATAAACACACTCCAGCCCATTAGTACCATCATGTTCATTTACCTGTCTCTGCTTGTCCTTTCTTTCTGTTTTACTGGTCCTAACATCTACCTTCCCCTAAGTTGCTCCACTGCTGACCTGCTACTCTGGTTCCCAGCCACCTGCCACTCTAGGTTAACATTTTCCAAGTAGCACAGAAAACCTCTTTGCAAGGATATTGGTTCCCCTCCAGTTTAGATGCAACCTGCCCTTCTTGTATAGGTCACCTCTGCCTCAGAAGACGTGCAAATGATCAGATGTGCTGGAAAGAGCAGCGCTTCTGGCTGCAGTTGAAGAATTTCAACAGCAGGTTCCCAGCACTGAACCTGCTGATAACAGAACACTGTCTGAAGCACAAGAAAATGATTGATTGTAAAATCTGATGCACTTTACATAAGAGAAAACAGATTTTTAAAAAATAAACCTGAACCCCTGTCCCCTGCACCAGCTCCTTAGCCATGCATTCAGCTGTCATATCTTCCTATTCCGTGCCTCACTAGCATGTGGCACTGAGATAACCCAGAGGTTACTACCCTTGAGGGCCTGCTTTTTAGCCTCTTTCTTAACTCCCTGCACTCACTCTGCAGGACCTCATTCTTCTTTCTACCTATGTTGTTGACAGCAATGAGCACAATTACCTCTGGCTGCTCACCCTCACTCTTAAGAATTTCATGCAGCTGCTCAGAGAACATCCTTGACCCTGGTACTAGAGAGACAACACACCATCTTGGAGCCTTGAACGCTGCCACAAAAATGCTTGTCTGTACCCCTAACCAGTAAATCTCCTACCACGATCACTCGCTCGAATCTTGCCTGACCCTGCTCTATAGCAGAGCCAGTTGTGGTGCCACTGCCCTGACTGCTGCTGTTATACTCCCCTGCGAGACTATCCCCCCCCCAGCAGTATCCAACATGGCATACTTGTTAGAAAGAAGAATAGTCATAGGAGACTCCTGCATTATTTGTCTGCCTCTCCTGGCGGTCACCCGTCTAACTGACTGAACCTGTGGTGTAATTAGTGTCTATCTGTAATTAGTGTTGATCACACTCTGTGTCCCCTTTATGCTCCCCTGTGAGTCCAATTGCTGCTCTAACCAAACAACGTGGCCTGTGAGGAACTGCAGCCGGTCACACTTCCTGCAGATACAGTTGTCAGGGACACTAGACTGCTCCCTGATCTCCTTCATCTGGCAGGAGGATCACATCAAATGCCCTAACTGCCATCTTTATACCTTTATATGAAGAAAGATAAAAGGATCTTACATCGCCTTTACCTTGCTCGCTTTACTCATTGAGGCCATTATTCACCTAAGCCCGCACTTATACCAACTCAGCACTAATTGTTACTTAAATTATGCAATCTTAACAAACAGACCAAATACCCTCTAGACTACAACAAATTTCCAAACAGCCTCTCTCAATCTCTCTCTCCTGTTTTTGTTCTTCCTCACTCCGCTGATTAGTTGTGTGACTGAGCCGACTTCACCCAGAATGCACCTCAGCGAAATCTCTTTGCCTTCCTCTTTGCAGACTTCTCAAAATTATATTTTATTCATAAAAATCTCTTTCTATATATACATTGTCACAAATGCAATTCAGTTGCATATCAAACAAACAAACAAACCATTGGATTTTGACTTAATCCACAAAACTAAAAACCTCTCATATATATAATACTAATATTAACTTATATTTGAGACACTGAGAGCATCTGAGAGTGTCTGATAACTGAATGAACTGCCCCCTTTTTCTTCAGCAGGAAGACCTCAGACAGTGGTCTTTCCCCACTGCACCTTGGTGGCAGCTGCCCCAAGCTTTAGTGCGTCCCTCAGCTTGTATCCCTGGACCTTGGAATATGCCAGTCTGCAACACTCGGTTGGGGTCAACTCCTTGTTCTGGATGACCATCAAGTTTTGGGCAGACCAATGAGCTTCTTTTACTGAGTTGATGGCCCTCTGGGCACAGCTAATTTTTACCTTGATATGTGTCCCGAGAACAACAGACTTTCCAGCAGAATCCTATGTTACTGAGCTGCTTGGGACAAGCCTCAACATAAGCCACTGCATTTTTTTCCAGATGTCTTTTGCAAAGCCACATTCCAGAAGATGTGTGGCAGTGTCAACCCCTCCACCACCCCCCTCCCCAGCAAAAGCTTTGAGGGCAGTGTGCAATGACATGGACTGACTGATTAGAAAAAGGATCTCACAGGTAAAGCCCTTCTCACCACCAGTCAAGCAATGTCTTAGTGCTTGTTAGAAAGGTCTGGTGATGAGACAATCTGCCAAACAACTTTGGCAGTCTGCACAGGGAACCATGTGATGCACCCTTTCTTTTTCTGTCAGGATCTGGAGGACACTATATGCTGACCACTTCCTGATGGACGGGTAGTCAAAAGTGGTTTTCTTTGCAAATTTGTCTATGAAGGACATGGAACAGTCCAACTATTTGGAGTGTTCCGCAACAGCAAGGCCAGTCCCATCCTTTGCAACACTAGGGATAGGTAGAACCTCAGTAAGTAGTGATACATGGTTGTATATTGAGGGTCTACACACAGCTTGTTCTAGCTGCACACAAAGTGGCCATCAGGATGTTAGGTACACTCTTCCCCCTCTTATCCAGAGCTTTGCACATAGGTCCCTGTGGACCGTATCTATCTTAGGCTTACAGATGAAATGGAAGATGGCTCAGGTGACTGAAACAGCACAGCTTTGACAGATGGGCCAGACCTTAGCCATGTACAACAACAGAGAGAGTGCCTTACACCTGATAACCAGGTTTTTACCATCCATGGAGAGAATGCTATGATTCCAAAAAACAAATTTCTGCTTCACTTTGGTGATGCGCTCCTCCCAAGATTTCATGCACATCCTGGATTCTCTAAAGCATATTCCTAGCATCTTCGGATAATTTGCCCTGACGGTGAAGGGAATGAAGGATCGGTCAACCCAATTCCCAAAGAACATGGTCTTGCTCTTGCCTTGATTTACCTTGGTTGCGAGGTCCACTTTTCCCAGAATGCTTCTTTGTAAAGTCTGTTTACCGTCCTGTATTGGATGTTCCCATGTATCTGTTGCCCTTGAATTAAATTGAATTTATTGTCATGTGTACCGAGACACAGTGAAAACCTTAATCTTGCAAGCAATACAGGCAGATAGGTAGTACAGGCAGGTGGTAGCAGCTTTGGGTATGGAAAGTGTTGCTAAAGAGCCCTGGTAAATTCTAATGAATCTTGTTGATGGTGTGTACATTGCTACTATTGAGTGTCAGTGTTGGAGGAGTGGATCGTTATAAATGTGGCACCACTCAAATGGGCTTCTTTGACCTGGATGGCATTAAGCCTCTTGAGTGCTATTGGAGCTGCACTCATCACACACACTCCTGACTTGTATCTTGCAGATGTTGAGCAGGCCTTTGTGAGTGAGGAGATCATTTAATCACTGCAGAATTCCAGTGTCTGACCTGTCCTTGGAACTGCAGTATTAATATGAATGGTTTGTTCAGTTTGGACTCCCTATTCTTGTGATGGAATGGAAGGGCATTGATGAAGCAGTTGGAGATGTTTGACCTTACGACACTATCCTAAAGATCTCATGTTAGACCTTGAATTTCTTACCTCCACCACCAAATTTGTGTCTGCCAGCTATGACTCCAACTAGTAGAAAGCTTTATTTCTGATTTCATTGACATCAGTTTTTCCAATGCTCCTTGATGCTACTCTTGATAAAATGTGGCCTTGATGTCAAGGATTGTCACTCTATAATTCAGCTATTTGTCTATGTTGGATCCAAAGCTTTAGTGAGGTCAAGAGTTGAGTGGCCCTGGCAGAACCCAACCTGGTCATCATTGAGCAAGTTGTTACTAAGCACATACCGCTTGATGGCATTGTTGATGGCACTTTCCATCACTTTTTATTGATGATCAGACTAGACTGATGGGTTGAATTTATCCTGCTTTTTGCGAACAGGACATATTTGAGCAATTCCCCACATTGTCGAGTTGATGCCAATGTTGCAGTTGTACTGGAACAGTTTGGTTAGAGATGCAGCAGATTCTGGAGCACAAATCTTCAAGGCTGATTGCCAAAATATTGTCAGGGCTTATAGCTGTTGTGGTATCCATTGCCTCCAGCCATTTCTTGATATCACTTGGACTGACTTGAATTGGCTGAAGACTGGCGTCCGTGATACTGGGGACCTCTGAAGGAGGCTGAGATGAATAATCTATTTGGCATTTCAGACTTAAAATTGTTAGAAGTTTTTCAGTCTTATCCTTCACATTGATATTTTATCATCTTCTATCATTGAGGTTGTTTAATTGTCCATCACCATCAGCTTAGATTTGTCTATTCATTATGGAATTGCTTAGCTCTTTCTATCACTTGCTTCTTATGCTGTTTGGTATGCAATTAGTCCTGTTTGGTAACTTCACAAGATTGACATCTCATTTATTTTACATCTGCTTGGTGCTGCTCCTGGCATACACTTCTGCACTTTCCATTGAACTAGGGTTGGTCCTCTGACTTGATGGTAATGATTGAGTGGGGGATATACCAGGCCATGAGATTGTGGATTATGTTGGAATATGATTCAGCTGATTTTTCCCCACGGTACTTCATGGATGCCCAGACTGAGTTGATAGATCTGTTCAAAGTCTGTCCCATTTAGCACAGTGAGAGTGCCACACAACAGATGATTGAACTTTATAGTACAGAAGAAGGTCTGTTTTTGATCCATCATGTCTGTACCAGCTCCTGAAAGAGCTATCAAGCTAGTCCCACTCTCCAGCCTATCTCCGTAGCCTTTTAATTTGAAATTGTATTCTCAATTTGAAGTCAGGGCTTCATCTCACAGGACTATGTGGTGATCACTCTGACCAATAGTATCATGGATAGATGCATCTGCAGCAGTCAGTTTTGTGAGATGAAGGGAAGTATGGTTTTCCTTCTTATTGGTTTCCTCACTACTTGCAACAGATCCAGTCCAGCAGTTATGTCCTCTAAGGCTCAGCCAGCTGGAGCAGTAGTGATATTGCTATGCCACTCTCACTCATGGATATCCTGCATCCAGAATGCATTTTACACCCTTGCACCCTTAGTGCGTCCTCCAAGTGTTGTTCAACATGGAGGGGTACTCATTCATCAATCAAGCAAGATAGAATATGATAATCATCAGGATGTTTCCTTGCCTATGACTGATCTGATGCCATGAGGCTTCATTGTGTCCTGAGTAAATGCCGATGACTGCCAGGGCAACTCCCTTCTGACTGTATACCACTGTACTGCCACCTCTGCTGGGTCTGTCCTGCCGATAGGTCAGGACATATCCAAGGAAAATGATGGTCATGTCTGGGCCATTGTCTCTAAGGTTTAAGTATGACTATGTCAGGCTGCTTATAGAACATAGACATAGAACATTATAAGGCAGCACAGGCCTTTGGCCCTCAATGTTGCACTGACCTGTGGAGCCAATCTGAAGCCTATCTATCCTACACTATTCCATTTTCATCCATATGTTTATCCAATGACCACTTAATTTCCCTTAAAGTTGGTGAGTCTACTATAATTGCAGGTAGGGCGTTCCATGCCCCTACGACTCTCTGAGTAAAGAAACTATGTCTCACATCTGTCCTATATCGATCACCCCTCAATTTATAGCTATGATCCTCACTCTAGCCATCACCATCTGGGGAAAAAGGCTGTCACTGTCCACCCTGTCTATCCCTCTGATTATCTTATATGTCTCAATTAAGTCACCTCTCAACCTTCTTCTCTCTAATGAAAACAGCCTCAAGTCCCTCAGCCTTTCCTCATAAGAGCTTTTCTCCATAACAAGCAACATCCTAGTAAAACACCTTTGAACTCTTTCCAAAGCTCCCACATCCTTCCTATAATGCGGTGACCACAACTGTACACAACACTCCAAGTGCAGCTGCACCAGAGTTTTGTACAGCTGCAGCATGACCTCGTGGCTCCGAAACTCAATCCCTCTACCAATAAAAACTAACACACTGTATGCCTTCTTAACAACCCTATCAACCTGAGTGGCAACTTTCACAGATCTATGCATATGGGCACCAAGATCTCCGCTCATCTACACTGCCAAGAATCTTCCCATTAGCCCAGTACTCTTTATTCCTGTTGCTCCTTCCAAAGTGAATCACCTCAAACTTTTCCACATTTAACTCCATTTGCCACCTCTTTCCCCAGCTCTGCAGCTTATCTATGTTCCTCTGTAACCTGCAACATCCTTCGGCACTATCCACAGCTCCACCAACCTTAGTGTCATCCACAAATTTACTAACCCATCCTTCTACGCCTTCATCCAGTTCATTTATAAAGGTGACAAACAGCAGTGGATCCAAAACAGATCCCTGCGGTACACCACTAATAACTGAACTCCAGGATGAACATTTCCATCCACCACCACCCTCTGTCTTCTTTTAGTGAACCAATTTCTGATTCAAACAGCTAAATCAACCTCAATCCCATGCCTCCATATTTTGTGCAATAGCCTACCGTGGGGAACCTTATCAAATGCTTTACTGAAATCCATATACACCACATCAACTGCTTTACCCTTGTCTACCTGTTTGGTCACCTTCTCAAAGAATTCAATAAGGTTTGTGAGGCACGACCAAACCTTCACAAAACCATGCTGACTATCCCTAATCAACTTATTCCTTTCCAGATGATTATAAATTCTATCACTTATAATCTTTTCCAATACTTTACAACAACCAAAGCAAGGCTCACTGGTCTATAATTACCAGGGTTGTCTCTACTCCCCTTCTTGAACAAAGGAACAACATTTGCTATCCTCCAGTCTTCTGGCACTATTCCTGTAGACAATGACAATATAAAGATCAAAGTCAAAGGCTCTGCAATCTTCTTCCTGGCTTCCCAGAGAATCCTAGGATGAATCCCATCTAGCCCAGGGAACTTACCTATTGTCACAATTTCCAGAATTGCTAACACCTCATAAACCTCAATCCTGTCTAGTCTAGTAGCCTGTATCTCAGTATTCTCCTCGACAACATTGTCTTTTTCCAGTGTGATTACTGACAAGTTTCTTGACTAGTCTGTGGGATAGCTCTCCTAATTTTGGCACTAGCCCCAACATGTTTGTAATGATGTCATTGCAGTCTCAACAGTGGTTGTATATGAAATTGTCATTTGCAGTGCCTTAGTCAATGCCTGGTAGTCCATCTGTAGCTCAGATCCTCCAACCCTGGCAACATCCTTGTAAACCTTTTCTGAACCTTTTCAAGTTTCACAGCATCTTTCCGATAGGAAGGAGACCAGAATTGCACACAATATTCCAACAGTGGCCTAACCAATGTCCTGTACAGCTGCAACATGCCCTCCCAACTCCTGTACTCAACACTCTGACCAATAAAGGAAAGCATACCAAATGCCTTCTTCACTATCCTATCTACCTGCGACTCCACTTTCAAGGAGCTATGAACCTGTTCTCCAAGGTCTCTTTGTTCAGCAACACTCCCCAGGACCTTAGTATTCAGTGTATAAGTCCTGCTGAGATTTGCTTTCCCAAAATGCAGCACCTCGCATTTATCTGAATTAAACTCCATCTGCTACTTCTCAGCCCGTTGGCCCATCTTTGCTGTCCACTACACCTCCAATTTTGGTATCAACTGCAAACTTACTAACTGTACCTCTTATGCTCGCATCCAAATCATTTATGTAAATTCAAAAAGTAGAGGGCCCAGCACTGATCCTTGTGGCACTCCACTGCTCACAGGCCTCCAGTCTGAAAAACAACCCTCCACCACCACCCTCTGGCTTCTATCTTTGAGCCAGTTCAGTATCCAAATGGCTAGTTCTCCCTGTATTCCATGAGATCTAACCTTGCTAATCAGTCTCCCATGGGGAACCTTGTCGAATGCCTTACTGAAGATCACATAGATCACACCTACTTCTCTGCCCTCATCAATCTTCTTTCTTACTTCTTCAAAAAACTCAATCAAGTTTGTGAGACATGATTTCCCAATCACAAAGCCATGTTGACTATCCTTAATCAGTCCTTGCCTTTCCAAATACATGTACATCCTATCCCTCAGGATTCCCTCCAACAGCTTGCCACCACCGAGGTCAGGCTCACTGGTCTATAGTTCCCTGGCTTGTCTTGTTTGTGACTGCTGTTACTCAACATCATTGCATAATCATCATATTTGGAATGTTTTTCTTCACTCTTTTCATAAATAACTAGAATGTCATCTATTTGTCTGAGCTGGGCTTCTCTTCCTTCACAATGTAGCCCCATTATAAGCAATTACTTAATATGATCGAGAATTACTGCATATTGGAGAAACCTTGCTTGTGTTTGCGATTAGATTTTGAATTCTCACTCTGCCTAATGCAGGTTTGAAGTTCTCTACTGCTCACTCAATGTGCATCTTTTTCATTCTCCTATGTCTTTGAAGAAGAATGTCCTGTGTCTCAGCACAGTCATTTGCAATCACTTTCTGAGCATAAGTTATGCTAGGGATGGTGCATGCTTTCTTTGTTTATTGTACAAAGATTCAGCAATGCAAAGTGAAAATGTTGTTTTATTGCTTGGCACTCAATGATCATAAATTTAATAGTATGTGTTATATGTTCTAATGGGCCATTTGAGCAAAGATAAAGGGATGACAATGTCCTCTGGATCACTTAGTACACATCTTGAAATATCTTGTCAGTAAACAATGGTGCTTTGTCAGGCATGATCCATTCTGATAAACCAAATAAACTGAAAATAACAGTCATTGTTTCAGTGATGGTTATACTTACTATGTTTCTATGTCATCAAATAGTGGAAAAATTTGAGAACTAATCTGTCATAAGGAAGTTATCTTCATTATACACTGTTAATAAATCTGTTGTTGTTATCATCCAAGAAGTAGATATTGGCACAGTGGTTAGCACTACTGCCTCACAGCGCCAGAGGCCTGGATTCAATTCCCGCCTCAGGCAACTGTCTTTGTGGAGTTTGCACATTCTCCACGTGTCTGTCTTTGTGGAGTTTGCACATTCTCCACGTGTCTGTGTGGGTTTCCTCCGGGTGCTCCGGTTTTCTGTCACAGTCCAAAAATGTGCAGGTTAAGTGAATTGGCCATGCTAAATTACCCATAGTGTTAGGCGAAGGGGTAATTGTAGGGGAATGGGTCTGGGGGGGTTGCTCTCCGGAGGGTCAGTGTGGACTTGTTGGGCCGTTGGGCCGAAAGGCCTGTTTCCAAACTGTAAGTAATCTAAATCTAAGTGGATGGAACATTGTTTTAATGTAGAGGTTCAATCTGCTGCTTGAGTTGATGTGTTTGACATGTATCACGTGCATTCATGAATAATTGAAACTCTGAGTTCATCTCTGCTTGTGACACAGACTCACGGGTTAACTGTCTTGTCTATTCAATACCCATGCATCACGGATGTAGCATAGTCATGATATCCTGGGTATCGCTTCCGGCATTAGATTAGATTCTCTACAGTGTGAAAACAAGCTCTTCAGCCCAACAAGTCCACACCGGCCCTCCGAAGAATAACCCACCCAGACCCATTTCCCTCCGATTAATGCACCGAACACTATGGCTAATTCACCTGATCTGCACCTTTTTGTTGGAATGTGGGAGGAAACTGGAACACCCGGAGTAAATCCACACAGACATGGGGAGAATGTGCAAAATTCACACAGACAGTCGCCCAAGGCTGGAATCGAACCTGGGTCCCTGGCGCTGTGAGACAGCAGTGCTAACCACTGAACCACCATGCTACCCCAAATGGTGGACTGCTTTGCTCTTGAAAATCATTGGGTGTGATAGACCACGTAGATCTTTGAACAACTGTGCTCAAATACTTTCTTAATGCCATCCTTGGATAATTCTGAAAAAGCTTAGCAGACTTGGCAGCATCTGTGTAGAGAGAAATAGAGTTAATATTTTGAGGCCTGTTTGACTGGATTCATAAATTAACTTTGTTTGCCTGTACGGAGAGTGTCAAGAGTGTAGTACTGGAAAAGCACAGCAGGTCATGCAGCATCCAAGGAGCAAGAGTCCTTCAGGAATGAGGCTGTTACCCGAGGGGGTGGTGAGATGAATGGGAGGGGGTACTGGAGCAGGGTTAAGGTAGCTGAGAGTGCAGTAGGTGGACCGAGGTGGGGGAATAGTGATAGGTCAAAGATGAGGGTGGAGCGGATAGGTAGGAAGGAAGATGGACAGGTCGGACCTGCTGAATTCCTTTAGTGTTCTCTTTGTTTTAGATTTCCAGCATCTGCAATATTTTGCCATTATCACTCGATAATGGTCTATTGTAACTCTTGTGGTTGGTCATATTTGGCAGTTGCCAATTGCAAGGGTTCACACGCTCTGAACAAAGTGTAACAGATTAACTTCGAGAATGTCTTTAATTTGGACTGATGCAATTGGGTCGCATGTAGTCTGTTCCACCGCAGTTGTTGTGCTTTGAATTTCATAAGTTGTGACCAATTCTGAAAAAGCTTAGCAGACTTGGCAGCATCTGTGGAGAGAGAAATAGAGTTAATATTTTGAGGCCTGTTTGACTGGATTCATAAATTAACTTTGTTTGCCTGTGCAGAGAGTGTCAAGAGTGTAGTACTGGAAAAGCACAGCAGGTCAGGCAGCATCCAAGGAGCCAATTTCAGTGTATACTAGTAATCCTGTCATAACTGCATAATTGGTATATACCTGTACCGGATAAAAGATTTCAATGAGTCAAGGTGAACATTGAGCATAGAATATAGAATTGTGCAACACAGGAACCGGCCTTGATGATGTTTTGACGAACATGATGGAAAATGAAACTAATCTCTTCTGCCTGCCCTTGATCCATATCCCTCCATTACTTGCACATTTATGTGCTTATCTAAAGGTCCCTTAAATGCCCTTAGTGTATCTACCTCAATCACCACCCCTGGCAGTGTGTTGTAGACTCTTACCACGCTGTGTAAAACACTTGCTCCTCACATCTTCTTTGAACTTTTCCCCCTCTCACCTTAAATGCATGCCCCCTAATATTAGACATTTCAACTCTGGGAAAAAAGATTCTGACCATCCGCCCTATTTATGCATCTCATAATTTTATAGACTTCTATTAAATCTCCTCTCAGCCTCCCCAATCAAGAGAAAATAACACGAGCTTTTCTAGACTCTCTTTATAGCTCGTATCCTCTAAGCCAGACAGCATGAGATAAACCTCTTCAGCACCCTCTCCAAAGCTTCCACATCCTTCCTGTAATTTGATAGTCAGAAGTGAACACAATACTCAAAGTGTAGCCTAACCAAAGTCTTATAAAGCTGCAACATGACATCCTGACTTGGACTCAATTCCCTGGCCCAATAAAGGCAAGCATACCATACACCTTCTTTACCACCGTATCTACCAATTGGGGTGGCACAGTAGTTAGTACTGCTCCCTCACAGCACCAGAGACTCGAGTTCAATTCCTACCTCAGGCAACTGTCTGTGTGGAGTTTGCACATTCTCCCTGTGTCTGTGTGGATCCCCTCCGAGTGCTCTCGTTTCCTCCCACAGTCCAAAGATGCGCAGGTCAGGTGAATTGGCCATGCTAAATTGCCTGTAGTGTTAGGTGTAGGGGAATGGGTTTGGGTGGGTTGCTCTTCGGAGGGTTGGTGTGGACTTGGGCCGAAGGGTTTGTTTCCACACCATAGGGAATCCAATCTAAAAATATACTTGCATGGCCATTTTCAGGGAGCTATAGACTTGAATCCCAAGATCCCTGTGCTTCAATGCTGTGCAGGGTCCTGCCATTAACTATATTCTTTTACTTTATATTTGATCTCCTAAAGTGCAGCACCTCACACTTAACCTGGATTAAATCCACTTGCCATTTCTCCGCCCATATCTGCAGCTGATCAATATCCTGCTGTATCCTTTTGCAACCTTCTACACTATCCACAATTCCACAGATCTTTGGATCATCTGCAAATTTACTAACCCAGCCATTTACATTTTCAACTAAATCGTCCCTTACTCCCAATTAGGAGAAAATGAGGATTATAGGTGTGGGAGATGAGAGTCAAAAAGTGAGATTCTGGAAAAGCACAGCTAGTCAGGTAGCATCCGAGGAGCAGGAGAGTTGACATTTCGAACATAAGCTCTTCATGAGAATTGATAGAAATCTATAAAATTATAAAATGCATAGATAGGACTGACGGTCAGAGCATATGTTCAAAATGTCGGCTCTCCTGCTCCTCAGATGCTGCTTGACTGGCTGGGCTTTTCTAGTGCCACACTTTTTGACCTTTACTCCAAATTCTTCTGCCTCTGCTGTATCTGCTCGTAGGAGGAGCAATTCCACTCCTGGACATCCCAGAAGGCCTCCTATTTCAAGGACTGCAATTTTCCTTCCCATGTAGTCAAAAATGCCCTCCAGCACATCTCCTCCACCTCCTGCACCTCCGTGCTTGAACCCCAACCATCAACTATAACAATGATAGAAACTCCGTCCCCGCCCCCCTTCCACCCCACTAATCTCTGGATAGTGTGCATTATCCTCTGCCATTTCACCACTTACAGTCCCCACCACCAGAGATATATTTTCCTCCCTACCCCATCAGCATTCTGCAAAGACTATTCCCTCCTTTGTTAGGTCCACACCCCCACCAACCCACCCTCCACTCCCAACACCTTTCCTTGCAGCTACAAGAGGTGTAAAACCTGTACCCACACCTTCCCCATCACCTCCATTCAGCGCCCTGAAGGAGCCTTCCACATCTGGCAGACATTTTCCTGCACATCTAATCACCTCACTTACTGCATCCATTGCTCTTGATGTGTTCTCCTCTACACTGGGGAGAGAGGACGCCAACTGGTGGAACATTTCAGGGAACATTTCTGGGACACTGCCCTGTGTCCCACCACTTCAACTCCCCCTCCAATACTGCTCAGGACATGCAAGTCCTGGGCCTCCTCCACCACCAAATCCAGGCCAGCCGACACATGGAGGAGAAACGCTTCATCGTCTGCCTTTAGGACCCTCCAACCACATGACACTAACATCAATTTCACCAGTTTCCTCATCTACCCTCCCCGACCTCCTTCCAGATCCAACCTTCCAACTCGGCTGGAACTGTCCTACCTGTCCATTTTACTTCTCACTATCTGTTCCATCTTCCTCTCTGACCTATCACCATCACCACTCACCTGCATCTGCCCATCGCCTTCCCAGCTACCTCCCCCCCAGTCTCACCCACACCGTCCTATTTATCTCTGAGGGCCCTTCCCCCTCCCCCACATTCCTGATGAAGAGCTTATGCCTGAAATGTCAATTCTCTTGCTGCTCAGATGCTGCCTGACCTGCTGTGCTTTTCCAGCACCACACTTTTCAACTTCTTATTATATACATATATTACAAACAGCAGAGGTCTCAATATGGATCCCTATGGAACACCACTAGTCATGGACATCTTGCATGAACTTGCATTTTGGCACTACAGTGTGTGTTTGTCATAATGTCTGAATTTGGTAATCCATTCTACTGTGAGACTATTGAAGCCTGTGCCACTGGGTGCTATTTGTCTTGCAGTATGTGCAGTAATAATATGTTGGCACCAGCTACTGTGCTAATTTGAGCTTTTAACGTGTGCCATCCTCACTTTTCAGGATATATGGTGTATATTGACTGCATTTGAATAGCTGAGTAACCTACTCCTGCTCTTATTTTTGAAGTTTCAATGAATCCTTTAGGGGCATAAGCGATGTTGACTTTGGTGAGATTTGTGTCAGAACTGGAGATTTAGAGTCATAGACTCATAGAGATGTACAGCACAGAAACAGACCCTTTGGTACAGCTCACCCATGCCAACCCAATCTAGTCTAGCTAGCACCCGACCCATATCCCTCCAAACCTTTTCTATTTGTATACACATCCAGATGCCTTTTAAATGTTGCCATTGTACTAGTCTCCACCACTTGCTCTGGCAGCTCATTCCACACACACACCACCCCCTGCGTGAAACAGTTGCCCCTTAGGTCTCTCTTATATATTTCCCCTCTCACCCTAAATCTATGCCCTCTAGTTTTGGACTCCCCCACCCCAGGGATAGACTTACCATATCCATGCCCCTCATGATTTTATAAGGTCACCCCTCAGCCTCCGGTGCTCCGGGAAAAACAGCCCTCGCCTATTCAACCTCTCCCTTTAGCTCAAATCCTCCAACTCTGGCAACAGCCTGGTAAATCTTTTCTGAACACTTTCTGATAGGAAGGAGACCAGAATTGCAAGCAATGTTCCAAAAGTGGCCTAGGCAATGTCCTGTACAACCACAAAATGATGTCCCAACTCCTGTACTTAATACTCTGACGCATAAAGGAAAGCATACCAAACACCTTCTTCACTATCCTAACTACCTGTGACTCTATTTTCAAGGAGCTATGAACCTGCACCCCAAGTTCTCTTTGTTCATCAATACTCGCACGACCTTACCATTAAGTGTATAAGATTTGCTTTCACAAAATGCAGCACCTCGCATTTGTTGAAATTAAACTCCATCTGCCACTCCTCATCCCAATGGCTTATCTGATCAAGACTCATTACACCTCTAATTTTGGTGTCATCTGCAAGCTTATTAACTCTACCTCTTATGCTCGCATACAAATCATTTATATAAATTATGAAATGGAGTGGACCTAGCACCGATCCTTGTGGCACTCCACTGGTCACAGGTCTCCAGTCTGAAAAACAACCCTTCATCACCACCCTCTGTCTTCTACCTTTGACCCAGTTCTGTATCCAAATGGTTAGTTCTTCCTGTATTTCATGAGATCTAGCCTTGCTAACCAGCCTCCCACAGTGAACCTTGTCAAATGCCTTACTGAAGTCCATATAGATCATGTCTACTGCTCTGTCCTCATCAATCCTTTTTGTTAATTCCTCAAAAAACTCAATCAAGTTTGTGAGACATGATTTCCCACACATAAAGCCATGTTGACTATCACTAATCAGTTCCTTGCCTTTCCAAATACTCGTACATCCTGTCCCTCAGGGTTCCCTCTAACAACTTGCGCACCACTGACATCAGGCTCACTGGTTGATAGTTCCCTGTCTTGTCCTTACACCATTCTTAAACAGTGGCACCACGTTAGCCAGCCTCCAGTCTTCTGGCACATCACTTGTGACTATCGATGATACAAATATCTCAGTAAGAGGCCCAGGAATCACTTCCCACAGAGTTTGAGGTTACACCTGATCAGGGAGGAGAAAGTGAGGACTGCAGATGCTGGAGATCAGAGCTGAAAATGTGTTGCTGGAAAAGCACAGCAGGTCAGGCAGCATCCAAGGAACAGGAGAATCGATGTTTCGGGCATAAGCCCTTCTTCAGGAATGAGGAAAGTGTGTCCAGCAGGCTAAGATAAAAGGTAGGGAGGAGGGACTTGGGGGAGGGGCATTGGAAATGCGATAGGTGGAAGGAGGTCAAGGTGAGGGTGATAGGCTGGAGTGGGGTGGGGGCGGAGAGGTTAGGAAGAAGATTGCAGGTTAGGAAGGTGGTGCTGAGTTCGAGGGATTTGACTAAGACAAGGTGGGGGGGCGGGGAAATGAGGAAACTGCAGAAATCATCCCTTGTGGTTGGAGGGTTCCTAGGCGGAAGATGAGGCGCTCTTCCTCCAACCATTGTGTTGCTATGGTCTGGCGATGGAAGAGTCCAAGGACCTGCATGAACTTGGTGGAGTGGGAGGGGGAGTTGAAGTGTTGAGCCACGGGGTGGTTGGGTTGGTTGGTCCGGGTGTCCCAGAGGTGTTCTCTGAAACGTTCCGCAAGTAGACGGCCTGTCTCCCCAATATAGAGGAGGCCACATCGGGTGCAGCGGATGCAATAAATGATGTGTGTGGAGGTGCAGGTGAACCATTAAGTGTATAAGTCCTGCTAAGATTTGCTTTCCCAAAATGCAGCCCCTTAGTAAACCTCCTTAGTAAACCACGGCTCCTGCACTCGACAACTTCCTCCCTGTCTGACAGGTACATATATGGGAAATTTACCTTCCAGGCAGGCTCTGGTTCCTGTTTCTGGAAGGTTCCCTATAATATGCTCAGGTCGCGATAAACTGCGGGTAACTGAAACCACGGAAAACGATTCAGGTGCTGGAGATTTATCCATCTTCATATGTTTCAAGACATCCAGCACTTCCTCCTCTGTAATATGGACTTTTTGCAAGATGTCACCATCTATTTCCCTACATTTTATATCTTCCATGTCCTTTTCCACAGTAAACACTGATGCAAAATACTCATTTAATATCTCCCCCATCTCCTGTGGCTCCACACAAAGGCTGCCTTGCTGATCTTTGAGGTTCCTTATTCTCTCCCTAGTTACCCTTTGGTCCTTAATGTATTTGTAAAAACCCTTTGGATTCTCCTTCACTCTATTTGCCAAAACTATCTCATGTTCCCTTTTTGCCCTCCTTATTTCCCTCTCAAGTATACTCCTACTGCTTTTATACTGTTCGAAGAATTCACTCGATCTATCCTGTCTATGCTTCCTGACATATGCTTCCTTCTTTTTCTTAACCAAACCCTCAATTTCTTTAGTCATCCAGAATTCTCTATAACTCCCAGCTTTGGATTTAGGACCATTTGGTGCAGCCATTTTGGTGTGAGTGATTTGGTGTGGTCTGTTTGGCTGCAGACCCATTTAGGTGCAGAGCTATTTTGTCGCAGATATACAGTAGTCATCAAACATGATAGTAGAATAATTAAATGGTAGTTTGTAGTTATTATTAAAATAACTAGTCACCCAAGAAGAACAACTGTAGAGGGAACTTTACAAGTGATTAACAAGTGCCTAGAAAGTTTGTTGGAAGCTTGCCAAGGAATGATGCCTAACAACAGAGCACTAAAGAAAATGGTTCGTAGGACAAGGAAAGAAATTGCTGCTTACCCAGTAAATCCAAGAAATTTAGATGCACTTGTAATTCCAGATAGCTTTAAAACATATTCTTTTAATGAATGTAATGAAGAACAATTTTTACTAGCCGACAGTGGGAGCGCCACCTGCAGAATTCTTACATTTGGAAGAAAAAGGCATGCCGAGTTTCTGAAACAATCAAAAAAGTTATATGTTGATGGAACATTTAAAATATCCCCACCTCTATTTTCACAAGTTTATGTCATTTTAGGGGAAATACATAAAGGTGTGTTCCCACTGTTGTATGCTTTACTCCTAAATAAGTTGTGAACAACATATGATAAATTATTTGAAATGGTTCTGGAAATACAGCCTGAATGCTGCCCTGACAGTATCAACTGTGACTTTGAACTTGTACATCTCATAGCAGGGCACAATATTCCATTGAAATTAAAGAAATTCAGGGAATTTAATGGATTATATTTTCTTTTTTTAATTGAAACTTTGAGGAACCACAGATAGGTGTGGACTAATAGCAGACTCAATGCAGTTGATACACAAATAACTACAAACCACTAGAAACTACACATTTAATAATTCTACTATTATGTTGATTTTCATTGATGACTACTGTATATCTGCGCCAAAATAGTTCTGCAGCTAAATGGGTCTGTGGCAAAATAGGCTGCGCCAAACAGGCCGTGCCAAATCGCTCACGCCAAAATGGCTGTGCCGAATGGTCCCACTCCAACCAGCTTTTCCTTTCACCCTATCAGGAATATACTGTCTCTGGACTCTAATTATCTCATTTTTGAAGGCTTGCCATTTTCCAGCCGTCCCTTTACCTGCGAACATCTGCCCCCAATCAGCTTTTTGCCCAACTTGACAACAGGAGTACCTTACTCAATCTTTTATGCTTTTGTCAAGCAGTCTTCTACTAGCCAATGGTGAGTTGCAAATTAAGGGAGATTATTCTTTGGTAAACAACTTGTCAATGGCCTATCTCAACTTATTAATATTCAGCTTCCGATTTTACTAGATACTCCATGGACAGGGAGAGCCTTTTTCCAAGTATGGTGACGGCGAGCACGATGGGGCATAGCTTTAAATTGAGGGGTGATAGATATAGGACAGATGTCAGAGATAGTTTCTTTTTTCAGAGAGTAGTAAGGGTATGGAATGCTTTGCCTGCAACAGTAGTAGATTCGCCAACTTTAAATACATTTAAGTTGTCATTGGATAAGCATATGGATGTATATGGAATAGTGTAGGTTAGATGGGCTTCAGATTGGTATGACAGGTTGGTGCAACATCGAGGGCCGAAGGACCTACACTGTGCTGTAATGTTCTATGTTCTAAGCTAGAAGATGAGAAAACCTGATATAGATATCAGAGCAACTACCTGGCGAACTCAGCAGGCTGTTAGCTCCAAACCACCCATATGTTCGACACCAGTCAACCATATTTCAGGGTGCTCTCTATGGGCCCCGACTACGTGCAAACTCTGCTAACAGACATTGGTATTTGACTTCCATCAGCCCCTATGAACCTCATGGTACTTCTTCAATTAAATACAGGACTTTTCTTCATTTTAATACAGCATAATGGGCTGCACCAGCAATTACCATTGTAATGTTGCACTTAGAGACATGATACTCAGCTCAGGGACTGAACTAACCTGCATCACCAAGCTCTTTATACATCATCACGGAGTTCACTCTCATCATTGGTGGATGGTCACAGCATCCCTGCCTTGCAGTGTCATGCCTGTTTGTGCTTCATTTTTTGTCCCTTCTACCAGAGATAATAAACTCACATTGTTGCTGTATTGTCATGCCATTTAGCACAGATTCAAAGCCAGAAAGCTTGTCATAATTGGGAGTTAACTTCAGGCAAATTAAGAGTATTTGCCTTTGCTCAGGGGATCCTGGCACAGTAAGTCAAAGGCAGCTTCTGAGACCAGGGAGCTTGGATGTGGTCAGTCAGCTGCTCAGGATGGACAGAGTCAAGATCATTTCCATGAATGGGCTGAGCAACCAAACTTTGGGCAGTCTACCACCTGTGTTGACTCTTTCTGTTTTATTGTGGGCTATTTACCTTTAGGAATGAGAAAGAGATAGTTATTAAGGGAGATCAATGTGGGTGGCACACCTTTTACTGTTGATGTAGATGGGGAACTGCAAGTGAATATGCAGCATAGACGGCATGCACAGTTAGTGATGTCAGGGAGTGAGTGGGTGATGAGTGAGGGAACATGTTCCAGAGTGAAAGTGGTAGACCAGAAGCCTGGTGGAAGGTGAGTGCAGTGCAGAGATAGCATGAGTAAGGTATCAGAGAGAAGACAGTGGCACTTACACTGGCAGAATAGTGTAGGCCATTGCCCTTCTTCCTACAGTGCTGGGCATTCTGCCAGATGGCTGAGACAGCTGCAACCTGAGTGTTAAACTCAGACAAGGCTGACATAGCCTGGTGTAGTAGCATCCATTTCTGGTCCTGGGGAAGAGTAAGTTCCACCATTGTGCCACCTGTCCATCGGCAATTCCAGGACCCTGCCTGCAAAGTGGGGTGCCAATTTACCTCATCTGCCTTGTTAGGTAAGCCATCTTAGGTTAGAGAAAGTGATCTTTAGTATTTAAAAGCTTTAGGATTATTATTTGTATTTAAGCTGAGCATAGCCTTTGACTACTGTCAACTTGTAATACTTTGAGAAGTTTTATAACTTTACAATTGGAGAGCAATCTGTTGACTCATTGACTTTTTTCTAAAAGAAAAACAAACATTCTGGCTTCATGGAACTTTCATCTTAAAATTATGCTGCACATTAGTTGTGAGACATAACACAACATTATTAGTTTTGATGTCACTAATAATGTCAAAATTTATTGTTGCGTAAAAGTAGTGGTGAGCTGCCTTCTTGAACTGCTACAGTCTTTGCAGTATATGTATGCCCACAATCCTGCAACAGAGGAAGGTCCAAGATTTTGACCCAGTGACTTTGAAGGAACATAGTTCCAAATTAGGATGGTGAGTTGACTCAGAAGGTCAATGGTCATGTATCTCCTCCTGATGGCCTATTAAGTTAACTAGGAACACTGAGATATGCTGAGCTAATTGGAATTTTATTCTTGAGTGATAGATATTTGTGGAAACTGAGCTAAGAGTGCTTAAAACATGCTCTACAATATTCAAATAAGGGAGAGAAAGGACTGAGGGAGAACATTTGTCCTATGATGCTTGCATGGACCTCCTGGCTGCAAGGCATTAAATAAAGCAGCAATGTCACAAGTGACCAGAGATGATGGATGTTCCCCGCACTTCAGACCTCTGGACCTTTGGATGTAAAGTGTTGCAGCTCCCCTGCGGGAGGTTGAGTGAGCTGACCGTGGAAATCAGAATGCTTCCCTGACTTCCTCGGTTGTGAAGCCAGTGTCAGCAAACTACAAGCATCCAAACTAAGTGGTGAAACCTCTTGCCATCCAATATTAATTAAGAGCAGTCTTATTGGATATTTTTGCTCAGTCCAAGCTGTGCGAGTTTTAAAGAGGAAATGCCCCAACAGTTACATCTTCTCCATGGTAACCAGAGGCCCTATGTGGCCCTCTGTCACTATCCAAAACCTGAACAACAATGCTTCTGTTTTAGATTTCAGAATGAGTAGAATTTAACAATAAACAAAAATCAAACTTATAAATATTAAAAATAACGTTGCTATTGTTTTCCTCTATAGACTCCAATTCATTGATGCCAATCTTGTCAGAGTAGCAGTGATTTCTGTAATCACAAATTCCTCAGAATAATAAAAAAAGTTGAGTAAGGAGAGGCCGTTCAGCTCCTTGAGTTTTCTCCAGCATTCAAACAGATCATGGCTGATTTTCTACACAAATCCTTTTTCCTTAATATCTTTAATGTCCAGTAATCTATTAATTTCTGTTTTGAATACACTTACTGACTGAGAAATTCCTCTCATCTCAGTCCAAAATGCTATGGTCCTTATTCTGAAATGGTGTCCCCTCGTTGTAGACTTTCCCAGTCTGGGGAAACATTTATTTGCCTTCAATTCTGTTCAAAATAGATTTGTCTCCAGCAGACAATTTTATCTGATGTGGCAATACGTAAATGACCTTTAGCAATTATGTACAATTATTATGTTCACAAACAAATCAGGCTGGGCTAAAGTTAAGATATGAAATTCTACAGAGCATCATGCTTCCAGTATCACGTCATGCTTCAAGTGACCATGGGGTAGAACATAGAACATAGAACATAGAAGAATACTGCGCAGTACAGGCCCTTTGGCCCTCGATGTTGCACTGATCCAAGCCCACCTAACCTACACTAGCCCACTATCCTCCATATGTCTATCCAATGCCCGCTTAAATGCCCATAAAGAGGGAGAGTCCACCACTGCTACTGGCAGGGCATTCCATGAACTCACGACTCGCTGAGTGAAGAAATAGAGTCTGATTTTTACAGCCTTATTGCACACGCTATGTACGATTCAGCAATAGCATCATGACCATACATCTTAAAGGTAGACTGACTATAGGACGCAGTACAACATTGCCCCATTAGAATATTTACATGCTTCATGTATAATAAAGTCAAAAATCACATGACACCAGGCTATAGCCCAACAGGTTTATTTGAAATTACAAGCTTTCGGAGCCCACCCTCCTTCTTCAGGCAGCGAGTGAGAGAGAGAGAGAGAGAATGCATCGGACACAGAGTTTAAAAGTAAAAGATCAAACAGTCTTGCAACTTATGCAAATGTATTGAACAAATCTAAGTGGCTTTTAAGTTTTTATTCAGTTAGAACAGAGATGCAGGTTTCAGTTGATTAACATGTAAATCCCAGATTTTTTTTCCAAGTCATTGCCCCAAGCTAACTTTAGGTTTTATCTGAATAAAGGTGACATCTCAAGTCAAATGCAAATTCACCCCATAGATTTGTATGTGTTTGCATGAGTGTGTGCACCTTCTTGAGAGAGTGTATGTGCTTGAGAAGGCTTATCTGAGAGTGTGAGGGAGTATATGTGTTTGAGAACATGTATGTGAGTGTGTGTGAGTATGTATGCTTGAGATTGAGTGTGTGCAAGTATGAGGAAGTATGGACCTCCTGGCTGCAAGGCATTAAATAAAGCAGCAATGTCACAAGTGACCAGAGATGATGGATGTTTCTCGCACTTGTCTGTCCGCGGGTGTATGTGTATGTGTATGAGAGAGGATCTGTGTGAGTGTGTGCGTGTGTGTGTCTGTGTCCGTGTGTGTGAGGGTGTATAGTGTGGTGGGGTCACCTGAAGTGTGACATGAATCCAAGATCCCGGTTGAGGCCATCCTCATGGGTACCGAACTTGGCTATCAGCCTCTGTTTGTGACTCTGCATTGTTGCGTGTCCCAAAATCTGTCTTGGAGGATATTTACTCAAAGATCTGAGGCTGAAGGTCTTTGACCGCTGCAATGTTCCCCAACTTGGAGGGAATATTCCTGTCTGGCGATTACTGCACAGTGTCCATTCTTCCATTGTCATAGCGTCTGCATAGTTTCATCAGTATACCATGCCTCAGGCATCCTTGCCTGTAGCGTATGAGATCGACAACATTGGCTGAGTCACGTGAGTACCTGCTGTGCAAGTGGTTGGTGGTGCCCCCATGTGTAATGGTAGTATCTACGTTTATTCTTTGACATGTCTTGCAGTGTTTGCCGTGACAGGGTTTGCCGTGAAGGCTCGGTATTTTGCTACAAACAATGGTCTGTTTAAGGTTTGGTGGATGTGTGAACTACCCTGCCGTCAGGACAACATTGACCACAATACCATACGGCCCTACATGGAAACCACTGCAAGACATGTCAAAGTATAGACATGGCTAATACAATTACATGTGGGGACAACACCCACCATGTGCATGGCAGGTACCTGTGCCTCATCCAACATTGTCTATCTCATGCGCTGCAGGCGAGGATGCCCCAGGGCATGGTACATTGGCGAGACCAGGCAGATGCTGTGACAACAGATGAATGGACACCAAACAATAATCGCCAGACAGGGGTGTTCCCTCCCAGTCGGGGAACACTTCAGGAGACAGGGACATTCAGCTTCAGATCTTTGGGTAAACATCTTCCAAGGTGGACTTTGGAACACGCAACAACGCAGAGTGTCTGAGCAGAGGCTGATAGCATGTTCGGTAATCATGAGGATGGCATCAATTGTCATCTTAGATTCATGTCACACTATAGGTGACACCACTACACTATACATTTTCACACACAGGCACATATGCATACAGTCTCTTACACAAACGCACTCACACAGATCCTCTCTCATACACACACTCTCACATAGGTAGATTAGATTACTTACAGTGTGGAAACAGGCCCTTCGGCCCAACAAGTCCACACTGCCCCGCCGAAGCGCAACCCACCCATACCCCTACATCTACCCCTTACCTAACACTACGGGCAATTTAGTATGGCCAATTCGCATGACCTGCGCAGCTTTGGAGTGTGGGAGGAAACCGGAGCACCCAGAGGAAACCCACGCAGACACGGGGAGAATGTGCAAACTCCACACAGAGAGTCGCCTGAGGCGGGAATTGAACCCGGGTCTCTGGCGCTGTGAGGCAGCAGTGCTAACCACTGTGCCACCGTGCCGCCCTAATGTACTCGCTCATACACACACACATGTACATCCACATATAAGTGTATGGGGTGAATTTGTATTTGCCGTTACATGCTATCTTGTTCAAAAGTCAGTCAATGTGACATTTTATAAATTCCAAATTGGAAATGAAACCAGTCTGACTCCAGTCTGAGATGTAAACAGACTTGAAACATGGCCTCACTCCTGAAATATATTGTCTGACCTGAGGCGTCACCTTTATTCTGATAAAATCTGAAATTATCTTGGGACAGTGACTGGAAATAAATTCTGAAATTTACTTATAAATCAATCAGAACCTGAATCCCCACTCTAACTGAGTAAAGACTTCATAGCCATCTAGATTTGTTCAATGCATTCACGTAAGTTGTATGACCCTTTGATCTTTTACTTAGAAAATCTGTGTATAATGTATTCCCTCTCTCACACGAGCTGCCTGAGGAAGGAATGGTGGCTCCGAAAGCTTGCAGTTTCAAATAAACCTGTTGGACTATTACTTGGTGTCATGTCATTTATTGACTTTGTCCACTCCAGTCCAACACTGGCACCTCCAACATCAAGTGTAATAGACACATTATCAATTGTGCTCATTAAGTGTATTATATTTTCCTATGTTGTAATGACAAAATTCACTAATTTCCAATAGTTTATACCTTTAGGTTCTTACCATGCTTTAAAGGAATTTTTTCACATTAAATTTCTTTAATGCTTAATGTTGTTAAACAGAATGAAATGATTAAATGCTTAATAGCAGATGACATTTCACTTGTAGTATTCTCAACTAATTCAACCATCCGTGATCTCAGGGTTTTTGCTGCTTTGCTGGAAGATCTAAAATTGTTTCTGTGACCTTCTCTCATATTGTCTATTGCAGTAATGCTACTTTAGGAATAAAATATATATTTTAATAAGGTGTGATATTTCAAAAGAATCTGGTTAGAAACATAAATGCTCTTAAACCTCTTCTACAGCTTGCTCAGAAATAAAGGGAATTTAATCACTTTGCCTGAACGAAATGAGTCACATACACCTTAACCTAATTCACGTCATTGTGAGAGACCTAGTTAGAAGTGCTTTCTGTAAGATGATGCCAGAACTAACTGAATTAATAACTGCTCCAATGTAGTTACATCTGTGTAGGGTTCGAGAAGAGAGCACAAGCTGAATAATGAAACTGCGCTCCTTCCACAGCCTAGTTACTATGCCGAGCATGTTTGTATTCAAAGCCAGAACAAACACTCTGTTACAAAAATGATAGTTAAGCTCAAAATCAACTTAACAAGGGAGCATTAGGAGCCAGAGATTTTTTTTACTCCGAATGGATGTACCGTCAACTGTGATTCACTGTTTTACTAGAAACTGACATTAGGAATTATTCAAGTACTTTTGTAGACATGGTTGGCAAGATTCCCCTGTGCATATTTGTATATTGTGCATTGCAAACTGCACCACAATAAAGATGACACAGGGATTTTATTGTTCCTTTTAAGATGAATTTACCTTGCCTTACACGTACGGAGCAAGATTCTTTTATTCTGTTCTTTAAATGTCCTTTACCTCGCATGATAAAAGCAGGAGACTAACAGGACTGGAAGGCTTGACTTGGGATTCTGTCATATTTGCACAATGACAGACAGAAAGGGGCACTGGGGTATGCTAATGCAGTGACAATCTGCATTAATATGCCACCTTTAATGTGGTGAAACATCTTAAGCCATTGTAAAGGAACAATTATAAAAAAAATTGACATCGAGCTACAGAAGTAGATTTTAGAGCATTACCGAATAAAAGTTTTGTCAAAAAAGGCAGGATTTTAAGGAACGTCTTAAAGGATAGGGGAGATGGAAAGGTTGAGGTCATGACCTCCAGAGGTTAGGGCTTAGGCAACTAGGATAATTGTGATCACTGGCAAAACAAAGAAAGCTGTGGATAATTGCTGTTCCTTTTGAAATTTGCTTTTCATGTATTTGTCTTGATGGGTGAAGCTTTGATAACATCCTGAATTTCAGCAATATTTAGCTTTTATTAAAGTAATTTTAATTTTCTTTCTCCAGCAAAATATTGATGTGAAATATTGGCTTGAAAGAACAGTGGAAGCAGGTAGATCATCAGGTTTCAAAAATAAATTGGGGAGTAGAAACCTTACAGAATAACAGGATTTTCAGTGCAGAAGGAAGATATGTAACCCACTGGTTCAAAATGGGGTCACCTAGTGCTGATATCCTGCCTTTTCTACTTGTCTCTGCATTCCAATTCTACTTAAACAATCATTCAATTCTCTCTTCAATGCCATATTTGAACCTGCCTGTATTACATTTCCAAATGGTACATTCATTCCCCTAACTACTCATTATATGAAATGACACTATATCTGCCCCAAACTGACTGCAACTGTATTTACAGTGTGCAGACTAGCCATTTAGCCTGTGTAAGGCCAGTCTGGGGAACAGCTAGCACTTGAAAACAGGGGCATTATCATAGGAACAGGAGGAGGCCATCTCCCTCATTCAATGGCCGATCTGTGAATTAACTCCACATATGCCTTAATACCTTCTGGTTACATAAATCTATCAGTCTCAGATTTAAAACTGAACTGAATTGAACTGAATTAGGTTTTATTGTCACATGAGTACAATGAAAAGATTAGATTAAATAAGATTACTTACAGTGTGGAAACAGGCCCTTCGGCCCAACAGTCCACGCCTATCCTCCGAAGAGTAACCCACCCAGACCCATTCTCCTACATTTACCCCTTCACCTAACACTACGGGCAATTTAGCATGGCCCATTCACCTAACCTGCATATTTTTTGGATTGTGGGAGGAAACCGGAGCACCCGGAGGAAACCCACGCAGACACAGGGAGAATGTGCAAACTCCACACAGACAGTTGCCTGAGGCGGGAATTGAACCCTGGCTGCTGTGAGGCAGCAGTGCTAACCACCATGCTGCCCAATTTGCCAGTTATGACACCACTGAGGTACAAAGGTGCCTAGGTGCAGAATCTTAATTACAAAAAGCAGATAATAAGGAAAACAAAGTTAAAGAGTTAAACATTACAGTACGTCATACAGAAATGTTACAAAACAAAGCATACTTAATGGTTCAACACCACAGTCCTTAAATACCTCATATACTGGACTCACACTCCTCACAAGGGCTCAACCTCCCCTGTTTTGGGCTCAACCTTTCCCTTGCCACTGCCCCACGCTCCCTACTCGTGCCACCTTGCTGCCTGCTCTCGCTGTCAGCTGCTAGCTGCCTTGGGTTGCTTGCTCTTGTTCTCACCACCCTCTTTACCTGTTTCCACTAAAAAGAAACTAAGTTGAATATGAAGATGAAAGAAAAAAGAAAAGGAGCAAGAAGGATTTGGCCAGTCTGGTGCTGGGGAGCGGACAGTCTTAGGAGCCAGTTGCCATGCTACCACCATATTAAGTATTAATTAATGATTGATATAGCATCTGTGGTATTTGCCAAACTGCCAGTGTGTTCCAGTGTGCTAAGGTGATCAAGATAATTGACTGCCACTAATTTGCCTTGCTCAATACTATATTCAAGGTCTGTCTAATTATCAATGATAGAGGATTGACCACTGATAAATTTAAATGGCATATACTTTACTTCAGGAAATCAGGTAGAACTCAATTGTACCCACCCACAGACTGTGGCATCTTCAGACTTTGTGAAGGTACTGAAACCTTAACATTAATTCTTTCAGCAGCTTTAACATATTCAACATCATCTTTCTTTCTTTAAAACCTCGACTCCCTTTCTGCCTGTCACCTTCAGGTGTTCCAATATGATGCCAATGTTTCCCATGCTCCTCAATCCAGACTGTTCTTGAGTGTAGCTCAATGATGATCCCAGTTTCCAATGCATTCCTCTGCCAGATAATACAAAGGAAGAGGACGTCTTGCTTCTGCATCTCTTCACTAATGTCCTATTCTTTGGATCTGCTCCCAAGGTATGAATTTCAGGAAAGTTATCACCAAACTGTGGAAGTTGGTGCATCTGATGTTTAAGAGGATCAAGACATCAGAATGGTGTCTATATACTGGAGGATGAAAAGAAACAGGCAGATAAAGTGCATCTGTTGCTGTGGTCTAAGAGTCGGTGTATAAAGTATACCATTATAGCATTATCTCCTCCATTTACACTTATTGTAGGCTTTCCATCAGTACTAGGAATTATAAATGACATAGTATACTGTTACGACACAGCAGTGAACCCTTCTGTTAATTAAACCAAACACCCAGAAATGCTCACCTCACCACGTGATCTGTTAAAATGAGTGACAGAGTACTCCCAAATTCCACTACTTAAAGAAAATAATATCATTTTATGCTTCAACTTTAAAAGTGAACATTAAGCAACAACTAATCACAACTCTAACCCCCCCTTTTCCTTAACTGCTTATTACTTGCCTCCAATTTACGGGTGGCATGATGGCACTGCTGCCTCACAGCACCAGAGACCTGGGTTCAATTCCTGCCTCAGGTGACTGACTGCATGGAGTTTACACATTCTCCCTGTGTCTGTGTGGGTTTCCTCTGAGTGCTCTGGTTTCCTCCCACAGTCCAAAGATGTGCAGGTCAGGTGAATAGACCATGCTAAATTGCCCGCAGTGTTAGCTGTAGGGGAATGGTTCTGGGTGGATTGCGGGTCAGCGTGGACTTGATGGGCCTGTTTCCATGTAATCTAAACTTTATAACAATATACTGTTCCAACGGAAGACTTATTATAATGACATTAACTTACTTTCAAAGCCATACAATGACTGTCATCTTTGGTGTCTTAAAGCTGAATATCTCCCTGGGACGTTTGCTTTCTTTTACTATGAGTATGTTTCATGTGAAAAGGTATCTTTGATAGAGAGTATCACATGGAAGTTGGTCTATCTGACATCCAAACTGCCTGCCTTTTTTTATACTCCCAACATCGGATCATCTCATTTGCTCAATGTTGGCAAAATACTAAATTCAAACTCAATTGAGTTTTAGTATCCTGGGGGATAATTTAAACTGATTGGTTAAATTCAAACTGTTGTAAGAAAAGAGCAACCAACCCAGGTATATATTTCACAGCCAAATATTACATATTTCCAATTTTCCAGTACACTCTGAGAGTGCTGGTTAGTCATGCAACAGGTGTTTGTAAGCTCCCAGTGCAAAACAACATTCACACTCTCTTAAAGTTGCAGTACTCACCTTCAACTTTATAACAATAGTTGCTATTTGTAACAGGAAAAAAGAAAGTAGCGTTTTGAAAGATATTTGAGAAAGGACAGCTAATGGTTAATTTCTGATGCATTAGCAAAACTGTAGGAGTGTTCATTTCTTAAACAGGTACTTAGTATACTGAAGTTTTGTTCATGGGAATAGTGCATATTCTGTCAGTCACCAAAACACTGAGAATTATAGGCTGCTATAGTGAAGAAGGGAATAATTTAATGCTTTCAGTTAGGGCTGGCTTTCTGAAAGAAGCCCAGCAACTAAATATCATGAATGTTGGCAATCTGAATGAAGAACAAAAAATTCTGCAATATTCAGCAGGTCTGGCAGCAATTGCAGAGTGAGAAACAGAATGAGTGTTTCAAGTGACCTTTCATCTGAATCAGTAAAGCTAAGGGAATGCAACAGCAGAGAAAGCAAGAGTGTTGAGGAAGGAATAGCAGAAAAAGTTGCTCATTGATGAAATGGAAGGTCTAAGAGGTTAAATGATAGGAGGGGTACTGGAGTGATGAAAAAAGCAGTGGCAATGGGACTAGTAGAACAAGAGATGGTGTCAAAAAGAGGAGGGAACAGCAAAATTATTACCAACAGCTGCTGCCTGAATGAAAAGGGGAAGTGTTCACCTGTAGGAGATCTTCTCTTACATCACCCATGAGATTGCTTGAAGGCTGTATGTTGTAGGACTCAATCAATCCCTAAATAAAACACCAATTAGTGAGCACGTTCTGGGATAGCACCCTTATTTTTACATTAATATGACCAAAAGGCTGAAAGAAGTCACAATTTCAGAAATCATTTACATATTTCTTAAACAGCTCCCAACCAGTCCTGATTCACATGTCTCTTTCCCAAATGGTAGCAGAAGTTTAAAATTGATTCTGGAGTACATGAAGCACATCTGTCTATCTCTCTGACAATTCCCAGGACTGACCATGGACCCCATTCTCATGGTCACAGTACTGCAGTGGTTTGCCAAGTGCCCTCTGAATGGCTGAGAAGAAACTGATAGATGCAGTGAGTCTGGAATCTCATGTAGCCCAGATTGGGTAAGGGTGACATAGTTCTCGGTGTTAAACATAACCTTATCCTCGCTGTTTATTTCAAATCTTTATTGAATTCAAATTCCACCTTCAGCCATGGTAGCATGTGAATGTCTGTCCCCAGAATATTCATCTTGATTTCTAGATTACCAGTTAAGTGACAACTCCACAATGTCAGCATTCCATACTGAATGACAAAGAGGTTTTTGTGAGTGGAATGCGCAAAACTGTCCAACAAAGGGCTCATAAAACCACTTTCATGTGCCGGGTCCTATCTTGCCAAAGGCAGGAACCTCTTTTTTTGTGGGGCGGTAAACCCTTGCTTGCCCATCTTCCCAGCCATCAACCCCCACTGCGGGTAAAGACATAATAAGAGACTTTGCACTTTGCAATTCCAGAAAGACTGAGTCACACAAGGATCGGTGCTGGGTGATTTGGATGCGAGTATAAGAAGTACAGTTAGAAGTTTGCAGATGATACCAAAATTGGAGGTGTAGTGGACAGCGAAGAGGGTTACCTCAGATTACAACAGGATCTAGACCAGATGGGCCAATGGGCTGAGAATTGACAGGTGGAGTTTAATTCAGATAAATGCAAGGTGCTGCATTTTGGGAAAGCAAATCTTAGCAGGACTTATACACTTAATGGTAAGGTCTTAGGGAGTGTTGCTGAACAAAGAGACCTTGGAATACAGGTTCATAGCTCCTTGAAAGTGGAGTCACAGGTAGATAGGATAGATTATAGGGCAAGCCAAACAGAGAACAGCCAGGGAATTCCTAGAGGCATGGCACTCATCCACAGACTCTATCAACAAACACATCGACCTGGACCCAATATACCGGCCACTACAGTGGACAGCTCAAACTGACAACCGGAAGCGGCAGAGACAGGCCACTATAAATGCCGGAGGAAACAGTACAGAAGCGCTTCACAGGAGGCTCCCAAGCACTGAGGATGTCACCTAGAAGGGGACGAAACGTTTGCAAGACAAATTCACAGCTCGGCGAACAGAACCACAACAGATAGGATAGTGAAAAAGGCATTTGATATGCTTTCCTTTATTGGTCAGAGTATTGAGTACAGGAGTTGGGAGGTCATGTTGCGGCTGTACAGGACATTGGTTAGGCCACTGTTGGAATATTGTGTGCAATTCTGGTCTTCTTCCTATCGGAAAGATGTTGTGAAACTTGAAATGGTTCAGAAAAGATTTACAAGGGTGTTGCCAGGATTGCAGGGTTTGAGCTACAGGGAGAGGCTGAACAGGCTAGAGCTGTTTTCCCTGGAGCGACGGAGGCTGAGGGATGACCTTATAGAGGTTTTCAAAATTATGAGGGGCATGGATAGGGTAAATAGCAAAGTCTTTTCCCTGGGCTTGGAGAATCCAGAAATAAAGGGCATAGGTTTTGGGTGAGAGGGGAAAGATTTAAAAGAGATCTACAGGGCAACTTTTTCACACAGGAATAGGAAGAGTTTCGAGGGATATGGGCCAGGTGCTGGCAAGCGAGACTAGATTGTGTTGGGATATCTGGTCTGCATGGACGGGTAAAACTGAAACGTCTGTTTCTTTGCTGTATATCTCTATGACTCTATGAAAGATTCAATGCTCCATTTTTTTAATGGGCAGAAGGTCATAAACTATTCAATTTCCCAATCCATGCCATGAATGTGTGGTGGAATTGATAAATGTGTTAAGACTCCCTTTAGTATATGTCAAGTTAGATAAACGGAACATACAAAGTTGTTCACAAGACACTAGTTTGACTTGTACAGGGACTTTATTGAATTGATTGCAAGATATGACTGAGCTAGGGTAATGGTTAGGACTGCAGTGAGTATGATTCATCATAGAGGTTCCAAAGTTACACCAAGATGGGAGGTACATGAATACACATGAATTGCACATGTGCCTCAAATTATCATTGACAATCATTTGGAGTAGTTAGTAGAGGAACCAAAAGAAAGACAACTATTTGCATAGTACCTTCATGATTCAATATTGTTCTGAAATAATTTACAGCAAATGAATTACTTTTAAAACGTACTGACTATTGTAATACGGGCAACACAGCAACCAAGATACGCAGAGCTAGCTCCTATAAACAACAAAGTGATAATGACCAGGTTATCTGTTTTAGTGAGGTTAGTTAAAAGAGAAATATTGGTTCTCCTGTGCTCAGTTCTATTGAGTAGCTCTGATTATGATCCTAATAATACACATAAAATTTGTACCAATAATTTGATTGGTGATAGTACTGAGCCTAATGAGAATCCACCAGCTCTTCCTAGAAATAACACAATGGAAACTTTAAATTAATTCTCACTTGAGACAGCTTTGGCTAAATGACTGATAATTTCCTGCTGATAAACTCTTCATAAGTTGTCAATCATTTAGTCTCTTCAGGGTCGATTGCCGTTACCTTTTCTTGGTTTCAAATGGCTAAAAATGACAAAAAAATTGCATTAGTAACCTTCCTGTCTCATTAACATCATCTGCATTTTAAAAGGTTTCTACAATGTCCCGAGCCAAGTTATTCCAGTGCAACTGCAACATTAACATCCACCCAAAAATGTTGAAAATTGCTAACATTTTACTGCCCAAGAAAAGCAGGGCATTATTAACACAACTAGTTACTGTCCCAGTAGCCGACTCTTCGGTATTGGCAAAATGATAGAACGTGCTTTCAGTTGTGTTATCAAATGGCTCTGACCCATCAATTACTTGTTCATCAATATCCCAGGGCCAATCAACTCCTCAACTGATTATAACCATGGTTCAAATTTGAACAAAAGAGCTAAATTCAAGAGTTGAGATGAAAGTGACTGCCTTTGACATCAAGACCATATTTGATTGTGTGTGGCATTTAAGAGCCCCGGTAAAACTAGAGTCAATGGGAATCAGGGGAAAATTCACCAGTTGTTACAGTCATATCTAACTTAAAGAATTATTTTTTGTGTTGCTAGAGGTCATTTATCTCAGCACCTAGACATCACATAAGGGGTTCCTCAGGTTAGCATTCTTGGCACAAACATCTGTAGCTGCTTCTTCAGCATTCGTTCAGAAATGGGACTGTTTTGTTGATAATTGCATCTTGCCAAGCAATGAACATCTCCAGCAAGCAAGAACTTAACTATCCCCTCTTTGTGCTCAATAACGTTACTATCTTCACCCACCACCAGCATTCTAATTACTATTGAACATAAACTGAACTGGACTGATTGCATAATTACCATGCTGACAAAAGGCTGGGAATTCTGTCATGAGTAATTCACCATCCAACTCCCTAAAACCTGTCCACCATCTACAAGGTAGAAGTCAGAAGTGTGATCGAGTATTCTTTACCTAGCTGGATAAGTGCAGGTTAACAATTCAAAAATCTCAACATTTTAAATGGCAAAAGCATTCAATCTGATTGATTCCCCCATTTACAACCTTAAACATTCACTTCCAGGGTAAGAAAGCCAATAGTGTGGACCATAAACAAGATGCACTGCATCAACTCACCCAGGGCTCCTTTGAAGAGCACCTTCCAAACCCATGATCTCAACCACTTAGAAGAGCAAGCACTGCAGACACATGGGGACACCACCCGCAAATTCCCCTCCAAGCCACTCACCATGCTGGCTAGGAAATATATTTCTGTTCCTTCAGTGTCACTGGTTCAAAATCCCAGAACTGAGTCCCTAACAGCATGATGGGTGAACCTATGCACCAAGAAGAGAGGTCATCACCACTTTCTTCAGGGCAATTAGGATGGATAGCAATTGCTAGCTTTGCCAATAATACCCACTTTTCAAGGATGAATTAAATAAAACTGAGTGTCTAAAGAGAGTTTAAACTCCGGCATATGACAATTGGGAAAATGCTCTGTTTTTGTGCAGTGAGGAAGAAACAAGGAGGAACTGAAAATTTATGCTCTCCCACTATGTTAATGTGGATTAATTTAAGCCATACTTCACCTAATGATTCCAATGATTTTATGACAAGTTATCTTAAATAATTTAGAATACAATTAACCTCGTCATTTTAAAATTATATTTTACCCTTAATAGAATTTGTGTGTTGCTGTTTTTTAAAATTATATTTTACCCTTAATAGAATTTGTGTGTTGCTGTTTTCTGGACAGTTTTTTCTTTTTTAAAGAAATCATCAAATCCCACAATGGATTAAGGAGGATAGAGGTTTGCTTTGATTCTGAGACTTGGGCCATGTTTATATCCCCTGAGCTAACCAATACTGACAGAGCTGATTCTTATTGAGGCTTGAAAGACTTTACTATTGGAGATGTTAATGTCTGAGGCTGAATGGAAGTGGCCAGTCAGCCCATCATGTTTATCTATTCTGCTCTTGGAGAAGCAGCATTAACAGACATGATGGGTTGAATAGAGTCCTTCTGTGAGAAGCAATTTTGACCTGCTGCTGAAGTGAGAGATGTTAATTTGGTTGCTTATTTTCTGACTTGTCTGAATTGTGTTTCCATTGAAATCAGTATGGTATATCATCAAGATTGTCCCTTAGGATTCTGTGATCCAGTGGCCCTGGCCAGACTAATGCTTATAGGAGAATCATCCTATTGATTGGTGAAACATGCTCAAGAAGTAGAATTACTTCTGCTTTTAATTTGTACATTTGTATGGATCTTGTTATACCAATGGGTGTGTGGCTGCAGTTTCTTGAGTACGTTCCACATGAGACCTATTGCCTTTAGGAGTAGTGGATTGTGGGACTAAACAGTACCATTCACCATTAGAGGAACATATGAATAGGAGTAGGCCATTCAGCCCCTCAAACTTCTTCCTCCATTCAGTTAGATCATGGCTGATATGTATTTTAAATCCATTTATTGGCCATGGTTCCTCAATTGTGAATAACGTTACACAATAAAAATCCTAGATTTGAAATTTTCCATTCACACCATCCTGTGCATCAATAGCATTTGTTTTGGGAAGGGAAGGGAGTTTCAGATTTGCAGTAACCATTTTGTGATTCATCCTAATATCATTCTCTAAATTTCAGATTGTGATTAGCTCTTTTTCTGGATTTCTCACCTAAGGAAATAATTTCTTGTCATCTACCTAATTCAATCATTTAACCATTTTAAACTTTTGGATGAATTCACACTTTAATCTCATATTTTTGGGGCCATAACATCTGTCTGCATGACATAATGCTTTTAGCTCAATTATTACTCTGGTGAAAATGCACTGCACACCCTCCAATCTCAATTTATCTTTCTTGAAATAAAAGCAAAATACAACGGATGCCAGAAACCTGAATAAATTCAGAAAGTGCTGAAAATCTCCAGCAGATCTGGTAGCATCTATCATTAACTGTTTTCTCTATTCATAGATGCTGCCAGACCAGCTGAATTTCTCAAACCCATTGTGGCTTTGTTGATTTGTCCTGTGGCTAGGTACCCAGCATTGATTAGATTAGATTAGATTAGATTACTTACAGTGTGGAAACAGGCCCTTCGGCCCAACAAGTCCACACCGCCCCGCCGAAGCGAACCCCTACATCTACATCTACCCCTTACCTAACACTATTGCAGATAAAAACCTAAGTCGAGGTTTGTTTAGCTGTTACCAACTCTTAGTAAGCTTTATACTATCAAAGACAAAGAAATTCTCTTGATTGGCACCCAATCCAGCATTTTCAACTTTCATTCCTTCCATCATCAATGCTCAGTAGCAGCAATATCATCTGCAAGATGTACTGTCGCAACTTACCATGGCTTCTTTGTCAGCAATTTCCAAACCTTTGATCTCTGCTACCCAGAAATTCAAGGAGAACAGTTGCATGGGAACACCATCAATGGCAAGTTCCTTTCCAAGCCATTCACAATTTTAACTTGGAAATATATCACCATACCATCAGTGGCATTGCTTTAAAGTCAGAGAATTCCCTTACTTAGTGGCACTGTGGATGTATTGATACACCAAGAAGAGAACTTACCACCACCTTACGGATGGACAATTACTTATTAGCTTTGCCAGTGATACTCACTGCTCAAGGATGAATTAAGTAAAGCCAGGTGTCTAAAGAGTTTAAATTCAGGACTGATCAGAATGGAAAATGCTCTGTTTTTGTGCAGTATAGAAGAAATAAGGAGGAACGTAGAACTAAAACATTTCAACACCTACCCCTAAATGCTGCAGCAGTTCAGAAAGGTAGCATGCTATCATCTTCAAACAATAGATAGACTCCTCCGTCCAAGTTCATGAAACGGTCATCAGACTTCATTGCTCAATGTGACAGTCGTCAATCCACTTTGATAAAATTCCAACAGTGGCAGAAGGAAGCCTTTATGTGACCCTTGTTAATCCATGGGCAAGTGGGCTGCCTGACACCTCTGGAAGGGAGTAACAACAGTACACAACACCTTCACAGTGGCCATTTCCACACATTTTTCCTGCCTGTCAACCCACCACTGGAGGGCACAACATTTGATTTAAATTTAAATTTTAGATTTTATTGTCATGTGTACTCAAGTACAGAAGTACTGAAATACAGTGAAAAGTGTATAATGCTGCCACACATGGCACCACCTTAGGTACCAAGGATATCTAGGCACAAAAGAAAATTAGATACAAAGTAGTAAGAGAAATGAGACCTAAAATATTAAGCTTGACTTCAGAGATTCATTGAAAAATAAAGGAATAGGCAATAGTTTACATTAAAGCCTTTCAAACTTTAAACCAGGATTAATAATGATGTGAAGGTGCTGGTGTTGGACTGGGATGAGGTTAGAAGTCACATGAGATCAGGAGTAGTCCAACAGATTTATTTGAAATCACAAGCTTTCAGGGACTATATGCTTGTGATTTCAAATAAACTTGTTGGACTATAACTTGGTGTTGTGTGACTTCTGACCGAGGATAATAGAGGAATAAGTTAAAAGTTCAACAATCTTTGATGAGTCCTCTGCTTATCTCGCTCTCTGGGGAGACCTCAGCAGTCTGTTCTCAACACCATTGCTGCAGATGCCATCACTGCTGCTGGAACTGCTGATCTTCTCCAATGCCCGGAAACATACCCAGGCAGGATCCACTCACACGCTGAACTAAGATACGGCCATGAGCTGTCGAGTGACCAGCCGGGACCCACCGCAAGTCACCGAGAGACCAGGCTGAGAGCTGCCATGAGTCACCAAGAGACCAATTCTGACTTATACTTCTGATTCACAAGCTGTGTGGGATCATGCTGCACTCCAGAGCTTTGAGTTCATAAAGCTGGCTCACACTGCAGTGCAGTGCTGGGGAGATTGCTGCTCTGTCACACACACAGTCTTTGAGATGTTATGTTAAACCGTTAAAATAAAGAATCCCCAGTAGTAACCAAATTGCCATTGTTGGTATTGCCCTGTGTGCAATTGGCTGCCATATTGTCTAATTTGCAATGGTGCAAAACGTATTTAATTACCTGTGAAACTCTTTGGAACATCCTAAGGTGGTGTGAGATTTTATATAAATGTAAGTCTAATTTTCAATTGAATAGAAACAGTCAGTTCAGATATAATTCCTCTTCTCTGACACATTTGGGGCAAATTTCAGGAACTGCGCAGGGCAACTCTGGACTGACCTTGTCCGGGTGCACAGTAGCCTTTCTCTAGGTGGTGTCAGCACAAGAATTGACTGACTACTATCAGACAGCCAAACAGTGACAACTTCTTCTGGCTATAGCGGGTGGGCGAATTGAACTAGTATCATAGCGTCATGTTTGCATAGAGTCATACAGCATGGAAATAGATCCTTCAATCCAACTACTCCATGCCAAACATAATCTCGAAATAAACTAGCCACATCTGCCTGTACCTGACCCATGTCTGTCCAAACATTTCCTATTCATGTACTTATCCAAATGTCTTTGAAATGTTGTAATTGTACACACATCCACCACTTCCTCAAGAAGTTCATTCCAACCAAGAACCACTCTCTGGGTAAAAAGATTGCCCCTCATCTTTTTAAAATCTCTCTTCTCTCACCTTAAAAATGTGCCTGCTAATCTTGAAATCCCCCTTCCTAAGGAAAAGACAACTTCTATTAGCTCCATGTAAATCATTCATTATTTTATAAACATCAATAAGGTCACCTCTCGACATCTTATGTTTCAGTTGAAAAAATCCCAGCCTATTCAGCCTTTCTTTATAACTCAAACTTTCCACACCTGGCAACATCCTGGTAGATCTCTTCTGAACCCTTTTCAGCTTAATAATATCCTTCTTATAAGTAAGTGACCAGAACTGGACACAGTATTCCAGAAGAGGCCACATCAATGTCCTTTAAAACTTCAATATGACTTCCCAGCTCCTATAATCAAAGGACTGAGCAATGAAGACAAGTGTGCCAAACACCTTTTTAACCATTCTACCTATAAATGATGCAAACTTCAAAGAATTTTGTCAGGTAAGCGAGGTGCCATGGAGGCAGGTTAGGCAGTTAATGAGGTGAGTTTGAGACAATAACTTGCAAAACCTCACTAAATGCTCTGAGAACCTCAACAAAAGTGACATTAAATGATTCAGTCCTTTAATTCTATTTTCAACTTGATCTCTACATTCATCTTGTCATTGGCTGGAGTTTCAAATCTTCAAACTATGATTACACTTCTTTGTCTTTGCTTCTTTGAAGTAAAATTTATCACAAAGTCCGACTCAGCTGTTCTTGCCTGAAACAATGACAATTAGTCTCTGTCCCTTGCTATTTTCCCATAAGAGACTCGAGATGAACACATTGACGAGGAAGGGCATGGATGACACAGGGGTCAAGGGTGGGTGGTACTGAGCAAAAACCAGTTCAGTCAAGAGGAAGTGGAGGAGACTGGTACAATTGCAACATTTAAGAGGCATTTGGATGGGTATATGAATAAGAAGGGTCTGGACGGATATGGGCCAGGTGCTGGCAGGTGGGACTAGATTGGGTTGGAATATCTTTCGGCATGGACGAGATGGACCAAAAGGTCTGTTTCCATGCTGTACATCTCTATAACTCTATGACTCTAAATGGCTTGCTACAGTCCTGCAACATACTGTGAATTTGTATGAATACATTGGCATTCTCTTCTAACGTCCTTCCACAAGAAACCTGACACCTGTTTTACCACCAAGCCAGACAATGAATCTGTCCTTAGCCACATCCTCTTCAAGTCACTGTCACTCTGCCCCAATACCTGTTGGAGACCCACAGCTTGGCAATGTCCAGAAAGGGAACATCAGGCAATTCTGAATATGAACTCTTATTTACAGCCAGCAAAAGTAAACATAAACAAAGTAAGTGGAGGCTGCATTTCACCCCACAATGCAAATCCAATGCTGGCATCTTGATCAATGACTATTTCATTGTCCGTGATGGTCTGTTGTACCCAGCTATCACCTGCTGTCAGTCTGTCATCCTGTCTAAATGTTGTGACTGATGCAGGAGAATTTTCTCCTCCCTAATATCTTTTCCCCCTCCTCAGATGACTGTTCACATTCCTCAGTGCCTCAGCATCCAGAAAATCTTCTCACTACCTGCTCCAAGCGTGCAGAGTACAGCACACCAGCATGACGCAGCACTCTTGGTCCAGACTACACTGCAGGATATCCCCTTCTCCCCCCCCAACAAACCTGTCTAAGCATTGAACTGCATCTTCAGCAACCTGAACACTTGTTCCTCCCCGGCCCTGGTTTAGGCCTGGAAAACATTATGTCTGTGACCTGCATCAGTCAGGGCCTTATAAAATGGTGTGGTCAGCTATCGTCACAATGGGTAGTCATTATCTCCAGGTAACCAGCCTCAAAGGAAATTGAAGTACTCCAAAATTTAGGAGTGGTGGTCTTTGCCAGGTTACCGATCGCCTTCAGGATGAGACAACAAGGATGACAGATAACTGAACATTAATGGTATGGTTGAAGCATCCTACAATGTGACCTCTCAAAGTGCAATCTATAGTTCCCGGTACCTGGGGAATCTCGGCTCTGTTGCCAAATCTTACTGACTAGCTGTGTGGGAATGAAATGAACAGATGGCATTAGTCACTGCCCATTTGTGGGTGCACAACTCAGAGATCCAACACAGGTCGCTTGTTGCTCCCTGGAAAGTCCCAGTAACATGATGTTCAGAGCAGCAGAGACCTTCACCATCTCCATGATGGGATGTCCTCCCATCCGTGCAACCTTCAGATCCCTCTCTAGTATCCAGCACAGATCCATCACAATGTCTTGGAGTACATGGAGCCTGTGCCATTGCTGTGTCCTGCATATCACTAGGAAATCACATCAAGGGTGAAAAACCACAGTCTTTCTGTAGTAACAACAAATCTTGAAGGGCCTTGTGGCTGTGACCTCTGACAAACTGACGTTGATTTTTCTCCACCCTAGCTGTCTTCCAGCCATTTTCCAGTTCTAGTTAGCATTTTGTGAACAGTGATGGCAGGGAGCACAGCTTGTAGTGGATACCTTTAGTAGTGAACTCCGCTTAACATCAGGTACCTTTCCCAGAGCTTCCATGTCACTTTTAACTCTCACAACTTACCGAACAGCCCATATTTGTCAACTCCCCCATATGGAGAACTAACACATTAAACTTTGTTTCTAATTTCCTTCCCTGCCTTTCATCCACATTGCAAGTTAATGATACCTGTCCTGATAGTCTACACTCCCCCCTGTGGAGGCAACAGTCATGGTCACTGAAAATAACCTCCCCATAGCAGCCTACCAGGCTCTCCAATGCTCTTCTGCCTGCACTCCTCAAACCTTCAGATTCCACCTGTCAAAGTTCTTGTTCACACCTCAACACATGCCTCTGCTTTTCCTTGCCCTGCCTTGACTACCCCGCCATTCTTTAGCAATGAGCCCCTGCCTTTGCCCTTGTACCCTCCTCAACGATTAACAGAAAGACCTCCAGGACTATCGTCACAGACCCCTTAACAATTTTGCCAGAAACAGACCTCAGACCACTGTCTTTCTAGCTCCTTAATTGATGATATAGAATTCCCCTGGCTGTTTGTAATGATCCTATAAGACTGAATATTGCCTACTATCTAGACTGCAATCAGTCATAACCCCTGCCTGAGTGGAGGACTGACTGTAGGCCAAACCCTTGGACTGTTTATGGACATAGGAATTATAGTTAGTATGTTTGCAGTTGACACCAAAATTGGAAATGTTGTGAACAGTGAAGAAGGTTACCTTAGAGTACAATGGGATTTTGACCAGATGGGCCAATGGACCGAGGAGTGGCAGATGGAATTTAATTTGGATAAATGTGAGGTGCTGCATTTTGGATAGAAAAATCAGAGCAGGACTTATACACTTAATGGTAAGGTCCTGGAGAGTGTTGCTGAACAAAGAGACCTTAGAGTGCAGGTTCATAGCTCCTCGAAATTGGAGTCACAGGCAGACAGGATCATGAAGAAGGTGTTTGGAATGCTTCCTTTATCGGTCAGAGCATTGAGTACAGGTGTTCGGAGGTTATCTTGCGGCTGTACAGGACATTGGTTAGGCCACTGTTGGAATAGTATGTGCAATTCTGGCCTCCTTCCTATCGGAAAGATGTTGTGAAACTTGAAAGGGTTCAGAAAAGATTTACAAGGATGTCACCAGGGTTGGAGGGTTTGAGCTATAGGGAGAGGCTAAACAGGCTGGGGCTGTTTTCCCTAGAGTGTTGGAGGCAGAGGGTTGACCTTATAGAGGTTCATAAAATCATGAGTGGCATGGTAGGGTAAATAGGCAAGATCTTTTCCCTGAGATGGAGGAGTCCAGAATTAGAGGGCATAGGTTTAGGGTGAGAAGGGAAAATTTGAAAGGGACCTAAAGGGGCAATATTTTCACACAGAGGATTGTGTGTGTATGGAATGAGCTGCCAAAGAAAGTGGTGGAGGCTGGCACAAGTAAAACATTTAAAAGGAACCTGCATGGGTATATGAATAAGAAGGGTTTAGATGGACATAGGCCAAGTGCTGGCAAACGGGACTAAATTAGGCTAGGATATCTGGTTGGCATGGACAAGTTGGGCCAAAGGTTTTGTTTCTGTGCTGTACATCTCTATGACTCTATCACTCTATGACTATGCCATGACTGATGCTCCTGGGATTCGTTGATTCTCAGTGGCTCCCCTTGCTTGGACTGAGGACCAGTCTCCACCTTCCCAAATGGATCATTTTGTGAAATGAATGTGAAATTTTCCTGCACAAGCAACTATTCGGGCGAGAGAATGGGATTGTTTGTGTGACGGAGTGTGAACCATGCTGGTTGCACACTGCAGACAGTGCAGTGTCTGTTGTGCCATTACCAGTGAGGTGCAGTGCTGTATTGCCAATGGTTTTCCATGTATATAGTGACTGTTTAATGATTGTGTGCATGCCAGCAATGCAATCTTTTGGTGAATAAAGTTCTTCCATAAAATGGAGAATGGTAAGAATTGAGTAAGAGGAAGACCAGAGGGTTAATGAGATGATGTTGTGGTTCTGTTCGCCGAGCTGGGAATTTGTCTTGCAAATGTTTCGTCCCCTGTCTAGGTGACATCCTCAGTGCTTGGGAGCCTCCTGTGAAGCGCTTCTGTGCTGTTTCCTCTGGCATTTATAGTGGCCTGTCTCTGCCGCTTCCGGTTGTCAGCTCCAGCTGTCCGCTGTAGTGACTGGTATATTGGGTCCAGGTCAATGTGTTTGTTGATAGAGTCTGTGGATGAGTGTCATACCTCTAGGAATTCCCTGGCTGTTCTCTGTTTGGCTTGCCCTATAATGGTAGTGTTGTCCCAGTCGAATTCATGTTGCTTGTCATCTGTGTGTGTGGCTACTAAGGATAGCTGGTTTCGTGGCTAGTTGGTGTTCATGGATATGGATCGTTAGCTGTCTTCCTGTTTGTCCTATGTAGTGTTTTGTGCAGTCCTTGCATGGAAGGACAAGGACTGCACAAAACACTACATAGGACAAACAGGAAGACAGCTAACCTATGCCCTCTAGTTCTGGACTCCTCCATCTCAGGTTGAGAGATCTCACTAGGCTTTATCGTGCAAAAGTAAGTACCAAAAGCTTTCATGTACTTACTCCCACACTCCGGATTCCTCAACCATTCCAGTATCTTCCATCGGCCTCCAGAACCTTTCGGTCGCCCTTATCCACACGGCTGCTGCAGCAACCGCCACCGTGAACCATGATGTCACTTCCGCCCCCACCGACCATGCAGATTCCTGAAAGAAGGGCTTATGCCCGAAACGTCGATTCTCCTGCTCCTTGGATGCTGCCTGACCTGCTGCGCTTTTCCAGCAACACATTTTTCAGCTCTGATCGCCAGCATCTGCAGTCCTCACTTTCTCCTCCTTTATTGTGCAAAAACCTTCCAAAGAATCCGACATATCTGATGCAGCTAGAAAACATTAGAATCAGCCCTCAGTTTCTGAAAATGTAATGTTTGTTCACATTCATAGCTGTAATAAATGTCTGTTGTAGTTTTCAATAACTCAATATCCATACCTAGTATTTATGATATGTGGAGAACATAAGCATTGTCAAATCAGATGAAATACTCTGTGGAAAATAAAAATCACTTCAAGTTTTTTTTAATCTATCTTCTGCTGACTATGACAAAGCTCTGTACCTCTTGTTACTGATGCCCCTCCCACAGGGCACACATTGAGTTGCAATATTGTTACAACACAGAAGGAGGCCATTCAGCTCATTACATCCATGCTAGCTTTCCAAATGAGTAGTTTGCCCAATGCCATTCTCCCACCTTCACCCTGCAACTTTACATGTTATTACTTTTCAGATAACAGTCTGACATCTTTCGGGATATTTTAAATCAAGCTGCCTCCACCACACTCACAGGCAGAAAGTTTCAGACTCTTCTGATGTCACTTTCGCTCCACTTGCCAATAGTTTCAAAACTGTGCTATCTTGTTCTTGATCCATTAATGAGTGAGAATATTTTCTTCCTTTGAGCTCTGAACAGTGCTCTCATGATTTTGAATACCTTGATCAAATCATCACTTTGCCTTCCCTTCTTCAAACCGAGATGTCCCAACTCCTTCAAGTCTACCTTCATAACTGCGTTCCTCATTCTGGCAACATTCTGGAAAATCGTTTCTGCACTCTCTCCAATATCTTCACCCAGAACTGGTTATAATGCTTCAGTTAAAGCTGAATAATTTCTCTTAATTCACAAAACTTATCATTTTAAACATTGCTATTCAGTCTCCTCTTAAACTTTGCTAGCAATTCCTTTGAAAGAAAAAGAAGTTAATGCTCCGTTTCTATAACTTGACCTGGAGATAGTGAGAACTTTAGATGCTAGAAAGTCAGAGTCGATGTGTGGAACTGGATAAAGTCTGGCAGGTCAAGCAGGATCAAAGGAGCAGGAGTGTTGACATTTCAGGTCTGGACCTTTCATCATAATTGAGGAGGTCCTGACCTGAAACATCAATTCACCAACTCCTCTGATGCTGCTTGACCTGCTGTGTTTTTCCTAGCTCCACACTTTATCGACTCTAACTTGACCTCACTAGGGTCATTTCTCCATCAGCTGAAGTGTTGAACCTGACATTTAAAAAAAGTAAAACAAATAAAGCACATACTAAATTAATCTAAATCAGATCCTCAAATTCTGATGCATTAAAGCCAGCTTTATGTTAGTGCTAGACAAACTCAACAGGTCTGGCAGTATTTGTGAAGAGAAACAGAGAAAATGTGTGTAATAGAGTCTGAATGATGTGGCTATGGTGAAGTGAGACCCACCTCAATGTTGAAATCACCTTGTTCCATCTTTTAAGCTTTTCGCAAGTGGCATGGAAAACTCTCATTAGGCAGTGGTGAGATGCCAATAGATGGGGACTAACAGTTGTTAACAGCACAACTCGCCTCATTAATATTCAGCTTCCCACCTTACCAAACACAGAAACAAACTTGACATCAGGAAAACTTGATATGGAAAATAGAGTGTGCACCTGGTGGACTCAGTTCCCTGCTTGCTCTGGATAACCTCTATATCATGACATGTTCCATGGACATCAGCCAAATGCACATCAACATTCAATGTATTCCAGCCTCTATGACCTTCTCCAATCCACTCACTGGACTTTTCTGTGCTTCAATAATGCACTTTAAACTGCACCAATAATTATTATTGTAACACTGTAGCAAGGAGACAGTGCACTCAGGGACATACACTTAGGTCATGGACTGCACAAGACTGCATCTCTGGGCTCTTTACTCACTAAAGTAGCAGTCTTGTCAAGTAATCCTCCAGAAGATCCAATGCAACTAGGACTTGACCTACATGAAAAAATCAAGTTTCAATCCAACATTGAGTCCAAAAAGTCTTCACCGCAGAAACTGCCAGACGTGCTGAATTTCTCCAGCATATCCCATTTTGTTTTCAGATTCCAGCACGTGCAGTATTTTATAAAATTTTCCCAGGGTTGCTGAAACTCAGAGCAGCGCTTCAATTATCATTGAATGTCCTCCTTCTGTCAAATACACTACAAATGTGAAATGTTGCTTATTTCCCAGTCACTGGCAATGCATTTAAATATTCACAGATACCCAAGAAATTATAAGAAAATTCAGCCATTGCAGAACTCCCATCATAACACCTTGAACAAAATAAATCACTGTGAGATCCATATGTCACCATTTCCATCAGTTAAATTTTGGCACCTTTCAAAAACTTTGCAATCTTTGCCATAGTTTGCCTTTCCTAGCACGACGGAATCCTCAGGTTTAACTGTTTGTGACTATACCATCACTATTGACTAGTCTTCATTGCCCATAGCCTTTACACTACTAAGGCCAACTGTTTCCACCACTTACCCCTTCATCCCTCACTATAATGTTGCTGCTTCTGCTTCCACCTCAGCTCATCAGCTTCAGAAGCTCTCACTCATGCCCTTGCCATCTCCAGTATAAATTGTCACAGTGTTTCCATAGTCAGCCATTATATTCCATCCTCCGTAAACTTCTACTTAAACAAATGCCTGCTACCCATATCTTATCCCTCACCAAATCCTGTCCACCTTTCAGGAATGGACATGAGTGCTCTGGTTTTCCATTATGGCTTTATTAATTTGGTTGTCATCTTTTAACAATGCTTTCATCAAGACTGCTCTTTGGTGTTAACAGTGAATGCTCACCTTCCTGTTCGGGCATTACTGACACTCAATGAATCTGGGATCAGAGAAGAATGTCACGCATTTTTGCTGGCAAAGTTTTGAGAGTTCTTTCAAGTACGAGTGTAGAAATTATAACACCTTTCTCTCAGGAAATCTGTAGAGTTGGAAATGACAAGTTACCTAATACTTATACAGAAACACAAAGCAATCTGTTCTGAAACCAGGCAAAGATAGGAAAATAATTGAAGGCAAATTAATAACATAACAGTTGGATTTGCATTATGCCACATATTACTGAATTATTTTGATCAAGGTGGAGTCTTAAAATAAGTGAGTTGTCCTGTAATTATGTAGACTTCTGTAAAGATTTAAATGCATTGCCAATGATTGGAATGTAAGTACATTTATGTTTTGATCACCAGAAGAGGGATATTCAATAATTGAAATGACCATTCTCTCTTCCTACAATAGTGATAGCATGTCTGGAAAGGAAATCAGGTATTGAAGTGGAGTTGAGTCATGGGTCTATGGCTCTCCAGGAAGAGATGCTGGCTCAGAAATTTCTTTAGACCTGTTTCCAGGTGACGCTTTGGGAATTTGGAAGGCTGATCATGATTGGGATACCAGAAAATTCCATTAGATATTCCCGGATTATCCTGGATTGGATCAGTCTGAGGGAGATTGCCAGTTGAACTGAATGGTTCATAATGCATATTGTCAGCATCCAGCAGCGTAGGGGGATATCATGCCAAAGTTAAAGGTACGTAGCCATTAAAATTAGGACCTACATTTGATAAAACATCATATCCAGCATTTGCAAAGTCTGTGATGCCTTAATAAAGTTTAATCATATAAGCCATACTGTGTTTAAATATACATGACACTGTTGTCTGTGCCAATCAATTTTTATCAATCAATTTAATCTAGGTCAATGCCAAAATTTGAAAGACTTCAGAGTTCTAAGATGGAGTGTCCCATATCAATGGAATTTGCCCTCATATTGGCACTGAATTCTAGATCATGCAAGCCATATCCTCTTTACCATCTTTAATACATTTCCCTTTAATTTTGCTATTCCATTGTAACAATTTATACCTCATTTACATCTAAATATAATTATGTTATTTGTCCCATACTATCCTCATTTGCCTTATGCCTTCATCACATTTGCCAGTTAATCAGTCCTGCCCTCCACTTCCAAGAAATACATCACCAGAACTTAACACCCTTGTGGGTAGATCTAGTGACGATCACTCAACATAACTTTGATGAGAGAACTGAAGAAAGTAAGGAACTACTCAGTTTTTCAAGCCTGCTTTGTTATTCCATTGAATCAAGCCTGATATGTGTCATTACCAGCCAACAACATTGGAGTTCGACAGGACTCATGTAGACAGGGCAAAAGTGAGGACTGCAGATGCTGGAAACCAGAGTTTAGATCAGAGTGGAAACCAGAACGCCTCATCTTCCGCCTCGGAACACTTCAACCCCAGGGCATCAATGTGGACTTCACCAGTTTTCTCATTTCCCCTCCCCCCCACCTTAACCCAGTTCCAACCTTCCAGCTCAGCACTGTCCTCATGACCTGTCCTACCTGCCAATCTCCCTTCCCACCTATCCGCTCCACCCTCCCCTCTGACCTATCACCTCCATCCCCATCCCCATTCACCTATTGTATTTTTTGCCACCTTCTACCCAGCTCCACCCCCCCCCCCCCCCCCAAAATTTATCTCTCCACCCTGGAAGCTCCCTGCTCCTATTCCTGATGAAGGGCTTTGGCCTGAAATGTCAATTTTCCTTCTCCTCGGATGCTGCCTGACCTGTTGTGCTTTTCCAGCACCACTCTGATCAGGACTCATGTAGAGGTCAGACTGGGTGAGGATGGCCAGTTCCCATCCCAAAGGGCTTTAATGAGCTATAGTTGGATTTTTTTTAACTGTAGTCCAACTCTTTCACTATTAATTTGACCATTAAAAGTTTACAAATTCTGTTACAGCAGTATAGATGCAGAAGAATGCAATAAGTAAGCTCAGAGAGAAAACATTGATTTGATTACATTTGCTTGGTGAAGAGACACAAGTACTAGAGATGGTAGGGGGATGGAAACCAAACGCTGATGCCCAAGTGACAATGTTACAGCAATCAGTGACACATTCACATTCACAAATGCATTACTGCAGCGTTATTGTCCAACACAGCTGTAATATGGCTGCTATTTAATGGTCCATGGCCGCCAAAGCATCCATCATCTACTTGATAAATAGTAAGCTGTTGACTGATTGCTAATGTTAACCTAAGGGAAGCAGAGGCAGTCCAGCTGAATCTGATGTGTTATATTTTAAGGATAATATGTCAGTGTATTTTAAGAGACATGCACATGATTTAATTGTTATATCATGTCGTATGATCTGATGGTATAATGGTCCCAGATTCTATCTTACTCCATTATCACTATAACCAATGGCATGTTATTCAAAGCATGTTGCACTTAATAAAGTATGTTGTAATGTACTAGGATAATGTTAGCCCAAATACTTATGTGCTTATGAATAGAATATTTGCAAATAGTAGCAAATGTTTGCTAAATTCTTCAATATCACTTATCCAGGCTCAGTTTCTAATGTTACCGGAAATAACATATGACAGAGCTGGTGGCTACCAACAGTATAAACCTTCTACTGCAGTTGGCTGCAGGTTTCCTTAGAACAGTTGACTTAGATCAAGTTTAGGAGAAAGTGAGGACTGCAGATGCTGGTGACCAAAGTCAAAAAGTGTGGTGCTGGAAAGGCACAGCTGGGCAGGTAGCATCCGAGGAGCAGAAGAGTCGACCTTTCAAGCACAAACTCTTCCTGATGAAGAGCTTATGCTCAAAATGTTGACTCTCCTGCTCCTCAGATGTTGCCTGACCAGCTATGCTTTTCCAGCACCACACTTTTTGACTTAGATCTAGCTTACCCAGAATACATTTTGGTAAATTACCTTTGACATATCAACATATCCTGTGGATGTGATTGATATAATGCAAGTTACTAAATTTCAGCTGGATTGACTGCTTGTCCCTTTAGCGTGCCACCTTTCACCATATACCATTCCAACAATGAAATGCTGTTTTGGAGCTATTTTGAAACAAAACCCATCATTCGTTTCAGCTGGGGCTTCAACTTGAAAATTATGTAAATTTTAATAGCTACATTGCCTCAGTATTTACATTTAAAAAAAGGATAGCTTGCCAAAAGTTTTGAGGAAATTAGCAGTGGATCACAATCAGTGACTGAATAAAATTAATGTAACAAAACCATCAGTAATGTGAAAATTAATGAAATTAAAGTGACAAATTCCCAAGATCTTATGGTATCCATTCGAGGATGTTAAAGGAGGTGTGGGAGCATATTGTAGATGCCCTAACTAACATCTTTCAGAGTTCCCTAGATACAGGCAATGTCTCTCTGGATTGGAAAATTGTACGTTAGTCTGCTTTTTTAAGAAGGTGAAAGACGAAAAACAGGAAATTACAGACTATTACATCTATGGTGGGGTATGTTGGAGTCCATAATCAAGGATGGTTTATGTTTAATGTTATCTTTAACTATTGGAATTGGAGGGAGTACAAAGTAGATTTATAAGGATTATACCTGGATTTCAAGGTTTAAGCTATGGGGAGAGATTATATACCATCTCTGACACCTCGCTCCCCTTCCTGGACCTCTCCATCTCCATTAGTGACGACCGACTTGACACTGACATTTTTTACAAACCCACTGACTCCCATAGCTACCTGGATTACACCTCTTCCCACCCTATCTCTTGCAAAAATGCCATCCCGTATTCCCAATTTCTCCGCCTCCGCCGTATCTGTTCCCAGGAGGACCAGTTCCACCATAGGACACACCAGATGGCCTCCTTCTTTAGAGACCGCAATTTCCCTTCCCACGTGGTTAAAGATGCCCTCCAACGCATCTCGTCCACATCCCGCACCTCCGCCCTCAGACCCCACCCCTCCAACCGTAACAAGGACAGAACGCCCCTGGTGCTCACCTTCCACCCTACCAACCTTCGCATCAACCAAATCATCCGTCGGCATTTCCGCCACCTCCAAAAAGACCCCACCACCAGGGATATATTTCCCTCCCCACCCCTTTCCGCCTTCCGCAAAGACCGTTCCCTCCGTGACTACCTGGTCAGGTCCACACCCCCCTACGACCCACCCTCCCATTCTGGCACTTTCCCCTGCCACCGCAGGAACTGTAAAACCTGTGCCCACACCTCCTCCCTCACCTCTATCCAAGGCCCTAAAGGAGCCTTCCACATCCATCAAAGTTTCACCTGCACATCCACCAATATCATTTATTGTATCCGTTGCTCCCGATGTGGTCTCCTCTACATTGGGGAGACTGGGCGCCTCCTAGCAGAGCGCTTTAGGGAACATCTCCGAGACACCCACACCAATCAACCAAACCGCCCCGTGGCCCAACATTTCAACTCCCCCTCCCACTCTGCCGAGGACATGGAGGTCCTGGGCCTCCTTCACCGCCGCTCCCTCACCACCAGACGACTGGAGGAAGAACGCCTCATCTTCCGCCTCGGAACACTTCAACCCCAGGGCATCAATGTGAACTTCAACAGCTTCCTCATTTCCCCTTCCCCCACCTCATCCTAGTTTCAAACTTGCAGCTCAGTTACTAACTCCTTGAATTGTCCGACCTGCCTATCTTCTTTTCCACCTATTCACTCCACCCTCTCCTCCTTGACCTATCACCTTCATCTCCTCCCCCACTCACCCATTGTACTCTGTGCTACTCTCTCCCCACCCCCACCCTCCTCTAGCTTATCTCTCCATGCTTCAGGCTCACTGCCTTTATTCCTGATGAAGGGCTTTTGCCCGAAACGTTGATTTCGCTGCTCGTTGGATGCTGCCTGAACTGCTGTGCTCTTCCAGCACCACTAATCCAGAGATTATATACTGTAAAGTGGTAATAACACTGTGCTAGTAATCCAAGGCCCTATACTAATATCTTGAAATCATGGGTTTGAATCTCACCATGGCAGTAGGTGAATTGTAAGTCCTACATAAATCTCAAATGAAAAGCTAGTATTGAGGTGACCAAATGATCACTGTCAATTGTTGTAAAAAATGTTTGGTTCATTATTCCTGTTGAGGGAAAGAAATTTACTATTCTTACTCTAGCTTACATGTGACTTCAGACCCACAACAATGTGGTTGACTTTTAACTGTTCTGCTTTGAAGAAGGATCACTGGATCTTAAACATGAAGTCTGATTTCTCTCCACAGATGCTGCCAGACGTGCTGAAGTTTTACAGCAATTGCTGTTTTTGTTTCAGATTTCCAGCATCCACAGTTCTTTCAAATTTTTAAAAATTCTTAATTGCCCTCTAAGCAATTAAGGATGGTTAACAAACCCGGTGACTTGTTATGGAATGCAAGAAACAGATTCAATACTTGAAGAAAGTTCATGAGCGGAAAGATGGGCGATGAAGCTATTTTTATCCAACTTGAGTAAGATAGGCTGAATGACCTCTTTCTGTGCAGTATGATTTTAATTTTTTCTATCTACCAATGATCATCTTTATCCATTGTAACATTGAATCTCATTCTAAAGATGATCTTTACCCAGTTATCATTAAATAAAGTATCACTCTGCTACAAGCTGCTTCAACATTTCTGCCCTTCCACAGCCATTTCTGATCTTCTCCGGTGTTTGTTTGGTTTCATATTCATGCTGGTCACTTGTTGGAATTGCAACCTAAATGTAAAAGAAAAGCTTAGTTCTACATCATTCAGCTCTATAAAGGTCTAAGTTTTATCCCATCTCAATGAGCACTACTCCCATAAGGTTCAATTCTTAACAATGTGAACTCAAACACCTCCCATTTCAGCAAGAGACAGACTGTACACACAATATCCAAAGAGTGTTTGGATGTAGTAAAACATCCCAAGGAGTTTTTTCAAACAACTTTTGACACTGAACCAGATTAGGAGATATTAAGGCAGCTGAAAATAAATGCTTGATCAAGGAGGTAGATAGGTTTTGAGAGGGGGTATGAGGAGAGAGGTAGAGAAACAGAAGCTGTTAGGATCAGGATTCCAGAGCTTAGTACCTTGGCAAAGGAAGGCATGGATGCCACTAATGGAGTAGTAAAATCAAGGATGTGCAACATGGCAGGATTAGAGCTAAACAGTGTTTTTGGAGGCTATGGATGCTAAAAGAGAATAGAATGGGTTGAGAACACGGACAGGACATCTAAAAAGGGATGGGAATTGAGGTGTAATTGGAATAAAAGCAGATATAGACCAATTAATACAAGGGTGATGGTGAACAGGACTCGGTCCATGTTTAAACATGGCTAGCAGAGTCAACTGTTGGTTCAAGGTTAAATAAAATATTATATTCATAGATTCTGAGTACTTTAGAACTCTTGTCCCAGAACTATGCCACAAGCACAATGGCCAAAAGTAAAACAATCAGAGCTATTATGTATAATGTAGACTTGACTGGACATATACTCTAGGTAGTTCCAAATGACAGATCTGTAAAATACCAATGAATGAAAATTACCCCAGGTAACTGAATGTGACTCCCATGCCAGGTATGTTCAGAACAGAACAAAATGAAACAATGAAATATATTCACAAAGGAATAGAAACATGTGTTATTGGAAACACTTTGTGGTTGCTGGTGGATATAAATTATATACAATGCATGCTTTAGTGGTTTAAGGACAAAATGATTTTTCAGTGACTTTCCACATAAGTTTTGTGAAGACAGTCCATTGTGTTGCATGCATTATGCTTGAGATTGTACCAAAGGGAGAATCGTGAAACATTATTTTACCACCACTTCTATGATTTAATAGCCAAAGATTTAAAATAAAATAGAAGGTGGTAATGTTTCTGGGGTGCTAAGAATATCTGCTATCACACTTCAATCACATTTACGTTTCACATCCCCTTTTACAAGAAACAGACAATTTGAGTTGCATTTTTTGTAAAAACCTGTAGTTTTCTATCACTGATTTAATGCAGGCAGCAAACTGAGAGCCTTGAGCTTCAGTCACAAATTCACATCTTTTAAAGATTAAGACCAATCAGCGCATCAAAAAAATGGAATAATGCAAATGTATTGGAAAGAGGAAGATGATGAAAGCTGACTCAATAAACAGAAGATAAGTGTTTATGATGCAGAAGTGTTCATGATCTTGCTGCAAGCTACTAAAAGACCAAATAGCTGAACAATTCTTCATTCCATTCAGCAGTACAGTCCACAGTGGTTCCTTTGACACTGATTGCACATGGCATCTGGCATGATAAACAGTGGTACAATTAGATACATTCTCTTGGCAGACTAAAAGGAACCTCCTGTGGCACCTTTTTGGTTATTTTCCAAGCCGGGATGGCTCAGTATTAATAACTATTTTGTGGCACTAGCTTTGCTCATCAATAATTGAATGGAGCAGGTTTGATAAAAGTGAGGTGGAAAGTATGGGAGACAAAGAGAGAGGGGGAAAGAGGATTGAGAAAAGTGCTTTGAAAAAGAAATTTAGACACAGATGACGCTCGGCATCTGCATTGTTCTCTTTTTGTGATAATAATGAATAAAGAATTGGTAAAGAGTTGAACTGGAAAATGCCTCATTGATTTATGTTTGAGAAATAATCATGTTAAAATAGAGTCCCTGACTATGTTATGAAGACAGGAATGATGTTTAAATGGTACAGAATTTCAATGATTTTAAATAGAAAACCATAAAAGACTAATACTTTGCTATCAGTGTCACTATTCCATTATCTAGAATGAGCACTGAACTAAATCAAGGGTATATATGCAATGCTTATGATAATGTCCCTCATTTGATTAGAAATATTATTTTCAGATATTATTATTCCCTACTGGGTTTGCATTGTACCAGTTCTCATATCTGTGTCATCCCTACATTCCCTTCATGTCATAATAGAGCTGTAAATTAAATAGGTTTATTGCCTAACTCCCATTTAAAAAACCATTCACACCACTTTAAGCAGACAAGCTTGATAAAACACCCTTTGATACAGCTGTGAGAAGGTTGAAGTATAAATATCACTGAAACCAATAAATAAAACATAGCCTCGCTAGATTAATAGGATCTCCAACCCAATGGCATTTTTTTCCACGTAAGACACTATATTCCCAATATATATGTGTGTGTGTGTGTGTGTGTGTGTGTGTGTGTGTGTGTGTGTATGTGTGTAACAATTTATAATGCATGATATATCAAATTAAGTACTGAATTATAATGGTCACAAATTGGACTGCAAAAAGCAAATATTCAAAAGTATAGCACAGCTACACTTTACAGACTTTGAATTGATATAATGAAATTAGTTCAAGTGAGATTGCTTTCTTTCTTATCCTTTCTCTTTCTAACTGAAAAGTATTTTTGACTTTGAAATCTGGCACACAGACAGATTCATACATTCTCAACATCTAGGGAAACTGGCGATGTCATGGGTAATGACAGTCTAGGCATTTTCTTTCCCTTATATATTCTCAGGAGAGTCATGCTCACTGCCTCTGGGTGATTTTAGGTTCCAATTCACTACCTCTCCACCTGGAGACATCCGCATGGTGATCTATTCGCTTTACGAAAGGTTATCTTTCTCTGTGTAATTCCCCTTGCTGTAATCAATAATACCCTCATAAATGTAGGCTGATTTCTAACACTGCACATCAAAAAGAGCAAAAAGTGTCTGACATCTGACTAATTCTATCCTATTTCTCAACAGATAAAGGCGATAAACCTCAGCTGACAATGTCCAGTCACAGCATGAAGGACAAATTGTTCACAGCTACTGCATTAGTTTGATATATGGGACTCTTTTGGTCGACAAAATAAATCATCTCTCTTCTAGATAAATGTAAATATATGGACACTACAAGCTATAACAATACTTGATAATTTGATTCCCCTTCAGCACGTCCTTGAAACTTCCCAAGAATCTTTGCAGGCTCCTGCAGAGGTGTGATGTCTGTGTGAGAGATGGAGTGGGCTACAAGTTTTAACCTTCCTTAAGCAAGCAAGCTTTATCGTTCTGTGATATGAGCTTCTTCTTTTGTGATCATTCTGGACTGGATACTATTTAATGAATGAATGAAATGTGCCAAAAAGTTGTTAAAATGACTTTAACCACCTTTTTTTAACCTTTGTTAAGTCATACACACCCATATATAGATTTAAAATTATGGGCTAACCAGAGGTAATATCACCAGTATTTGCTGAGCTTTAGCTCCTAATCATGATTGCAAGCAACACACTTGTACACTTGCACTGCCATTTCCAAACTGGGATCAGTTTTTTTGTTCAGAAAATTAAAAAAGAGAAGTAAAACTAATAAAGTAGATTATATTGAGGTCAGCAGAATAGTTCAACTGGCATTACTTTGCACAGGGAAACCCAAGCAAATGGGATGGAAAAGGAACAAACTGAGGTTGCAACTTTGCTGTTCAAGATTGTTTATGTTTCACCTGACTACAAGTAAAAAAAACTCAAACTGGCTAATAGTGAATTCAATGCAGTCCCTCATAAAAGTATCTTATTCAATTATGCCAGGGCATCATTCTGTGCCCACAGTACTATCTCTCCTATGATAAGTTTCTGGGTTAGTGAGTTCCAGCAACATTCAATAAGTTTGACAGCCAGCTAAGAAGAATACAGCCCACATGAACGGCATGCATCAATCTCCAGTCTCATCAACAGAACATGGCTGTGGTGTGCACTGTCTATATATTCACCGCAGTAAATCACAAAGTCTTAGAAGATAGAACAGAGAACAGTACAGCACACGATTAGGCCCTTTGGCCCATGATGTTGTGCCAAATATGACGCAAAATAAAACTAATCCCTTCTGTCTGCCCTTGATCCATATCCCTCCATTCATGTGTTTACCTAAAAGTCTCTTAAATGCCCTTATCAAATCTGCCTCAACAACCACCCATGGCAGTGTGTTACAGACTCCTACCACTCTCTGTGTAAAAAGCTTGCCCTCACATCTCCTTTGAACTTTCCTCCTCTCATCTTAAATTCATGGCCCCCCATATTAAACATCTCAACTCTGGGCAATCGATTCTGACTGCCAACTTGTCGATGCATCTAGGCTTCTATCAAACCTTTCGACACTCAAGAGAAAACAACCTGAGTTTTTCTAGCTTCTCCTTATAGCTCATATCCTCTGATCCAGACAGCATCCTGGTAAGCCTCTTCTGCACCCTCTCCAAAGCCTCCAAACCCTTCCTGTAATGCGATGACCAGAATTGAACACAATACTCTTAGTGCGGCCTGTCCAAAGCCTTATAAAGCTGCAACATGACATCCTGACTCTTGTACTCAGTTCCCTGACCAATAAAGGCAAGCCAGCCATATGCCTTCTCTATCATCCTATCTACTTGCATAGCCATGTTCAGGGAGCTATAGACTTGAACCCCAAGATCCTACACATCACTGCTGTTCAGGGTCATGTCATTAACTGTATACTTTTACTTAACATTTGGTCTCCCTAAGTGCAGCACCTCACACTTGCCCAGATTAAACTCCATCTACCATTTTTCCGCCTATGTCCACAACTGATATATATACTGCTGTACCCTTTGACAACCTTCTAACTAATCATAATTCCACTCATTTTTGTGTCAGCTGCAAACTTACTAACCCACTCATCTATATTTTCATCAAAGTGATTTATATATATCACAAAGGGTGGAGGTATGGATTGCTGCAGAACACTACGAGTCATGGACCTCCAAAAATACCCTTTCAATGCTACCCTCTGTCTTCTGTCGGCAAGCCAAGTCTGAATCCACGTGGCTGAGTCACTGTATATCCCAAGCATCTTAGTCTTCTAGATGAGCCAACTGGGAGGGACCTTGTTGAAAACCTTACTGGAATCCATGCAAACTACATCCACTGTGCTACAAAAACAAAAGTTGCTGAAAAAGCTCAGCAGGTCTGACAGCATCTGTGAAGAGAACTCAGACTTTACGTCTTGCGTCCAGTGAACCTTCCTCAAAACTGTTGAGGAAGGGTCACCAAATCCAAAATATTAACTCTGATTTCTGTTTACAGATTCTGCCAGACCAGTAATTTCTGTTTTTGTTTCTGATTTACAGCATCTGCAGTTCTTTTAGTTGTTACCACTGCTCTACCCTCATCAATCACCTTTGTCACCTCCTCAAAAAATTCAATCAAGTTTGTAAGACATGACCTGCCCTGCACAAAGCCATGCTGACTATCTCTAATTAGACTATGCTTTTCCAAATGTGTGTAAATCCTTTCCCCAAGAATTCTTTGCAATAGCTTCTCAACCACCGAAGAGACACTCATTGATCTATAGTTTCCTGGATTAGCCTTATTTCCCTTCTTGAACAGAGGAACAACATTAGATACTCGCCAGACCTCTGAGACCTCTTTAGTGACTAGCAAGGATAGAAATATCTTGGTTAAGGCCCCAACAATCTCCTCTCTTGCCTCTCTTAGTAAACTGAGATATTTAAGCATTGGGCCCTGGGGACTTATCCAACTTAATGGTTTACAAGAGATTCAACATCACTTCTTTCTTGATCTCAAAATGCCCAAGCATATTAGCATGCGCTACACAAATCTCACTATCATCTTCAATAACACTTCCCAAATCCATAACCTCACCACCTAGAAGGAGAGGACAATGGATACCTTTGGAAAATAACCACTTCTACAACTTCATATAAATCACACATCATGACATCTTGAATATGTCACTGGATGCATGACAGCATTGTTGGTGTACATCTCCACGCACTTTTCCTGGACAGTTAGATATGGGCAGTTAATGATATCATTGTCATGTGCTCAAATTAGGTTTTTCTTTTTAAAAAAAGCTTCTTCCAAATTGGTGTCAATTTTCTGCATGTGGAGCATTTTTGAACTTACTCAGGTTTCCAAACACTTAAAACATTTGAGACAATAGTGTTCCTATTTATCCCAGATTTCTCAAAGATTAAAACCCTTTTGATGACCAATCCATTTCTTCTCTCGACCCAACATCCCAAATTATTTCATTTTCTTTCATTCCATGTTTTGCTGTAAAATGATACAAGTCTAATACTAATGCTATTCCCTTTGATGATGGAGGTGATATCTTTGACATGCAATGCAGCAAGTTATATATGAAACTACAATAATTAGTTAAGTTATCCAACTGTGATTCCCACAACATATTTCTTTAATTGCTCAGTATATTAGCCCTACAATTCATTATTTTTTGAAAGTCATCAGTTCATGTAAAATAAATAGGCGAACATAGTAAACAACTTATTATATATTTCACAATTTAGCTTAACCCAGTTACTAGCAGGGAAGTATATCTTTCAGAAAATCACTCTATTGTTAGAATTCACAGGTTTGCTGAAGGCATTTGCATCTGCTCCAGCCTTGTCTCACATGAAATTCATTCCTGCAATTCTGCATATTTGAAACAAAAGGGAAAAAAAACAAACATGATTAATTCTGAAAGAAATTTGCTTTTGTGTTGTGGCTAGAGGTTTAATTTGTAAAATCAACTGTTTGCTCTCCATTAATCTGTTTCTTGGCTCTTTCAGAGGTTCTGTCACATCCTGATTGAGGCTATTCATCTCCATTCAGTTTCAAATAGCCTTTAGGTTGAATATACATAGGCAATCAGCATCCTACATGATGAGGTGTTCTGAAAGGCGATGAAATAACTATACCTTGAGAAATAAATTAATGACAAAATATGTACCATTGTTATTTAACCTATAACTTTACAAAATCAGTAATTCCATTCTGCCCACCAAAATTTCTCAATGTACAAGACTTTGGTTTCACCCGTAAAATAAACAAAATTCTGAGCCTTCTTTGGATTTGCCGTTTGTAAACAATGATTAATAATGATGCAGAAAGAACATGATAAAATGGGCTAGAAAACTGTTCTGTTCTCGACAGTTAGGTTAAGTCAGAAATTGCACACCACCAGGTTATAGCCCAATAGATTTATTTGAAATCACAAGCTTTTGGACTTTAAGCTTTCTCACCTGATGAAGGAGCAGTGCTTCGAAAGCTTGTGATTTCAAATGAATCTGTTGTACTATAACCGGTGTCATGTAACTTCTGACTTTTGTCCTCTCCAGTCCAACACTAGCACCTCTGCATCATGACAATTAGATTGGGATGGGACACATGACAGGTGTTACATATTCCAGCTGTTAGGTCAGGCTCATTATGATCTATACTACTCTAGCAAAGTCAAGGTAGATCATTGGCCCAAATACTGGTGTTAGGTAAATGTTTTAAGCAATTTTAGTTTTGAGATTTCTTTGTCATCACACACTGCTGTAAGGATGCAATAATAAAAAGAGGAAAACAGCATTTGAAGCCTGAGTGAACAGCAAAAGCCAAGGTGTATATAGAAACTTAGAAAACAGAGCAGAAGTAGGACTTTCGGCTCTTCAAACCTGTTCATCATGCAAATGATTGCAGCTGATTAGCAATTCAGTTTCTACTTTCTCCCCACGCCCTCTGATCCCTTTAGACCTAAGAGCTACATTGAACTCCTTCAACAAAACATTCAATGTTTTGGCCTCAACCTCTTTCCATGACAGCGAATTCCACTGGGTCGCCACTGTCTGAGTGAAAACATTTCTCCTTATCTCAGTGTTAAGTGGACTACCACATACTTGGAGATCTCCTTAGATATACTTTACTTGCGAAAGCAAAATATTACAGAAGCTGGAATTCAGAAAGTAAAACGAGAAGCTGGAAATACTCTGTGTTTCTTAACACATTTATGAAGAGATGAGCAAAGTTAATGCTAAACTCTAAAATAAAAGCAAAATAATGTTGATGCTGGGGATCTGAAATAAAAACAGAAAGTACTGAAGAAACTCAGCAGGTCTGGCAGCACCTGTGGAGAGAGAAATAGAGTTAATGAACTGCATGTTCTTGTCCTTTGTCTAACTGTTATCATTGAGGTATTTCATGTCACCTTGGCTCATGGTGACTTTTCTCATGCTGTCTTTCTCCTTAACTCATTAGTAATGAATCAGAGCTCTATAATATCCATCTCATGCAATCACATAGAAGCAGAGTTTGAGGTTTTGTGCAATTCATGTCATTGTTGCCCTATTTAAGGTCCAGTTTCACACTGTTTCTATGTTATAAAAAGGCAATGCCACTAGACCCAGCCCAGCTAGACCCAGACATTGGCCCCGAATTAGCGCTAGGTCATGGATTGGAAAAAATACCCAGCAAAGCCGGAAAAAGATAAAAAATCTTCTGTACTCAGGGTAAGTGTCACCATCTTCTATCTGCTACTCCACAACTCACTCTAATGCTGTCATTACACAGTAACATCAGCGAGGACATTATTTTACAACTCTAGCATTGCATTCAGCATTATAACACAATGCCTCTCACCTACCTTATCCTCCCAAGCTATTTAACTCTCCATCCTCTGTGCTTCCCATTCATTTGATATGCAGAGACAACTGGGTGTATAGGTCCATAGATCACTGAAGTTGATTGTGCAGGTAGATAATTTAGTTAAAAAAGGCCTAAGGCACGTTTGCCTTCATTGGAAGAGGCATTGAGTATAAGGATAGCCAAGTTATGCTGCAGCATTATAAAATATTAGTTAGGCCACACTTAAAACATTGCATATAGTTCTGGTCACCACACTACCAGAGGAAGTGGATGCTTTGGAAAGGGTACAGAAAATTTTTACCAGAATGTTGCCTGGTACGGGGACTTTAAGCTGGGAAGAAAGGTTGGATAAACTGAGTTTGTTTTCACTAGAAAACAGGAGGTTGAGGGGTGACCTGATAGAAGTTTATAAGAATGTGAATGGCATAGGTAGGGTGGAAAGTATGAAGCTTTTTTCCAGGGTGGAGGGGTCAATTACTAGGGGGTACAGGTTCAAGGGGAAGGGGGTAAGGGTGGCGTTGTGGGCACAGGGATGTTTAAAAGAGATGTGCGAGACAAGTTTTCCACACAAAGGGTGGTGAGTGCCTTGAATACACTGTCAGAGGAGATGGTGGAGGCAGACACTATACCAGCATTCAAGAAATACCTGGATGAAAACATGAATAGGAATGGAATAGAGGGATAGGGATCCTGTAAGTAAAGACAGTTTTAGTATGGAAGAACAAAATGTGTTGGTGCAGGTTTGGAGGGCTGAAGGGCCTGTTCCTATGCTATATTGTTCTTTGTTCTGAGGACACTTCAGTACCTCTTAACAAACAGTTCTTACATTCTCTTCCAACTTCCTAAATCCCTCTCTTCGTCTCATTGCTGGAAAGAAGTGTCTTATAACCAGGCCAAGAGAGTGAAGACATGGGAATAGAGGGGGTGCTGGATACTAGTTCCTCACTCCTAGTAAGGAGAAGATCCTGGAGATAGGTAGAGAGAATGGAGGTCTCTCATGTGGGTGCCTGGAAGCTTCACATGCAGATGCCGCAGTTTCATTATTCTGCTCTGCACTGAACTCCCATTACCACCACTGATAATGTATTTCTAAGGTGTTCAGGCTTCTACTACTATTGCACAACTAATAGTTTTTGTTCTCTTGTTCAGACACCAATGACATCCACATAACCTCTGCCACAGAGAGGCCATGTCTTCATGCCATCTGCTCTTCATTCATCTCTGAGGAGAAAGCCATTGATTCCTCAGAGGATGCAAAGACAAGGCCTTCTCCTGCTTCTTCCAACAGGCTTGCCCCTCACTGGGTTCACTACTTAGATCAGCCTCAAAACAAAGTCTGGTATGCATGTCACTGAGATGCCTCCACAGCTTTTTAAGGAGTAAATTATCTGGGTCATTGCCTCCCAGTGGACTGCTGGAGACCAGGCACTACTCAGTCCAGACAAGAGTTGACTGTATGTTGTGAGCAATAAGTTCCTGCAAATGCACAGACAACATTAGAATAGCAGGTAGATTTGTCGGAGACACTTGGTAAATTGGATAAAATGTTAGAGGCGTCCATCAATATTCTCAGCATCATTTTGGTTCTTGCATGCATGTCTCTCTATGGACAGGTTGGTAACCACATTAGAGAGCCAGATCCTGTAAAATGCTCAGTGGCTGCCAAAAAATGCATGCAGACCTGCCCTCCAATGCTTTAGTTACTGCTACTCAACATACATTGCAAGTCGAGAGGGAGTTGAGAGAATTTTAACTTCACTCCAGGTGCCCCTACTTTTCAAGGAAATAGCGGCACCATGTTAGCCAAACTCCAGTCTTCCGACACTTCACCTGTGTCTGTTGATGATACAGATAACTCAGCAAGTCTGCCCATCAGTCATTTTCCTAGCTTCCCACAGAGTTCTAGGGTAGACTTGATCAGATCCTGAAAATATATACACCGTTGCGTGTTTTAAGATATCTAACACCTCCTCATCTATAAAATAGACATTTTTCTAGATGTCAACATCTATTTATCCACATTCCAGATCTTCTATGTCCTTATCCACAGAAAACACTGATACAAAATACATGTTTAATACCTTTCCCATCTCCTGCAGTTCCACATATAGGCTGCCTTACTGATCTTTGAGGAGCCCTATTCTCTCCCGAGTGACCCTTTGACCTTAATGCATTTACAAACTCCCTTAATCCTATTTGCCAAAGCTATCTCATGTCTCTTTTTGCCCTCCAGATTTCCCTCTGCAGTATACTCCTACTGCCTTTACACTCTTCTAAGGATTTGCTTAATCTCTGCTATCTATACCTGACATATGCTTCCTTCTTTTCCTTGACCAAAACTTCAATTCCTTTATGAATGTATTGGCAGCCATTTTGTTTTATTATTGCATAGCTATGATTTGTTTGGAGAATAGCACATTATCTAGGTGTTCTTTTTAGACTGAGTTATAAACTCTCTTGATAATCAGAATTATTGAACCCCCCATCCCCTTCACATAACATTCCTCTTTGTTTTGCTGCTGCTGTCAACCCCATCAGCTTTTAGGCTTCTCAAATTCCCATTCAACCCTCTGATTTAGTTGTAAATATCCCAATTTTGTTCCTCAGCCTATGGCTTCACTGCATTTCCATGTCAACCTTTGCCATGTACTGACATCCCATTAAGGTTAGAATGTTGAAAGCTCTACCACCCTACCCACAAACCTCCCATAGGACTTTCTTATGCCACATGAGATTCCACAATTATATTTGGAAATGTCCTCCTTCAGTATCATTATCCTCGCAGCATCAAAACATAATGCAGCCCACCCCCAGACTTGGGTTCCACACTTTCCCAACATTCCAAGGACTGCGTCCTTGTAAGACCACTGACCATGATGGCCCAAACCATCATGACCATGGTTCAACATCCAGGGACTAACATATCAGGACAACCTGACTGAGCATGGCTCTGCTTCCCAGACAGACATTTTCATAGCCTTCTGAATAATAAACCTGTAGCCCCTGGACTGGTTGGACTGACCATGATTTAATCCCCTATTGGCAAAGACAATAGAATTGCAAGTATATGTGTGCAGATTGTTGAAGGTGGCAGGATAGAGGGAGAGATCAATTAATAACCAATACAGTTTTGTGATGGGAAGGTTATGCCTCACAAATCTTATTAAGAAGGTGACCAAACAATAGATGAAGGTAAAGCGGTTGATGTGGTGTATATGGATTGCAGTATTGTATTTGATAAGGTTCCCCATGGTAGGCTATTGCACAAAATACAGAGGCATGGGATTGAGGGTGATTTAGCAGTTTGGATCAGACATTGGTTAGCTGAAAGAAGACAGAGGGGGTGGTTGATGGGAAATATTCATCCTGGAGTTCAGTTACTAGTGGCGTACTGCAAGGATCTGTTTTGGGGTCACTGCTGTTCGTCATTTTTATAAATGAACTGGATGAAGGCCTAGAAGGATTGGTTAGTAAATTTGCAAATGACACTAAGGTCGGTGGAGTTGCTGATAATACTGAAAGATGTTGCAGGTTACAGAGGAACTTAGATAAGCTGCCGAGCTGGGCTGGGAGATAGCAAATGGAGTTTAATGTGGAAAAGTGTGAGGTTATCTCACTCTGGAAGGTGCAACAGGAATGCAGAGTACTGGGCTAATGGTAAGATTCTTGGTAGTGTAGATGAGCAGAGAGATCTCGGTGTCCATGTGCATAGATCTCTGAATGTTGCCATCCACATTGATAGGGTTGTTAAGAAGGCATATGGTGTATTGGCTTTTATTGGTAAACGGATTGAGTTTCGGAGCCACAGGGTCATTTTACAGCTGTGCAAAACTCTGGTATGGCTACACTTGGAGGATTGCGCAGAGTTCTAGTCACAGCATTACAGAATGTGGAAGCTTTGGGAGAGGGTGTGGAGGTGATTTCCTAGGATGTTGCCTGTATAGACGGAAGATTTTATGAGGAAAGGCTGAGGGACTTGAGGCTGTCGGTTAGATAGGGTGGACAGTGAGAGTCTTTTTCTTCGGATGGTGATAGCAATCATGAGGGAACATAGCTTTAAATTGAGAGCTGATAGATATAGGACAGATGTCTTTACTACAGTTTCTTTACTCAGAGAGTCGTAAGGGAATGGAACACACTGCCTACAACTGTAGTAGACACGCCAACTTTAAGGGCATTTAAGTGGTCATTGGACAATTTTATAGACGAAAATGGAATAGTTTAGATTTAATGGGCTTCAGATCGGTTTCACAGGTTGACACAATATCAAGGGCCGAAGGGCCTATAATGCATTGCAATGTTCTATGTTCTATAAAGCATACAGTGTTATCAACTTTATTAATAAAGCACAAGAGCAAGGAGATGCTATTAAACTTGTAGACAGCACCTGTCAGACCACTGCTGCAGTATTGTATACAGAGTGGATGTTAAATCATAGGAAAGATGTTATCCCATTGGAGAAAATATAGAAGTGATTTACAAAAATGTTTCCACACAGGAGAAACTTCAGTATGAGAGAGTTTGAAGAAGTTGTGCCTGTTCACCTTGAAGAGAAGAAGGCTGAGAGGAGATTTGACAGAGGTTTCCAAAATAATGAGTGAGCTGGCCAAAGTAGATAGGGATAAGCTGTTTCCATTCTTCAAAGAAAAAAAGGATGAGAGGGCATAGATTTCAAGACATTTGCAAACAAAGCAAGGATGATGTAAGAAAAGCTTTCACATGCCAGATAGTCAGGATATGGAATGCACTGCCTAGAACTGTGGCAGGAGCAGGTTTAATTGAAGCACTCATTAAGACATTGGATGGTTATTTGGATAGAAACAATGCTTAGTGATATGAGAAAATTAGCATGAGATAATAGAACTGGTGTAGGCCCAATGGGCCAAATGGCCTCCTTCTGCACCTTAACGGTACTGTGATTCTGTAATGTCCACAACCCAGACTATATAGTGCTGCCAACCATGATAACCGCTTGGCTTTCTGTCTGCGCCAAAAGACAATGCAACCAATGATGGTATGTGCACAAAGTGAATACAAATCATGTGAGCACTCAAAAAACAAGCTAAAAGATGTAAAATACATCCTGTGCAGTTGCATGAAAGTGGTGTGTGCTGAAAATGTGTTGCTGGAAAAGCGCAGCAGGTCAGGCAGCATCCAAGGAGCAGGAGAATCGACGTTTCGGGCATGAGCCTTTCTTTAGGTATGTGACAATGGTGTGTGTTTCATTAAGCAGGGCAAACTGGCAGGTGCATTGCAATTAAGTGTGTTGCACGTTATTCTAAGATCAGCCAGAATGATGTGGAGAGGTTGCTGTTTTGCCAATGCCATACTGATGGAAGAAGGGTGGGGGGACCATGAAACATGTAATGGAGATGTTGATGAATGGACCGTAAAATCAATGCCTGGAAAAACAAAGTGTGACCTGTATCTGCCAGCTGTTTCTCCATTTCAAATTGGCAATCAGAGCCATCGAGTTTTTTGGGTGAGGAGGGGGAGAATTAAAGCTGTGTGGAAATGAGGCATGATCAGCTAATGATGAATTACAAATGCATGGAAGTACAATGGTAGCTGTTGTTAGTGAGATTCCGAATTTCCTGTTGCAGCCTTAAGGGGGATATTTTCTCCCAACATCGAGATTGAGATTTCAGGCTTGCCATGTTTTCCTGTTTTTGTCTCCATTGATTGCACTGTTCAAGACTGAGAAATCTCCACCTAAGGTTTTGAATCTTATATGAAGAAGCAGCATATTAGTTTCAAAATGTTAACTTTGCCTTTCTATTTGAAGGTACTGCTAGACTTGTTGAATTTCTCTCACACTTCCTGTTTTTAAATCAAATGCATATTTCCTCAATCAAATCACATTGAAAGTTGAGAAAGTAAAGAACAGAAACATTTTGATGAAAAAATGGTGAAGGCTGATGCAGGTAAAGCAGTTGATGTTCTTATTCATTTGTTCAAAGGATGTGGTGGTCACTGGCTAGCCGAACATTTAGTGTCCACTCTGAATTGACTAGAGGGTTGTTATGAGTTAAACACATTGCTTTGGTATGGGAGCCACATGTTGGCCAGACCAGGTAAGGATAGCAGATTTCTTTCCATAAAGAAGATTAGTGAACCAGATGGCTTTTTACGACAATTGGCCTTGGTTATATGGTTGCTATTAGGAAAGCTGTTTGCTCCAAATGTTTTTGAAAATTTTCTTATTGTTTTGCAAAATATGGAAGGAGAAGCAGTTGATTTTTTTTAAACCTGTGCCACATATTTGACGTGTTTGCAAGGTGAAAGCTCTGAGGTTTAAAGTGACAGGAGTATCATGGATATAAAGTACACTGAGATGATCACTTTTCTGGCTCAGAGAGAGTGCAATGATGTTTCTCAGGGGTCAGTATTGAGACAACTGTTTTGCTTGATATATATTAATGACCAGGAGTTGCATTTACCACGCACAATAACAAAGCTTGATGATAGCACAAGTCTCAGATACATAGTAAATACTGACAAGGGGAGTAATAGATTTCAGAACGACATAGACAAGCTAGGGAAATGGCCAAACACTTAGCAGATGAAATTTGATACAGAAAGTATTCAAGATGGAGAATGAGAAAAGCCCATTTTAAAGAAGGTATAGAGAGACTGGCTGGTTGTACGTACTCAAGTAATGGCCTGTTGAAAAAGTTTTTAAAAACATGCAGGATCCTTATCTTTATTAACAGAAATAGAGGGCAGAATATAGTGTCCTCTCTCAAGAGGAGTTAGGAGGAGGAGATGAGACATGTAATTGCTTTCGAGGGTGAGGGGTGAAGGCCCAATTTCTTCCTGTCTCTGACCAATTAGCCAGGAGGAAGGTTCTTGGATGTTCCAAACCAATTATGGTCTTTCTATGTATAAACTAATGCCCACTTAAGGGCCTCACCTCTCCACTGCTAGTATTCATTGAATAGCAGGCAGGGCAGTCACCATACAGGACAACCGAAGGATTACTGGGGCCAATAAAAGAACATGAGAACTGGAAAGGAGGGATTTCCACTGAGAATTGGCCCACTGACCTTTCATCCAATTACTGATCTTACCTGACAGTAACTTTCATTCCTATGACCTGGGCTCTTCACTGATTTTGGGCGTCTGGCATGTACATTGCCAGCGCCAATCCTATACCTCTGGTGACAGTTGCAGCCCTGTGATTGGCAATAAGCTGTTGGGCCAGGGTAGGAACAGGGGAACAGGAATTTTTACTCCTGGTTCTTGATCCTGAGGAAGGTGCACTGCTGCTTATTCAAGTCCTTCCACAAGAGTTGATGGGGGAACCATGATGAGTCTCCATGTTTTGAACGCAATCCTTGTCACTGATTCAAATTTCAACAATAAGGTACAAAAATGAACCGCTTGTCTATCACTGGTTAGGCTTTAGGTAGAATATTGTGGCCTATTCATAGAATACCTAGTGTAGAAGCAGGCCATTTGGCCCATCAAGTACACACGACCCCCCCCAAAGAGCATCCTACTCAATCCCTGCAACTCTGGCTAATCCACACGTCGCCGTACAGTTTAGCATAGACAATCCACCTAACCTGCACATTTTTGGACCAGAGCAACTAGAGAAAAATGACGCCAACAAATGGAGTATGCACCCACTCCGCATAGACTGTCACCTGAGGTAGAATCAAATTTGCTAAACACTGAGCCACTGTGCCACCCTCATTTTAGACAGCATATATTCAGAACAAAGTCATAGCCTTATTGATATGGGTCAGATTTATTACAATAGTTTTGTTCTTAAACTCTTTACCCAAAGACAGGTTTTGACACTCACAGCCATGGTAGGGATAGGGTGGGAAAATGAATGTGAGGTGTATCAGATCAGCCATGACCCTAACGAATGACAGAGTGATCTCAATGGGCTGAAAGGTCTATTCCTATTCTTTTTACTTATTGGCTTAAGGCCATATGGATCGTCTAATTCCAATGACAGCATACATGGAAGACTTCACCTATGTGGAGGGACTGAAGAAACCAGGATGTTTCTCCTTAGAGAGGTTAAGGGGTGTTTTTGACACAGGCAAGCGAAGTAGTCAAGAATTTGGATAGGGCAATTAAGGTGAAATGATTTCCAGTCAAAGTGAAGTTTTAATCAAAAGATTAGAACAGCTGATAAAAGAAATACAGAACACTGCAATGACCTGGAATGCAACACTTGAAAGGGTGGTGGAAGTAACCTCAACAATAACTTTTAAGAGGGAATTGGATGAGTATTTACTGAAAAAAATACAGGTTTATATGAAAAGTGTAAAATCGTGAGATTAATTGGAAAGTCAACACCAGCATGGATAGGTAATAGCTCCTTCCATACAATGTCATTCTATGATCCTCTGATCAGGAATTGTAATGAGGAGTTGGTGAATTTAGATCAAATGAGGCAAACAAGAAGAAATAAAGTGAGACAAAGACAGATTAAGTTAATAGAGAGGAGATTACACAGAGACAGAGCAGAAATTATATGTTTTATGAAAGGTTAGATTTTACATTTTTTTAAAAATCTACAACAATAATTAATCCAGAATGGAATGTGACCCTACACCTCTAATAGTTTGTGTTTGAGAAATGAATTAGCAGTAATTAACAATGATGTTCCCATTAGATGACAAAATGTAACTTTGTGTTGACATGTAAGGCACATCCACAACACAAAAACACCAACTTTACAACTTCCTATGCTCACTGGTGAGCCTGAGAAAGGAATGCCAATTTTCATAACCCTAATTAGAATTATTGAATCCCTACAGTGTAGAAACATGCCATCCGTCCGGACACGCCTTGGCGTGCCCATTTGCCACCGGGCGGTGGGGATCCCCAGTGGAGGGCTCTCTACGCGGGAGTCCTCCCCCTTTCTCTCGGGGATCTGGGGTGGAGGGTGCTGCACGCAGCAGTCCCCTGCAACCGCAGGTTGCGGTGGTTCACGGACTCCCAGCCCAACTGCTTGTTCTGTGGCGCCGTGGAGTCCGTGGACCATGTATATATTGGGTGTGGGCGTTTGCACTCCCTTTTTGATTTTCTCAGAAACCTTCTCCTCTGTTTCTGGCTGCACTTCAGTCCCACGCTCCTGATCTTCGGGCACTCGTTACGGAGGAGGGAGGGCAGGTCCGAAGACCTCCTCGTGGGTCTGCTCCTGGGCCTGGCCAAACTGGCCATCAACAGGTCCAGGCAGCGGGCCGTGGAGGGGGTCGTTAGGGCCGACTGCCTGCCCCTCTTCCGGGGTTACGTTAGAGCCCGGGTGTTCTTGGAGAAGGAGCACGCGGTGTCCACCAACACCCTGGAGTCGTTCAGGGAGAGGTGGGCGCCGCAGGGAGTGGAGTGCATCATTTCTCCCTCCAACTCTATTTTGATTTAGTCCCTACCCTCCCCTTCACTGTTTTGCTCACACAGCATTGCCCTGTGGTTTGAAGGGCAGTGCTTGTCACTGGCCACTCGGGTGTTTTTCATATCTTCCTGGTGGTGGAAATAGAGAAGAAAAAAAAATAGAAACATGCCATTTTGGCCAACAAGTCCACACTGACCATCCAAAGAGTAACACACCCAGATCCATTCCCCTAACTAATGCACCTAAACTACACATCCTTGAACAATATGGGCAACTTAGCATGGCAATTCACCTAACCTGCACATCTTTGGTGGGAGGAAACCAGAGCACCCCGAAGAAACCCATGCAGAGACAGGGAGAATGTGCAAACTCCACACAGACAGTCACCTGAGGCTGGAATTGAACCCACACGCCTGGTGTTGTGAGGCAGTAGTACTAACCACTGAGCCATTGTGCCACAACTAGGCAGGTACTTACATGTTCATCACGTATCTATCACTCACTGAAGTTGCTATATACCAAAATAACTGTGACGCATAATGTTTACCATCATTTTCACAGCAAGGTCTGTCCCAATACATTTTATGATACTCTAACTAAATCAGGGTAGTCAATAAGGTTTGTTGAAGATTCTGGTTTCTATATTGAGCTCTGAGTACAAACAACTGACAGCCAGTAGTTGGGTTGCTACCACTCTTCTTTTTTTGCTTTTTCCTTTAAAAAATTATTTGGAGATGCCAGTGTTAGATTGGATTGGTGTGTACAAAGTTAAAAATCACACAACGCCAGGTTATAGTCCAACAGGTTTAATTGGAAGCACTAGCTTTCGGAGGCTGCTCCTTCATCAGGTGATTGTCAAGTACACAGTTGTAAGACACAGAAATTATAGCAAATCTTTACAGTATGATGCAACTGAAATTATACATTGAAAAATACCTCGATTGTTTGTTAAGTCGCTCATCTGTTTAGAATGGCCATGTTAGTTTCACTTCTTTCACATGCTTTTTTAAAAAGTTACATTGTCAGGTTAACTTTAACAATTGGTGTCAGCCCAGATAATGTGTTGAAGGTGTTCTCTCCCTGTGTGCTGTTGTCTGTGCCATAATGTTTAGACTGATTTGAATCGAAGAAATGAGTTAATAGAGTCTTACATGGATTCATACAGTTTTTGAGCAAAGTACAATTTAACTCTGCAAGTACAAATTCACTCCATAAACGTATATGTGCATGAGTGCATGTGTGTGTGTCTCGGTTGGGGGTTTGTGAGTATCTGTGAAAGAGACTTTTTATGTGTGTGTGAGAGTGAAAAGGGGTCCATGTCTGTGAGAGGGTACATGTGTGAGTGTGGGAGTGTGAGAGTGTGTGTGTCTGTAGGAATGTGTGTGTGTCTGGGGTGGGGAGTTGTGAGTGTCTGTGAGAGAGAGTGTACGTGTGTGTGTGAGTGTAAAGGGGTCTAAGTCTGTGAGAGGGTGGGAGTGTGTGTGTCTGTAGGTGTGTGTGAGTGTCTGTGTGCATGTCTGTGTATAGGAGTGCGTGTGTGTGTAAGAGTGTGTTTGTGTGTCTGTGTGTGAGAATGTGCTTGTGTGTGTAGGAGTGTCTGTGTGTGTATAGTGCAATGGTGGTCACCTGTAATGTGACATGAACCCCAGGTATCAGTTGAGGCCCTCGCTATGGGTCCTGAAATTAGCTATCAGCCTGTGTTCAGCCAATTTTTGCTGCTGCCTGTCCCGAAGTCCGTTTTGGAGGATGGTCACCCGAAGGTCCGAGGATGAATGTCCTGGACCGCTGAAGTGTTCTCCAACTGGGAGGGAACACTCCTGGCTATTGATTGTTGTGCGGTGCCCATTCATCCATTACGGTAGCCTTTGCTCGGTTTCCCAATGTACCATGCCTCAGGGCATCCTTGCCTGCAGCATATGAGATAGACAACGTTGGCTGAGTCGCATGAGTATCTGCCACATACATGGTGGGAAGTGTCCCTATAAAAAAACATGTTTCGGGTCGTTAGTGGACAGCCTCTGGTGGTGTATTGTAACAAAAAACATTCATGTGATTGCACAAACAACAAGAAGTGTGTGGCACAATGGCACGCACTGCTACCTCACAGTGCCAGGGACCCAGGTTTGATTCCAGACTTGGGTGACTGTCTGTGTGGAGTATGCCTGTTCTCCATGTTTCTGCATGGGTTGCCAGCAGGTGCTCCAGTTTCCTCTCAGTCCAAAGATGTGCTGGTTTGGTGAATTGGACATGCTAAATTTCTCTGTTGTGTCCAGGGTTGTGTAGGCTAGGTGGATTAGCAATGGTAAATGCAGGGTTATGGAGGCGAGGGGCAGCTGGGTGCTGTTTGGAGGGTCAGTGCAGACTTGATGGTCCAAATGGCCTTTTCTGTACTGTAACATGAATGGCAACTTAACCTTCTACTACAGAGTTGTAGGCTGAAGCAGGAATAGATATTTTCCGATCAACCTGCTCAGATATGTTATAATGCACCCCTGGTACAGTTAGGACTTGAATTCAGACCTCTTATCTTAGGGATAGAGACACTATCAGTACAGCACAAGAATTCTTAATCTTTCTATCTATGCTTTGTCTAGGGGTCTGTTCAATTATTAGTAGTGAAGGATAGACCATTAGAAAGTCAGAAGAAGTTGAGGCATCTTACATAATGTATGTTATTCCATGAAAGCAATGCAGTGCAGAAAGACACCATTCAACAAACCGAGTCAGCATTGACCTTCCAAAGTGAGTCCAAATTTGGTCTGACCAATGATCTGTAGAGGTATAGCATTATTTCCTTGCTTTATGACTCTACTTATAAACTCAACAATTCTGTCAGCCTTCTTAACAACTGTTTCAACTTGCCTGGCCACCTTCAGAGAATCAAATACATGAACTCTGTGGTTCGTTAGTTCCTGTACTATCCTCAAAGTTGTACCATTTATCCTATCTGTCTTTTGCCTGCCAAAATGAATTGCCTCACATTTCTCTGCATTAAAATCCATCGGTTAGATATTTCCCCATTGTGCCAAATTGTCAATGTACTTCTGAAGTCACTCAGCATCTTCCTCACAAGTCCCTATTTTCCCCAAGTTTATAACATCTGCAAATCTAGATATTCTGCCCTCAACAACCATCTCCAAATCATAATTTGGCAGTGCCGGTGTTAGATTGTGGTGTACAAAGTTAAAAATCACACAACACCAGATTATAGACCATCAGCTTTATTTGGAAGCACTAGCTTTGGGTGCGCTGCTCCTTCATCGGTTGGTTATGGAGTATAATGGCACCTATTGTTAAAGTTTATTTGAGAATGTAACTTTCAAAAAAGTTCTGTGTTTTACATATGAAAGGACTGAAACTAACAGGGTCATTCTAAAAGATGAGAGACTGAATAAACAATCCAGGCTTTTTTCAATACATAATTTCTGTTACATCATACTGTAACCCTTTGCTATAAATTCTGTGTCTTATGATCTTTTACTCCACAAGCAACTGATGAAGGAGCAGCATTCCAAAAGCTAGTGCTTCCAACTAAACCTGTTGGGTTATAACCTGATGTCGTGTGATTGTTAATCTCCAAATCAGTTATATAAATCAGAAAAAAACAAGGATCCCAGTTCTGATCCATAGGGAACTGGGAACATTTTCAACTCATCTCCAAACTGAGAAATCCAAGGGAGTTCAACCGTGGAAACAGCAGGAGCAATGGAGCGGTGGGCCAGGAATGGCACTTGATGGTCAGTGTGAGCCCAGATTGCAGTCAGTGGTGAAGCAGTGGTCAGAGGCAAAACCTGGAGATCCCAGATGATGTTTAGTAGGGAAACACCAGTTGGCGGTGTAGCGGCTGGAGAGCTCAGTGGGAATTAGCCCGGCATTAGTGAAAGCATGCCCAGCATGGGGGAGCATGAACCCTTGTGGGGAAAATCCAGCATTGAGAGTCTGCAGGCCCATGTCTTAATAGAGAGTGAAAAGTTTAACTTCTAACTTCATTTCTTTATTTTTCTATTTCATACTAAGAACAGTAATGTTGAACTTTTAAACTTATTTCTTTATTTTTCTATTTTTGTACCTAAGATTTTGAACCAAGCTACCACTGTACTTAAAATGGCATGAGGAATGGTAACTTTGTACTTTTTTTGCTGTACTCATGTACGCCCATGCTTGAGTACACGTGACAATAAAATCAAACTCTAATTCTAATTCTAAAATGCCATCAAATGCCCATCTAATTCTAAAATGCCATCTATCCATACTTCTGTTTCCTATCTTTTAGCTATACATCTAAGGCCTTGACAGGTCAATAGTTTCCTGGGTGTCCTTTGCTCATTTTTTAAACAGCAGCATCATAGTTTCAATCCTCCAGCCCCCCAAGACTAATTCTGTGCTCAGAGACGCCTGGAAACTTTCTGTCAACAGCTCTGCAATTTGCTCCCTTGCCTCTCTCAGCAATCTAGGATGCATCCTGTAGGGGGCTGGTGACTTCAATAGCAGTGATGCCAGCTGTTTTAGCACCTCATTTTTTTAGCACTTCATCACTACATTGCTCAGTTGCTCATCACCCATATTTTCAACATGGCCATTGTTATCTTTTTCTAATTTGGTAAAGATAGAAGCAAAATATTCATTTAGTACCTGTGATGTGAGGATGATAAGAAAATCAAAATGCACATATATATATATATATATATATATATATATACACACACATCAGCACTTATCCTTTTCATAGGACAGCTGAGACACATTGCCTACAATTGCTATGTCAATTTGTAGACTCAGAATACACCATGCGATTGTAGGAAGAGCCTTAAATTGCTTGAACTCAAGGTCTGTAAAGTTAACTGTGAGGAGTGGCTTGTATTGAATATGGTAAGCTGAGAATTTTCTGGAGCACATTTTCCAGGAGGTGTTCACCCCACAGTAGCTGACATAATGAATGAATAAGAAGCAAAGAATGAAAATAGCAAAGAAATAGGAGGGAGTGTGAAGAACAACACATTACCCTGGGATCAGTGTGTGCTATCTAAGAGTGAAGATTACACTGACTTATGGCAGATACAGTACATTAAGTCTTTTAACATGGGATTGTGCTGCCCTGCAGCTACCAGGCAGTTCTTGTTGACTGGGACATTGTGCCCCTCTTATCAGCTGGAACATCAGAAGGATTTACAAATTGATAACCAATCTGTTTGTCTGTATAACAACACTACTTCCCTGAGCATCAAGTCTTTAGGTGGGATTCAAATCCTGAATTTCCAAACTAAAAAATCAGATTACTAGGCATGTACGTCCTGTTTGAAGTCAGTGTTAGGGCCATTGCTCTTTCTTGGATTTACAATAATGACAGTGACCTTGACTTGCAGGACATAACTTCAAACTTTGCAAGTAACACAGAACTGGTTAATGTGCTTAACAATCAAGAAGATAGTGATGAATTTCCACAGGACATGTTTAAATAGGCAGGTAAATGACATTTAACTCAGTTATACATTGAACTCAGAGAATGAAGTGATATATTTTGGTTGAGAGAATGAGAAGAGGCAATATGAAGTAAATTATGTAATCTGAATATGGGCATTCCCTCTGTGCAACAGCACTGTCAATGATGCCACTGGATGAAACTCTTAGCACCAGCTCCCTCTGTCTATGTAAAAATGTAGATAATTTTCACTCAGCCCAGGTGCTGTCTCTAACTTGACTTACTGGTTATGTTAATACATATTCACAATAACTCAGTTTGTTAAGTAGCCATTTCTCACTGGAGTGCTAGTCTGGCAATGATAACATGTTAGATATAAGTGAATTGATCACAGTGACAGGACCTCCAGTAACAGGTTGCAGCAATGAGGGAGGGTTCTGAGTAGGGTAATCTCTGTAGACTCTTCCTGGAGGCAGAGGTCTCTGTCAGAGTGAGAGGAAATGGAGAGATAGAGAGAGAGAAAAAGAGAGAGAGAGAGAACTGATACCTCAATGAAGCTGTGCAACTCCAGGATTAATCCAGTGTAAATTATCTATTTACCTAGATTAATATTAGTTTTACTTGTGAGAACCAATGTTTCCTCTGAGCCCTGCAACTGCACAGCCCCTGGGAAGTCCCACATATGTCAATCAGCTTATTGATGCATTGCTTCCACTTTTGGAAGCTACTGCCATACGTGGCTCTCAGAAATCTACACAGCAGCAAGATAGATGACAGGGAACTTTGGTGAGGACCTGATGCCAGTGGAAGAAAGAATCACTGCTTTAAAACATTTGGAGCTTGTGTGTGCTTAAATCTAATGGCAAATTTCCAAAACTGATGGAAATCTAAAGAAGGGCCATTATTTCTCACAGCTCTTAACTTGCCATTAGGTTTAGCAATCACCCCAAATGGACAAGCAGGAGCTGGATCAAAAGTCTAAGCTCTCTTTGAAACCAAAGTGTTTCCTGCTTTAAATCATCCATTTATATTTAGATGAGCTCCAATTTCTAGTCCATATGTCATTCCGGAACATCATGGAAGTTTAGACGGTCTTGAGTTGTCTTGGTTTTGAGAATGTTAGCTTGTGTACCCTTTGCAAGTTAATCCCTGAAATCCCAAATCAAAAAGCTGCTGCTGTAACTCTTTCCTCCTGATTTCAACACACAGATCTTTTGCCATTTAAATGGTTTATATAGAAGGATTTACAAAACCATCTTTAATCCCTCGTTCCTAAGATTGGTATGTACCCTTTGAAAAGAGGTCTGCAAAGCAAAAGGTTTTTTTTTTAAATAATCCAAAATCTATTTATCCTCTGCTCAGGAGACTGCCTTGTAACAGCATTTGAAATGAATTTTTTTTTCATTTGAAACCATAAAGCAAGTTGGAAGTTAACATCCTTTAAAGGGACTACCGGGCAACTTTTCAGTATTGTTATCAGGATTGCTGCTTAACACTGGCCAATGCATAAATTTTACTTCGTCTGTTAATTATGAATTATTTGCTTTTAGCAGCATTTAATTAAAGCCACTCTTTTGCCCCTGGGATTGCTATGCATTGTAAAAGACAAGAAAATTAAGCAGATATGAATTGAGACTCAGAAGCGAGAGAATCCTTGTCGGGAACAAACATCAATTACTTGTGTGAGTGTTCTTACAAAGTTAACTTGTGATAGATGTGTAAGGTAGACCCTGTATACTATTAGTCATGCACAGTGGGTTGTATTTTCCCATTTGCAGTGTAGTGGCCAATTAATTTTCTGATGTCTAATCTGCTATGACCCAAGGCATGTTATCTCATGCCACCTTCGCCTTTGCACTTCATCTAATTACATTACCGATTTGTGCAACGCATTTCTTGCTGAATTTTGAGGTAAGTGAGGTGGGGCCTTCCTGCTTCCATACTTCTAGTGCCATATTCATTGCTCAGCAGCGCACCACCTCAGACACTGCAAGACAGAAACAAGTCCTCAAATGGTGCTGTTCACCTCAGAAATGTCAGCACATAGCTAACCAAGAATTTAAGGCATGCTTCCTGTTTCATGGACAAAGATCCACAGGCTTCAGTGGATGAATTTGTAGATAGAATCAGTACTTTTCTTGGCTAACAACAGAGAGAGGCAGCACAAGATGTTGGTGAGGCTATATCTGGAGTACTGTGAGCAGTTTTGGTCCCTTATGGGTGGATTTCATGAAAACACAGAAGATGGGAAAAGTAGCAAGCCATTTGATCCCTTGAGCCTACTCCACCATTCATTATGATCATAGTTGATTATCAAGCTCAATACCATAATTTTACCCAAAACCCCCATAACCCTTGATTCATTTAGTCACTATAGTTATATCTACCTTTTTGAAAAGTCATAATGCTTTGGCCTTAACCACTTTCTGTAATATATCCACAAGCTTACCACTCTCTTAATTTCTCCACATCTCAGTCTTAAAATGTTTATCCTTTAACCTCAAATTATGACCCCTGGATCTGGAAATCCCACCATTGGGAACATCTTTCCTCCATCTACTCTGTCTATTCTTTTTAGAATTTTAAAGCATTCAATAAGATTTCCCCTCATTCTTCTAAACTGCAATCTGAAAAAGGATCTGGGTAATCCAAGATGGAGGATGGGAAAAATGTTGACTGTGAGTGCCGCTCTTTTTTGAGATATTTTAGGTGTTGCAGGTGACTTCCTTGAATTCCAGGAGCAGCAATTACTGTTTCTATACTGTTGCATTATTTTGGAACTTTGGGGAAAAAAGATCAAAACAACAGCACTTTTAAAAGAAGAAAATCAGACAAAAGGCATCAACCACGTCCTCAGTGAGTGGGAGAGAGAAAGAAATCTACACTGCTAACTGACACAGCTGTGAATCTACACATTTACTACCTTTGCTGTTTGAGTTCATGTATCTCTGGACATTGGAATGTGTCTAGGAAAAATTAACAAACAGCAAAATTCAAAACTAAGCTTAGAGGAACCTGTGTGTGAGACTATTTACCTGAGTTGGACTATTTACATACTGCTGTAAAAGTCCTCCTGGGTGCTCCTTACAAATTTTGCTCCATTTAAATCTCCAACACGAAGTGAGTACCAGTCAATGTTGGGAAAATTATAATCACCCTGTTGCTCCTACATCTTTCCATAATCTGTGTGCACATTTGTACCTCTATATCATGCTTGCTGTTGGGAGGCCTGTAGTAAAGCCCCAACATTGTTACTGCACCCTTCCTATTTCTAAGCTCTGCCCATATTGCCTCACTGCTCCATAGTGCCCTCCTTCAACACAGCTGTGATATCCTCACTGACAAATAATGCAATTCCTCTATCTCTTTTACCTCCCTCTCTATCCTGCCTGAAACATTTGTATCCTGGGATATTTAATTGCCAATCTTGCCCTTCCCTCAACCAAGATTTGTCCTCAGGTCCTAGTTTCTCCTACTAATGGGGACATGTTCTGTGCATCCACTCTATCCTAGCCTCTCAGTATTGTGTAAATTTCAGTGAGACCCCCACCTCACACTTCTAACCTCCATCAAGCAGCACAGACCTAGAGTCCATAATCATTTCTCAGCCCATGATCCCTGGGATTATTCTTGTAAACCTTCGAGACCCCTTCCAATGCCAGCATATTGACACAAGGCCCAGAGCTACTCACAATACTGCAAAAGTTGTCTGTTCAGAGCTCTATACAGCCTCAGGAATACATTCCTCCTGTTGTATTCTAGCCTTTTCAAAATCAATGCCAACACTATGTTTGCCTTCCTAACGGCTGACTGAGCCTGCATGTTTACCTTAAGATAATCCTCAACTGGGACTTCTGAGTCCCTTTGTGTTTCAGATTTCTGAAACCTTTCCCCATTTAACTAATGATTCTATCTTTCCGACAAAAGTGCATAGCCTCATCCTTTTCCACACTGTATTCCATCTTCCAGTTCTTTGCCACACTCCTTGCCTCTCCAAGTCTTTTTTGCAGCCTCCCATCTCCTCAGCACTATCTGTCCCTCCACATATCATTGTTTGAAACTGAAAGCGTAACAACAATGCTTTCAGTTCCTTTGTCCAGATCTTTAATGTATAACATGAATAGCTGTAGTCACAGCACTGACACCAACAAACCTTCACTAGTTTAGGCTACCATCCTAAATCCCCCTTGAACCTCACAAATGGACTCTAACGTCTTGCCCACTACTGACACCAGACTCACTTGTTTATAATTCCTGTTTTTTCTTTCAGTCCCTTTTTCAATGGTGGGGTTACATTAGTTACCATCCAATCTGTATAAGCTGTTCCAGAGTCTAAAGGACCTTGAAAGATGATCACCAATGCATCCACTCTTTCTCGGGCCACTTTGTGATGTAAATTAGCAGCCTTGGGGATTTATCAGCCTTTAATCACATCAAGTTCTCCAACATTTCTCCATGAATGCAGACTTTCTTGCATGTCACTAAACTCTGTAATCCATCATTTAGAGTCACTGAGTTAGAGAGATGTACAGCACGGAAACAGACCATTTGGTCCAACTCATCCATGCCAACCAGATATCCTAACCTAATCTAGTCCCGATTTGGAGATGCCGGTGTTGGACTGGGATGTATAAAGTTAAAAATCACACAACACTAGGTTATAGTCCAACAGGTTTAATTGCAAGCACACTAGCTTTCGGAGTGCCGCTCCTTCATCAATTAAACCTGTTGGACTATAACCTGGTGTTGTGTGATTTTTAATCTAGTCCCATCCCTCTAAAATCTTCCTATACATATACACATCCAGGTGCCTTGTACCACTCTCCACCACTTCCTCTGGCAACTCATTCCATAATGCACCACCTCCGACGCAGAAGGTGTTTGGTAAGCTTTCCTTTATTGGTCAGAGTATTGAGTATAGGAGTTGGGAGGTCATGTTGTAGTTGTGCAGGACATTGGTTAAGCCATTTTTGGAATATTGCATGCAACTTTGGTCTCCTTCCTATTGTGAAACTTGAAAGGGTTCAGAAAAGATTAACAAAGATGTTGCCAGGATTGGAACTATAGGCAGAGGCTGAATAGGCTGGGGCTGTTTTCCCTGGAGCATTGGAGGCTGAGGGGGTGACCTTATAGAGGTTTATACAGTCATGAGGGGCATGGATAGGGTAAGTAGACAAGGTCTTTTCCCTGAGGTAGGGGAGTCCAGAACTCGAGGGCACAGGTTTAGGGTGAGAGGGGAGAGATATAAAAGAGACCTAAGGGGCAATTTTTTCATGCAGAGGGTGTTGCATGTATGAAATGAGCTGCCAGAGAAAGTGGTATTTTTTTTTGTGTCCTCCTTTGTGAGGACAGCATGAAATGTGAATGTAATTTGTCAGCCACTACGGATTATAAAATCTCCTGTTTCTGACTGTAAGAGACCTACATTAGTTTTTCCAATGTTTTTATCTTTACCTACCTATAGAAATATATATAGTCAGTTCTTCAGTTCCCTACAGGCTTACTGTCTAAGTTTGTTGTTCCCTTGATTAGTAATTCTTTGGTAGTCTTTTGCTGACCTCTGAATGTTTCCCAATTCTCAGGTCTATTGTATTAGTTCTAATTTGTATGCCTCTTTTTTGCGTCTAAATTGTCTCTAACATATCTTGTAAGCCATGGTTTGGCCACTTGTTCACCCACTTGTTCTTTGAAACACTTCCCAAACCATCATAGCTAACTCATATCTCAAGCCCTTATTATGATTCAGACCCTAGTCTTAGAATCAGCTAGCTCGTTTTCCATTTAATGAAGAATTCTATGATATGATATATCATCCTCAAGGGGGTGACTCACAAACACATTACCAACTAAACTTTTTCTCCAATTGATTCCTCAACATCTTAGTCCAGAAAACCATCCATACATACTCTAGGAATTTCTCCTCTTTGGAACTGTGGCTAATTTGATTCGCCTAATCATATGCGGATTAAAGTTACCCATAATTAAAAATGTTCCCTGACTGCATGCATCCCTGATTTCCTATTTAATGCCATTCCCAACATCACCATTAAAGTTTGGTGGTCTATATACACAATCTCTACTGATTTTGTTTGCCATTGGTATTTCTCAATTCTAGCCACATATTCTACAATGTCTGAGCAAATGTTTATATGATCTTTACCTGGTAATGCGACTTAACCACCTTTTCCTTTTTGTCTGTCCTTCCTAAATACTGAATACCCTGGTCATACTGCAGTCACATCTCTGTACCCACCACTACCTTCCACCTCTTGGCTGAGCTCATCCTCACCCTCGACGACTTTTCTTTTAACTCCCTTCATTTTCTTCAAATCAGGGGTGTGGCAATGGGTATTTGCATAGGCCCCAGTCATGCCTGTCTCTGCATGGGGTACATGGAACATTCCTTGTTCTAGTCCTATTCTGGCCCCCACCTATAACTCTTTCTCTGATATATCGATGAGATCATTGGTGTTGCTTCCCTTTTGTCTAGCATTGGAAAAGTTGAAAAATTTGCTTCCAGTTTCCATCCTGCCCTCACTTTCACCTAATCTCTCTCTCACTCCTCTCTTCCCTTCCTCAACATCTCTTCTTCCATTTCTGGGAATAGACTGGCCACAAATATCCACTATAAACCCGCCCACTCCCACAATTCCCCGGACTATATTTCCTCGCACCCTGCTTCCTGTAAAGACTCCATTCCATTCTCCCAGTTCCTCTGTCTCCATTGTATATGTTCCAATGAGGCCATCTTCAACAAAGGAGCCCTCAAAATGTCCATTTTTTTCCCCCATTGAGGATTCTCCAGCACCGCTGTCTATAGGGCCCTCAACCAGGTCCAACTCATCTCCTGCACTTCCGCCCTCACTCTCCCAGCTAGTTTGTTATCAACTCCTTTGTCTGTCCAACTGTCCTTGTCTCTCTTTGAGCTCTATCCCTTCCTATCTTTTACTCCTTACCTTCTCCCCAACCTATCCGTTGCATATAAACCAACATTTTCCTAACTACCATCAGTTCTGAGGAAAGGTCACTGGACCCAATATATTAACTTTGATTACTCTTTACAGATGCTGCCAGTCCTGCTGAGCTTTTCCAGTAAATTCTGTTTTTGCTTGTGCACGAACACTCTTCCCAGAATGCTTTGTCAGGATGCCTCCATTTCCAGGCTGCTTCAATGTGACTGCACATGCACTTTTCATGACTATGCTAATTGAAGGACACTCTTCACAGTCTTATAAACAGGTTGGGACTCCACCAACTGGAATTTAGAAGAATGAGGGGTGGTCTCTTTGAAATATACAGAATTCTCAAAGTGTTTGACAAGATAAATTCCGAGACGATGTTCTCCTCATGAGAAAGGCTGGGACAGAGAGCATAATCTCAGAATAAAGGGGCACCAATTTAAGACTGAGATTAGGAGGAATTTCTTCTCTCAGAGGGTATTGAATCTTGGAAATTCTTGCCACAGAGAGCTGTGGGTGGGTGGGTGGGCAGAGTCATTGTGTGTATTTAAGGCTGAGTAAGACAGTAGGGAAATCAAAGGGTACGGAGAAAATACAGGAAAGTGGATGTGAGAATGTCAGTTCAGCCATGATCCAATTGAATGACAGAGCAGGCTCAAATGGCTGAATGGCCTAGTTTTATTCCAAGTTCTTATGGTCTTATTTCTCACTATCAAACTCAAACTCATCTAGCACAGGCAGGGATCTGAAATCTTCTCACTTACCCCCCCCCCAAGAGCTCATGACTCTGGAAATTCCTGTGCCATCATTGGCCTTACTCTCTCCAGTGTAGAGGCCAGAATAACTGTTTCCTACTCAAATCTCCTACTCGTGCCTTCTGATAACTCCAAGTCCCTTCCCATTCACTGTAAGATTCCACAAAATCTATTATTTTTTTCCAGGTCCAGTGACCATTCCTTCAGCAGCCAGTACAGTGAAGCTTATACCCAGACTTGATCTACCTGCCTTCCCCAGGATTCCACGAACAGCCCCCGATTATTAATCACTAAATTCCCAGGACTGACTGTAGCCCCATCCCTTGAACAAAGTGGTAGACTGACCATCCTATAATACTTGCATTTGATTTGCAGGACCGATCATCTGTCAATCCTCAGCTCTACAGGCAGGGATCCCCAATCTTTGGAAGACTAATAACCTGACTGACCATGGCCATCCTCACTGGACTATCAGATTAGCCCCTTCAAAACTTCATTGGTGCACCTGACTGACTGTCATCCACTTCACTCGTTTGAGCACTCTTCCCCTTTGATTCTTAGACATGGCCAGACAGTGTGTTTGCTGCGTAAGGCTATTGGCATCAGTCTGCGTCACAGACTAGCTGCCCACCCAACTGTCCAACCAACATCCTGTGAACTACTCATAATATGATTTTTTTTTTCTTCACATCACATTTACTTCTTTTGGAAAACACTTTAAATCTGTCCCCTCTGATATCAATCCTCTTGTAGGCAGGAACACTTTCTCCTGATCTATTCTAATCAGACATCACATGACTTTGAAAACTTCCATCAAATTTCTTGTCAGTGTTTTGTTTTCAAGAAGAATAGTCCCATCTTCTTCAATCTGTTCTCATAAATGAAATATCTCATCCAAGGAACTATTTTCAAGAACTATTAAGATTCCTTCCAATAGCTTCACCTTCTTCCTACAGTGTGGTGGGCAGAACTCAATATCGCAACTGAGGGTCCTATCCAGGGTCCTATATAAGTTCAAGGTAACTTCCTAGCTTTTGTACTCTTTACCCCTATTTGAATTGAAAAGTTTAGGGAACATGACCAAGGTACAAAATAATTTTCCTGATGTCTAAATGCACCTTAATTCAATAGCAGTTCAAATAAAATAAATAGCCTCTGAATGAGTATTATCTGCTGTGCTTCAATAAATAGTAAAAACAGCAATCTGGACTCTCAGAATTATTGCGCATTCACAGAGTTAACAGAAATGTGAGCAACTGGTGAGGACTATTAGTTGTAGATTTTAGCCTAAGATTATGATTCTCGTTAGTTTGCATCCCTACCTATCATCATATTGTGAACAGAAGGTCAAACTGCGCAAATGTTACCATCACACTTACACTATTGTTTTACTTGATTTTGCAAATTCTCTGAGTTGGCAGCAACAAGTATTGGGTATGGTGCCAACGAGGTCTATGAGATTGTGCAGGAGCAGATGGAAGAGACTGCAGAAAAAGGAAGTTCAACTCTGTGCCAATGAATCCAACATGAAGTACTTCAACATTCGGCACAGCTACCTTAGTCTAGCCTGACGAGTACCTGTGTTTGAATCTTGGACTGAGTATAAGCATAGGGTCCATAATGTCACCTCACAGCAACTCTTCAACAGAAGAGCTGCTGTCTTGGCCAAAATGACGGTCACTGTTGCTCTACTGATGCATTCCATCAGTACCATGCGAGAACTCACAGAGGACTTCACACATGTCATGCATGAACCACAGGAACAGGTGTCTGTTGAGACTATTTGCCAAATAAGGGCTAACATGGTGGTAGTTATAGTTCTGAGGTCGTATAGAAGATTGTGGAATAATTAAACTCCACTTCAAAACTTGAAATGCGATCTCACAGGTGAGATGTTATACCATGGCCTTTTATACCCTCTCAGCTCGGCATAAAGGTGCTACAGCACAATTTTGATAAGTAAAGAATTCTGTTTAAAATGTGCATTTTAGGAATGTTAGGACTTCTTACGGGCCGTTATTTTAGTGTTCATTGAAAGGTCCATAAAATTGTTGTAAACACCTCCATGAGAGAGAAATCGCACTGCAGAGATCATAATGTGCCTGGTCAGGAAGGACAATAAGTAAGGAAAATGAAGGACAGAATCTTACACGGGCCTGAGCAATGTGGGCTATGGTGAGATTTGTGGCAGAATGAGGCGACAAGTCCGGCGAGGCCTAGCTCAACGGCATGGATGTCCTTAAACATCTTTTCTGCTTTTGTCAGTGTAGTAAGTGTCTTGCTAGGCAGCGGAGAGTTGTCATGCATTGAGAAAAGTTGACATATAAAATCAGAGCAGTAAGTTCAGCTGGCTGATGCTCTGAATGGCCTCTACATTATATATGACTAAACTGCATCACAAGGCATAATCAATGGGCAAAAGCTGTGGCGCACCCTTCTTTCATGGGCAATGACACCTGGCATTTGACAGTCCCTCAGGCTGAACTGGAAGCACAATAGCAACCAGCAAAGGTGCTTTATGAGCTGGGACAGGGACCCATCTCATGGATGGAACCAGGCTGTATCTCAGGGCTGCTCTTATAGACTCATTCACTTAGTCCTACCTGCATGTTTATACTAATCATGGCTTGTCTTGCATTATCGTATTTTGCTGTGTAATTAGTTCAGTCACACAACTGGGCAGTTTACCTTGCTGGTCAGTAGTCCTCAGTCAAGATGTTGAACATCTTACTTTACAGCAGTATGCTGCATTAATCTCACCACTGTAACATATGTCAACAGCTACACACCAAACTCACTGCATGTGCAGCAAGCAAGCAGCCATGTATCAAAGAGACTGGTCCACACTGTTGCAACTGTTGCCATGGGAATGAGACTCAGCAAATTAACCTCCAGGATGAGGGATGGGAGAAGTGGTTTCTGAAGATAGCTGTTTCACTACAGAGGTAAGGGAGGTTCTGATAGCATTTGTGAGACAGAAAAGTGAGTAATGTGAAGTGCTTTGCAATAAATGACACTGATAGCAGGTTTACTATGAGAACTGTAGTGAAATAAAGACGGTACACAGTTTGTGGGACATGGATGTTCTGCATCCCCCTGAGACGTGAATCTGGTCCACTCCAGGGAGGTAAAGAATCCTCATCTCATCTGGGGTGAGGAGGTTCATGTTGAGGACTGCTCAATGTATACAGATTTGCAGTACTGTTATGGGGTGTATTCTCCTGGAACAAGAGAAAATGACAAATTGAGTGAGAAGAAAACATGTGCTACAGCTTTTTGTTGTGGTGCAGATGGGTGAAAGACGGAGAGGTGTCCTGTAGTTAATGAGGCTGTGCAGAGGCCATACCAAGTTAGTGTTTAGAAGGTTGGGGTGGGAGAAGATGCTAGAGGCACAGCTCCCATGCCAGACAGGAAGAGGGTGGAGGCACCAAAATTGGGTGTCATGATAGTGCCATAACTACCAATTGCTCCTCTGGCTCTCCTCATTGCAATTTCACCAGCAGGCTGAAAGCATTGGTTGTCTTGTCCACCTGAAGCAAATTGAGGGAGTCCACAGCAGTGTTCAGCACTCCCAAGGACACAAAGAAGCCACTGGTTATTTACTGTGGAAATGGATATGGAAGCTATCGACTGTAGGGAAATAGATGGTGACATTTTGCAAAACGTCCAGATTACAGAGGAGGAAGTGCTACATGTCCTGAAACGGTTAAAAGGTGGATAAATCCCCAGGACCTGATCAGGTGTATCCGAGAACTCTGTGGGAAGCTAGAGAAGTGATTGCTGGGCCTCTTGCTGAGATATTTCTATCATCAATAGTCACAGGTGAGGTGCCGGAAGACTGGAGGTTGGCAAACGAGGTGCCACTGTTTTAAAAGGGTGGTAAAGACAAGCCAGGGAACTATAGACCAGTGAGCCTGACCTCGGTGGTGGCAAAGTTGTTGGAGGGAATCCTGAGGGACAGGATGTACATGTATTTGGAAAGGCGAGGACTGATTAGGGATAGTGAACATGGCTTTGTGTGTGGGAAATCATGTCTCACAAACTTGATTGAGTTTTTTGAAGAAATAACAAAGAAGATTGATGAGGGCAGAGCAGTAGATGTGATCTATATGGACTGAATAGCAAGGTTAGATCTCATGGACTACAGGGAGGTCTAGCCATTTGGATACAGAACTAGCTTAAAGGTAGAAGCCAGAGGGTGGTGGTGATGGAGGGTTGTTTTTCAGACTGGAGGCCTGTGACCAGTGGAGTGCCACAAGGATCAGTGCTGGGTCCTCTACTTTATGTCATTTACATAATTGATTTGGATGCGAGCATAAGAGGTACAGTTAGTAAGTTTGCAGATGACACCAAAATTGGTGGTGTAGTGGACAGCGAAGAGGGTTACCTCAGATTACAACAGGATCTTGACCAGATGGGCCAATGGGCTGAGAAGTGGCAGATGGAGTTTAATTCAGATAAATGCAAGGTGCTGCATTTTGGGAAAGGAAATCTTAGCAGGACTTATACACTTAATGCTAAGGTCGTAGGGACCTTGGAGTGCAGGTTCATAACTCCTTGAAAGTGGAGTCACAGGTAGATAGGATAGTGAAGAAGGTGTTTGGTATGCTTTCCTTTCTTGGTCAGATTATTGAGTACAGAAGTTGGGAGATCATGTTGCGGCTGTACAGGACACTAGTTAGGCCACTGTTGGAATATTGCGTGCAATTCTGGTCTCATTTACATTTCAAGAATTGTTCCTCTATTACCCTGCATTCGGCATGTTTGTCAAACCTAAGAGATCTGGGAAGATTAAAGGAGACAGGAAGGCTTAAATCCATGGGGAAACTGTCTGTAGAAGTGCTGGAGGGCCTAGATGGTCAGTACTGATTCCACCTCCCACGTCAGTAACCTCACACTCTCCATTTATTGTATTGCCTTCATAACTGCCATGATACTTTCTAATCAATCTATTCAGAGATGTTATGAAATACCTTTGGGACAGGTGAGACTTAAACCCAAGTCCCCTGGCTTAGAAGTAGGGGCACCAGAAGCCAGCTCATGACTACCATAGAATACATCATTCTGATCACCATCCGTTTTCCCTCCATATTTAAACCTTTTCGCAACTACCCTCAAGTACTCTCCAACCATGGAACTTCTGGTCTCCAGACCTACCTGGCCTCATCATGTTTGGTCTTGTGATGCAGATTGTCCACCCAAAAAAGCCTCAAGCATATCAATTGGACTGCAAATGTGTGGGAACATCACCAAAAAAACCATTGAAGTCATAGAGTCATAGAGATGTTCAGCACGGAAACAAACCCTTCGGTCCAACCCAGATATCCCAATCCAATCTTGTCCCACCTGTCAGCACCCGGCCCATATCTCTCCAAACCCTTCCTATTCATATACTCATCCTGATGCCTTTTAAATGTTGCACTCGTACTAGCCTCTACAACTTCCTCTGGCAGCTCATTCCATTCACATACCATCCTCTGTGTGAAAAAGTTGCCCTTTAGGTCTCTTTATATCTTTCCCCTCTCGCCCTAAACCTATGCCCTCTAGTTCTGGACTCCCACATCCCAGAGAAAATACCTTGTCTACTTATCATATCCATGCCCCTCATGATTTTGTAAACTTCTATAAGGTCAGCCCTCAGCCTTCAACACTCCAGGGAAAACAACCTCAGCCTGTTCAGCCTCTCCCTATAGCTCAAATCCTCCAACCCTGGCAACATCCATATAAATCTTTTCTGAACCCTTTCAAGTTTCACAACATCTTTCCAATAGGAAGGAGACCAGAATTGCATGCAATATTCCAACAGTGGCCTAACCAATGTCCTGTACAGCCGCAACATGACCTCCCAACTCCTGTATTCAATACTCTGACCAATAAAGGAAATCATACCAAATGCCTTCTTCACTATCCTATTTACCTGTGACTCCACTTTCAAGGAGCTATGAACCTGCACTCTAAGGTCTCTTTGTTCAGCAACATTCCTGAGGACCTTACCATTAAGTGTATAAGTCCTGCTAAGATTTGCTTTCCCAAAGTGCAGCACCTTGCTATTATCTGAATTAAACTCCATCTGCCACTTCTCATATGGAGTTTAATTCAGATAAATGCAACGTGCTGCATTTTGGGAAAGCAAATCTTAGCAGGACTTACAGAATTAATGGTAAAGGATTAAAGAATGCAAAACATTAGGGTACTCGGTTTCTCCTGGCTTTTCCAGAAGCAGCCCACATAAAACCCATCCCTCTGGCTAAAATCTAAGCCTTGGCCAGGAGTTGGAAGGAATACAGCACCCGTTTGACACTTGTAAAACAGGGTGCTTAGGATCCAAATCAGAGACTCTTAAAGGGTTGCTGGAAGGTCGACATTTTTTAAAAAATTAACCCTTGTTCTGAAGATAGAAGGAAGTCAAGGAATTAATCTTCTTTCTGTCAGCTCAGTAGGCCGTGCTCTGGTTACTGAGTCAAAAGGTTGTCCCATGCCAGAGACTTGTGTACAAAAGTCTAAGCTGACACAGCAATGTTGCACTGATAGAGTACTACATTGTTAGAAGTGCTGCCTTTTAGAGGAAACTTCAATTGAGACTGTGTCTGCCCTTTCGGACAGATGGAAATGATTTTTTATGGACTTTTGAATCAGAGCAAGGAAAATAAGCCTTAAGTAACATCATGTTAAGCATATTGCTAGGATAATGCTACTTGTACGAGTTGTGGTACTCAAATTAATTGCTGTTTATCCCAAATTACAAAACAACAAAATGCTGCACTGATTGTGAAAGTTGTTTTGAGACATTCTGACGATATGAAAATCATTATATAAATGCAAACTTTTCTTTCTTGAAAATGCTTCTTTAATCTCACTGACCACATTAATCTCAGCCTCCTGAAAAAAGATGTTCCTTTTATACTTTTGGCCTTTCTAATTTAGTCATGTTCATAGCAGTATAGTCAAATGTTCCTTATAATTTATTATGTTACCATAGTGAACAACACGGTTTCATTCTATTCCATTCTTCTCAATCATAGCATATTGACTTGTCTGAACACTTGATAATACCCTATTCTTCCTGATATTGCAAATGATCTCTTCATATTAGCATCTATTGACATTTAATCTGTCTTAAAATATCTTTCTGTCATCACAGTATTCATAAATAATTTGAAAAGGGATATATTACCAAGAAGTGACAACCAGTTGACCTCTCCCGTTCCTTTACCAATTGGGGTGATAACACCATGTTACACAAAATGGTGGCTGACCAGTAATCTTAATGGTGATATTATGGGAAAGCTGTTCATTTGATGAACGAACAAAAACATGCAAGCTGGTGAATTGTGAGAGCCTCCTTCTTGTAATGGTCCTCTTGCAGTGACGACATATTGAGAGTCAGGTGTCCTCTCGTATTGTGTTAAAATACTTATAAAGAATTCAGCTCCTAGATTTTCTAAATTTAGAAGACAAATCTTGTAAATTAGGAACTTAGGGACAACATTTGTATCATCCCAACTCCATAATTTTATATTTGACATATTCATTCAGTCAGTTAGAAGCTAGTGGTAGGAATTCCCAGAAAACGCCAATCTCTGTTTTGGCTGTAGCAAGTAGCAATATCCTAGCAATCTGCTTCAAATGATGTTATTTAATTGTACAGTCCTGATATTGCAATGATTTTATAGACTCATATTTTTGAACAGATTAAGCACATTGCATGCTTCGGTCCTCAGTCATTACTAAGCTTCTGGATTTGGAGCTTTTGTGTGAATAAGTAGTCAATGACATCAAACTGAAAATTCAAAGTCAAAGATTTGGTCTCTGGCTTCTTGCCCCCTGAGCGATAAGCCCAGTTACAAAACCGATTCCTGATTATGACCAAAAGAGCTGACTTGTATCTATTGCAGAGTGACTCTTGCTAATTGTGAATGAAATAATCTGAAATCCCTTATGCAAGCAATCCTTGTTGCATTTATTTCACTCACTGAAAACAAAAAAATGAACTGTCTAGTTTTTGTGTCTTACAGATTGCCCATGGATTCTAGATCAACAACATCTACAATCTTTTTCACATAGCATAGAGCTCACCACTGATTAGCTAACAGTATTTGATTGCACTTTGTTGAATTCTTTATAAAAATCTGTGCCTTTTCAGTATCTTCCATTCTCAATTTAATAACAATTATTTTAAAGCATTAACTTGTAACAGTATCTTGCTGTGTAGAACTTCAGCTTTTTACAGTCACCAATGCAGAAGTGAATGTCATAGCATTCATAGAATCATGAAGCGTGGGTGGAAGCCATTATGCCTCCCATTCCTGTGTCCCCTCGAAGGAGCTAGCCAATTAGTGTCCATGTTCTGCCTTCCCTGACAATTCTAATATCCTTTGAAAGTTATTAAATTTTCTTCAATGACCCAATTTATGTGCAATTGTTTTCCTTCCCACATGCCTCTGTAACAATTGTTCTAACTGTGCAATGATACTTTTGTAACAAAGGCTAATCTGAATTTTTAAAACAAACACAACATCTTTCAAGATGGCCTTCCCAAAGTCACATGTCAGTCCTTGTCAATTCACAGTCAGTCAAAAGCCAATAGAAATATGTTACTTAACATCAAATCTTAAAAGAACATGTTTAGAATTTGCTAAATTCTTGGACAACACAATGGGTCCTTCTCAGGGATTTCTGACTCAAAACTTCTGCCTGGAAAAGGACACCATAGGAAATTGCAACATAACTAACTTTGCTTTTGGGGATGATTTCTCAAAGTTAACATAATCATTTTAGATTTTAATCTGTATAAATCAGGCTGTGAGGCACATTCTTCAATAAAATTATAAGAAGTCCTCTGAAAGAATGTCTCTGGTACTGAGAGAAATAGAAAGAGAGCTTTCAACTGATAGGAAATAATAAAGATAAAGACTGTTGTAGTGAACAAAGGGCCAAAGAAATAAATTACATTTACTCCGTCCCAGGATCTGTTCAGCCAAACTATTGAAGCAGTCTCCAACTATTCAACTACATAAGCCATTACAACTTCTGAATTTTGACTTCCAGTTTTCAACCCCTCCTCTTCAGATTATAATCAAATTATTACAGATTGATCTTACTTTAAGTATAGCGCTGGGAAAGCACAGCTGGTTGGGCAGCATCTGAGGAGCAGGACAGTTGATGTTTCGAGCATAAGTGTATCAGAATGTGTGTTGGGGTGGGGGGGAGGGGGGAGGTGTTGGCAAGGGGACAGAGATAAATGGGAAGGGGCTGGGGCTGCAGGGAAAGTGGCTAGGAATACGATATGTAGATGAAGGTGAGGGGTGATGGTGATAGGTCAGAGTGGAGGGTGGTGCAGATTGGGGGAAGGAAGATGGACAGGTAGGACAGTTTAAGAGGCCGGTGCTGAGTTGGAGTTGAATCTGGGTTAACATGGAGGAGCGGAGATGAGGAAACTGGTGAAATCAACATTGAATCCATGTGGGTGGAGGGTTCCCAAGGTGAAAGATGAAGTATTAGATTACTTACAGTGCGGAAACAGGCCCTTCAGCCCAACAGGTCCACACCAACCCGCCAAAGCGCAACCCACCCATTCCCCTACGTTTATCCCTTTTACCTAACACTACGGGCAATTTAGCATGGCCAATTCACCTGACCTGCAAATCTTTGGACTGTGGGAGGAAACCGGAGTACCCGGAGGAAACCCACGCAGACACGGGGAGAATGTGCAAATTCCCCACAGTCAGTCGCCTGAGTCGGGAATTGAACCCGGGTCTCTGGCGCTGTGAGGCAGCAGTGCTAACCACTGTGCCACTGTGCCGCCCACTATTCTTCCTCCAGGTGTTGGATGGCTAGGATTTGGCGCTGGAGGAAGCCCAGGACTTGCATGTCTTTGGCGGAGTGGGAGGGGGAGTAGAAGTGGTTAGCCACAGAGCAGTGGAGTTGTTTAGTGTATGTTTCCTGTTGGTGTTCTCTGAAACATTCGGCACATTGGCATCCTGTCTCCCCAGTATTGAGTAGAACATATCGAGAGCAATGGACACATCCAAACACCTGGTGAAGGGCTTTTGCCCGAAGCGTCGATTTTCCTGCTTCTCAGATGCTGCCTGACTTACTGTGCTTTTCCAGCACCACTCTGATCTAAACTCTGGTTTCCAGCATCTGCAGTCCTCACTTTTGCCTACATCCAAACACCTCATCTACTGTGTCTGTTGCTCTCAATGTGGTCTCCTTTATGTTAGGGAGACAGGATGCCAACTTGCTGAATGTTTCAGGGAAGTTCTCCAGGATACACACAGGAAACAACCTTACAACCCTGTGGCTGTCCACTTCTACTCCCCCTCCTACTCTGCCAAGGACATGCAAGTCCTGGGCCTCCTCCATGGCCAAATCCTAGCCACCTGACAACTGGAAGAAGAACAACTCATCTTCCACTTTGGGACCCACGAACTGCATGGAATTATTGTCGATTTCAGCAGTTTTCTAATCCCCCCTCCCCTAATGTTATCCCAGATCCAACCTTCCAACTCAGCACTGCCATCTTGAACTGTCCTACCTGACCATCTACCTTCCTGCCTATCTGCTCCACCCTCCGAACCGACCAATCACCATCACCCTCAAACTTCATCTACCTATTTTATTCCTAGCTACTTTCCCCCCAGACACCACCCCCCACTCCAATTTATCTCTTAGCCCCCTTGTCCCCACCCCACCTCTCCCCCCTCTCCTCCCACATTCCTGATGAAGAGCTTATGCTCAAAACGTGACTCTCTTGCTCCTCAGATGCTGCCTGACCTGCTGGGCTTTTCCAGTGCCACACTTTTTGACTCTGATCACCAGCATCTACAATCCTCACTTTCTGCTAATCTTACTTTAAACTTTGTAATGAACTTTTACCAAACCTAATTTTTAACTCTATATCTGTACTTTATAACTGTAATGACTGTTATAACTATGACAACTATAATAAATCTGTTGTGTTTTTTTTAACTCTGTGCAGTAAACTATCCTTCTCTGTTGTTTAAGATTAAACTTTTGTTGCAGGCTGTTTTTAAATTGGTCCACATGAAGAAGGAAAAAAATGAGCTAAGCCAGCTGTATGAATTCACAGTTCAAGTACCACTCTATGGTGTGCCTCTTGTGATTGTGACCACTATTATTTGTAATGGGGTAGCTGTATCACAGCTATGTGATGGATAGAGTGCTGGCCAGATCAAGATGGATAGGACCATTCTTGTTAAATGGGACTATTTAGAAAAGGAAAGGAAGATGCATTACCAGAACAGAATGATGTCTATATTTCTCTGGCACCATGTAAGTATAGTCGATTTAAAATGATTACCATCGCAACACAGATTGGTCTGAACAGATTCATAATTCTTCATTGTGTAAAGCAAAGGCGAGGGCGCGAATAGGAAGGTGCAACCCGCAGTCCTACATTGTGTGACCTATGTCAGCCGCAATCTAAATCAAACTGGCAGTTGCACAAATAGTGGACAGGGCCCTTTTAACATTTGAGGTTTTGTGGTTAGAGCCGGATGTCTAAAAATACAGATAGTTGCTCGGTGTCACTGAATGAAAGGTTGCTTTTCATTGCAGTTTTGTTAAATTTGGAGACAGTGTAATGTTTTACAGAGTCATGTTCTGGTATACAGTACTTTTTGCTGCACTGTACATAGTTCATCGTAATGAACTTGTCAAGTCATTGTGTTCAAACTGAAGCCTGACAGACAGAAATGTTTGGTGGTCTGTTATTAAATGAAGTGTAATTCCAATCCATGGAAGGACAGGGCTTCTACTCATTTCCAAACACTCACTTTCCATTTTCCTCTTCGGTTGTTCAAAATAGCCTTCTGTTTTCAGTGTCATGAAGAAATGGGTGGTTTCCCATAATCATCATCGAATATGCTTAAAGGAAAAAAATCTCTTCCCTGAATGATCCTCATCCTGTGAAACAACCGTTATCACTCCAGGTTCCAGCTTTTCATCCTTCATCACCAAAGATTTGCTCCTTATAGCTCAAAATCCTGATCATGGGACCCGTACCTGGATTTGGGATGTCTTGCAAAAGGGTAGGGATGATCACAGCTTCAGGTCTCAAATCACCCTGCTACCTTCATTGGAATAAATCAATGCTGCACACTGTTCAGCATCCTTCACCACAGATATCTCAGATACTGAAACAGTTGATTTTCAAATGCAACAGGGCCTGGCAAATATCCAGGCTTGACGTAACAAATAGAAAGTAATATTGTGACGTGTAAGTGCCAGAAATTATCAATAAGAGAGAACCTAGCCATTGTCCCCTGATGTTCAATGGTATCACCTTCACTGAATCTCCCATTATCAATATTGTGGAAATTATCATTGACCAGAGACTGAACTGGAGTCACCATGTAAATACAATGACTCCAAGAGTGGGTCAGAGGTTAAGAATACTGCAGTAGGTAACTCAGCTCCTGACTCCACAAGACACAAGTCAGGAGTGTGATGGAATACTTATCACTTGTCTGGAAGACTGCAGTACCAACAACATTCAAGAAGATTAATACTATTCAGAACAAAGCAGCCCACTTGAATGGCACTTCATCCACAAAACATTCAATCCCTTTATTACCAACACACAGTAGTAACAGTGTGTACCATCTACAATATACACTGCAAACGTTTGGCAGTATTTTCCAAAACCATGACAACTATCATCTAGGAGAACAAGAACAAAAATACATGAGAACATCACCTTGCAAGTTCCTTTCCAAGTCACTCTTCATTATGATCCATAATCATATTCCTTCAGTGTTGCTGGGTCAAAATCCTGGAACATCCTCCTTAGCAGCATTGTGGGTGCACCTTAACTAAATGGAGTGCAGCGGTTCAAGAGACAGCTCACTAGCACATTCTTCACGACAAATAGAAATAAATAATAAATTCTATGCAGCCAGTGATGCCATAGTCCTAAGAATGAATCATAAAATGGAGTCAACAGTGATCTTGAGCTCAGTAGCTAAACGATTGTCATCTGTGCAACTCAAACTGTACGACAGAGGTTGGAGCAGTTTTGGTTCTAGTTTCAAATTGTATGTGGTATTGGTTGAACAGTTACCCTTCTGTTCTATGAACTATTTCCTCAATTGTAGGTAATGTGAAGGAGGTGAAGTGTATATTAGAGTACGAAAATGAAACCGAGAGTTGGCACACTGGTACAGCATCAGTCTTTGGACAAACTGCATTAAGCACCTCAAAGTAATGAAGCACCAGCAGTCTCTTTCGAAGATGCTTGAAACCTAGAGACAAGAAACATTATCATCAGCAGCATGCAGAAGGGAAGATTGGCATTATTACAGGTTTGCACCAAACAACAAAACAACTCATCTACCAACCCTTCAAGCACTTTGTGCTCCTGATGAGAGAGTTAGCAGACCCCACATTGGATTTATCATGCATTTGAACAACAGTGAAAGCAAATCAGACCGAGTTGCTTTGTAAGAAGAAGAACTGGAAACACACAATGTATCTTTATCAGATCTTTCTCTCTCAAATCTTTTATAACAAGGCAAGAGCATAAGGACTTGATAGCTCAAAGATTTTGATGAATCAACAGACACCCTGAGAAACCATATGTAGCAGTCATGAGCATTAGATCTGATGATACAAGAGGATTGTAAATGAAAGCAGAAGGCAACAGCTAGAATTGACAAAGAGAGAATTGGGCCACGGATTAGCCACAGCCTCATTAAGTGGCAAAACAAGCTTGGGGCTAAATGGCCTATTCCTGTTTGTTCCTAACAGTGCAAAATGAAAGTTAAACTTAAATGAGGGGAAACAATGACCTGCTTATTAATCTGGAGACCCAGGTAATGTTTTGGGGTTTTGGGCTTGAATCCCACCAGGGCAGATGGTGGACTTTGAATTCAATAAAAATCTGGATTGAAACTCTATTAAGACCATAAAACTGCAGTCAATTGTCAGGAAAAACCCATGTGTTTCATTAATATTGTTTAGGGAAAGATACTGTCATCCTGACCTGGTCTGTCCAACATGATTTCAGATCCACATCCATGTAGTTGACTCTTAATTGGTAATGAACAGGAAATGAGGGATAATGAATGACAGCTGGATAATAAATGCTGGCTGAGCCAGTGATGCCCGCATCCTGTGAATGAATAGAAAAAAATCATTTTGTGATCATTGTAGGGACACCATCAGAACATGGGTGGGAAACAAAATAAGTTTATGATCAGGAGTAGGAGGGAGCTAAAGAGACGATCTGTACAAGGGGGAAAAGGAGGAGAGATCAGATATCCAAAGGAGTAATAATGGGTAATGTCAAAACACAAAGGAATGTCTAGTTGAGGTGTAACTGATTAGATAGCAGTGTCTGAATACATCATGAGCGAACAAAGAAAAAAGTGAGAAAAACTGACCCTGTAATGTGAAACAAATGAAGTCGAGGATTATGGTCTAAAGTTATTGAACTCCATACAAACAGAAATGCAGAAAGCAGAAGTTGGCCTTCCTTAGAACAGAAACATACCTTTTGGTTCAACTTGTCCAGGCCGACCAGGTATCCTAACCTAATCTAGTCCCATTTGTCAGCACTTAGTCCATGTCTGTCTCAACCCTTCCTTTTCATATACCCATCCCGATGTCTTTTAAATGTTTTAATTCTACCAGCCTTCACCACTTTCTCTGGTGGCTCATTCCATATGTGCACAATCCTTTGTTTGAAAAAGTTGCCCTTTTAAATTTTCCCCCCCTCACCCTACACCTATGCCCTCTAGTTCTGGACTTCCCCACCCCAAGCAAAAGATCTTGTCTATTTACCCTATACATGCCCCTCATATTTTCTAAACCGCTATAAGGTCACCCCTCAGCCACCGATGCTCCAGGGAAACAGCCCCAGCCTATTCAACCTCTACTGATAGATTGAATCCTCCATCCCTGACAACATCCTTGTAAATCTTTTCTGAACCTTTCAAGTTTTACAATATCCTTCCGATTGGAAGGAAAACAGAATTTCATACAATATTTCAAAAGTGGTCTAATCAATGTCCTGTACAGCCACAATATGACCTCCCAACTACTGTACTCAATACTCTGACCAATAAAGGAAAGCATACCAAATGCCTTCATCACAAGCCTGTCTACCTGTGACTGCACTTTCAAGGAATTATGAACCTGCAATCCACAGTCTCTTTGTTCGGCAATACTCCCCAGAGCCTTACTGTCAAGTGTATGAGTCTTGCTCAGATTTTCTTTTCCAAAATGCAGTAACTCACATTTATCTAAATTAAACTCCATCTGCCAATCCTTAGCCCATTTTCCCATTTGATCAAGATCCTGTTCTACTCTGAGGTAACCTTCTTTGCTGTCCATAACATCTCCAATTTTGGTGTCATCTGCAAACTTAGTATCTATACTTCCTATGCTCACATCCAAATCATTTATACCAATGAAAAAAGGTAGTGGACCCAGCACCGATCCTTGTGGCACACCACTGGTGACAGGCCTCCAGCCTGAAAGGCAACTCTCTACCATCACCCTCTGTCTTCTACCTTCAAGCCAGTTCTCTATCCAAATGGCTAATTCTCCCTGTATTCCATGAGATCTAACCTTACAATGAGGAACTTTGTTGAATGCCATACTGAATCCATATAGATCATGTCCACCGCTCTACCTTCATCGATCCTCTTCATGATTTCTTCAAAACCCTTAGTCAAATTTGTGAGACATGATTTCCCATGCACAAAGCCACGTTTGCTATCCCTAATCAGTCCTTGCCTTTCCAAATACATGTACATCCTGTCCCTCAGGATTCCCTCAAACAACTTGTCCACCACAGATGTCAGAGTCACCGGTCTATAATTTACTGGCTTTTCCTTACCATATTTCTTAAATAGTGGCACCATGTTAGCCAACCTTCAAACTTCTGGCACCTCACCTATGACTATCAATGATACAAGTATGTCAGCAAGAGGCCCAGCAATCACTTCACTAGTTTCTCACAGAGTTGTAAGGGACACCCGATCAGGTCCAGGGGAATTATTCGCTTTTATGTATTTTAAGACATTCAGCAGCTCCTCCTCCTTAATATGGACATTTTTTAAGATGTCACCATCTACTTCCCTGCAGTTCACATCTTCCATGTCCTTCTCCACAGTAAACACTGATGCAGAATATTCATTTTGTATCTCCCCTGTCTCCTGCAGTTCCACACAAAGGCCACCTGGCTGATCTTTGAGGGGCCCTATTCTCTCCCTAGTTACCCTTTTGTCCTTGATGTATTTGTAAAAATCCTTTGGATTCTCCTTAACTCTATTTGCCAAAGCTATCTCATGTCCCCTTTTTGCCCTCCTGACTTCCCTCTTAAGTATACTCTTAATGACTTTATTGTCTTCTAAGGATTCACTCAATCTCCCTTGTCTATAGTTGACATATGCTTCCTTCTTTACCTTAACCAAACCCTCAATTTCTCTAGTCATCCAATATTCCCTATCCTGACCAGCCTTTCCTTTCATCCTAACAGGAATATGTTGTCACAGGCCTCTCATTATTTCATTTTTGAAGGCTTCACATTTTTCAGCACCCCCTTCACGTGCAAAATTGTACCACAATTAACTTTTGAAAGTTCTTGCCTAATACTGTCAAAATTAGCTTTCCTCCAATTTAGAACTTCAACTTTTAGATCTGGCCCCAAAGTGCTCTCCCACTGACATCTCAGTCACCTGCCCTGCCTTATTTCCCAAGAGTAGGTCACGTTTTTGCACCTTCTGTACTAGGTAGACTGAATCAGAAAATTTTCTTGTACACATTTAACAAATTCCTCCCCATCTAAACCCTTAACACTATAGCAGTCCCAATCTATGTTTGGAAAGTAAAAATCCCCAACCATAACCACCCTATTATTCTTACATGTAACTGAAATCTCCTTATAAATTTGTTTCTCAATTTCTCTCTGACTATTAGGGATACTATAATGCAATCCTAATAATGTGATCATCCCTTTCTTATTTCTCAGTTCCACCCTACTAACTTCCCTATATGTATTCCGAGGAATATCCTCCCTCAGTACAACTTTAATGCTATCCCTTATCTAAAACACCACTCCTCCTCCTCTCCTGCCTCCCTTTCTATCCTTCCTGTAGCACTTGTATTCTGGAACATTAAGCTGCCAGTCCCGTCCCTCTTTGAGCCATGTCTTTGTAATTTTCCAGTCCCACGTTCCTAACCATGCCCTAACTTCCCTGTTGGCTTCTTGCATTGAAGTAAATGCAGTTTAATTTATCAGTCCTACCTTGTTCTCTGCTTTGTCTTGGCCTGCTCAGACTGTTTGACTCACTCCTTTTCCCAATGGTATCAGTGTCAGATTGATCTTTTTCCTCACAATCTCACAGCCCACCACCCCCCTCCCCCCACTGTACTAGTTTAAATCCTCCTGAGCAGCTCTAGCAAACCTTCCTGCCAATATATTAGTCCCCATCCAATTGAGGTACCATCTGCTCTTCTTGTACAGGTCACTTTTACCCCAGAAAAGATTCCAATGATCCAAAAATGTGAACCCTTCTCCCCTGCACCAGCTCCTCAGCCACAAATTCTTCTCCTCTTTCCTCCTACTTCTACCTTCACTAGTGTGTATCACTGGGAGTAATCCAGATACTACTACACTCCAGGATAAACTTTTTAAATTCCTGCCTAATTTTCTATATTCTCCCTTCACAATCTTATCCTTTTCCCTTCCTATGTTGTCAGCTCCAATGTGCACAACCTGCTCCAGGATACCTTAGTACTTATCGTTTATATTGTAAAATATAATCAATAGACAAATCTGAATAAAACATATAATCAAGAAAGAACCCACTCTACTTATTATTGTAGATTTACAGCAAGGTTACACTTATAAACAATGTCTTACCTGTTCTTGTGCTGTGAGCTCCCCCACACAGGTTCCTCGAAGGTCAGCTGTGAATTTTGCTGTTTGTTTATTTTTCCTAAACACACTCCAATGACCAGAGATACTTGAACTCAAAGAGCAAAGGCAGTAACTGTACAGATTCACTGCAGTGTAGGTTTCTTTCTCTGACCATGTGGCCGCTGCTTTTGTCTGTCTTCCTTCTTTTTAGGGTGCCATTGTTTTGATCTTTTTTCACTCAAAGTTAAAAAAACAATGCAACACCATATAAAGCATTAATTGCTTCTCCTGGAATTTGAGGAAATTCCTCAAAAAAAGGAGAAGCTCGTACAGCTACAATTTTTCCCTGTACTCCATCTTGGATTAGCATTTCATACATGCATGGAATGATCATCCAAACCTGTTGCCACTTACTCCCCATATTCCTTAACTCTTTTATTGCTAAGAACTATATCTAACTCCTTCATGAAAACCTCAACACCTTGACTTCACTTGGGTCTGAATGCTGGCTCAGCCAGCAATACTCACGTCCGATGAATGAATGATAAAAAGCCCAGCTGAGAAAAAGGACTTGTGGCATCCAAGCCTAATCATCAGTATTACAACGTCAGAAGTGTAATTTTGCTTTATGGAAGGAATCTACCAGCTCAGTTTGATCTTCATGTAACTCCACTCTAACACTGCATAGACTGTTTTCAAATTAAACTGTTCAACCATAACTCTGCAGCAAATAGGAATTTAACCTGGGTCTTTGAACCAAAGGTAGGATTATTACTACAATGCCTTAAGAGCTATTTTAAGTCTGTTTGATAAAGAGAAACTTGAATTTGTAAGGTAACTTTACATAAGTTCACAATGCCCCAGACTTAACAATCAAGCAAGTTTTACTGTAAGACAGGGAAACACAGCAGGTAATTAACATCATCCAAGACTTCACAAACAACAATGAGATGAATGACTAGTTAATCAGTTGTCTTTTTTAATAAGCAACTGCTGATGAGGACAGAGAAAATGCTTTTGCTCCTTTTTCGAAAAGTATTTATGGAAGAATGCTTGGCAGTAGAGTTAACTAATAAAACTTTATTGCCTTGGAGAAATTGAGGACTGCAGATTTCTTATGCATCCAGCTAACAGAACAGTTGGGTTCTAGGTTCAAACTCTACACATGACAGAATAGTTAAAAGTTACATAGCCTAGACGATATGCTTAAATTTCTTGAGTCGAGCTTGGCACCTGCAGAGCTAATGCCACCACTCAGACAGACTGAGACTGAATGATTGACATTTAGTGAACAGCTTCTTAAGGAGCACTTAAGTAAAGATGACAATCAACATGACTTTCCACTACTGTCCACATCTGCCGAACAAACTATTAAACAAAAATGTAGTTCGTCCTAAAACACATGCAAAGAGGATATAGGTGGCGGGATTTTGTAATTTACTCCGGGAGTCTTGGACAACATGCATTTTTGCAGAACCATTACAGTCTAGGGCTCTGGATAGTGGTCCAGAATAATCCATTCTTCTCCATCATATGGTTGGCCATCAGTTTCCCTTGCTGTTACCACGTATCAATGATTTAGACTAGATTCCCTGCAGTATGGAAACAGGCCCTTCGGCCCAACAAGTCCACACCGACCCTCTGAAGAGTAATCCACCCAGATCCATTCCCCATATTTACCTCAGTACCTAACACTATGGGCACTTTAGCATGGCCAATTCACCTGACCTGCATATCTTTGGATTGTGGGAGGAAACCAGAGCACGCAGAGGAAACCAATGCAGACACAGGGAGAATGTGTAAACAGACAATCACCCAAGGCGGGAATTGAACCCGGGTCCCTGGTGCTGTGAGGCAGAAGTGTTAACCATTGAGCAACTGTGCCATGTGTTGAAAGATGGGAGGGGAGGTGTGATTGCAGGATGACACTTATGTTATGAATGCACTTGATATGAAATCAGAATCCAGAGCTTCTCACTATAGGCGAGGACACTGCCACGGTACCACAAGAAAGCTGTAGAGTAGCTGTTCATTTAGAAGGGATTATTGTAAATGCTCCTTTAATAAGAAGGAAGCTTTAGTTTGAAAAGTAGTCAAACCTCTGTTACATGACAATGCTCAGGTTGAAAGTTAAGGCATACCTTTCACTCCACATCTTATTAAATCTATCATTGCACAACCAAGACCGGCAGAGCTTTCCCAGCAATTTCTGTTTTTGTTTATGATTTCCAGCATCTATTGTCCAATGCACAAGCCTGTCAGTTTGGGTAAATACTGGCCTAGAGCAAATATTACCATGATGGATCTCTCTCTCTATCTTCCAGCAAATTTAATTTTTATTGGTGTTCTTAAAAAATAATTGTGCTATATCTTTTTGGCAAATGTCTCTCTGTCGTACATGTCATTTTTTTGTATCAGGAGCATGATTTCTTCAGTCTGCGGTGGTTGTTTGTTTATTTTGAAATGTTACAGCATGTTCCAGAATTACTTCAGGAATGACAGTCGCTACTTCATTATAAAATAAGATCAAACTGCATTTAGCATCATTCCTTCTAAACTCTGGCATTTTTATTCATTGCATGCAATTTATCAGTAAACAGAACAATTCCTCCCAAAAATTGTCAAAAAATAATTATTTTATATTTGCAAAAATACAACTGTGCATTTTTCAACAATATTGGTAAATAAACTTAAAAATTTCTGTCCAATTAAGGAATGTATTCCATTCACATTGCTATTCATTATAGAACGTATGGAAACCATAATTTATAAAAGCTTCAAGGTTGCTTGGCTGTGTGCTCAGGCTCAGCTTGGAAAAATAGAGGGAGAAATGCTATGATTCTGAAATGCTTTCAGGTAATAATGTTATTTTAGTACCTCTTCCGAAGACTTTCCAAACCTCTGCAGTCAGATAAGGAGTTAGATGTTCCCTCAGTTTCACTCAGAAACATGGTATTTCCAGCAGCAACACTGCATACCTCTCCCCAAATGCACTTGAGAAGCTTGTCTCATTTCTTCTCCTCGCTTTCTTTCTTTATTCTTTCCGAATGGATACAGTCATAGGAAATTCACAAAAGCAGAGCAATGATGCAGACTAGTCAACGTCTGGGAGATAGACTTGCCTTCTTTCTCACTGGTAGTGATAAAAAGAGAAATGTAGTAATCCAAATATTCATCTATAAAATATGGAAAAAGTTTAGGGCAAGTGGGGGCATAGTGATAATATCAGGTGGTAGTAGTCCAGTGACCCCAGTGAATGCTCTGGGGACAAAGATTTGAAAACAAGCCACAGTGATGGTAATTACTGTGTAAGAGCTTCAAGACCCGGGAAAAATTTGAAATGATATTATGCAGCTGCACATCGTTGTGTATATAATTACTACAATATGAGTAGAGTTAAACCTTATTAGAACATATTACACTGGCCCTCTCTAGAAGATGCACATAGCCACGATCACAGTAAGAAAATGGTTTAGACCTTAATAATGTAATTATAAGTCAGAACCTGGCCTCTCCATGATTGGCATGCATAGCAGTGTTGGTTAACGTATAATGAATTGTGTTACTTTGAAGTCTAAGTCTGAAGACTGACCTTGACTGCCTTCTCTTTAACCAGCCTGTAGGTGAAGCTAAACTCAGAATATGTCATCAAACCGCACAATAAAAGAGTAACAGTGAAACTATCATTGATTGTCATAAAACATATTAGCGAAGAAAATCTGCCATCCTTATCTGGTCAGGCCGACACGTGATTCGAGGCCCACAGCAATGTGATTGACTTATAAATGGTCTCAGAAGTGGCTTAAGAAGCCACTCAGTTCAGTTCAAGAGCAAATAGGGATCGAAAATAAATGCTGGCCTTGCCAGTGATGCCCACATCACATGAAAGAATAAAAATATAAGTCCCTCTGCCTTACTAAGGCCTATTGCTGCAATCTGGAACCTTCCAACAAAGGGAACAGATTGGAATAATCGTTTTTCACTCTAGTAATGTGGAGAATTGATTTTGACTCATTCACTCTTCACATCATGCCAGTACTATGGGTGTTTTCTGGACAATTAAGCAATAAGCTCTGGGCAACCCCATAAAATAAAATATTAGTATAATCCATGTGAATCACAGCAAACTCTGAACCATGCATATACATGATAATGAAGCAGGTTCAAAATGTTTGGGAAAAGGTAAGATCACTCAGAGTATGGTATGAACTGCCCAAAGTGAAGAGAGCAATCACTAATAGATAGGTCCCTGCTGAGATATGTATTTTCAACTGACAGAAAAATGAAAAAATGAACTTGTACTATATAGCATCTTTCATGATCTCAGAATGCCACACACTGTGGTGCAGAGAAGGCAGGACTTTTGAATTATGATCAATATTGAGGAAAAACATTGGTAGCCAATTAACTAACTTCTTTACACATGAGGTACCAGGCTAGGTAACTGGCATCTTCAATGTTTGAGACTTGAGGGAGAAATGTTGACCAGGACACATCCTGACTTTTCTTTAGCAGGATTGGCAGTTGTGATTTTATTGCCAACAGACTTTGAACTTTAAGCACAATTCCAACTTCAGTGTGGAAATCTGCAAATGGGCTGATGCTGATATCTCTGCACGTGAAATGTAATAATATTAGCAGTCTATGTTCACACATACTGAAGTCTGGCATGGCCAGCTGACAACAATTCTGAGTGTGCATCAGTTGGGGTCTGGCGGCCATTTTGTTACCCATTTTGGTGTTCCAGGTAATTAATCCCTATTTTTGATCTGTGCCCTGTGGTTCCTGCACAAGGGAAAACATTCTCTTCACATTCATCCTATCAAGCCCTCTAAGAATCCAATCTGTTTCAATAAGAGCACCTTTCATTATTCTAAGCACCAATGAGTACAGGCCCAACCTACTCGACTGTTTTCATAAAACAAGCCATTCACCTCATGATTCTGCTTAATGAATCCTCTCTTAGCTACTACAGAACAAATCTATCCCACCTTAAATAAAGGCCAAAATTATCCACAGCGTTCTCAGTGCACTCTTGTCAATGCCCTGTACATTTGTACCCAGTCTTCTATAATTCTATACTCTGCTTCCAAATGTAACAATATCTCCAGGCTCTGAGGTAATAGTTGTTATATTCCTGGACAAATGATTCACAAATCTGAGTAAAACTTTCCTAAATTAAACATTAAAATTAACCCTAATCCTTGGCCTTTGGATAATTCAATTTTGATTAATTAAATAAATCTTAAATAGAAAGTTATTCTGAATGATGGTGACTATTAAACCAACAATGGCTCCCAACCTTTTTTAGGATCTGAAGAAGAGTCATTGGACTGGAAATATTATCTCTCTGCAGATGTTGCCAGACCTGCTGAGTTTCTCTAGCACTTTCTGTATTTTAGCTCAGATCTCCAGCTTCTGTAGTATTTGCCATCACTGTTAGTTTGTTAGAATTCCAGCTAATTCACTAATATTCTTCAGAGAAAGAAATCTGCCATTCCTATGTGGTCTGGCATATATCTTCCAGGTTGCCAAAGAAACTGCCAAAAAAAAAAAAATCCCACCCTGAACCACTCCTCCTCTTACAGATGTATCTTAAAGCTCCCTCTTCAATAAAGCTTTTGCCTAAATGATCGAACATCCCCAATTTTGGTAAGATGAGTGAAACTTGTGAATGATGCATACTAGTCTGACTTCTCTTGTATATGTGCAATTGGAGCTTCAGCAGAAGTAGATGTTTCTTTCCAGAAATGCTTTCTTTTCACTTCTCTTTCACTGCAAAAAGCAAGATGAAAAGGCTAAGACTGGTGCAAATACACAACAAGTATGGCAGCACCAGTGGGACGAGAAAGAGAGGAGTTGGACCTTTCGAGTTCTCTGGCCTAAAGGGCTTTTGAGGTCCACTCATAATGTATGGTCAGGACAGAAACTGATAGATTGCTACTTATTAAAAAGGAATACAGGATTATGTAACAAAATGGTCCTGGAGTAAAAACCAGCCGTGTTCTCACTGAATGGAGGAGCATCCTCAAAGGCTGAATGCCCAATGCCTAAGACCATAAGACAGTAAATGTAAGAGCAGTAGTTCATTCAGCCCATCAAATTTGCTCCAATATTCAATGAAATGTGACAATCCTCAACTCCAGTTTCTTGCTTTTTCCCCATCACTCTTGACTTCCTTAATCACTTGATTAAAAATCTGTCTACCTCGGTCTTGGATATACTTAATGACCCAGTCTCATCAGCTCTCTGCAGTAAAGAATTCCATATATTAATTACCCTTGAAAGAGAAAAATCCTTCTCATCTCCATTTTAAATGAGTGATTCCTTATTGTGAAATTTTGTCCTCTGGTCCTATGCTCATTCCAGAAGACAAACAATACTTTTACATCAATCCTGTCAAGTTCTTTAATACTCTTGTCCAGTGATCCTTTTTTAGTGTTCTGAAGAATGGTTACTGGATGTGAAATATTAACTTTGTTTTCTCTCTAGAGATGCTGTAAGACTCGCTAAGTTTCTCCAGCAGTTTATGTTTTATGTTTCATATCTCCAGCATCCACAGTTCTTTATTTCACTTTATTCCAACAGATTTTGTGTGCTTTAATGAGATCATCTTTCATTCTCCTGTTTTCCAATGAGTACATAACCTCTCATCGTATGACAGTTTATGATACCAGACTTGGTATCAGCACAGTGGACCTTCTCTGGGTTGCATCCAATGCCAGTACATCTTTCTTTAGCAAAGGAACCAAACTAGCGAAGGAAATCAAGTATTTCAGCAATGATCTGACTTGTGCCTCTAATAAAAATTCCCACTTGTATATTTTATTTCTTTTGAATCCTTCTGTTCTTTAGCTTTCTGCAGTCTTGCTCTGTTTAAATAATTTTCACCCTCTTTATTCTTGCTTCCAATATCATGTTTTCCCACATTATATTCCATCTGCCAAGGTTTTGCCCACTTCTTTAACTAGTTTATAACTCTCTATAGGTAACAATTTCTTATACTTTGACAGCTAAGCAACTTTGTAAGTAAGAACAGAACTTTGGAGAGAAGGTTGGGTTGGTTGACTAGGAAAGAACAAAATGAAAGTTTTTGCAGAAGGGCAGATGGCAGGAAAGATAGGTGCAAAGATAGGGGTATAGACAATAGGGGAAGCAAATGGAACATTCAGATTTATTTGAAAGAGACTGGAATATTAACATTGGAATGTTTTGTTAAAACTATATCTGGCATTAATCAGACAACAGGTGGAATATTGCAAACAGTGCTCCGATCTCAGGAAAGATATATTGATGTTTAAGGCAGTCCAGAGAAGATGCACTAGGTGGATTCAGAGTATAGAGGTCCTAGTTTGTGAAGAGAGTTTGGGTAGGCTCGGCCTAAACTCATGAAGTTTAGAAGAATGAGAAGGATCTTTACTGAAACACACAGAACTCTTCAGGGATTTGGCAAAGCAGAAAGTGTGAGAGTTTAGGACCACAGGACATAATCTCAGAATAAGGGTTCATACATTTAAGACTGAGATGAGGTGAAATTTCCTCTCTCAGAGGGCGATGAGTCTTTGGAAGTCTTTACTGCAGAAGGCTGGAGAGATTGGGTCATTAACTATATCCGAGACCGAGATGGACCTCAGTAATAGAATCAGGGTTATGGAGATAAGGCAAGAAAGTGGAGTTGAGAATAGACATTCAACCTTGATCTCATTAAATCGTGGAGAAGATTCTGTCTCCTATGTCTGATGGTCTTAAGATGGTTCAAGGTAAAAGGGAGTAAGCAGATCTCAAATCCAAGATGGATCAGCAAGACTTTGGATCAGCTGAACTTCTTATTTGTTTTATATTCTCAGGTACTACTGCCAATTCTGTACATGTATTGCACCACAAGTGTCACTTACTTTAATTGGGCATTAGTGTTCCATGTGCAGCTAAAGCACATATTTATTTAGCCATTTTATTTGCCAAATGTGGAATGTGGATGGGAGCAGTGTAATGTGAACTACTGCTATATTCACAAGACTTTGCAAACCTGACAGTTAACATGCTGCTTCATTATGAGATGTCTCAAAACTGACAATGATTCAAGCAATCAGTGGGATAATGTGCTCAAAAGGGACTAGTGTGAATTTATCTGAAGCTGCCAAATTCCAGTCAAAGAAAAATTATAATCTTCATTTGTGCCCAAACTGAGGTGTGGGACTGAATGTTTCAAGTGGTTATATTTACCAGTTTGTTGACTGCCAGATAAATGTCAGGTGATTAAAGGACATTGTGTATAATAATTGGCATTTTTAGGTTGTGAAGAATGTAATGCAGATGCATAAGTTCACCCAAGGCTTTGCTTAACTTTAAAGCTTAAAGTCACACTACTCATCGGGGAAATGCTATGCAGTGGTAATGTCACTAGATTAATAATATAAAGGTCCTGGCTAATACTTATGGGTTTAAATCCTACCATAACAGTTGATGGAATTTAAATTCATACTCAGAGCATCTGGAATTGAGAGTTAGTCTCAACAATGGAGACCATGAAACCATTGTAAATTATGGTTAAAAAAAACATCTGGTTCATTAATGCTCTTTAGGGAAGAAAACTTGTCACCTTAACCTGAATTGGATGTATTGAGATCTCACAGTATAGTTACTGCTACTGTCCTCTTTCCTTGTTTGTGTTGAAAGATCTACCTCATTTACAGTGATAGAGGAAAACCACGAGTGAGTCTTAATGAGAAGAGAGTCTGTTATGTTATGTCTCACTGTCAGCATGTTAATAATCTTTTAAGTGACATACTCTTAATATCTTTTCCTCCTCTCTCGACAAGAATCTCAGGGAGTCCCTCTCCCACTGCAACTCCCAGGCCTACCTGCTTATCTCCTTTTCCACCTATCTGCTCCACCTCTCCTCCCTGACCTATCACCTTCATCCCCTCCCCCACTCACCCATTGTACTCTATGCTACTTTCTCCCCACCCCCACCCTCCTCTAGTTTATCTCTCCACGCTTCAGCCTCACTGCCTTTATTCCTGATGAAGGGCTTTTGCTGGAAACGTCGATTTCAAAGCTCCATGGATGCTGCCTGAACTGCTGTGCTCTTGATATCATAACTGTGTCATAGTATATGGCCTGAAGAGATGAAAGTTTTGGAGTTTTTTTTTATCCTAGGTTCATTTGTTTCATGACACAATCGTATGTTGGTGCATCAGGGTACAACTTATGAGGTATAGTTTCACGATATGGAACTCCAATTCCTTACTTTGGCAGAATCACACTGCAGTGCCAATATACAAGCTCATCTTGGCTTCCTGAGTTTATTTACTTGGTAGACATCAATCGTCCAATGGAGACATCATTGGCACAGTCTGCTTGTGGCACAATTGAATCTACCAATGATTTCCAAGGATATGACTTTTCATTAAGATATATGCAAGTTACCAGGATGAAAAGCCTGACACAGATTACCCAAACAACACAAAGACCACAATTTTCCTCTTGATTTCTGCATTGATGCTCTTGATGGCCAAGTTGAAGAAATGTTCAATGTTGATCCATTACACTTTGGCCAGAGCTAGTGTGAATGGTTGAAATCAGTAATTACTGGAGATGAACAACTACACGAGTTACCAAAGACAATTATGCAGAGATGACCTGACAGAATTAAAGAAGTATCTAAGAAGATTTGTTTATTTTGGCCATACAGAGATGAAGTTGATTTACCACGATAGGTCATTTCAAGGGCAAGCAAATCAGAATATGGGCGGTTCAACGACTCAGTAGTTAGAACTGATGCATCACAGTGCCAAGGACTGCATTCATTTCCAACCTTGGGCAACTGTCTGCATAAAGTTTGCACATTCTCCCTGTGTCTGTGTGGGTTTCCTCAGGTACTTTGGTTTCTTCTTACAGTCCAAAGATGTTCAGGTTCAGTGGGTTGGCCATGCTAAATTGCCTACAGTTTCCAAGGATGAGCAGACTAGGTGGCTTAGTCATGGAAAATGCAGGATTAGAAGGACAAAGAAAAGTTACAGCTCAGGAGCAGGCCCTTTGGCCCTCCAACCCTCAGCCGATCCAAATCTACTGTCTAAACCTGTTGCCCAATTCCTAAGCATCTGTATCCCTCTGCTCCCCATCTACATACATCTGTCCAGACGCATCTAAAATGAATCCTGCCTCTTCCACCTCTGCTTGCAACGCATTCCAGACACCCACCAACCTCTGTGAAGTAGTTGCTGTGTGTATCTCCCTTAAACTTATCACCTCTCATCTTGAAAGTGTGACCTCTCGTTATTGAATCCCCCACCCTGGGCAAAGGCTTGTCTCCATCCACCCTGTCTATACCCTTCATGATTTTGTAAACTTTAATCAGGTACCCCCTCAATCTCTTTTTCTCTAATGAAACAAACCTAACCTACGCAACCTCTCTTCATAGCTAGCACCTTCCATACCAGGCAATATCCTCGTAAACCTTCTCTGCACACTCTCCAAAGCATCCACATCCTTTTGGTAATGTGGCGACCAGAGCTGTACACAGTATTCCAAATGAGGCTAAACCAATGTCTTGTACAATTTTAACATGATTTTCCAGCTCTTATACTCAATACCCCATCCAATGAAGGCAAGCATACTATATGCCTTCTTGATCATTCTATCCACCTGTACAGCCACCTTCAGGGTAGAACGGACCTGCACTCCCAGATCTCTTTGCCCATCAACTTTTCCCAAGGATCTTCCGTTCATTGTATAATTCACTCAAGAATGCATCACCTCACATTTGTCTGGATTGAAATCCATCTGCCACTTTTCCGCCCAACTCTCCAGTCAATCTATATCCTCCTGTATTCTTTGACAGTCCCTTATGCCTTCTGCTACTCCACCAATCTTCATGTCATCTGCAAACTTGCTGATCATATCAACAGTGCGTCTTCTAGATCATTTATGTATATTACAAACAACAGTGGCCCCATCACTGATCCCTGTGGAACACCACTGGTCACCTTTCTCCATTTTGAGAAACGCCCTTCCACTACAACTCCCTGTCTCCTGTTTCTCAACCTATTCTTTATCCACCTAGCAAAACTACCCTACACACCATGTGACTTTACTTTCTCTATTAGTTTACCATGGGGAACCTTATCAAACGCCTTACTAAAGTCCATGTATATGACATCAACAAATCTTCCTTCATCTATCAACTTGGTCACTTCCTCAAAGAACCGTATTAAGTTGGTCAGGCACAATCTCCCTCGCATAAAACCATGTTGCCTATCACTGATAAGCGCATTCTTTTTAAAATATAAATAGATCCTTTCTTTCAGTACCTTCTGCAGCTACTTTCCCACTACTGATGTTAGGCTCACTGGTCTGTAGTTACCCGGAACATCCCAACTACCCTTTTTGTACAGGGGGACAACACAAGCAACCTTCCAGTCCTCCGGCACCTCATCTGTATTTAAGGATGCCACAAAGACATCTTTCAGGGCCCCAGTTATTTCCTCTCTTGCTTCCCTCAACAACCTGGTATAGATCCCATCTGGTAATGGGGATTTGTCCACCTTAATGACCTCTAGCCTACCCAGCACATCTTCCCTACTTATGTCAATGTTATCCAGAATAATCAATCTTCTATCTCTAATCTCAAGATCCATCATGTTCCTCTCCTCAGTGAACACTGATGCAAAGTAATCATTCAGAATCTCACCCATTCTCTCAGGTTTGACACACAGCCTTCCTTCATTATCCTTTAGGAGAAAGTGAGGACCAATCCTTTAGGAGAAAGTGAGGACTGCAGATGCTGGAGATCAGAACTGAAAATGTGTTGCTGGAAAAGCGCAGCAGGTCAGGTAGCATCCAAGAAGCAGGAGAATCGACGTTCTGGGCATTCCTGAAGAAGGGCTCATGCCTGAACCGTCGATTCTCCTGCTCCTTGGATGTTGCCTGACCTGCTGCGCTGGACCAATCCTTTCCCTAGTTAGCCGCTTGCTTCTTATATAAGAATAAAACGCTTTGGGATTCTCCTTAATTCTGCTCGCTAAAGCTATTTCATGACCCCTTTTAGCCGGCTTGATTCCTCGTTTAAGACTTGTCCTACTCTTCCAATATTCCTCCAGGGCCCATTCTCTTCTTTGCTGCCTAGATCTTATGTACACTTCCCTTTTCCTCTTGGCTAATCATACAATTTCTTCTTCATCCACAGTTTATGAATCATGCCTTTCCTATTCTTTGCCCTCAATGGGACAGGCCTATCCTGCACTATCTTTAACCTATCTTTGAAAGCCTCCCACATCTCAAATTTGGACTTCCCTTCAAATAGCTGTGTCCAATCCACATTTCTGAGCTCCTGTCTAATTTTGATATAATTGGCCTTGGCCCAGTTTAGTACTGTTCCCTTAGGACCACTCTCATCTTTAACTACGAATATTCTAAAACTTACAGAACTGTGGTCACTGTTCCCAAAGAAATTCCCCACCGCAACTTCTACCACTCGTTCCCCAGTACCAGGTCCAGTATGGCCCCTTCCCTTGTCGGACTATTGACTTACTGCTCTAGAAAACTCTCCTGGACGCTTCTTACAAATTCTACCCCATCCAGACGTCTGACGCTAAGTCAATGTTAGGAAAATTAAAATCTCCCATCACCACTACCCTATTGCCTCTATATCTTTCCATAATCTGTTTATCTATTTGTTCTTCTACCATACGCCCCAACAATGTAACTGCACCCTTCTTATTTCTCAGCTCCACCCATAATGCCTCAGTACCCAAGACCTCCATAGTGTCCTCCTTTAGCACAGCCGTGATATCATCCCTGACCAGCAATACAACTCCACCTCCTACCTCCCCCCCACCCCTTTTAGTTCCCTTCCTGTCGCATCTGAAGTGTCTATATCCCGGAACATTTAGTTGCCAATCATTCCCTTTCTTCTACCAAGTCTCTGTGATTGCAGCAACGTCATACTCCCAGGCACCAATCCAAACCCTAAGTTCACCTGCCTTACACACTATACTCCTTGCATTAAAGTAGATGCATTTCAGGCCACCAGTTTTTTTGCGCTCATCTGCTCTCTGTCTACTCTTCCCTTTATTAATGCTATCTTCATAATTCTTACAGTCTCCAATCTCCACCTCGTTGCCTACTTGTTTTCTCTTCTGGTTCCCAGCCCCCTGCCACATTAGTTTAAAACCTCCCCAACAGCAGGAGCAAAAACTCCCCCAAGGACATTGGTTCTGATCTGGTTCAGATGTAGACCGTCCATTTTGTAATAGTCCCACTTTCCCAGACCCGGTCCCAATGTCCAACAAATCTGAACCCCTCACTCCTACACCATCCCTCAAGCCACGTGTTAATCCTGCCTTTTTTTTTATTTCTACGCTGGCTAGCATGTGGCACTGGTAGTAATCCCGAGATCACTACCTTTGAGGTCCTACTCTTTAACTTCTCTCCTAGCTCCCTGAATTCTTCTTTCAGGGACTCACCTTGTTTTTTACTTATATCATTGGTGCCTATATGCACCAAGACAACTGGCTGCTCACCCTCCTCTTTTAGAATACTCTGCAGCCAATCAGTGATATTCCTTACCTGGGAGGCAACATACCATCCGGTAGTCCTGTTCTCGGCCACAAACTGCCTATCTACCACTCCCACCCACCCCCTTATAATAGAATCCCCTATGACTATGGCCCTACAAGTCTTTTTCCCTCCCTTCTTAACAGCAGTGCCCGCCACAGTGGCATGATCTTGACAACTAATACCCTCTCCTGGTGAGCCATCTCCCCCAGTAGTATCCAAAATGGTATACCTGTTTTGGAGGGATATGACCGCAGAGGACACCTGCACTGCCTTTCTACTCTTTTTCTGCCTTTTGGTCACCCATTCACTGTCTCCCTCAGCAATTCTAACCTGCGGTGTGACCAGTTCACTAAACATGCTATCCACGACCTCCTCAGCATCACGGATGCTCCACATTGAGTCCATCCACAGCTTCAGAGCCATCATACGGTCATACAAGAGCTGCAGCTCGACACACTTCTTGCAAGTGTAAGAGTCAGGAATGTCAGCCACATCCCTCAGCGCCCACATCAAGCAAGAGACACATGCCACGGGTCTGAGGTCCCCTGCCATTGTAAGCTTAGCTTTATATCAACTAACTAAAACCAAACAATGCACTTAACTATATGAAAAAATAAGATAAAGAAAAAATAAAAGCCTTACCTTACAGAGTATTTTTCTTCCAGTTAGAGGAGGGGGCAGGAGGGAGATACTACGCGTGTAGTATCTCGGGTTTAGCCACTGCCCAAATTTAAATTAAGCCCTTACCTTCCCAGCAGCCCTCGCTTCACTCCACCTTCTCTCCCTGCCGCTCTGTAAAAATAGAGGCCTGACTCCCGAGGTAATTCTCTACTGAGATAGGGTGAAGGGATGGGTCAGGGTGGGATGGTCTTCATAGGGTCACTACGAACTTGATTGGCTGAATTGCCTGTTTCCACAGAGTAGGGATTCTATGAATCTTTTTTCCATTAGCATTGCACCAAGATATCAGATACATGTTACACCAAGGTATCAGATACATGTCTATTGAAAGTATAAGATGGCTAGCATGTGAATCTGTATACTGGCCAGGGATGAATTTTGACTCTCAATAACTCTCGAATACATGTGAAACATATCAAACACATCAACCCCAGCAGTAGATGGAACCTCAACATTTAATATTCTAATATTCTAATCACTCTTTGCATGAAAGTCATAACATGTGCATTGGGAAGGCACAGCCTTTCAATAGATTACTTATTTAAATTGTCCATGATTCAATTCAGTAACACAATTCATGTGCCTATTGCTAACATGTTGAGCACTATTTCAGTTTATTTGCAACCCTGGAATGTGTAATATCTTAGTGCACAAGCAAACTATTTCAAAACACATGTAGTAAGTGGAAAGGAATGGACCTTATCACATTGTCACCTCACTGTCCATTCTCAGAGAAAGTGAGGACTGCAGATGCTGGAGATCGGAATCAAAAAGTGTGGCACTGGACAGGCTCAGCAGGTCAGGCAGCATCTGAGGCTCAGGGGAATTCATATTTTGGGCATAAGACTTTTATTAGGGATGTCTGGTGTTATGAAGTTGAAAGCTTGTATTGTACCTTTAAGAGAGAGGAAATGCCGTTCTGCACTGAGAGCTTGCAAGAGCAGTCTTACAGCGTACTGGAAGATTGAAAATATGAAACATTGGCTGTGAAATAGATACCTGAGTCAGTTGCAGTTTTCACAACAAATGAAATTTAACCAATCAGTTTAAAGTGTGCCACAGAATACTAAAACCCAATTGAGTTTGAATTGTTTTGCCAACACCGAACCAGTGAGATGATCTGATGTTAGGGATATGAGAAAAGGCAGGTACTTTAAAAATCAGACAGAGCAATGACATCAAGAGAGACCCAAGTCTTTGAAAACTCTCTATCAAAGGTACCTTTTCCTATGAATCATCTTTGCAGTAAAAAGAAAGAAGACCACCCAAGAAGACTTTCAGCTGGGAGAAGTCAGACACCGAAGATGACAACTACTGTATGGTTTTGAAATTAAGCTGGTGTAATTTTAATAAGTGTCTTATTGGAACAATATATTGTTATTGAGTTGGAGGCAGATAGTAAGGAGTTAAGAGAAAAGGGACTTAGAGTTGTGAACAGTTGTTGTTTAATGATCATTTTTAGAGTTAAAGAATAAATTGATGTTATTTTCTTTAAAAAGTTGAATTTGGGAGTTCTCTGTCACTCACATTTTAACAGACTTAGAGGTGGGGCTTTTTAACAGACTAAGAGGTAAGCTTTTCTGGGTGCTTGGTTTAATTAGCAGAAGGGTTCACCGTCATGTCATAATAGTTTGGGATCTCCAGTCTGAGATTTGAAAACATTTAGCCTGAGAGTTGGACAGATTTGAACAGATTCGGGTTACGAAAGATTCCAGGTTTAAACTTGTCAATTTGTATCCTAGCTCTTCAAATAAAACATAGGTGAGACAATTTGTTTACGTATGGTTAGTTAAATTAAAAGTGAGTGAAATGGCTCTTAAGATTGCTAAAGAGGTTCTGGGCTTTAAAGATGCTTCCCAAATTTGCCAAGAAAGTTTTGGAATACAGAGAAAGGGCATACTGTTAGAATTAGCAACTAGGTTAGAATTGGATTTAACCAGGGAGAAAGGGAAAGCTGAAATTATAATAGAATTGGTGTATCAGAGGAACAGACAAGTGCAGTAGAGTTAGAAAAACTTAAACTGCAAGATAAAAAGAGATAGAAGATAAAGAAAAGGAAAGAAGAGCCATGAGTGAAGAAAGAGAGAGAGAAGAAAGTCAGAGAGAGAAGAGAGAGAAAGAAGATAGAGGGAGAAGAGACAGAGAGGAAAAAGAAAAGAGAGGGAAGGTTTTTAGCTGAGCAAGGAGAGAGAGAAGAAAGAGAAAGAGAAAGGAGAGAGAATTTGAACTTCAGAAGTTGCCAATTAATCAGGAGAGTCAAGTTAACAGGATGGAGTTAAAAAGAGATGTATACAAATATGTTAAAATATTGCCACATTTTGATGAGAAAGATGTCAAAGCTTTCTTTATTTCATTTGAAAAATTGGCTAGGCAGATGGAGTGGCCAGAGAACTTGTGAATAATGCTAGATCAGACTAAGTTGGTAGGCAGAGCTAGTGAGGTATCTGCAGCATTGTCAGATGAGGGAACATAAGATTATACACATATCAAAAAGGCTATTTTGAACGCTTATGAACTGGTACCAGAAGCATATAGACAACGGTTCAGAAACATAAAGAAGGAACCAAGTCAGACTTATGTTGAGTTGAAAGAATTAACCATAGTAATTTTGATAGATAGGTACGGGCCTTAAAAATAGATAAGAATTATGAGTTTCTAAGAGAGATTATTCTGCTGGAGGAGTTTAAAAATTCATTTCCCGAGATAATAAGAATTCATGCAGATGAACAGAAAGTTTAAGAAGTGAGAAGAGCAACAGAGATTGCATATGAATATGCACATGTGCACAAGGCAAAATTTAGATTTCAACAAGAATTTCATCCTATGAGGGATAGAGATTGGGTGAAGGGGAGATCCTACATTACAAAATAAAGAGTAGAGCACACTGGTAATAGTTTGCCACAGGTTAAAAAAGAAGCCAAAGAAGGTAGAAAGTAGGTGAAAGGCCTCAAGTGTTTTCACTGCAACGGAGTGGGACACAGAAAATTACAGTGCTGGTAGTTTAAGGCAGGCACTGGGAAAAGGCGTTTTCACTGCCAGAAGGTTGGACATGTAAAGTCACAGTGCTGATGTTGAAGAAAGGCACTGTGGGAAAAGACGGAATAAAAGGGGCTAGGCCAGTGGCATTAGTGAAGGGATTAAAGGAAACCTCAAGAAAAGTCGAGAAGCTACAGGAGAGTACACAGGGGCTGGGTATTGAGTTAGTGTCTGATTTCTATAATAATTAATTTCTGTGCATAAAGTTCACTCAGGAAGAACAGGGGTAGGTATCTCTTATAATATTGAAAGCTATGGGAGCTAATCAGTCTGTTGTAGTAAGAGATGAACATATTTGCACACTTCTGACATTTTACCCACGAAAGAAGGAATTTGTGGAATAGATAGACAGAAATTTAGAATTGCCCCGTTTAAGTCTAGGTTGGAGAGCCAAATCAAGATTGGGGAAGTTACAGTGGGAGTGATTGACAGAGTGCAGTTCCAGGAACACAGTTTGTTCTTGGGAACAATTTAGCAGGATACAAGTTGTGAGTTACACCCTTATTGTGGAGAAGCCAAAGGTAGACCATGGAACTGAGGGGTTAAAAGAAAAATACCTGGGAATTTTTCCAGACTTTTTAGTAACAAGCTCCCACTATCATAAGTCACAGCAAGAAGCAAAAACCAAAGAGAAAGATGAAGGAGTTGAAGTTCAGTTAGCGGACACCCTGTTTGATGTAATGGTGCAGGAAAAACCTGAACAGGCAGAGGGTCAGGTCGTAAAAATGTGATAGCACATGCGTTATTACAGATTTAAAGGAAAACGTATAGATAAGATTGAACAGATTCCAATGTTATATTTGTATATGTGTGCAGAAATTAACATGAACTTAGAATAATGACTTAAGTATCTCATTGTAATGCAATTAAGAATTTGAAAAAAAAAGTCATCTTTTCATTATGATGGTTCATTTCTTTCAAAAGGGGGGAGTTTTTTTTAGGTTCCCTACAGTGTGGAAACAGGCCCTTCAGCCCAACAAGTCCACACTGACCCTCTGGAGAGTAACCCACCCGGCCCCATTTCCCTCTGGCTAATGTACCTAACACTATGGGCAATTTAGCATGGTCAATTCACTTGACCTGCTCATCTTTGGACTTGTGTGAGGAAACCCGGGGCACCTGGAGGAAACCCACGCAGACACAGGGAGAATGTACAAACTCCACACAGACAGTCACCCAAGGCTGGAATCGAACCTGGGATCCTGGTGCTGTGAGGCAGCAGTGCTAACCACTGAGCCACCATGCCACCATTACCACCCCCCCCCCGCCATTTTATGAAGTTGAAGGTGTGTACTGTACCTTTAAGAGAGATTGAATGCTGTTTTTCACTGAGAGCTTACAAGCATCTGTTATATGATTAACTAGCAATCTCAGAGTGTATTAGAAACTTGAAAATATGTAATATTTGGCTGTGAAATAGATAGCTAAGTTAGTTGCTGTTTTCACACCAACTTGAATTTAACTAATCAGTTTAAATAATGCCTTTAGGTACCAAAACCCAATTGAGTTTGAATTCATTGTTTTGCCAACATCAAACCAATGAGACAATTGGATGTTTGGGGTATAACAAAAGCAGGCATTTTGAAAGTCAGAGTAACTATGATCGACAGAGCAACACGGGCGGCACGGTGGCACAGTGGTTAGCACTGCTGCCTCACAGCGCCAGAGACCCGGGTTCAATTCCCGCCTCAGGTGACTGACTGTGTGGAGTTTGCACGTTCTCCCTGTGTCTGCGTGGGTTTCCTCCGGGTGCTCTGGTTTCCTCCCACAGTCCAAAGATGTGCAGGTCAGGTGAATTGGCCATGCTAAATTGCCCGTAGTGTTAGGTTAGGGGTAGGGGTAGGGGTATGGGTGGGTTGTGCTTTGGCAGGTCAGTGTGGACTTGTTGGGCTGAAGGGCCTGTTTCCACACTGTAAGTAATCTAAACAGCCATTTGAAACACTTCTTATCTAAGGTACCTTTTCATATGAAACGTCTTCAAAGTAAAAGAAGGAATACAACTCAGCTAAAAGATGAAAGACACTGGAGATGACAGCCACTGTCTGGTTTTGAAATTAATTTGATATAATTTAATAAGTATTTTATGGGAACAGCATGTTCTTATAGAGTTGGAGGCAGGTAATAAGCAGTTAAGAGAAAGGAAACCTTAGAGTTGTGAATAGTTGTTGTTTAATGTTCATTTTTAGAGTTAAAGAATGAATTGATATTATTTTCTTTAAATAGTGTTATTTGGGAGTTCTCTGTCACTCATATTTTAACAGATTATGAGGCAAGGTGAGTTTTTCTGGTTGTATGGTTTAATTAACAGAAGAGTTCACTGCCATGTTGTACCAGTTGCTGTTGCTTGTAATTCCAGTGGAGAAGGTACTGCCATCCCCAGCACAACATTTGCTCACAAGTCAAGTGTGAACAATCTTGCCAAGCAGCCTGATGAAGGGCTTTTGCCCGAAACGTTAATTTCGCTGCTCGTTGGATGCTGCCTGAACTGCTGTGCTCTTCCAGCACCACTAATCCAGTATTTGATTTTCAGCATCTGCAGTCATTGTTTTTACCTAATTGTTTAACTATCCCTAGCGACAAGGCTTTCCTCTACAAAAACAGAGGAGAATGAAAGAGGCACACAATAAGTGAGCAGGTAGACAATTTTCACAACTGAGCTCTGGCTAAGAATGTGAGTTGGAAATATAAAATGGTATCTATGCATTAAGCTCAGATCACATAAACCCATTATTGATCATGGTATGACATTGTGAATAAGCGACAGCCAACTCAGATCAATGTATTCCACACTAAATATATTTGAAACACTGAGAAAGAAAACTGATTTTGATGATTGTGTAATGAAATTAGTCAGAGCATTAACAGCACCAGCAATAAAGCAAAGGAGAGTGAACCTGGGTGTGAATAGCAGCAGCAGGACAAATACCTGAGGTGAACGGTCAGTTAGAATGAATGTGGAGCTGAATCTAGCATCAGTGCTTCAGAGGTGATGCCATGACTCAGTAAGTGACATAGGCCTGATACTCAGGAATCAGGTTTGCAAACTGAGTGACTGGAGTCTGGAAAGAGATAAAGTGCTTACTTTTTATAGTTGCAGTCTGCTAGGAAAAGAGAGTGGGTGTGAGAGATCTGGTTTTGGTGAAGAGTGTGTAAGTTGTGCAATCAGTTCCTTGGTTATTGACTGCAGCTGATAACGTTGATTCAATCAATAAAATTCAAAATTCAAAATGGAAGGAGATCTTGATCCTGTGGAATTCTCCTCCTGCAATATGTGTGAAATTAGTAATACTTCTAGAGTCCCCGGTAATTGCATATGTGGGAAGTGTTTTCAGCTGCAGCTGAATGGAGCATGGAGTGTCTGAAGCAGTGAATGGGCTCACTAAAGAGCATCCATGAGGCTGAGAATGTCATGGATAGCACAATTTAACACACCTCTTAAAAAGGTAGCTCATGAATCAGCAGCCTCCATTTGCAATAGCGGGAGTGGTGAGAGCACAGATCAAGGAGCTGGCGGGAAGATAAATTTCCCTCTTAAATACTTACATCATGAATAGATGGAGTAAAGGCTTAACAAGAGTGGACGTGGACACAGGGATTGCTGGGCACGTGAACTGACATATTTGGGCTGTGGCTAAACCCAAGACACAACACAAATCATGTTTCCAACCCGTCCTCCTCCTCTTAAATAAAAGACCGTGTTTGGAGTGCTGGTAAGGTAAGGCTTTTTATTTTCATTTATTCAATCTCTCTTGGCAATTTAGAACAGAGGGGATGGGGGTTTGCAGGCTGTGCAAGGTAAGGGTCACCACTGATGTCACTGCTGACTTCGCCTGTGAGAATTTCACCCAACTCAGCTCCTCACAGACCGTGTTGGGAACTCGAGCTGGAGCTGGATGAACTTTGGATCATTCGGGAGGCCGAGGGGGTGATAGACAGGAGTTATAGGGAGGTAGCTTGGTGACTATCAGGAGAGGTAAAGGGAATAGGCAGACAGTGCAGGGACCCCTGTGGCCATTCCCCTCAATAATAAGAGCACCATTTTGGACACTGTTGGCGGGGATGACCTACCATGGGAAAGTCACAGGTTTCTGGCACTGAGCCTGCCTCAATGGCTCAGAAGGGAAGTGGGGAGAATAGGTGAGAGAACCATATAGGAGACTCTGTGATCGCGAGCGAGACTCCCAGGTGATACGTTACCTCCTGGGTGCCAGGGTCAAGGATGTCTCAAATCGAATCTATAGGATTCTTTAAGGGGGAAGGAGAGCAGTCAGAAGTCGTGGTACACATCAGTATCAATGACATTGGTAGAGAAAGGGAGGAGGACCTGGAAAGGGAATACAGGGAGTTAGCTTGGAAGCTAGAAGACAGGACAAGCAGAGTAGTAAATGCAGGATTATTACCGGTGCCACGAACTAGTCAGGTAAGGAATAGAGAGCAAGTGCAGATGAACATGTGGCTGCAGGGCTGGTGTAGGAGAGAGGGCTTTAAATAGGTGGATCATTGGGATATCTTCTAGGGAAGATGGTATCTGTACAAGGACGGGTTCCACCTGAACTGGAAGGGCACCAATATCCTGGGTGGGGAGGTTTGCTGGAGATCTTCGGGAGAGTTTAAATTAGTTTGGCAGGGAGATGGAAACCTGAACTATGGATCAGATGATGGATTAGATAGTGAGCAGCCAGATACAGCATGCAGAGAGTCTGTGAGGAGAGATAGGTACTTGATAGGGCAAAGGTACAGTCAATATGATGGCTTTAAGTGTGTCTATTTTAATGCAAGAAGTATCAGGAATAAGGGTGATGATTTCAGAGCATGGATCAGTACTGGATATCAATGGGGCATGAATGGTTGTTGGATGTTCTAGAGTTTAGATGTTTCAAAAGGAAGAGGAGGGGAGATAGGTGGGAGGGTGTCATTGCTAATCAGTATCACAGCTGCAGAAAAGGAGTTTGTTGAAGAGAGTTAGTCTACAGAGTCAGTATGGGTGGAAGTCAGAGACAAGGAAGGAACAATCACTTTATTGGGAGTTTTCTACAGACCCTCCGACAGCAACAGAGACACGGAGGAGCAGATTGGGAGGTAGATTTTGGAATGATGCAGAAGTAACAGGATTGTTGTCATGGGTGATATTAAAGTCCCTAATATTGGTTGGAACCTCCTTAGATCAAACAGTTTGGATGGAACATTTTTTGTCAGGTGTGTCCAGGATGACACAGTATGTTGCTAGACCGACTAAAAGGGAGGCCATATTGGATTTGGTGCTTGGCAATGAGCCAGGCCAGGTTCAGATCTCTTAGTGGGAGAGCATTTTGGTGATAGTCATCACAACTCCCTGACCTCTGCTGACTCATGCAGAGAGATAGGATCAGATGGTATGCGAAAGTATTCAATTGGAGAGGGTGGTGTGGGGGCATTATAATGCTATTAGGCAGGAACTTCTTCACCTATATTGGGAACACGTGTGCTCAGAGAAATGCATGACAGAAATGTGATGGTTGTTTAGGAATCACTTGCTGTCCCACAGAGACAAGGAAGGGATGATAGAGAGAAAGAAGCTTGGGTGACAAATAATGTGGAACATCTGGTTAAAAGGATGAAGGAAGCTTACTTAAGCTTACTTAAGGCAAGGATCAGACAGGGCTTCAGAGGGTTACTAGGTAGCCAGGAAGGAACTGAAGAAAGGGACTTGGGTGAGCGAGAAGGGGGCGTGAAAAAGCTTTAGCAGAAAGGATTAAGGAAAACCTTAAGGTGTCCTACACTTACATGAGGAACAAGAGGATAGCCAAAGTGAGTGGAGAGCCAGTCAGGGATAGCAGGTGGAACTTGCGCCCAGAATCGGAGGAAGTAGGGGAGGTCCTTAATGAATACTTTGCTTCAGTATTCACTACTGAGAGGGACCCTGATGTTTCTGAGGACAGCATGAAACAGACTGTGAGAGCAAGGTGATGTTAGGAAGGAGGATGTGCTGAAAGGTTTGAAAAACATAAGGGTAGGTAAGTCCCCTCAGCCAGATGGGATATACCCAAGGTTCCTACAGGAAGCGAGGGAAGAGATTGTTGTGCCTTTGGGGATGATCTTTGCATCCTCACTGTCCACTGGAATAGTACCAGATGATTGGAGCGTGGCAAATGTTATTCCCTTGTTCCAGAAAGGGAATAGGGATAATCCTGGGAATTACAGACCAGTCAGTCTTAAGTTAGAATTGGGCAAAGTATTGGAGAGGATTCTGACAGACAGGATTTATGAATACTTGGAAAACTATAGTTTGATTAGAGATAGTCAGCATGACTTTGTGAGGGGCAGGTCATGCCTCACATACCTAACTGAATTCTTTGAGGATGTGACAAAATGCATTGATGAAGGTAGAGCAGTGGCTGCAGTATACACAGAGACTGATTCTGGAACCTCTGCTCTTTGTGATTCTTATAAATGACTTGGATGAGGAAATGAAAAGGTAGGTTAGTAAGTTCAGTTCTAGTCGCCCCATTAAAGGAAAGATGTGGAAGCTTTAGAGAGGGTGCAGAGGAGATTTTCCAGGATGCTGCCTGAACTGGAGAGCATGTTTTATGAACAAACAGTGAGAGAGCAAGGATCTTTCTCCCTGGAGCAAAGAAGGATGAGAGGTGACAAAATCGAAATGCACAAGATGTTAAGAGGCATAGATAGAGTGGACAGTTAGAGACTTTTTCCCATGGCAGAAATGTCTATCCCAAGGGGGCATAATTTTAAGGTAATTGGAGGATGGTTTAGGGGAGACATCAGAGGTAGGTTCTTTACACATAGTGGTGAGTGCATGGAAGGCCCTGCCAGCAGTAGTAGTAGAGTCAGATACATTAGGAACATTTAAGTGACTCTTGGATAGGCACATGGAAGATAGTACAATGAAGGTTATGTAGGTTAGTCTGATCTTAGAGTAGGATAAAAGGCTGGCACAACATTGAGGGGCACTGGGCCTGTAGTGTGCTGTACTGTTCTTATATTCTTATATTCTAACAGAGGAGAGTTGGGTGATCACCAGGAAGATGAGTATGTATAGGCAGGCAGTGTAGGGGTCCAGTGAGGCCAATCCCCTCTCAAACAGGAATACTGTTGCTGGAGTACGTGGCCTTTCAGGAGAATGCAGCAGCAGTAGCGAGATCTCTGGCATCATGATAGGCACTATTGCACAGCAGAAATCGTCGAAGTGTGGGTGAACAGTATTTGTAGGGGATTGCATTGTCAGGAGACAAGATAAACATTATTGCGGCCTCATGTAAGACTCCAGGATGGGTGTTGCCTCTCTGGTGCCAGGATCAAGGAATGTCTCTGAGCATGCACAGAATGCTCTAAAAGGGGAGGCGGAGAAGCTAAATGTTGCAGTCCATATTGGCACCAAAAGCATAGGCAGAAAGAGAGAGAAGATCCTGCAAAGGAAGTTCAGTAAGTTAAACAGGAAGGTGAAAAGCAGGATCTTTAGGGCTGCAATCTCAGAATTACTTCCTGTGCCACTTGCCACTTGCCTAAGAGTAGGAAGATAGTGTAGTTAATATGTGGTAAATAGCTGGTCTCATAGAGACAGCTTCAGGTATGTGGATCTTTGAGATCTTGTGGCAGATGGGACCAGTGCAAGAGGAACGGGTTGCATATAAACTGGAGGGGCATCGATATTTTGGCAGGGAGGGCAGGAACTAGAGTAGTAGGTCAACAAATAAACTGACCGAGGAGAAGTCTGAGACTAAGGCCAGTAAGACTAAGAGGAAGGACAGAAAGGATGAGGTTACTGAACATGACATTGGCACTCTGAGATGTATTTGTTTTATTCAAAAAGTGTGATAGGTAGATGAACTTAGAGCTTAAATTAATACATAGAATGATGATATTGTAGCTATTACAGAGACTTGGTTGAAAGAGGGACAAGAGTGTCAGTTTTACAATGGGATTACAATGCATCAGGCAAGATTGAAAACTGGTGGGGAGTTGCATTACTGATAAGGAAAAATATTACAGCTGTACTGAGGGAAGACACTTTAGAGGACTCATCCAGTGAAACCATATTGGTAGAGCTCAGGAATAGGAAGGGTGCATTTACTTCAGGTACTCCAGGCTTCTCTATAGCCATAGGGGAATAGTAAATATGTAAATAGTCCAACCAGGAAAAGGGCTATTCTAGAACAGGTATTAGGTAATGAACCTTGTCAGGTGATAGAAGTTTCAGTGGATAAACATTTCAGATAGAGTGACCATAAATCTGTAAATTTTAAATTACTTATGGACAAAGATAAGAATAGTCTTTGGGTGAAAATACTGAATTGTGGGAAGGCTAACTATCACATTATTCAGCAGCTACTTGGAAATGCAAACTGGTGGCAGTTGCTTAAGGGTAAATCCACATTTGGCATGTGGGAATATTTTATTGGCCAGTTTATTAGAGTTCAGGACCAGCATGTTTCTGTGAAAGCAAAGGAAAAGGATGGGAAAATTCAGGAATCTTGAAGACAAGAGAAATTGAGCTTAGTCAAAAGAAAAAGGAAACACATGTAAAGTTTAGAAAACTGAAGACAGACATAACCCTCAAAGAATACAAATCTAGCAGGAAAGAACACAAACAAGGAAATTGGAGGGCCAAAAAACATCGTGAAATGTCTTTGGCAAACAGGATTAAGGAAAATCCAAAGGCCTTTTGTACATATATAAGGTGCAAGAGGGTAGCTAGGCTAAGGATAGGTCCACTCAAGGGCAAAGGAGGCAATTTGCACATGGAATTGGAGGAGGTGGGTGAGGTCCTTCATGAATACTTTAAATCAGTATTCACAAATGGATAGTGAGTCTTGGGAGAGGTATGTTGATATTCTGGGGTATACTAATAAAAATCAAGGAAGAAGTGTTGGGTGTTTATCTTTGAGTAAAGCAGGCTATTATGCATTTCACACTGTTAGAGTGTCAGAATATATTTTAGAAACAGGGTCATGATATCATCACTGTAACATAACATGTGACCTGCAGGTATATAGGTCTCATGAACCATCTCAACCTGGGATCAGTGACTACAAGAAGCATGTAATCTAATGTTTGCATTGAACAGTTAACTGGAATAAATCTTTGTTAGATTCTTCAAAAGCATGCTATCCACTCCCTGCTCCTAACATTATATGACTGAACATAAACAATGCAGCATCAGGTATAATACAATGGTGTAATTACAATCAGGTGAAAGTTAATTATGGCAAGAGACTACCAGGAGAGGAAATGTTTCAAGGACCTTCTCAAAGCGTCCTTGAGAAATGTAATGTGCACACTAAGGACATCTGCATTTCAGGCACGTCCTGCTGGTCTTGGCAGAAGTCAAGCATATAACAGTGGAAGAAGCACGCAAAAATGAGAGAATCCCTCCCCACCTGCCTCTTCAAACATGACTTGCCTTACCTTGCCTTACCTGCGACAGGATACATAGGACCATCATTGGACTGTTTAGTCACTTCATTACCCATAAAATGGGACCAGAAGAAAATCATTCTCAGTCTGAACTGTCTGCCTCAGATGTAGTACAACAAGAAGACAAGTTCCATTTGCAAGTTCAATATTGTCACAAAGACTACAAGGAGATCTTGGATGACAGGTCTGACCCTTTAGGGATTTAAAAATGCTCGCCTTTTCCCTACTCCCATTCTTCTGACATCAACAGATCACGTGGAGCTTAAAAAGTCTCAAGTATTCATTCTTCGTGTACCATTACCTTATACAAAATGTGTCACTCCATTAGTGATATGGTTCAGTCTTGATGGGTCTCTCAAAGGTTGTACAAGCCATTCAGTTCAAAGCCAGCTAGAGAAGGGCAACCAAAGTTAACTTTGCCAGCAACAGCTATATTCATGGAGACATAGAGACATACAGCACATAAACAGACCCTTCAGCCAAACTTATCCATACTGATTAGAGATCCTAAATAAGCCTAATTCCATTTGCCAGCACTTAGCCCATATCCCTCTGAACCCTTCCTATTCATATACCCATTCAGATGCCTTTTAATGTTGCAATTGTACCAATCTCCATCAATTCCGCTGGCAGTTCATTCCATACACGCACCATCCTCTGCGTGAAAGATTTGTCCCTTAGGTCCTCAACATAAACTATACTTGCTCTCTTGATTGCCAACATCCTAGTGTTAGTAGCAGTGCTAAAACTTCACACCCCCTTTGATCTTGCACTGATCTTCAATTCAGTCAAAAAAAGTGCCAAGCTTCATTCCATGTTTTTCCCTGCCTCACATGAAAAGTTGAATCCAGGCCCACTGCAGTCTGTTTTGTGACTGTAAAAGACCCTATACAGGACTATGTTGAAGGAAAGAAGGAAGCATATCCAGTTAATATTTATCCTTTATCAATGGCATTAAAAAAAATATAGAACAATAAAAAGAACTGTGGATGTTTGAAATCTGAAACAAAAGCAGAAATTAGTTGAAAAACTCAGCAGGATTTGGCAGTATCTGTGAAGAGAAAGCAGAGTCAATATTTCAGGTCTAGTGACCCTTCTGCAGAACACTCACTATACCGAGAATATTGATTCTTCTTTCTCTTGGCTCTTGCTACCAAACCTGTTGAATATCTCTACCAATTTCAGTTCTTGATTAAAAAAACATAGATTTCCTGGACATTATTTCAGGTTGTTTCTGGAAGCATGCTTTGAGCAAATTGACTCCTGCATTTCCTGTCCTACAACAGTGAGTACAATTGAAAAATAAATGTTTTGTTGGCTGTGACACGTTTTGAGATGGTTAGAAAGCACACTATGTTAAATTAAGTCATTCTTTTGTTTTGCTTGACCCCAGATTGTAGAAACCCTCATGAACAAATCATGCTTTCCCCAGATGTTGCTGGGTATGGAAGGTTTGAGTTATAAAGAAATGCTGAATAGGTTGGAACTTATTTCACTGAAATGTAGGAGGTTGAGAGGTGACCTGGTAGAAATTTATGAAATATTGAGAGGTATAGATAGAGTTAATGATAGTTGTCTTTCCCCTAGGATAGGAGCTTTTGAGACTAGGGAGCACATTTTTAAGGTGAGAGGAGAGAGATTTTAAAAAGACATTAGGAGCAAATGTTTTACACAGAGGATGGTTCTCATGTGGAATGAACTTCCCGATGAAGGGGTGAATGTTTAAAAGACATTTGAATAAGTACATGAATGGGAAAGGTATGGAGGGATATGGGCCTGGAGCAGGCAAGCGGGAGTAGTTTAGTTGAGGATTATGTTTGGCATGGACTGGTTGGACTGAACGGCTAGCTTCCATGTTGTCTGAATCTATGACTCTATGACCCAAAAAACTGGACATGAACAAGCCAGGATGAAACTCCAGCAAGTGATCAAAAATAAACTTTTTTAAAATGAATTTTTTAAAAAAAATTGATTAATTCTAAAAGCATTAAAAGTAGAGGAATTGGTAATGTGATTGATCTGAGAGGAGTTGAAGGTAGATGGTCAAATCCAAACGGTGGTGTAGCTGATGCTCACCTTCTAACCAAGGTCTTTAATGCATTTGTCCCCCGAATGAACAATTAATAGACAAAAGACAATAGACAATAGGTGCAGGAGTAGGCCATTCTGCCCTTCGAGCCTGCACCACCATTCAATATGATCATGGCTGATCATCCTTAATCAGTATCCTGTTCCTGCCTTATCTCCATAACCCTTGATTCCACTATCCTTGAGAGCTCTATCCAACTCTTTCTTAAATGAATCCAGAGACTGGGCCTCCACTGCCTTCTGGGGCAGAGCATTCCACACACCCACCACTCTCTGGGTGAAGAAGTTTCTCCTCATCTCTGTCCTAAATGGTCTACCCCGTATTTTTAAGCTGTGTCCTCTGGTTTGGGACTCACCCATCAGCGGAAACATGTTTCCTGTCTCCAGAGTGTCCAATCCTTTAATAATCTTATACGTCTCAATCAGATCCCCTCTCAGTCTTCTAATCTCAAGGGTATACAAGCCCAGTTGCTCCAATTTTTCAACATAAGATAGTCCCGCCATTCCAGGAATTGACCTCGTTAACTTACGCTGCACTCCCTCAATAGCCAGAATGTCTTTCCTCAAATTTGGAGACCAGAACTGCACACAATATTCCAGATGCAGTCTCACCAGGGCCCTGTACAGCTGTAGAAGAACCTCTTTGCTTCTATACTCAATCCCTCTTGTTAGGAAAGCCAGCATGCTATTAGCCTTCTTCACTACCTGCTGTACCTGCATGCTTGCCTTCATTGACTGGTGTACAAGAACACCCAGATCTCTCTGTACTGCCCCTTTACCTAAATTGATTCCATTTAGGAAGTAATCTGCCTTTCTGTTCTTGCCACCAAAGTGGATAACCATACATTTATCCACATTAAAGTGCATCTGCCATGCATCTGACCACTCACCTAACCTGTCCAAGTCACTCTGTAATCTCCTAACATCCTCCTCACATTTCCTCTGCCACCTAGCTTTGTATCATCAGCAAATTTGCTAATTTTATTACTAATACCATCTTCTATATCATTAATATATATTGTAAAAAGCTGCAGTCCCAGCACTGATCCCTGCGGTACCCCACTGGTCACTGCCTGCCATTCCAAAAGGGAGCTGTTTATCACTACTCTTTGTTTCCTGTCAGCCAACCAATTTTCAATCCAAGTCAGTACTTTGCCCCCAATACCATGCACCTTAATTTTGCCTCCTATGTGGGACTTTATCAAAGGCTTTCTTAAAGTCCAGGTACACTACATCCGGATCTCCTTTGTCCATCTTCAGAGTTACATCCTCAAAATATTCCAGAAGATTAGTCAAGCATGATTTCTTCTTTATAAATCCATGCTGACTCTGACCTATCCTGTTACTGCTATCCAGATGTGTTGTCATTTCATCCTTTATAATTGACTCCAGCATCTTTCCCACCACTGAGCTCAGACTAACTGGTCTATAATTTCCTGCTTTCTCTCTTGCTCCTTTCTTAAAACGTGGTACAACATTAGCCGCCTTCCAATCCGCAGGAACTGATCCTGAATCTATCGAACTCTGGAAAATAATCACCAACGCACCCATGATTTCTTGAGCTACCTCCTTCAGTACCCTGGGATGTAGACCATCAGGCCCCAGGGACTTATCAGCATTCAGACCTAACAGTCTCTCCAACATCAATTCCTGGCAAATATAAATTCCCTTCAGTTCAGGTCCTTCAGCCACTGTTACCTCTGGGAGATTGCTTATGTCTTCCCCAGTGAACACAGATCTGAAGTACCAATTCAACTCTTCTGCCATTTCTTTGTTCCCCGTAATATATTCCCCTGTTTCTGTCTTCAAGGGCCCAATTTTAGTCTTAACCATTTTTTGCCTTTCACATACCTAAAAAAGTTTTTACTATCCTCCTTTATATTTTTGGCCAGTTTACCTTCGTACCTCATTTTTTCTCTGCGTACTTCCTTCTTAGTAATCCTCTGTTGTTCTTTAAAAGCTTCCCAGTCCTCCGTTTTCCCACTCATCTTTGCTATGTTATACTTTTTCTCTTTTGACTTTATATGTTTCTTAACTTCCCTCGTCAGCCACGGCCACCCCTGCCTCCTCATAGGATCTTTCTTCCTTTTTGGAATGAACTGATCCTGCAACTTCTGCATTATACACAGAAATATCTGCCATTGTTCCTCCACTGTCATCCCTGCTAAGGTATTGCACCATTGAACTTTGGCCAGCTCCTCCCTCATAGCTCCATGGTTCCCTTTATTCAACTGAAATATTGTCACTACCGATTGTACCCTTTCCTTTTCAGATTGCAAATTGAAGCTTATTGTATTATGGTTACTACCTCCTAATGGCTCCTTCACTTCGAGGTCCCTGACCAATTCTGGTTCGTTGCACAATACCAAATCCAGAATTGCCTTCTCCCTGGTCGGCTCCAGCACCAGCTGTTCCAAGAATCCATCTCAGAAGCACTCCACAAAGTGTCATTCTTGAGTTCCGATACCATTCTGATTCTCCCAGTCTACCTGCATGTTGAAATCCCCCATAACAACTGTAGTAACATCTTTGCACCAGGCCAATTTCAGCTCCTTATTCAACTTACACCCTATATCCAGACTACTGATTGGGGGCCTGTAGATAACTCCCCAGATGGTCTTTCTACCCTTAGAATTTCTCAGCTCTATCCATACTGACTCTACATCCCCTGATTCTCAGTCCCCCCGCGCAAGGGACTGAATATCATCCCTTACCAACATGGCCACCCCACCCCCTCTGCCCATCAGTCTGTCCTTATGATAGCACGTATAGCCTTAAATATTCATTTCCCAGGCCCTGTCCACTTGAAGCCGCATCTCAGTTATCCCCACAATATCGTAGCTGCCAATTCCCAAAAGAGCCTCAAGCTCATCCATCTTATTTCTAATACTTCCTGCATTCATATACAGTATTTTAAATTTGTTACTGCCCTCACCCTTCCTATCAACTCCTATTTCACTCAACCTTATGGCATGATCCCTTTTGAGCTTTCTGCTTCATTGATACCATTGTCTTTCTTGACGCCCTTTGTTCTAACTTTCCCTTCAATTTCTTTCTTAAACTTCCGGTTTTTCCCCTCCCCCCCAGCTATTTAGTTTAAACGCAGCTGTGTTGCAGTAGCAAACCTGCCTGCCAGAATGCTGGTCTCCAACCTATTAAGGTGCAAACTGTCTCTTTTGTATAATTTATACTTACCACAAAACATACCCCAATGATCCAAGAATTTAAATCCTTGCTTCCTGTACCAGTTCCCCAGCCACACGTTCAAGTCCATTATCTCCATGTTCCTGGCCTCTCCAGCCCGAGGAACTGGAAGCAAACTGGAGATAACCACCCTGGATGTCCTGCTTTTCAGCCTTCTTCCTAGTTCTCCGAAGTCCCGCTGTCGTATGTTCCTTCTCTTCTTCCCGACATCATTTGTGCTGACATGTACCACCACCTCTGGCTCTTCACCTTTGCCCTTGAGGATTTTCTGCACTCTGTCTGCGATGTCATTAATCCTGGCACCAGGAAGGCAACACACCATCTTTAACTCCTGCCTGTTGCCACAGAAACAGTTCTGTTCCTCTCACTATGGAGTCCCCTATCACCACAGCTCTGTGCGATGTCTGACTCCACGGCTCTGCCTCTATGCCAACTTTTGATTGACAGACCTGACCACCTCGCGGACTGGTAGTGTCTTTTGTCTCTACTAATCTCTACTAATCTCTTATTTTCCATTCAGAATGTCCTGCTGACAGAGTGGTTGAAAGTGACAGTTCTTCACCTACTAGGATTGGGAAAGGACTCCATCTTCTCAATGCTCAAATCTGTACATCGTACAAGCATAAAATAAACTTGCCTGTAAGTAGGTTTCATGGCCTTGATTTGAGATCCAGTATTTAGCTGTGTTAAGACATTTCTGCCTAACGTACAATTGTAAAGCGGTGTGGAAGGGTAATAAATCATTACATGTGGAAGAATTATGCTTACATGGCTGAAAGCCTGCTATTATTAATCAGAGGGGCTCTGATGTTGCAGTGGAGACTGATTTTGCATCTCCATTGGTGCTGTATAGAAAATGTCCTTTGTAATAATTCAAGACTCATTCCCGCATGCACACTAGTATGAAAGGGAGACAGGTTTTTGCTTCTTTTATACTGATGGCACAGTCACAATGGAAAGCACTATTACGTAAACACCAAAGAAGCTTGTTGAATGGTAAATTGTCTGTACGTTGTCACATCTAAATACATTCACAAAAGAAATTGTAGACTTCCTAAGTGTGACTTTGATGCACTGAAATGTTTTGCTGGCATTAGGATAAAAAGAGCTGATGTTCGGCCATGATGCGATGACTACAAGTGAGGTAGAATGTAAGAAATTGGAGCTGAATCAGGTTAAACACCCTCCAGCCTGTTCTACTAGTCTGTCAGATCATGGCTGATCTCTACCTTAGCATTTCCCCCAGATCCGGTATTGCTTTAAATAAATCGCACGAGGTTCAACACCATTCACAATTCCCCAGATACTGAAGAAGTCCATATCTTACTGAGTTTTGAGAAGATTTGTAGCTCATGTTGAGGTTTGGATATAAGTTTGCTCGCTGAACTGGAAGGTTTCTTTTCAGATGTTTCATCAGCATACTAGGTCACATCATCAGTGAGCCTCCGGTGAAGCACTGGTATTAGTGATCTGTTTTCTATTTATGTGCTTAGGTTTCCTTGGGTTGGTGATGTCATTTCCTGTGGTGATGTTATTTCCCATTCTTTTTCTTAGAGAGTGAAAAATGGAGTTCCAGTCAAAGTGTTTGTTGATAGAGTTCCAGTTGGAATACCATGCTTCTAGGAACTCTTGTGCTTGTCTCTGTTTGGCATGTCCTAGGATGGATGTGTTGTCCCAGTTGGGCAGAAAACTAACCACTAGGACACATGAATCTCAACTAGCCACAAAAAGACATGACCCACTCTCACTCGTATCTCATTCTCACTCTGACATCACCAACCTAAGGAAGCCTAAACCATAAATAGAAACCAGTCACGAAAACCAGTGCTTAACAAGAGGCTCACTGATGATGTTACCTAGTATGGTGATGAAAAGTCTGAAAACAAACCTTTCAGCTCAGCAAGCAAACTTACATCCAGTCCATATTTTAATGTAACAAGGTCTTGAGGCATAAGCTGACAATGGCAAGTTGCATTTACACCATATAAATGCTAGGCCATGATCATCTGCAACAAGAAATCTAACCATCCCCCCTAATATTCAATGGTGTAACTATTATTGAATCCCCTAATATCAACATCCTGGGAGTCAACTGGAAACTGAACTGGATTAGTTGCAGCACTACAGTGATTACGAGAACAGGTCAAATGCTTAGCATCCTGCAGACTTCCCAAAGCCTGTCCACCATCTATAATGCCAAAGTCAGGAGAGTGTTGGAATACTCCCCATTAGTCTAGATGAATGCAGTCCCAATGACACTTAAGAAGCTTGGGACCACCTAAGACAAAGCAATCAATAGAATTTGCTGACATCCACAAATATTCACTCCTTACACCACCAATACCACCTCATAAAAATTCCCCTCCAAGCCACTCACCATCCTGATATAGGATTATAGAATCCCTATAGTATGAAAATAAGCCATTCAGCCCATCAAGTCTGCACCAACCTTCCAAACCCAGCATTCCAACAAACCCTGACCCCTACCCTATCCCAGTAACCCTGCATTTTTACCATGGCTAATCCACTTAGGCTATACAGTGCTGGACACTACTGTCAATTTTACCATGGTCAATCCACCTAAGATGAACATCTTTGAACGGTTGAGGAAACCTGAGCACTGTGCAGAAACCTATGCAGACAGAGTGAGAACATGCAAGCTCCACACAGATAGTCATCCAAGCGGAAATCAAATTTGGATCCCTAGAGCTGTAAGGCAGCAGTGCTAACCACTCAGCCATCGCGTTGCCCATTTGGAAATACATTGTCATTCCTTCACTGTTACTGGATCAGTATCCTGGAACTCTCTCCTTGACAGCATTGCAGGTGTATCCAGAGAACACAGATTGCACCATTTCAAGAAGAGAGCTCACCAACACCTTCTCAAGGGCAAATAAGGACAGGCAATAAATGCTGGACAGCCAGTGACATGCACATCTCATGAATGAATTAAATAAAATTATTAGACAAAATGACATTGTTGCCATACCACCAGTATGGCGTTATACTCTCTTTCTTCTTCTTGGAGTTGCTGTTGCCAGAGCAAAACGTCACAAAGAGAAAGTTGGGGTAATGGAGAGGTCAGATGAAAAGCAAGACATCTATGGTCACACAGTGAACAGCTTGCCCATTTTGTCCGATATGTAAAAAGACAGGCAAGTGAGGAAAGCTAATGACATACTGTCCTTCATAGCAAGAAGTTTTGAGTATAGGAGTAAGGATATCTTGCTGCAGTTATACAGGGCTTTGGTGAGACCACACCTTGAGTACTGTGGGCAGTTTTGGTCCCCTAATTTGAGGAGGGACATTCTTGCTATTGAGAGAGTCAATCGAAGGTTCATCAGACTGATTCCTGGGATGGCAGGACTGACACAGGAGGAAAGATTGGATCGTCTGGGCTTGTGTTTGCTGGAGTTTAGAGGAATGATGGGGGAAACCTCATGGAAAAATACAAAGTCCTGATGGGACTGGACAGGCTAGATGCATGAAGAATGTTCCCAATGTTAGGGAACTCCAGAACTAGGAGTCACAGATTAAGAATAAGTGGTAAACCATTCAGGATTGTGATGCAGAAGAAATCCTTATCTCAGAGTTGTGAACCTGTGGAATTCTCTCCCATAGGAAACTGTTGGGGCCAATTCATTAGATATATTTAATAGGGAGCTGAATGTGGCCTTTGTGGATAAGGGGATCAAGTGGTATGGGGACAGGACAGTAATGGGATACTGAGATTGCCTGATCAGCCATGATCATATTGAATGGTGATGCAAGCTGGAAGGATCAAATTGTCTACTCCTGCACCTATTTTCTATGCTTCTACATTTCTATGTTTTGACAAGGCAGCAGAGGGTAGCTAACCAGTAAACTGAATGAAACAAAAAGAGAAATTGCTGGAAAAGCAGGGGGAAAGCAGAGTCAACATTTCAGGTAGTAATCCTTCACCAGAAATAACTGAATGATCTTGGCAATGTTAGGTGCTAATGTCTTTGTTGTAGCTGGTTGCATCATACTGAGAACAATCATTCCCATTCACTTAAAAGATGATCATGTTTCTGAGACTTGCCACTTCTGTCTTGCTACCTCATATTTCATGCCATCTTGTTCTGTGAGGGATAGAGAGAGAGAAAAAAAAAGTGCAAGTGACTGTGTTGCACTGTTTGTGTGATGTGCCTGGCATTGCTGAATACCTGGGAGCAATGAGATTGGGCTTGAGGTTAAGCACATCAATTAATGTGTAAGGGTGTATTGGAAGATTTGGATGTTAGGTTATGAGCCCAAGTACCAGGGAGTGCTGCTGACTCAGTGAAGATGCATGGCATATTAAGAAAGGTCACTGATGTGGTGGATGGGTGATGACATATTTGCAAAAGTTTATTGACCTTGACCATTCACGTGAAGTCATTGAATCTCTTCTGGCTGCACTGCATCCATTCTCTTCATCTAAGTTACTTGGAATTTCGACAACAGTGTGACAATGAATCAGCAGCCTATTATGGAGATTATCTGAATTTCATCTCCAATATTTTCTATGCAGATGAATATTATTTGCCATATAAAGCATGTGTCTAATATTGAACCTGTAGTTAAAACACTACTGCCATCAGAAGAAATTCAGTTCATGGTCAAAATACAGTGAAAGACCTCATAATCAATCATAAGATGTTTCCTCACACTGGTTCATGAGTTAAAATTTTGCATATATCAATTGCCCCCTTTTAAATTGTGAATGATTTCATTTAACCAGCATATGACCAGCAGCAAAGTATTAGCTTTAAATAAGAAACTTTAGCTTATTACAAGATATTGCTATAACTTATATAAAATTAATACATGCAATGATCAAATATAGTGTCATAATTGTGCAGTTATCAGTCAGTTTTTTTTAGGAAAGACTAAAGGCTACTGTTTAAGGCTTAGGCTTTCTTGTGAAAATTGTTAATTTGCCTGCAGTCAGACAAAATAAGGTTAAAATAAAAGGCTGCTACAAGTCCCCAGGCTTTACCACAGCAAGTTCTACATGACATAGTGTGAGACATACCCAGGCATACAAAAACTCTTATCCAGGAGTTAATGCAGCTTTTTGACATCTCAGTGTGGGAAGGGGGGGAGCTGCCCCACAAATACCAATGCCTTAGTGAAATATGATATTAATTTTTGGCAGAGGTCACCCAGTAACAGGGGCCATTCTAGCTTGTCAGTTAATAGATCAGAGACCATTTGTCTACATAAAGAGAGACTCCATCTTGAACCATCTGGAAAGAAAGTACTTCACAGGCAGGAGAAGAGAGTGAGAATGAAAGAGGAGAAAGAGAGAGGAAGAAAGAAAGAGGGAGAAATCTCACAGCATTGCAGTGGGCTGCTGTAAAGTAACTGTACAGCCAGACATCAGAAATCTTCTCTCTCACTCTCTCCATCCCTCCAACAATCAGGGTTAACCTGTACAAGAAAACAAAACCTCCTACTTCATATTCATCATAACTGCTGAATTTAACATCAATTCTTAATCTCTTTCTTTCAGCAATGGGTCTTTTTGGGACTTCCTGCTTACAAGTTTTTTTAATCTTATCTGTACTGGTTTTATCTTGATATTAGTAATTTCTTGTAAATTACTTCTAGAACATAGAAAAATACAGCATAGGAACAGGCCCTTCGGCCCACAATGTTGTGCTAAACTTGACAACAAATTAAACTAATCCCTTCTGCATGTCCTTGGTCCATATCCCTCCAATCCTTGAATATTCATGTGTTTATCTAAAAGTCTCTTAAATACCCCTATCATATCTACCTCTACTGCCACCACCCCTGGCAGTGTGTTCCAGACTTCTCCCAATCTCTGTGTAAAAAACCTTGCCTCTCACATCTCCTTTGAACTTAACCCCTCTCACCTTAAATGCACGACCCCTAGTTTTAGACATTTCTAGGGAAAAAAAGATTCCGTCAATCTTATCTGTGCATTTCACAATGTTATAGAGTTCAGTGAAGTCTCCCCTGAGCCACTCCAGAGAAAACAGCCCGAGTCTTTCTAGCCTCACCTTATACCTTATGCTCTCTAAACCAGGCAGCATTCCAGCAAGCCCCTTCTTCACCTTCTCCAAAGCCTCTACGTCCTTCCTGGAATTGAACCTGAATTGAATGCAACCTCTTTATCTCCTTATCCCTGCGCAATCTTCAGTATGAATTTGCAATAAACTAATTTAACCTGTTTAGATGCTTGATGTTGGTCTGCTTTAAGTTGAACCACAAATTAAGAGGGGACTAAATATATTATATTAATTCAGTTCACTGACATTTTGGACATTCCTGGTCATTTTAACAGCAACTTAAGGTAAAATATACTTTGAAAATTGAAACTCAGTTCAGTATTTTAGGATAATGTTGCAGATTGTATCTCATATTTGACATATTGGTTGTGTGGAGTAAAGTTGCCAGAGTCTTACCAGACCACAGGACTGCTTTGTCAATGGAGAGAGACAACTGGTTTGGTTTAACCAGAGAGTTATTGTGTCTCAATTCTCTATTGTAATCTCATCTGGTAGAGGAATTGAACCAATGCCATGTAGACAGTGTCAATCTGAAACAATCTGAAAATCCAGGAAACCTCAGTAGCTCAAGCTGCAGCTGTGGAGAGAGGCACAGTATCAACGCCTCAGGTTGACAATCTGCACAAATTCTGAACAAGTGACACTGATACCTAAGTGCTTTTCTCTCTCTTCCACCACCTCCCCCCCCTCCCCCCCCCCCCCACACCCCCAATCACCCCCTCCATCACTGGGCACAGAATTTGTCAGACTTGCTGAGAATTTCCAATACTAACCTTTCTACTGGGGCAAAAAGCAATCCCTTTTGCCAGTCGATCAGTCAGACTTCTTATAATGTGCACAATCCCATTCAGCAAGAAACTCGGCCATAAATGTCCAGGATTTGGTTTTGCATACATTTGCACATTCACATGAAATGTGAATTTACAAAAGAAGGAATGGAGGAAATATAAATAATCAGCTCAGCAATAATCTCAAATTCAGATAATCTCAAAGTAATGAATTGATTATTTTAAAAAGTGACTAATTCAGAAAACTCATGGCTAATAGCTTTAGCAATAGAATTAAGGAGAATCCACAGGGTTTTTACAAATACATTAAGGACAAAAGGGTAACTAGGGAGAGAATAGGGCCCTTCAAAGATCAGAAAGGCAGCCTTTATGTGGAGCCACAGTAAATGGGGGAGATACTAAACGAGTATTTTGCATCAGTGTTTACTGTGAAAAAGGATATGGAAGGTATAGACTGTAGGGAAATAGATGGTGACACTTTACAAAATATCCACATTACAGAGGAGGAAGTGCTGGGTGTCTTGAAACAGTTAAAGGTGGATAAATCCCCAGGACCTGATCAGGCATACCCTAAACCTCTGTGGGAAGCCAGAGAAGTGATTGCTGGGCCGCTTGCTGAGATATTTGCATCATCGATAGTCACAGGTGAGGTGCTGGAAGACTGGAAGTTGGCTAACGTGGTTCCACTGTTTAAGAAGTGTGGTAAGGACAAGCCAGGGAACTATAGACCAATGAGCCTGATGTCGATGGTGGGCAGGTTGTTGGAGGGAGTCCTGAGGGACAGGATGAACATGTATTTAGAAAGGCAAGGACTGATTAGGGATAGTCAACATGGCTTTGTGTGTGGGAAACCATGCCTTACAAACTTGATTGAGTGTTTTGTAGAAGTAACAAATATGATTGATGAGGTCAGAGTGGTAGATGTGATCTATATAGACTTCAGTAAGGCATTAGACAAGGTTCCCCTGGTTAGCAAGTTTAGATCTCACGGAATACAGGGAAAATTAACCATTTGGATACAGAACTGGCTCAAAGGTAGAAGACAGAGGGTGGTGGAGGATTGTTTTTCAGACTGGAGGCCTGTGACCAGTGGAGTGCCACAAGGATCGGTGCTGGGTCATCTACTTTTTGTCATTTACATAAATGATTGGATGGGAGCATAAGAGGTACAGTTTGTAAGTTTGCAGATGACAGCAAAATTGGAGGTGTAGTGGACAGCGAAGAGGGTTACCTCAGATTACAACAGGATCTGGACCAGAAGGGCCAATGGGCTGAGAAGTGGTAGACGGAGTTTAATTTAGATAAATGCGAGGTGCTGCATTTTCAGAAAGCAAATCTTAGCAGGACTTATACAATTAATGGTAAGGTCCTAGGGAGTGTTGCTGAACAAAGAGACCTTGGAGTGCAGGTTCATATTTTCTTGAAAGTGTGGTCGCCGGTAGATAGGATAGTGAAGAAGGTGTTTGGTATGCTTTCTTTTATTGGTCAGAGTATTGAGTACAGGATTTGGCAGGTCATGTTGCAGCTGTACAGGACATTGGTAGGCCACTGTTGGAATATTCTTGTTTCCTTCCTATCGGAAAGATCTTGTGAAACTTGAAAGGGTTCCGAAAAGATTTACATTGATGTTGCCAGGGTTGCAGGATCTGAGCTATAAAGAGAGGCTGAACAGGCTGGGGCTGTTTTCCCTGGAGCGTCGGAGGCTGAGGGGTGACCTTATAGAGGTTTACAAAATTATGAGGGGCATGGATAGGATAAATAGGCAAAGTCTTTCCCCTGGGGTCAGGGAGTCCAGAACTAGAGGGCATAGGTTTAGGGTGAGAGGGGAAAGATATAAAAGAGATCTAAGGGGCAACTTTTTCACACAGAGGGTGGTACGTGTATGGAATGAGCTGGTGGTGGAAGTGGTGGAGGCTGGTACAATTGGAACATTTAAGAGGCATTTGGATGGGTGTATGAATAGAAAGGGTTTGGAAGGATAAGGGCAGGGTGCTGGCAGGTGGGACTAAATTGGGTTGGGATATCTGGTTGGCATGGACGTATTGGACCAAAGGGTCTGTTTCCATGCTGTACCTCTCTATGACTCTATTTAAGAGACATTTGGATGGGTAAATGAATGGGAAGGGTTTAGAGGGATATGGGCCTGGTGCTGGCAGGTGGGACTAGATTGGGTTACGATATCTGGTCGGCATGGACAGTTTGGACAGAAGAGTCTGTTTCCATGCTGTACATCTCTATGATTCTATGACTCTACAAGAATGCTTGGCAGCAGGGTTAACTTACAAAACTTTATTGCCTTGGAGAAATTGAGGACTGTCAGGTGGTGAGGGGTAGTGCCCAAGGGGTTTGAGAGATAAATGGGAAGGGATTAGGGCCGGGAAGAAGGTAGCTAGGAATGCGATAGGTAGATGAAGGTTTGCTTAAGAAGCAGATCTAGAAAGAGACAGAGTTGGGTTAAATTTAGTTTCATTTCTGGTGTCACACAATTTGAGCTGGTTTCCATGGAATCCACTTGCAAGTGGGTTTTGCAGGTAGATTGTCTTTTAGTCTGAATATTTCTCCTCATACTTAGGGAGGATGGAAGTCCTGCTTGTGGATAGATTTTGTAGAAGGAGGATTTGGAGCAGGGGTGTGTTTGTGTGCGTTCGCACCCATGTGTGCATCCCAAGGTTCACTCTCTCGCCCTCAAAATTTTTCAGTCTTACGCCTTTACTTTCTCCCATATACAATTTTTCCCAATGCATTTCTCTCTCGTCCTGTGTCTCTTTTACACACTGTCTCACGCTTACTTATTCACCAACAATGGAGAGGTTTTGGGGCTGGATGTGGTGGTTATTTGGGTTATGAAAGGATGCTGTGGGGGCTAAATCAGCAACAATCATCTGCATGGTGTGCCACTGTCAAGAGGAGAGGCAGAAGGGAAGTGTCTGGGTCCAGAGGGGATGGTGAAAAAAAAAGACGTGATCAGCCATCATTGAGCCATCAAGTAGAAGGAAAGTTACATCAGAATAGCCAAGAGTAGGACCAGACATGTCATTGAGGTCAAAAGAATGCTTTCCACAATAGAAGTAAGGCATTAAACATTTTTATTTACTTCACTTCACATTCATGTAGATGTCAGCCAGTTCCAACCAGAACAGTCTTAAATCCTGACATGAAGGATTAAAAGCCTTGCTTGGTCAGTTAGTCTTTTCTTTGGGTTCTACATGACATGGACTATCTGGAGCATCAGGATACTCAGCCAATGAGCCAGGTACCTGAGTGGGCCTCTGGAGTTGACTTCACACATTTTTCTGAGATCTTTGCTCAAATTGGCATTTCTCTACCTAATGTTAGACAGAACAAAACTGACATGACTGCTATCTCAAAACTTGCCAAATCATGCTTCATGCTGCATGTGGGCATTGATTTAGCAATGTTTTGGAGCATAGTCCTGTTCACGATCACAATTAACTTGTTGACTCCGTTTGAATGGCTCCTGTTCTTGCAGATTTGGGGAGATAAGTAAGAGCTATTCACACCTACAGGAAAACCATGATGAATGAACTTCTGTTTACCCTTATGGAAATGTTCACTGAATTTCAAATATTGACATATGTATGCATGTGTCTATTTGTAAGCCTTCCTGAGATAAATACAGTCTGGTTCCTTCAGATGGCTGTTTCCAGTTGAATCTAATGAGAAGACAGGTGAGCCATGCTTAAAGCTCTGTTGTCTCTATGTTTAAAAGGAGATTACAGTTTATTACAACATCTATATTTTTGAAGCTACACATTTGTGATAAATATCTCAAATATATATTCAGAATTGAGTCCTCATGTCAGGAAACATTTCTTCATGCAAAGGGTATTGGCTCTCTGGGACTCAACTCTGTTGAGTGGTTGAGGCAAAGGAAGACAATGGAAAATGTCAAAACTAGATTGATATACTTTTGTTCAGTAAGGGTATTTAGGATCACAGAACTGCATCAGGCAGATGGATCAGCCATACCCTAACTGAATGACAGAACAAGCTCACAGGTCAGGATGATTTAGATTACTTACTTACAGCGTGGAAACAGGCCCTTCGGCCCAACAAGTCCACACCGATCTGCCAAAGCGCAACCCATCCAGACCCATTCCCCTACATTTACCCCTTCACCTAACACTACGGGCAATTTAGCCTGGCCAATTGGCCTAACCTGCACATTTTTGAATTGTGGGAGGAAACCGGAGCACCCGGAGGAAACCCACGCAGACACGGAGAGAATGTACAAACTCCACACAGAGAGTCGCCTGAGGCGGGAGTTGAACCCGGGTCTCTGGTGCTGTGAGGCAGCAGTGCTAGCCACTGTGCCACCGTGCCACCCAGTGTGTTGGAGCAAATTACTGCAATTGCTGGAATCTGTACTGAAAACAAAATATGTTGGAAATCACAGTGGGTCAGGCAGGATCCATGGAGAGAGAGCAGGCTAACGTTTCAAGTCTAGATGACTGTTCAACAGAGCTGACATGAAGTGTGGAGGGGACAGCATTGTTGCTATATGGGGCGGGTTAGAGTGCTGGGGGAGAAAGGATGTTGATAGAGCAGATTAAGTGATCAGAATGTGAGAAAGGCAGAACAATGGACTGAGTTGGTAGAATTGGAGAAAGCACAGCAGGTCAGGTAGCATCCGAGGAGCAAGAGAGTTGATGTTTTGGGCATGACCCTTCTTCGGTCCTTAACAATGCTGACTCTCCAGCATCGGTAGTCTTCACTTACTCCTATATCAATGATATGGCTAGCAGGACGCTGTGTTAAAATGACTGGCTATGAGAAAGTCACGGTCATACTTGCACATGGACTGGAGGTGTTCTGCAAAGCTGTTACCTAGTCTGCATTTGGTTTCTCCAATGGAGAGTAGATCACTTAGGATGTGACTAATGGAACCGACCAGATTGGAGAAAATACAGGTGAAATGGTGCTTCACTTGGAACGGCAGTTTAGGCCTTTGGATAATGGGCAGGGATGAATTGAAGGGGCAAATGTTTCATCTTCTGCAGTTACATGGGATGGTGCCATGGGGAGGAGGATGGCGATGTTGGTTGTCAAGGAATGGACAATGTGTCGCAGAGAGAATGGTCCCTGTGAAATGCAGATGGGGGAGTCAGGGGAAGTTATGTTTGGTGATGGTGTTTTGCTGGAGTTGTCTGAAATGGCAGGGAATGATACTTTGAGTGCAGAGGCTGATGGAATGGAAGGTGAGAACAAGGGACACCTGATCAAGCTGTTGTGAGTGATGGGCGGGGGCAAGGGTGGAATCACAGGTGATAGGTTGGATGCGGTTGAGGGTCATGTCAACCACAGTGGACGGGAAACCACGGATATGAAAGGAGCAAGCCATGTCAGCAATGCTTTGTTCTCATGTTGTCATTAAGACCCTAATTCATATTAGCTTAATGTCTCAATTCACTGGACTCTTGCAGCTTATGTTAAAGGGAAATAGTCTCTTGTATCTATCTTCTCTAATACATAATGAATGTATAATCATATCATAATCATTAATACAGAAAAACAGACTCACAACATTTCATAAATAGAGTAATATTTTCAAGTATCTCCACTGGCAGAAGTATTAGTTACTATACGATGTGGATTGTGGACAATGAACAAAAAAATTAAAGGAGAAACTTGCTTTTTATACAGTCGATGTGTGATAAGGCAAGTCTAAAAGAACAGATTTTGTTGTGACTTTCATGAGTAAATTGGGTATATACTTAAAAAGGATGTGATTAAAAGCCCTTTGAGCAAGAATATGGATCTAACTGGATAGTTCTTACAGAGAATTAAGAAGTCTGAATGGTCTTGCCCATTGCCCATCCCAAATTGCCCTTGAGAAGGTGATGAACAGCTGTCTTCTGAACCACTTCAGTCCATTTGCTTTTGGTAAACTCACAACCCAGTGACAGTGGCAAAACAGCAGCATATTTCCAAGTCAGGATGGTGAATGTTTTGGAGGGGAACTTACAGAGGTGGTGATGTTCCCATGTATCTGCAAGATGGAAAATGTCGATTTGGAAAGTGCTATCTAAGGAGCTTTGATGAATTCTACAGTGCATCCTGTGGATGGTATATATTGCTGCTATTGAGTGTTGGTGGTGGAAGAAGGGAATGTTTCTGGATGTGGTGCCAATCAAGCAGGTTGCTTTGTCCTAAATGGTCTCAAGTGTCTTGAGTTTGTTGGAGTTGCACTCATCCAGGCAAATGGGGAGCATCCCATCACACAGATCTTGGAGAGTCAGAAAATGAGTGACTCACTGCAGAATTCTCAGTTTCTGACCTGGTCTTGTAGCCACTGTATTTATATGGCTACTGCATTTAGACTTCTTTGCTGGAAGATTCAATGACTGTGTAAGTTATTGCTTGCTTCAGCTTATTCCTGCATGATTAAACTCAAATGACAATGCAGTTTATATATATTGCAACAAGAATGAGAAACAGCGTTGTGTGACAGCTTGGAATCAGCTTAGAAACTTATCTTTTTGTTTATTGTTGTCAGTACAGCATAAATTAATTCCACAGCTCTATTTACAGCCGGCTTACAAAACCATTCCTCTTGCTGTTAATTGATCCTGGCATCTGCTGATGCTTCCCTTTGTGTATTGAAATCAAATTCTGATTGTCAGTTCGAGAACTCCACTGTCATATTTAGATTAGGAATGCAAACGTGTACAAAACAATCTTTGCTGAAATACTTTCTCACAGGAAAGAGATATGGAAGGTGTCCCTTCAAATAAAAGGACTCAATGCAGTGAGCTAAGCCTCTAATAATCTTTGCAGTTTATGCTTTTGTCAGTTGTAGTCCAGCCGGTAGCACACAGCCCTACATTTGAAAGGGTCCATCATGTTATGATGATAGTCTAATAACAATTGTTCATTAGGAAATTATTAACTCCATGAGTTAACACAGTAAAACACATCACAAGTTATGAAGCAGAAATGCAACTGATTTGTGTGTGTGTGAAGAACTGATGTTAGTCTCAATTATCAAGACAACGAAATTACTGCATTGTTATAAAAATGTGATCTTGTTCACTAATTCACTATAAGGAAGGAAATCCATTGCATTTATACAATCTGACTAGTAGGCCACAGCAACGCAGTTGGTTCTGAATTGATCTCTGAAATAACCTATCAAATCACTTAAGAAGTCTACTCATCATCATGTTCCCAGGTGAAACTTGAGGAAGGTTGTAAATGCTGGACTTACTAGGTATGACCACATTAGAGGAATGAATAAAACCAAAGTATTTACAAAAAAACTGTTACAAAGTTACTGAAGGTTCAAAACAAAAGTTCCTTATCTGTTATAAAATACCTTTGGATATTGCATAGTTCTGAAAGGTGCTATATGAATGCAAGTCTGTCTCTCCTCATAGATCAGTTTATTTAAACATTGCTTGAAAGGTGATTAAATCAGGATTGACAAGAGGATCCATAAATAAACTAGTTCTAAGGTTGTGGATGCCACTCCTGATTATTATTCTCTGCACATGTATTTCAAGGTTGCTTATTGTTTCCTGCACAATACCAACATAAATGATCGGGACTTTCTGATGTAAATATATCAGCACCATTCTTATTACAATGTTTGTCACACGTGGTAGTGGCAACATATCAATTAAAAATATAAATTTAACAGGATGGTGTCATGTGGCAGGTTATCCTGTCATATGTCAGATTCACTGAGATACAGTAGCCAACTATCTGTTCATTATCAATAGCTATTAAGATCTTAATATTAAAATACATGTATAGTGCAACCTTGATTATCCAAACAACACGGGTGGGGAGTATTTTGTTCGGAAAATTGAATATTTGGATAATCGTATGTTTGCATAACATAGTTTAGTTAAGCAACAGGCCCTTGAGGTCTTGTTCGGATAATCAGACATTGATATTCGGCTAATCAAGGTTGTACTGTATTCCATGAATACACACATGGCTGAGGAGATATGTTTATGAACATAGAAGATCTGTCAGAGCAATAACCCTGCATCATTAAAGTGAAAAGAATTCAGATAAAGTTCTGCTCTTGATAGCCTATGATAACTATGATGTGGAGGAGCCGGTGTTGGACCAGGGTGGACAGCTACCTGATAAAGGAGCAGCGCTCCGAAAGCTAGTGCTTCCAAATAAACCTGTTGGACTATAACCTGGTGTTGTGTGATTTTTAACTATGATAACTATAACTGTGTCCTCGCTGATGAATCCTACTTTATTTGGGTGTATAAAGTCATTCCCAGCACATTTAACATACAGCCACAATTAAGTAGCTCCTTCCAGTTGATAGCTATTAAATACTTCTTCCTTAAAAATTAGAACTGATAGAGAGAAAACAGGAGTGGTCTCTGTTGCTCATCCTCCATTGTCTCTAATTGGATATTATGCTATTTCTGATGCCCCCTTTAGTCGCCCATCCCACTCCCATCTAACATGTGCTTATATGGCCACACAAATCTCTGTTGTACACCTACACTTTCTAAATGTGGGGCAAGCAGGTTTCTCATTGTTAATGCTAACACCAGCAAAGAACTGACAAGAACAACTTGGCAACTCTCAATGGCCAACACTGTGACACAGTCCATTCAGTTTTAGGTCAAGGACCTGTTCTATCAAAATTCAAATGGAAATGTGGCACTGATTGCAACTCACCTTTGTATTTGTGCTCAAATTCCTCAAAGGCTTCATTAAGTCAGGTACAGAAAAGATAAACCCTTTATTCCCAAACAATCAGCCTTTCACCTGATGAAGGAATTAAGGCAACTATCTGGAAATGCAGCGCAATCCTGCTTTATGTGCTCCATATTATTGCACAGAATTTGGATTATCAATCACTGGCTGAACAAGCATTTATTGACCATTCCCAATTACACTTGAGAAGGTGGTACTGAACTGCCGCCTTGAACTGTGCAGTCCGAACAGTGCAGGTACACTTTCAGCACTATTAGGAAGGGAATTCCAGGAGTTTGATCCAGTAACACTATGTAAGTCAGGATGGGGAGTGGCTTGGAGAGGAGCTTGTATGATTGTGTTCTCATGCATTTGCTTGTGCTGTGTAAGGAGCCTTGCTGTATTGCTGGAGTGCACCTTGTAGATGGTACATCCTGCTGTCACTGGTGGTGAAAGGAGTGATTGTTCAAGATGGTATCAATCAAGCAGCTGTTCTCCCTGGATGATGTTGAGCTTCTTTAGTGCTTTTGGAACTGCATTCATCCAAGAAAGTAGGGAGTGTTTCATCACACTCTTGGCTTCTTCCTCATAGGTGGTGGTCGGGTTTTGGGGAGTCAGGGAGGTGGTTTGAAAATCCTGGAATTTCTTCGCTAACAGCTCCGTGGGAGTATCTACACAATATGGACTGCAGTGGGCTAAGAAGTTAGTTCACAACCACTTTCTCAAGGGCAATTAGGGATTGGCAACAAATGCTGACCTAGACTATGATTCCCACTTTTCAAGAACATTCTAACAATTCTTCCACCTCAGACTCCCAAATTTAGAAAGTGTATCCTGGATTTAGACACATCAGAATCCACGTTAATCCATTTGCAAACACTCCTTCCCTTAACCTAGGCGCACATAGTTTATCCCCTCTAACCATTCAGGCATTTGTCTGTACGTAAACCCATTTGAGCCATGGAACTCTGGATGTCGGTTTGCTTGCTGAGCTAGAAGTTCCATTTTTAGACATTCCATGAACATATTAGGTAACATCTTCAGTGAACCTCTGAATGAAGCACTGGTGGTGTACTCATTTCTATTTATATGTTTGAGTTTCCTAGGTTTGGTGATTTCCTGCAGTGACCTCATTTCCTGTTCTTTTTGTCAGGGCGTGGTAAATGGGATCCAAGTCAATGTGTTTGTTGATAGAGTTCCAGTTGGAATGCCATGCTTCTAGGAATTTTCATGCGTGTCTCTGTTTGGCCTTTCCTATTTACCACCCCCTGAAAAAAAACAGGAAATGACATCACCATAGGAAATTATGTTACCACAGGAAATGACATCACCTCAATCCTAGGAACCTCAAACATATAAATAGAAAGTGGGCTACACCACCAGTGCTTCATTTGGAGGCTCACTGAAGATGTTACCTAGTATTGTGATGAAACGTCTAAAACCGAACTTTCCAGCTCACCGAGCAAACCTACATCTAGAACCTCAACCTGAGCTACAAATCTTCTCAAAACTCACTAGCCATGGAACTGTTCAAACTCTACAAGCATTTTCCTCATCTTCACATATTCTACAATCTTAAATGCTTCAAGTTTCAGGGGCTCTTTTCCCTTTCCTAACCTTCCAGAATTTTATTTCCAAATTGTCTTATTTCATAACTCTAACCATTTTAAGCCCATACTTGGCTTCATTACTTCCAAACCCAAGCCCAGTTTTCTCTCCTTTAATACTCACTCCCAAATGTTTCCAGGGATATGATCCAATCTTCTTCATCTCAAGTATGCTGTCATATTATTCTCTGCAATCTCAACACCCTTCAAAACATCCGTCAACACCATAGCATATTCTTATCTGCTACATTGCAGTGGTCCTCTTTACTGTTCTAGGTTCCAAAAAGCCCCTGGTAGTGTCATATCAATTTAAAAGTTGCTTGTGAAATATTAATAATGAACTGGCACAAAGAAGCAGTCTTCCAAATACTGCTGTCACAATGGTAAGGGTTTACAAGGAAATGCACCTTTAAGCCACTCACCATCCTGACTTGGAAATATATCACTATTCCTTCAGAGTTTTTTGATCAAAATCCTGGCAATTCCCTCCCTAAAGGCATTGTGGGTCTACCTTCTTAGAATTTTATACATTTCACTCCATTAAGTTCCATTGAAAATTCTCAGGCTTTTTTCATCCTTTTATCTAGGATGGGCCATCTGCTAATTGCCCTTGAGAAGGTGCTGGTGAGCTGTCTTCTTTACCACTTGCAGTCCATGTGCTGTAAGTAGACCCACAATTCCCAAAGGGTGGGAGTGCCAGGATTTTGACCCAGTAACAGTGAGGGAATGACAACACATTTCCAAATCAGAATGGTGTGTGGTTTTTTGATGCTGTTTCCATGTATCTGCTGCGCTTGTCCTTTCAGATGGAAGTGCTTAAGGGTTTGGAAGGTGCTGTTGAAGGAGCTTTAATGAATTCTGCAGTTTTTCTGTTAGATGGTACCTATTGATGCTATTGCTATTGAGTCTTGGTTGTGAGGAAATGAATGGTCGTGGATGTGGCAACAATCTGCAGGTTCAGTTGACTAAACAGCCAGTTTTGTGATGCAGAGTGATGCCAATTTCCACACAGGCTGAGTTCCCCATGAAGGACTGTCTTCCCAACATCTCTCCTCACCTGAGGTACAGTGGCCCTCAGGTTAAACATCACCAGTCATCTCTGTATTGTTCTATTCGTCTACCAAGCCAAGGGTGACTTTACCTTTACACACCATCATAGTAAATATATCTTTCCTGTATCTCTTTTGTTAGTCTGTAAATCTGTATCCTTTGGTTACTGAATTTGCTATCAGTGGGAACAGTTTCTTGCGAACTGCTCTGTCATAATTTTGCATATGTCTGATACATCTCCTTTAATCTTCACTGCTTTAACTTGAAGGCTGAGCTCAACCTCTTTTTTTTTTATCCTCTCTGTAAAACTGAAACACCTCATCCATTTTAGGAAGTATCTTTCGCACATTCTTCCTAAAATGCAATGCCCGGTTAGATGCAAATTCATTATAGTACTGAAGAAGAGTAATTGGATTCAAAATGATAACTTTACTTCTATGTGCAAAAAAGCTTCAGAATTATTAGGGTCTAAGTCACTTAAATGGTCCCTGATTCTTCGCAAGTAGAGGCATTTTCTCAACACATACTTTGTCAAATCCTTTCAGAATCTTAAAGACCATTCTCAGAAAATCACTGTGCCTTCTTGCTAGAGTAAAGAGTCCCAGTCTGTTTGTTTCCTAAACTCTATCAATAAGCATGTAAACATGATCAAATCCACCTTGCCAGAGAAATGTTGGCCTCTGTTTCATCCCTGATAACTGTCCATGCTCAAGACCACTCTTCAGTCTGGTTGTTGTTGTGTTATCAGGCTCTTCTCTTCTTGTTAAGTTCCTTTTATTTTCCCAAAAATGGACTGGGTCTGCCATCAATGTTTTCAAGAACTCTGTGAATTTATTGTCTTAAAAATCTCCAAGATGTAAATAGACCCACTGTAAATGGGGTTAGTGCTACAATTTCTTGCGCTTGAGGGGAGTTGCAGATCAGCTATTTCAGTCAGAAGTGGGATTATCATTAAAATTGACCCCAGTTGCTCATTCAACTCTGGAGGACTTCAAGTGCCATGGTAACATAAAGTTGGTAAGTCCTCCATTAAATTTATTATGCCCTATTGAATTATTGTGAACTTTTATTTTATTTACACAATTAACCAATGCACAAACAACAAAATTCTGCAGTATCAAAAAGTGACCTGATGCAAATAGACAGTGCAGTCTACCAGGCACAGAGTTTAAATTGAAGTAATAGTCACTTTGAGTGTGTGGCAATTTAGCTATCGATTTCAAGGAATACACTACTAAATGTCCTTGACTTGCATGCTGCTTTAATAACCTCAGTGTGCTTTAAAATCAATAGACTACTGCTGCAACTTCAGAAAGATGCTTATCCTATGTTAAAATGCAAATCAAAACTGAACTGTAATTCTCTTTGTGCACTGGAGCTTTGCTGTTTTTGTAAGTGACCCATAATGTATGTCCGATTTTCATAATGTGATTAAAGAGTGTAGCTCTGAAATACACAGGGGGATACAAAGATTCTGAGCCAGAGAACTTAAAGGTGATGCACAACAGATCACTGTGACCAGAATTGAAGTGATTTCTGTGCCTGCAATTACACACCCAAAGTGCTTTCCAGGCAGCCTTTCAAAATCCTACTAATTCTTCCATCAATGTGTCCTTAAAGCTGCACATCAAAAATAGATTTTGTCAGTAGATCATTAATGTATCAGGAACACAGACCATCCTTGACCTAACTACCCTTCTCCAGGTTGTTTATTAAGTGATTCGGTTCTAACGTCATAGAGTTGTACAGCACGGAAACAGACCCTTCGGTCCAATTCGTCCAAGTTAACCAGATATCCTAAACTAATCTAGTCCCATTTGCCCGCAGTTGGCCCATATTCCGCTAAGCCCTTCCTATTCATGTGCCCAAATAGATGCCTTTTAAATGTTGTAGTTGTACCAGCCTCTACCACTTCCTCTGGCAGCTTGTTCCATAAAAGCACTACCCTCTGTGTCCCCTCTCAGCTTAAACCAAGGCCGTCTAGTTTAGGACTCCCTACCCTGAGAAAAAGACCTTGACTATCCACCTTACCTATCCTCCTCATGATTTTATAAACCTTAATAAGGTCATCCCTCAGCCTCTGAAGTTCCAGCGAAAATAGCCTCAGCATATTCAGTGTGTCCCTATAGCTCAAACTCTCCAACCTAGCAACATCTGTGTAAATCTTTTCTGTACTTTTTCAAGTTTCACAATTTGTTCCCTATAGCAGGGGACCAGAAATAAATGCAGTATTCCAAAAGTAGCCTCATCAATATCTTGTACAGACACAACATGATATCTGGACTTCTATAATCAATTCACTAACCAATTGATATTTGTTGCAAAGGGTCACTTACTTTATATTCTTGAAGCTTTCTTTAAATCCAAGGTTCCCAAACATTTTCATCCACTTAATAAAGGCAAAGTACTGCAGATTTTGAAAATCTGAAACAGGCACAGAGAACACAGGAGAAACTCAGCAGGTCTGTCAGCATCTGTGGACAGAAACAGTTTATATTTCTTCAGAACTGCTTGTAAATGTTCATCCACGAATCACTGAGTACATTTGCTTCTACCATTGCTAAAAAAAATTCTCATTCAATTTAACGGAAAGATTTGCATTGATTGCAATGAAACATCAAAAAGCTACTGTCTGGTGTTAAGCCAGAAAGCATCAGTTTCACTTCAGGCTTCCCATTCAACTGGTCCCTCTTCTTTGTTAGGTGAAAGGGAGGATTGCAGATGCTGGAGATTAGAGTCAAGAACGTGATGCTGGAAATGCACAGCAGGTCAAGCAGCATCCGAGGAGCTGGAAAATCGACATTTTGGACAAAAGCCCTTCATCAGGAGTCAGGCTGTGAGCTGAGGGGGTGAAGAGATAAATGGGAGAGGGATGAGGCTGGGAGGAAGGTAGCTGAGAGTGTGATGGGTAAACAGAGATGGGATAATGGTGATAGGTCAGAGAGGAGGGTGTAATGGATAGGTGGGAAGAAAGATGGACAGGTAGGACAGGTCATGAGGGTGGTGCTGAGTTGGAAGGTTGGAACTGGGATAAGGTTGGGAGAGGGGAAATGAGGAAACTGGTGAAATCCACATTGATGCCATGGGGTCGGAAGGTCCTGAAGCAGAAGATGAGGTGTTATTCTTCCAGGCGTCAGGTGGTTAAGGAGTGGCGATGGAGGAGGCCCAGGGCCTGCATATCTTCGGGGAGTGGGAGGGGGAGTTGAATTGTTTGGCCGCAGGGTAGAGGGGCTGGTTGGTGTGGGTCTCCTGATTAGAGTTGAGAGTGTGGTGCTGGAAGAGCACAGCAGGTCAGGCAGCCTCCGAGGAGCAGGAGATTCGACATTTTGGGACACTGGCACCAACCAACCCCACTGCTCCATGGCCGAATACTTCAATTCCCCCTCCCACGCCACCAAGGAAATGTAGGTCCTGGGTCTCTTCCATCGCCAACTCCCTTACCACCTGACGCCTGGAGGAAGATAGCCTCATCTTCGAAAACCTCCAACCCCACATGTCAATGTGGATTTCGCCATTTTCCCCATTTTCCCTCCCCCTACCTTTTCCCAGTTTCAACCTTACAATTTGGTAATGCCCTCATGACCTGTCCTACTTGTTCATCTTCCTTCCCACTGATCTGCTCCACCCTCCTCTCTGATTGTCACCTTCACCCCCACGTCCACCTACCTATCGAACTCTCAACTACCTTCCTCTCAACCCCAACCCCCTCCCATTTATCTCTCCATTCCCTTAGCCTCACAGCCTTGTTCCTGATGTAGGGCTTTTGCCCAAAATGTCGATTCTTCTGCTCCTTGGATGCTGCCTGACCTGCCGTGCTTTTCCAGCACTACACTCTAGATCCTCTTCTTTGTTTTCAGCCTGACAAGTACATTTGTCAAACTGTTTTCTCAAATATTTTTCTTTTCCTGAGAATTTGATGATGATAATGGTTCTACCTTCTGTCTTCTTCATGATCTAGAAAGTTTCATTGACAGTGTTTCCAAACTTCAGCTTTCCTCAACATCACTTGCCCATCTTCAATCTTCCCTTCTCTTCCAGATGTTCTCTGTCTTTATGGATGTCAGCTATTCATTAATGTTATCTACAAACCCCATGAATCACACATAATCTCCCCAATGCTTCCCAGGTGAAATAAGTTCAGTCTATTGTATTGCCACTCACAATGTGGTCTCTTCTACTGTGTGAATCTAAACAAAATTGATTGATTGCTTTGCGAGATATCTCTGTTAAGTCCAAGGGTATGATCCCGAACTTCCAATCGGTTGATATGTTAATCCTTCACCTTGCTCTTATGCTTATCATTTTGTCCATGCCTTGTTGCAGTATTCTAGTGAAGTTCAACACATACTCATTGAACAACATTCGACTTGGCATTCTATAAGTTTATTGTCTCAGCATTGAATACAATTTTGGAATACAACCTCTCCCTCCATCTTTCTGTAAAAGGAAGGAAGGAATTCATGAAAATTTTAATTATGTGGAACAAGGTCTTTAGTAAATTGTTGGAGAGGTGCCTGACCAGCCCCAGAATCCTGATGTATTTCAACTTAGGGTTTTAAGAAATTTGTTCATTAGACAATAGAGTCGCAGAGATGTACAGCACAGAAACAGACCCTTCACTCCAACTTATCCATACGACCAGATATCCTAAATTAATCCAGTCCCATTTGCCAGCAATTGACCCATATCTCTCTAAACCCTTCCTGTTCATATACCCATCCAGATGCCTTTTGAATGCTGTAATTTTACCGGCCTCCACCACTTCCTCTGGCAGCTCATTCCACACAAGCACCACCCTCTGTTTGAAAATGTTGCCCCTTAGGTCCCTCTTACATCTCCACCCTCTCACCCTAAACCTATGTGCTCTCGTTCTGGACTCCCCCACCCAAGGAAAAGATCTTGTCTATTTACCCTATCCATGGCCTCATAATTTTATAAACCTCTATAAGGTAAGACCTCACCCTCTGATGCTCCATGGAAAACAGCCCCGGCCTATTCAGTCTTTCCCTGTAGCTCAAATTCTCCAACCCTGCTAACATTCTTGTAAATCGTTTTTGAATCCTTTGATGCAAAGGTTCAGATTTTCTAAAAATTCCTTGAGTTAAAGATAAATAATGATCATGCCTTTGAACAATTCACTTTCCGGCACTGCTAGATTATGAGCAATAATCAAAACATTTCAATGTTGCTCCCACTAGTCATGTGATTGACGCCAGTTATAAGTGCAATGTTCAGTCTGAGGAAGTGGAATTGCTGGACAGTACGACTTTGTTATTGCTTGGAATAAGTTATCAATTGAGTCCTGGAGTATCATTCAGGAGGAAGCTCAGCTATCTTCTCTCTGAGGCTTTTGGAGAATATTTTTCTTTTCAAGCTTGGGGCTATTGGCACTGAAAGGACTATCTTTCACTTGAGTGGTATAATTTTCTCGCTGTCTGTGAGATATCTATTTGAGGAAGTTAGGATTTTGTTTTGTACAGTAAAAGAATAACATTTATACTTTAATCAACATTATTGCTTATCAGTATGTTCATATCTCATGAAAGAAAATTAATTTTGTCACCACCACATTGCTATTTTTGGTACATTGCTCTGTATGTATTCTCTGTTCTGTACCCTGCATCACAACGCTGACTACTTTCAACTACTTTATGAACTGTAAAGTGCTTTAGGACATCCTATGGCCATTAGATGCTACAAAAATGAAGTTCTTTCTCAAAAATAAACCTACAAAAGCAAAGATTTCAGAAGTCCCCTCCTCTCGAGAGGAAACTTGTGTTATTAGTACTCAGAGAATTGATGCGGCCTACTACACAAGGCTGTTCCTGGTCCTCACCTGTGATGAGATCCTACTGAAGGATTGAGTCCTAGTTGGAAAATCATGAAAGCCTGCATAGTTTCATTGACTAAAATGATTTACCAATATGCCCAGTGTATGTGACCTACTTTGTTGCATGCATGGTGATTGTTGATTGAGTGAAGGCTTGAAACAATCGTAATAATTATATCTCCAAGTTAACAAGCTGTGAGTTTAGGCCCTACTGCTGTGAAAGAAGATCCCATTTGAGCTTGAGTGACACTAAAAGATCTCTGTATTCTTGGAGGTAGACCATAAGAGCATAAGACATAGGAACAAATATAGGCCATTCAGCCCATCAGTTCTGCTCTGCCATTCAATGAAATCATGGTTGATGTGATAATCCACAACTTCAATCCCCTACCTTTCTCCCATACTCTCTGAATCCCTTATTGATTAAAAAAAATCTTTCTTAGTCTTGAATATACTTAATAACATTGTCTTCAAAGCCCTCTGCAGTAAACAAAATTCTATATATTTGCTACCCCCTGAAAAAGAGATTCCTCCTCATCTCTGTCTTAAATGTATGATCACTTAGTATGAAATTATGCCCTTTGGTTGTAGAGTCTTTCAAGAATGGTGATAAAAGTTATCTTTGAGTATAGTCCAGCTTATTCAACTGTCCTGACCTTTACAGAACTTTTTCATGTTTGAGGCAGTTATACCACATCCTGGGTAACTTTCATTCAGAATGTAGATTGTTCTGCATTTTAAACCTTTACCTCTTGCATTTAAAACTTGGTAGGATCCTTTTCCTCCCTCTGCTGCTCAATTCCATTGGCACCATCCTCAAACACTAGCTCCTTGCACCCTTACCGTTTGGTTGGGTTGGCTATGTCGAAGTGTCCCTTACATTTACACTCCGACAGACAGTCTGTGGTGTAATTGGAGATTTGTATGTTAACTGCACCCAAAAGATGGAGTTTTGATGTATTTTTCCTTTGTAGTTTCTTGGTAAGTTGCTTATTGATGAATGTTGTGGGCCAGAGCAGTTGGACTGCATTTGCATTTCTTAAATGTTGATAATAAAAATATTCTTTGATTTATTTCAGGAAAATAACTCGATGGAGTTTGAATGCTGTTGAAAATCTATTTATCATTTAAAAATACACATTTGAAATCATATTACTTTAAACACTGACAGGAAACTCAACTTTAAAACTGAAAATGACATTGAAGAACAACACAGAACTGGTCAGATTGTAGCACAATAGTTGATTCTGTGTAAAGGTAAAAGAAAAGCCTTTTAGATGTTTTCAATATGTATCTGTTGGTATCCTTGTGCCTGTGGAATAAAGATTTAAGGATATCTTTACTCAGGAGCGTGGATGTAAGGAGATGTCTGACCAAATGGAACTGGAGCATGAGTCAGTAAGGTTCCATAGTGTGCATTTTTGCCCTTTCTTTTATATAATCTTATATTTAATAAGCCCTGTTGAGTGTTGAGCTGATCTTACGAAAATGTCCAAATGGTCAATTTGGTCTCTGGAGCGTCCTGAAACCCCTGCAAAACAGAACAATTCACTGTGACTCACCAAGGAGATTGATTCACTCCCGGTACAGGAAGAGTTTTTTGTTATGGGGAAATCAGTCTGTTTCCAGTATAATATTTTGCAAACTAGCATAAGTGAGGAAACATTTCTTGGCTCAGATGTTCAACTGTCACCTCTATCGATGGATGTAAAGTCATAGAGATACTACGCAATGATGAGCAACAGGAAGCTCTCCTGTGCCCTGATCACCATAGAATATAGAAAAATACAGCGCAGTACAGGCCCTTTGGCCCTCAATGTTGCGCCAATCCAAGCCCACCTAACCTACACTGGCCCACTATCCTCCATATGCCTATCCAATGCCTGTTTAAATGCCCATAAAGAGGAAGAATCCACCACTGCTACTGGCAGGGCATTCCATGAGCTCATGACTCGCTGAGTAAAGAATCTACCCCTAACATCTGTCCTATACCTACCACTCCTTAATTTAAAGCTATGCCCCCTCGTAATAGCTGACTCCATACGTTGAAAAAGGTTCTCATGGTCAACCCTATCTAAACCCCTAATCATCTTGTACACCTCTATCAAGTCACCCCTAAACCTTCTTTTCTCCAATGAAAACAGCCTCAAGTACCTCAGCCTTTCCTCATATGATCTTCCTACCATACCAGGCAACATCCTGGTAAACCTCCTCTGCACCCATTCCAGTGCCTCCACATCCTTCCTAGAGTATGGTGACCAAAACTGCACACAATACTCCAGATGTGGCCGCACCAGAGTCTTATACAACTGCAACATGACCTCAGGACTCCAGAACTCAATTCCTCTACCAATAAAAGCCAGTACGCCATATGCCTTCTTCACCGCACTATTTACCTGGGTGGCAACTTTCAGAGATCTGTGTACATGGACACCAAGATCCCTCTGCTCATCTACACTACCAAGTATCCGACCCTTAGTCCAGTACCCCATCTTTTTGTTACTCATACCAAAGTGAATCACCTCACACTTACCCACATTGAACTCCATTTGCCACCTTTCTGCCCAGCTCTGCAGCTTATCTATATCCAGCTGCAACCTGACACATTCTTCCTCACTGTCAACAACTTCGCCGACTTTCGTATCATCCGCAAACTTGCTCACCCAACCTTGTAGCCCCTCCTCCAGGTTATTTATAAAAATGACAAACAGCAATGGTCCCAAAACAGATCCTTGTGGAACACCGCTAGTAACTGCACTCCAAGATAAACCTTTACCATCAACTACTACCCTCTGTCTCCTTCCAGCCAGCCAATTCCTAATCCAAACCTCCAACTCACCCTCAATGTCATACCTCCGTATTTTTTTGCAGTAGCCTACCACCATTGATCTTTCTATTGATACCTTTAAAACGATTAATTTGCTATCAATCCCAGCATATTTGGTTTGCCTATTCAGTGTATTTAAGTCACATATTTATCCATAAAATAACAGTTACTACACTTCAAAAGTCATTTATAAGGTTATAGAGTCATGCAGCATGAGAGCAGATCCTTCAGTCCAACTTGTCCTTTCTTGGCTGTGAGTCCTCTTTGGTATTTCCTGAAGGTTTGAAAGATGTAATGACCTGGTTTGTGTTCTCCTCGTATTAGCAATCGCAAAGAGCTGGTTTGAAATTTGATTTAATTAGAGGTGTGGGCTGTTAAAGTATGTATCAAAACAAAATCTGGCATGTCCTTTAAAGCAATTTGAAGATGTGTTAAGGTATAACAATTCAAAACAGGCCTTCGTAATAAACTGGGCCATATAACCTGAACAAATTCACCACTACCGGTGACTTTTTACTAATTGTTGAGACAAGAAGTACAGAATACATTGAGAACATAATAACGAATCCTGAAACCGAGGGACTTCCTCATTTGTTCCATTGGTATTTTGTCCAGTGTGCACTGATCCATCGTGATCAGGAAGATGAATAGCTTTGATGCCTGGCCTGTGCTTGAGTAGTTGTATCAGCTGAGACATTTGGATAGATGCTAGAATTGGCCAGAGTGTCCATGGTATTTGATCATCATTGACTTCTTTTTATTGGGAGGGAAGTATGCCTGTGAAGCATTTAATGAGACCAAGATAAGGATTCTTCTCCTCAACATTGTTGTATTATTGCATAGATTCCAGACTGGGCAGATAGTTACATGGCATTGCAACATGATTTTCTTTGATAAATGTATCCTCCCATGCCTTCAGTCACTCTGATGTGAAATTAAATCAATGCGTGTTCATTCAGTCAGTTGTAATGTATAAACACATCAGTAAGTATAGAACCAAAAGAGGAAATGCTGGAAAATCTCAGCAGGTCTGTCAGCTTTGATAAAGGGTAAATTAGACTTGAAACGTCAGCTCTTTTCTCTCCTTACAGATGCTGCCAGACCTGCAGAGATTTTCCAACATTTTCTCTTTTGGTTTCAGAGTCCAGCATCTGCAGTAATTTGCTTTTATTTAGTAAGTATAGAACACTAGTTTGGGTCAAGGGTTTGTGATTTAAGGATCTTTTCTATTCGCTTTCTGAGATAATGGATACCGCAGCAGCTATATTAATGATGAAAATACGTTCTGAATTTCCAAGTTTAATTTCTGCTGTTGGTACTGGAATTATATTTTCAGCTTTATTCCTCTCATCCTCTGTGATAATTCTCTTACCCTCTGACTGAGTGCCACTCTTGATCTTCCTGCTTGATTACGTCAAATTTTGTTTCCATATCTATCATGTATGCAGTCAAGAATTTCCAGTTTCCTGAACTACTTTTGAATCCAGGATGACCATGACCTTGAATTTTGTTTGCGACCAGAATCTTTACTATGATCTGGAGCACCAGTTTCTTCTACTCACACATTTTATCCAGTTGTAACTGAATTGACTATGAGCAAAGCATTTTGACTAGAAATGTGACATTGAGATGTTTGGTGGCTCTGAAGGCAAATGTAACAATTGCTGCAGAAAATAACTTCCTGTCCAGTTTGTAAGTACATATTTTGGTAATTTCCATGCTGAGTTGGTTTTGCAGTCTCTTTCCACAACAGCAGCCTCTGCTTAAAATATTGTTTATTATTGTTCTTTAGGCCTCTCAGGAATGTGTCACTAAGGCTTATTTAGACGTTTGTGCTATGCCTCCACAGGATGAGAGAGTTTTTTAAAATTCAAAATGTAATTGCAACAGTTTCACTCGACAGCTGTTCCCTTTACAGCGTTCTGATGCAGTAGGAGTTCAGAAGCTCATTACTGTCAGCGTTGTTCATGGAATTAGGGTCTCATGTGAAACATTGGCTACACCCTGTGTCAAAAACACCCAGCCCCACCATGGTGATAAAGCTCTCATTATCCTCTTTCAGCCCATGTGAAACCTTTTTTTTTATCTTTATAGCAACCCATTTTGTTAGGATTGAATTCGTAACTGTCCTTCAATATTCCTTTGGTGTTACTTTATCCCTCAATAATAGCCCCAATGTTTTGTTCAGGAACATGACTTGGATCTGTTCTTTGAACCACTAAACCTTTCTCAGAATCAAGCTTATAAGTTGCAAAAATTGAGTCACAATGCTTTTTTAATTCTTAATTTCTCAACTAAACTTAAAAAAAAGAATTCCAACCCAAAAGAATTCCTTGTCATCATTTTTATAACAAGCTAGTAGGTATAGGGAATGCTTGATGACTAAAGAAATTGAAGGTTTGGTTAAGAAAAAGAAGGAAGCATATGTAAGGTATAGACAGGATAGATCGAGTGAATCCTTAGAAGAGTAGAAAGGCAGTAAAGGTATACTTAAAAGGGAAATCAGGAGGGCAAAAAGGGGGTCATGAGATAGCTTGGGCAAATAGAATTAAGGAGAATCCAAAGGGTTTTTACAAATACATTAAGGACAAAAGGGTAACTAGGGAGAGAATAGGGCCCCTCAAAGATCAGCCAGGTGGCCTTTGTGTGGAGCCGCAGATAATGGGGGAGATACTAAACGAGCGTTTTGCATCAGTATTTACTATGGATAAGGATATGGAAGATATAGACTGTAGGGAAATAGATGGTGACACCTTGCAAAATGTCCAAATTAGAGAGGAAGAAATGTTGGATGTCTTGAAACGCATAAAGGTGGATAAATCCCCAGGACCTGATCAGGTGTAATCGAGAACTCTGTGGTGGGCTGGAGAAGTGATTGCTGGGCCTCTTGCTGAGATATTTGTATCATCGATAGTCACAGGTGAGGTGCTGGAAGACTGGAGGTTGGCAAACGTGGTGCCACTGTTTAAGAAAGGTAGTAAGGACAAGCCAGGAATCTATAGACCAGTGCACCTGATGTCGATGGTGGGAAAGTTGTTGGAGGGAATCCTGAGGGACGGGATGTACATGTATTTGGAAAGACAAGGAGTGATTAGGGATAAAATCTTCGAGGAGAAAATGAGGACTGCAGATGCTGGAGATCAGAGCTGAAAATGTGTTGCTGGAAAAGCCCAGCAGGTCAGGCAGCATCCAAGGAACAGGAGAATCGACGTTTCGGGCATCCTGAAGAAGGGCTGATGCCCGAAACGTCGATTCTCCTGCTCCTTGGATGCTGCCTGACCTGCTGCGCTTTTCCAGCAACACATTTTTCAGCACTGATTAGGGATAGTCAACATGGTTTTGTGCATGGGAAATCATGTCTCACAAACTTGACTGAGATTTTGAATAAGTAACAAAGAGGACTAATGAGGGCAGAGGGTAGATGTGATCTATATGGACTTCAGTAAGGCATTCGACAAGGTTCCCCATGGGAGACTGGTTAGCAAGGTTAGATCTCACAGAATACAGGGAGAACTAGCCATTTGGATACAGAACTGGCTCAAAAGGTAGAAGACAGAGGGCGGTGGTGGAGGGTAGTTTTTCAGACTGGGGGCCTGTGACCAGTAGAGTGCCACAAGGATCGGTGCTGGGTCCACTATTTTCTGTCATTTACATAAATGATTTGGATTTGAGCATAAGAGGTACAATTAGTAAGTTTGCAGATGGCACAAAATTGGAGGTGTAGTGAACAGGAAGAAGATTACCTCAGATTACAACAGGATCTTGACCAGATGGGCCAATGAACTGAGAAGTGGCAGATGGTGTTTAATTTAGAAAAATGCGAGGCGCTGCATTTTGGGAAAGCAAATCTTAGCAGGACTTACACACTTAATGATAAGGTCCTAGGGAGTGTTGCTGAACAAAGAGACCTTGGAGTGCAGGTTCATAGCTCCTTGAAAGTGGAGTCGCAGGTAGATAGGATAGTGAAGAAGGTGTTTGTTATGCTTTCTTTTATTGGTCAGAGTATTGAGTACAAGATTTGGGAGATCATGTTGTAGCTGTACAGGACATTGGTGAGGCCACTGTTGGAATATTGCGTGCAATTCTGGTCTCCTTCCTATTAGAAAGATATTGTGAAACTTGAAAGGGTTCAGAAAAGATTTACAAGCATGCTGCCAGGGTTGGATGATTGAGCTATATAGAGAGGCTGAACAGGCTTGGGCTGTTTTCCCTGCAGCGTCGGAGGTTGAGGGGTGACCTTATTGAGGTTTACAAAATCATGAGGGGCATGGATAGGGTAAATAGACAAAGTCTTTTACCTGGGGTCAGGTAGTCCAGAACTAGAGGGCATAGGTTTCGGGAGGGAGGGGAAAGATATAAAAGAGACCTAAGGGGCAACTTTTCCACACAGAGGGTAGTACGCGTATGGAATAAGCTGCCAGAGGAAGTGGTAGAGGCTGGTACAATTGTAACAAGAGAAAACATTCACTCTTTATCTTCTCTATCAAAGCCATTCACAATTTTAAATACCTCTATCAGGTCATTCTATGACCTCTGGAGTCATCTTTATAAACGTATTTGCACCTTCTCATATGAGTTTATATATATTTTTATTAATAATATGGTAACCAGAATGTCTATTAGGATGGTTTAGACAAAGTTTAATACCGTTTTATCGTAACTTTCTTGATCTACAATTCTATCTCTCTAGAAATAAAATTTATTACTTGTTTTGGTTTGTTTTTATGATCTAATTGATCTCTGATACAACTTTCAGCAATTGGTGTATTTCTACCTGATGAGCCCTTTGAGCCTCTATTCTATCTGAACTTGTCTCTTCCAAGTAATGAGTGACTTCATTTTTCTTCCTACCAAAATACTCCCTTACAACTTTTTGTGTTGAACTCCATTTGCCAGATCTACAGATTTACTAATGTCCTCATGCAACTTGTTACTGTCATTCACAGTACTGAATGCCTCCATTTGGTGTCAGCTTCAAATTTAGAAATAGTATTTTGTATTCCAAAGTCCAAATCAAATCCAATTGGATGAAAGTCCAATTGTCAGTTGTGAACAACAGTTCACCCCAGTATTGATTCTTGTGGTACACTACTTCCCACATACTGACCACTCTGAATAATTCCTTTTTCCTCACATTTTCTGTTTCTGTCTGGAGCAATCTGTTCTGTCAATATTGGTTCACATGTGAAAGAAATGGAACTCATGATTTTTATGCCAAACATTTTGAATTTTAAGTGTGTTTGATTTATGAAATAGTGGCACTGGCATCCCTCCAGAACCCAGGTTGACAAATAGAGTAAGTATAGACCACAGATCATAAGATATCGGAGCCGAATTAGAATATTCGACCCATCAAGCCTGCTTCAGTATTCAATCCAGTCTTTGTTTCCAAACACAATTCTCCTGCCTTCTCCCTTTAATCCTTAATCCCTTTACTAATCAAGAATTTATTTATATCTATTTTAAATACACCCAATTACTTGGCCTCCACAGCCCTCTGTGATAATGAGCTCCACAGATTCACCATCTTACTGAAGAATAGAGATCCATTCCACTTCTTCTCCTGCTGAGGCAATCCTTTGAGATTGAGGATAAATTGTGTCCACTCCACTTTTATGGGATCTGGGATGGCTGTTTAGTCTAGCGCATGGTGCGCACACTCTGCCACATACAAGGCAGATGCTGCTTGGAGTGTTGTATTGGAGATTTGTTACTACTTCCAATTTGGAGAAAGTGAGGACTGCAGATTTTGCAGTAGGCATCCTTGGATGCTGCCTGGCCAGCTGTGTTTTTCCAGCACCCCATTTTTCAACTCCATTACTTCCAATTTGTCAATTTCACTTCTGCGCATTCCAATGAAGACTCGAGATGTAAATCAAAGAATTATAGAATCATACATTACAGAAGGAGCCCTTCAACCCATTACGCCTGCATTTGTGGGTGGCATGGTGGCACAGTGGTTAGCACTGCTGCCTCACAGCGCCAGAGACACAGGTTCAATTCCCGACTTAGGCGACCGTGTCTGCATGGGTTTCCTCCGGGTGCTCCGATTTCCTCCCACAGTCCAAAGATGTGCAGGTCAGGAGAATTGGCCATGCTAAATTGCCCATAGTGCTAGGTAAAAGGGGTAAATGTAGGGGAATGGGTGGGTTGCGCTTCAGCGGGTCGGTGTGGACTTGTTGGGCCGAAGGGCCTGTTTCCACACTGTAAGTAATCTAATCTAATCACTGAAAACATCCTATTAGACTCATTTTCCCATATTAGGCTTCTAGCCGTAAATGTTATGACACTTCAAGTGCTCATCCAAGCACTTCTTAAAGGGTGAGACTACCCTCTCAGCTGGTACATTCCAGCTTCCCACCACATTGATGTGCTCAGTGTCTTCCCCAATAACAAAACATCATTTTGCTCAGTCACAAGTCGAGGTGCTCCTATGAGTTAGTGGCTAAATATGACCTCTCCAGAATACCTGGAGACATTCCCCATCCTCAATGATGGGAGCCACCAGCACATCAGTACAATCAATCAGGCTGAAGCATTTGCAACAATCTTTAGCCAGATGTGCAAGCAGGATGGCCCATCTTGGCCAGTCTTCAGCCAATTCAGTTCACTCCATGTGATATCATGAAATTGTTGGATGTACTTAGATTGCAACGGCTAAACATCAAAACCACAGCTGATCAAGGAGCTCTGACAAAAGTAGAACTTATGGGAATCAGAGGAAAAATTCTCCATTGGCTGGAGTCATACCTGGTATGTAGGACGATGGTTGTGTATGTTGGAGGTCAGTTATGTTAATTCTAGGATATCTCTGCAGGAATTCCTCAGAGTAGTGTCCAAGACCCAAACATCTTCAGCTGCTTTATTAAATACCTTCCTTTCATCAAAAGGTCAGAAGTAGGAATATTCAGCACCATTCACAACTTCTCACTTACTAAAATAATCCATGTCTAAATGCAACAAGACCTTAACAATATCTAGGCTGGCAAATGGCAAGTAATATTAATGCAATACAAGTGCCAGGCAACAAGCACTTCCATCATGAGAAAATCTAACCATTAGTCCGTGACATTCAATAACATTACCATCATTAAAATTCCCATTATCAACATTCTGGGGGGTTGCCATTGACTTGAAGCTTAAAACTGAAGCAATAAGAGCAGTGAGTAACTCACCTTCTGAATTCTTAAAGCTTGTCTACCATTCACAAGACACAAATTAGGTGTGTCATGAAATACTCCATACTTGCCTGAATGGGTGCAGCTCCAACAACACTCAAGACAGTTGACACCATCCAGGATAAAACAGCCTATTTAATTGTCACCAAATTCAGAAATATTCAACATGTCCACCACTGACGCTCAGTAGCTGCAGTGTGTACCATTTACAAGATGCTCGACAGAAATTCTCCAAGCTTCCTTAGATAGCAACTTTCAAACTCATGGCCACTACCATCTAGAAGAACAAGGGCAGCAGACACATGGGAACATTATCATTTACAGCTTCTCCTTCAAGAAACTCACATCCTGACTTGGAAATATATTTCCATTACTTCAGTGTCACTAGGTCAAAATCATTGAACTCCCACCCTAACAGAATTGTAGATGTACCTACAGCATACAGAGTGCAGCAGACCAAGAAGGCAGTTCACCACTATCTTTTCAAGGCAACTGGGGACTGGCAATAAATGCAGGTTCAGGTAGTGAAACTGCATCTTATGGTTGAATAATAAACTAAACTGCAGTTGAGAGACTGAAATTTCTAGCCCTGTTCCCATGAAAAAGTGGTTGATATATTTTAACTTCAAAATGAATTCAAAATTATGAGGTGTTTTGGTCACATAAATACAGTAAACCATGGGAACAAATGTAAGGTATTTGCCTAAATAACCATGGAGATTCGACTTTTTTTAGTCCGTGAATTTCCTGAAAGGGCAATAGAAGCAGCTTCAGTGACTTTTAAAAGGGAATTAGATAAATACTTCAAAAATTAATATTTGTCGAGCTATGAAGGAGTATGGAAAAGTCATGCAATTGTATGGCTCTTACAAAGATATGGTGGACTGAAAAAATATAATCCTTTTACAATTCTATGACAGTCACTTGAACTGACAACAGAAGGCAATACAGAGGAGTGCAACATTGTTGAGTGTCCAAGGGTTTTCCTAATCCTGAGGTGAAGGACTGAAATGAATTTTTGTCTTGTTGAAATGTAGATTCAATCCTATAATTTGACAATTGGCAGAGGGCTGTCAGGGCTTCAAAATCAGAATCACTTGCTATAACTGATACCTCCAAAATAAAACACACTAGCTGATTAGTCATCACATTACTGTTTGTGGGATGGTGCTGCTAATAGTCAGAGTAATTTGCTGTGATATTTTGACAACATAATAAGGTGCTGTCAAAACATACACAAGATAAACATCCGCTGAAATGTATTTGGACCCATTTCAGAATGAGTAATATTCACAAAAGTCTGGCTAGAATCAAATAGCACAGAGAAAGGCCAATCGGCCTAACATGTCTTTTGGGCTTTTCCTTCTTCCTCATTGCCAAGCTCATTTCTCCTTCTTTAGCTGGGGTTCAAATGTCTTCTGGAAATTATTTTCTCAACTGCGCCTTCCATTTTTTCAGACTGTGCATTCCAGATCACTATGTGTAAAGGAGCTGGCATTTATTTTTATCAGTTACCTTAAAGCTGGAGCATATGGTTTCTGACCCTGCTGCCAAGAGAAATGGTTCCTCCATCTCTTCTGCAAAAGCCCTTGGTAACAGTGCAGTCTTCATTTCTCTATCTGATGATGCTGATGCGAGAGTCTACAAGTGACTCTGAGGCAACCTCTAACACTGTGGATGCTGACAGAAGTGCGCATGTCAGTAATTTCTCTGAGGTCAGATAGGTTACTAAGGATTCTCTGTGCACTGAATATTGACTAAGACTGACACGTTACATCGGGGTTGAAGCTCATTGGGCTGCAACTGTAGCCGGTGAGGAAATGAATCAACACCAGCATAGACTGCAATAATATTTAATGAAGTGCACTTGTATGATTTCACCAAGTGTTATTTGAGAATATTGCAAACAAACAACTTTATGGCCCTCAATTCATTTATTTGATCTGGCATTAATTAATTAGTGCTACAAAGTGGAATCTGACTAAAATAATGGATAGTTGGGTACGATTGCAAGGCAGTAATTTCACTGATGGATTTACATGGTGTCATTATCCACAAGTGCAGAGTGCCAATGGTTTATATAACCAACAGCTGAAGTGAAATTAGATTAGATTCCCTACAGTGTGGAAACAGGCCCTTCGGCCCAACCAGACCACACTGACCCTCCGAAGAGTAACCTATCCAGACCTATTTCCCTCTGATTAATGCACCTAACACTATGGGCAATTTAACATGGCCAATTCACCTGACCTGAACCTCTTTGGACTGTGGGAGGAGCACCCAGAAGAAACCCACGCAGACACGGGGAGAATGTGCAAACTCCCCACAGACAGTTGCCTGAGGCTGGAATCGAACATGGTACCCTGATGCTGTGAGGCACCAGCGCCGTTGCTAGTTAAGAGAAATGAGAAAACAGTTTCAAAATTGCTCTTAGTAATCCCAGTCAAGATTTACAATATAGACTGTAATGCTCACAACTTGATATTTTACATGAACCAGTGAGTTTAGGGGACAGACAGTGAGAGGTTAAAAGTTCCAATACTCAGGTAGACAATAGAATCCATCTCATTCATAAATGGAAGTAAGGTTTGTTTATAAAGGTTTACAGTTGAAAAATGGTGGAATTAGGTTAGAACTATGTAAAAGATTGGTAACGCCACACAAATCCTGCATTATTCTAAAAAGGATACAAAGCTACATGAGAAGGTGAAAATAAAGATTTATGAAGGTGAAATCAAAACTGGGAGGTTATTTGTTGTTATAATTCAGAAAGCCATTTTCTGAAGGATAGAATAGAAACCAATCTTTGGCTGTTATGAAAAATATTTGTTTACAGATTTACATATTACAAGCATACACCTTCGATTCTAACATTTTAGTCTCACAGCATAAGGTGAGATTTAAACCAGATTTTCTATCCCAGATGTAAAGACAGTACCATTGCATCAGAAGATTGCCTTCTTTCTATCATCTACAAAAACAAAAATAACTCTCCAGTTAGTGCCCACCACTTCACACAATGAATATCCAATTAATCTCCCACAGATGTCCCTAACCCCAAAAACTGGGAGTCCAAGCTGAAGTAGTTGCATTCGATTGAAGCATTTGCATTCACCTTTAGCCTGAAGTACCAAGTGGAGGAGGCTCAATGTATTTCTGGTTAGTGGTAATCATTCTCCACGCAATTAATTTCACAAAACTATATTTATATTAAATGATACTTTTGAATCTATTAGTCTCAAACCCACAATTAGTCTTTTTTCTAAAAAAAAGCTAAAAATATATTCCCATGATTTAATCTCATAACCAAAGGTGGTTACATAATTTACAATACTCTACCTCTTGCATTCTGATATTGTTGACTCGGTGTTTACCTGCCTGAAAATTCCACAGAAAGTAAATAATTTAGCAGAATATGGATGATCAACATCCTCTATTCTGTAAATACAACATCCAAACGCTCAACCAGGTACTAACTGAGTGGAGACAAAGCATCAGATGTGATCACTTAGAAAATGGTACTCTGCTGTGAGAGGCATTCCGCAACATAGAACATAGAACATAGAACATTGAACAATACAGCGCAGAACAGGCCCTTTAGCCCTCGATGTTGCACTGACCTGTGAACTATTCTCAGCTCGTCCCCCTACACTATCCCAAAGTCATCCATGTGCTTATCAAAGGATTGTTTAAATCTCCCTAATGTGGCTGAGTTAACTACATTAGCAGGTAGGGCATTCCGCACCCTTACCACTCTCTGCGTAAAGAACCTGCCTCTGACATCTGTCTTAAATCTATCACCCCTCAATTTGTAGTTATGCCCTCTCGTACAAGCTGACGTCATCATCCTAGGAAAAAGTCTTTCACTGTCTACCCTATCTAATCCTCTGATCATCTTGTATGTCTCTATCAAATCCCCCCTTAGCCTTCTTCTTTCCAATGAGAACAGATCCAAGTCTCTTAGCCTTTCCTCATAAGACCTTCCCTCCAGACCAGGCAACATCCTGCTAAATCTCCTCTGCACCTTTTCCAATGCTTCCACATTCTTCCTGTAATGGGGCGACCAGAACTGTACACAATATTCCAAGTGTGGCTGCACCAGCGTTTTGTATAGCTGCAGCATGATATTGCAGTTCTGGAACTTAATCCCCCTACCAATGAAACCTAACACACCGTATGCCTTCTTCACAGCACTATCTACCTGAGTGGCAACTTTCAGGGATCTATGCACATGGACTCCAAGATCCCTCTGCACATCCACACTACCAAGAATCTTTCCATTGACCCAGTGCTCTGCCTTCCTGTTATTCTTCCCAAAGTGCATCACCTCACATTTAGCTGTATTGACCTCCGTTTGCCACCTCTCAGCCGAATTCTGCAGTGTATCCAAGTCCCCCTGCAACCTATAACATTCTTCCAAACTGTCCACTACTCCACCGACTTTAATGTCATCTACAAATTTACTAATCCTTCCACCTATGTCTGCGTCTAAGTCATTTATAAAAATGACAAATAGTCATGGTCCCAAAACAGACCCTTGTGGCACACCACTAATAACTGGACTCCAGACTGAATATTTTCCATCAACCACTACTTGCTGCCTTATTTCAGAAAGCCAGTTTCGAATCCAAACTTTTAAATCATCCTCAATTCCATGCCCCTGCATTTTTCCATCAGCCTACCAAGTGGAATCTTATCAAAGGCTTTACTGAAGTCCATGTATACCACATCAACTGCCCGACCCTCATCCACATGCTTGGTCACCTTCTCAAAAAACTCAATGAGGTTTGTGAGACACAACCTGCCCTTGACAAAACCATATTGACTGTCTGAAATCAAATTGTTGCTTGCTAGATGATTATAAATCTTATCTCTTATAATCCTTTCCAAAACCTTTCCTACAACAGAAATAAGGCTCACTGGTCTATAATTACCTGGATCATTTCTGCTGCCCTTCTTGAACAAGGGCACAACATTTGTAATCCTCCAGTCCTCAGATACTAAACCTGTAGACAATGACGACTCAAATATCAAAGCCAACAGCTCTGCTATCTCCTCCCTAGCTTCCCAGAGAATCCTCTGATAAATCCCATCTGGCTCAGGGGACTTGTCTACTTTCACTCCTTCTAGAATTAATAACACTTGTGTATAACTAACCTCGATCCTTTCTAGTCTAATATCTCGTACCTCATTCTTCTCCTCTACAATATTCTCCTTTTCCTGAGTGAACACCTCTCCGATCTCTACAGGGTCCACACTCAACTTCCCACTTTTGTCTTTGACTGGCTCTATTCCTCCCCTAATCATCATTTTATTCCTCACATACCTATAGAAAGCTTTAGGGCTCTCCTTTATTCTATTTGCTAAGACTGTTCGTGTTGTCTCTTTGCTCTTCTTAACTCTCTCTTTAAATCCTTCCTAGCTGATCCGTAACTCTCCATCGCCTCATCTGTACCATCTTGCCTGATCAACATATAAGCCTCCTTCTTCTTCTTAATAAGAGATGCAATTTCTGTAGTAAATCACGGTTCCCTTACCTTATCACTTCCTCCCTGCCTGACACGGACATACCTATCAAAGACACGCAATATCTGTTCCTTAAACCAGCTCCACATTTTGATTGTCTGCATCCCCTGCATTTTGCTACCCTATTCTATGCATCCTAATTCTTGCCTAATTGCATTATAATTGCCCTTGCCCCATCGATAACTCTTGACTTGTGGGCATGTAAACTAAACTAAATGGTCACTCTCTCCAAAGTGCTCACCTACAACTAAATCAAACATCTGGCCTGGTTCATTACCAAGCACCAGATCCAGTGTGGCCTCCCCTCTTGTTGGCCCTTTGGCATACTGTTTCAGGAAACCCTCCTGTACACATTGCCAAAAACTGATCCATCCGACGTACTAGAGCTGTAACATTTCCAGAGCTGAAAATGTGTTGCTGGAAAAGCGCAGCAGGTCAGGCAGCATCCAAGGAGCAGGAGAATCGACGTTTCGGGCATGAGCCCTTCTTCAGGGCCATTCCTTGTCTTTGACTAACAAGGCCACGCCTCCACCTCTTTTAACAGCTTGCCTGTTTTTAATGAAAGACCTAAATCCTGGAACCTGCAACATTCATTCCTCATTCTTGCTCTATCTATGTCTCCAAAATGGCCACAACATTGAAGTCCCAGGTACCTATCCACGCTGCAACCTTATTTCGGATTCTTCTCGCGTTGAAGTAGACACACTTCAAACCAGTTTGCTGTCTGCCAGCACATTCCTGTGACCCTGAAATCCTGTCCCTGTCCTTCCTATTCTCATCCTCCTGTGCACTGTAACTACACCTCCGGTTTCCTTCCCCCTGCTGAGCTAGTTTAAACCCACCCAAATAACACCAGCAAATTTCCCACCCAGGATATTAGTACCCTCTGGTTCAAGTGAAGACTGTCCTGTTTGTACAAATCCTACCTTCCCCAGAGTGAGCCCCAATAGTCCAAAAACCTGAAACCCTACCTCCTGCACCATCCTTGCAGTCACGTGTTCAGCTGATATCTCTCCATATTCCTTGCCTCCCTATCACGTGGCATGGGTAACAAACCAGAGATAACAACTCTATTTGTTCTAGCTCTCAGCTTCCACCCTAGCCCCCTGAAATCCTGCCTTACATCCCTATACCTCTTTCTACCTATATCATTGGTACCTACATGGACAACGGCTTGAGGCTGGTCACCCTCTCCCTTCAGGACCCCAAAGATATGATCCGAGACATCACGGACCCTGGCATCTGGGAGGCAACATATCAACCGTGAGTCTTGTTTGTTCCCAACAATCCTTCTATCTGAGCCTCTAACTATTGAGTCCCCAATGACTAACACTTACCTCCTTCTCCTCCTTCCCTTCTGTGCAACAGGGACAGGCTCTGTGCCAGAGGCATGATTGCAATTGCAATACATTGGCCATAACCTCACTTGGGATCCCTGGAAAGAAAAGGCCATGTGAAAGAGAAACCAACCCTTTTTGTGTATTTAAGGCACCCGTTTTCCCAAAAAAAAGAGTATGCAGTTGAGATGCTGAACAAGGACATATGCATGTTCTTTTCTCTCTCTCTCCAACTTGTTTGCTTTTGAATTCTGTTTGTTGGTTGTGACTATACCAGATGCCACAGAGAAAGTCTTTTGAAAATAATTTCAACCCAGCACTGTTATCTCAAGAAAGTAGATAAGTGGTCAGCCTGCATCTTCAGATTGCCTAAACAGACTCAGCACCAGGATAACTGAAATACAAAGGATAACTGAAATACAATAGCATGACTACTGGATTCATGCTGAATCCAGTCAGGTCACTTAACATCCCATGCTGTATACCTCTTTAATTTTACAGACTTTTAGCTTACAGGGAGAAAGTGTGGACTGCAGATGCTGGAGATCAGAGTCAAGAGTTTTTGCTGGAAAAGGACAGCTGGTCAGGCAGCATCCAAGGAGCAGGAGCACCTGGTTCCTGATGAAGGGCTTATGCCCAGTCAGATTCTATGTTCTTTGTTACAATTCAAATAAACATGTTGGACTGTATCCTTTGTGATCATTGCACATACACAGTTAAACACTCAGAATTGGCAAGTTTAACAAAATAAAGTCCAGTTGCAGTCAAATGAGGATAATGGAAAGAGAAAAGTCATTCAGACATTCTGCTCACCTGATCGCAGCATTACATACAATTCAGATTTAAATCAGGAAAAGCTGTCGAGGTTGGGGTTGAGGTGTGACCCCATAGAGGTCTTAAGAATTAGAATTTGATAAGGGACATGTAATGGAATTCTAACAAGGGAACATTGATGTATAAGATGGAAGATAGTTACTACTAAATCCAATAAGGAACAAAATAGTAAGATGTGAAACCTACGACCACCAGGAGTGGTTGAGAGAAACTCTGCTGATACATTTAGGTACAACCAGATAAACACATGAAAGCTAAAGAACATGAAAGCTCTGTTGATGCAATTAGATGAAAAATCAGGTAAAGTGTTTTGTGAAGCATAAATACTGGCACAGAATTGGAACAGAATGTTCTGCCTCTGTGCTATTTATCCTACATAGTGTAAGTACCATTCTCATATTTCAAGAGACTTATATGCCTCTTTCATTCTCTTGTGTAGGCAACAGAAATGTTGTCATCTCGACTATCTAATCTCTGTTTCACCACTTTATCTCCCAATTTACAATTAACTGAAACCATCAATTAAGGATCTTTGTATTGGGTGTGGAAATTCCTGATTAATGACACTAAAAAAATTCTCAGTTTTGGGATCTTGAACCCAGTGATGCTAATCTCAACAGTTTTACTGAATGTTATTTGATGTCAATAGTTAACAAATAAATTTTCCAGTCTGATCTCTCTTTCTCTTTGTCTGATTGCATGTTTTGTTCTTACCATGTTCATCACAGGTTCTGAATTTGCTGTTCAATTAACTCCTCCCCACTATTTGTCTTATTACCATGATAAAATCAAATATGTTAAATCCTGCTCCAAGGGATTCATTATACTCAGATCTGCGGTTACAGTGCGAATTAATAACTGATCATCCAGCTGGATTTGGATAGAGAATGTTTTCATTGAGTAGTGATCTAAAGGTATTTTAAAAAATAAATAAGATACTGATGTTGTGGAGAGATTGGAAAAGCTGGGTTGCTCTCTTTGAAGCAGAGAAGGTTAGGAAGAGATTTAATTGAGACACTCAAGATCGTAAATAGTTTCAATTGAGTAAATAGAGATTATTATTAATGACAAAATTGTTAATAACCAAAGTGGACGGCTCTGAGTATTTGGTAAAAGAAACAAAAATCAGATGAAGAAAGTGTATATTTTTAAACATGGTGAGTAACTTTGATGCAAAATGTGCTGCCTGAAAGGATGTTGAAAGCAAATTCAGTGATAACTTTCATAAGGAAATTAGATAACTGCTTGGAGATAAAGAAAAGGTACAGGATGAGAGGATGTTTACAAAGCTTCTTCAAAGACCAGGCAAGTTGCACTCTGATCATTCTGAAATAATGGCACAGAGGGTGATATCCCATCAACTAGACACCCTTCATTTAATTGTGCACAGTACCCTGGCTGTGGGCAGACAGCTCAGTGTCAGTCTCTCCAACTGAGGAGATTCGAAATCACCTGTTTATATTTTTATATGATTTTTAAAAAATCCCACACTACTGCTAAACATGGGTGCTTATTTCTCACCAGCACCCATGTTGTGTGCGTGTCGGTGGAGGACACAGTGAAGAAACAAGGAGCGCAGAAAACTTTATTCATATTTCACCACCAGGAAGTTAAAACACCTGAATGGTCAGTGACAAGCAGCATCCTTCTCTTCAAGGACAATGCCGATGTGATCGAGAAAGTGAAGGGGAGGGCAGGGATTAAATCAAAACAGAGTTGGCAGGGATGTTTTTCCAGTTTTTCATTTTTTAATATAACCCCAAATAGTGGTGGTGCTTATTTTGCCCAGTATCCATGCTGTATGTGTGCAGGTGTAGGACACAGTGAAGAAGCAGTGCAGAAAACTTTACTCATATTCCACCAACAGGAAGAAAGGAAACACCCAATTGGCCAGTGACAAGCAGCGTCCTTCTTATCAAAGAGCAATGCTGCATGATCAAAAAGTGAAGTGGAGGGCAGGGATTAAATCAAAATAGAATTTGAGGGGATATCTGGTTTATATATTTTTTCTCTTTTTTCCCCTTCTCGTGAAAATCAAAAGATGTACAAATCTTTATTCACTTTCCACTACCAAGAAGAAACATCCAAGTGACCAGTGACAAGCAGTGCCCTTCTCATCAAAGGCAATGCTGCATGATCAAAAAAGTGAAAGGGAGGGTAGAGGTTAAATCAAAATAAAGTTAGAGGGGGCTCTCTGGTTTATATTTTTTTACTTTTAATTACTCCCACACTACCGCCTGACTGCGGTAGTGCTTCTTTTTTCCCCAGCACCACGTTGTGTGTGCATGTGGGTGTGAGACACAGTGAAAGACACAAGGTGCACAAATCTTTATTCAGTTTCCACCACCAGGAAGAAAGGAAACACCCGAGTGGCCAGTGACAAGCAGAGCCCTTCACATCAAAGGGCAATGCTGTGTGATCAAACAGTGAAGGGGACGTCAGGGGTTAAATCAAAATAGAGTTAGAGGGATGTCTCTGGTTTATATTTTTTTTCCCCCACACTACCACCCAACTGCGGTAGTGCTTATTTTTTCCCCAGTTCCCATGTTGTGTGTGTGTAGGTGTGAGAGACACAAAGTACATGAATCTTTATTCAATTTCCACCACCAGGAAGATAGGGAAACACCCGAGTGGCCACTGACAAGCACCGCCCTTCACATCAAAGGGCAATGCTGTGTGATCAAAACAGTGAAGGGGAGGGCAGGGATAAAATCAAAATAGAGTTGGAGGGGGAAAATAATGCACTCCACTCCCTGCAGCAACCACCTCTCCCTGAATAACTCCAAGGACACCCGGGCTCTAACGTAACCCCAGAAGAGGGGCAGGCAGTCGGCCCTAACGACCCCCTCCACGGCCCGCTGCCTGGACCTGTTGATGGCCAATTTGGCCAGGCCCAGGAGCAGACCCACGAGGTGGTCTTCGGATCTGCCCTCCCTCCTCCGTACCGGGTGCCCGAAGATCAGGAGCGTGGGACTGAAGTGCAACCAAAAGCAGAGGAGAAGGTTTTTCAGAAAATCAAAAAGGAAGTGCAAACGCCCACACCCAATATACACATGGTCCACGGACTCCACAGCGCCACCGAACAAGCAGTTGGGCTGGGCGATGGATGAGGGAGAAGAGCAGCTGTCTATACAGGGTCTTTCTTTTCACATCTTTGAAGGGAACAAAATTAAGATTTCGGAGGCGGCTCAGGTTGTGGGGCACAGGCTCCCGCGGGAAGTACGGGACCTTGGGGCCAATGTGAAATTCCGTCCGGGTTTGGGTGAGCGCGGACAGGATCCCACCGCACACCTGAGCGTCCTCCAACTGGTGTACTACGTCGGGTCCGAGCACCGCCGTTTTAAGGCGTCGGATGGCGGCGGCCACGTACCGGACGTCTACCGCTGCCTTGCTCGCTATGTCCTGTGGCAGCGTCCAGCCCAGGCCCGCGGCACCCAGCACGTCCCCGACCCTGGTCGCCCTCGCCGCCACAGCCCTCCCCTCCGACAGCCACTCGAACCCGCGACTACGGAGGTGCGGATTCCTGAGCAACGGCTCCCTGACGACAGCCGCTACTCCAGCCGGAGGGTAGGCGCGACGCGATTCGACCATGTTCCAAACAGTGATCAGGTCCTGGTAAAAGACAGGCAGCGTCTTGAGGGCGACCTCCAAACCGTCACGGTCGACGAACAAGAGCTGCGTGTCGTAGTTGAGGTTTCGCATCTGGCGGAAAAAATGCGTCGCCAGGGCGCACCACCTAGGAGGAGGCTCGACGTAAAAGGTATCGCCGCAAGGTCTGAAGGCGGAACGTCGCGACCTGGGTGCGGACGCATACCAGCGACTGACCGCCCTCCTCGATAGGGAGACTCAGAACCTGCGCGGCGACCCAGTGCATCTTTTTGTCCCAGAAGAAGTCGACCAACGTTCTCTGGATGTCAGCGACAAAGCCAGGAGGAGGGACCAAAGTGACCAGCCGGTACCACAGCATGGCGGCCAGCAGCTGGTTTATGACCAGCACTCGACTCCTGTAAGATAGCACTCGGAGCAGTCCTGTCCAGCGGCCTAGGCGAGCCGAGACTTTGGCCTCCAGCTCCTGCCAGTTGGCCGGCCAGGATTCCTCAGCCGGGCTGAGGTAGACCCCCAGGTAGAGGAGATGGGTGGTGCTCCAGCTGAACCCCCGTAACTCCTCCGGCAGAGAGTCCACCTGCCACGGACCGACCAGTAGTCTGGAAACCTGGTTATTTCTCTTAAAACCTCCACACTACCACCTAACTGCTTATTTTTTCCCCAGCACCCATGGTGTATGTGTGCAGGTGTGAGACAGTGAAATTGGTGAGCCAGGGCTTTTCTGATTGGGGCTGTAAATCAAGGACCTCTTAGGCAATGAGGTGCATCTGGTTCCAATCACTGCAAATTCTAATGCTCTATAATAGAATGTAGAAAAGGCTAAATACCAACCATCTCTAATTGTGGAGATCTGACTGCCAAATTAAAAAAAAGGTAGCAAAATCAGGAGGTGATTGTGTGCTCATGATAATGGAAACGTATGACTCTTTCCCAAACAGCTAGGGAGTTCAGATCAACTGAAATTCTCAAAAGTCAGGTGAACAGATTTTTTTTTGGCATAAGTACCAAGTAAAATTGAACCAAGGAGGGTCAATGGAGCTGTAATTCAAATTAGCCATGAACCAATTAAATAACATTCTCCACTCAATGAAACTCAAACTTTGCCGGAAGGTGGGAGGGACGGGGACTTGCTGGGTCTGTATTGTACACTGTTTATGTAACTGGGTTGGCTTTTTATGTACAAATGTCATTGTCGCTGACCTTTATATGTGGAACTGGGATTTGGGGTTTGTGCTCATCTCCCTGTAAACTGGTTGAGTGGTAGGGTTTGGTGCCTAGCTTTGCTGCTCCTCTCCCTTGTAAAATTGCTGTTGTAAACAGCTGTAAATGTTAACTGTTTTTTGTAAACTGTGCTTTGTAATTTGGTTAATAAAATAAAAAAAATAAACAGGAAAAAAAAAATGAAACTCAAACTTTTCTCCAACTCTATTTTGATTTAGTCCCTACCCTCCCTATCACTGTTTTGATCACATAGCATTGCCGTGTGGTTTGAAGGGCAGTGCTCGTCACTGGCCACCCGGGTGTTTTTCCCCCCATTGTGTGGAGATATCGGATCAGTGTGGGACTGTGACTCTCTGTGTGCGCACACGTGCAAGGACTCTCCCTGGTGCTGCTTGGGGCCTGCCTCGGGGCCCCTCCCCAGGACCTCCACCACCACCACTGCTGCTGTTGCCTGAGGCCCACCTCCACCACTGCTGCCTTGGGCTCGGTTTTGGGGCTGCCTGGGACTTTCCTTGGGGACCCTCCCCAACAGGCCTGCCCCCCACTGCTGTGACTGGAGGAACTGCCTGGGACTTGCCGGAGGCCTGCCTTCCACCACTGCTGTTGCCTGAGGCCTGCCTCTACATCTGCTGCCTGGGACTCGATTTTGGGGCTGCCTGGGACTTTCCTTGGGGACCCTCCCCAACAGGTCTGCCCCACACCGCTGCGACCGAGGGCCTACCTGGGACTCGCCTGAGGCCTGCCTCCACCGTCGCTGCCTGGGACCCTCCCTGCGGCCTCCGCCACTGCCGCTGCCAGAGTCCCGACTCCACCACCGGCAGCAGAGGATGGCGAGCCCGAAGGTCGCGGGGCCCAGCCGCACCTACGCCGGGGTAGCCGCTGCCTTAGGCTCGGCTGGCCCAGCCCCGGCTGCAAACCACACCCCCTTCAGGCACCTGACCAAACGCCTGGGGGTCAAGGCCTATCCCCACCCCAATATGACCATCGAGGCCTGCAGCAAGGCTATGGCTAGTGTGGTCGGCCCACTGGCCATAGTCGCTGCGGCCCGGATGTACGGGAAGGCTGTTTTTTTCCTGAAGACCGAGCAGGCGGTCCACCTGGCCGTGGAGAGGGGGCTCGCTGTGGGCGGGACACATTTGCCCGTGGACCCTCTGGAGGTCACGGCCCAGAGGGTCGTGATCTCCAACGTCCCGCCCTTTATTGCCAGCGAGCTCCTTCTCCCCCACCTCACCACCTTGGGGGAGATCCGGTCAGGGATCCAGCCGCTCCTGCTCGGTCTGAAGGACCCCGCCCTCCGTCACGTCTACTCCTTCCGTCGCCAGGTGTTTATTTGCCTGGCCCGGGAAGAGGTCACGGAGGGCTCCTTTACCCTCCTCCACGAGGGCGCGGCCTACCGCGCCTTCTGGACGGCGGACGGCGTGCGGTGCCACCTGTGCCGCGAGGTGGGGCACATTAGAAGAAACTGCCCCACCCAGAAGGCCGCCCAGCCCTCGCCAACGGCTGACGGTGGTGCCGCCGCGCCCACTCCCCCTCCCCCAAAGTCAACACCACAGGCCCCGGCACCGGAGCCTGAGCCGGAGGCTTCCGATCCTCCAGCCTCCGGCAGGGAGGGGGGTGAGCGTCCAGCCGGCCGGAAGGCGCTCAGGAAGGCGCGACGCGTCAGGCCCGCCCACGGGGAGACCACCCTATCCCCATCCCCGACACCCAGCCCACGACCTGCCCCGCCCCGGCACGACGATGCCCCTGCGGCCGTGCCAGCGTCGCCCCAGCGCGGGAACCCTGACCCCCAAACCCCCGGACCCGTACCCGACCCTGACCCCACGTCTACCCCCCGCCCCGATGGAGAAACCCCTGGGGCTGCGACGCCTGCCCCAGGCCCTGCAACACCTGGCCCCGGGGACCCCGAGCCTGAGCCCCGCCCTGGCACTAACCTGGGGGGGACCACTGCTGCCCAATCTCCTGCAGCCACCGTGTCTCCGGGCCCCGGAGAGGGAACTGGGCCCCTGCCCCGCCCGCTATCACCTGATAAACCAGGGGCGGGGCAGGAAGTGACACGGCTGACCCTCCCCACCCTGGCCACGCCCCCTGCCTTCCCCCAGCCAATCGTATTCCGGGAAAGGCTGGGGGGAGGGGCCTCAGGCCCCATGACCACCAAGGCGGGCGGGGAGGGGAAGGCCCATAAATCCCCCCCTGTCTCTCTGGCGAAGAGGGGCTGGCCCTTGGAGGGGAGAGACAGTCCTGCAGCGCGCCGGCGGCGCTGCCCCTCTCCAGGGGATGGGCCCACAGGACCCACCAACGATCCCGCACCGCGGCCCGACCTGCCCAACAACGACGACGAGGGCCGCGGTGCGGGCGTCGACAAAGGACCCTTTACTAGGTCGCCGAGCGGCGGAGGGGAGGTAGGTGTTATCCCCGCTCCTCCCTCCCAGACTGTTTTTCCGGGAGCCTTGGCCCTGGGGGACGATCTTTTCCTGGGGGATGACCTTTTCCCCGAGGAGCCAGGCGTCCCGGTGTCGGGAGGAGAGCGGGGCCCCGAGCCTCCGCCGCCCGACGACCCGAACTCGGGGCGTTCCGGGACGGGGTGCGCCGAGGAAGGTACCGCCGGTGACCCTGGGGGTGGGGTCGCCGGGGGTTCGAGGCCTGTTGGCGGCGCCGGACCAGCCCCCATCCTCTCGGTGGGGGAGGGGTCGGCGACCGAGGGCGACCTCCCGGAGGAGGGTTCGGGATCGGTGGCGGACACCGGGGACGACGCGGACTCCGTCTGCAGTGACGTTTTTGAGTCCCCGGTGCCCCCCGCCGATCTCCCCCTCATCCCCCTCGAGGAACTCCGGGAATTTGTCGAGGAAACTCGAGGTCGCCGGGATAGAGCCCAACTGGCGCTCGACCGCTGGAGCTCTTTTGAGAAAGTTTATTGGTCGGCCCACGCTGCTCGCCAGGCGCCTGGGCTCGACGTCAACTAGCGAAAGCGAGTCAGGAACTTCCTGGGGGCACTCCTGGTGAGGGCGAGGGACCCCTGTGCCCCTCCCTCGTCCTCCCAGTAATTGTACTTGTTTTTTAACTGTACTGGTGGTGGTAGCACAACGCTTCCGACATGGAGACTACTATAGCCAGCCTCAACATCAACGGCAGCAGGGAGTCACAGCGCAGATTCCAGATCCTCTCGGTCCTTCGGGACGGGAGGTATGCGGTGTGCTTCCTGCAAGAAACCCACACTACCCCGGGAGACGAAGCCACCTGGCTCCTGGAGTGGCGAGGGGGGGTCTACATGAGTCACCTCACCCGCAGATCTGGCGGGGTGGCTATCCTGTTGGCCCTGCATTTTCAGCCCGAGATCTTGGGGGTCAGGGAGCCGGTGCCAGGCCGTTTGCTTCACCTGACGGTTCGGCTGGGGGGCGCGGTGCTTCACTTGGTGAACGTATACGCTCCCCTGGCCGGGCCGAGGCAAGCGAGCTTCTTCGAAGAACTGTCCGCTCATCTGGCTTCCATCGACGAGAACCAGTGCGTCGTCCTCGGGGGAGATTTTAACTGCGTCCTCGAGGGCAGGGACCACGGCGGTACCCGCACTGGCTGCGCGTCGGGGAAGAGGTTGGGGGACTTGGTCAAGTCCTTCGACCTGGTGGACGTCTGGCGGACTCTCCATCCCGACTCCATCGCCTTCACCTTCGTGAGGCCTGGGGTCGGAGCGTCCAGAATCGACCGCCTGTACGTTTCGCGGGCGTACGCCTCCTGTTTTCCGAAGGCCTCCACGCGGCAGGTGTCGTGCACGGACCATCACCTGGTGTGGGCGGAACTCCTTCCGTTCGGCGCCAGGCTCGGCTCCGCGTACTGGCACTTTAACAACCTGCTGCTGGAGGACGAGCGGTTCCGGGACTCGTTTCGTCGTTTCTGGGCCGGCTGGAGAAGGAAGCGGGGAAGCTTCCCCTCCCTGAGGCTATGGTGGGACGTGGGCAAGGCTCACGTCCGCGTCTTCTGTCAGGAGTACGCGAGGGGGTCGACCAAGAGGCGGAAATCCAGGATTGCGGAGTTGGAGAGGGAGATGCTCGACCTGGAGTCACGCCTCGGTCAGCCCGACGCGGACCCGGCCCTGCGCGGGGTGTACGAAGAGAAGAAGGCCGCGCTCCGGGACCTGCAGCTCGTCGGGGCTCGGGGCGCGTACGTGAGGTCGCGGATCCAGCTCCTGCAGGACCTGGACCGCGGCTCCCCCTTCTTCTACTCGCTGGAAAAAAGGCGCGGCACCCGTCAGCAGCTCCTTGTGCTGCTGGCCGACGACGGGTCCCTCGTCTCGGATCCGGAGGGCGTCAGGGCCCACGTCCGAAACTATTACACGGCTCTGTTCTCTCCGGATCCGTCCAGCGAGGACGCTCGCAGAGTTCTGTGGGAGGACCTGCCGCAGCTCAGCCCGGAGGACGCCGGAAGGCTCGACGCTCCCGTCACCTTAGAGGAGCTGACCGGCGCCCTCGACCGGCTCTCGAGGGGCAAAACCCCGGGGCTGGACGGGCTGACTGTGGAGTTCTTCAGGGCGTTCTGGGACGTCCTGGGGAACGACTACGCACAGGTCCTGGGGGAGTGTCTAAATGCCGGACAGCTGCCCCTTTCTTGGCGCAGGGCGGTCATCGTCCTGCTGCCGAAGAAGGGGGACCTTCGTTCTTTGAAGAACTGGCGTCCGGTCTCCCTCCTCAGCACGGACTACAAAATCTTCGCCAGGGTGTTGTCTTCTCGCCTGGCTTCCGTGCTGGCCCACATGATTCACCCGGACCAGTCCTACACGGTCCCGGGCCGGAGGATACACGACAACGTCCACCTGGTCCGGGACCTGATCCATTTCTGTCGACGGGCTGGTCTGCCGAGCGCCTTCCTGTCCCTCGACCAGGAGAAGGCGTTCGACAGGGTCGATCACGAGTACCTGCTCGGGACTCTGCGGGCGTTCGGGTTCGGGACGCGGTTCGTCGCCCGGATCCGACTTTTGTACGCCGCCGCAGAGTGTCTGGTTAAAGTTAACGGGTCCCTGACGGCGCCCCTTCGCTTCGGGAGAGGAGTGCGTCAAGGCTGCCCCCTGTCCGGCCAGCTGTATTCCCTGTGCGTGGAGCCTTTCCTGCGCCTCTTGCGGAGGAGGTTGTCGGGGCTGGTTCTGCGCGGCGCGGGCACGGGGGTGGTCCTCTCGGCCTACGCCGACGACGTGCTCCTCACTTTCACCGACCCGGCTGACCTGGGGAGGATGCGCGAGTGCCAGGCCGTGTACTCGGCGGCGTCTTCCGCCAGGATCAACTGGGCCAAGTGTTCCGGACTACTGGTCGGCCCGTGGCGGGTGGACTCTCTGCCGGAGGAGTTACGGGGGTTCAGCTGGAGTACCACCCATCTCCTCTACCTGGGGGTCTACCTCAGCCCGGCTGAGGAATCCTGGCCGGCCAACTGGCAGGAGCTGGAGGCCAAAGTCTCGGCTCGCCTAGGCCGCTGGACAGGACTGCTCCGAGTGCTATCTTACAGGAGTCGAGTGCTGGTCATAAACCAGCTGGTGGCCGCCATGCTGTGGTACCGGCTGGTCACTTTGGTCCCTCCTCCTGGCTTTGTCGCTGACATCCAGAGAACGTTGGTCGACTTCTTCTGGGACAAAAAGATGCACTGGGTCGCCGCGCAGGTTCTGAGTCTCCCTATCGAGGAGGGCGGTCAGTCGCTGGTGTGCGTCCGCACCCAGGTCGCGACCTTCCGCCTTCAGACCTTGCGGCGATACCTTTACGTCGAGCCTCCTCCTAGGTGGTGCGCCCTGGCGACGTATTTTTTCCGCCAGGTGCGTAACCTCAACTACGACACGCAGCTCCTGTTCGTCGACCGTGACGGTTTGGAGGTCGCCCTCAAGGTGCTGCCTGTCTTTTACCAGGACCTGATCACTGTCTGGAACATGGTCGAATCGCGTCGCGCCTACCCTCCGGCTGGAGTAGCGGCTGTCGTCAGGGAGCCGTTGCTCAGGAATCCGCACCTCCGTACTCGCGGGTTCGAGTGGCTGTCGGAGGGGAGGGCGGTGGCGGCGAGGGCGACCAGGGTCGGGGACGTGCTGGGTGCCGGGGGCCTGGGCTGGACGCTGCCGCAGGACATAGCTAGCAGGGCAGCGGTAGACGTCCGGTACGTGGCCACCGCCATGCGACGCCTTAAAACGGCGGTGCTCGGACCCGACGTAGTGCACCAGTTGGAGGACGCTCAGGTGTGCGGTGGGATCCCGTCCGCGCTCACCCCGGCCCGGACGGAATTTCACATTGGCCCCAGGGTCCCGTACTTCCCGCGGGAGCCTGTGCCCCACAACCTGAGCCGCCTCCGGAATTTTAATTTTGTTGCTTTTAGGGACATAAAAAGGAGGGCCCTGTATCGACTGCTGCTGCACACCGTCCACCTCTTCTCCCTCATCCACCGTCCGGACACGCCTTGGCGTGCCCATTTGCCACCGGGCGGTGGGGATCCCCAGTGGAGGGCTCTCTACGCGGGAGTCCTCCCCCTTTCTCTCGGGGATCTGGGGTGGAGGGTGCTGCACGCAGCAGTCCCCTGCAACCGCAGATTGCGGTGGTTCACGGACTCCCAGCCCAACTGCTTGTTCTGTGGCGCTGTGGAGTCCGTGGACCATGTATATATTGGGTGTGGGCGTTTGCACTCCCTTTTTGATTTTCTTAAGAACCTTCTCCTCTGTTTCTGGCTGCACTTCAGTCCCACGCTCCTGATCTTCGGGCACCCGGTACGGAGGAGGGAGGGCAGGTCCGAGGACCTCCTCGTGGGTCTGCTCCTGGGCCTGGCCAAACTGGCCATCAACAGGTCCAGGCAGCGGGCCGTGGAGGGGGTCGTTAGGGCCGACTGCCTGCCCCTCTTCCGCGGTTACGTTAGAGCCCGGGTGTCCTTGGAGAAGGAGCACGCGGTGTCCACCGACACCCTGGAGTCGTTCAGGGAGAGGTGGGCGCCGCAGGGAGTGGAGTGCATCATTTCTCCCTCCAACTCTATTTTGATTTGATCCCTACCCTCCCCTTCACTGTTTTGATCACACAGCATTGCCCTGTGGTTTGAAGGGCAGTGCTTGTCACTGGCCACTCGGGTGTCTTTCCTATCTTCCTGGTGGTGGAAACTGAATAAAGATTCGTGCACTTTGTGTCTTTCACTGTGTCTCACACCTGCACACACACACCATGGGTGCTGGGGATAAAGATAAGCACTACCGCACTTAGGTGGTAGTGTGGGGGTTAACAAAAAAAAAAAAAAAAAAAATGAAACTCAAACTTTGCCGGAAGGTGGGAGGGACGGGGACTTGCTGGGTCTGTATTGTACACTGTTTATGTAACTGGGTTGGCTTTTTATGTACAAATGTCATTGTCGCTGACCTTTATATGTGGAACTGGGATTTGGGGTTTGTGCTCATCTCCCTGTAAACTGGTTGAGTGGTAGGGTTTGGTGCCTAGCTTTGCTGCTCCTCTCCCTTGTAAAATTGCTGTTGTAAACAGCTGTAAATGTTAACTGTTTTTTGTAAACTGTGCTTTGTAATTTGGTTAATAAAATAAAAAAAATAAACAGGAAAAAAAAAATGAAACTCAAACTTTTCTCCAACTCTATTTTGATTTAGTCCCTACCCTCCCCATCACTGTTTTGATCACATAGCATTGCCGTGTGGTTTGAAGGGCAGTGCTCGTCACTGGCCACCCGGGTGTTTTTCCCCCCATTGTGTGGAGATATCGGATCAGTGTGGGACTGTGACTCTCTGTGTGCGCACACGTGCAAGGACTCTCCCTGGTGCTGCTTGGGGCCTGCCTCGGGGCCCCTCCCCAGGACCTCCACCACTGCTGTTGCTGCTGTTACCTGAGGAGAGGCCTGCCTCTACTGCTGCTGCCGCCCGAGGCCTGCCTCCGCCTCTGCTGCCTGGGACTCGCCTTGGGGCCCCTCCCCAGGACCTCCACCACCACCACTGCTGCTGTTGCCTGAGGCCCACCTCCACCACTGCTGCCTTGGGCTCGGTTTTGGGGCTGCCTGGGACTTTCCTTGGGGACCCTCCCCAACAGGCCTGCCCCCCACTGCTGTGACTGGAGGAACTGCCTGGGACTTGCCGGAGGCCTGCCTTCCACCACTGCTGTTGCCTGAGGCCTGCCTCTACATCTGCTGCCTGGGACTCAATTTTGGGGCTGCCTGGGACTTGCCTTGGGGACCCTCCCCAACAGGTCTGCCCCACACCGCTGCGACCGAGGGCCTACCTGGGACTCGCCTGAGGCCTGCCTCCACCACTGTTGTCACCTGAGGCAGGTCTCCACCGTCGCTGCCTGGGACTCTCCCTGCAACCTCCACCACTGCTGCTGCCAGAGGCCCGACACCACCACCAGCAGCTGAGGATGGCGAGCCCGAAGGTCGCGGGGCCCAGCCGCACCTACGCCGGGGTAGCCGCTGCCTTAGGCTCGGCTGGCCCAGACCCGGCTGCAAACCACACCCCCTTCAGGCACCTCACAAAACGCCTAGGGGTCAAGGCCTATCCCCACCCCAATATGAGCATCGAGGCCTGCAGCAAGGCCATGGCTAGTGTGGTCGGCCCACTGGCCATAGTCGCTGCGGCCCGGATGTACGGGAAGGCCGTATTTTTCCTGAGGACCGAGCAGGCGGTCCACCTGGCCGTGGAGAGGGGGCTCACTGTGGGCGGGACACATTTGCCCGTCGATCCTCTGGAGGTTACGGCCCAGAGGGTCGTGATCTCCAACGTCCCGCCCTTCATTACCAGCGAGCTCCTTCTCCCCCACCTCACCACCTTGGGGGAGATCCGGTCAGGGATCCAGCCGCTCCTGCTCGGTCTGAAGGACCCCGCCCTCCGGCACATCTACTCCTTCCGACGCCAGGTGTTTATTTGCCTGGCCCGGGAGGAGGTCACGGAGGGCTCCTTTACCCTCCTCCACGAGGGCGTGGCCTACCGCGCCTTCTGGACGGCGGACGGCGTGCGGTGCCACCTGTGCCGCGAGGTGGGGCACATTAGAAGAAACTGCCCCACCCAGAAGGCCGCCCAGCCCTCGCCAACGGCTGACGGTGGTGCCGCCGCACCCACTCCCCCTCCCCCAAAGTCAACACCACAGGCCCTGGCACTGGAGCCTGAGCCGGAGGCTTCCGATCCTCCAGCCTCCGGCAGGGAGGGGGGTGAGCGTCCAGCCGGCCGGAAGGCGCTCAGGAAGGCGCGACGCGTCAGGCCCGCCCACGGGGAGACCACCCTATCCCCATCCCCGACACCCAGCCCACGACCTGCCCTGCCCCGGCACGACAATGCCCTTGCGGCCGTGCCAGCGTCGCACCGGCGCGGGAACCCTGACCCCCAAACCCCCGAACCCGTGCCCGACCCTGACCCCACATCTACCCCCCGCCCCGATGGAGAAACCCCTGGGGCTGCGACGCCCGCCCCGGGCACTGCAACACCTGGCCCGGGGGACCCCGAGCCCGAGCCCGAGCCCGAGCCCCGCCCAGCCACACCCTGGCACTAACCTGGGGGGGACCACCGCTGCCCAATCTCCCGCAGCGACCGTGTCTCCGGGCCCCGGAGAGGGAACTGGGCCCCTGCCCCGCCCGCCATCACCTGATAGACCAGGGGCGGGGCAGGAAGTGACACGGCTGACCCTCCCCACCCTGGCCACGCCCCCTGCCTTCCCCCAGCCAATCGTATTCTGGGAAAGGCTGGGGGGAGGGGCTTCCTGCCCCATGACCAACAAGGCGGGCGGGGAGGAAAAGGCCCATAAATCCCCCCCTGTCTCTCTGGGGAAGAGGGGCTGGCCCTTGGAGGGGAGAGACAGTCCTGCAGCGCGCCGGCGGCGCTGCCCCTCTCCAGGGGACGGGCCCACAGGACCCCCCGATGATCCCGCACCGCGGCCCGACCTGCCCAATAATAACAACAACAACAACAACAACAACAACGAGGGCCGCGGTGCGGGCATCGACAAAGGACCCTTTACTGGGTCGCCGAGCGGTGGAGGGGAGGTAGGTGTTATCCCCGCTCCTCCCTCCCAGACTGTTTTTCCGGGAGCCTTGGCCCTGGGGGATGACCTTTTCCTGGGGGATGACCTTTTCCCCGAGGAGCCAGGCGTCCCGGTGTCGGGAGGAGAGCGGGGCCCCGAGCCTCCGCCGCCCGACGACCCGAACTCGGGGCGTTCCGGGACGGGGTGCGCCGAGGAAGGTACCGCCGGTGACCCTGGGGGTGGGGTCGCCGGGGGTTCGAGGCCTGTTGGCGGCGCCGGACCAGCCCCCATCCTCTCGGTGGGGGAGGGGTCGGCGACCGAGGGCGACCTCCCGGAGGAGGGTTCGGGATCGGTGGCGGACACCGGGGACGACGCGGACTCCGTCTGCAGTGACGTTTTTGAGTCCCAGGTGCCCCCCGCCGATCTCCCCCTCATCCCCCTCGAGGAACTCCGGGAATTTGTCGAGGAAACTCGAGGTCGCCGGGATAGAGCCCAACTGGCTCTCGACCGCTGGAGCTCTTATGAAAAAGTTTATTGGTCGGCCCACGCTGCTCGCCAGGCGCCTGGGCTCGACGTCAACGAGCGAAAGCGAGTCAGGAACTTCCTGGGGGCACTCCTGGTGAGGGCGAGGGACTCCTGTGCCCCTCCCTCGTCCTCCCAGTAATTGTACTTGTTTTTTAACTGTACTGGTGGTGGTAGCACAACGCTTCCGACATGGAGACGACTATAGCCAGCCTCAACATCAACGGCAGCAGGGAGTCACAGCGCAGATTCCAGACCCTCTCGGTCCTTCGGGACGGGAGGTATGCGGTGTGCTTCCTGCAAGAAACCCACACTACCCCGGGAGACGAAGCCACCTGGCTCCTGGAGTGGCGAGGGGGGGTCTACATGAGTCACCTCACCCGCAGATCTGGCGGGGTGGCTATCCTGTTGGCCCCGCATTTTCAGCCCGAGATCTTGGGGGTCAGGGAGCCGGTGCCAGGCCGTTTGCTTCACCTGACGGTTCGGCTGGGGGGCGCAGTGCTTCACTTGGTGAACGTATACGCTCCCATGGCCGGGCCGAGGCAAGCGAGCTTCTTCGAAGAACTGTCCACTCATCTGGCTTCCATCGACGAGAACCAGTGCGTCGTCCTCGGGGGAGATTTTAACTGCGTCCTCGAGGGCAGGGACCACGGCGGTACCCGCACTGGCTGTGCGTCGGGGAAGAGGTTGGGGGACTTGGTCAAGTCCTTCGACCTGGTGGACGTCTGGCGGACTCTCCATCCCGACTCCATCGCCTTCACCTTCGTGAGGCCTGGGGTCGGAGCGTCCAGAATCGACCGCCTGTACGTTTCGCGGGCGTACGCCTCCTGTTTTCCGAAGGCCTCCACGCGGCAGGTGTCGTGCACGGACCATCACCTGGTGTGGGCGGAACTCCTTCCGTTCGGCGCCAGGCTCGGCTCCGCGTACTGGCACTTTAACAACCTGCTGCTGGAGGACGAGCGGTTCCGGGACTCGTTTTGTCGTTTCTGGGCCAGCTGGAGAAGGAAGCGGGGAAGCTTCCCCTCCCTGAGGCTATGGTGGGACGTGGGCAAGGCTCACGTCCGCGTCTTCTGTCAGGAGTATGCGAGGGGGTCGACCAAGAGGCGGAAATCCAGGATCGTGGAGTTGGAGAAGGAGATGCTCGACCTGGAGTCACGCCTCGGTCAGCCCGACACGGACCCGGCCCTGCGCGGGGTGTACGAAGAGAAGAAGGCCGCGCTCCGGGACCTGCAGCTCGTCGGGGCTCGGGGCGCGTACGTGAGGTCGCGGATCCAGCTCCTGCAGGACCTGGACCGCGGCTCCCCCTTCTTCTACTCGCTGGAAAAAAGGCGTGGCACCTGTCAGCAGCTCCTTGTGCTGCTGGCCGACGACGGGTCCCTCGTCTCGGATCCGGAGGGCATCAGGGCCCATGTCCGAAACTATTACACGGCTCTGTTCTCTCCGGATCCGTCCAGCGAGGATGCTCGCAGAGTTCTGTGGGAGGACCTGCCGCAGCTCAGCCCGGAGGACGCCGGAAGGCTCGACGCACCCGTCACTTCAGAGGAGCTGACCGGCGCCCTCGACCGGCTCTCGAGGGGCAAAACCCTGGGGGTGGACGGGCTGACTGTGGAGTTCTTCAGGGCGTTCTGGGACGTCCTGGGGAACGACTACGCACAGGTCCTGGGGGAGTGTCTAAATGCCGGACAGCTGCCCCTTTCTTGGCGCAGGGCGGTCATCGTCCTGCTGCCGAAGAAAGGGGACCTTCGTTCCTTAAAGGACTGGCGTCCGGTCTCCCTCCTCAGCACGGACTACAAAATCTTCGCCAGGGTGTTGTCTTCTCGCCTGACTTCCGTGCTGGCCCACATGATTCACCCGGACCAGTCCTACACGGTCCCGGGCCGGAGGATACACGACAACGTCCACCTGGTCCGGGACCTGATCCATTTCTGTCGACGGGCTGGTCTGCCGAGCGCCTTCCTGTCTCTCGACCAGGAGAAGGCGTTCGACAGGGTCGATCACGAGTACCTGCTCGGGACTCTGCGGGCGTTCGGGTTCGGGACGCGGTTCGTCGCCCGGATCCGACTTTTGTACGCCGCCGCAGAGTGTCTGGTTAAAGTTAACGGGTCCCTGACGGCGCCCCTTCGCTTCGGGAGAGGAGTGCGTCAAGGCTGCCCCCTGTCCGGCCAGCTGTATTCCCTGTGCGTGGAGCCTTTCCTGCGCCTCTTGCGGAGGAGGTTGTCGGGGCTGGTTCTGCGCGGCGCGGGCACGGGGGTGGTCCTCTCGGCCTACGCCGACGACGTGCTCCTCACTTTCACCGACCCGGCTGACCTGGGGAGGATGCGCGAGTGCCAGGCCGTGTACTCTGCGGCGTCTTCCGCCAGGATCAACTGGGCCAAGTGTTCCGGACTACTGGTCGGTCCGTGGCGGGTGGACTCTCTGCCGGAGGAGTTACGGGGGTTCAGCTGGAGTACCACCCATCTCCTCTACCTGGGGGTCTACCTCAGCCCGGCTGAGGAATCCTGGCCGGCCAACTGGCAGGAGCTGGAGGCCAAAGTCTCGGCTCGCCTAGGCCGCTGGACAGGACTGCTCCGAGTGCTATCTGACAGGAGTCGAGTGCTGGTCATAAACCAGCTGGTGGCCGCCATGCTGTAGTACCGGCTGGTCACTTTGGTCCCTCCTCCTGGCTTTGTCGCTGACATCCAGAGAACGTTGGTCGACTTCTTCTGGGACAAAAAGATGCACTGGGTCGCCGCGCAGGTTCTGAGTCTCCCTATTGAGGAGGGCGGTCAGTCGCTGGTGTGCGTCCGCACCCAGGTCGCGACGTTCCGCCTTCAGACCTTGCGGCGATACCTTTACGTCGAGCCTCCTCCTAGGTGGTGCGCCCTGGCGACGTATTTTTTCCGCCAGGTGCGTAACCTCAACTACGACACGCAGCTCCTGTTCGTCGACCGTGACGGTTTGGAGGTCGCCCTCAAGGCGCTGCCTGTCTTTTACCAGGACCTGATCACTGTTTGGAACATGGTCGAATCGCGTCGCGCCTACCCTCCGGCTGGAGTAGCGGCTGTCGTCAGGGAGCCGTTGCTCAGGAATCCGCACCTCCGTACTCGCGGGTTCGAGTGGCTGTCGGAGGGGAGGGCCGTGGCGGCGAGGGCGACCAGGGTCGGGGACGTGCTGGGTGCCGGGGGCTTGGGCTGGACGCTGCCGCAGGACATAGCGAGCAGGGCAGCGGTAGACGTCCGGTACGTGGCCGCCGCCATCCGACGCCTTAAAACGGCGGTGCTCGGATCCGACGTAGTGCACCGGTTGGAGGACGCTCAGGTGTGCGGTGGGATCCCGTCCGCGCTCACCCCGGCCCACACGGAATTTCACATTGGCCCCAAGGTCCCATACTTCCCGCGGGAGCCTGTGCCCCACAACCTGATCCGCCTCCGGAATATTAATTTTGTTGCTTTTAAGGATATACAAAGGAAGGCCCTGTATAGACTGCTGCTGCACACCGTCCACCTCTTCTCCCTCATCCACCGTCCGGACACGCCTTGGCGTGCCCATTTGCCACCGGGCGGTGAGGATCCCCAGTGGAGGGCTCTCTACGCGGGAGTCCTCCCCCTTTCTCTCAGGGATCTGGGGTGGAGGGTGCTGCACGCAGCAGTCCCCTGCAACCGCAGATTGCGGTGGTTCACGGACTCCCAGCCCAACTGCTTGTTCTGTGGCGCTGTGGAGTTGTGGACCATGTATATATTGGGTGTGGGCATTTGCACTCCCTTTTTGATTTTCTTAGAAACCTTCTCCTCTGCTTTTGGTTGCACTTTAGTCCCACGCTCCTGATCTTCAGGCACCCGGTACGGAGGAGGGAGGGCAGGTCTGAAGACCTCCTCGTGGGTCTGCCCCTGGGCCTGGCCAAACTGGCCATCAACAGGTCGAGGCAGCGGGCCGTGGAGGGGGTTGTTAGGGCTGACTGCCTGCCCCTCTTCCGGGGTTACGTTAGGGCCCGGGTGTCCTTGGAGAAGGAGCACGCGGTGTCCACCAACACCCTGGAGTCGTTCAGGGAGAGGTGGGCGCCGCAGGGAGTGGAATGCATTATTTCCCCCCCATCACTGTTTTGCTCACACAGCATTGCCCTTTGGTTTGAAGGGCAGTGCTTGTCACTGGCCACTCGGGTGTTATTCATATCTTCCTGGTGGTGGAAATTCAATAAAGATTCGTGCACTTTGTGTCTTTCACTGTGTCTCACACCTGCACACACACACCATGGGTGCTGGGGAAAAAATAAGCACTACCGCAGTTATGTGGGAGTGTGGGGAAAAAAAAAGAAAAAAAAATGAAACTCAAACTTTTCTCCAACTCTATTTTGATTTAGTCCCTACCCTCCCGTCACTGTTTTGATCACACAGCATTGCCCTTTGATGTGAAGGGCAGTGCTTGTCACTGGCCACTCGGGTGTTTTTCATATCTTCCTGGTGGTGGAAATTGAATAAAGATTCATGCACTTTGTGTCTTTCACTGTGTCTCACACCTGCGCACACACACACACCATGGGTGCTGGAGAAAAATAAGCACTACTGCAGTTAGGCGGTAGTGTGGGGGTTAAAAAAAAACAGAAGTGAAAAAGAAGAAAAAAAAATAAACAGAAAAAAAATGAAACTCAAACTTTACCACATAACAAGGCCTTCCACCCACCTTTCCTCCAATAAAGATGCTTCTTAAAACTTATCTTTTGATCCTTACTGTCTGTTTTTGTCAGACCATGCTTCTGTGAATACTTTAGAATGTTTTACCACATTAAAGTCACTATATAAATGCATGTGGTTCTGGTCATGCACAATAAATTAGGGTTATTTCTTTCACCATGTCAATGTAAAAGCGATGTAGTATCTTAACAACAAATAGCCCAATCAATTTCTGGTAATTGTTTTTGGTATTTCCAGATTAATTAATTAAAGTAAGAAAACATTCCTGAAGTACTTTCTTGCGATAGTGTGATGATCCCCATAGAGCCTAACCACCCTAAAAAGTGCAAACAGAAATTCCCAATGAACAAAATTTTATTTCTGAAACCTTTAACTGCAGAAAATCAATCCAAAATTAACAAGGTAAATGTGAATGACCAGACAAATTATCCTCAAATGAACCTATAAACTATATTTTAAAGGGTTGCTACAAAAAAAAGGTAAGTCTCATTGATTTTCTCGCTACTTCTCAGTGCAGATGGGGCAGCAAGGTGCAATCCTAATGTCTCTCACAGTCGACCTTCTGCAGATAGGATTTAATTTTCAGCTAGCCTCCAACAACTGCTTTACCCCTTCCAAGTTCCACAGATAGAATTTTCACAGCAAGGTTCACTTCTGCTGAACCTTCTTCATTGATGACATGGGGCTCGCTGTTCAGCACTGCTGTCTCACAGTACCTTGGATTTGATTGGGTGACTGTCTATGTGGAGTTAGTATTCTCTTCCTATGTCTCCCCAGGTGCTCCTGTTTCCTCCCACAGTCCAAAGATGTGCAAGTCAGGTGAATTGGCCATATTAAATTGCCTATAGTGTTCAGGTATATGTAGGTTAGGTGTGTTAGTCAGGGGTAAATGGAGAGTAATAGGGTAGGGGAATGGGTCTGGGTGGGTTATTCTTTGGATGATTGGCCCAACAAGTCCACAACAATGGCTGTTTCCACAGTGTAGGAATTCTATGATTTAGGTCATGGCAGACCTACTCACTTTCACCTGATCACAATTACATCCCAGTATTCAACATGGTTAATTTTGGTAAACGCCACACAACTTTTCAGAGCCTTGATTCCATTCTGGCCACTGGAGTGAATCCAATTCCCTGAATTGGATTGAATTTATTTCTATTTTTTTCATTCATTTTTTGGAAGTTTGATGTCACAACCGGAAAATCCAACTAATGAATCCTTCCTCAAACTTCATTTCCATTTCAATTAGGGATGGTCTCAAACAATATAGGCTTTAAAACCATTTCTTCAATGAATACATACTATGGCAAACAAAGTGTTGGTCAGAGAAATGGCTTGGTTTGATGTTTCTTTACTGGTACAGGCATTAGTTGATCAGTCCTCATGGCTAGGTTACCACAAGGTTTGGAATGTAGGGTCTGCCTGAAACTGTTGAGTGCACTTAGGTATAATGTCTCCACTTTTGTGAACTCCATCATGGAGTTTGTCTTATCTAAGAGTGGCTACTGTTTGGTACCTGGGAGTTCTAGCAAAGTATACCTATTATTATATATCATACTAATCTCTGTAATGCCGCTGTCTCAAACAGGTTATTCCATTATTTGTTCTAATTGCAGTGTGACCGCTGATGCCAGTGTTACAACATAGTGTGTACAATTGTTTTATTAACATACGCCTTCTCATCATATGCCTTCCCCCCACCCTCCCACCATTCTCTCAACTTCAACATGAACATTATTTCAATAACTTCTTGAAACTATTTACATCCTCACCTTCCAAACACCTCTACCCAAAGTTTGAATGACAGAAATTGATACTTTACAATATCTCTCATTATCATGTCCTTATTACTGTTCAGTAAGGGTTATGATCTTCCATCATTTCTGGGACTTAAGTATCATTCTGAGGTAGTTGATGAACTTCTGTTCTCGTTGTACTAAATTCTAGGGCAGTCATGCTCGGTTCCTTCAGAATGTGCCCACTGGAGTTTAAACAATGTAATTCCATTCTGCTCGTCTGAAGCTTGTGCCTGCTGGTTTCCTATCACTGATCCAAACCTTTGGGCCTGATACCAAAACTGATAAAGACTTCACTCTAGACCTGGAATCATACCAACTCTTGTTTCCTTTTGTGGTCATTTTGAATTGCTCATATTCTCGTGGGCTTCAGACATAATATTATGTCTGCGGTTTTGCTGTAGTAATGGAACTTTAGTTTAGTTTTCATATTTCAACTCATTAATGTCTCTACCAGTGAATATCCATTACTCAAAGTGTTGTACTGCTATGGAAAAAAGCTAAATACAATCACTGACAACAATCATTAACAACTCCATGCTTTTTACTGCTCTCAGTTTCTCATTGGCCTGTGGATGAGGAGGAGCTCTAGTGAGGGAATTAATTTTAGTGGACTTCTGGAAAGTATTCATTCACAAATTTATAGACTGTTGCCCAGGGAGACCATGGAAAAGGTTCTTCCAGCTGAACTTCATCTGCTTTACTATTTGTCAATTTTTCAAGTTTACTAAAGTCTTGTGATTGGGTACGTCACCCTCAGTATGGGATGATTTGATGTCATCAGCAAACATTAAGTCTTTTGATTCCCAAGTTCAAATCATAAATGCAAATTGTGAACAGCAGTTGTCCTAGCACTGATATCTCTAAAGCACCACATTTCATTTTTGTCACTCCCAAGAATAATTCTTTCCTCTCACTCGTAAGTTTCTGTTTTGAAGCCAGCCAGCAGATCACTCTGCAATCTGTCCCCTGAGTTGAGATTCTGTGACCCTATTCATTAGTCTATTATGGTGCACCTTACTCAATATGTTGAGCAAGTCCACATGAATTATATAACTTCATAATCATTTAGTTTTGCTGTTACCAGCTATTGGTAGAGCAAATTCTTCCCTTTTAGAAAGACATTCTGAATATTCATCATGGTCTTCTCATTTATTGATGTTCCCAATACTCTCCTTTGCTAAAGATTGGTTTTTTTGTGATAATATCCAGATTTATCTATAATACTGTTAGCATGTACTGTATCCATTCTGAAACACTGGAATCATTCAGGCCAGAAGCTTTCTGAATAACTACATTTTTATCTAAAAGAATGATTAAACATATATAGTAAACATTTCTTCCAACGCTTCTCTACATTATTTTAAAAGTACAAGGGCATAATCGAACTAGATTGTGGTCTTCTTCCTCTTTGAATTTGTTAGGTTACAATCAGCATGTTATCATGCTTTATTCAATGAGCAAAAGGCAGTCATGTTCCTGAAAGATTTTGCCTTGCATTTATTAGGAAAAAAAAACACATGCATGATAAATTTCAACTAACTGCAATGATTGGAGGTGAAAAAAATCAAATGCTGTTTGGTTAACAACTCAAATTCGATTGACCGATGCCCTGGAGAAAGTGACTGAAAACCTTTGGCTCCCCATGTTCCTGGGTGATTTAAAAAAGATGCCTGGCTTTAAGGGAATAGGGGCCTGCCTTTGAATGAATGTCACTTCTAGTGCGTATAAAAAAGCCATGGGATGAACTTGGCTGATTCTTCCAGGAGTGCTGCTTAATTATGGTATCAGATATAAAAAGGAGGCATTTTGATTTAGTTTGGTTTTGCAAGCATTGTCTAGTTGACTATGTTCTATATAGTGCTTATCATGAATAGTTGAATTTTTTGATTCAATCAACTAATAATTTAGGTTTATACCACCTACATACTGGGCATCTTGCCAGCACTAAAATTCATAAATATCTTGCTTGATTGACAGAATATTTTCATGGACTGGCAACAATATCTTGTTTGTGGAAAATATCACTTGCATAGCTGGTTGGAGAAGATCAATCCTAAAGTAATTGTTTGTTTGGATAAATTAACATATTTTGAGTTCCTTTTCCATAGGACAAGTATAAAGATGATGAACACAGCTATCTGTCCCACTGCATAGAACATAGAACATAGAACAATACAGCACAGAACAGGCCCTTCGGCCCACGATGTTGTGCCGAACTTCTATCCTAGATTAAGCACCCATCCATGTACCTATCCAAATGCCGCTTAAAGGTCGCCAATGAATCTGACTCTACCACTCCCACGGGCAGCGCATTCCATGCCCCCACCACTCTCTGGGTGAAGAACCCACCCCTGACATCTCCCCTATACCTTCCACCCTTCACCTTAAATTTATGTCCCCTTGTAACACTCTGTTGTACCCGGGGAAAAAGTTTCTGACTGTCTACTCTATCTATTCCTCTGATCATCTTATAAACCTCTATCAAGTCACCCCTCATCCTTCGCCGTTCCAACGAGAAAAGGCCGAGAACTCTCAACCTATCCTCGTATGACCTACTCTCCATTCCAGGCAACATCCTGGTAAATCTTCTCTGCACCCTCTCCAAAGCTTCCACATCTTTCCTAAAGTGAGGCGACCAGAACTGCACACAGTACTCCAAATGTGGCCTAACCAAAGTCCTGTACAGCTGCAACATCACCTCACGACTCTTGAATTCAATCCCTCTGCTAATGAACGATAATACTCCATAGGCCTTCTTACAAACTCTATCCACCTGAGTGGCAACCTTCAAAGATCTATGTACATAGACCCCAAGATCCCTCTGTTCCTCCACCTGACCAAGAACCCTACCATTAACCCTGTATTCCGCATTCTTATTTGTTCTTCCAAAATGGACAACTTCACACTTGGCAGGGTTGAACTCCATCTGCCACTCCTCAGCCCAGCTCTGCATCATATCTAAGTCCCTCTGCAGCCGACAACAGCCCTCCTCACTGTCCACAACTCCACCTATCTTTGTATCATCTGCAAATTTACTGACCCACCCTTCGACTCCCTCATCTAAGTCATTAATAAAAATTACAAACAGCAGAGGACCCAGAACTGATCCCTGCGGAACTCCACTTGTAACTGGACTCCATGCTGAATATTTACCATCTACCACCACTCTCTGACTTCGACCGGTTAGCCAGTTTTCTATCCAATTGGCCAAATTTCCCTCTATCCCATGCCTCCTGACTTTCCGCATAAGCCTACCATGGGGAACCTTATCAAATGCCTTACTAAAATCCATGTACACTACATCCACTGCTCTACCCTCATCCACATGCTTGGTCACCTCCTCGAAGAATTCAATAAGACTTGTAAGGCAAGACCTACCCTTCACAAATCCGTGCTGGCTGTCCCTAATCAAGCAGTGCCGTTCCAGATACTCGTAAATCCTATCCCTCAGTACCCTTTCCATTACTTTGCCTACCACAGAAGTAAGACTAACTGGCCTGTAATTCCCGGGGTTATCCCTATTCCCTTTTTTGAACAGGGGCACAACATTCGCTACTCTCCAGTCCCCTGGTACCACCCCCGTTGCCAGTGAAGACGAGAAGATCATTGCCAACGGTACTGCAATTTCCTCTCTTGCTTCCCACATAATCCTAGGATATATCCCGTCAGGCCCGGGGGACTTGTCTATCCTCAAGTTGTTCAAAATGTCCAACACATCTTCCTTCCTAACAGATATCTCTTCTAGCTTATCAGTCCGTTTCACACTCTCCTCTTCAACAATACAGTCCCTCTCGTTCGTAAATACTGAAGAGAAGTACTTGTTCAAGACCTCTCCTATCTCTTCCGACTCAATACACAGTCTCCCACCACTGTCCTTGATCGGACCTACCCTCGTTCTCGTCATTCTCAGGTTTCTCACATACGCATAGAATGCCTTGGGGTTATCCTTGATCCTATCCGCCAGGGATTTTTCATGCCCTCTCTTAGCTCTCCTAATCCCTTTCTTCAGGTCCCTTCTGGCTATCCTGTATCCCTCCACTGCTCTGTCTGAACCTTGTTTCCTCAACCTTATGTAAGCCTCCTTCTTCCTCTTTACTAGACATTCAACCTCCCTCGTCAACCAAGGCTCCCTCACACGACCATTTCTTTCCTGCCTGATCGGTACATACATATCAAGGACACGTCGTATCTGCTCCTTGAAAAAGTCCCACATTTCCACCACATCCTTCCCTGACAGCCTATGCTCCCAACGTATGCTCCTCAAATCCTGTCTTACAGCATCGTAATTTCCCTTCCCCCAATTGTAAAAACTTCCTTGTTGTGTGCACCTATCCCTCTCCATAACCAAGGTGAAAGTGACAGAATTGTGGTCGCCATCACCAAAATGTTCACCCACTAACAAGCCCACCACTTGTCCCGGTTCGTTACCGAGTACCAAATCCAATATGGCCTCCCCTCTGGTTGGACAATCTACATACTGCGTTAGAAAAGCTTCCTGGACACACTGCACAAACACCGCCCCATCCAATCTACTTGATCTAAAGAGCTTCCAATCAATATTTGGGAAGTTGAAGTCGCCCATGACTACGACCCTGTGGCTTCTGCACCTTTCCAAAATCTGTTTCCCAATCTGTTTCTCCACATCTTTGCTGCTATTGGGGGGCCTATAATAAACACCCAACAAGGTGACTGCACCTTTCCTATTTCTGACTTCAGCCCATACTACCTCCAGAGGCAGATCTCCCTCAAACTTCCTTTCTGCAGCCGTTATACCATTTCTAATTAGCAATGCCACCCCCCCTCCTTTTTTACCACCCTCCCTAATCTTACTGAAACATCTGTAACCAGGAACCTCCAACAGCCATTCCTGTCCCTCATCTATCCATGTTTCCGTGATGGCTACAACATCGTAGTCCCAGGTACCGATCCATGCCTTAAGTTCACCCACCTTATTTCTGATACTCCTTGCATTGAAGTATACGCACTTGAGCCCATCTCTGTGTCCGTAAGTAGTCCCTGTCAGTGCTACCTTCTCCACAGCCTCCCTACAGTCTTGGACATCCTGACACACAGCTAGCTTACTTGCTGGACTACAAGTCCGGATCCCATCCCCCTGCCAAATTAGTTTAAACCCCCCCGAAGAGTGCTAGCAAACCTACCCCCCAGGTTCTGGGGGAAAACCTACCCACTGCAGATTCCCTGTCCTTGTCAGATGGAGTTAATCTAACTCAGTAAATGACCTTTCACCACAACATTTCTATGTGGAACCATTTGCATAGTAGAGCAGGTTTCAATTTGTATTTCGACTGAAAATAAGAATGATAAATCTAAGAAATTTAGACTTGATTGATCTGGTGTTGATCTCACATCTTGCACTCTACAACATGCATCTTTGCACAAAATCCAATCTAGCCATCACCTACATTAGTTTTATGCTTTTAATATTCTCACTTTGTTCTCAAATCTATAGATGATGTATACCTTCCACAACACTATACATAAGCCTTACAATCCTCGGAGATGTAGCCCACTAATTCCAGCCTTTTGTGTATCCCCGATAGGAATTGCTTCAATATTGGTAGTCATACTCCACAAACTTCTCTGCATATTTAGTTCTTGCTCTTCCCTGAAGATACTCCTGAAAATCTACCTCTATAACCAGACTTTAGGTCACCTCTTAATAGGAAGATAGGAAAGAGGTGTAAGCCATTGAGTCCATCAATTCCGTTTTACCAATCGTGGGTACTCTTTTTCTACTTCCATGTTATTGATTTCTATGTCGAACATACTCATTAACTGTTGTTTGAACCTTCACAGCTATCTGGAGTAGACAGTTCCAAAGATTCACCACCCTTTCAGTGAAGGATTTGCTCTTCATATCAGTCTTACATTACCTGCCCCTTATCCTGAGATTATGTCCCCCGATTCCAGACTCTTATGTAGCTCAGTCTTAAATCTTTTGATAATGTTCGTGTGAAATATCTCAGGATGTTTTGTGATACATTGAAGGCACTGTTTGAATGCAAATTGTTGTTAATTGCTGCAGCTCACATAATGAAAGATCGGTGGTAATATGTCACTTCTGAATGAAAGCATCATGCATCCAAAACCAGGCTGCATAATAAAGTTGAGCTTTCCTAATGACTCAATCGGATGTTATTTACACAGCCAGCCACCTGGGATGACTTTCCAGCTACTTTTGTTCCATGTGCTCTCGATCATGTCGTAACTAATTAAAGCAGAATAATTTGGTTTATGTTATTCAAAGTTAATCGATTGGCTTTCGAGACTTGAAATTAAGTCGTAAAGCTCTTTTCTCCCTGGACATTTTGTCTATGGTTTCACTTCATTCAGGATAATAAATAAATTCAGAAGCACTCATTGATATTGCTCATCTTCTGAGAGGACATGGATAATTGTTGTTAGGAGAACACGATCAGAAAATACCCCTATCAGATGCAGTGACATCACCTCAGACTTATTCTGCAGTCAGTCACTGCTATTTGATTTTAATTAATTAAACAGCATTGCTGCAAAGCAGTTTAATTCTCAGGGATGATGAAGGATATGCTGAACGGCAAGGTTGAATAGAAAAAAATTGCTTTCCTCTCCCTTCCCCAATCACATTTATCAACTTTAGATGGGATGAAATTTGAGGATTCAATCCCTCAGACTCCATCTCTTGACAGTGTTTCATCACACATGCAGTGGAGGGAAGCCTCAAGTGTCTCCGAATACATTCATTAATTGTACATCCTTCCTCTTGACACAAGCAGAATACCAACCTTGTGCTTCTGCATTTTTTCCCCTTGATTAATTTATAGAAGATAGGTGCAACTGGCAAGGTCAGTGTTTGTTACCCATCCCGAATTGACCTTGAACTGAGTGACCTCCTCAGCCATTTTGTAGGTCAGTTAACAGTCAACCACATTACTGTGGGTCTGGAGTCCATGTAAACCTGGCCAGGTAAGGACTGCAGATTTTCTTTCTGAAAGCACATTATGAACCAAAAGGGTTTTTACAACAATTATTGACAGTTGTCATGGTCACCATCATGGCAACCAGCTTTCAAGTCCAGATTTATCAACTGAAGTTAAATTCCACCAGTGGCCATGCTGGGATTGAACATGTGCCCTCAAGAGTATTTGGGGTGGGGTGGAGGTGCGATGATCAGATTGCTCCAGCACCAAGGAGAGGCCCAAGGGCCATAATGCTGTTCCTGTTCTCGGGCCTCATTTTCACAATCTCAATGCCTTTTACCAGCTATTGGCAACTTCTGTTTAGTGCCTTAGCAATGTGCTGTGGGTAGAGTAGAATAAAACAATGCAGCATAGAAGGAGACTCTGCAACGCATTGAGTATGTGCTAGTTCTTTCAGAGAAAAATCCAGTTAGCTCTACCATCGCCTCACCTCTCACCCATTCTATACCTTTCCTTCTTGAAGCAATAGCCAAATGTTTTTTGAATGCTAACTTGAATGTGCATTCACCTTAATAGTCAGTCAGGGAGGAGCATATTCCATATCTTAGCTACACTTTACATAAAAAGCTTTTTTGCTCAAGTAATTAATTTAAAATGTAGATAAATCTGGATCATCTGAATGTTTATCCTTTAGCCATTGTAAAGTTTCTATTTATCCTTACATAGCCTTCGCTAGAGAATCCACGTTCTTTTTCCCTCAGGAACTAAGGATCTCAAATGATTTTCTAGCTCCCAGGTAGAGGAGGAATATTTCATTGTTGGCACATTTAAAACTGATTTGAGAAGATTTTTAACTCCGGTTCAGGTTCAGGTTGTAAAAATTTGCTTGCTGAACTGGAAGGTATGTTTTCAGATGTTTCATCACCATACTAGGTAACATCAGTGAACCTCCAGTGAAGCACTGGTCGTATGTCCAGGTTTCTATTTGTGTCTTCGTTTCTTAATGTGGGTGATAGCATTTCTGGTTCTTTTTCCTCAGAATGGTAGATGGGGTCCAAATCAATGTCTTTATAAATAGAAAGCAGGGCCATACACCAACACTTCACCAGAGGCTCACTGATGATGTTACCTAGAATGGTGATGAAATGTCTGAAAATGAACTTTCCAGCTCAGGGAGCAAAGTTAAAACCTGAGGTGTGAAACTGTTCAGCCGTCTCCACAGACCTTTCCTCTCAGCACCCCTTTACAACCATCTTCTTTTCACTGCTTTATAGCCTCATTGTTCTCCCACTGTTCTTTTTTGCACCTACCCCCTCACAGACGTCCCCTTAATGCCCATCTCGGAAATAATTTCCTATCCTGCTATCAATTCTCCTTTCTGACAACTGCTTAAAAATGTCCTCCTGCATCGTTGCCACTAGGAGCTGGACCCACTGGCCTGAAAATCTGTGATCTTGCACAAATAGTCAAGATCAGGGAATTGTTTTCCAAATACACTCTCCTTACAACTGAACTACTAGCTTCACATGATAAAATTTAAAAAAAAAATCACAGTGGATGTCTAAAGTACTGGAGAAACTCAGCAGGTCTGGCAGCATAGAGAAAAGCGAGTTAACATTTCCAATGCAATCCAACTCTTCCTGGGAACTTGAGTAAGAGTCAAATAGAGTTTCCTTTTTTCCTCACCACTGATGTGGCCAAACCTGCTGGGTTCCCCCAGCACTTTTCTTATTACACTGTCCAGTTTGCCATAACTCCTTCACTTAATGAGAAACAATTTCTATCCATTGCAATTCTTTCTTCACATTCATAGCTTCACCTGAAGCTCACTTACACTGCTGCAAGTCCCATGCCTATATCTCGCAGGTGCACAACTGCCACATATGCAATCATGATAACTATATCATCCTCACTCAAAGCACTTACTGATGCACCTCTTTCTCAGTTCCAAGATAAGATGGCACAGATTCACATCAGTTAACCACTGAGAAACATTTGTGCATGCATGACATTCACAATCACTGGAGCAGCATTGGATCTACTGGACTCCCTCAGTACAGCACGGAAATGTTGGCTGTGATTTTGTGGTCAGTCTTTGGACAGGCACTTAAACCTATGATGTTCTGCCTCAAAGGCACAAGTGCTATCAATGAGTCATGATGATTGCCATCTTGAAGGTTTGTTTGAAGTTGACCTCAAGCATAGTGCCGAAAAGACACAGTACTCTGATTGCAGCACAATCAACTCATTCAACACAGTTTAAGGCTTTTGTAACTGTCAGAAAAGGTTAACTTTCTTGGATGTAGCAGACACTTCATTTTGTTGCATGATGCTGATACAGACTCTGAGGTTTACACATTTTTACTCAGAAATGCATCAGTACAGATCAAAATTTCACTTTAACGCCCATATGTACATCTTCATTCATCTCTTGGAGGACAGACAACACTATCAGTAATAGATGACAAGAAAAGAAATGCTTCTAACAGCACCGAATGACAATGTAGACTGATGGTGCAAGTCTTTAAGAATGTAATCTGGCTGCTAGGTGAGATGGAGCAATTGCTGTTCGAGAGTGATGTCTTCTTTGCATGCATCAAAGATGCGTTGGCAGGTCATTTAATGTTGTCAATGCATGTTGTGTCAAGGCTGGCAGTTTGTAAAATCATACAACTGTTAATTACAATGCAACGCGAGGAACATCTGGGAACGTGTGTTCATTGAGGCATACTAAAGGATGCCCCAGTAAATTCTTAAGAATGGACTTGTGTGAAATGTAAATGCACTATCAAATCCACTTAAACATATGCTGAATATTTTACATGGAGGCGGACTTTGAGAAAATACTTAAATGTTACTACTTGCCTCAATTCTTTTTCCTGCCGTCACCAATAAGTATTTTCCAATGGTTGTTTGTCTCAAATTTACACAGAGTTATCGGGGAAAGGGCAGAGGACAATTTGAATAGCTCTTTTAGAAAGCTAACATTAGCACAATGGGCTGAATGGCTTCCTTGTATGCCATGACTGGATTGTTATACATGCAATCCACTTCCTCTGCCTCTTAAATCATAAATATACACCACTCAATAAATATCCAAGAACTGATGTCAAGCAACTATGCCAGCAAAATTGCACCAAGAACAGCATACAGTGTGTTAAAGCTGTGTTCTTTATTACCTTATATAGGAGTAACGAACAATTAATGATAATGCATAACATGGCCAGGGAGTAAGAATTAGTCATGCCTTGAAAGACTAGAAAACAAACATACACAATCAGGTCTTTGATAATGATGGGCTTACCTAATTATGTAGGTGGGCGTAATTGAGTAATTGTGAGGTTTACTAATATGGACAGCCCATATTAATAGAACACCAACAAATGTAATGAAAGCATATTCTCCATTCTTTGAGCATTGTTTTCACATTATAATTGGTTTAAAATTACTTGGTTTTTAAGCACTGTTAGATAGCACAACTGGGGCTTAAAGTGGTTTTGAGACCAACCCGATCAGAGTTATAAGTGGCACACTACTTTATCACTTCTTGTCAAATTCACCTATTTTGTCAGTGTCTAAAATGGTAGTTCACACCATCGTCCTGCCCTAATTCTCCACCATAGTATGACTGCCCTGTTGTGATGACGTTTCTGCAGGTCCTAATGTAACCTGCACCCATTTTTGCTCGATTCTACAGATCACTTACTGTCAAATTGAGAGTTTTCTAGGACCTGTACTGCTCCTTAGCTTGTGAACATGTAGAGGAAGGGTCATCTGTTGGAGTTATGCAGATGCCCTCCTTTCTCACTGCATCTTTCAACCACATCCATGCTGACAGATAATCTGCCAGGCAGCAAATCATACATCTGTTAGAAGTATGTTCAATTGGATAGGAGTAAAATCAAATCTGTTGTTTTCAGCTCCCATCAAAAATAGTGCACCCAGGTCATTACCTCATTGCCTTCCTTGTTTACTTTCATTCTTTTAATGCTCCACCATTGTAACCTTTTCTTCCTTTTAACATTCCTTCTGTTGCCTTGACTCTTATCTGGTGGTCATGAACTGTCTTTAACAGCTGCCTTCTTGTGTGGAAGTAGACCCACAATGTAATTAGGGAGGGAGTTCCAGAATTTTGACTCAATAACCCTGAAGGAATGATGATATTTTCAAGCCAGCATAGCGTACATTTGGAGGGGGAGTTGTAGCTAGGGGTGTTCCCATCCATCTGCTGTCCTTTGAGATGGAAGAGATTGAGAGTTTGGAAGGTGCTGTCCAAAGATCCATGGCAAATTTCTGCAGTGCACCTTGTAAATGGTACACAGTGCTACTGAGCATCCATGGTGGAAGGAGTGAATGTTTGTGAAGGGGACGCCAGTCAAGTGGACTGCTATGTCCTGGATGGTTTGAAGCATCTTCAGGTGTTGGAGCTACACTAATCCAGGCAACTGGAGAGTTTCCTACCATACACTGACTGGTGGCTTGCAGACAGAGAGTGAAGTTACTTGCTGCTGAATTCCCAATTTCTGACATACTCTTGTCAACACAGAATGGCAGATAGATAAATATATAGCAAACCCTGGAAGGAGTAGCTACAAGCATCAGCATTTGCATAAAAGGGTGAGAATCATTTAAAATAGAGGTGAACGTAAAAAGAGAGACAGAGCAAACAATGCAAAGAAAGAAAGAGTTATAGAGATAGCTCAAGTAACCAATGCTCAGTCCCCACATTCCATTGACTGCTACAATGTCATACAAAACAAGGAAATGGTAAGACATTGACAAAGTACCCCAATATAAGGATAGGGGCATTGAGAGTGCACCAGGAAGAAATGCTCCAGTTATTTGGGAGACAATCGGTTAAAGTGGGAGACAAGCTTGCAATTATAGCATGGTTAAGCAGTGATAGATCATGTAGTTATGTGTTCCTACTAATTGAATGATGATGGATAGGTTCGTCATATAAAAGGACGAAGATTTATATATCTTTGGCAATATTGTGCATTATCAATCACTAAAATAGACTTTGCAAGAGGATTGGAGTCATTGATGTACTCGATGAGATAAATTTTAAAATTTTAAAAAATTTATTTGTTGATATTTCATTTAAACTGGAAGTAATTTATTCTAAAATTTACCCCCTTTCCCCTGCAGGCAAGCTTTGTCTCCATTTGTTCACTGAGGGCAAGACTCTTCTCCCTCCCTGCCTGCAGCAGTCACACTAAAGTGTTAACCCCTTTCCATGTGACAACTTACACAAGACACACATAACCCACAGCTATTATTGAGACTGCTTACCACTCTCTTCAGCAATGCTTCACCACAATCCGTTGAAGCATATGAATCATTTTATGTTTGTTATTGCTTTGTATTTCAACTGCATGTTCAAGAACAAATAGGAGTTGTTCCAAGGGTCTCATTATATCTAATGTGCCCTGCTGGGATTGGATGCTTTTGTAACTTTATTAGTCAGAGCTACAGGGGTAGCTCTAGTCTCCAATCAACCAGGCCATAACAAACTTTTGACTCAACAATGCCAGTTGTGGTCGTTTGCCAAAATATTAAGAGAGTAAGAGCAGCTTCCCAAGTAATAAAATTGTGCAGTTGGCAACACCGATACAATCTGCATATTCAATGAATTGATTCCCCTATTAATGATAAACCTTTGGTGATCATTTATAATACCACATGACTGCAGTCAATGGCACCTTGTATCCTGCATGTCCAGAGGTTGATGGCTTGCTGTCTTTGATATCCAGCAACCATTCATAAATTCTGACACCTGACTGAGCACAGGATCTGGGTCCTTATCAATGTTGTGGTAAATTTTCAATGTTATCAATGTCCTTATCAATGTTGTGGTCACCACCCCCCCCCCCCCCCCCCCCCAAAAAAAGGACTGGAAATACACAAGAGTGTAGAAATTCATCATTGTATCCACTTTTGATCTGGGCTATAAGTCTGCAGTTGGCAACAGTCATCATTCCCTGTTGATGTTGGTTAGTCTAGCTAGAAGAGATTAACAGATCTGTGATAGGTTCAAACATTTATTAGTCCATAGAATCCCAATTGTGTGGAAGCAGGTCATCCCATACTAACCCTAAAAAAAAAGACACCCCACTGTGACCCATCCATGAACACTATGGGCAATTTAGCATGGTCAATCCACCTAATCTGCACATCTTTGGACTGTGGGAAGAGTCCAGACCATACAGAGGAAATCCATACAGAAACAGAGAGAATGTGCAAACTCCACACAGATGATCATCTGAAGCTGGATTTGAAACCAGATCCCTGATGCTGTAAGGCAGCAGTGTTAACCACTGAGCCACCATACCAACACATACTTCATTACAATTCATTATATGAATTGACAGAAGAATGTCCATCTCTACAGAAGCCGCTCTCATATGATCTCTTATGTAGCTGCAGTGAAAGGTTGTACTCACATTGTCAGATATTAGCTCTTTCAAGCACTATTACTATATTTCCCTCGAGAAAAACAAGGAAGTGTGTGCATTTATGCAGAATTTCCACAACGGAGGAGTAACGTAACAATATGATACTGAATCACAAAGAAGTAGGTTTCATGGAACCTCTCATACAAGGAGAAAGTTTGTGAGGTTAAAGTTGTATGGCCATGCCAGCTCACTACACTGTATGAACTATTGCTAATGATGAATGTTGCTGCCAGCATCCTCTTAAGTGTAAGAAACTACAGAGCTTGCCTTGGTCAAGTGTGGCAGAGGGAAAAAAAAACTTCCTTGTCCATCTATAACATCTCAGTTAAAAATATAAACTTTGAATATTAGCAGCTATTTACAAGTTACAATGATGACATACATTGCTACAAAGACAAAAAGGAGAATAAGAAGTTACATCTCCCTCCATTGTGATCCTAAACTTTTCAGCCCACATATCTATAGGGCATGATTATTGTGGGTGGTTCTAGTGATACTTATCAGTACAAACCCTTTCAGATCCATCGAGCCAAAAACAATAGCAGAGAGGCATAGATGTTTAGGAAGGGAATTTGATATCATTTATCTCAGTCACTTGAGTCTGGAGTACATAGTATCCCTCATGGGAAGGGATGAGGCCAGAGAGAATTAAAAATAAAACCACTTATGGGATGTAGCATTTCTTGCTCATGCTTAATTGCCAATAAGGCAGCTAAGAGTCAACCACATTGTTGTTTGTTGAAGCCATATGCAGGCCAGACTGGTTGCAATTGTGGAATTCCTTTCTGAAAAGGACATTCATGAACATGAGGGCTTATCTATGACAATTAATAGTGGCTATATGGCTGCTATTAGGTTCTCTTTTTAATTCCAGATTGTTAGCGAATTCAAATTCCACTGCTTGCCATGGTAGGACTCAAACCTATTGGCTGACTTTTAAGAAATTGGCTAAGTGTAAATTTCATGGAGGGTTTCTCTCATTAAGCCCTAGCAGATTTTCTCATGCTAGTCTCTTCAATTTTATTTCCAATTCACCATGTCAATATGACACCTTCTGATTGTATCTTCCCTCTTGCCAGAAATACTCACTCGTACTGGGACCTCCCAATAACATCCGCTGTCTCAACCCGTTCAAAGCCAGCCATAGACTAGTTCAAGTACCCAACCCTTCACATGCACAATGTAGAATATTCTTTGGCCAAGACCATGGTGGAGTGGATGAGAAGTATCCCGAAGTTGAGATATTGATGCTTGTAATCATCTGGAGGAGAATTTTGTTGCATACCCAGAGTGTGCTGCGTAATACTTACAAGCCCTTGTAAGTATTGTGGAACAGGATAAAAATGGAATGGGAACTAAACAGAAGTGGTTCTCAGAGCACATAGATGGCAAGCTGATATATCATTGCAAATACAAATGCACATTCGTCACAGAGTCAGAGATGTACAGCATGGAAACAGACCCTAAAGTCCAACCCGTCCATGCCGACCAGATATCCCAACTCAATCTATTCACACCTGCCAGCACCCGGCCCATATCCCTCCAAATCCTTCCTATTCATATACCCATCCAAATGCCCCTTAAATGTTGCAATTGTACCAGCATCCACCACTTCCTCTGGCAGCTCATTCCACATTCCATACATGTACCACCGTCTGCGTGAAAATGTTGCCCCTTAGGTCTCTTTTATATCTTTTCCCTCTAACCCTAAACCTATCCCCTCTAGATCTGGACTCCCCAACCCCAGGGAAAAGACTTTGTCTATTTACCATATCCATGCCCCTCAATTTTGTAAACCTCTATAAGGTCACCACTCAGCCTCCGACGCTCCAGGGAAAATAGCCCCAGCCTGTTCAGCCTCTCCCTGTTGCTCAGATCCTCCAACCCTGGCAACATCCTTGTAAATCTTTTCTGAACCCTTTCAAGTTTCACAACATCTTTCCGATAGGAAGGAGATCAGAATTGCACGCAATATTCCAACAGTGGCCTAACCAATGTCCTGTACAGCTGCAACATGACCTCCCAACTCCTGTACTCAATACTCTGACCAATAAAGGAAAGCATACCAGATGCCTTCTTCTCTATCCTATCTACCTGCGACTCCACTTTCAAGGAGCTATGAACCTGAACTCCAAGGTCTCTTTGTTCAGCAACACTCCCTAGGACCTTACCATTAAGTGTATAAATCCTGCTAAGATTTGCTTTCCCAAAATGCAGCACCTCACATTTATCTGAATTAAATTATCTTGGGCGGCACGGTGGCACAGTGGTTAGCACTGCTGCCTCACAGTGCCAGAGACCCGGGTTCAATTCTCGCCTCAGGCGACCGACTGTGTGGAGTTTGCACGTTCTCCCCGTGTCTGCACGGGTTTCCTCCGGGTGCTCTGGTTTCCTTCCACAGTCCAAAGATGTGCAGGCCAGGTGAATTGGCCATGCTAAATTGCCCGTAGTGTTAGGTAAGGTGTAAATGTAGGGGTATGGGTGGGTTGCGCTTTGGTGGGTCGGTGTGGACTTGTTGGGCCGAAGGGCCTGTTTCCACACTGTAATGTAATGTAATCTAAACTCCATCTGCCAATTCTCAGCCCATCTGGTCAAGATCCTGTTGTAATCTGAGGTAACCCCTTTCGCTGTCCACTACACCTCCAATTTTGGTGTCATCTGCAAACTTACTAACTGTACCTCTTATGCTCTTGAGGATATCGCTATTGAGGATACAAGTTACACATCTTACCTTCCTTAGTACCATTCCATCTTAGAACACAGTTTAAGGCAGTGCCACTGTTTCCAAGTGCCTAGGATAGCCTAACGTTTTTTCATTGTTCAATGTGGGAGCATCCCTACTGGAAAATCTCAAAACATTGAAAATATTCACTTTTATTAAGCAACAACAAAAAGTAGAGAAAAACCAATAAAAGCTGCATTTGGTTTTGGGAATAGATGGGGTCATTGACCTTTAAAGCAACAACAAATTTACAGTGGATGTATGATTGCTTCACTGCAGCGTCTGTCAAGTCACAAGCCAAAACATCTCATTTTTACCCTGTTCACAGAGGGGCTTGCAAGGATTATGTGGCACTTATCTGGGACATACAACAAAATCCTCCCCTTATTGATTACAAAGCATCAGAATCTCAACTTCAGGGTGCTTATCTGCTTCACCATGGTTTTGGTCAAAGAATGTTGTACATTGTATCTATTTCAGTCAGGGGGGTGAGTAACAGCCAAATGATGCATAGGGTAGCCCTTGTTCCCAGAAACCATTCTTGTGAGGCATCCAGATCATTAAATAAAGCAGGAACATGAGAGTCCTCAAGGTCATAGACAACGTGCAGGGCACCTTTAACATAGACGTCTAAGATATGGTATAGATAATCATAGCTGACCTGTACCATTAATAGTTTAGAATCCTTTTCTGTTGATGAACTCAGCTGCACTATGATATGCCCCTCCCATCATCCTGTGCATGGCAGAAGCTAGCTATGTTGGCAAAACCCGCTTCCCAGGCTGCAGCATTGATCTTGTCACAGAGCAACAAGATTAAATGGTAGGATCTAGCACAAATTGCATAGATAACCACATTGCTGTTCATTGACATCATATATAGGCCATACAAGTAGAGACAGCAGAATTCCTTTCCTAAAAAGATAATAATAACTAACAAGAAGGTTTATTTACAACAATTAACAAAAGCTAAATCTTTAATTCCAGATTATTGCTCAATTCAAGTTCCATCACCTGCCATGGAGGGTTCAAGCCCATTGGCTGAATTTTACAAGATGTTGACAAAATATTAATTTTAGTGCACTTCCTGAAAGGTTTCTCTCCCAAAGCCCTAGCAAGTTTTCTCAAGCTATTCTTTGCAACTCACTTTATTCCCTATATAACATGTCTCTGCATTTGTGGATTGCAGATTGAGAGATCCTAATCTGGTCCTCAGTTGATGCTTGGGAGCAGCCAACTGAATAAAGGTTTAGTGCAGCTGTTATCTTCACAGCCACTGGGAGATTATAGCCACTGACTCCTTTAGATCATAATTCCTGCTCCAGCAGCTCGTACACTTCAGTGACAGTGTTCCAGAACATCCTCAGTCTGCAGCAATACTGCATCTCACTTATCTGGAGGAAATAGCACAGAGAGGTTTCTGTACATCTTCAATATTCAGACAGGACCTCAATTGCAACATGTTGAGGATGTTTGGCAGCTGCTGAAAATTGTTACTAGTTTTGAGAACGATGGTGCATTTATTCATCCTCAATTTCTCTGCACTTTCACTTGACAGCAGCCTTGTAATGAAGGCCTCTACTGCAGCTGAATCCATTGGTCGTTGTTCCCATAAGCTTGTTGTGGAATATCAGAAAGAGACCAGGTCCTCAGTAATATGAGGAGATGGCATTCATATCACTCACAAATGGTAATTTGTGATAGTCCTCCATAGAGTTGACAAAGAGGATTCAGACAAGGAGGGTCATGGAATATCTTTGAATGGACCTTTGAAATAAGGATCTTATTACAATGAATGCAACACAATATGTGTTGCATAAATTCAGTGTAAGATTACTGATACCTTGTCCCAAACTCTCACATACCCAAAAAATGCAGCATTACATATAGCATAAGTATAGGTGAGTACTTACAGTTTAAGGTGAGAGTAAATCAAGCTCTTGGGAGTCTTTGTGAGTTGTCCAGCAGATGAAACTTTAAAGGTCACCTGTGATTACTTTTGCTTCCAGGAATAACAACAATCAACCTGTAACAGCCACCAATATGGCAAGTGTTTATATCCCACACATTTGGATACTACATTTCACATGCAGGGGACTATGATTAAAATGTCTTTAATGAAAGTGCCTGATTACTTCAATTGCCTTTGACTTGCCTCAAATTGCTCACAACTTGAGTTTATATATTTTTTAAAACAGTGAAGGGAAGGGTAACAATCACCCTTTTTATATGTTTTTTTTAAACCCTCACACTACCACCTAACTGCGGTAGTGCTTATTTTACCCCAGCACCCATGGTGTGTGTGTGTAGGTGCAAGACACAGTGAAAGACACAAAGTGCACAAATCTTTATTCAATTGCCACCACCAGGAAGACATGAAAAACACCCGAGTGGCCAGTGACAAGCACTGCCCTTCACATCAAAGGGCAATGCTGTGTGAGCAAAACAGTGGAGGGGAAACTTGAGTTTATATACTCAGGCAGAACGAACAAAAAGCACATACTCCATTCACTCTCCACTCAATAGAGATACACACATCTTGCATGAAGCAACCAATTGACTATTTCCAAGCCACTGAACTGATCGCGGAACCTGCCCTTGAATTACTGTTATGGGATGCCCTGACTGAAGGCTGTCTCCTTTGGCCTGAATAATGACTACTGCCCTTGGACTTTGGTTGATGCTACTTCCTTGATTGATTACAGCTGCCAAACCATGACAAGCTTGTGATAGGCATGGTAAGACAGAAGTTATTTGAGTTTGTCAGGCTTGAGGGGGAGGTGGGGGAAGGAATTTGCAAAAAGCAAGGCAGAAATGTTGTAAGCATTCAAGTAGGAGCCAGAGAGGATAATTAAGAGAGTAACAGAAGAGTCCTGAGATGCAGCCTGGAATCATCAATGAGTTGTGTATCTGATCCTCTGTGCAAAGTATTCAGGCATTACAATGAATGGTCCTGGTGCATTGCAAAGTGAAGCATTGAAATGGAGACCTGTATAGTTAGTGAGTTGGTATGAGGTACAGTGGGTGATACATATCTGGTGATAATGTCTATAGCTGTGCGGTGCGAGCAGTCACTACCCATGAAGTGTGCCCTGAGATGCTGATGCTAAGATGTAAAGCTGGAGGAGCAAGCAACAAACTGGACTCACCAGATACCCACTCTGATTTTTATGTCAGAATTTTCATCCTTTTGCTTCTGTCCAATGTGAAAAGGAAAATCCATGTCAATGAATCAAGATTTAGTTACTAATTGTATGCTCATATACAAAAATGCAGACGAATAGGCCTCTTGTTAATCACTAGTGAGATTCTCATCTTGTTGTTTAAAACTTGTTTGCAAAATCAGAGCTTTCTTCTTCCTTGATGTTGAGAATCTAATTTCTGCCCATCTTGCAATATTTTCCCAACTGACACGTCAATGCCTACGTTGTTCAGAGCATTTGAAGATTTTACTTCATGAGCCTGGAGCTCTGGATTATTTGTCCTGTGATATTACCATTACATCATGACCTCCTCAAAGATATATGGATGAGAATTTTAAAATAGTGATGTAAGCCATTGAGAACCAGTGTAGTCAGCAGCATCATGAAATTGAATGAATACATCTTTTGGCACTAGCTGAAATGCAGCCGTAGAATTTAAAATTTCCTCCACTGTATAGAGGATGTAAAATAGGAAGAAGGCCAGACATGTGTTGGAAACAGCAAACTCTGTATGATGGTTTGAGCAGCAGATGAGCAGACATGCATGGAGGTGTGCTCTCCATGCTTCTAACAATTAATTTGCAGACTAACATTGGAACAGAAACAAGTTATTTCTATGATCATGATAACATCAGAGAGTTAAATGTATAAACTAATTCAATTAAATTCTTGAAAATATATGGTTGTTGTAATTAAACCTCCTCATAATTTATCACTGTAATCTGCTTGTATTAACAGATCTCTGAAATGGAACTGAAAATACTCTTTTTGAAAAGAAAGTATTTAGCCTGAATATAAAATAAATGAAATATAAAGGCTAAACAGAACTAATCTAGTAATTAAAGGGATGCTATTACCATCTATTTAGTTACAGTTTGAGATTGATAATTGTAATATTGTTTCATATAAGAATCAGTTGCTGAGAAACTTTAAGAAGAATTATTCAGTGATTACCTAGTAATAATTTTGTGAATAAGTGTCTAACAGCCTTTAATCAATAATTTAGCCTCATGGTAAGCTGATTCCTATGGGCAGCAGCCACCATTAGATCTAATGTAGACAAGAGCTTGTTATGAAGGTGTAGATATATACTGTACCTTTGAGAGAGAGGAAGCTAGCAAGGACTGACTGAAAGCATAGAGTGTGCTGAACAATTTAAAAATGTAACATTTGGTTCAAACAAATAGTTGGAGTTGCATTGGCGAGGAACAAAAACAAATTCAAATTCGGTCAATCAGTTTAAATTTTACCCCAGATAGCAAAATCCGATCGGATTTTACTGTTTGTGATGACATCAAACCAATGAAATGATCCGATGTTTTGGAGTATAAAACCAGACATTTAGAACAGTAAGGAGGAGAACTGCAAAGAACACCAACAAATACTGACTGCCAGCCAAATAGCTCTCTGAAAGGTACTTGTCCATAAGAAAAGTTGTGCAGCAGAAGACTAAAGAAAAGGCGACCCAGGAAAATACAGAGGAAAATCTACAAAAAAGAATTAACAGTTGGCTGGTTTTTGACATGGTTTTTTTGTAAATATTAATCAGGATCTTTTTATCAGACCAGAATTGTGAAAGATAGGGTTAAGAGAAAGAAGTTGTAAATAGTTGTTTTAATGTTCTCTATTGGATTTAAATAGTGACATCTGGGATAATACTTTGCCACTCTAAAGTTAACAGATTATGGCATGAGGTGAGCTTATCTGTATGTCGGGTTTAAGTTAACAGAGGGGTTTACCCCGTGTTGTAACAGTTTGGGGGCTCATCGCCGGGATTTGAACAGGTTTAGGGACTCTCATCAGTGATTTGAACTGGCTTAGACAGATCCAGCCTGAAGTTTGGCCAGATTTGAGTAGATTTAGGGTACAAAAAAACCCAGTAGATTTAAACACTTGCCATTTAGTGTCATTGGTCTTTAAATAAATGGAGGTGAGACAATTCGTTTAATTTCGGTATGTGTGGTGGTTAAATTAAGAGTGAGAGAAATATCTCTTAAAATTGCTAAAGAGGTTCTGGGATTTGAAGATGATTCTCAGATTTGCCAAGAACATTTAGAAAGAAAAGAAAAAAGCTCTTAGAATTAGCAAAGTGATTGGAAATGAGTTTAACCAGGGACAAAAGTAAAGTGGAAATTGTAAGGGAATTACTCAAAGGCTTAGGTGAATCAGAGAAATAGCCAAGGACATTAGAGTTAGAAAACTTAAATTACAATTGAGGAAAATGGAGTTAGAAGATAAACAAAGAGTAAGAGAAGAAAGAGAAAGGCATAGAGAACGAGAGAGAGAGAGAGAGGAAATATAAAAAGAGAGAAGGTTCTTAACTGAGCAAAGAGAGAGAGAAGAAAGAGAGAGAGAATTTGAACTTGAGAAGTTGAGACTTAATCAACAAAATCAAGTTAACAGGATGGAGATCCTATACAAATATGTCAAAACTTTACTACATTTTGATGAGAAAGATGTCAAAGCCCTCTTTATTTCATTTGAAAAATTGGCTAGGCGGATGGGGTGGTCGGAGGATTTATGGGTTATGCTAGTTCAGACTAACTGGTAGGCAGAGCTAGTGAGGTATTTGCTGCACTGTCAGATGAGGGGTCAAGAGATTTTGAAGAGATCAAACAGGCTATTTTAAGTGCTTATGAATTGGTAACAGAAGCATATAGACAGCAGTTCAGAAACATAAAGAAGGAACCAGGTCAGACTTATGTTGACTTTGAAAGAATTAAACAGAGTCATTTTGATCAATGCGTGCTTTGAAAATAGATAGGACATTTAAAGCTCTACAAGAAATTATTCTGGTGGAGGAGTTTAAAAACTCATTTCCAGAGATGGTACAAATTCATATGGATGAACAGAACATTCAGGAAGTGAGACGGGCAGCAAAGTTAGCAGACGAATACATGTTGGTGTATAAGACAAGTTTCCACCCAGAATTTTGTCCTGTGAGGGATAGAAGTTGGGAGAAGGGGAGATCCTACACTATGAAACAGAGTAGAGAACACTGATAAGTATTTGCCACAGGTTAAAAAAGAAGCTCAAGAGGGTGGAAAGGAGGTGAAAGTCCTTAGGTGTTTCCACTGTGCTAAAGTAGGACATAGAAAGTCACAGTGCTGGTCGTTAAAGAAAGGTACTGTGGGGAATGATGTGATAAAAGATGCCAAGCCAGTGGGATTAGAGAAAGTAGTAAAGGAAATCCCAAGAAAAGCTGAGGAACTGCAGAAGAGTACACAGTCTAGGCAGGGGCTGGGTATGGAGTTAGTGCCTGACCTCTATCAAGAATTCATCTTTGTGGGTAAAGTTTACTCAGAAAGAACAGGGTGAGAAGGATAAAAAGTTATAATTTTGAGAGTTACAAGGTCTAACCAGTCTCTAATAGTAAAATTTGAGTGAATTTGCACTCTTTCTGATCTGTTACCCGAGAGTAATTTATGGGATAGATGGACAGAAATTTAGCATTTCCCTTTTAAGGTCAAGTTGGAGTGCCAACACAAGACTGGGGAAGTGATAGTGGGAGTGATTGACAGAGTGTCAGTTCCAGGAATATAGTTTGTTTTTGGGAATGATTTAGCAGGGTTCAAGGTGGGAGTGACACCCCCTGTTGTGGAGAAGCCCAAGGAAGACCAAGAAACTGAGTAGTTAAAAGAAAAATATCCTGGTACTTTCCCAGTATAGTAAAAAATATCCCACTAACATAAATCACAGCACAAAGCCAAACTAAAGAGAAAAACAAAAGATCTGAGGCTCATTTAGTGGACACCCTATTTGACGTAGTGGTGCAGGAAAAACCTGAACAGGCAAAGGGTCAGACAGAAGTGTTCAGACCTGAAAAGCTGATAGACTTGCAACAGAAAGAGAAAATGACAAAAGATATATATGTGGAGGCTTACTCCCAAAAGTAGTCAGACAATATTCCTGAGGGTTATTTTCTGAAAGATGGAATCCTAAGACCAAAATAGAGGCCATGAAAGGTTAGTGCAGAGGAGAAATGGGCAGGCACGGTGGCACAGTGGTTAGCACTGCTGCCTCACAGCGCCAGAGACCTGGGTTCAATTCCTGCCTCAGGCGACTGACTGTGTGGAGTTTGCACATTCTCCCCGTGTCTGCGTGGGTTTCCTCCGGGTGCTCCGGTTTCCTCCCACAGTCCAAAGATGTGCAGGTTAGGTGAATTGGCCATGCTAAATTGCCCGTAGTGTTAGGTAAGGGGTAGATGTAGGGGTATGGGTGGGTTGCGCTTCGGCGGGGCGGTGTGGACTTGTTGGGCCGAAGGGCCTGTTTCCACACTGTAAGTAATCTAATCTAATCTAATCTAAAGATTGTGTTGTCGGTAGCATACAGGAAGTGTTATGGGTAGCACATGAAATACCTGAAGGAGATCACCTCTGGGTATGAAAGTCTCAGGCTAAGGTACAAAAACATTCTTAGTGGCCTGGAATGCACAAGGACGAGATTAACTTTTGCCGTACGTGTCAGACATGCCAAATGGTAGGTCAGCCACAGGCAGCAATAAAAACAGCACCTTTGTTTCCTGCATTTGAAGGAACTTTCACATGGGTTATAATTGATTGTGTAAGTCCCCTCCCAAAAATTAAACATGGGAACCAGTACTTTTTGACTATAATGGATGCGTTTACCAGATTTCAGGAGGCAATTCCATTATGGAATATCAAGGCAAAAAGAGTGGTAGAGGAGTTAATAGCTTTCTTCACGTAATATGGACTACCCCAGAGAGACTTAGTTGGACCAAGTGTCTAATTTTACTGCAAGGCTGTTTAAGGAGATCATGGATAGCTTAGCTATAGAGAAATTTGAATCAAATGCACATCATCCTGAATCCCAGGGAGCTTTAGAAAGGTGGCTTTAGACATTGAAGACTAAGTTGAGAGTATACTGTCAGGATTGCCCAAATGATTGGGTTAAAGGTATCCCTCGTATTGCTTGCCACTAGAGGTGCCCCAAACAAATCTATTCAGTTTACTCTCTTCGAGTTAATATTCGGACATGAAGTGAGAGGTTCTTTGAAATTAAAGAGAAATTGACAGGACCAAACTCCGGAGATCTCACATTTAGATTATGAATCAGAGGTGAGGGGGAGATTAGATTGAGTAGGTATATTAGCTAAGCAGCAGCTGAAGAGGGCACCGCATATAATGAAGAAGGTGGCAGATAAACATTCTGAGTCACTGACGTTTTCCAGAGGGGATGACGTGTTAGCACTGTAATCAGTAATAGGAGATCTCTTCAAAGCCAGGTTTAGTGGTCCCTATCAAATTGAGCAAAAGTTGAGTCAGTTGAACTATCTAGTAAAGATGCCAGATAAGAAAAAAAACTGCATCAGGTATGTCATGTGAAAATGTTGAAACTGTATTATACTAGAGAGAAAGAACTGGACAAACAGGTGTTAGTTACTGCTCCGCAGAGTGATGGTCAATCCAGATGTGCGGATTTTGATCTGTCTCAAAAAATATTAAACAATGAAGAAGTTCTTGAGGAGTGGGATAGGTTAGTAAGCTCTTTGTCTCAGAAGCAAAGAACACAGTTGAAATATTTGTTAGTGTAGTATGAGGACATACGTTGGAATCAGATGGGGAGGACTAATGCTATTGTACATGAAGTAGATGTAGGGAATACTGTTCTGATAAAACAACACTCCTATTGGCTTAATCCTTTCAAAGTCAGACAGGTCCAGAAGGAGATGGAGGCCATGCTTGATGAGAACATCATCGAACCAAGCCAGAACGAGTGGAGTTCGCCGATTATCTTAGTTCCCAAACCTAACAGGACTCAACAATTTTGTGTGGATTATCGGAAGGTCAAAACCATTACAAAATAGGACTTCTATCCAATATTGAGATTGGAGGATTGTATCAAGAAAGTTGGACAAGCCAGTTACATCACCAAGTTGGACTTACTGACTGGTTACTGGCAGGTACCTTTATCAGAGACGGTGAAAGAAATTTCTGCGTTTGTAACCCCAAATGGGATATATCAATTCAAATTCATGCTCTTTGGAATAAAGAATGCACCCGCCATATTCCAAAGATCATGAACAGAGTTGTGGTTGGGTTAACAAACTGTGCAGTGTATTTGGACGATGTAGTGATCTTTAGTAAGTCCTGGAAATATCACATGTTACAGTCAGCAGAGCTCTTTGAATGACTATGAGAAGCAAAACTGATAATAAGCTTGAACAAAACTGAATTTGTGACAGCAGAGGTGATGTTCTGGGGACATAACATTGGTCATGGAAGGTTGACTCCACAGAATGCAAAAACGAAGGCCATGGAAGAATTTCCATGAGTAACCTCAAAGAAAGAGGTGCTTTGATTCTTGGGACGAAGTGGATTCTGTTGAAAGTTTGTCCCAAACTTTAGCAGTGTAGTGGCATCATTAACAGATTTGCTGAACAAGAACACAAAGCTTCAGTGAACAAAACAATGCCAAGAGGCATTCGACCACTTAAAAACAATATTAGCTACCACACTAGTCTTAGCAACATGAAATGTTTTGAAACCCTTCAACTTTGCCATCGATGCTAGTGACATAGGGATTGGAGCTGTACTGCTACAGAAAGATGAGGATGGGATTGAACTGCCAGTTAGTTACTTTTCAAAGAAACTCAACATCCACCAGAGGAAATGTTCCATGACCAGAAAGGAACTATTGAGTTTGGTGCTGGACTTGCAAAATTTTAATATGTATGCCATGAACACTGAGTCAGATATGATTCTGTACATGGATCACAATCCTCTTGCATTCTTGGATTGCTTTAAAGACAAGAATATGAGACTATTTCATTGGAATCTTATGTCACAGACTTTTAATTTACAAATCGTACATGTTGCAGTTTGTTAGAATGTAATCGCAGATACATTATCGCAGATTTAACTGATATAGTATAGATGAAATTGGTACCTATTCAGTGTTATATATGTGTGGAAAGAAGTTAATATGAACTTAGATTAAAGTCATATATATGTCATGGTAATGTGATTAAAGAATAGAAAAAAAACATTTTTCATTATGATGGTTCATTTTTTCTAAGGGGGAAAGTGTTATGACATTGTAGGTGTGTACTGTACCTTTAAGAGAGAGAGGAAGCTGGCAAGGACTGACTGAAAGCATAGTGTTCTGAACAATTTAAAAATGTAACATTTGGTTGAAACAAATAGCTGGAGTTGCATTGCCATGGAACAAAAACAAACTCAAACTCGGCCAATCAGTTTAAATTATACCCTAGATACTAAAGTTCAATCAAATTTGAATTTTACTGTTTGTGATGAAATCAAACCAATGAAATGATCTGATGTTTTGTGGCATAAAACTGGACATTTAGAATAGTAAGGAGGAGAACTGCAAAGAGCACCAACAAGTGCAGACTGCCAGCCAAATACCTCTCTGAAAGGTACCTGTCCATAAGAAATGTTGTGCAGCAGAAAACTGAAGAAAAGACAACCCAGGAAAATGTAAGTGAAAATCTACAAAAAAGAATCGACAGCTGGTTGGTTTTTGAAACATATTTTTTTTTGTAAATCTTAATCGGGGCTTGTTTTATCAGTCCAGTACTGTAAAAGATAGATTTAAGAGAAAGGAGTTGTAAATAATTGTTGTTTTAATGTTCTCTGTTGGATTTAAAGAATAAAACAGTTCATTTTTACTTTAAATAGTAATGTCTGGGATCATTCTTTGCCTCTTGAAATTTAACAGATTACAGCACGAGGAGAGCTTCTTGTGTGACAGGTTTTAATTAGCAGAGGGGTTTACCCCATGTCATAACAAGCTTAGCCCTGCCCAGTTGAAATGGTTGTCTCATCCAACTGGTGAAATCTCCTTCTAGCTTTAAATACTTCTATTATATCTCACATTACCATTCTCTCCTCAATGGAGAACTAATCCAAATTCACAAACCATTCCAAATAACTAAAGACCCACATCCCCACTATAAGCATAGTGAATCCTTTCTACATCATTTGTAAGACATTGACACTCTTCCTGAATGAAAACAAGTTCTAGTTTGAGTGACTAAATGTGTTCCATTTTGCATCAAAGATATTACATATGTGTGTTTGTCATTGATGTTGTATACATGTGATCATGTAACATTTTGGAATCCCTGCATTCCCCTCCCCCAGAAAGGAGCATTTTAAGTGACCAACTCACAAACACACAGTCACAAGAAATAGGAGCAGGAGGCCATTTTGCATCTTGATTCTGCTCCATCTATCAACATGATCATGGCTGATCTGAGTGTTCCCAATTTTACTTTCCTGCCTTGCTCATTATGCTTGTCTCACTCATCCCAACAGAAAAGATTAGTGTAACATCAAAGTATGGTAGCTGGAAAGTGCACCAGTACATATACACTCTCTTAAAACTGGTCTTGCAACCAAGGCTATGTGGAACTTTGCCTTTGTAGAGCAGGATGAAATCAAGATTTGCTTTGACCACAGGAGTGGACCAGCATGCAAACTGCAAAAACCCATAGCAAAGCCAGGACCATAGAGTGCTTTGTTGAATTGCCCAGGAAAGTGCATTTTATTTGAGTAAAATTTTTTAAGTCACATGGCACATGGTAAAGTTCTGTTTTTCAGATAGCCAGTTTTAAGAAAGTTTAAAAAAAATACAAATCCGTAAACGGTCAATTATTATCAGATTCCAAATAAAATAATTAGATACAAAATTAATAGTCATATAGACAAATGCAGTTTAACGAGAGACCCATTTCTTTAGGGAAACACATGTTCAACTAAATTGTTGGAATTTTTAGAGTTAACAGACAGAGTAGATAAGGATAATTTTGATGAGTCGACAGTGTAGTGCTGGAAAAGCACAGCCAGACAGGCAACATCCAAGGAGCAGGAGAATCGACGTTTTGAGCATAAGCTCTTCATCTGGAAACAGCATAAGGGTAGTGTTGATGATGTTGTCACAACTCAATTGGGAAGAGTTTATAAATAATTGGAACCATGGTTATACAAGAAATCACAAATGTGCAACTACCTAAGCAAATCACCAAGGTGATCAATTTCCCTGACAGATGCTTCTCTGGTCAAAAATAATTCACGCCAGGTTTCACTATTAACAGGAAATTAACTCTAACTCTATTTATTATAAATAAACTTATTCTTTGACAAGTGTCTCAAAATGGATTACTAATTTACTCCTGATCTGGAGACGCCAGTGTTGGACTGGGGAATACAAAGTTAAAAATCATACAACACCAGGTTATGGTCCAACAGGTTTATTTGGAAGAACTAGCTTTCGGAGTCATGATCCACATGTCCACAATCACCTGATGAAGGAGTAGCACTCCGAAAGCTAGTTCTTCCAAATAAGCCTGTTGGACAATAGCCTGGTGTTGTGTGATTTCTAATTTACTCCTTTGTGACTTAAGCTATTTTCCTTTTTAAAACCCAAAATGCACACACATAGAAGGCAAAATAAACAGATGATGTGACACAAATACTATGCATGGAAAATATAGGGAGGGGAAAAATTTATATAACTCAAAGTCCAGACTACAAGGTTGAGATGACTTGTTCCTCACAGTTCTTTGTTTCTTAATAATTATGACGTGATGTATTTAGAACTATGGTTGATCTTCCATTCAATAGCTGACTGGATGAATCTAGATTATTTCTTAGAGTCATAGAGATGTACAGCATGGAAACAGATTTTTTGTCCTACCCATCCATGCGACCAGATATCCCAACCCAATCTAGTCCCACCTGCCAGCACCCAGCCCATATCCCTCAATCATTCCTTTTCATATACCCATCCAAATGCCTTTTAAATGTTGCAATTGTACCTGTCTCCACCACTTCCACTGGCAGCTCATTCCATACACGTACCACCTGCCACGTGAAAAAGTTGCCCCTTAGGTCTCTTTTATATCTTTCCCCTCTCACCGTAAACCTATGCCCTCTAGTTCTGGACCCCCCCCAAACCCCAGCAAAAAGACTTTGTCTGTATACCCTATCCATGCCCCTCATAATTTTGTAAACCTCTATAAGGCCTTTGACGCTCCAGGGAAAACAGCCCCAGCCTGTTCAGCCTCTCCCTATAGCTCAAATCCTCCAACCCAGCAACATCCGTGTAAATCTTTTCTGAACCCTTTCAAGTTCCACAAAATCTTTCAGACAGGAAGGAGACCAGAATTGCACGCAATATTCCAACAGTGACCTAACCAATGTCCTGTATAACCTCAACGTGACCTCCCAACTCCTGTAATCAGTACTCTGACCAATAAGGAAAAGCATATCAAACGCCTTCTTCACTATCCTACCTACCTGCGACTCCACTTTCAAGAAGCTATGAACCTGCACTCCAAGGTCTCTTTGTTCAGCAACACTCCCTAGGACCTTACCATTAAATGTATATGTCCTGCTAAGATTTGCTTTCCCAAAATGCAGGACCTCGCATTTATCAAAATTAAACTCCATCTGCCACTTCTCAGCCCATTGGCACATCTGGTCAAGATCCTGTTGTAATCTGAGGTAGCCCTCTTCGTTGTCCACTACATCTCTAATTTTGGTATCATCTGCAAATTTACTAACTCTACCTCTTATGCTCGCATCCAAATTATTTATGTAAATGACAAAAAGTAGAGGGCCCAGCACCAATCCTTGTGGCATTTCACTGGTCACAGGCCTCCAGTCTGAAAAACTACCCTCCACCACCACCCTCTGTCGTCTACCTTTGAGCCAGTTCTGTATCCAAATGGCTAGTTCTCCCTGTATTCCATGAGATCTAACCTTGCTAATCAGTCTCCCATGGGGAATCTTGTTGAACGCCTTCCTGAAGTCCATTTAGATCACTTCCACCACTCTTCCCTCATCAATCCTCTTTGTTACTTCTTCAAAAAACTCAATCAAGCTGGTGAGACATGATTTCCCACACACAAAGCCATGTTGACTATCCCGAATCAGTCCTTGCCTTTCCAAATACATGTTCATCCTGTCCCTCAGGATTCCCTCCAACAACTTTGCCACCACCAACATCAGGCTCACTGGTCTATGGTTCCCTGGTTTGTCCTTACCACCCTTCTTAAACAGTGGCACCACGTTAGCCAACCTCCAGTCTTCTGGCATCTCACCTGTGACTATCGATGATACAAATATCTCAGCAAGAGGCCCAGCAATCACTTCTCTAGCTTCCCACAGAGTTCTTAGCTACACCTGATCAGGTCCTGGGGATTCATCCACCTTTATGCGTTTCAAGACATCCAGCACTATCTCCTCTGTAATATGGACATTTTGCAAGATGTCACCATCTATTTCCCTATAGTCTATATCTTCCACCTCCTTTTCAACAGTAATTACTGATGCAAAATACTCATTTAGCATTTCCCCCATTTTTTGCACCTCCACACAAAGGCTGCCTTGCTGATCTTTGAGGGGCCCTATTTTCTCCCTCGTTACCCTTTTGTCCTTTACATATTTGTATAAGTCCTTTGGATTCTCCTTAATTCTATTTGCCAAAGCTATCTCATGTCCCCTTTTTGTCCTCCTGATTTCCCTCTCAAGTATACTCCTACCTCCTTTATACTCTAAGGATTTACTCGATCTATCTTGTCTATACATTACACATACTTCTATCTTTTTCTTAACCAAACCCTCAATTTCTTTAGTTAAAAATCACACAATAACAGGTTATAGTCCAACAGGTTTAATTGGAAGCACACTAGCTTTCGGATTGACGCTCCTTCATCAGGTGGCAGTGGAGAAAATGGGGGAAACCTGTTGGACTATAACCTGGTGTTGTGTGATTTTTAACTTTGTGCACCCCAGTCCAACACCGGCATCTCCAAATCAATCTCAATTTCTTTAGTCATCCAGCATTCCCTATATTTACCAGTCTTTCCTTTCACCTTTAATAGGAATATACTTTCTCTGGATTCTCATTATCAAATTTCTGAAGGATTCCCATTTTCCAGCCATACTTTTACCTGCGAACATCTGCCCCCAATCAGCTTTTGAAAGTTCTTGCCTAATACCGTCAAAATTGGCCTTTCTCCAATTTAGAACTTCAACTTTTAGATCTGATCTATCCTTTTCCATCATTATTTTAAATCTAATAGAATTATGGTCGCTGGCCCCAAAGTGCCCTCCCACTGACACCTCAGTCACCTGCCCTGCCTTATTTCCCAAGAGTAGGTCAAGTTTTGCACCTTCTCTAGTCGGTACATCCACATACTGAATCAGAAAATTGTCACATTTAACAAATTCCTCTCCATCTGAACCCTTAACATGAGGGCAGTCCCAGTCTATGTTTGGAAAGTTAAAATTCCCTGTCATATTCACCCTGTTATTCTTATAGATAGCTGAGATCTCCTTACAAATTTGTTTCTCAATTTTCCTCTGACTATTAGGAGGGCTATAATACAATCCCGATAAAGTGATCATCCCTTTCTTATTTCTCAGTTCCACTCAAATAACTTCCCTGGATGTATTTTCAGGAATATACTCCCTCAGCACAGCTGTAATGCTATCCCTAATTAAAAACACCACTCTCCCTCCTCTCTTGCCTCCCTTTCTATCCTTCCTGTAGCATTTGTATCCTGGAACATTAAGCTGCCAGTCCTGCCCATCTCTGAGCCATGTTTCTGTAATTGCTGTGATATCCCAGTCCCATGTTCCTAACCATGCCCTGAGTTCATCTGCCTTCCCTGTTGGGCCCCTTGCATTGAAATAAATGCAGGACGCGCTTCTGTTCTCAACTGTATCAGTCTTCGATTAGAACTCTTTCTTTTTAGAGCTTTAACTTTTTTACCTCTCTTTTTATGCTTTCAGAGTGAAGCAGGAATGAGATTTATTTTATTTGCAGGTTTTGGATATCACTGGTTTTACTGCCTTCCACTTCTGTCGAGCTGCAATGTAAACAGAACATCAAAAATGCTGTTGCTAAGCAGATTTTCACTAATTCAGAGACACTGGTGCCACTGTGTCTTATAAAGTATCCATCTCACTCCTCTGAAAAGTAACTTGTGTAGCTGAACTGTACATAATTCAATCCCATTTGACCTTCAAGTGACAAAACACTCTCCTCGTCCCTTTGGGTATAAAGCAGTTTCCAACTTTCATTTTCCAGTTTATAGTCCATAAGGAAAGCAAAGCGTGGTATCTTACAAGGTATTGTACATGGATTTATAGAAGGCATTTGGTGCAGTGTTATATAACAAGCTTGTAGTTAGAACTCACAAATAAAGGGACATTAACAACACGGATGAAAACATATTGAGTGACAGGAAACAGCAAGTAATGGTCAATGGATGTTTTTGAGCTCAGGCAAAGTTTGTAGTGTAGGTCCCCAGGGAATAAATATTCTTTGCTTATATTTAATCTTGGACAGGGGACAATTCTAAAATTTGTTAATGATACGAAGCTTGGAAGATTGTGCAGACGATACACTCCACCACCTACCACCCCCCCCTCCGGCCCCCCATCACCCCACTCCCCCACCTTCCACCCCACCACCCTCCGAATACAATGCTTCATCCTCTGCTACTTCCATGACTTCCAAACAGACCCCACCACCAGAGATATATTTCCCTCCCCACCACTATCATTGTTCCAAAAAGACCATTCCCTCCACGACTCCCTTGTCAGGTCCACATCCCCCAGAAGCCCACACCCCATCCCTGCCACCGCAGCAAGTGCAAAAACTGTGCCCCACACCACTCCCCTCATCTCTGTCCAAGGCTCCAAGGGATTCTTCCACATCCGTCAGAAATTTATCTGCACCTCTACCAATGTCATCTACTGCATCCATTTCACCCATTGCACCCAGTGTGGTCTCCTGTACATTGGGGACACAGGACGACTTCTTGCAAAATGTTTCAGAGATTATTTCTGGGACACCCGCACCCACTAACCCGACTGCGTTGTGGCTGAACACTTCAACTCCCCTGCCCACTCTGTCAAGTACATGCAGGTCCTGGGTCTTCTCCACCACCAAACCGTTACCACCCGATGCCTGGAGGATGAACGCCTCCTATTCCAAATTGGGACCTTGCAACCACACGGGATAAGTGTGGATTTCAACAACTTCCTCATTTCCCCTCCGCCCACATAATCCCAGTCCCAAGCCTCCAACTCAGCACCACCCTCTGGACACGTCCATCACTCCCCCCTCACCTTCATCCACGTATTGCTTTCTCAGCTACCTTGCCCCAAACCCCACCCCCTCCCATTTATATCTCTGCCCCAAACCACAAGGCTCATTCCTGATGAAAGGCTTATGCTCGAAACGTCAATTCTCCTGCTTCTTGGATGCTGCCTGACCAGCTGTGCTTTTCTAGCACTACACTCTCGACTCTGATCTCCTGCAGCTGCAGTTTTCACTTTCTCCAAGATGATACTTCAAAAGGATATTGAATTTATCTGCCCACTCCACAAAATTGTCAATGTGCATAACTTCAAAGTGATATATTTTGGGAGAAAGAATTTGGAGAGATGGTGTAAAATAAAGTATGCTACTCTAAAGTGTGTGCAGGAGCAGAGAGACCTGAATATATATGTGCATAAATCATTAAAGATGGCTGTACAGATTGACAGTTAGTACAGTATTCTAAGCTTTATAATAGGGACAAAGAATACAAAGTAAGGGGATTATATTGAACTTGAGGGCAATATTTGTTGGACAATTGCATCCAATTCTGGCAGCCAAACTTTAGGAAGGGTGTAAAGGCATTGGGCAGAATGCAAAAAAGGTTCACAAGGTGAAACCAGAATTAAGAAATTTCAAGTTATGACACGACATTGTGATTGTTTACTTTGGAGAAAGTTGAGAGGAGAATTGACTGAAATACTCAATATTGTGAGACCTGGACAGATTAAAAACGTTCTCATTTGTGAAAAGGTTGAGAATGAGGGTTTATAGATTTAAAGTAATGAACAAAAGTAGCAACTGAGATTATGGTAGAGGCAGGATCAATCTGGACATCTAGAAGGAAATTGGCTGTTAATTTGAAAAGTAACAGTGTGTAGGATGATGGGATGAAAGTGGGGGAATGGCATTATGTAAGATATTCATTTAGAGAGCCTTCCTAGCAATGACGGGCAAAATTTCTTCTTTTTGCGCTATCACAATTCTGTGATAACAAAAAATGAAAATCTTTGTTTCCCAGAAGCAAACTAGCTCCCAGGAATCACACAGAGCTCCAGTCTGAATGTCAAAAGGAACTATTAGTTCAGAAAATAATTTACCAGCAGGTAATGGAACAAACATTGAGGAGAAAATGCTAATTCATTTTTGTGTTTGACTTTGCGAGAAGGTGCCCATTCTGTATCCCTCTTAAAGTACAGTTTGTGTTCAATTTGCATACAATTACAAAGATGGCAAAAAAAATCCCAATGTCCTGAAGTCACCGAAGAAGAAAATGCATTCAGCTCTGTGTTGTCTGATGTTACCAAGGTGATATCTGACTCATAATTATGACAAAAAAAGCTCCTTCCTTTCTCCATCTCTCATGTTGGAATTAGATCAAGAATACAGGATAAAATCAGGTAATTTTATTTCAATGCTTATGGTCCACATAAGCTTTCCCATACCTCTCGCCACCGTGTCACATCGGCCTTTTTTTCCATTTCTTTATTCGTTGTGTACTTGTCAACTGTTGCCTACAATACATACAATCAATGTTTTGTTTTTAAATCAGCTATCAGTGCTGCTAACATGTCACATCTTCTGATAATAATCACTGGTGGCTGTGGAGGGATAGTTTATTTCCACTAATGTTCCTTTCTAATTAGTTTAATCAATCTCTTTGATCATGTTATTACACAAGGATAGGCAGGATTTTAACTTGGAGCAACTGTCTCAAAGGTAATTACACTATTACTACATTACAAATCCCACAAATTCTACCTCTGCCATAAAGAGATTCAACCTCCATTGCCCCTGGCTCTTAGGATTGCTAGTCCAGTGGCAATACTGTCACATCCATTCGAACTTTGATGATGTCTGGATTGGGTTTCAATCAGGGGGCTGTTCAAATGTCAAGGTCACTGTAATAAACCACTACTCCACAGAAACGTTGCCTTAATTTGAGGTGAGCCTAGTTTTCAATTCCTCAATTCTCAAATCTGCCAGTAGACAAAACAGGTTTCAATCCATGTATAAGTCGTTCTTGTTAAGTACAGAAAACTGGTTTGAAACTGGATCTGAAAGATAAGTGGGGGAATTTTGTGTACTTTTTTAAAGATCTTTAATTTTTGTGATGACTCCAGAAACAGCAGGGCTTGATTTCCAGTCCACTATCCCAGTGAGTCATGTCACTCTCTCGTTGTCAGTAAACAGTTATACAGTTTTAAGGAGAGCTAATGGTCTTACATAACAAAGTATGGTTTACTGCATCATAACAATAAGGACAATTAAGATTAACTATTTAGGCATAATTATACCTATCAGCAGTCAGATATGTCACATTACTCTGTAGGGATCTTATTCAAGACTGACCACTTCTCCAATCCAGCTCAACATTAACTCGACCAGAAACATTATAAAACATCTCTTCTCATGCTTTTATTCACTTAGTTAACAATTATGCATCCTTTTATAATTTCACCCTTTCTACAACCCTATCGCTCCCACTAATCTCTAAATTCGCAAATGCAAATAGTTTGGCGCAATATCCCCTCTAAGAATTGATGTGCAGTTTGGACTTCTGAGCATTATTTTTAAACCAGAGTCAAAGTCATATGGCAGAGATAGTGTAAAACTGTATGGGATTTCTTTGCTGCTGCATGATTGCACATGTGCACAGCTTACAGAGGACATTAGTCTGTGGTTAACAATATTTCTAGAATATACTCCTTCAACTTTGAACATTGATAAGTCTTTGGCTTAAAGATTGTTGATTTTGATTTGATTCCCTCTAAATCATTTCTTGATTAGATGGTCTTTTATTTCTTGGATGTCATTCAGAGAGGAAATTGTTCCTGCTGAACGCAACAGTTGGGTTATAACCTTTTCTGAAGGACCTATAAACTCCTGAATGCCCATCATGGAAGACAGCTGCTCTGTCGATATAAATACTTTCTTCTACATAGTATTCTGGATATCTGGACTAAGCAATATCTTCCTGGTTGGATCAGACACATTTTCTTTGTTTGTGATTGCAGTGACTTGGATGCTTACAGCAGACAGTTTTTGTCTTTTTCATGCTCTTCATGAGTCTGTGGACACTAGTCCAACTTCCTCAGAGTTATTAAAAGCTCAATTCAGTAACCCTGCATGGTTGTTTGACAAGGGAACTGGACTTTGGCATATCTTCAGTCATGTTACTGGGAGATTGCTGTTCACTCAACACTATCTGTCTCACTGCTATTTACTGTTCTGCTGCATCAGTTTGTTCATCAGGCTATGCTGTTATTTGACCAATCTCAGGAGAGGTTTCCAGCTCATTTGGAACATTCTTGTTTTCACTATTTGTTTCTCCTGGCAACTGTTGCTAAGTTTTGTTTTTTGATCTGTCTTCAATGATGGTAGTAATATTTCCCAGACCAGACAATTATGTGTAATTATAGTTTTCACAATTTGTTATGAGATCTTTGTTCTCTTTTGGGATTTTTCTCCCCACCTTAGGCCTGGATTTACACCTGGCAATGCATATGTCTCCCCATATAAACCTTTTCACTAAACTGTTCCAAAGAGAATCTGGGAAGATTAGACTTTTGTCATACTCTTACAAGTCTATAATGATTGTGGTAAGATAATGGTGATCTAAGTATGTACTCTCAGCCAACTCACTGATCCTTTGATTTGGCCATCCTTAAACAGAATACTGGTGAATGATAGGAAAAAGTGAGGACTGCAGATGCTGGAGATCAGAGCTGAAAATGTGTTGCTGGAAAAGCACAGCAGGTCAGGCAGCATCCAAGGAGCAGGAGAATCGACGTTTCGGGCATGAGCCCTTTTTCAGGAATGAGCCCTTCTTCAGCCCTTCTTCCTGAAGAAGGGCTCATGCCCAAAATGTCGATTCTCCTGCATTCCTGAAGAAGGGCTCATGCCCGAAATGTTGATTCTCCTGCTCCTTGGATGCTGCCTGACCTGCTGCACTTTTCCAGCAACAGATTTTCAGTTCTAGTGAATGATAACACTGTCTTGTTGTTCTTGTTGATGAGGGTGAGCCTGTAATCGTTTACTGGCCGCTGTTTCTTCTTTGACATGTTAAGCATTTCTTTAATGCCATCGTAGGTAATCTTAGTGTCACAGAGATGTACAGCAGGGAAACATACCTTTGGTCCAACTCGTCCATGCTGAGCAGATATCCTGACCTAACCTAGTCCCATTTCCCAGCACTTGGCCCATATCCCGCTAAGGCAAAAGTGAGGACTGCAGATGCCCGAAACATAGGTTTTCTTGCTCCTCGGATGTTGCTTGACCTGCTGTGCTTTTCCAGCACCACTCTGATCTACACCTCATATCCCTCTCTAACCCTTCCTATTCATGTACCATCCAGATGCCTCTTAAATGCTGTAATTTAACCAATCTCCACCACTCCTTCTGGCAATTCATTCCATATATGCATCACACTCTGAGTGAAAAGGTTGCCCCTTAGGTCCTCTTACATCTCTCCCCTCTCACTCTAAACCTATGGCCTCTAGTTCCAGACTCCATCACACCAGGGAAAATAATTTGTCCATTTATCCTATCCATGCGCCTCATGATTTTATAAACCTCTATAAGGTCACCCCTCAACCTCCAATGCTCCAGGGAAAACATCCCCAGCCTATTCAGCCTCTCCCTAGAGCTCAGATCCTCTAATGCTTGCAAGTTCCTTGAAAATCTTTTCTGAACCTTTTCAAGTTTAGCACATCCTTCCGATAGGAAGGTGACCAGAATTGCATGCAATATGCCAAAAGTGACCTAACTAATGTATTGTATATTAAATTATCTAAATTAAACTCCATCTGCCACTCTTCAGCTCATTGATCCATCTGATCAAGATCCCATTGTACTCTGAAGTAACATTCTTCACTGTCCACTACACCTCCAATTTTAGTGTCATCTGCAAACTTACTAATTATATTTCCTATGTTCACATCCAAATCATTTATACAAATGATGAGAAGTAGTGGACCCAGCACTGATCCTTGTGATACACCACTGATCATAGGCCTCCAGCCTCCACCACTGCCTTCTGTCTTCTACCTTTTGAGCCAGTTCTGTATCTAAATAGCTAGTTCTCCCTGTATTCCATGAGATCTAACCTTGCCAACCAGTCTCCCACCAGGAACCTTGTAGAATGCCTTACTGAAGTCAACACCATCTGCCTTCTGTTAGAGCAAGACAGCTTCTGCCTCTTTGAGCCTCCTTTTTAAAAACCTAGTACATAGTTTTTAAACTAAAGTACATTTTATAATTTTCAGTTTCAAAAAAGAAAGGAATAATTGTAAAAACCTAAACCACCTAACACCCTTGCAACTAGAAAGGAATGATATCTTGCCATTGTCGAATGCCTTTCTGAAGTCCATATGGATCATATGTATTGCTCTGCCCTCATCTTTGTTACTTCTTCAAACAAATCAATCAAGTTCATGAGACATAATTTCTCATGCACATAGCCATGCTGACTATCTCTAATCAGTCCTTGCCTTTCTAAATACTTGTAAATCCTGTCCCTCAGGATTCTTTCCAACAACTTGCCTGCCACTGATGTCAGGCTTGCCGGTCTATAGTTCCCTGGTTTTTCTTTATCACCATTCTTAAATAGTGGCACCAAGTTAGCCAACCTCTAGTCTTCTGGCACCTCATCTGTAACTATTGATAATACATGTATCTCAGCAAGGGGCCCAGCAATCACGTTCCTAGCTTCCCACAGAGCTCTAGGGTACACCGGATTTGGTCCTGGGGATTTATCCACTCTTATGTGTTTCAAAACATCCAGCACCTCCTCCTCTGTAATATGGACATTTTTCAAGATGTCACCATCTATTTCTCCACATTCTAGATCTTCCATGTCCTTCTTCACAGTAAATACTGATGTAAAATACTCGTTTAGAATCTCCCCCATCTCCTGTGGCTCCACACAAAGGTCATCTTACTGACCTTTGAGGGGGCCTACTCTCTCCCTAGTTACCCTTTTGTCCTTAATGTATTTGTAAAAACCCTTTGGATTCTTCTTAACCCTATTTGCCAAAGCTATTTTGCCCCTTTTGCCCTTCTAATTTCCCTTTAAGTACACTCCTACTGCCTTTAAATCTTCTTACAATCTCTCCTCCTTGTTGGAATGTTTTTTTGTTCTGAGTTCTGACATGAGTCTAGGCAGCCACTGAAATCTTCTGCTTGTTGCCTTTTGATCTATTGGTTGACAGCTACTTGCTGCTAAACAGGTGTTCACTTGCAAATAATGGAACTCTTTCTGCCCTCATTGAGGATATTGAGACCCAAACACACAATGAAGACTCAAATGAGAGGAGTGTTGGCTTCTTACTAGATAAATAACAACTTAAATTCTCTTACATTTCTCATGTTGCAGCGTAACTTGTAGCTCTCCTCGATTCTCACCAGTTATTCTATCTCTGCCATGTAGTCAGGCTGCAGCTTTTGTTTCTTCTGCAGTGGTATTTGGTCGGAGAGGACAGTGACACTCATACTTGCATGAAGCTTACAAGTGATAGGCTGTCCATTCACTAAACATATTCTGTGAAACCTGAATCAGTAGGATCACAATTCTCTCCTACAAATGTCACGATCATGTATTCTAATGATATTACTCAGCCATATCGATTTATTTGCACATGCAGCCTCTTCCTTTCTTGGAGACCTGAATTTTGTTCTGTTTCTACACATCATCTGGACTGATTGACAATATTACAAATGTAACATTCTTTTATCAGCCTGGGCATTGTCTCTGCCTGTGAGGCTCTGCTGTTCTACAACATTGATTGCTGACTCTTAGTACCTGCTGTTTGGCCCATTGAATACAATATTATGTTCATTTCTTTGAATTCAGACTTAGTGTTTAATTTTGAAATATTTCTGTATCTTAAAAAGTTGTTTTCTCCAAGATTTTTAATGTTATGTTCTGTTTAGCACATCTCCGAGTCTCCTGATAGAGAGCACTATTTCTCCTCCTATTTCTTTTTAAAATAGTTATTTATTCTTGTTAATTTCAAACTGCTTTAACATGTTGAAAGCTGTTTATAACCTGTTGTCTTCAAGCTTGTCTTCTTATATTCTGGTTTACAATGCAAAGTAACACCAACAGCATGGGTTCAATTCCTGCACTGACCGAGGTTACCATGAAGGACTCTCCTCTGCTTTTCTTTGTCCGGGGCATGGTGAACCTCAGGATTACTCTGTATAATAATACTGTCTGAAATTTTTCAAACAAATCTTTAAACTCTATTCTCCAGCACCACTACAATGTGTTATTTATTTCCAGTTTCATGTTGTCACATTCAAAACAGATGTGAGGAGGAAATTGCCAGGATGTCTGGTGTCATGGATGTCACAAATGTCTGTCTTGCACCATCCTTTCACATCTAATGCAGCTCATCTTCAACCCCTGTAACATCCATCATCTAACTACACTCAGGCCAACCTTGCTTTCTCTTGCTTTTTACTTCACCTGCCATAAGAAATCTCTATATCTCCCTCTCTGATTTTTAGCTCCTTAAATGCTGACATTTTCTTTACTGAATGTTACTTTTTAATGAAGACCTCTTTTTGTTCTTGCTATGAATGGCTTTACATACAACAGGGCTCCCATTGGGCCCTTTTACTCCACTGTCTGTTAACTCTTCTTCTTTTATTTCAACTTTGCAGCTGCACCAACCAGAGACAGCTTACATAGGCCTGTTATCCATGTCAGTCCCACACCTTATCATCAGGAAGGATGTGATTTCTGAGTTCTTGGAAATACCTGTCAAGGTTTGAAAGGAAGATACCATCTGTTCTCCATCAGCCTCCTTCTCCAGATGGGAGCTCATCAATGAGCTCCCTGTTTATTACTCTGTGATATGCCTCATTAATGCTGTAACGTGCTTCACTGCTAGACCTCTTGCTGTGTGGCTTTGTGTACATCTAATTGACATACTTGAGTCCGACTTACATTAATACTTAGTGAATATCAATTTTCTTTGATTCAACACAGCTGCTTACTGCTGCAGGAACTATTTTTACCACAATTTGCTCAAATGTGAAGGAAAATAAATGCCATTTTGCTTCAATATGATTCCAGAATGTGAACTGTTTGTCATTCCTTACCATTGTTTCTTACTTGGTTTCTTTCTAAAGCATTGTTTTTTCTCAGCTTTACTTACTGAGTCAATTTTATTTGCTGAAAGAGATAACATACTTTGCACTGCATGCTTCCATTACTAAGTCTTCCTATTATAATAAATCTCAAGCCTTTTTATACAGAGCTGTGGAGGCAACTTGGGCATGTTTGATTCTGTGCATATGGATGAAATCTATCTCTGTATCAACCCGTTTACACAGGTGTTCATAATGTGTACAACAAAGGAGCAGAAACAGAGAACATATGTTTCCTGTTGGATGTATAAGTGCATCTCTACCCATAGAGTGTGCTGTCATTAGTTCAGGGTCACTCCCTGAACATCATGAACTGTGTGAGGGCATATCTAGCTGACAGACTTCAATGCATGATCTCAGGGAGGAGACAGTGTGGCACTCCTCACCACCCAGCATACTCCATCAAATTCTAGACATTAATTCAGTTTGGCAGTATAGGCAGACTCAGGATTTATATCTAAATATAAATTACACAAAATTGAATGGAAATAAATTTTTATTTTCTTGTGAAATGACAAATTTAAGGTGCATTGCTGGTTTGTGTCAAATCATTAGTAATGGTTTTATTGTTACCAGAAAATAAAAGGAGGGGACAGATGTGTGAATGTTATATTGTACCAATAAATCATAGAAATGTAGAGAAATTAAATAATAAAAATGCACTTAACGGCTTTGTATCTTAATGCATGAAGCACTTGAAATACGGTAGACAAGCCGATGGTGCAGATCAAGGGAAACAAACATGGTTACAAGGTGATCAAAACTGGGAACACAACATTCAGAGATATTTGACTTTTTGGAGAGACAGGAGAGATGGAAAAGGTGGTGAGGTAGCACTGTTTAGAAGAAATAAAGTGTGGACAGTTGTGCGAGATGGTCTAGGCTAAGATGATGTATAGTCGGATGATTGGAGGTAAAAACAGCAAGAAAAAGAAAGTATTGGAAGAAGTAGTGGACAAACCCTAAAGAATAGAGTAATAATTACAGGTGACTTTATAATATTCACATTGACAGTGACAAATTGCATTCAGAAACAACCGTGTCTGCGTGGGTTTACTCCGGGTGTTCCGGTTTCCTCCCACAGTCCAAAGATGTGCAGGTCAGGTGAATTGGACATGCTAAATTGCCCGTAGTGTTATGTGCATTAGTCAGTGGGAAATGGGTCTGAGTGGGTTATTCTTTGGAGGGTCGGTGTGGACTTGTTGGGCTGAAGAGCTGGTTTCCACACTGTAGGAAATCTAATCTAAAAACAACTGTTTAACTTAAAACAAGGGAATTGCAATGTGATGTGTCATAGAGTTAGCTAGAGTGAACAGGCAGATAGATTAGGAGGAAAGACAGCAAGCAAGTAGTGTCAGACATTTAAGGAGATAATTCATCATCATTCTCAGCAAAACTACATCCCAATCAGGAGTAAAGATTCTAAGAGAGGGATTAACCAACCATGGCTACCCAAGGATGTTAAGGAGAGAATTTGGTGAAAAGAGGCATAGGAGGAGCTAAAGTCAGAATTGGCCTGAAGACTGGGATAAACTCAGAATCCAGCAAAGAAAGACTAAAAAGATAATGAAAACAGAGAAAATAAACTACGAGAGCAAACTGATGAGGAATTATAAAAGCTGACAACAAGAGCTGCTTTAAATGAAAGGAAGGGAGAGGGCAAAGCAAATGTAGATGTATTAGAAAATGAATCTGAGGAGGCAGTTTTAAGACCATAAGACCATAAGACATAGGAGCGGAAGTAAGGCCATTCGGCCCATCGAATCCACTCCGCCATTCAATCATGGCTGATGGGCATTTCAACTCCGCTTACCCGCATTCTCCCCGTAGCCCTTAATTCCTCAAGACAACAAGAACCTATCAATCTCTGCCTTGAAGACATTTAGCATCCCGGCCTCCACTGCACTCTGTGGCAATGAATTCCACAGGCCCACCACTCTCTGGCTGAAGAAATGTCTCCGCATTTCTGTTCTGAATTTACCCCCTCTAATTCTAAGGCTGTGTCCACGGGTCCTAGTCTCCTCACCTAACGGAAACAATTTCCTAGCGTCCACCCTTTCCAAGCCATGTATTATCTTGTACGTCTCTATTAAGTCTCCCCTTAATCTTCTAAACTCCAATGGATACAATCCCAAAAACAAGGAAATGTCAGAGGAGTTAAACAGATATTTTGCATCACTCTGTGTGGTAAAAGATACTTCAAACATCTCATTAATATTAAAGAATACTGGGGAGGAATTAAAAACCATCACCATTACTGAAGAAGTAGTATTTGACAAATGAATAGGACTGAAGATAAATGAGTCTCTTGGCTCCAATGGCTTGAATCCTAAGATCCTAAAAGAAGTAGCTACAGAGATAGCGAATGCATTAATTGTAATTTCCGAAAAAAATCATTGGATTCTGGAGAAGTACCAAAGGATTGGAAAATTACTAATGTGGCACCCCTATTCAAAGAGGAAGGCAAAAAGAGACTGCAGACTAATTTGACTAACAACTATTGTTGGAAAGTATTAGAGTCAATTATGAATGAAGTAATAGCAGGTTATTTGGAAAGTCATAATCCAATCAAGCAGATTCTGCTTGGCATCATGAAATGGAAATCATATTTGACTAATTTATTAGAGATTTTTAAGAAAATTCAACTAGAGTGGATAGAGGCAAATCAGAAAATGTGCTGGATTTGGACTTCCAAAAGACATTTGTTACAGTACCTCTCAAAAGTTTAAACATTAAATGGGAGCCCATGTGATGGACTTATATTGGAGTGAGTAGAAAATTGGCTAATGGACAGTTAATATTAGGATAAGCGGTTCCTTTTTAGGTTGATGATCCATGAGCAGCAGGGTTTCACAAGGATCAGTGCTGAGGCTGCAACTATTTACAAAATATATTCATCACTTTGAGGAAGGAAGTGTCGCCAAGTTTGCAGATGACACAAAAATAGATGGAAAGGCAGGTTGTGAAAGGGATACAAGCTGAACCTTCTCCAAGGATCACCACCTTATTGTACTGGAGAGGCTTGTGCATCCCTAGAAACCGAAAAACTAAACACTCTGGAGCCAGGGTCACCCATGATGGTAATGTCAAGGGGGATATTCAAGACAAAGCATGATTCATGAAGACCTCAATGTGGAGCAGGTGGAAGATGATATCTGAACTCAAATTAGAGCATCACAGCAGTTGCAAAAATGATTGAAGGCTGCAACAGTGAAGGGCTGCTAGATATCTTGGTCTCCAAGCCACTGAGCTTTGATCCTTATCCGCCAAGGTCTGTGTGTGGTGGTCTGTGCACCAACCTCCCCATGTTAAAAGGCGTCACACAAGTGCATCCTCCCAAGAGATACCAGTCCTACATACAACCCGGACAAAAGTTTTCTGGTGATCAGTTAGTGGCAGAGGAAGCAGGACTGTGATGTTTTGGAAGCCCTTTGTTACAAAGTGACACAGTGGCAGTGGGTGTCTCATTTAGTCATCTTGCTTGTAGGCGAGGCAGGTAGAGCATTTTGGCAGCTGCATCCACGACAGAGCAGCCCTGTTAGGATTTGCTCTGCTCACCCCAGTAGAGAAAGGGGCTGGAAATTGTGTTCTAAAAATAGCCTGCCTCAAAATTCCTGACTGGATTACTGCATCCAGAGGAATCATCCATATGTTGTCAGAAGCGAAGAATAATTAAGTTTGGAGTCTCGAATGTAAGAACCCTCATGGACCTAACTGACACTGACTGACCTGACAGAAGAACTGTGATCATAGCTAGAAGAATGAAGAATTGCCAAATCGATTTAGCAGCTCATTCCAAAAACTACCTTGAAGACAACAGAAGAAGGTGAAAGATAGTTATACCATCTTCTGGAAAGGGAAGGCTTCCAATGAACCAGAAATAAGGGTGTTGGATTCACAATTAAGAACCAGTTCATCAGTTGCCTCTCTAAACCTCTGTGGGGATCAATGACTGACTCTTGACCATCCTCCTGATGCTCACCAACAACCAGTTAGCTGCAGTTATGAGCACTTATACACCAACAAATTACTTGGAGGAGGAAGAAGGAAAGGCTTTCTATGCCACCTTTAATACGCTGTTGTCAAGCATCCCAAAGAGGACAAGATATTTCTTCTTGGAGACTTCAATGCCGAGGTTGGTTGAATCAACAAACTTTGGAATGGCACTATAGGAAGGAAATATATTGGCAATAAGCTCCAATGGAGTCCTTCTTCTTATAAATTGCACTGTATACAACTTCTCCATTATAAACACACTCTTCCATCAGAAAAACAAATTCAAAACATCTTAGAGGCACCCAGATTCAAAACAATGGCATTTCATTGATTATGTTCGTTCAGGGCCTGTCAGGACATGAATGCTACCAGACCTATGATCAACTCAGATCTTGGTCTGGTAACCCAAATGGATCGAACATCACCTTATCCATTCCACAACTCCATCAGACTACCCAGAAAGAGGAGGTTACAGAAGATTCCACATCTAAGGCCTTGATGACCTGGTCACTATGCAAGATCCACAGGCCTCACTTGCTAAATAACCTACCTTGGAGATACCCAGAGGATGTTGGAAAACACTCGAGTCTCCTTAAATCAACCATTCTCAGTATGTGCAATAATACTCTAGGGTACAAGTCCAGAAGTCAGAAAAAAAGGACAGACTTCTGATTAGATTAGATTCCTTACAGTGTGGAAACAGACCCTTTAGCCCAACAAGTCCACACCGACCCTCCGAAGAGTAAACCACCCAGACCTATTTCCTTCTGACTAATGCACCCAACACTATGGGCAACTTAGCATGGCCAACTCACCTGACTTGCACATCTTTGGACTGTGGGGGGAAACCGGAGCATCCGGAGGAAACCCACGCAGACACGGGAAGAACGTGCAAACTCCACACAGACAATCGCACAAGGCTGGAATCGAATCAAACCTGGGACCCTGGTGCTGTGAGGCAGCAGGGTTAACCACTGAGCCACCGTGTCACCCACTTCTGTGACTGGTGGAATGACATTAACTGCAACGCCAAAACATGGGCCTGTGTCTAAGATAAGATTAGATTAGATTACTTACAGTGTGCAAACAGGCCCTTCGGCCCAACAAGTCCACACCGACCCGCCGAAGCGCAACCTACCCAGATCCATTCCCCTACATTTCACCCCTTCACCTCCCACTACAGGCAATTTAGCACAGCCAATTCACCTAACCTGCACACTTTTGGACTGTGGGAGGAAATTGGAGCACCCATAGGAAACCCACGCAGACACAGGGAGAATGTGCAAACTCCACACAGACGGTTGCCTGAGGCAGGAATTGAACCCGGGTCTCTGGCACTGTGAGGCAACAATGCTAACCACTGTGCCGCCATGCCACCCGAAAAAAAAGTGAAAAGATGTCCAGAGGAGGGTAAGGGTGAGCTTAAAAACATATGGTAGACTGATTAGACCTTGAAAATCCAGCAGTTGGCAGATGTCAGTAACACAAGAGGCTTCTTCAGCATCAACAAGGTGAGCATAGTCTAAACTCCCTTCACTCCAAAGATGGTCAAAATCCAGTCAAGGACAACAAAGCAATAAACAACAAATAGAGAGAGAATCTCCAAGAACTCCTCAACCATAATACCAATGTTAACTTGGAATCATCAAATAAATCCCAGAGGTTCATACAAGGTGACATGGGTGAATCTCCCAATGTGACCAAAGTGTGAAATATCATAAAGAGCCTAAAAGCCAACAAGGCTGTTGATCATGATGGGATTCTTGCAGAGATCCTAAAGGAGGGTGACACACAGCTCCATAAACACTTGTGTGCTTTGCTCTTGAAGATTTGGTTCAAAGAAGCGCTCCTCTCTGAGCTCTCCTTATTTAAGGCAAGATATTATTTAACTGTAGGCAATTCAGAGAAGATTCACTAGGATGACCCCTTGTTTGGAGGGATTTCCTTGTGAACAAAGGCTAGCCAGGTTGGGACCCTAGTCATTAGAATTTAGAAGAATGAGATCTCATTGATCTGATTGACTTCAAAGGATTCTTAAATGGCTTAACAGTGTAAATACTGAGAAGATGATTCCTCTCATGGAAGAGTCTTAGAACCAGAAGGCATAGACTTAAAATTAAGGAGCATCAATTTAAGACTGAGATGAAGGGGAATTTCTTGTCTCAGATGCTTGAAAGTCTTTGGGCCTCCTTACCACAGTGAATAGTGGAGGCAGAATCCTTGAGTAAATGTAGGTTGGAATAGATGGACTCTTGATCAGTAGGGGTCATGGAAAGTGCAGGAAAATGGACATGAGGAATGTCAGATCAGCCAATAGAATGGCAGAGGAGGCTTGTGGGCTGAATGGCCTACTCCGCTTCCTGTTTCTTATGGTCTTTATCGGAGGCTAACTTATGCTAATTGCTTGATAATAGACATCTTAAACATTGCTAAAATCAAATGCAAAGTTGAGACTTGGTCTGGTAACCCAAATGGAAGAGATTTGCAGTATTTCACAGGGGAGGATTCTGGGTAATCCAAGCTGGAGGATGGGAAACATTTCTGGCTGTAACAGACTGCTCCTTTTTTGAGTTATTTTAGGTGTTGGAGGTGATTTCTTTGAATTCCAGGAGCAGCAATTACTATTTTATATGCTGTTGCATTGTTTTGAAACTTTGGAGAAAATAAGTCAAAACAACAGTAGTTTTAAAAGGGAGAGGTCCAGACAAAGGCAGCACATGGTCAGGCAGTGCAGGGGAGAGAGAGAGAGAGAGAAAGAAAGAAAGAAAGAAAGAAAGAAAGAAACTACACTGCTCCCTGACACAGCAATGAACCTGCACAGTTACTGCCCTTGCTGTTTGAATTCAGAAATCGTTAGTTCATTAGAATTCATCTGAGAAAACTAACAAACAGTGAAATTCACAACTGACCTTGGAGGAACCTCTTTGGGAGAGGTCACAGCACAGAAACAGATAAGTGAATATTTTTAATTATGGCCTTACAGTAGTGAGTAGAGGGGGTTCTTTCTTGATTACATGTTTATTGAGATATGTTTCTTGATTAAAAAATATAAGCCATAGGTATTAAGTTAGCCTGGAGCAGTGTTTTGTAGAGGAGTAAGACAGTGCTATTTTCTGGGTCTATAAATTGCAAGAAGCAAAAATGGCCCTTAGTAGAGTGATATGCTCTCCTTGTCAGATGTGGGAGTTTAGGGGTTACTGAGGATTATATCTGTAATAAATACCATTGATTGCAAATCCTATCCAATTGAATGGATCAGTTGGAGAGACAGTTAGAGGCAATGAGGAAAGTTAAAGAGCAAGGGGTATGATGGATGGCAGTTATAAGAAGGAAGAAAAGCTGCAGATAAAGTCAGGCAGATGGGTTAACTCCAGGAAGGGTAAAAAAGGTAGGCAGGTAGGGGAGGAGTCTTCTGTGGCTATCCCCACTTCAAACAAGTATGCTGTTTTGGAAAATGTAGGGGGTAATGGATTCTCAGGGAATTGTAGCACGAACAGTCAAGTTTCTGGTATCAGGACTAGCTTGAATGCAATGAGAGGTATGTCAGGTTCCAAAAGATCGATTGTGTTCGCGGACTCTCTAGTTTGAGGCACAGGCAGACATTTCTGTGGCCAGCAGCAAAACTATCAGAATGGTGTGTTGTCTTCCAGGTGCCAGGATCAAGGATGTCTCAGAGAGGGTGCAGAATGTTCTCAAGGGGGAGAGGACCCAGCAGGAGGTCATTGTGCACATTGGAACCAACCACATACGAAGGGAAAAGGATGAGAGTTAGGTTGGAAGTTAAAATGGAGATCTTTGAGTGTAATAATATCTGGATTACTCCTGATGCTGTGAGCTAGTGAGGGTAGGAATAGGAAGATAGAGGAGATGAATGCATGGCTGAGAAGCTGGTGTATGGGAGAAGGATTCACATTTTTGGATCATTGGAATCTTTTTTGGGGTAGAAGTGACCTGTACAAGAAGGGCAGATTGCACCTAAATTGGAAGGGGACTAATATACTGACAGGGAGATTTGCTATAGCTGCTCGGGAGGATTTAAACTAGTAAGGTGTAGGGGTGGGACCCAGGGAGATTGTGAGGAAAGAGATCAATCTGAGAGTGGTACAGTTGAGAACAAAGGTGAGTCAAACAGTCAGGGCAGGCAGGGACAAAACAGAGAATAAGGTAGGACTGATAAACTAAACTGAATTTATTTCAATGCAAGGGTACTAACAGGGAAGGCAGATGAACTCAGGGCATGGTTAGGAACATGGGACTGGGATATCACAGCAATTACAGAAACATTGCTCAGGGATGGGCAGGACTGGCAGCTTAATGTTCCAGGATACAAATGCTACAGGAAGGACAGAAAGGGAGACAAGGGGTGGGGGGGGGGGGTGGGGGTGGAGTGACGTTTTTGAAAAGGGATAGCATTACAGCTGCACTGAGGGAGGATATTCCTGGAAGTGCATCCAGGGAAGTTATTTGGGTTGAACTGAGAAATAAGAAAACAATGATCACCTTATTGGGATTGTATTATAGACCCCAAATAGTCAGTGAGAAATTGGGAACCAAATTTGTAAGGAGATCTCAGTTATCCGTAAGAATAATAAGGTGGTTATGGTTGGGGATTTTAACTTTCCAAACATAGACTGGGACTGCCCTAGTGTTGAGAGCTGGATGGAGAGGAATTTGTTAAATGCGTACTAGAAAATTTTATGATTCAGTATGTGGATAGACCTACTAGAAAAGGGGAAAAAGTTGATTGTCTCTTGGGGAAAAAAGGCAGGGCAGGTGAATGAGATGTCAGTGGGGGTGCACTTTGGGTCCAGTGACCATAATTCTATTAGTTTTAAAATAATGATGGAAAAGGGTAGACCAGAACTAAAAGTTGAAGTTCTAAATTGGAGGTCTGCTAATTTTGACGATATTAGGCAAGAAGTTTCAAAAGCTGACTGGGGACAGCTGTTCGCAGGTAAAGGGATGGCTGGAAAATGGAAAGACTTTAGAAATGAGGTAACGAGAGTCCAGAGACAGTACATTCCTGTTACAGTGAAAGAAAAGGCTGGTAGGTGTAGGGAATGCTGGATGACAAGAGAAGTTGAGGTGTTGGTTAAGAAAAAGAAGGAAGCATATGCCAGGTATAGACAAGGTAGATCAAGTGAATCCTTAGAGTATAAAGACAGTAGGAATATACTTAAGAGGGAAATCAGGAGTGCAAAAAGGGGACATGAGATAGCTTTGGCAAATAGAGTTAAGGAGAATCCAAAGGGTTTTTACAAATATGTTAAGGACAAAAGGGTAACTTGGGAGAGAATAGGGCCCCTCAAATGTCAGCAAGGTGGCCTTTGTATAGAGCTGCAGGAGATGGGGGAGATACTAAATGAGTTTTTTTCATCAATGTTTACTGTGGAAAAGGACATGGAAGATATAGAATGCAGTGAAATAGATGGTGCGATCTTGAAAAAATATCCATATCACAGAGAAGTAAGTGCAGGATGTCTTGAAATGCATAAAAGTGGATAAATCCCCAGGGACTGATCAAGTATACCCTAGAACTCTGTGGGAAGCTAGGGAAGTGATTGATGGGCCCCATGCTGAGATATTTGTATCATCGAGGTGAGGTGCTGGAAGACTGGAGGTTCATCTAACATGGTGCCACTGTTTAAGAAAGCTGGTAAGAACAAGCCAGGGAACTATAGATCGGTGAGCCTGACGTCGGTGGTGGGCAAGTCGTTGGAGGGAATTCTGTGGGACAGGATGTACATGTAGTTGGAAAGGCAAAGACTGATTGGGGATAGTTAACATGATTTTGTGCATAGCAACTCATGCCTCGCAAACTTGATTGAGTTTTTTGAAGGATTGATGAGGGCAGAGCATTAAACGTGATCTATGTGGACTTCAGTAAGGCATTCGACAAGGTTTCTGATGGGACACTGATTGGCAAGATTAGATCTCATGGAATATAGGGAGAACTAGCCATTTGGATACTAAACTGGCTCGAAGGTAGAAGACAGAGGGTGGTGCTGAGGGTTGTTTTTCAGACTGGAGGCCTGTAACCAGTGGAGTACCACTGGGTCTACTACTTTTCGTCATTTATATAAATGAGTTGGATGTGAGATTAAGAGTATAGTTAGTAAGTTTGCATATGACAGCAAAACTGGAGGTGTAGTGGACAGCGAAGAAAGTTATCTCAGATTACAACGGGATCTTGACCAGATGGGCCAATGCGCTGAGGAATGGCAGATGGAGTTTAATTTTGATAAATGCGAGGTGCTGCATTTTGGGAAAGCAAATCTTAGCAGGATTTATACATTTCATGGTAAGGTCTGAGGGAGGATTGCTGAACAAAGAGACCTTGGCGTGCAGGTTCATAGCTCCTTGAAACTAGAATCGCAGGTAGATAAGATAGTGAAGAAAGTGGTTTCTATGCTTTCTTTTATTGGTTAGAATATTGTGTACAGGAGTTGGGAGGTCATGCTGTGGATGTACAGAACATTGGTTAGGCCACTTTTGAAATATTATGTGCAATTCTGGTCTCCTGTCGGAGAGGTTGAATAGGCTGGAGCCTTTTTCCCTGGAGCGTTAGAGACTAAAGTGTGACCCTATAGAGGTTTATAAAGTCATGAGAGGCATGGATACAGTAAATAGACAAGGTCTTTTTCCTGGAGTGGGGGAGTCCAGAACTAGAGGGCATAGATTTAGGGTGCAAGGGAAAATATATAAATGGTACCTAAGGGTCAATTATTTCATGCAGAGGGTGGTATGTGTATGGAATGAACTGCCAAAGGAAGTGGAGACTAGTCCAATTGCAACATTTAAAAGGCATGTGGATGGGTATATGAATAGGAAGGGTTGGAGGGATATGGGCCGGGTGCTGGCAGGTGGGACTAGATTGGGTTGGGATATCTGGTTGGCATGGATGACTTGGACCGAAGGGTCAGTTTCCGTGCTGTATATCTCTATGATTCTATGACTGAGACACTGAACACCGAACAGATCCGAGAAGAGTGCAAAGACATTTTGACAAGTGGTGGATATCTTCCTGGTAATTATCACGTCAAAGTGCTTGAACACATGTGATTACCTGCTGAGGAGAGTTTCAGCTGCCCAGAAGTTCTGCTTGAGAATCAAGTTGCAGCTAAAAAAACAGGAAAGTATTGTTTCTATGTAGTGAGGCTCTTTGGTCTTCTGTTCACTTGAGGATGATACAAACTGACTGCAACTCTATTACCTCAATTACTTGAGGAAAAACAAATAAAATGCGAGTGTTTTTGATACTTGATCAGAGCTGAAAAATAGTAGAGAACTCTTTTGGAGAGCAATATAGAGGGGACGAGAAACAAAGACTGGACTGGAGTGTGGATAGTAGAGTGAATGAAGTAGGCATGTTGAGGATCACATGAGGCAAATAAGTGTGGCATACCTCGCTTATCTCCTTGCAGGATTTGCAGCTTATTTGACTTGCATCACCTTATCTTGTTATCTATTAGACTTTTGGCCAGCTTTGAACTTTACTGATGCCACAACTGCCCAGCATTAATGTTAGACTGTGTTCTCTCCTTAGCCTTGAACTGGTGCCAACAACTGTTACTGGACCTTTGGCCTTGTGGTGTTATCACTGGCCTCTAAATCCAGAGATTCAGATAACGTTCTGGGGATCCGGGTTTGAATCCCTCCCTGGCAGATGGTGGAATTTGAATTCAATGAATATCTGGAATTCAGAATCTAATGATGACCATGAATTGATTGTCGGGAAAACCCATCTGGTTCATTAATGTCCTTCAGGGAAGGAAACTGACATCCATACCTGATCTGGCCTACATGTGACTCCAGACTGAGAGTGATGTTGTTGACTCTTAACTGCCTCTGGGCAATTAGGGATGGGCTATAAATGCTGCCCAGCCAGTGATGCCCTCATCCTGTGAATAAATAAAGAAAAAATCCTCAATTTAGAGTATTGCCTTCATGAAAAGAATTTATTCAAATTAGACTGTGATCTCTTAAGGGGTCTCTACCCCCTTAGTTGTGCTTAGTACAGTATCTTTGAATAAAATATAACTACAGATATGCTATATAATAAGTTAAAAATTAAAGTCATAGTGTCATAGAGATGTACAGCACAGAAACAAACCCTTTAGTCCAACTCATCCAGGCCGACCAGGTATCCTAATCTAATGTGGTCCCATTTGCCAGCACTTGGCCCAAAGTGTTCTAAACCCTTCCTATTCATATACCCATCTAGATGCCTTTTAGGTTCAGCAATTGTATCAGCTTCCACCACTTCCTCTGGCAAAAAGTTCTGCGTGAAAAAGTTGCCCTTTCATATCTTTTCCCTCTCACTCTAAACCTATGCCCTCTATTCCTGGACTCCCCCACCCCAGGGAAAAGGACTGGTCTATTTATCCTATCCATGCCTCTCATGATTTAATAAACCTCTATAAGGTTATCCCTCAAACTCAGGCTCTCCAGGGAAAACAGCCCTTAGCCTATTCACGATCTCCCTATAGCTCAAATCCTACAACCCTGGCAACATACTTGTGAATCTTTTCTGAACCCATTCAAGTATCATAACATCCTTCCTATAGGAAGGAGAGCAGAATTGCATGCAATATTCCAAGGTGGCCTAACCAACATCCTGCACAGCTGCAACATGACCTCCCAGATGAAGGGCTTTTGCCCAAAACTTCAATTTTCCTGCTCTTCAGATGCTGCCTGACCTGCTGTGCTTTTCCGGCACCACTGTAATCTAGACTCCCTACTCCTGTACTCAATGCTTTGACCAATAAAGGAAAGCATACCAAATGTTGCTTTCCCTATCTTATCCAACTGCGATTCTACCTTCAAGCAATTATGAACGTGCACTCCAAAGTCTCTTTGTTCAGCAATCCTTCCTAGGACCTCACCATTAAATATATAAGTCCTGCTAAGATTTGCTTTTCCAAAATGCAGCACCTTGCTCTTATCTAAATTAAACTCCATCTGCCACTTCTCAGCCCATTGGCCCATCTGATCAAGGTCTCATTGTAATATGAGGTAATCTTCTTTGCTGTCCACTACACCTCCAATTTTGCTGTCATATGCAAACTTACTAACTATACCTCCTATGTTCACATCCAAATCATTTATATAAATGACGAAGAGTAGTGGACCCAGTACCGATCCTTGTGGCACACGACTGGTCACAGGCCTGCAGTCTGAAAAGCATCCCCCCACCACCACCCTCTATCTTCTACCTTCAAGGCAGTTCTGTATTCAAATGACTAGTTCTCCATGTATTCCATGAGATCTAACCTTGCTAATCAGTCTCCCATGGGGAATGTTTTACTGAAGTCCATATAGATCACATCCACCACTCTGTCCTCATAAATCCTCTTTGTAACTACTTCAAAAAGCTCAATCAAGTTTGTGAGACATGATTTTCCACACACAAAGTCATGTTGACTATGCTGAATCAGATTTTGCCTTTCCAAATACATGTCGATCCTGTCCCTCAGGATTCCCTCCAACGACTTGCCCACCACCGATGTCAGACTCACCGGTCTATAGTTCCCTGGCTTGTCCTTGCCACCTTTCTTAAACAGTAGCACCACGTTAGCCAACCTCCATACTGCCGGCACCTCACCTGTGACTATCAATGATACGAATATCTCAGCAACAGACCCAGCAATCACTTCCTTAGCTTCCCACAGAGATCTTGAGTGCACCTGATCATAGAGCCAACTTGTCCATGCCGACCAGATATCCCAGTCCAATCTAGTCACACCTGTCAGCACCTAGCCCATATCCCTCCAAACTCTTTCTGTTCATATACCCATCCAGATGTCTTTTAAATATTGCAATTGTACTAGCCTTTACCACTACGTCTGGCAGCCCATTCCACACACGCACCACACTCTGCGTGAATAAGTTGCTCCTTAGATCCCTTTTACATCTTTCCCTTCTCATCCTAAACCCAAGCCCTCTACATCGGGACACCCCCACCCCAGGGAAAAGACCTTGTCTATTTGCCCTATCCATGCCTCTCATAATTTTATAAACCTCCAAACGGTCAGCCCTCAGCCTCTGACAGTCCAGGGAAAACAGCCCCAGCCTATTCAAGATCTCCCTGTAGCTCAAATGCTCCAACCCTGGCAACATCCTTGTAAATTTTTTCTGAACCCTTTCAAGTTTCACAACATCCTTCCAATTGGAAGGAGACCAGAATTATTTTTAATATTCCAAAAGTGGCCAACCCAATAACCTGCACAGCCGCAGCAAGACCTCCCAACTCCTGTGTTCGGTACTCTGACCAGGAAAAGAAAGCACACCAAACACCTTCTTCACTATCCTGTCTACCTGTGACTCCACTTTCAAGGAGCAATGAACCTGCACTCTAAGATCTCTTTGTTCAGCAACACTCCTTAGGACCTTACCATTAAATGTATAAGTTCTTGTGATTCATCCACTTTTATACATTTCAAGACATCCAGCTCCTTCTCCTCTGTAATATGGAATCTTTCCAGATCTTTCAATGTATTACCCCACATTTTATATCTTTTAAGTCCTTCTCCACTGTAAACACTGAAGCAAAATACCCGTTTAGTACCTCCCTCATCTCCTGGCTCCACATGTAGACAGCCTTTGCTGATCTATTCTCCTTCTATTTCCCAAAGCTATCTCATGTTTCCTTTTTGCCCTCCTGATTTCCCTATTAAGTATATTCCTACTGCTTTTATACTCTAAGGATTCACTCGATCTCTCCTGTCTACACTTGACATATGCTTCCTTCTTTTTCTTAACCAACACCTCAATTTATCATGTTATCCAGCATTCCCTACACCTACCAGCTTTTCCTTTCACCCTAACAGGAATATACTGTCTTTGGACTCTCTTTATCTCATTTCTGAAGGCTTCCCATTTTCCAGCCATCCCTTCACCTGTGAAAATTTGCCCCCAATCAGCTTTTGAAAGTTTTTGCCTAATACCGTCAAAATTAGCCTTCCTCCAATTTAGAACTTCAACTTTTAGATCTGGTCTATCTTTATCCATCACTGGCACCTCAGTCACCTGCCTTGCCTTTTTTTTTCCAAGAGTAGGTCACATTTTGCACCTTCTCTAGTCAGTAAATTCACATATTGAATCAAAACATTTTCTTGGACACACTTAACAAATTCCTCTCTATCTTATCAGATTCCCTACAGTGTGGAAACAGGCCCTTTGGCCCAACAAGTCCACACCGACCCTCCGAAGAGTAACACACCTAGACCCATTTCCCTCTGACTAATGCACCTACCACTATGGGCAATTTAACATGGCCAATTGACCTGACCAGCACATCTTTGGACTGTGGGAGGAAACCGGAGCACCCGGAGGAAACCCATGCAGACACTGGGAGAATGTGCAAACTCCTCACAGAGGGTTGCCCAGGGCTGGAATTGAACCTGGGACTTCGGTGCTGTGAGGCATCAGTGCTAACCACTGAGCCACCGTGCCGCCCCTAACACATCTTAACACTATGGCAGTCCCAGTCTATGTTTGGAAAACTAAAACCCTAACCCTAAATACCCTATTATTCTTACAGATAACTGAAATTGCCTTTCAAATTTGTGTCTCAATTTCCTGATGACTATTAAGGGGTTTATAATATAATCCCCATAAGGTGATCATCGCTTTCTTATTTCTTAGTTCCACCCAAATAACTTCCCCGTATGTATTCCCAGGAATATTCTCCCTCAGGACAGCTGTAATGCTAATCCTTTATCAAAAACATTCACTCCTCCTAATCTCTTGCCCCACCTTTCTGTCCTTCCTGGAACATTAAGCTGCCAGTCCTGTCCGTCCCTGAATGATATTTCTGTAATTGCTATGATATCCCAATTCTCATGTTCCTAACCATGCCCTCAGGTCATCTGCATTCCCTGTTAGGCCCTTTGCATTGAAATAAATTCAGTTTAATTTATCAGTCGTACCTTGTTCTCTGCTTTGTCCCTGCCTGCCCCGACTGTTCGACTTGGTTTTTTATCCAACTGAACCAGCCTCAGATTGATCTCTTTCCTCACTAACTCCCTAGGGCACCCCCCCAACTCCCCTCACCCCCCCACCCCGCCTCACCCCCCCCCCCCAACCCCCACCCCCGGAACCAATTTAGATCGTCCTGTGCAGCTCTAATAAATCTCTCTGACACTAGATTAGTCCCCTTCCAATTCAGGTAACTTGAGATTCCAATAATCCAGAAAAGTGAACCCTTCTCCCATGCACCAGCTCCTCAGCCAAACATGCATCTGCTCTATCCTCCTATTCCTACCCTCACTCACTCGTAACATTGGGATTAATCCAGATATTACTACCCTCGAGGGCCTCCTTTTTAAATTCTTGCCTAACTGTCTATATTCTGCCTTCAGAATCTCATCCTTTTCCCTTCCTTTGGTTCCAAAGTGTACAATGGTTTCCTGTTGGTCTTCTCCCCTTTGAGTACATTATGCACCCTCTCTGAGACATCCTCGATCTTGCCGCAAGGGAGGCAACACACCATTCTGATTTTTTTGCTGCCGGCTGCCGAAACATCTGTCTGTCCCACTGACTAGAGAGCCCCCTAACACAATCGATCGCTTGAAAACCGACATCCCTCTCATTACGTTACAGCCTGTCTTGATACCAGAAACTTAGCTGTTCATGTTGCATTCCCCTGAGAGTCCATCATTTTCCAAAGCTGCATACTTGTTTGAAATGGGGTTAGCCACAGGAGACTCCTGCATTATCTGCCTCCCTCTCCTAGCTTTCCTGGAGTTAACCCATCTGACTGTATCTGCAACTTTTCTCCCTTCGTATAACTGCCATCCATCACACCCCCTTGCTCTTGCAAATTCCTCATTGCCTCTAACTGTCTCTCCAACCAATCCATTCGACCTGAAAGGATTCACAACCAAAGACATTTCCTGCAAACATAATCCTCAGTAATATGTAAACTCTCCCTAATCCCCCACATCCAACAAGATGAGCATATCACTCTATTACAGGCCATCTTTGCTCCTTCACAGTCTTCTTGTCCAGAAAATAGCATTGTTTTATTGCTCTTAAAAACAGACCACTCCTGGCTAGCTTAATACTTATGGCTTATGTTTTTAAAATGTAATCAAGAAACAGATCTCAATAAATCATTTAATCAAAAAGAACTCACTCTATTCACTATTGTAGATTTACAGGAAGGTGACACTTAAATACCAGTCACTTATCTATTCCTGTGCTGTGAGCTCTCCCACACAGGTTCCTCCAAGGTCAGTTTGGAATTTCGCTGATTAAGTTTTTCTAGATGCACTCCAATGTCCAGAGATACATGAATTCAAACAGCAAGGCAGTAACTGTGCAGGTTCACTGCTGTGTCAGTTAGCAGTGTGAGTTTCGCTTTCCCTCTCACTCTCCTTCACTGACCATGTGCTGCCTATTCTCTGTCCCTTTCTAGAATATTATTCTCTGTTTGTGTGTTCTTGAGGAATTGAGTTTGAAATTGTTAATCCTTGCTAATGTGTATATATACATATACCCTTTATATATGCTATGTACATATTTTAATTCATTTTGGATTTATGATAGAGTAATGAGTAAGATATCATAAAATATATGATACTGTAGTTAATGGTAGTTACAACAGGACAATCCTACTTTAAATCTGCACACACTCTACAGATCCACCTAAAGAAAAATGCAGATATTCAAACAAATATGTCAAATTGATTATTATCCCTGTTCAGTATAATTCTGTCATTGAATAAGATGCCTTTGTCTCAACCTTTCCTTAAGTCAGAAGAAGTCTTTTTTTCTGCAGAGTTCAATTACATGTGCAATCATGCGGCAGCGCTGGTCTGAGTGTTGACAATGCTTATTTCATTTTAGAAATTTGTTCTGGTCTCTGTAGCCTAAAAAAAAAGTATTTTATTCTTCATTCTCAAATCTTATGAAACACAAAATTCCTGATGGATCACAAGAATCCCTTTTACAAAAGTTTTAGATTCTGAACACCAGCCAGTTGACAACATTAGGCCACTTCTGCCAATTTTGGGAGCTGGATTGCACAGAACTTTAGATGCTGGTCACATTAGTAGAAGCCCTGATGGGCACACATGCATTGTTATCATCATGACAGTTAAGCTTCCAGTCTGCTGATACTCACTACCCAAGAGTGTTTTTTAACACTGATCCTAGAATTGAAGACTTAGACTATTACCTAATCTGAACACCCTAATCCGCTATCCTGACCTGACTACCCACCCGCAATATGTCTACCCCAAGAGATTTGATTCCCCTCTGGACCTGACTCAATTCACTGGTCCTCCACCAATTTATCCATATATTCACTCACTCACCCATCCGCCACTAACTTGTCTGCCCATCCATTCACCCACCTGCCCATTCTAACACTCATTTGCCTGGCCATCCACTCGCTCACTAGCCCCCTCACACACTCACATCCACTTACTTACCGACCTGCCCAGTCACCTACCTGCTGAACCACTCACTTACCCACACATTCACTCACTCACTCACTGACCTAGCTACTTGCCTGACCATTCATCTACCCACTCACTCACCCAAATACCACACACTCACTTGCTGATCCCACTCACAAAATGACTTTAAACTGAAAGTTTTCATGCATTTTGTTCGTTGTTCCGAATTATCGTGAGCCCTGAACATTGGTTTGTTCAATGTTATTGTCACTTATCATTTTATTGTAGCTTGAAGTGCTGACTAAGGTTTCCATTTCCCCACTGAAGATTTCCCAAAAGATTCATGTTCTTTTGAATAACTGCAACAATTTATATTTATTTATTAAACAAAATATGACACCGAGGCAAATAGGTAACCTGATTAGAGAAAGGTTTTTAAGGAGGAAATTGAGCTGCAGATGAGGTGGAAACGTGTAGCAAGCCAATTCCTGAGCTTGGAGCCCAGACAACTGAAGGTATGGGCTTGAACTCATTCAAATTCAGAATTCACAACAGGCCAAAATGAGGTGAATTCAAAGGGTTTTGATATCGGAAGGGGTGAGGCCACAAAGGAATCAGTAAACAAGCAATTAAATAACAAAACCGCCTTTGGTCCATTTTGAAGAGTAGCTCCCTGGCAAAATTTGTCAAGTTTTGTTTTGTTATTTGCACACTGTATAACAGTTTGGATGTAATCTTCCAAGGCTGAGTCGATTCTGGGAGGAAAAGGCAAACATCTTTTTGTATTTATGTTGCAGGCCTATACTGTATGAGAATTCAAGTTGATGTTTATGCCTTCTGTTGATTTGGGAATCGGGTTCATTTCAGAAACAGGCTCACTAAATGAATGCAAATAACTTCAGACCAACAATGTAAGGCATTTCATCAATTTGCAAACATTGCTCCTGATTGCATTCTTGCTTGCCTTTGCACTTTAAGTAAATATCGTAAAATGGTTCGTCAGATTTCTCACTTTAGCTCGTAACAGCTCTCTGATATTTGGATTTATTCAATACATTTATCCTTGTAACCCAATTTAACTGCAGGGTTAGTCTAACATAGCAAGCTGACCAATAAGAATGAACTTCAAAGTTGCAACCATAAAAAGCACAACATGAGACAGTCTAAAAATACACGCAATAAATAATAATGGAATTTTACAACCACACTTAGTGCTACCATTGATGAGGTATTGATGATCTGTTTTAGCAATGTGGCACTAATTTGTTATTTTTATGTCCTTTGTGCTTTATGTTTATGCAGATATGTTCACTACTCTGCACTATTCTTAAAGGCGTAATGTTTCTTTATAGCATTGTACTGTAGAAATTTAGCCAATACAACAGACAAATGTTTGTTGTTCATGTTTCCTCCATATCCCTTCACCCTTTATACCTCTGATTTCTTCAACTCATCTGGAGTCTTGTCCTTGGATGTTCCCTGGATCATGCACAAATGGTTGTCTTGCATTGCAAAGCCCTGGGGGTGAATGTGTACTTGTAAATTTTCAATCTAAATCATTAAACCAGAATGAGGCATTCTGCTAATTGTCAATGTCATCACTCTGAAAGAGCAATCCAATTAGTCTCATTTATTTGCCCTTTCTTCATTGCCCTGCAAATTTCTGCTTTTGCAAAATAATCCATGAGCTGTGGGTATTGCTGGCAAGGCCAGCATTTGTTGCCCATTCCTACTTGTCTTTAAGCTGCCTTCTTGAACTTTAGCCAACCTTGTAATGTAGGGATACTCACTGTGGGATTGTTGACCCAGCAACAGCGAAGAAATAATGGTTATCGGGTGTAATGTTATGGGTACTTTGGCTGAATTTAAGTTAAGTCAAATCTTTAGGAGGGACTCTTGCCATGAGGTCTAACAAAATTTCTACCATATCTTACTGAAGATAAGCTTATTAAATATCTAGCGTCCTCGTATGGCATTCCTCACAACTGATTCTATCTTCATTTTACCACATACTACTCCCAGAACAAATAGCCCCTAGTGAATATCTGCTGAGAGACCAACAATATCTTTAAAAAGCACCCAGTCAAGTATTGACAATCCCCGTCATCAGCAATGTAACAGCACAGCAGTGACAAAGTCATGCTGCTTATGCTGCATTGCTGACAGCCATGGCTGACAGTTCCTTACACATACAAACCCCTTTCTCTTATGCTGCTTGCTGTTTAACGATTACATCATATAGTGAACATGTCTTTAGCTATATCCCATCTAAACACTCTCTCTAATAAGTCAGCACTATTCTATACCCAATAAGCACTGTTGGACCTGCAGCTTGTTATTATCCATTAGGGAAACAAAACAAAATGAATAGAAGCTACTGCTCGGCCCATAATGTAAACAAAATGCCGGTATCATAGTTACAAAGTCAGGTCAGAAGTGAACAATCTTGATAGAAGTTTATAAGATTGTGAATCGCATGGATTGAGTGGAAAGTATGAGGCTTTTTCTCAGGGTAAAGAGGTCAATTACAAGGGGACACAGGTTCAAGTTGCAGGGGTGGGGGTCAAGTATAAAAGCGATGTGCGAGACAAGTTTTTCACACAAAGGGTGGGGACTGCCTGCAACACACTGCCAGAGGAGGTGGTGGAATCAGACACAAGAGCAGCAATCAAGAAGCATCAGGGTGAACAAATCAATAGGATGACAACAGAAGGATACGGACCCTGTAAGTGAAGGCAATTTTACTGGAGAGGGGCAAAAATATGTTGGCACAGGCTTGGACGGTGAAGGGCCTGTTCCTATGCTATAATGTTCTTTGTTCTTTGTTCAAAACTGAAGCAATTCAACCACCTCCAGATTCCCCAATGCCTATCCATAATCTACTAGTCACAAGTCAGGAGTGTTATGAATACTCTACAAACAAGTATGCAACTTCATAACACTCAAGAAGCTCCACACTCTGCAGGACAAAGTTGCCTGTTTGTTTGGCATAGCAGCAATGTACACCATTGACAAGGATGGACTACAACAGGACACTAAGGATCCTTTGACAACAACACTCAAGCCCATACTGTCAAGGAATTTAAAAGGGTAGGAGATACATCATCTCCTGCAAGCTCTCCTCCAAGCAACGTGCAATCCTGACTTAGAAATACATCACTATTCCTTGACTGTTGCTGTGTCAGAATTCTGAAACTCCTTCCTTAACGGCATTGTGGCTACACTTGTACTACTCAGATTGCTTTGTTTCAAGAAGGCAGCTCATCAACAGCTTCTTAAAGGCAACTAGGAAATATTTGCTGGTGTCATCCACATTCCACAAATGAATAAAATAATGATTCTCAGCACAACTTCCAGCTGCTGTGCATCAAGGAACTGAGAAACCTCTGTACACGAGCTGACTGTTGGACCTTATCTTACCCTTTTTCATTGACACCATTGCTTAAAGTATGTGTTAGCTTTGAAGCATTGGAATAGATTTGTGTCCCTTCTCTGGACTCTCAGTAATTGGCTGATCTCAGCACAGAGGGGTACATTGAATTTGGAAGATTGCATACCTCCTAATGGAGCTCTCTCAAATTTGCTTTCATTTACTGCGTGGAGCTGGGTTACTAAACATTTCAATATTTATATAGCTTACCTGCTGTTTGAGAAATCTTAAACGATCAATATTGCATACCGGCTGTGATTTGTGGCCATGTTTTGTTTTAATTACCAAAGTGATGCCAGATTCAAATGGATTACAACTTTGGAAGGAGTACTTTTTGTTTACATTTTGCTTTTTCTTAAAATGTTGGAGAAAGTAGGATTCTCTTTTACTTTTAACAGGAAGAAGAATATTGGGATCCTCACTGTTCACAGCCTGAAACAAATTTGGATGAAATTTTACTTGTAGGGATTCTGGTAATCCAAGATGGAGGACGGGAAAAATTTCTGGCTTTAACATGATTTTTTTTTGAGGTAGTTTAGGTTTTGGAGGTGATTCCCAGGAGCAGCAATTACTGTTTTATACACTGTTACATTGTTTTGGAACTTTGAGAAAAAAAAGTCAAAACAGCCGCACTTTTAAAAGGGAGAAAAACAGACAAAGGGTGCACATGGTGCGGTCAGTGCAGGAAAGAGAGCGAGAGAGAAAGAAACCTACAGTGTTAACTGACTCAGCAGTGAACTTCTGCAATTACTGCCTTTGCTGTCGAATTCGTGTATTGCTGGACATCGGAGTGCATCTAGGAAAATTAACAAACAGTGAAATTCACAACTGATCTTGGAGGAAACTGTTCGGGAGAGGTCACAGCACTGAGACAGATAAGTGAATAGTTTTAAGTGTGGCCTTGAGGCCTTGTTGTAAGTCCTCAGTAGTGAATAGAATGGGTTCTTTTGATATTTTATTGAGATATGTCTTTCGATTAAACTTAAAAATATAAGCCATAAGTATGAAGTTAGCCTGGAGCAATGTTGTGTAGAAGAATAAGACAATGCTATTTTCTGGATTTGTAGATTGGAAGAAGCAAAAATGGCCCTTAGTAGAGTGATATGCTTTTCTTGTCGAATGTGGGAGTTCAGGGAGAGTTTACATGTTACTGAGGATTCTATCTGCAATAAATGTTGGTGGCAAATCCTAATGATTGAATGGAACGGTTGGAGCAACAGTTAGAGGCAATGAGGAATGTGCAAGACCAAGAGAGTATGATGGATGGCAGTTATAGGAAGGGAGAAAAGTTGCAGATACAGACACATGGCTGTGTTAACTTGAGGAAAAGTAAGAGAGGTAGGCAGTTAGTGCAAGAGTTTTCTGCGGCTATCCCTATTTCAAACAAGTATGCTGTTTTGGAAAATGTAGGGAGTGAGGAATTCTCAGGGGAATGTAGCATGTACAGCAAAGTATTAAGACTGGCTTGAATGTAATGAGGGGTTTGTTGGGTTCCAAGAGATCGATTGTGTTAGGGGACTCTCTAGTCCGAGGCACTGACAGACATTTCTGTGGCCAGCAGTGAAAAATCAGAATAGTGTGTTGCTTCCCTGGTGTCAGGATCAAGGATGTCTCAGAGAGGATGCAGAATGATCTCAAGAGGGAGAGTGGCCAGCAGGAGGTCATCGTACACATTGGAACCAATGACATAAGAAGGGAAAAGGTTGAGATACTGAAGGCAGAATATAGAGAGTTAGGCAGGAATTTAAGAAGGAGGTCTTCGAGAGAAGTAATATCTGGATTACTGTCGGTGCTCTGAGCTAGTGAGGGCAGGAATAGGAGGAGAGAGCAGATACACGTATGGCTGAGGAGCTGGTGTATGGGAGAAGGATTCACATTTTTGGATCATTGGAATCTATTTTGGGGTAGGAGTGACCTGTACAAGAAGGACAGATTGCATCTAAATTGGAAGGGCACTAATATACTGGCAGGGAGATTTGATGGAGCTGCTCAGGAGGATTTAAACAAGGGGGGTTGACACCCAGGGAGATAGTAAGGAAAGAGATCTGAGACTAGTACAGTTGTGAAAAGAAGCAAGTCAAACAGTCAGGGCAGGCAAGGACAAAACAGAGAACAAGGTAGAACTGATAAATTAAACTGCATTTATTTCAATGCAAGAGGCCAAACAGGGAAGGCAGATGAACTCAGGGCATGGTCAGGACGATGGGACTAAGATATCATAGCAATTACAGAAACATGACTTAGGGATGGACAGGACTGGCAGCTTGATGTTCCAGGATACAAATGCTACAGGAAGGACAGAAAGGGAGGAAAAGGTGTTTTTAATAAGGGAGAGCATTACAGCTGCATAGAGAGAGGAAATACATCTGGGGAAGTTATTTGGGTGGAACAGAGAAATAAGAAAGGAATGATAACCTTATTGGGATTGTATTATAGGCCCCCGAATAATCAGAGGGAAATTGAAAATCAAACTTGTAAGGAGATCTCAGCTATCTGTAAGAATAATAGGGTGGTATGGTAGGGAATTTTAACTTTCCAAACATAGACTGGGACGGCCCCAGTGTTAAGGGTTTAGATGGAGAGGAATTTGTTTAGTGTGTACAAGAAAACGTTCTGATTCAGTATGTGGATGGACCTACTAGAGAAGGTGCAAAACTTGACCTACTCTTGGGAAATAAGGCAGGGCAGGTGACTGAGGTGTCAGTGGGGGAGCGCTTTGGGGCTAGCGACCAAAATTCTATTAGTTTTAAAATTGTGATGGAAAAGGATAGACCAGATCTAAAAGTTGAAGTTCTAAATTGGAGGAAGGCTAATTTTGATGGTATTAGGCAAAAACTTTCAAAAGCTGATTGGGGGCAAATTTTCACAGGTGAAGGGATGGCTGGAAAATGGGAAGCCTTCAGAAAGGAGATAAAGAGAGTCCAAAGACAGTATATTCATGTTAGGGTGAAAGGAAAGGTGTAGGGAATGCTGGATGATGTGATAAATTGAGATGTTGGTTAAGAAAAAGAAGGAAGCATATGTCAAGTGTAGACAGGAGAGATCGAGTGAATCCTTAGAGTATAAAAGCAGTAGGAATATACTTAATAGGGAAATCAGGAGTGCAAAAAGGAAACATGAGATAGCTTTGGGAAATAGAAGGAGAATAGATCAGCAAAGACTTTCAAAAGCTGATTGGGGGCAGATGTTCACAGTTATGTGACGGCTGGAAAATGGGAGGCCTTCAGAAATGAGATAATGAGAGTGCAGAGACGGTATATTCCTGTTAAGGTGAAAGGAAAGGCAGGTTGGTATAGAGATGCTGGATGACTATAGAAATTGAGTGTTTGGTTAAGAAAAAGAAGGAAGCATATGTCAGGTATAGATAGGATAAATTGAGTGAACCCTTTGAAGAGTGTAAAGGCAGTAGGGGTATACTTAAGATGGGAATCAGAACGGCAGAAAGGGGACATGAGATAACATTGGCAAATAGAGTTAAGGAGAATTCATAGGGTTTTTACAAAAGCATGAAGGTCAAAAGGGCAACTAGGGAGAGAATAGGGCCCCTCAAAGATCAGCAAGGCTGTGTGGAGTCGTAGGAGATGGGGGAGATACTAAACGAGTATTTTGCATCAGTCTTTACTGTGGAAAGTTATATTGAAGGTATAGAATGTAGGGAAATAGAAGGTGACATCTTGAAAAATATCCATATAACAGAAGATGAAGTACTGGATGTATTGAAATGCATAATAGTGGATAAATCCCCAAGACTGATTATGTGTACCCTAGAGCTCTGTGGGAAGCTAGAGAAGTGATTGCTGGGCCTCTTGCTGAGATATTTGTATCATCAATAGTTGCAGGTGAGTTGCCAGAAGACTGATGTTAGCTAACATGGTGCCACTGTTTAAGAAAGGTGGTAATGACAACCCAGGGAATTATAAACCAATGAGCCTAATGTTGGTGGTGGGCAAGTTGTTGGAGGGAATCCTGAGGGACAGGATGTACATACATTTCGAAAGGCAATGGCTGATTAGGGATAGTCAACATGGCTTTGTGTGTGGGAAATCATGCCTCACAAACTTGAATGAGTTTTTTGAAGAAGTAACAAAGAGGATTGATGAGGCAGAGCGGTGGACGTGATCCATATGGACTTCAGTAAGGTATTCGACAAGGTTTCCCATGGGAGACTGGTTAGCAAGTTTAGATCTCATGGAATACAAGGAGAGCTCGCCATTTGGATACAGAACTGACTTGAAGGTAGAAGATTGAGGGTGATGGTGGAGGGTTGCTTTTCAGACTGGAGGCCTGTGACCAGTGGAGTGCCACAAGGATCAGTGTTGGTCCAGTACTTTTCATTGTTTATATAAATGATTTGGGTGTGAGCTTAAGAGGTATAGTTAGTAAGTTTGTAGATGACAGCAAAATTGGCGTTGTAGTGGACAGAGAAGAAGGTTACCTTGGGTTACAATTGGATCATGAGCAGATGGGCCAATGGGCTGAGAAGTGGCAGGTCAAGTTTTATTTAGATTAATGTGAGTTGCTGCATTTTGGAAACACAAATCTTATCAGTACTTATACACTTAATGGTAAGGTCATGGGAGTGTTGCTGAACAAATAGACCATGGAGTGCAAGTTCATAGATCCTTGAAAGTAGAGTCGCAAGTAAATAGGATAGTGAAGAAGGCATTTGGTATGCTTTCCTTTATTGGTCACAAGTTTGAGTACAGGAGTTGGGAAGTCATGTTGTGGCTGTATAGGACATTGCTTAGGCCACGTTTGGAATATTGCATGCAATTCTGGTCTCCTTCCTATTGGAAGGATGCTGTGAAACGTGAAAAAGTTCAAAAAAGATTTACAAGGATGTTGCTTGGGTTGGAGGATTTGAAGTATAGGGAGAGGTTGAATGTGCTGGGGCTGTTTTCCCTGGAGCATCGGACGCTGAGGGGTGACCTTATGGAGGTTTATAAAATCATGAGGGGTATGGATAGGGTAAATAGACAAGGTCTTTTCCCTGGAGTGGGGGAGTCCAGAATGTTAGGGCATAGGTTGAGGGTGAGAGGGGAAAGATATAAAAGAGAGCTAAGAGGCAACCTTTTCATGGAGGTGTGTTGTGAGTGTGTGGAATGAGCTGCCAGAGGAAGTGGTGGAGTCTAGTCCAATTGCAACATTTAAAAAGGTATCTGGATGGGTACATGAATAGGAAGGGCTTGGAGGGATATGGGTGGGTTCGACTAGATTAGGTTAGGATATCTGGTCAGCATGGATGAGTTGGACCGAAGTTTCTGTGCTGTACATCTCACTGACTTTATGAATCTAACAGATTTATCAGTTGCTTCAAGGGATCATAAGGCTTCCACTTGTATGGTCAGGACTTGGATGTTTGTTCCAGGATATCGTTGCTTCAGACAGGACAGGGAGGGAAGTAAAAGGGGGGAAGGTTTTACATTGTTGGTGAGGGATGATATCACGGCTGTGATAAAGGTGGACACTATGGAAGGCTTGAGCAGTGAAGCATTATGGGTAGAGCTGAGAAATAAGATGGTTGCAGTTACATTGTTGGGGCTGTATTACAGGCCTCCCAGCAGTGAGCGTGAGGGAGAAGAACAAACGGTAAAGAGATTATAGAAAGACACAGAGGCAACAGGGTTCTGGTGATGGGAGATTTTAATTTTCCCAACATTGACTGGGATACACTCAGTGTTAGAGGTCTGGATGGGGCAGTATTTGTAAGGAGCATCCAGGAAAGTTTTCTAGAGCAATATGTAAATAGTCCAACTAAGGAAGGGGCCACATTGGACCTGATGTTGGGGAATGAGCCAGGCCAGGTGGTAGGAAGTTGCAGTGGGGGATTTCTTTGGGAATAGTGACCACAATTCTGTAAGTTTTAGAATGCTCATAGACAAAGACGAAAGCGGTCCTCAGGAAAGAATACTAAACTGGACCAAGGCCAATTGTACCAAAATTCGGCAGGAGCTGGGAGATGTGGATTGGGAGCAGCTATTTGAAGGGAAGTCCACATTTGATATGTGGGAGGCTTTCAAAGATTAGGTTGAAGATAGTGCAGAATAGACATTTGACAACAAGGGATAGGGAAAGCAAGATTTGTGAACCGTGGATGACAGGAGAAGTCATGCAACTGGCCAAGAGGAAAAAGGAAATGTACATAAGGTCCAGGCAACTAAGGACAGAATGGGCCTTGGAGGAATATCGGGAGAGTAGGACCAATCTTAAATGGGGAATCAAACGGGCTAAAAGGGGTCATGAAATAACTTTAACGAGCAGAATTAAGGAAAATCCCAAGGCCGTTTATTTATATGTAACAGGTAAGAGGGTAACTATAGAAAGGGTTAGTCCACTAAAAGATAAGGAAGGAAGGTTGTGTGTCGAATCTGATAAAATGGGTGATATTCTCAATTATTCCTTTGCATCAGTGTTCACTGAGGAGAGGGACATGATGAATGTTGAGATTAGAGATAGAAGTATTTTTATTCTGGATCACGTTGACATAAGGAAGGAAGATGTTTTCGGTAGGCTAAAGGACATTAACGTGGAAAAGTCTCCAGGACTGGATGGGATCTATCCTAGGTTGCTGAGTGACGCAAGAGAGGAAATACATGGGGCCCTGACAGATATCTTTGTAGCATCCTTAAACACAGGTGAAGTGCTGGAGGGTTGCTAATGTTGTCTCCCTGTACAAGAAGGACAGTAGGGATATTCCAGCTAACTACAGATCAGTGAGTATGACATCAGTGGTGGGAAAGTTGCTGGATCAGGTACTGAGGGATAAAATCTATTTACATTTGGAAAAGAATGGGCTTATCAGTGATAGGCAACATGGTTTTGTGCGGGGAAGATTGTGCCTTACCAAATTAATAGAGTTCTTTGAGGAAGTGACCCAAGTTGATAAATGAAGGAAGGGTTGTAGATGTCATAAACATAGACTTTAGTAAGGCATTTGATAAGACTCCCCATAGTAAACTAATAGAGAAAGTGAAGTCACATGGTGTGCAGGGTGGCCTAGCTAGGCGGATAAAGAACTGGTTGAGCAACATGAGACAGAGCGTAGTAGTTGAAGGGAGTTTCTTGAAATGGAGAAAGATGGTGTTCCACAGGGATCAGTGCTGGGGTCACTATTGTTTGTGATATAAATAAATGATTTGGAAGAGTGCATTGGTGGTCTGATCAGTAAGTTTGCAGATGACACCAAGATTGGTAGAGTAGCAGAAAGCATAGCGGACTGTCAAAGAATACAGGAGAATATAGATAGACTGGAGAGTTGGGCAGAGAAGTGGCAGATGGAGTTGAATCTTGGCAAATGACAAGTGATGCATTTTGGGAAGTTTAATTCTCAAACCAACTGTACTGTAAATGGAAGAGCCTTGGGTAAAGTTGATGAGCAGAAAGATCTAGGAATTGAGGTCCATTGTACCCTGAAAGTGGATAGAGTGGTCAAGAAGGCATATGGTATGCTTGCCTTCATCAGACAGGGTATTGAGTACAACACTTGGCAGGTCATGTTAAAATTGTACAAGACTTTGGTTCGGCCACATTTAGAATACTATGTACAGTTCTGGTCGCCACATTACTAAAAGGATGTGGATGCTTTGGAGAAAGTGTAAAGAAAGTTTCTGAGGATGTTGCCTGGTATGGAAGGTGCTAGCTATGAAAAGAGGTTGCATAGGTTAGGATTGTTTTCATTAGGAAAAAGGAGATTGAAGGGAGACCTGATTGAGGTCTACAAAAGCATGAAGGGTATAGACAGGGTGGATAGAGATAAGCTTTTTCCCAGAGTGAGGGATTCAATAACAAGAGGTCACACATTCAAGGTGAGAGGAGAAAAGTTTAAGGGAGATACACATGGAAAGTATTTTACACAGAGAGTGGTAGGTGCCTGGAACACGTTGCCAGCAGAGGTGGTAGAGGCAGGCACTGTAGATTCATTTAAGATGCAACTGGACAGATGCATGAGGAGATGGGGAGCAGAGGGATACAGATGTTTAAGAATTGGGCAATAGGCTTAGACATTGGATTTGGGTGGCCTCAGGCTTGGAGGGCTGAAAGGCCAGTTACTGGGCTGTAAATTTTCTTTGTTCTCTGTTCTCAAAGAACTTTTCTCTCAGTCAGAATTGTCCTCCTCTCCTGCCTTCAATAAATCAACATGGATGTCTTATGGTGATTTAACAAATGTCTTTCTTGTTCAGAAAATGTTTTCTTCTCACCCTTTTCATGGGAGGAGGAAAGAATATTACTTGCTTAATACTTGTGGACGTCACCATTCTGTCTGCTGTTATCTTGGAGGACCACTTTCAGCAACGTTGTTGTGATAGTGCTGGATTTGTTCTCATGACTCTCTTGATGAGGCCTTCCCTCTCTCCCTACAAAAAGAAAAATAGTCTATGGTGATATATAGTTTTATTAGCTGGTGGTGTTTGAGTTGGCCCACTTCTAAAACCCATTGGGAGTTTTGAATCATCTCGTCTCCTAGTAGCATCCTGTAAGACATGTACAACTAAAGCAGTGAGTTTCAGTCAGCTTGCTATACTTGAGATCACCGAACCACAGCTCAGAATCATATGCAGCCTCAAGTTTTCAGAGGCCACAAGTGTCAGAAGGCAGCTGACAGATACTCTCTGGCCAATACCGAGTACCACTTCTCCAAAGGAGTTCCCCTCTCTGAATCTATCAAATATCCTAGGACTGATACAAAAGATCATGGCACTCGGAGGCTCCATTATATATAATTTTATATAATTCATTAATGATGATAGGCAGCACATATAACATTCCTACCACTGTCTAGTCATTGAATAAAAGTACATCTTCCATAGGCAAATTAAACCTTTAGCATTACTACGTGAAAGCTCATAGAGCAATTTGGTCGATTAATATTTGTCATTGCTGAATTATATTAATAAAGTTATTAATTTCTCTGAATTCCTCCATTAATACAGGGCATGACAAAACATCATTGATTTTACAGTGGTTTTGCAATTTCTCACAAATGGGTTTTGTGGATTGATTTGATTAAGTTAAAGAGTGAGTAGGTGTGCTTATGAATGAGGGGTGAACAGCCAGAGAGTGATCAACATGCTTAAATGCGATGAACATCATCTTGCATATTCTGTAAAGTTGTTATATTAAATCTGGTGACAAGAACAATGAGGTTGGTTCAACTTTCAGAAAATGTATGTATATAGCATGTAAATATAGCACTGTTAGAGACAATAGCATGACCTGTGCTCAGGCTAGTGGACAAACTAATGTTTCCAATGGATTACAAAATACAGCAGCTGCTCGTCAAAATGGAATTGAAGAATACTGCATATTAGTATGATAACATGAAGAAAGTTAAATGATGAGATCAATGGTACATGGATTACCTAATCTTTGTTCAAGCAATATCACAAAAACCTAGTTAACAGCTTTGTTTAAGCATGAATCGAGATGCTGAGGGAGCTCAGACATTGAATGTATGTACACATTAATGTCTTCCACACCCATCCCAGCACCAGGAGCAGCATCAGCGAGCAAACTGACAGCTGTCAAAAAAGGTTGATGGACTTGCTCTGCCTGTTTCAGTTAGTACCTCACTGACAAAACTCTAGACAAAGAAAGGCTGCTGTAGCCTTCCCAAGTTTAGGTCTTTAATCAGTGGTAGAAGAAGGGGCTGTGGGAGACTACGAAGGTCACAAGTTTTATGATTTCTGTTGTTCTTACAGGGGACCCAGGAAGAGAGGAATATTGCACCACCCTCACTCCACTACCCTAACTGCATAATAATATTACAGATTGTATTTTAACTTGGTTTGGCTAAAACTGCCCCATTCTTTGCATCCTGTCCTCTTCATGCCCTGCTCCACAAAATACACATACACACACACACACACACACACACACACACACAAAACAAATTGTGTTTCCAACATAAAGTTACCAAACTTAGAGCAAACAGCTGATCTTTGTTTTTCACACATGTTTCTGACTGTTTCAACTTTTATCCTCATTTCTGGAGATATTGCAAGTAAAGAAAAGGAGAAACTGCATTGTTTGCTTTCAGTTGTCTATAAACATTTATCACACAACAGTAATTAGTATTCAACTTTTTCTAACCTTTTTAAATTCTAATCATAATTATGCAATAATAAAAATAATGCTAAATTCAAATGAGTTGTTATGATTACATAATCAAATATTGATGTAAGCTATGGCTTCATTATTGAAGCTTTTCTTCACACATGTCACAAATTCACACAATATTAATTTCAACACTCTTTGACGGTTAAGTAAATGGAGGGCACATGAGAGATTTTCAAAGAAAATTTGTTTTCTTAATGACATTGTCAATTTTCACATTACAAATGCATTGATAAATAACACACGACTGCAGCTGAGTTGGTTTATTGTCTTTTGACTCTAGGTTCTGAGTTGGATTACAGCCCTGAAATTTGGAATTTTCCTATCTGGTAGCTCCTAAGAGTTTTTATATGACTTAAGTTTTCGGTGTACTTTTCTCAACTTCTTGCAGTGCAGATCATATGCCCCTGACTGAAGAAGAAAAGGCTACAGATTTGTCCGATACATGAGCTGGAGATAATTTTGGAGTCCTTAAGATGTGGTCCACAGTTTAGAAGGAAGATTGAGCAACGAAGAGACTCAGACACATCTCAAGGTTTTCTGCACAAGTTACTTTTTGGCAAAGATGTGTCTGTTAATTTTTGCACAAAGCCAGATCCCAAAACATGTTCTGATTTGATTGTGCTTTTAATGGACTAGCACAGGCATAGTGGGGTGAATATTTTTATTATGTTCTGCATGGTTCCATGAATTCTATCAAAAATCAGCAAATAAGATGAAGGACCAATTAATGTACTGGTGGTGTTGAATGGACGAGAAATACCAGATAGCAGAGGACAAAGCGATGGTGCCTTCCTCCATTGTAAAGATGACCAAATATGTGGGAAAAAAATGAAGAACATCATTGCTATTCTGCTTTTCCTGGCCTCAGCTTCCACGCCACTGCCCTGCCATGCCATGTGCTTTCACACCAACAAAATAATTTCAAAGTAATCTCATTGCTGTAATGTCAAAAACAGGACAGCCAATTTGTACACAGAAAGCTCTCTCACAAGCAGTAATATGATTATGACCAGATAATCTGTAATATTTAAAGAAGAAGTCAATATTATTTTGGATCCTCAGTTGAAATTCCCATCCAAAATTTCCATCTGAAAGACAGCTCTTTCCAAACCTACACTGCTGAATACCCTGATTACTGCGATGGGAGCATCAGCCTAATTTTTACACACAAATCTTTGGATAGTCATTTAAATTTATTTTTTTTAATCTGAGTGACAAGTGTGTTCCCACAAAGCCATGGCTAGCACAACTGATGCCACTGAGCAGCCACATATATACGCACACATAATGGAGCCTGCAGCAAAATACAGTTTGATCAAATGTCTCTTTTCTATAAATGTTCCATGAAAAGGTAAAGTCTTTGGAAGTAGTCTTTGTTGTATTCAACAACATTCTGATATGTATAGTATGCAAACCTAACTTCTTTATTCAGTACATTCTAAAGAACTTTATAATGTATTCAAATATTTAATGCATTTTAGTACTTTTGTTACAAATAACAGTTTGATAAGACAGTTTATAGATAAAAACATTGTTCATCAAAATTCTCCATATTTTGGTTTACAGAGCAGGATTTGCAGCAACCAATTCTGTTATTCTCAGAAGGGGTTTGGTACAACACTGACACAAGTACAAAACACAGTAAGTCAGCAAACAAAGTGTGCCTCCTGCAGATGTTGATTGATCAACTATGCATGGTGGGAATTGAAGTCAGTAGAACTAACTTCAAAAGGTAGTACTCTCTTAATACCAGGAGGGATAATAACAGGCCTGAGTGATTTTACAGTTTCTGTTTGCTTTATGTGTCATATTCTGAGAGGGGTGGGGATGGGAGGATGAATAAACCCAGCCAATCAAACATCTGCTATTTGTTTATGTAATTCATTTTAATCTTTACTAATGGAAGCCAAATTCTGATGCAAAATTTGCTTATCCTCACAGGATGATAATGATCCACAACTGGAGTCATAAGTCATAGAGATGTACAGCACGGTCAGAGAGCCTTTGGTCCAACCCGTCCATGCCGACCAGACATCCCAACCCAATCTAGTCCCACCTGCCAGCACCGGCCCATATCCCTCCAAACCCTTACTATTCATATACCCATCAGATGCCTTTTAAATGTTGCAATTTTACCATCCTCCACCACTTCCTCTGGCAGCTCATTCCATAGACATACCACCCTCTGCCTGAAAAAAATTGCCCCTAAGGTCTCTTTTATATCTTTCTCCTCTCATATAAGCAACATGAAGTGAAATTAGCAGAGACCCTATTTGATTAGATGGTGGAGTCAAACCAAGAGCAGGGAAATGACAATGTAGACATTTTTAGCTCCGATAAATTAACTGAGTTGCAGCCGAAAGATGAAAATTTAAGGCAATTATAACAAAAGGCATACACAGAAAAAGAATTTGAATGCATCCCTGAAGATTATTACCTTAAAAATGATGTATTAATGAGGAAATGAGACCATCACATATTAAGGCAGATGAGAAATGAGCAGAAGTTCATCAAGTCGTATTGCCAAAGAGTTATAAATCGGAGGTGTTATGAGTGGTGGCATGACCTACCACTAGGGGGTCATTTACGAGTGAGAATAACTCAAACTAAATTACAAAAATATCTTTACTGACCTTGGCTGCACAAGTATGTAGTTGAATTTTGCCAGACATGCCATACATGTCAGATAATTGGAAAACCACAGGCAGTAATAAAACTTGCATCTTTAATACCATTTCCGCATTTGAGGAACCTTTTATAAGAGTCTTAATTGATTCTGTAGGACCCTACCTAAAACAAAAATTGTGAAACAGTATTTGTTAACAATAATGATGCGTTGACTAGATTTCCGGAGGCTGTTCCATTACACAATGTCACAGCTAAAAGAATTGTAGAGGAATTACTCAAAATTTTCACTAGGTATGGACTACTCATAGAGATACAATCAGATCAAGGGTCAAACTTCACGTCAAAACTACATAAGGAAGTTACTGACAACTTAGGAATTAAACAATTCAGATCTACTGTATACCATCCAGAGTCACATGGAGCACTAGAAAGATGACATCAGACATGAAAGACAATGCTGAGCATTTACAGTCAAGAATATCAAGATGACTGGGATAAGGGAATTCCGTTTGAACTTTTTGTGATCAGAGATGCACTAAATGAATTGACCAACTTCAGTTCTTTTGAATTAGTTTTTGGGCATGAAGTGAGAGGACTGCTGAAATTGATTCAGGAGAAATTGGTAAGTCAGAATTCAGAGACCACATATTTGGACTATGTGTCAAATTTTTGGGAATGATTAAATAGAGTGTGGGAGCTGGCAAGACAGCATTTAAAAGTATCATCGCATTCAATGAAACAGGAAGCAGACAAGACATCAAAAACTCACAATTTTGCCATTAGAGAGAAGATATAAGTGTTACTTCCAGTGATAGATGAACCTTTGAAAACAAGATCTAGTGGACCTTATCAATGATTAGAATCTCTTCTAGGGTAGAAGTGACCTGTACAAGAAGGACGGATTGCACTGAAATTGAAAGGGGACTAATATACTGACAGGGAGATTTGCTAGAACTACTCAGGAAGATTTAACCTAGTAAAGTGAGGTGGGGGGGGGGGGGGGGGTGGCGGGGGTAGTGAGGAAAGAGATCAATCTGAGACTGGTACAGTTGAGAAAAGAAGTGAACCAAACTGTCAGAGCAGGCTGGGACAAAGCAGAGAACACAATAGGATTGATAAATTAAACTGCATTTATTTCATTGTAAGAGGTCTAACAGGGAAGGCAGATGAACTCAGGGTATGGTTAGGAACATAGGACTGGGATATCATAGCAATTACAGAAACATGACTCAGGGATGGTCAGGGCTGGCAGCTTAATGTTCCAGGACACAAGTGCTATAGGAAGGACTGAAAGCAAGGCAACAGATGAGGGGGAGTGGCGTTTTTGATAAGGGATAGCATTACAACTGTACTGAGGGAGGATATTCCTGGAAACACATCCAGGGAAGTTATTTGAGTAGAACTGAGAAATAAGAAAGCGATGATCACCTTATTGGGATTGTATTATAGACCGTTTAACCGTCAGAGGGAAATTGAGAAACAAATTTGTAAGGAGATTTCAATTATCTGAAAGAATAATAAGGTGGTTATGGTAGGGGATTTCAACTTTCCAAACATAGACTGGGACTGCCATGGTGTTAAGGGTTTAGTTGGAGAGGAATTTATTAAGTGATTACAAGAAAATTCTCTGATTCGGTATGTGGATGTACCAACTAGAGAAGGTGCAAAACTCAACCTACTCTTGGGAAATAAGGCATGGCAGGTGACTGAGGTGTCAACGTGGGAGCACTTTGGAACCAGCAACCATAATTCTATTAGTTTTAAAATAGTGATGGAAAAAGATAGACCAGATCTAAAATTTGAATTTCTAAATTGGAGAAAGATCAACGTTGACAGTACTAGACATGACCTTTCAAAAGCTGAATGGGGGCAGATGTTTGCAGGTAAAGGGACAGCTGGAAAATGGGAAGTCTTCAAAAATGAGGTAATGAGAGTGCAGAGACAGTATATTCCTGTTAGGGTTAAAGGAAAGGCTGGTAGGTATAGAGAATGCTAGATGACTAAAGAAATTGAAGGTTTGGTTAAGAAAAAGAAGGAAGCATATGTTCGTTATAGATAGGATAGATCAAGTGACTCCTGAGAAGAGTATAAAGGCAGCAGGAGTATACTTAAGAGGGAAATCAGGAGGGTAAAATGCAGACATGAAATGGCTTTAACACATAGAGATAAGAAGAATTTAAAGGGTTTTTACATATACATTAAGGACAAAAGGGTAACAAGAGTGAGACTAAGGCCCCTCAAAGATCAGCAAGGTGGCCTTTGTGTGGAGCCGTAGGAGATGGGGAGATACTAAACGAGTATTTTGCATCAGTGTTTATTGTGGAAAAGGACATGGAAGATTTGAAAGTAGGGAAATAGATGATGACATCTTGAAAAGTGTCCATATTAGAGAGGGGAAAGTGCTGGATGCCTTGAAATGCATAAAAGTGGATAGATCCCCAGGACCTGATCCGGTGTACCCAAGAACTCTGTGGGAAGTGAGGAAAGTGTTTGCTGGTCCCCTTGTTGAGGTATTTGTATCATCAATAGCTACAAGTGAGGTGCCGGAAAACTGGAAGTTGGCTGACATGGTCCACTATTTAAGAAAGGTGGTAAGGACAAGCCAGGGAACTATAGACTGGTGTGCCTGACACCAGTGGTGGGCAAGTTTTTAGAGGGAATCCTGAGGGACAGGATGTACATGTATTTGGAAAGGCAAGGACTGTTTAGGAATGGTCAACATGGCTTTGTACGTGGGAAATCACATCTCACAAACTTGATTGAATTTTTTTGAAGAGGCAACAAAGAGGTTTGATGAGGGGAAAGTAATGGACGTGACCTACATGGCCCTCAATAAGGCATTCAGTAAGGTTCCCCATGGGAAACTGGTTAGCAAAGTTAAGCCTCATGGAATACAGGGAGAATTAGCTGTTTGGATACAGAAGTGGCTCAAAGATAGAAGACAGAGGGTGGTGATGGAGAGTTTTTTTTTGATTGGAGGCCTATAACTCATGGAGTGCCACAAGGATCGGTGTTTGGTCCACTACTTTTCATCATTTATATAAATGATTTGGATGTGATCTTAAGAGGTAGAGTTAGTAAGTTTGCAGATGACACCAAAATTGGATGTTTAGTGGACAAGTGAAGAAGATTACCTCGGATTACAACCGGACCTTTGACAGATGAGCCAAAGGGCTGAGGAGTGGCAGATAGTGTTTAATTTAGAAAAACACGAGGTGCTACATTTTGGGAAAGCAAATCTTAACAGGACTTATACACTTAATGGAAAGGTCCTAGGGAGTGTTGCTGAACAGAGAGACCTTGGAGTGCAGGTTCACAGCTCCTTGAAAGTGGAGTCACAGGTAGATAGGATAGTGAAGAAGGCATTTCCTATGTTTTCCTTTACTGGTCAGAATATTGAGTATAGGAGTTGGGAGGTTATGTTGTGGCTGTACAGGCCATTGGTTAGGCCACTTTTGAAATATTGCATGTGATTCTGGTCTCTTTCCTTTCATAAGGATGTTGTGAAACTTGAAAGGGTTTAGAATGGATTTACAAGGATGTTGCCATGGTTGGAGGATTTGAGCTGTAGGGAGAGGTTGAATGGGCTAGGACAGTTTCCCTGGAGTGTCGGAGGCTGACGGGTGACCTTATAGTGTTTTATAAAATCATGAGGGGCACGGATAGGGTAAATAGACAAGTTCTTTTCTCTGAGGTGGGGGAGTGCAGAACTAGAGGGCATAGTTTTAGGGTGAGAGGGGAAAGATATAAAGTTAAAAATCACACAACACCACGTTGTAGTCCAACACGTTTAAGTGGAAGCATTAGCTTTCAGAGCGCCACTCCTTCATCAGGTGGTTGTGGAGGACACAATTGTAAGATACAGAATTTATAGCAAAAGTTTACAGTGTGATGTAACTGAAATTATACATTGAAAAATACCTTGATTGTTTATTGAGTCTCTCATCTGTTAGAATGGCCATGATAGTTTCACTTCTTTCATATGTAAATCACAAAACATTTTTTTAAAACGTTACATTCTCAGGTTAACTGTAACAATTGATGCTAGCCCAGATAAGATGTTGAAGGTGTTAGCCCCCTGTGTTCTGTTGTCTGTGCCATAATGTTTAGACTGATTCTAATCTAAAACGTGAGTTAACAGAGTCTTACATGCAGTTTTTGAGCAAAGTACAATGTAACTCTGCAAGTACAAATTCACACCACAAACATATATGTGCATGTATGTGTGTGTGTGTGTATATGTGTGTGTGCGTGTGAGAGTCTGTCTGTCTGGGTTGGGGGGGTTGTAAGTGTGAGAGAGTGTATATGTCTGTGTGTGAGTGTAAATTGTCTAAGTCTGTGAGAGGATGCTTGTGTGTGTGTGGGAGTGTGTGTGTGTCTGGGAAGGGAGGTTGTCAGTGTCTGTGAGAGAGAGTGTATATATGTGTGTGTGAGTGTAAAGTGGTCTATGTCTGTGAGAGGATGCATGTGTGAGTTTGGGAGTGTGTGTGTTTGTAGGAATTTGTGAGTGCCTGTGTGCGTGTCGGTGTATACGTGTGTCTGTGTGTATATGTGTGTGTGTGTAGGAGTGCCTGTGTGTGTGTAGGAGTGTCTGTGTGTGTATAGAGCAATGGTGGTCACCTGTAATGTGACATGAGCTCAAGGTCCCAGTTGAGGCCCTCCCTATGGGTACCGAACTTAGCTATCAGCCTCTGTTCGGCCACTTTTCGCTGTAAGATATAAAGATATAAAAGAAACCTAAAAGGCAACTTTTTCATGCAGAGGTTAGTGTGTGTGTGGAATAGGCTGCTAGAGGAAGTGGTGGAGGCTAGTACAATTGCAACATTTAAAAAGCATCTGGATGGGCATATGAATAAGAAGGGTTTGGAGAAATATGGGCCGGGTACTGACAGGTGAGAATAGATTGGGTTGGGATATCTGGTCAGCATGGACGAGTTGGACTATAGGGACTGTGCTGTATATCTCTATGAGTCTATGACTCCAAGTCGAAAGAAAATTGAGTGATGTGAAGTATTTGATAAGGACTCCAGACAAAAAGAAATCTCACAGAGTGTGTCATGTGAATATACTGAAAAGGTATTTTTACAGGAAGGAAAGCCAAAAGAGACTGTGTTACTGGTTGCAACACAGGGGGATGAGCTAAGTTCAGAGAACTCTGACTTAGCGGCACAGTGGCACAGTGTTAACACAGGTTTAGTTCCAGCCTCCGGCAACTGTCTGTGTGGAGTTTGCACATTCTCCGCATGTCTGCGTGGGTTTCCTCACACAGTCCAAAGGTTTGCAGGTCCGGTGAATTGGCCATGTTAAATTGCCAATAGTGTTAGGTGCCTTAGTCAGATGGAAATGGGTCTGGGTGGGTCAATGGAGGGTCAGTGTGAACTGGTTGAGCTGAAGTGTCTGTTTCCACACTGTCGGCAATCTAATCTGGACATTTCTCAAATTAAATTGGACAATGAGGAAGTTTTCAAAAATTGGGATAAATTATTGAATTACCTTCCAGAGGAAAATCAAAATGACCTGAAAGAGTTATTACATATGGGGAGATATGAGCAAATAAGCTGGAAAGTACTAACCTAACTATGCTTGATGTAGATGTAGAAGATGCTGTTCTGATTAAGCAACATTTCTTCGAGGAACACTATCTAAAGTTAGCACAGGTTCAAGAGGAGATTGAATGCATGCTCCAAGATGACCTAATTGAAATAAGTTACAGTGACTGGAGTTTACCCATAGTAATGGTGCCAAAACCAGATGGTATCCAATAGTTATAAGTGGGCTACTGTAGAGTCAGTGCAATCACAAAGACTGGTGCATATCCAACTCTGCATTTGGAAGTTTGTGTTGAGAAGGTGGGACAAGCAACTTATATTTTTAAGTTGGACCTGTCAGGTATTGAAAATAAATTTGGCTTTCGTAATGCTAAATGAACTGTATCAGTTTAAAGTCATGCCATTTGGCATGAAAAATGTGCCAGCCAAATTTCAGAGACTAACCAATAAGGTAATTGCTAGATTACCCAATTGGATCATATATATTGATGGCCTGGTGATTTTTAATCATACATGGAAGAAACATTTGCAACATTTATTGAATTCAGAAGGCAGGCTTCATGGTACATCTGCTAAAAGTGAATTTGCCAAAGCCCAAGTCACCTTCCTGAGTCATGTTATTGAACATGGACAAATGGCCCCACAGAATGCAAAAAGAAATTCCATATTATCAATAAAAAGAGCAACACTATGATTTCTGAGATTGAATGGATTTTATCAAAAATTCATACCAAATTTTCGCAGTGTGGTTGCTCCACTTACTAAATTTCTAACGAAAGGCAAGAAGTTTCAGAGGATAGCAGACTGTCAGAAGGTATTTGACAACCTGGACATTGTATTAACCACTACCCCAGTGTTAGCCACACCCAATTATGCAAAGTAACTTAAAGTGCCTATCAATGCAAGTAATGTGGGTGTCAGTGCTATGCTTTTACAAGAAGACGACAAGAAGATAGAAAGAGCTAATCGTGCATATCTTCAGGAAATTGAACATATATCATCAGAAATATTCCACAGTTGAGAAGGAGACTTTGAGCTTGGTGTTGGTGTTCCAAATTTCAATATTTATGTTACCAGTAATGAATCTGAGACAATCTTATACACTCATCAAAACCCATTGAAATTTGTAGAGAAATTTAAGGACAAAAATGTCAGACGGTTTAGATGTTGTTACACCCAATCAATTTGAAAATTGTGCACGTGGCAGGATGAGGAAATGTGGTTGCTGATACTTTCTTGAGACTTGAATGAGAAACAGAGGCATTCGGTGGCAAGAGTAAAACAAACTGCAACAAATTGTAGTACACCATGTTTGCATGATTATTGTCAATGTAATGTAAATAATGTGTTGTAATGCACTGACAATTTAAGATTAAGGGGTTTCAAAATGAAGCCATCTTTGAATATTGATAGTTCATTTTTTTAGGAGGGGTGTTGATGCTACTCCTTTAACAATGTTATGTTGCCCTTGTTTTTTTTTCCAGAAGGTCAGAAAAGCACACAACCTGGGATTGTATAGGTTTTAAGGTCAGTTTGATGGTAGCTAACAAGTACTGCCTCAGACAAAAGGCTTTCAAGTTTAAAACAACCACTTTTACAATGAAAGGAGAGTGGCCAGTTCTCTCAGCTCAGCTTTCTCTGGTTTGACTTGGTTTTGACGGTCTAGCTATTCACTGAAAACAGTCAGGCAGTTTGAGGCTGCTGATCCAGAAATAGCTACATGGAAGCAGATGTTCCACACTACCATCCCCCTCCCCCCTCTCCCCTCTCCCCTCTCCCCTTTCCCCTCTCCCCTCTCCCCTCTCCCCTCTCCCCTCCCTCCTCCCTCCTCTCTCCTCTCTCCTCTCTCCTCTCCCCTCTCCCCTCTCCCCTCTCCCCTCTCTCTCTCGCAAGATGCTGTGTTTGATTTTTCCCTTTGTGCCAAGGGGTGTTTATGGGGATTGCTGTAAGTATTTAGAACAGCATCATTAAATTGGGCAAATCTGTTGGGTTTTTGGATAGGTTAAGTTCTGATCTCTCTTGTTTGTGTTTCATTTGGTAATCTTGTAAATAAATTCTGATTTGTTTGAAACTAAGTGGTTGACCAATGGTATCCTGTGTTACACCTGCTCTAAACAACCAGCAAAGTTAGGGTCTGGGCTGTTTTCTTGAAATGTTTTGAGGGAGTCTGGCCTTGTCCATAACAATTGTCATAGTGCTCACTGAATTTGAGTCTACTTGAATGCTTATAACATCTTTCCATTACCTTGCCCTGCCATTTTGTGCTTTGCCCCTCAGCCACATGTAATAAGTTCACATTACTACTCTATTACTTTATTACTGTGGACAACCGGTTGGTTTAGATGGCTGGTCTGTGATGCAGAGTGAAGCTTACTGTGCCAACTCAATTCCTGCACAAGTTGATGTTACTGTTAATATCCCACCATCTTAATCTCACCCCTCACCTGAAGCGAGATAACGTTTTGGTTAAACTATCATCAGTTGCCTCTCAGGGACTATGGCAACTTTATCTACACAACTGTTTTGTTATATCACTTTTAAGATGGACACAAAGGCAAGACAATAGTGATAGTTGTCAGCAGGCTTCAGTCAAATTAAGGGAGGAAAGTCTTGACCCAGTAGTCGCTTCCCAGTAAGTCAAGGATATCCTCCAAAACTGTCCAGGTCCTGCTTGTGGTGGTCAGAGTTAGGATGCTCTCCACATGAGTGATGGGAAGCCAAATGTCAGGCAGCTCATTAACCTCCTTGACTCTCTGCCCTATTGGGAGCTGTTTTAGAATCTCTACAGCATAGATAGAGGTCATTTGGCCAATCAAGTCTGCGCCAACTCTCCAAAGAGCATCCACCCCATCCACCTAACTCAGCATGTACCATGGCTAAATCCACCTGGCCTCCACAGCACTGATACAGGGCAATTTAGTATGGCCAATCCACCTAACCTGCACATCTTTGTACTATGGGAAGAAACAGAGCTTCCAGGGGAAATTCACGCAGACTCTGGGAGAATGTGCATCTCCACATGGATAATTACCTTGGTTTAGAATTGAACACAGGCCCCTGGCGCTGTGAGGCAGCAGTGCTAACTACTTCAGCCACAATGCCACCTTCCTCTGGAATGAGCTGAACAGATATCACAGGAAACAAAAGTAGGTAACATAAATTATTGCAGTGCAGATGGGGAGCTTTCCCAAGCTTATGAGTAGGCAGTACTGAGGGTATGCAGGGTTCATGATGTCAGGGATTGTGATTGTTGGGGTGTGTGGGGAAGATGTTATAGGCAATAGAAAGAGGTATAGAGCATGAACCTTGGTGGGAGGTGGGTACAATATCACAGATAGACTGAGTGTGAAGTACCTGAGACAATATGATGTCACTTACACTGGCAGCATGGAGCAAATCATTGATCTTAGATTACTTACAGTGTGGAAACAGGCCCTTCGGCCCAACAAGTCCACACCGCCCCGCCGAAGCGTAACCCACCCATACCCCTACATCTACATCTACATTTACCCCTTACCTAACACTATGGGCAATTTAGCATGGCCAATTCACCTGGCCTGCACATCTTTGGACTGTGGGAGGAAACCGGAGCACCCGGAGGAAACCCACGCAGACACGGGGAGAACGTGCAAACTCCACACAGTCAGTCGCCTGAGGCGGGAATTGAACCCGGGTCTCCGGCGCTGTGAGGCAGCAGTGCTAACCACTGTGCCACCGTGCCGCCCATCTTCTTCCTACAGTGCTGGCCATTCCTTCAGATTGCCGAGATTCCTCTGACCTGGCATCCTCAGTTTGATCCTGTGGTAAAAGGAAGTCCCACTAGTGCACCATTCTGTCCAACACAACCTCCTGGTCTCTGTCCACAAACACCAGTGAAAAAATTCTATTTGTCTGTTGTGTCCAGGGCAAATATCAGGAATCATGCAGGGAAGCTTTGGACTGACAGCACTTGTCTGGGTTTTTCAGACTTTTACAGACGGTACCAGTCCTAAGGATGCTATTCAATTCTGGAATCTCTGCTGCATGATAAAATAAGGCAACATGTAATCTCCCAGAAGGATGGGATCATTAACTAATGTGATGAATTTGGTAATATACAGCAAGAAAACTCATTCAGTTTCAAACATGTTTGATTCAGTAAATAATTAGTGGAATCCAAACTTCTGAAGTTACCACCCCTTAATGGTATGGTTATATTTGCTGAAAGTGGTCAGAGAGGACAACACTAAAGACTGCACCCACCTGCCACCAAGACTAATGCTCAACCACTGTCATTTCTGTCTGCAACATTTTTGCCTAAATAGGCAAGTTATTTAACAGCTTTACTCAAAGAGGGAGAGATTTGATAATTGACTAGCCGTAAGCCATCTATTGACATTATGGGCAAATCCTTAGATGAAGAAAACAAGAAACTAACAACAATACTGAATTCTCTCAAAAATTGACCAGCATTCTTATTGATTAATGCATGTACAGACATGGCCAGGCAATATTTGATGGGAATGATTGACATGTTTGCTTGGTGCTGGCGTGTCCCATTCATTAACCAGTATACTAGAAAGGGAATAGAGCTAGTTAGGAGATGTTAATTGTTCTAATCATCGGATCATAGAATCCCTCCAGTGCAGAAAGTGGCCATTCATCCTATTGAGTCTGCACCAACTCTCCAAAGAGCATCCCACCCTACAATCCCACATGGGGTCTTTGACAATGGTTTACCAACCTAACCTACATATCAGTGGACACTATGGTGACTTTTTTTTGCATGGCCAATCTACCTACCGTACATATGGTTGAATTATGGGAAGAAACTGGAGAGACCAGAGGAAACCCACAAAGACACGTGGAGAATGAAGGGAACTACTAATTACTTCGAAGTAAATAACCAGTGATAATGAAGATTTTAAATTATACTGTTCGCTACCAACATGTCATTGTGAATAATTCATTCAGGGGTAAGCTGGTGTGAGAATATAATTCACTCATATTGTGCCCTCGTGGAATTAAATGAAGTGGTTAAGTTGTCTATCTGCTAAATGTGATTAAATTACATTACTAATCATCTAATTTGAGTCAGATAGGTCTGTGTCTTTAACGTATTTAATACTTATATGGAGAAATAGATTTAGAGACTGAGGCAGCCTTAGTGGGAGAAGTGAAATTCGTACGTGTGATTTGTGAAAGCCACTCAATTCATGGTCGGAATGGGAAGTATGGGTAGCTCCAATTAAATTCTGTTTGTTGTAGACTGCTTTACAAATCCAAACAAATCTTTGGCATTTATTGTTGAATGAATATAGTATCGACAATAGAGAGAATTGTACAGCTGCAACTGTACAAGGCATTAGTGAGACTGCACCTAGAATATTGCATATTATACTTGCCTTACTTGAGAAGAGCTGTAGTTGCATTGGAGACAGTTCAGCAGAGTAATTCCAGAGATGAGGGGTTTGTCTTATGAAGAGAGATTGGGAAGTTTAGGTGGAGTTTAGAAGAAGGGAGGACATCTAGTTAAGTTATATAAGATGCTGAAGGGAATTGACAAAGTTGATGCAGACCAAATGGATCTTCATTTGGGCCAATGTAGAATAGTTTTAGGAGAAGGGGTGATTTAAAAGCACCAGGAGGAGAACTTACTTCTATTAAAGGATGGTGAATGTATGGAACTCACTACCCCAGAGCATGGCGGATGCTGGGGCATTGAACAAATTTAAGGAAAAGATAGGCAGATTTTAATTAGGAAAGAGTTGGAAGATTATGGGGAGCAGGCAGAAAATGAGGTTGAAGTTGAGATGAAATCAGCCATAATCGTGGAACATGGTCAAGGCACTGAATTATTATTCTTGCTCCTAATTCTTATGTTCTCGAGCTCTTATGCTTTGAGAAGACAAAATGGGTTTTTGAACCAAAGTCATTTGAAACAAGAGGAAGGAGGCTTTTCTTATTACAGAGGAACTTTAATTATCTGAATATCAATTAGCCGAATATTGGATTATCCGAAGAAGATCTCGAGGTCCTGATAGAAGAGTTGTTTTAAACCTGATTGTGTCTTTTGTTTACAATGATTAAAAATGAACTCAGCTTACTGAAATGTTGCTGAGATCAGTCCTGGACATTGATGGGAGCCCAGGCACCATTTTCAAATGACTGACCTCCTGCTCACTCTCCCTCTGCCCACTCTTTCCCTGGAGTTCTACATAGGGGTGAACTCTAAACCCCCTTTCCCCAGATATTCTTTTTAACATTGTCCTGTACAGGGCAGAGGTGGAACTTGTCAAAAAGTTGCAGTAAAAAGTTATACCTGTCTGTGTGTGTCAGCACCAATCTTACTGTTGATGGCCACTCCGGCTGCCCCGGAGGGAGAGGGGTCTGACAGGGGCAGGGGGACATGGGGTGTGGGGCAGCCAGGGTCAGGGAGCTCAGATGGGATTTCAGACGGTTGGTGGGGGCGGATGGGTGTTGGGTGGAGGGCGGTGTTGGTGGGAGCGGTGTTGGACAGGATTGGGGCGGGTGTGGGGATGTGTTGGGGGGTGGTGTTGGAAATGGTTGGGGGGGCGGCCAGGGGGTGGTGTTGGACAGGGTGAGGGGGGCAGGTGGGGGGGGCAATGTTGGGGGTAGTCGGTGTTGGACGGGGTTGGGGGGTGCGCAGGGGGCAGTGATAGACTGAGATGGGGAGGGTTGGGGGCGATGTTGGTGGGGACAGTGTTGGACGAAGTTGGGGGGCAGATGGGGGTGGTGCTGGGGTGTGGGCAGAGGGCAGTGTTGGTGGGGGCTTTGTTAGATGGAGTTGGGAGGTGGGCGGGGTGGTGTTGGATGGGATTGGGGCAGGCGGGAGCAGTGCTGGACTAGGATGTGGGCTGTGGGTGGGGCCGCTGTTTGTGGGGCAGTGTTGGACAGAGTTGGGGGGTGGGCGGGGGTTGGTTTTGGGGTGGGTGGGTGGAGTGCAGTGTTGGTGGAAGCAGTGTTAGACGGAGTTAGGGAGCGGGCAGGGGTGGTGTTGGACTGGGTCAGTGTTAGATAGGGTTGGGAATTTGGTGTGGGGCGGTTTTGGACAGGGTTGGTGGTAGACCAGGGGCTGTGTTAGCTGAGGTTGGGGGGGCAGGCGGGGAGCAGTATTGGACGGGGTTGGGAGCGGGGGCTTGCGCACGGTGTGCTGCAGTCTCCTTTCCTGAATAGGGAGCAGACTTAACAGAAAACTCTGAGTCCCAGAGGAAAGACATTGAATCGATTAACTGAATAATCAATTATCCAAACAAAATAGTGACGCCCATCTCATTTGGATAATCGAGGTTCCTCTGTATATCTTAAGAGAGTCATTATCTGTGATAGATAAATAATATCTTTAAAGTTAAGGAATGCTTCCTGAGACACCAACGATTGTAAAATCTAGTTGAAGCCAATGAATAGAGCCGTATACTGCTGTTTTACTGTCATCAGAACTTAAATTTCAAAGAATGTTGGGGCAGGTACTGAGTTGTATGTTTTCCCCTGTGATTAGTGTAATCAATGGACAGGGCATTTAATTGGACAGGGGAGTCGTGGTTGGAAACAGCACCTCTGGGCCTACTGGAGCTGTCATTTTGGTAGGAGCCACTTGCTGCCCAATGGAACTGCTAAACAAAAGAGTTGTCAACCTCTGTTTGGATGATAGCTCCAGACAGCCAGTCCCAGAGAAAGCCCACCAGTAACCACTTAATTGCTTGATTCAAAATTCAATGGACCTTCTCCAATGGAGATAATATGAGTCTTTCACCAGCTTTCCAATCTGCGGCCAAGGCCTCTACTATTTCCTCAAACCTGGAAGATTGTCATAATTGAACACATTTTTTAAAAAGTAAGCTAATTCATCTGAATTAAATGCTGCAAAAGATATTGAAAACTACGAGAAAATGTCACAAATGCACATTGATTGATGTGAGAGCTTCTTTGGACATGGAGCTTTACCAGATAATCTTGACTTTAACACAAAATGAAACAATTTGTAAAGTCAATCATTTGAATGACTGATTACTTAATTATCTTGTGATTATGGAAAGTGTGTTAAAAAGGGAAGTTTCTATCATGTGTGCACTGACAGCAATCTAGATAGAACAGTTATGTCTGGATGAGACAAGACTGAGGACGATTCTGGGAGAAACCTACTCAGTCACCATGACTGAGGAGGGGATTTTGAAGGGTGTAGTGCTCAGTAGGTGGAAGCATGTCTAATGGAGAGTGGTAGTGAGAAGTGACTGAGATGGATTCTGAGAGAAGTTGGCTTAGTCAAGCTGGCTATGACTGGGGTGGATGACTTGGAAGGAAAACTATTTTGTCTGAGGCTACTTTGGGAGAAAACTAGGAAAGAGGCTGATTTGTAAAATAGTATTAGTGAGTGACTTAATAATTTGAGGGATAGGTAATGTAGTTCGCAACCCAGATCATGGGTCCCATATATTTTTTCACTTTTTTTTCTTTTTTTTCTTCTTTTTATAACACGAGCACACTGAACTGTGGCACCAGCCAGCACAGAGTTGTGCCCTAAACTGAGCAGACTCTAAATCTCCTGGTTATATATTTTTTTCTTTATTTCTTCTTTTTCTTTATCCCCACATTACCGTCTAATAGTGGTAGTGCTGAAAATTTCTCCAGCACCCGTGCTGAGTGTGTGCAGGTGTGAGACACTGTGAAAGACAACAGGTGTACAAATCTTTATTCAATTTCCACCACCAGGAAGAAAGGAAACATCAGGGTGGCCAGTGACAAGCAGTGCCCTTCTCAGAGGGCATTGCTGCGTGATCAAACAGTGAAGGTGAGGCCAGGGATTAAATCAAAATGGAATTGGAGTGGGAAGTAATACACTCCACTCCCTCTGGTGCCCAACTTTCCCTGAAAATTGCGAGAGTGTTGGTGAACACTGCATGCTCCTTCTCCAGGGACACCCGGGCTCTTACATAACCACGGAAGAGGGGCAAGCAATCAGTCATAACGACCCCCTTCACGGCCTGCTGCCTGGACCTGTTTATGGCCAGTTTGGCCAAGCCATGAGTCCCATATATTCTGTTTCCTCTCAGGTGAAAGATTTCAGGACATAAAGAATTGGCGAGGAAAAACTTCTGGAAAGTGAGGGTGAACAGCCAGTGGCTGTGGTTCATGTGGGAACCAACAATATAGGGAGGGATAGCTTGGAGGACTTCAGGATCATTTCCTAAATTTAGGCAGCAAGTTGAAACAGAACCTTTAAGGTAGTAATCTCAGAAATAGTACCTGTGCAATGAGCTTCATCATTTTTACAAAGGCAGGTCAGGATGATAAGTGCATGGCTTGATGGATGGTGTAAAAAGGAGGGTTTTAGATTCTTTGGAACATTGGATCACGTTTGAGAAAGGAGAAAGCTGATTAGAAGTGATGGGTTTTACCTGAAATGAACTAATCTCCTGCGTGACAAAGTAAATAAGGCAGTGGTTGTATTTAAACTTGTAAGAGACAAAAAAAGCCCTGCATATGCTGGAATCCAAGACGGACAAGCAGGAGGCTGGCAGAACACAGTAAGCCAGGTAGCATTTGGAGGTGGAGAAGTCAATGTTTCAGTTTAACCCCTCTTCAGGTCCGGGGGTGGGTATGGGGCAGCTGCAGATAAAGGGGGTGACGGGGACGGGGTTGTGTGGTGGGGATAGGTGGAGACAGGAAGAGGGTATGAACTGGTTGGTCAATGGGAGGGATGAATCTGGTAGGTGGGAGGCTGAAGAGATGGTGCTGTGGAAGTGAGAGAGGTACTCACTGCGTACAGGTTTGAGGGAGGCAGAGAACTTCTTCAAAGTGGACATCCTTTTGAAGAGACTTTGCAGTGGTGCAAACTTGGTAAGAGACAAGCTGGAGAGCCGAAGAGGTCACGGCACTGTGCCAGTGAAAAAGGAGCTCCTGGGCTGAAGAGGTCAAGGCACTGAAGCAGTGAGAAAGGAGCTGGAAGGCTGAAGAGGTCACAATGCTGTGACAGTGAGACAGTCTCAGCTGCCTGTCAGATTCATCCCTCCCATTGACGAACCAGGTCGTACCCTCTACTTGTCTCCATCTATCCCCACCTCACCACCCTGCCACCTGCCCCACTCACAGAGTCAGAGAGTCATAGAGATGTACAGCATGGAAACAGACCCTTCGGTCCAACTCATCCATGCAGACCAGATATCCCAACCCATTCTAGTCTCACCTGCCAGCACCCAGCCCATATCCCTCCAAACCCTTCTCATCCAAATGGCTCTTAAATGTTACAATTGTACCAGCCTCCACCACTTCCACCACCAGCTCGTTCCATACATGTACCACCCTCTGTGTGAAAAAGTTGCCCCTTAGGTCTCCTTTACATCTTTCCCCTCTCAACCTAAACCTATGACCTCTGGTTCTGCGCTCCCCGACCCCAGGAAAAAGACTTTGCCTATTTACCCTATCTATGCCCCTCATAATTTTGTAAACCTCTATCAGTTCACCCCTCAACCTCCGACGCTCCAGGGAAAACAGCCACAGCCTGTTCAACCTCTCCTATAGCTCAAATCCTCCAACCCTGGCAACATCCTTGCAAATCTTTTCTGAAACCTTTCAAGTTTCACAACATCTTTCTAATAGGAAGGAGACTAAAATTGCATGCAATATTCCAACAGTGGCCTAACCAATGTCCTGTACAGCCACAACATGACCTCCCAACTCCTGTACTCAATACTCTGACCAATAAAGGAAAGCATACCAAATGCCTTCTTCACTATCCTATCTACCTGCGACTTCTCTTTCAAGGAGCTATGAACATGCACTCCAAGGTCTCTTTGTTCAGCAATATTCCCCAGGACCTTACCATTAAGTGCATAAGTCCTGCTAAGATTTGCTTTCCCAAAATGCAGCACCTCGCATGATCTAAATTAAACTCCATCTGCCACTTCTCAGCCCATTGGCCCATCTGGTCAAGATCCTGTTGTAATCTGAGGTAACCCTCTTCCTTTACCTGCAGCTGTCCTTCCACCCCTATTCCTGAAGAAGGGTTACACCCAAAACATCGACTTCTCCACCTTGAAACTTGTAAGTCATGGGTCAATTCCAAAACTAGGTTTGGAAGTACCAGAGAGTGCAAGATAGAACGTGGCGTATGGGAAAAAGGCAGTGAGAGAAAGCTTGAGTGTTGACACTAAACAAAGAAATAGTGGCCTTCAAATGGACAATAAGAGAGATAAGGACAGAATTAAATTGTATATATGCAAACGTGTAGACTATAGTAGACAAAATTGGGAAACTGGAATCTGAAATTGTTCAAAGGGGATATGACATAGTAGTATTGACAGAAACCGGGCTCAAGCTAGAATAGGACTGGACACTTAACATCCTGGCTTGGAGGATGTTAGTCAAAACCAGGCGGGTAAAAAGGGACAAGATATGACATTCTTGATCAAAGATAACATCATTGCTCTTGAACATGATGTTGTTTCTGAATTAGAATCTATATGGTTGGAGTGGGAAACAGGAAAAGAGCAGTGACCTTGTTCATTATAGGCCTCCAAAGAGTGGAGTAAGGTAGAAGAAAGCATCTTTGTGGGCGGCACGGTGGCACAGTGGTTAGCACTGCTGCCTCACAGTGCCAGAGACCCGGGTTCAATTCCCGCCTCAGGCGACTGACTGTGTGGAGTTTGCACGTTCTCCCCGTGTCTGCGTGGGTTTCCTCCGGGTGCTCCGGTTTCCTCCCACACTCCAAAAAAGATGTGCAGGTCAGGTGAATTGGCCATGCTAAATTGCCCGTAGTGTTAGGTAAGGGGTAGATATGGATGTAGGGGTAAGGGTGGGTTACGCTTCGGCGGGGCGGTGTGGACTTGTTAGGCCGAAGGGCCTGATTCCACACTGTAAGTAATCTAATCTAAAGCACTTGCAGGCAGATTATGAAAACCTGCAGGACAAGTAGGGATGTGGCAGTTGGTGATTTCAATTACCTTGGGATAGACTAAGAACAAGGTAGCAAGTAGACACAGAAGGAGAAGATTTCCTGCAGTATGTGCAGAAGAAATTTCTGGAAACATGCTATATTAAGTTATACCAGAGAGGGAGCTGTGTTCGATCTGGTCTGAGGAAATGAGGAAGGCCGAATGGAGAATATCGGTGAGGGAGCTTTTGGAAAATGGCAATCATAACATAATAAGGTTCAATATTACATTGGAAAAGGATACAAATCAGTCAATGATTAAGATTCCAGACTGGAAAAGTGCAGAGTTTAAGGGTCTCAACTGGAGCATGTTAATTAGAATCTAATTTTAATGGTTAAAACAACAAATGAAAAATGGGAGGACTTCAAAAGAGATGAATATGGTGCAAGCTAGGTACCTATCCACGAGAAATAAATATAGGGCATCCAAAGCTAGAAAACCTTTTTGACACTAAGGACATTGATGAGAAAGTAAGGAAGGAAAAAGGATGCAAATTAGATTAGATTAGATTAGATTACTTACAGTGTGGAAACAGGCCCTTCGGCCCAACAAGTCCACGCTGACCCGCCGAAGCGCACCCACCCAGACCTATACTCCTACACCTAACACTACGGGCAATTTAGCATGGTCGATTCACCTAACCTGCACATTTTTGGACTGTGGGAGGAAACCGGAGCACCTGGAGGAAACCCACGCAGACACGGGGAGAATGTGCAAACTCCACACAGTCAGTCACCTGAGTCGGGAATTGAACCCGGGTCTCTGGCGCTGCGAGGCAGCAGTGCTAACCAGAATCATAATCTCATTGGAAATCAGGAAGGCTATCTCAAATGTAGAAGAGAAGCTAAAGCTGGAACAAAAAGGAAAGAATGACAGGTTGTGCTAAAACAAAAGTAAAATATTCTCCAAACATATGAATAATAAAAGATGAGTGAAAGATGAGAGTGCAGTGTAAAAGGAAGAAGCAGGGTAAACTGCTCACTGAAGCAAAGGATATAGCAGATGTACTAAATAAATATTTGGCTTCTATCTTCACCAAAATAGAAGATGGTGACAATGGGTTAGTTGAAAATTTGAATCTTGAGCCACTGAGCAATCTAGTGATAGATAAAGAAGAGATGCCAAAAAGAGTGGTACCACTTGAGGTGGTACAGTCACCAGGCCCTGATGCATCCAAGGTTGCTGAGACAAGTAAGAGAGAGAATCATACAATCATTGACAGAAATTTCCCAGGCTTCTCTGATTATTCTCAGGGAACTGTGGAGTGCAAACACAATGCCATTGTTTAAGTAAAAGGCAAAGGATAAGCTGGGAAAATACAAACCTTTCAGCTTGACATCAATAATAGGAAAGGCAGAAGTGAGGACTGCAGATGCTGAAGATTAGAGTTGCGAGTGTGGTGCTGGAAAAGCACAGCAGGTCAGGCAGCATCCGAGGAGCAGGAGGTTCAATGTTTCGTGCAAAAGCCTGAATTCAGGATGAAGGGCCTTGGCCTGAAACGTCGATTCTCCTGCTCCTCGGATTCTGCCTGATCTTCTGTACTTTTCCAGTACCACACACTTGATATCAATAAAAGGAAAACTGATAGAGGCCATTATATGTGGTAAGGTAAATATGCAATGGAGAAAAATCAGTTGATATCTAATAGTCAATATGCTTTATCAAAGGGGGGACTTATTTGATAAATTTAATAGAGTTATTTGATGAGGTGCCATAGTCAGTGGATGGCGGTGGTGCTGTGGATGTTAGGCAGTTGGACTTTCAGAAAGCATTTGATAAAATGCTACATGACAGGTCGATTAGTAAGTTAGATATATTTCAAATTGATGGTTCCTTGGCAGTTTGGATTAGATGTTGGCTAAAAGGAAACAGAGGGTAAGTATGGATGGGCTTTTCTCAGATCGGGGGCAAGTTGAAAGTGGTGTTCCCCAGGGATCACTGTTGGGACCGTTATATTTGCTGATTTATATGAATGATTTGGAGATGGAAGTCTCTAAATTTGCAAATGATACTAAGCCAGGGAGAATAGTCAATTGTGAGAATGCTGCTGAGTGACTTCAAAGGGACATTGCCAATTTGGCCAAATGGACTGACATCTGGCAAATGAATTTTAATGCAGAAAAATATGAGGTAATGTATTTTGGTAGAAGCACAGAGATACAATGCAGTCTCTATGGTACAACTTTGAGATGTAGGGTTCTGCTTTGTAATCAGTTGTGCTCAGATTTTAAAAGGGTTCAAATTACCCCAGATCCCTGGTTCTAGACACTAGACTTACCGAGACAATGTGAAATGAAGAATGTAGTAGGCAGGTGTTTCAAGGCAAAAGAATTCCTGCATTTATTTAAAATATAGGGTAGGATAATGCAAACAATATATTGGAATGCTATAAACAGGGAAATTGACCCAATCAACTGTACAGAGGGCAGTAATATTATTAAATATCCTATTAGCTAGATTAAACACTATTAGAATCTAAAATCAGCAGTTTCGATTAGAGTCTTTAATCAGGCTTCACACCCTCGGGGTCCCAACGCACTGTCACCACCCACCTTTCCCTCCCTGCTAGCTAAGTCAGAACTTTGGGGTCTCGGGAGTTTCAGCTCACCACTGAGGTGAGGACACCTGTCTATTCCTGCTTGTTGTACCCAGAGCCTGGATGAAGACTTCAGACTGCATAATTTTTTCAGTTGAGGTTGAGTCCATAGGTATGATAGGATGTGCAGTGGATCGATTGGGTAAATGCTTGGTTTTCTTGCTTTTATTTTTTTTCTGTAGAATTCCTACAGTGTGGAAACATGCTCATCAGCCCAACAAGTCCACACCGACCCTGTGAAGAGTATCCCACTCAAACCCATTCTCCTATACCCTATTACTCCAAATTTTACCCCTGACTAATGCACGTAGCCTACACATCCCTGGACGCTATGGGCAACTTAGCACAGCCAATTCACCTAACCTGCACATCTTTGGATTGTGAGAGGAAACCAGAGCACCCAGAGGAAACCCACACAGAGGTAGGGAGAATGTGGAAACTCCATACAGACAGTTGGCTGAGGCTGGAATTGAATCCGGGTGAAGCCCGGTTTTCACCTCTGGACGCGTCTTGAGGCCTTGTTGTGTCGGTTAGGTCAGTGGTTTTTAGAGTTCCTTTCTTGAGTCTACTGGTTGTGGTCAGTTGGCATTGGTTCCCCACAGTAAAAACAAGGACTGCAGATGCTGGAAAGCAGATTCTAGGTTAGAGTGGTGCTGGAAAAGCACAGCAGTTCAGGCAGCATCCAAGGAGCAGTAAAATCGACGTTTCGGGCAAAAGCCCCTCATCAAGAATAGAGGCAGAGTGCCTGCAGAATGGAGAGGTTCCCCTCATTTGGAAACAGGCCTGGTCTGTTAGCTCTTGCTTGGAAGCTCTCAGATAGTTATTTCATTGTTCATGGATTGTTCTTTTGGATTGCCGTTGGAAATAGTTGTTGGAATTGGTCCCAGAAAATAGCTGCTAGAATTGCACTCTCAGGTGAAATCAGGCTCTGCAATTATACTGATTGTGGGCCCCTTAACTTTGTGCCAAATCTATGTTGTCCACTGTGCTCCTGGTGTTTCTTTTGAAGTTAATTAGTTTCCTGATCATCAAGAGTATATGTGAATGGATTTCAATTGCAGCTAAATACCTGGTATCTCTATAGGCCCTTGCTGTCTGAGCTGGATAGTCCGAGGTGTAAAACCGTCTCAGGCTAGAGTCAATTGGGTTTGTTTGATTGTTCTTTTGGAGTGGAGGTGTAAATTGGAATTCCAGGCTGAACAATAGTCTCTCACAGAAATCTCCATTCTGCTGGCTTTGTTGTGTATTTGCTGCAGTACAAGATTTTGCCCAGTATTTTAGATATTAGAAAAGTCTAGGGTCTTGTCCACTGATTGAGATAATGAGGGATTATGCTTGAAACTACCAAGAAGGGAGCAGCAACAGATGGGTATCGGGGTTCATATACATAATTTTTAGGAGGTGGCCAGGCAAGTTCAAATAGCTGGATTAGTGGTGCTGGAAGAGCACAGCAGTTCAGGCAACATCCAACGAGCAGCGAAATCAACGTTTCGGGCAAAAGCCCTTCATCAGGAATAAAGGCAGTGAGCCTGAAGCATGGAGAGATAAGCTAGAGGAGGGTGGGGGTGGGGAGAGAGTAGCATAGAGTACAATGGGTGAGTGGGGGAGGGGATGAAGGTGATAGGTCAGGGAGGAGAGGGTGGAGTGGATAGGTGGAAAAGGAGATAGGCAGGTAGGACAAGTCAAGGAGACAGTAACTGAGCTGGAAGTTTGAAACTAGGATGAGGTGGGGGAAGGGGAAATGAGGAAGCTGTTGAAGTCCACATTGATGCCCTGGGGTTGAAGTGTTCCGAGGCGGAAGATGATGTTCCGAGGCGGAAGATGAGGCGTTCTTCCTCCAGGCGTCTGGTAGTGAGGGAGCGGCGGTGAAGGAGGCCCAGGACCTCCATGTCCTCGGCAGAGTGAGAGGGGGAGTTGAAATGTTGGGCCACGGGGCGGTTTGGTTGATTGGTGCGCGTGTCTCGGAGATGTTCTCTAAAGCGCTCTGCTAGGAGGCGCCCAGTCTCCCCAATGTAGAGGAGACCACATCGGGAGCAACGGATACAATAAATGATATTGGTGGATGTGCAGGTGAAACTTTGGTGGATGTGGAAGGCTCCTTTAGGGCCTTGGATAGAGGTGAGGGAGGAGGTGTGGGCACAGGTTTTACAGTTCCTGTGGTGGCAGGGGAAAGTGCCAGAATGGGAGGGTGGGTCATAGGGGGGTGTGGACCTGACCAGGTAGTCATGGAGGGAACGGTCTTTGCGGAAGGCGGAAAGGGGTGGGGAGGGAAATATATCCCTGGTGGTGGGGTCTTTTTGGAGGTGGCGGAAATGTCGGTGGATGATTTGGTTGATGCTAAGGTTTGTAGGGTGGAAGGTGAGCACCAGGGGCGTTCTGTCCTTGTTACGGTTGGAGGGGTGGGGTCTGAGGGCGGAGGTGCGGGATGTGGACGAGATGCGTTGGAGGGCATCTTTAACCACATGGGAAGGGAAATTGTGGTCTCTAAAGAAGGAGGCCATCTGGTGTGTCCTATGGTGGAACTGGTCCTCCTGGGAGCAGATACGGCGGAGGCGGAGAAATTGGGAATACGGGATGGCATTTTTGCAAGAGATAGGGTGGGAAGAGGTGTAATCCAGGTAGCTATGGGAGTCAGTGGGTTTGTAAAAAATGTCAGTGTCAAGTCGGTCGTCACTAATGGAGATGGAGAGGTCCAGGAAGGGGAGCGAGGTGTCAGAGATAGTCCAGGTAAATTTAAGGTCAGGGTGGAATGTGTTGGTGAAGTTGATGAATTGCTCAACCTCCTCGCGGGAGCACGAGGTGGCGCCAATGCAGTCATCAATGTAGCGGAGGAAGAGGTGGGGAGTGGTGCCGGTGTAATTACGGAAGATCAACTGTTCTACATAGCCAACAAAGAGACAGGCATAGCTGTGGCCCATACGTGTGCCCATGGCTACGCCTTTGGTCTGGAGGAAGTGGGAGGATTCAAAGGAGAAATTGTTAAGGGTGAGGAGCAGTTCGGCCAAACGAATGAGTGTGTCAGTGGAAGGGTACTGTTGGGGACGTCTGGAGAGGAAAAAACGGAGGGCTTGGAGGCCCTGGTCATGGCGAATGGAGGTGTTAGAGGGATTGGATATCCATGGTGAAGATAAGGCGTTGGGGGCCGGGGAAACGGAAGTCTTGGAGGAGGTGGAGGGCGTGGGTGGTGTCTCGAACGTATGTGGGGAGTTCCTGGACTAGGGGGGATAGGACAGTGTCAAGGTAGGTAGAGATGAGTTCAGTGGGGCAGGAGCATGCTGAGACAATGGGTCGGCCAGGGTGGTCAGGCTTGTGGATCTTGGGAAGGAGGTAGAACCGGGCAGTGCGGGGTTCCCACACTATGAGGTTGGAAGCTGTGGGTGGGAGATCTCCTGAGGTGATGAGGTTCTGTATGGTCTGGGAGATGATGGTTTGGTGATGGGGGGTGGGGTCATGGTCAAGGGAGCAGTAGGAAGAGGTGTCCTCGAGTTGGCGTTTGGCTTCAGCGGTGTAGAGGTCAGTGCGCCAGACTACCACTGCGCCCCCTTTATCCGCTGGCTTGATGGTGAGGTTGGGATTGGAGCAGAGGGTTGGAGGGCTGCGCGTTGTGAGGGTGAGAGGTTGGAGAGGGGGAGGGGGGACGACAGGTTGAGGCGGTTAATGTCCCGGAAGCAGTTGGAAATGAAGAGGTTGAGGGCAGGTAATAGGCCAGCGCGGGGTGTCCAGGTGGATGCAGTGTGTTGGAGGTGGGCGAAGGGGTCCTCGGAAGGTGGGCGGGAGTCCTGATTGTGAAAGTAAGCTCGGAGGCGGAGGCGACGGAAGAATTGTTCGATGTCACGTTGTGTATTAAATTCATTGATGCGTGGACGGAGGGGGATGAAGGTGAGCCCTTTGCTGAGGACTGATCGTTCGTCCTCAGTGAGTGGGAGGTCTGGAGGGATGGTGAAAACTCGGCAGGGCTGGGAGCTGGGATCTGGTGTGGGTGTGGAGTTGGGAGTGGGATCGGAGCCAGTACCTGGAGTGGGTGTGATGGTGGGGGGAATGGGGGTGGAGGCATGAGCTGGGGTGATGTTGCCCTCGGGGTTCTGGGGTGTGGGGATAGTGACAGTTGGGTCTGTGGGGGGGCGTGTCAGCAGAATGCAGGTGAGTGGCGCTGGTGGAGGCGGAAGTGGTGGTGATCATGGCAGTAGGGGAAGTCACTGAGCGTGTGGCATCAGCGATAATGTGAGGGCCGGAAGTGGCTGTGGGAGTGGCCATGATGGGGGCGGAAGTGACATCATCCCTCAGTGTGGGGGTGGTAGCTGCGTCAGCCGCATGGCTAATGGCGTTTCCGAGGCCAGGGGAATCTTCTGGAATGTTTGAGGAGCGCTGGTTATGGAGGTGGGTGGATAAAAGTTTGTTGTACTTACAGTTTTTGATGTTTGAGATGGAATTGAAATACTGTTTGTTGAGAGTATGAATTCTCCTGAGGATGTAGTACAGAGTGGGTCCTTTGCAATTCTGAGAGAGTGTAGCCCTCAGCTGAGGCAGGGCTGACTGGAGAGAGGTTAGGTGACGGCGCATTGCTGCAAGCGTGGAGCGGAGGATCCTGAAGGAGAACTGTTGCTGGTGTTTTTGAATCTGTAGTCTGTCCTGTTTGTCCTGTTCGGGTCCGAACTCTGCTGGATTAAAGGTGGTCCGGAATCCGTGTGGGATGAGTTGGTTACGGAGGCATGCACTGAGGAAGCAAATGTGGCTGTGGTACCGAGTTTGTTTCACAACATGGATGAAGAGCTTCAGAGCAGAGGAAATGACCTGGGAGTTGCAGTGGGAGAGGGACTCCCTGAGATTCTTGTAGAGAGAGGAGGAAAACTTCTTCAAGGCAGGCATCCTTGCAAGAGGATTCATAGCTACCTGGATTACACCTCTTCCCACCCTATCTCTTGCAAAAATGCCATCCCGTATTCCCAATTTCTCCGCCTCCGCCGTATCTGCTCCCAGGAGGACCATTCCACCATAGGACACACCAGATGGCCTCCTTCTTTAGAGACCGCAATTTCCCTTCCCACGTGGTTAAAGATGCCCTCCAACGCATCTCGTCCACATCCCGCACCTCCGCTCTCAGACCCCACCCCTCCAACCGTAACAAGGACAGAACGCCCCTGGTGCTCACCTTCCACCCTACAAACCTTAGCATCAACCAAATCATCCACCGACATTTCCGCCACCTCCAAAAAGACCCCACCACCAGGGATATATTTCCCTCCCCACCCCTTTCCGCCTTCCGCAAAGACCGTTCCCTCCATGACTACCTGGTCAGGTCCACACCCCCCTATGACCCACCCTCCCATTCTGGCACTTTCCCCTGCCACCACAGGAACTGTAAAACCTGTGCCCACACCTCCTCCCTCACCTCTATCCAAGGCCCTAAAGGAGCCTTCCACATCCACCAAAGTTTCACCTGCACATCCACCAATATCATTTATTGTATCCGTTGCTCCCGATGTGGTCTCCTCTACATTAGGGAGACTGGGCGCCTCCTAGCAGAGCGCTTTAGAGAACATCTCCGAGACACCCGCACCAATCAACCAAACCGCCCCGTGGCCCAACATTTCAACTCCCCCTCTCACTCTGCCGAGGACATGGAGGTCCTGGGCCTCCTTCACCGCCGCTCCCTCACCACCAGACGCCTGGAGTAAGAACGCCTCATCTTCTGCCTCGGAACACTTCAACCCCAGGGCATCAATGTGGACTTCAACAGCTTCCTCATTTCCCCTTCCCCCACCTCATCCTAGTTTCAAACTTCCAGCTCAGTTACTGTCTCCTTGACTTGTCCGACCTGCCTATCTTCTTTTCCACCTATCCACTCCACCCTCTCCTCCTTGACCTATCACCTTCATCTCCTCCCCCACTCACCCATTGTACTCTATGCTACTCTCTCCCCACCCCCACCCTCCTCTAGCTTATCTCTCCATGCTTCAGGCTCACTGCCTTTATTCCTGATAAAGGGCTTTTGCCCGAAACGTTGATTTCGCTGCTCGTTGGATGCTGCCTGAACTGCTGTGCTCTTCCAGCACCACTAATCCAGTATTTGGTTTTCAGCATCTGCAGTCATTGTTTTTACCAAGTTCAAATAGCTGTTAAGGGCAGCACGGTGGCTCAGTGGTTAGCACTGCTGTCTCACAGCACTGCGGTCCCAAGTTTGCTTCCAGTCTCCAGCTACTGTCTGTGTGGAGTTTGCACATTCTCCTTTTGTCTGCGTGGGTATCCTCCGGGTCCTCCAGTTTCCTCCCACAGTCCAAAGATGTGCAGGTCAGGTGAATTGGCCATGCTAAATTGCCCATAGTACTAGGTGCATTAGTCAAAGGGAAATGGGTCTGGGTGGGTTACTCTTCGGAGGGTCAGTGTGGACTGGTTGGGCCGAAGGACCTGTTTCCACATTGTAGGGAATCTAATCTGTTCAGAAATCCTTGGGTTCAGAAATTGAAGCAGAGTATAAAAGCATAAAAGTGATGGTACACTTAGGGCAGCACAGGAACAAACCCTTCAATCTAACTCATCCATGCCGACCAGATATCCCAACTCAATCAGCACCCGGCCCATATCCCTCCAAACCTTTCCTATTCATATAACCATCCAGATGCCTTTTAAATGTTGCAATTGCACTAGCCTCCACCACTTCCTCTGGCAGCTCATTCCACACGTACACCACCCTCTGTGTGAAAAATAGTTACCCTTCTGTCCCTTTTATATTTTCCCCTCTCACCCTAAACCTATACCCTCTAGTTCTGGACTCCCATCTCAGAGAAAAGACCTTGCATATTTATCCTATCAATGCCCCTCATGATTTTATAAACCTCTATAAGGTCACCCCTCAGCCTCTGATGGTCCAGGGACAACAGCCCCAGCCTATTCAACCTTTCCCTCCAGCTCAAATCCTCTAATCCTGGCAACATCCTTGAAAATCTTTTCTGAATCCTTTCAAGTTTCACAACATCTTTCCGATAGGAAGGAGACCAGAATTGCACGCAATATTCCAAAAGTGGCCTAACCAATGTCCTGTACAGCTGCAACATGACCTCCTAACTCCTGTACTCAATACTCTGACCAAGAAAGGAAAGTATGCCAAACACCTTCTTCACTATCCTATCTACCTGCAATTCTACTTTCAAGGGACTATGAACCTGCACTCCAAGGTCTCTTTGTTCAGCAACACTCCCCAGGACCTTACCATTAAGTGTATAACTCCTGCTGTGATTTGCTTTCTCAAAGTGCAGCAACTCGCCTTATCTGAATTAAACTCCATCTGCCACTTCTCAGCCCAGTGGCCCATCTGATCCAGATCCAGTTGTAATCTGAGGTAACCTTCTTCGCTGTCCACTACACCTCCAATTTTGGTGTCATCTGCAAACTTACTAACTGTACCTCTTATGCTCGCATCCAAATCATTTATATAAATGACAAAAACTTGTGAACCCAGCACAAATCCTTGTGGCACTCCACTGGTCATAGGCCTCCAGTTTAAAAAACAACCCTCTACAACCACCTTCTGTCTTCTACCTTTGAGCCAATTCTGTATCCAAATGGCTAGTTCTCCCTGTATTTCATGAGATCTAACCTGGCCAACCAGTCTCCCACTAAGAACCTTGTCAAATGCGTTACTGAAGTCCATATAGATCACATCCACTGCTCTGCCCTCATCGATCCTCTTGTGCTCCTTCTTCAAAAAGCTTAATCAAGTTTGTGTGACATGATTTCCCACGGACAAAGCCACAGTGACTATCCCTAATCAGTCCTTGCTTTTTCAAATATGTGGACATCCTGTTCCTCAGGATTCCCTCCAACAACTTGCCAACCACTGATGTCAGGCTCACTGGTCTATAGATCCCTGGTTTGTCCTTACCACCTACAATAGTGGCACCACCTTAGCCAACCTCCAGTCTTTCCGCAGCTCACATGGACTATTAATGATGCAAATATCTCAGCAAGGGGCCCAGCAATCACTTCCCTAGCTTCCCAGAGAGTTCTAGGCTACACTTAATCAGGTCCTAGGGATTTAACCGCTTTTATGTGTTTCAAGCCATCCAGCAGTTCCTCCTCCGTAATATGGACATTTTTCAAGATGTCACCATCTATTTTCCTACATTCTATGCTTTCCATATCCTTCCACACAGCAAACACTGATGCAAAATACCGTTTAGTATCTCCCTCATATCCTGCGGCTCCACACAAAGCCCGCCTTGCTGATCTGTGAGGGGCCTTATAACTAACATTCCTTAGTTACCCTTTACACCTTAAGATATTTATAAAATCCCTTTGGATTTGGGGACATTTAAGCGACTGCTGGACATGCACATGGATAGCAGTGAGTTGAGGGGAACAAAGGTGAACTTACTATATTCTACATTAGGATTAAATCTTGGCACAACAGCATGGGCCAACGTTTCTATGTTCTATTCTCCTCAACTCTGTTTGTCAAAGCTATCTCATGTCCCCTTTTTCTGCCCTCCTGATTTCCCTCTTAAATATAATTCTACTGCCTTTATACTCTTCTAAGGATTCACTCGATCTACCTTGTCTGTAACTGACATATACTTCCTTGTTTTTCTTAACTAAACCCTCAATTTCTTTAGTCATCCAGCATTCCCTACACCTTGGTCAGTCCCTATTTGGAGTCTTGGGTTCAGTTCTGGGCATCTTATTTAAGGAATGATGTTAAAATTCTGAAGAGAGTGCAAGTAACATTTACTGGAATGATACGAGAAATATTTGATTTTGGATATAAAGAAAGATTAGAAAAATTGGTCCTATTCTCCTTGTGGAGAAAATTAAGAGGTGATCTTAATTTTGAACAATTTTCACAGGGTAAAGATACTTTGTTTCGAATAGTTGGTATGTCAGTAACTAGCAGGTCACAATTTCAAGACAGTCAGAAAACAGCTAGGAGTGAGTTGAGAAACATCTTTACTCAAAGTTGTTAGGATTTGGAATGTGCTTCCTGGGAGAGTGTTGAAGGTGAATTCCATATGAGATTTAAAATGAGGGCTGGTTATATTATTTGTAAGTGATGAATTTAGAGGGCCATGGGGGTAGGGCTGGGAATGGGTCCTGCTGGTACAGACATAATGGGTTGAATGGTTCCTTCTGAACTGTAAAATTATTTATTCTATATTTTTTAATAAACCTGTTCAGAGATACTATTACTGGCCTCTGGAGTACATAGGACTTGAACCCAGGACTCTTGACTTTGAGGTGGAGATACTGCCACTGTGTAACAAGATCCCTAAACTGATAATCTAAGGAAAAACAAATCAACAAAGATTGGATAATTGCTGAAGGAAGTTGACAATAGGTGTACCATATTAAGGATGGCTCTCTCAATGTGCTTTAGCAAAGAATTATATGCCTCATTGAAGAATTGTAGCTCAAGGTGGATTTTGATAGGACAGTACAAAACTCTCCTGTACAACTTGGTTAAAAAAGATATAAAACATTCTGTAAAGAATTATTCAGTGCTAAATTTAAGTTGGCATGGTGGCTCAGTGGTTAGTGCTGCTAACACGCATTACCATGGACATGAGTTTGATTTCAACCTCGTGACCATCTTGTGGAGTTTGTACTTTATTCCCATGTCTGTGCATATTCTGCTGGGTGCTGCAGCAGCTTCCCTCATAGTTAGCTAAGCATTGGGACCCTGTGATCATGTTCAGATAATCCAAACTTCAGTTAACCTAATGCCTGATAATCAAGGTTCCTCTATGCTTTGTTTTTTTGCACAGAGTCTCAGCCTAGACTCTCTTCTGGTGTGATTCTTTGTGTGTAGTCTAACTCTATCCACTCTGTGCTATTTATATTCAGTGATGTGCACATCTGTGATATCATTCCTGGATTGCTCCAGATCTAAGTCCTCTTACACCACATAAATAAATATTTGGGATATGTTAGGGCATAGTGGTTAGGTAGTTGAGAGATAACAAAAATCTGAAAATTGTCACAAGAAGGAGAGTGAAGCCAGTATGGAATTCTGCAGTTAAGAGGTTTTGGAATCATAATGCTACACAAGAGACCAACTAAAATTGGGGCTTTATCCCCTGAAAGCCCCTGAATATTGTAAATATTGGAGATTTCAAGATGAGGACCTTAAGAATTTTTTTCTTGAGGAAGGGTATCGAGGAATACAGAGCAAAAACTAGTTATGCAGCATAGCTGTAATGTAATTGCATGACAGTACAAGCTGATGGAGTTGAATAGCCTTCTGATGTTCTCATGATCATTGAAACTGAACCACAAGCCATTCAAATCTGTGTATTGTCTTTCACCACATGAGTTGCCTCATGTAATTCTGTTCTGTTCACTTCTCATTCCTCAAAATATTATTCTATTTTCAGTGTTTAATTCTCTTCTCAAAGAATGGAACATTCCGTTTCCATGATATGCTATGGCTGATGTTTCCATATTCAAATGGTGTTAATAAAGTACAATTTTGTAAACATTTCATCACAACAAATTTTGAGATAATTTTAACTCTACGTACCTGGGGGAAATTAATAGCAATCTGGTTTTAAATATCTTCTTCCCATGGAAGACAATGATACTAGTCTGGATGTTAAATTGATGAATTGATTGATTCAGTCAACTTTCTGTAAGGTGTGTTTGATTAAATTCATCCAAAAATGTTTACATGAGTATATTAAAGACCTAGATTGCATGCACTGCCTACAGGGTAAGAATCTAACTGTGTATAGACAACAGTGCATCCATTTTGGGCTGTACATTTTGGAGGCAAATAGAATTAGGAAAAACACTTTGGCAGAAGAGACCATGACAGTACTTAAGGATAATTCACCCTAGTGGTGTGTGCAACATGGGCTGACAGACCCTGATATCCAGCCATTTCAAGTAAGATGACTGGAAAGTGAAACTCTGTTGACTATGCTTTACTACACAGTCTTCCCTGTGTCCATCACAGCTTACATAGTCTATGTGTTGTTTCTACAGCCCTTTAATATATCACAGATTGTTGTTGGGTATCCAGAACTGGAGGAAGACAATGTATGACACAACAGTTTCAAAAATATAAAAGGTACAAGAAATTTGAAACTAAAAAGGAAATTAATGGAGATATACAGCAGAGAGGTTAATACTTGCAAGAGTAATTGGGAGCCAAATCTCACTCTTGCCATTAAACTGGAAACAGGGATCGGAAAGTAAACTTCCAATTTTACAGTTTACACACATTTCTTTTAAGTTGACTTCAGTATAAAAGGAAAATGGAGTGTGCTGTAGAATAAGTTGCTCTGTTGAATTAAGTTCACCTCATAGTTATCTCTGCTCTAACACTGTGCTTTCCTGTAGCAAAAGACAACTTTGCACTATTATGAATAGAATCCCTAAGTCAAGGCATTTTTACTTACTGGGGAATGTAATGACAAGAGGATGTGGAGTAACAGCCCTCCATCTTTGGAGCTCAATGGCTTGGGAAAGATAACTGAGAAGGTACAGGGACCACTTCAGCCACCATGAACTTTCATAACAAGCCATACCATTAGGAATCCTGAAGACATGCAAGATCAGGGCTGGATTTGAACATCACCTGACCTGACTCTCTCAACAGTATTCTCTCACAGCTATCATTACACTGACTGTGCTATCAATCACTCCCTTATATGCACAAAGGTTGAGATGCACCCCTTTAGGTTTTTTCATTTAGAGCTGAAATGCTGTCCTAATATCATACTGCTAACCAGATAAAATCCAGCTTGTCTTCTATTCATGAGGGATGCATGGTGGCTCAGTGGTTAGTAATGCTGCCTTACAGCACCAGAGACCCAGTTCAACTCCAGCCTTGGGCTACTGTCTGTGTGGTGTTTGCTTATTCTCTCTGTGTCTGCGTGTTTCCTCCGGGTGCTCTGGTTTCCTCCCACATTCCAAAGGTGTGCAGGTTAGGTGAATTGGCCATGCTGAATTGCTCATAGCATTCAGGGGTGTATTGGTTAGGTACATTAGTGAGGGGTAAATGTATAATAATAAGGTAGGGGAATGGGTCTGGGTGGGTTACTCTTCAAAGGGTTGGTGTGGACTTGTTGGGCTGAAGGGTCTGTTTCCACATGGTAGGGATTCTATTCTATAAGTGCCTCACATTCTCCAGCAATAATCAACATACACTCATTGCCTTGGCAAAGATGTTTGCGCTGGCTCAGCCACATCCAGCAGATGAATGATGGCGATAAGCACGAAAAAACTTTGTCATTTTATGGTGAAGTGGTCTCAGTTTCCTCCCAGTTATCCATACTTCAGTCACAAAGAACACCTGTAGGTGGGACGTGAGGTTGGCAGACACTGACTGGAAGGGAATCCGAAGTTGGATAGCAGAAATGGAATGCTCAGCTGGATGACAAAACAAAGATGAGTGAATTGTGCATCTTCTCAGTGCAGAGACTACCATGACAGAGCAGGGTTCCCAAGCTGCAGCAGGTGCTATTTAATACAAACATTGGCCACTTCATTACCAGCCATTGTCTTTGGGGCTGGAAGCCGAGTTACAGCACCTCTCTTATAAAGATTGCAGCCCAGAAAGGCACAAGCTATCTTTTTCTTTTGCTGTTTGCTATGTATTCCTGGATCTGTTGTATCCTTGGACTGTGGCACACAATTTGCAAACCCACTTTGTTTGGTGCAGCTAAAATTAATTTCAGTTTAATTGTAATTCACTTGGGAGGAAACAGGCAAGTGCAGCCTGTCAAATTAATTCCTTCAAAAATGTGGCTTGTAAATTTGACTTTAATGAAGTCAATATTGTCAATAAAAATTAAAAGCATTTAGGAGGACAGGATAATGAATGAGAAGAAGCAAAATGTGGGTTCTCTAGCAGGACAGCATTAAGTGAAAATTAAACTATTTCATGCCAAATAATTGTGTCAACATTTCACTCCTCTCATCTTTTGGTAACTGGAAAAGAAGAAATCACAATTAAACAGCTGTTATAGCCTTCACCAGCAATTACTTCCATTGTCATTGATATGGCTCGATTTTAGATACAAACAGCTAAAAAAATACAAAGCAATTTGATCATAATTATCCCACCAGTGAGCACTGAAACAGATATCTGTTACGCTTCACAAAGTCCATTCTGTTCATTCTTATCTAGAGATTCTACATAGCATGCACAGCAGTATTTTCATCTGCCTGATATGTTGAAAGAGCCATTCACATCAAGTCATTGAATACCGGCTACTTGAAGAGAGGGAGATTGTGGCTTTTCTACACCAGTTCTCACTTGAGGTGTGAAACAAGGTATATGTCCTGAAAGTGTTGTATTATCAAATGTGAAGTACATTCTCATGTTATTACAAGCCTGCAGGGAGTCCTGTAAAAATGCTTCCAGCCTTTGCAAGGTTCACTGAATTGCTTAAGGGGACAGAGCTCTACATTTCAAAACAGGACCTATTGAAAAAAATTAAATCCTCTCTAAAACTGCCTGGCTTTGTCGGAATTAATCTTAAGGTGTCACTTGACTCAGTAGACATAAGAGGGGTCAGGACATTGTGCTTTTTATATACTATTTCTCCTTCTGAGGCAGTCGCTCGGAATCAAAGATGATTTGCTTCCACTTCAGTTCTAAGTGGCTGATGAGTGCAGTGCACAAATGTGGGGCAGATCATGCTTGAGGAGCTGAGTATTTTAGTTTTTGGGAGCTTTGTGCACTCCCTCTAATGCCTTGACTTCACCTGATGAAGTCTCTTGGTACTTTCCCAAATGAGTTAGAGTCATAGAGCATGGAAACAAATCCTTTGGTCCAACTCGTTCATGTTGACCAGATTTCCCAAACAAAACCAGAGCTATTTGCTTGCATTTGGCCCATATCCATCTAAACTTGCCCTTTTCAGGTACCTGTCCAAATGTCTTTTAAATGTTGTAAATTTATCTGCATCAACTACTTCTTTTGACAGTTCCTACCACATACAAACCATCCTCTTTGTTAAAAAGACCCACCTTAGGTCCCTCTCAAATCTTTCTCCTCTCACCTTAAAATTATATCCTCTAGTTTTGAACTCTCCTACCCTAGGGAAAAGACCTTTGCTATTCATCCGATTCATGCTCCTTATGATCTTTAAAACCTCTGTAGGGCCACCCCTCAACCTCTTATGCTCCAGTGAAAAAAGTCTTTTAGTCTATATATAGGTTAGATCATGTCAACCAAAACTTCAGTACATCCTAAAGCATTTCCACTTAACTCTTAGGAGAAATCAGTTGCAGTAATTGAGTAGAGCAGTTGTTTTAGGAGTCTAGCGTCAGGCAGAGTAACAGGACGTCCTGGCCAGTGGTGCTGTGTTTGAGTGACTTGAATGACTCTATATTGGACATAATAATTTGGGAGAGGATGCCGTTGTGGATTACCTTCATATGGGGTATCTTGCAAAGGCACTGCTGGTAGTATTTCTGCAGTGCTATGAGATACTTGCTGTAAGTTGTCCAAGTCTTTGCATATAGCAGAATATTGCGAAGAGAAATGACACCTTTCTTTGAAACAAAGAATGCAAGTGTGAGAATTCAGGATATCTGCTGTGGAAAAACATATACTGTAGTGGGAATCATAATATAGAATCCCTACCTTTGGCCCAGCAAGTCCACACTGATTCTCTGAAGACTATCCCACCCAGACCCCTTCCCCTATTACTTTACATTTACCCCTGACTAACCAACACATCCCTGAACACTATGGGCAATTTAGCATGGCAATTCACCTAACCTGCACATCTTTGGACTGTGGGAGGAAACTGGAGCACCCAAAGAAACCCACACAGATTCAGGGAGAATGTGAAAACTCCATACAGACAGTCACCTGAGGCTGGAATTAAACCCTGGTCCCTAGCACTGTGAGGCAGCAGTGCTAACCACTGAACCACTATGCTGCCCCTCAGGGGAGGGGAGGATCCATTGAGTTTCAAATGAGGAACATTGGGAAGTTAGGAGCTAAATTGAAAGCAAGCCTCTAAAATACTTCTCTCTGGATTACTACTTAAGCTCCACTTGCAAATTGTTACAGGATCAAGAAGATTAAAGAAGTGAATGTTTGCCATAAGACTGATGTGAGGGAAGTGGAATCTGGTTCATGGAGTATTGGCAATTGGTAAAATGGGTTCTGTATCTTTTGGACCGTCTACACCTTAACCATACTGGGACTAGTGTCCACTTAAGCCACATAACAAAGGAACTGGACAGGGCTTTAACGTAACAAGTGTGTGGATTAATGTGTGATTGATTGAAATAGGGTTGGTAATGTGGACATGGAAATAATGTTTCCTCTTGTGGGTGAGTCCAGAACTAGTTTTAAAATTAGAGGCCACCTTTTAAGACAGAGATGAGAGGCAATCTTTTCTCAGTGAAATCTGTGACTTTAAAATTATCTGCCTCAGCAGAACTGAAGTGGTATCATTGAATATTTTTAAGAGATAAATCGATTCTTGTCAGATAGGAGAATCTAATAATGGGGGTAACATTTGCCAGCATTCTCTGTGTTTGATTCAGATTTCCTAAATCAGCTCTATTTTGCAATTTTATCCAAAACTCTTCTGTATCTACTTTTACTCAAACCAAGACTCATTCAGCTTCATCCCTTTCTCCATGGACCCAGTTCAGCATCCAATCACATTGAAAATTCTCCATTGAAAAATGTCATATCGTTTTTGGAGGTCAGCCATCTCAGTTCCGGGTCATTCCTTTCGGAGTTCCTTCGGGTAGTGTCCTAGACTCAGCCATCTTCAGTTGCTTCAATGACTTTCCCAAAATTACAATGTTAGAAGTGGGAATCATCACTGAAACTGAAGAGTATTGATTACCATTTTATTGTCACATGTACTGAAGTGGAGTGCGCAATGTTGCTATACAAGGCACAGTCTTAGGTCCAAAGTACCTAACCCTTAATTACAGAAATAGGAAAATAAAGAAATAAATTAAAAGCTTCAGCACTCCAGTCTTCTTCGCATAAAAGCAGATGAATAACATTTAAAAAGTCAAACATTAAATTCCTTTCTTGAGCCATGAGCCTGCAGATGCTCCAAAATGGGCTTTTCCCAAGAGGGCTCACCCTCCCCTACATTGGGCATCCTTTCACCTGCACTAGGCTAAGACCAGCATGGGCACACTAGACTTCTTCGCCACTCGCTCATTGCTGACTGCGATCTCATACATCGTCTTGTCACTGACTATTGATGCCACCATCCCTGATTGCTGCCATCTGGGCTTGTACTTGGCTCCATCTAAGGCCTCTAGGAGAAAGTGAGGACTGCAGCTGCTGGAGTACCAGAGTTGAAAAATGTGGTGCTGGAAAAACACAGCAGGCCAGGCAGCATCCGAGGAGCAGGAGAATCGACGTTTCGGGCATGAATAAGGGCTTATCCCGAAACGTTGATTCTCCTGCTCCTTGGATGCTGCCTGACCTGCTGTGTTTTTCCAGCACCACATTTTTCAACTCCATCTAAGGCTTCCACAGCCTTCAAAAGGTAAGTGAGAAGTGCTAAAAGAAAAGGTTTTTAAAAACTGGAAAAGGAAAGCAGGTGAATTTGATGCGATCCAGGCTCAAGAACCCAAATGTTGCCTAGCCCACCACCACCATCTTGGTACTAATATTAATCAGCTAAGTACAATTTTACATATGTTAGTGCTGAAAATTGTCTTGAAGGATAGCTCAGTGTTGGGAAATTTCGTATAACTTGGCTTCTGATTTCATCATCAATATCTTACCACATGCATATGCAATGAATGTATCATAAGAGGTGGGAATTTTATTTAAGCAAATTATTTCAGGCACAATATTGATATTAACAGCTCCATTTGATTTAACTTTAATGCAAAGTTAAAATTGATGGGAATATAGGACTGACCCCTGATCCTATGGAATTCCCACCAACTAAATTAGATTAAAATCCCCTGCAGCCCTCAACCTGCATTACATGTAAATTGCAGGTGAATTTCTTTCGTGAAAGTCATGAAAGTGAGATATTGTAAATTACAGAGCATTCAGCCATCCTTCAGTAAAATGTAAATAATTTGCCACATTTAGTTCTGTCACTCACTGATTTTCACTGGAATCCTGTAAGCCCTTTTGGGGAATAGGCTGCAGAGTCAGGGCATGCTGGGGCATGACTAAGAACATCCCTGTTGAGTTATCACTTGTGGATTTTGGTGACTTCTGCTTGTTATCTTCAGTTTTGTTTTGAGGTGTGATTCTTTGCTCCTGTTATATTACATTTCAGTCAACTTCTAAGCTCAAGCTACTGAATCCATGAATTCTTGAAATTATTTCCAACTGAATACTTGCACAAAATTTCCAATATTTAAAACCCCATCTCAGCTTCTTAAAATCTTCTTCAGTGCTCTAACCTCTGTGATCTTATGGTGCAGCAGGTAGTGAACCAGAAGCTCCAAGTTCAAATCGTACATTGGGACCTTAAGATCTAAGGAACATAGGCATATTCTTGGGGCCCCACAGGTTGCCTACCAGGCATTAACAATATGAGATTTTCCAGATCAGTCAGAACTGTACTTGTGGTAGCTGTAGTTTAACAAGCTCCTGAATTAAAATAGTCCATGTATAAGTTATTGACACAGGTTATATACTCCATTTTGAGCACCTTTCTCACAATGAAGGAATACCAGTAGAGAAACCTCCTACTTGTCTTTCAAAACTCTTTGCAACTTCTTCAAATCTTGCTAATTATGGTGAATAAAACTTAATCAAGTATCTCACATTCTCAGAGAATTCTATGATATGAACAGATCAATCGAGGTGACCTAGTCAACCACTTTAATCATTCCACATGTGTCTTTTAATTGGTAAATGTACACCTGGAACTGTAATTGCCAGATTCTAATGAGTGTGATTCACAATTTTTCCTTTCCCTTTCACAGTGCTTAAATCACAATAAGGGTAGAAAAAGTTCCCCTCAGAGATTTCATTAGGGCTATTTTCTCCAGACCATTTGTCTTTTGTTCTTCACTTTTGACCAAAGGTCACCACAAGCTGGTATAGACGATGTAATTAGGAATGTTGACTCAGTACACATAATTGGATGAAGCCTAAAATAGAGTAGGATGGGAGTACAATGTATGCTGCGAAGTGAGATTGGAGGCAGGACAAGAGCAAAATCAATTTTGCTGATCTCATTTTCTCCTTATCAGTGAGATATAGTTGTTGGTTATGACCTCTGTTGCAGCTCACTGAATGCTGAGGGGTATGGGTTTGGAGATGGGGGGGTGGGTGGGAGGTGTGATTGGTGAATGTGATGAGGACCTAAGTCCTGAGTGGTGCTACTGGTTATGTAACCATCACTTTGGGGGTTGGGAAAGTTCACAGCTTTCCATTAATTTGATGACAAAGTCTGAACAGTATTCTTTTTTCAAAAAGAAATGCTAAAGTACACTACATAAAAAATTCAAATTTGAAATGAAGTAAAATATAATTCAGTTTCTTTAGGAATAAGTCACATTTGAAGGTTTTGCTTGTCATCCACCATCATATATGATGGTGAGAGATCAATGAGCCTTTGAGGAGGCTACCCCAAGCTTTCATGCTTATTAAACACTGCTAAAAGGAGACCTGACATCAAGGTTTTGCATCTTGCATTCATCTATACTAACTTGAAAGAAAATCAACTCAGGATAGAAACAATAACTTGCGGAATGAAAATGAGATGCTGATTGTCTGACGTGGCAACAACTGCTGCTATACTTAATTGAATAAATTCAAACTAGGCAAGGTGAGTGATTGGTCAGGCCTTGCCATGGGATTAGCTGTCAATGTAGGTCTTTCTTGAGTCATTTAATGTGTATTGTGTGGATGTATTCATCTTGCCTGGGAAAAATAAATAGTGTTTCAAGCATAAACTGATAATCTTAAAATGTTTTCTGATGCACTTCTTTGCACAGTTCTGTTTGGAGATAATCATTACCTGGCACTTGTGTAGCACATTCTTAGCAAAATTGTACTCCAACACAATCTGCAACCTCATGCCTTGAATATTTCCTACTCTACCATTACATGGAAGCCAGGGGATCGACTCTGGTTCAAAGAAGAGTGCAGAGGGGCAACATCAAGCATAGCTAAAAATGAGATGTCAATCTGATGAAGGTACTTGCTTGCCAAACAGTAAGTAATAGATAGAGCTAAGTGATTCCATAACCAATGAATCAGTCCTGCCACATCCAGTCTTGAATGATGGTAGACAATTAAAGAATTCACTGGAAATGGAGCAGCCATCCTCATCCTGAATAATGGAGGAACCAAACATATCAGTGTAAAAGATAATCCTGAAATATTTGCAACAACCTTCAGCCAGAAGTGCTGAATGAAATGATCCACTTCAGCCTTCTCCAGAGGTGCTCAGCATTACAGATGCCAATCTTTAGTTAATTTGATTCACTCCACATGATTTCAAGAAAAGGCTGGAAACTCTGGTACTGCAAAAGCAATGGGACCTGATAATATTGTGCAACAGCACTGAAGACGTATATTCCAGAACTAGCCGTGTGGCCTGGTAAAGCTATTCCAGTACAGCACAACTTTAAAAATCAGCAATGATAGAACCATTGCAGTTTAGTCATAGACCAAGTTTCAAATCTCTCCAGAGCTAGCTAACACTGAGGCAGTACTGCATGAGTCTTCCACCATCTTTTGGAATAGACATTAAATGTGCTAGCATCTGCCCATTCAGATAAGTATAAGAAATCACATGACAACATTTTGAAGAATATTGTGGGGGAGGGAGTGTGGGGGTGGCATCCTGAAGTTTTAGCCAAATATTTGCCCAATTCACAGTGCACAATTTCTCTTAGACATTCTCTTCACATTATCATTTAGTTGTTTGTGGGAGGTAGCTGTGAACTAACTGTCTGCTGTGCTTTCTAAAGGACAGCTTTGACTTCAAGAACGTTCCAATGGTTTAGATTCTGTGAGGTTGCCACTGATGATGGATTTTTGAATCCCTACTTCTACCCAAAGCATAAGAAGATGAAAGGACCACAGAATCTAGTGCCTTAGATCTGACTATCTGTTGCAATGAAACTAAAGTATGTTGTTCTTGCAGGTTTCACCTCCTGAAAATACAAGGAGGGGATAGACCTATTTGTCCCCTGTTTGTACAATGGTCTTGACTTCCTACAAAATTAGATTTCTCAAAATCACAACTATGCAGTATTGATATTGTATGTTATTTAAAGAAAGTTAATTTGACTTTAAATAATAGAGACAGCATCTAAAAAATGACTGCTGGAAGTTAACTGGTTTATTCTTGCTGATTCACTTCAACCAGCCAAAAAGCAAACAGGTTGCTATATTATCTCCATAGCAACCACAAAGAAAACCAGTCGGAATTTGATTACACCCCTGGACAACACAGTGGCTTTTGAAAGTATGAAAATTCAAAACTGAGACAAGCAACAGACTGGTAGAAATATCCATAGATAATTCTTGCATTAACCAGTTTGTAGGAAAATGATTAATCAAAAGTTAACATTGCAGTCATCTTCAGGTTGATCTCTATAAAACTGCCTTTTAGAGTCAGAACTCCTGAAGAAGTTCTTGGAGAGGCAATAGCTTTAGAAAATGAAGTTCTCAATTAAAAAAACAACTTCAGAAATAAACCATAGTTCAGCGGAAAGAATCGAGGAAATGACAACTGCTATGACCACTGAACTAGTGATGAACAGAAAACCTCTCTCAAACCTTGTCTATGTGTTGAATCTACCTTTGTGAGAAACCTTCAATTATTCAACAGCTGAATCTATTGTAGCTCGTGTAACAACCTTCATTGTTTATGTCTTCATTACAACAGAAAGGAACTTGAGCAATGCCACTCAACAGAGACTTTTCTGGACTTTCTACCAATAAGTATTACATTGTTATATCTGCATTTGTTTTAATCTTGATATCTATAACCTTTTTCTTGATGAATTTATCTCTTTTTTCCTCAAAGAACATTTAGTGATAGCTTGTAATATTCTAACCTTTAAATCTGTTTAAACAAGAACTCAGCTGCTGAGTTAATTTATCTTGATTTGGATTAAAAAGAGAATTAAATAAATAAATTAATTCACAGTTCAATGACCACACTGCAAACACACGGTGGTTTTGACACACCAATTCATTATCTGACTTTTAAATGTGCAATTTAATTTTAAACAGAACTGTCATACATCCACTCTGAAAACAGTGAATATTGGCAGATAACCAGTCGGAAAATACCTATAAAGCTTTTTCTCAACATGAAACCCAATCGCTTTCAAAAACACCCCACCCCCCCATGCCCTGGAGATTGGATATGGACACTTGAGGAACATCATTCTCTTCATTACTCATGGGGATGAATGGAAGACAGATGGAATTTTTGTTCACCATGTAGGAACAGGACAAATGAATGTACCTATGGCAAATGCTCATCTTTGTAGTGATCAAAGACATCAATTATCAATGTAATTTTGGCCAAAGCATCAAAATCACTAAACTTTAGTGCAATTCTATGTCCTGACCTGGCAGAATACCAGACTTGACCTTCTTTCAAAAGCCCATTGTGTTGTTTGTAGTGTAAAGAAATTCTAACTGGTTTCCTTTGTGTCAGAACTTACCCAACCATTTTGTTCACATCTTTCAATTGTAGGAAGATAGGTTTATTTATTTTCATGGTGATTTTGAAAGACTGATGAAAAGATATGCATGGAATTTAAGTGCTGACTAAACAGATGGTAACAAGAATTGTAGAAAGTTTGCAACAGAGATGAAAACTGTTTGGCTATCACATCTCTACCGGTTCTCTGCAAGAATAACTCATCCTGCCTCACTACCCTAGTCTTTGCTCATAATTCTGCAATTCCTTCCTTCAGATATGATTTGGAGATGCCGGTGTTGGACTGGGGTGTACAAAGTTAAAAATCACACAACACCAGGTTATAGTCCAACAGGTTTAATTGGAAGCACACTAGCTTTCAGAGTGCTGCTCCTTCATCAGGAAATCATATCTGATCTTGTCTTTGTCACCCTTTCAATCATGGGCTGCATTGAAGAGGTTTCTTCCTCAAGTAACCTCTGATTTTTTTTCCTTACGTCAATGACTTCTGGGTTTTTTTTGCACTTCTGTGAAATAGGAGCAGTTTCTACTTATGTAGTGTGTCCAGGCCCTTCATGGTTTTGAACACCTCAGTCAAATCTCCACTTGACCTTGACTTCCCTCGAGAGAACATCTGCAAATTCTCAAATCTATCGGCCTAACTGTGATTCCTCGTCCTTGGAACCCTGGTCATAATCTTTTCTGCACTCTCTCTAATGCATTCATATTCTTCTGAAAGTATGCTGCTCAGAATTAGACATGTTGTATGGATCCTCAGTAATTTTTAAAAGTAATATGAGGCATTGTGAACGTTATAGTTGACAGTAAAACACCAGTCAAGACTGGTGAAAAGATTCACTGCCAAGCACATAAAGCTAATAGTGATTTGAGTCACTGCATTAATAGAAAGCATTGTTAAGTTTTTACAGCCTGACTTTGTAGTGAAATTATCACCAATATTCCATACAATGCAATGACCTCTACATGCCAGTTTTAAAAGTAATGCGTGTTACTGGGGCATGGACTCCTTTTTAATTCCCAATTATTAGATGCCTCAACAATCAAATATGATACAAATATCAATAAATATAAATGGTAGGTAAGGCAAATAGGGTTTATGGATTCTAAGGGGAAACAACTGATAGAAGAATTTCCTTGCAAGAAGAAGACATTAGAAGTATTACTCACATTAATGATGGCCTGTGGGCAGGATGAAGCACAACTATAAGAAGAGTGGAATCAAAATCAATACAATCTAATTTGAAATTTCTTTGTTTATTACCTATCCTATTGGTCAGCCTTTAATTTTAAATTGGTTCAGAAAACTTATTTCCCACTTAGAAGTCATCAAATTGAGACTAAAATTACACAGCACTGTTCCTATTAGAAGGAGAAAAAAACAGAATTTGCTGAAAAAACTCAACTGGCCCGGCAGCATCTGCGGAAAGAAAGCAGAGCTTGGGTCAAGCAACCCTTCTTCAGAATTCTCATTTGAAGAAAATGAGGAATCATATCCCAGCAAAAGCATGGCAAGTTTCTGGGATTTAGAAGAATGCAATATTATCTCGTTTAAGCTTGTAAAATTCTTAAAGTGTTGCTAGGACAGGTGCTGGGAAAAAGTTTTTTCTCCAGTTCAGGATGTTTTTGAACACTGCTCACAGTATCAAAATAAAGATGGCAGCCATTAGATTGGTCTGATCAGTTAATCCAGCACGGATTCACCGTTATGGGAAGAAGAAGACAATATAAAGGTGGAAAGAGAAAGAAGTAATCAACATACACAGTGGTCAGCTAATCAGAGTATAACAACAGTCACAAAGCCCACAATTTGCCATACAATGAGTTTCATAAGTAACCTCTCTCTGTTTGATCACTATAGTTTACTACCTGTACTGTGTGGAGACACTGAATGGCATTCAGATTCCATATGCATGGATCCTGTCCAACCTCCTCTGCACATTCCCCATTAAGTTGCCCCATGCAGCATCAGTTAACCTTGCTGTCTCCACTGCTACACTGTATCCTTTCCAGACTCACATCCACTTAAAATAAAAGTCCCTGTTTCAGCCAGAATGCATCTTCTCCTTAAAAGTGCAGGCTCACTTCAAGTGGTGCTAGTTTTACACTTACCCAAAATCTCTGCAGATCTGTGGAGTCATTGCGTAGCAGGCACAAATCATGCACACTATCTGATGTTATGAAGTTGGAGATGCCGGTACTGGACTGGGGTGTACAAAGTTAAAAATCACACAAGACCAGGTTATAGTCTAACAGGTTTATTTGGAAGCACTAGCTTTCAGAGCACTGATCCTTCATCAGGTGGTTGAGGAGTACAAGATCATAAGACACAGAATTTATAGCAAAAGTTTATAGTGTGATGTAACTGAAATTATATATTGAAAAATACCTGGATTGTTTGTTAAGTCTCTCATCTTTTAGAATGAACATGTTGGTTTCAGTTCTTTCATATGTAAGTCACAGAACATTTAAAAGTTACATTCTCAACTGAACTTTAAAATTGGTGTCATGTCAGCCCAGATAATGCTTTTACTCCACAACAACCTGATGAAAGAGCAGCGATCAGAAAGCTAGCGCTTCCAAAAAACCTGCTGGACTATAACCTGATGTTGTGTGATTTTTAACTTTGATGTTATGGAGTTGACATATTATCGGCATCAGATGATCTGCTATAATATGATCTCTACAGCCATGTTTGCAGACTGTCCAGTTTTGCCTTTCTTCCACACTTCAGGGATCATTTTGTGCAAGATCCATTCACAGAAGATTGGTATATGGCGGTGCTTAGACATTGTGAGGCTGAAAGTAAATAATCCTTCCAGAATTCACTCCTCAGTTGCACCAGTTCAATGTTTAATACTAAAAATTTAGTTACTCGTTGTGGATAATTTGTATCAGTTTCTTAGAGTAATTACATAACTAAAATATCCCAGTACTGGGAAATCTGTAAATTTAAACTAATGGCTGATGGTCATCGTCGACATTCAAAAAAATAACTCTTGGCTTATAACAAGATCGATCCCAGTTAAGAAGAAATGGTCTAGAAATGAGATATTAAAGGAAGTAGCAACAGAGAAGTGAAAGCATTGATTGTAATCTTCCAAGAATCCTTAAATTCTGGAAAAAAGTCTGAGGATTAGAAAACCATCAATGAAATACCTTTATTAAAAAAGGAAATAAGACAGGAAAAAAGAGGCTAGTTCATGTAACAAAAAAACAAGATGCTGGAGAAACTCAGCAGGTTAGGCAGCATCTGTGGAGAGAAAAAAAAGAGTCAACGTTTTAAGTTCAGTAACTCTTTGTCAGAACCAACCAGGGTTAATCAGCAATGATGACAAATGGAAAGAAAACACATACAATGTGGCAGAACATTATGATAAAACATTATAGAATCCCTACAGTGTGGAAACATTTGGCCCAACAAGTCTACAGCCAACCCTCTGAAGAACAGCCCACCCATACCCTTCCTGAAGAGGGGCTCATGCCCGAAATGTCGATTCTCCTGCTCCTTGGATGCTGCTTGACCTGCTGCGCTTTTCCAGTAACACATTTTCAGCACCCATACCCTTACCCTGTTACTTTACATTTTCCCTGACTAATGCACCTAATCTACAAATTCCTGAACACACGGCCAATCCACCTAACCTGCACATCTTTGGATTGTGGGAGGAAACTCATGCAGACAGGGGGAGAATGTGCAAACTCCACACAGACAGTCAACTGAGGCTGGAATTGAACCCAGGTCTACTAGCACTGTGAGGCAGCAGTGCTAACCACTGAGCCACCCTGCTGCTTGTTATTGTAACATAAAGACTGGGAAAACTTTAAAAAGAACAGCAACAAAAAATAAGACTGTAAAAACCTAATTAATCTATTCAGAGATGGTATTGCACACCTATGGAGCAGCAAGAACATAACTTAAAACTTCTAGTTTAGAGGTAGGAACAGTGCCATTGCACCACAAGAGCACCCCTCCATGATCTTTATATTCTTTCTAACATTGACCATCTCCATCAAGAGAGAATCTAACTGGAGAGAATCTATTGCCCTTTGACATTCAGTGGCATTACCATCACTGACTCTCCCAATTTCAACCTCCTTAGCATTGCCATTGACCAGAGCCTGGATTGGATCAGTTACATAAATAGTTTGACTGAGTGCAAGTAGAAGACTGCTAAATCTGCAATTCATGGAGTGTGTATCTCATTCAAAACTTCAGATTATCCACTTATTCACCGAACTTATTCGGTAATTCTGAGTGGAACACTAAACCTTAAGGCACCTGTAATTTAGTAGGAAGAAGTGAAAAATAACTCTAAAAGTAGGCAATTTAATTTATGTCCTATGACAATGTTGAACACACTTACCATCAAATTATGTATCCAGTTTCTAAAGTTGTCTTTGTTCTGTACTTGTGTCAAAGTTCTACCACTGAGCATGCCTAATCTCTTCATATTCTACCCCATGACATAAAGTACTTTACATTGTCAATCATAAAGTTTATTCCTGAACTCTTTTTATGTAACTTCAACTGAATTAGGCTTTGGAGAGAATTTTAATTAGTGGCACGGCTTAGTGCTGATAAGTTAAGGGACAGTTCATACATAATTCCAAAATCCCTCTAATGGATATCATTAGTGGTATTATCTACAGTAATGACAACCTATTGTAACAAGGCCAGTAAAATCATATGTATGGTTTGCTTTAGATTATACACCCGGGATCTCATTATGAGCCACAATATTTACCAGAAGCTTATTAAGAGCTTAATTGAAACTTGTTGGTTTCATGACATTCCTGCTTTGGCCACTGATAAATTTAATTGAAGTTAGACTGATAACTACCAAACAATGTGGTAGAAAATTATCTAATTGTCTCGGTATATAGCAGGGAGTGTGAAAATGAATAAAGAAAATTAATGTATGAAACCTACCTTCTAAAACCTCAATGATCTTCTTACCTTATGAATAATTCTTAAATTCAGGTATGTAAAAGTAAAGAATGTGGGGGAAAATTGTGGATGGAAGCTATTGGAACTGTGATTACAACAATTGGGTGAGATTGAATAGGTTGAAGATTGATTTTACGAAAAAAGTTTTAAAGTAACAGAAAGAAGTGTTTGAAGTGATGATAGATTTCATAAGGTTGATGTAAAGAGAATGTTTGCAGTAACAGGAATATTAGAAACTATAAGCTATGCATGATAGTTGCTAATATTTTCAGTAAAGCTGTAAAGAAAAATGTTTTTATTCAATGTTTTAAAATCTAAAATTTATTACCACAAGAAATAATTAGTATGGATAATTCTATATTTTCAAAAGGAAATCAAATGACAGCGATGCTATGAAAAGTTAAACAGAAGGGATTCAGGTTTGTGCAGAAATTGTACACCTGTACAGGCCAGTTGAAGCAAATATTTTACCTTGTGCTGTATGTTCTATATCTAATTTACTTCTGAAGTTGTAAAGTCAAAGCACTGCTATCTTTACTCACTAAAATTTGCAAACGAAAAGTCTGCTTTTGTGAGTAAAGACAACAGATTACAGAAGCAAGAAAGCTTGTGCTACAACTTTGGTTGAATCTTAGGTCAAATGTTATTGGCACCACTCTTCAAAGAGTTTGTCACATCTTTTGAGAAGCCTGAGAGGGATTCTACTAGAATGTTACAAGGGACTTCAATTATGTAGTAAGACTGTAAACTGGGGTAGTTTTTCTTTAAAGTGGGAAAGGTTCTATATTAATCGATCAATGAAAATTCAATACTGTGGGAAATGTTTGATGAACAAGGTTTGCAATGATTGAGTTGAATAGCTCAGGAGGCTTGATGGAGTGGATGGCCTACTTGTACTCCTATTCCCTATGTTAAGGGTAACTTAGTGAAAATGTTTTGGAGGATTTTGAATGCATGATTCAAGAGAAACTGTTACCATTGGCAGCAAGGTGAGTATCATGTGAGTGACACATTTTCAAAGTAATATTCAAAAAAGTGGGTAATGAGGAAAACTCCTTGCCCAGTAAGCATGATCGGGAATATAGTCCTGAAAAATTTGTAAAGCAGATTTGTTGATTCTTGGGGGAAAAAATAACAAATTATATTTGAGGTAAAAGAAACGTAGGGATGTAGAATTAACTGGATAGCTTTTTCAAAATGCCAGCAAAAGTAAGATGAGCTGGTTAAATTCCTTCTGTGAGGTCTGTTTCTTTGAAGTACCCTTGGCAATATCAATTAAGTAGTTCTTTCTAGCTTCTTTCACTGTATGGCTGACTAATGACATGGGGGAATTGAGAAAGGGAAAACTGAGCAGGAGTAAAAGTGAATAATCAGAATTGGTAACCAAAGCTTATACACAGTGGAACACACTAATACATTTAAATTGGTATTGATAGAAGTGCAAAATGAGCATTGGAACATGATTTAATGGATAAAGGGGAATTGACCTCTTTCACACCCTGATGAATGTTTTGAGTAAAACATAATTTTGTGGACCAATATTTACAGGTGACCTCTGCCCTGGATGTCTATTAGATTCCATGTATTAGAAGGGCCTTTTGTAAATTAATTATACTAACTCTATTTCACTCCCAACTCCACCAATTTGAGTTAAGGTGAGCTTCTGGTTATACACAAAACCGATAAAGCCTCTCTAATGAGAGATCAACCTATAGCCTTTCAGAAAGTTGGTGACTTGCACTTTTAAACTGTGAATCGCTTCCCAAATTCTATCAGTAGCCTTCCATTTGCCATTATATATCTGCAGGTATAAATCCATTTGATGGCATCCTCATTTCTACATTTGTCTTGAATTCAGCAAAACTCTTATATTAAGAACATTGCATATAGACTTGAATTTATTTTATAAATTATTGTTTTCAGCTACTTCTCTGATTCAGCTGGCCCACTGCCCATGTTAGTGTAGGAGATGACAATAGCACCAATGGGCCTATAAGGCTGCAACTTTGTGTGCAGTAATAGATCAGGGAAAGGCAAATTGTTGCTTATGTGAGTTGAAGATAGTATTTGATGTTACACTGACATCATGGCATTTTAAAAATGTACTTATTATATATTGCTGAAAAGAGACATTTTTTCCTTCTTTCCCAATCAGGATAAATGCAAAAATGTCAAATTTCAAACTAACCCAACAATTTATACTCCAGATGAAGAGGATGCTGATTTGTTGATAATTTGATTCTGATTGACTGAAGAGTTGTAATGTAGACAGGAAACAAATTATATTCAGACTTTGCCTTTTTTGAATTACCAGGAAGCTAGTGAAGCCTATAATTCCCTCTTGCTTACTCCATGACAATGCCTCAGCTCATCAAAGCCAACTTGCCAACTAACCAGCACCGTCTTCTCCTCAAATGTTGTTGGTGCTGGAAAGAAATACAGTGTGAAGTTTTTCATCTTATATCAGGATAAACGCAACAATGTGCACCTTAATAAGAATCATAGTTTAAGGATACTGGATAGGCTATTTAGTACTGAAATTTCTTCACCTAGAGAGTGGTGAGGCTGTGGAATTCTTTGCCACAAAGTGGTTGTGGCTAAAATATTGAATGTTTTCAAGGAGTTGGATCTAAGTCTTAATACTAAAGGGATCAAAGGTTATGGAGATAAAATGGGAATATTGTACATTTTTGGAAATTCAACTACTATGTTGAATATAGTAGGGATAGGATCAAAGGGCTGAATGGCCTTCTTCTCATGTTTCTATGTTTTGAACTACCAAATGGATGTTCATTATATTTGCCAACATAGCCATCACTGATACAACACCTTTTAGCATCTTCCTCACATGAACAAAACGTGAAGCCTCATGGGATATTAGGACAGGTAAGCAAAATCTTGGCCAAAAAAGTAGACTTTAAGCAAGGTCTTGGAGCAGAATACAAGGTAAAGAGATGGATGAGTCAGGGTGGGAATTCCTGAACTTCAGACCTAGCCAGTTGAAGTGGTGGCCACTGACAGTGGTGTCCTGGAAATTGGATGTGCAAGAGATGAGGACTGAATGTTTCTTTTTAGAGAGTTGCTGCTTTCCACAGAGGTCAGGTGTTTCTAGATATGCGCAGCAGGTCAGGCAGCATCCAAGGAACAGGAGAATCGACGTTTCGGGCATAAGCCCTTCTTCAGGAATGAGGAAAATGTGTCCAGCAGGCTAAGATAAAAGGTAGGGAGGAGGGACTTGGGGGAGGGGCGTTGGACCTATCGCATTTCCAACGCCCCTCCCCCAAGTCCCTCCTCCCTACCTTTTATCTTAGCCTGCTGGACACACTTTCCTCATTCCTGAAGAAGGGCTTATGCCCGAAACGTCGATTCTCCTGTTCCTTGGATGCTGCCTGACCTGCTGCGCTTTTCCAGCAACACATTTTCAGCTCTGATCTCCAGCATCTGCAGTCCTCACTTTCTCCTGTTTCTAGATATGATTGACCTCCTCAGTTTGCCTTTCTGGAGTCAGCGTTCTGAGGTCCGTTGCTCACTCAGATTCAGAATTATGCAGTTGATAGTTTACATCAATATTGTAGTTCAAATTTATACTTCTATATAGAGTCATAGACATATACAGCACAGAAACAGACCCTTCAGTCCAACTCACCCATGCTGGCTAAATTTCCTAACTTAATCTAACTTATTCCCATTTGCCAGCACTTGACCCATATCCCTATAAACTCTTCCTATTCATATACCCATCCAGATGCCTTTTAAATGCTGTAATTGTACCAGCCTCCACCACTTCCTCTGGCAACTCATTCCATGCATGCACCAACTTCTGTTTGAAAAAGTTGACCCTTAGGTTCCTTTTATATCTTTCCCCTTTCGCCCTTATTATAAGCCTCTAACTCTGGACTCCTCCACATCAGGAAAAAGATCTTGTCAATTTATCCTATCCATACCCCTCATGATTTCATAAACCTCTAAATGTTCACCCCTCTGCATCTGACGCTCCAGGGAAAACAGCTCCAACCTATTCAGCCTCTCCCTATAGCTCAAATCTTCCAACCCTGGCAACATCCTTGCAAATCTTTTCTGAACCCTTTCAAATTTCACAACATCCTTCTGATAGAAAGGAGACCAGAATTTCATGCAATATTCTAAAAATGGCTGAACCAATGTCCTATACAGCCACAACATGACCTCCCAACTCCTATACTCAATGCTCTGACCAATAAAGAAAAGCATACCAAACGCCTTCTTCACAATTCTATCTACTTTCAAGGAACTATGAACCTGCACTCAATGGTTTCTTTTTTTTCAGCAACACTCCTCAGGACCTTACCATTAAGTGTCTATATCTGAAAGTTACCAGATTGACAGAGTTGTTAAGAAGGCATACAGTGTTTTGGCCTTTATTAATAGAGGGATTGAGTTCCGGAACCAGGAGGTTACGCTGCAACTGTACAATGCTCTGGTATGGCCACACTTGGAGTATTGTGTACAGTTCTGGTCACCGCATTATAAGAAGGATGTGGAAGCTTTGGAAAGGGTGCAGAGGAGATTTACTATGATGTTGCCTGGTGTGGAAGGAACATCTTACGAGGAAAGGCTGAGGGCCTTGAGGCTGTTCTCGTTAGAGAGAAGAAGGTTGAGAGGTGACTTAATAGAGACATACAAGATAATCAGAGGGTTAGATAGGGTGGACAGGGAGAGCCTTTTTCCAATTATGGGGATGGCAAACACGAGGGGACACAACTTTAAAGTGAAAGGAGATAGGTATAAGACAGATGTCAGAGGTAGTTTCTTTACTCCGAGAGTAGTAACGGTATGGGATGCTTTGCCTGCAACGGTAGTAGATTCGCTAAGTTTAAGTGCATTTAAGTCACCATTGGACAGGCATATGGACATACATGGAATACTGTAGGTGGGATGGGCTTCAGATTAATATGACAGGGCGGCACAACATCGAGGGCCGAAGGGCCTGTACTGCGCTGTAATGTTCTATGTTCTATGTAAGTCCTGATCTGATTTGTTTTTCCAAAATGCAGCATGTCGCATTTATCTAAATTAATCTCCATCTGCCACTCCTCAACCCATTAGTCCATCTGATCAAGATCCTGTTGGACTCTGAGGTAACCTTCTTCACTGTCCACTACACCTCTAATTTCTGAATCTGTGCAGAATGCATAATAGCAATTCACACCCCAGCATTTCACAAAGGTGAAAGTTTCAGTTTTACCTTGTAATAAAGCTACTTATACTTAGTCACCTCCCTGTGAAGATTAAATCATGTAGTCAGGCTCAATAAACTGCAATAAGTGAAAATGACTCATAGTTAGTGAGAATTAGACTGCCTTAGATCAAATGCTTTCTCACACTGCACATGCTTCCCGTGTTTATTTCCAATTACACATTTGGCAATGCAGAGTGACACTTACATTATGGGTTCAATTCCTGCACCATCTGAATCTTCTGGGACTATGGTGACATTACCTTTACTTCTAATGTATAAGGAGCTCTTGAATGGGTTTTTGCTGTGTTCTATCAAAGTATCTCTGGTTTGAGGTCATTAATGATTTATGCCAGCACTCTGAAATTAAGATTTCAGGCATTAAACTTTGATAAAGAGTGTAAAGTGTGAGATACATTGGCAACCCATTACAACAAGAACATACATTTGTAAAGTATCTTTAATGAGACAGCATCACCATACATCTTTTACTGGAGCAATTATTAGACATAATTAGACAGAGACTCATCAGATGGGGTTTGGACAGAGGCCAAAAAGCTCCACCAAATTTTAAGAAGGGAAATGAGGGAATAGTTTGAGGGGAATTCCAGAATGTATGGATTCAAGTCGCTGAAGATGAATAGCTACAAATTGAATAACTTAAATCAGAAGTACACAATGCAATCCTCCAATTCAAACATGTGAATTTGACATGCCTCTTCCTCTACTGTGTAGAGAGATGAGAGAAAACAGGTGCTGATTCAACATCATACTTTGCATATGGGCAGGATCTACCTCTTAATCATAGAATCCCGACAAAGTGAAAGCAGGCCATTCGGCCCAACAAGTCACACTAACCTTCCAAAGAGCATCCCACCAAGAGCCACCCCCTTGCATGCTTTCCTTTATTGGTCAGAGTATTGAGTACAGGCATTGGGAGGTCATGTTGCAGCTGTACAAGACATTGGTAAGCTCACTTTTGGAATATTGCGTGGAATTCTCGTCTCCTTACTATTGGAAAGATGTCGCAAAACTTGAAAGGGTTCTGAAAGGATTTGCAAGGATGTTGCTAAGATTGGAGGATTTCAGCTACATGGAGAGGTTGAATAGGATAGGTCTGTTTTCTGTGGAGTGAAGGAGGCTGAGGGGTGACCTTCTAGAGGTTTATAAAATCATGAAAGGGATGGATAGGGTAAATAGACAAGGTCTTTTTCCTGGGGTGGGGGAGTCCAGTATGAGAGGGCATAGGTTTAGGGTGAGAGGGGAAAGATATAAAGGGGCAACTTTTCTACACAGAGGCTGGTGCTTGTGTGGAATGGCTTGCCAGAGGAAGTGGTAGAGCCTAGTACAATTGCAACATTTAAATGGATGGGTAGATGAATAGGAAGGGTTTGGAGGGAAGTGGGCCAGGTGCTGACGTGTGGGACTAGATTGGGTTGGGATATCTGGTTAGCATGGACGGGTTGGACTGAAGGGTCTGTTTCCATGCTGAACTCTTTATGACTCTGTGACTCTAAAAGAAACATGAAAAGTTCCTTTAGAAACATTAGTTTGCTTTCTCTCCATGGATGCAGCCTGACCCACTGTAATCTCCGACATTCTTTATTTTTATTCAAAATTCCTTCAGACTTTTTCTTAGAAAGCCAATTAAGTTAAAAGGAGACTAGCTAATAATGAAGTGTATGGAGATGGCAAATGAGTTAATGGATATTTTGCATCAGCCCTCGTGAGAATGAATATAAATATCATCCTGGAATTAGGTATAAATCAGGAATTGAAAGGGAAAGTGGAACTGAAAGAAAATTATGATTTTTCAGGGAAGTAGTATTGAATAAATTGTTGAAACTGGGCATTAACAAGTCCTTAGCTCCTGATGGATTTCACCCGAGAATCTTAAACAAAGCAGGTAGTAAGTTAGTTGCTTTGCAATTTTCCAAAACCCTTTAGATTCAGGAAGGTTGCTTTTTTAGATTGAAAATAGCTATTTTAACCTTTTTATTCAAATAGAGATGGAGGCAGAAACAAGAAACTACTACCCAGTTAGCCACCTCTCATGGAGAAAGTGTTAGCTACTATTATTAACCAATAATGGTTGTTACCAGACTGACAAACAGAACACTGGAATGTCAATGTATCGATACTTTATTTGTCAAGAATTATGACTCAGTTACTATAATTCTCCACGTAGCAAGCTACCTAAACCTAGAGATATCCTATCCTATCACACAAGAACTTGTTACTTCAGTCAAGTTATCTGCTGCTGTTAAGCGTGTCGTTGGCTATGCCCATACTTGGTTAGGGTCACTCAACACTTCAGAGCTGGCCATCTTTAGTCACATGTGATTTGGTCTAGCTACATTGTGGCTCAAGGTGTGGGGCGCAACATTGGTGTGGATAGAATGTTGGTTGACGAACAGGAAGCAGAAAATAAGTGGACAAGTTCTAATGTGTTGTGTGCCATAAGGGTTGGTGCTTGGGCCTCTACTCATTACAAATTTAGCTGAAGGGACCAAAAGTATGGTAGCAGATTTGCAGATGATACAAAGATAAGAAAGTGAATTGTGAAGAGGTCATAAGAAGTCGACGAAGGGATATAGATAAGTTAAGTGAACAAATAAATGTCTAGTAAGAAAGTTTGAAATTGTCCCTTTTTCTTTGCAGAAAGAATAATGAAGTGTGTTAATCCAAACGGTGAGTGGTTGCAGAGGTCTGAGATGCCGTAAAATCTGGATTAGTCTGCAGGTACAGCGAGTGATTAGGAAAGCGAAAAGAATGTTAGGTTTTATTGTGAGGGAATTTAAATAAGAGTAAGGAGGTTTTGGTTCAGTTGTGCAGGGCATTGGTGAGACCACATCTGAAGAACTGTGCACAATAAATTGATTGAAGATATTCATGCATTGGAAGAAGTTCTGAAAAGGTTTGCAATGCTTACACCTGAAAAGAGAGGCCACTTTTGTGGTTTAGAAGATTCCGAAATGAATTGAATCTTTCAATTTAAGATCCTGAGGGAACTTCACTGGATGGATTTCAAAAGGATGATCCCTCTTGTGGGGGTTTCTAGAACTAGAGGTCATATCTTAAAAATCAAGTGTCACTCAGTTGAGATAGATGAAGGTTGGGAGACTTTGGAATTCCTTTCCTCAAATGGCAATGGATGCAGAATCTTTAAACATTTTTAAGGAAGAAATAAATTCTTGATTATCAAGGGGATGAAAGATTATCAGAAATGTGTAGGAATGTTGAGTTGAAATTTAAAATCAGATCAGTCAGGATCTTATTGAATGACGGAGAAAGGTTGAGGAACCAAGTGACATACTCTTGGTTCTTGTTTATATGGAAGTTGTGGAAGACTCACATTCTCCTAACCATTTAGATATGAATATGTAAGTACTTTTAATGAAGCCAGCATTCACTTCTGGAAACCATCAGATCAAAATTACCTAAGCAAGTGTTGTCACATTTCCCCTGATAAGATGGGCAATCTGAAATTGTCTGCAAACTGTGCAAAGCATACCATCATCGTTATAAATATATTGAGGACCAGACTTAGTACAACGGTTGCCTGAGTCAGAAGGCTTCAGGTTCCAAGCCCCATTACAGCATTCAAGTCTGTCATTTAAGTTAATATTTCAAATTAATACCATTGGAGAAATGAAGTTTCTTCTCCACCTTAGGTCAATGTTGGAAGTAATTGAAGTGGCTAGTCTAATCACTTTTACTTTGGCACTATATTTTAGATTTTGTCTAAACCTGTTACTGTTGGTAACTACATAGGATAATAGAGAGCACACTTCAAAAATATTTAATTTTAAGTATGAAGTACTTGGGGATGATCTAAACTTGAAGAACCTGACATACAAGCAAGTTTGTTTATTATTCAACATCTTTATTGTAACACTGTCAAAACTATCTTTTCAAAACTTGTGCTAATGAGCTATGCCTAGCAATTAAATAACCCTTTTCTAAACTTTGAAATAATAATTATTGCTTTGTTGAATCTCAGGCAAGCACCTGTTTATAGTCAGTACTGGGCTGGATATTTATGTTTGGGTTCAGGAAATGTAAACCGGACTTTAAAGGATACTTCATTATAGTCAACTCTGAAATAGTGCTGGTCAAGTGTCAACTTACCTTTGCAGAAGAGGTTCCTATAATTAATCACTGCAACAAGATACATCTGCCATATGACAACATTGGATACTGTCATTCAAATTTGTACACCCCAGTCCAACACTGGCACCTACAATTCAAATTTGTTGGAATTTTTAACACTTTACTGTCAAAGTTTCTCACTCCACAGTAGGTTTCTTTGCTATCACCCTCCCCTCCTCTCAAGTTTCCTGGACCCTCCAGAAATTTTCTGAACTCCCTTTTAATCAGATGAAAATACTGCAGGTGTGTGTGTGTACGCATGTATGCTTGGGGTAGTGACCCTGTCCTCTCTATGCCTACGACAAAGTTATGGTGGGGAAAAATTGATTTGGGATTTTTTAAAAAACAAACTTCTTGCTGCTTTCTCTTTTGTTTTGCAGGTGGAATCAAGCTTCAGAGTTCAGTCAATTCTTGCCTGTCTATTTTCTTTGCCATGAAGGGCCCTAAGTACTCAATCAGTGCACCACGGCAGCCAATACTACATCTCAGCCCATGACCACACAACTTTGAATCCTGACCTTCTGTTTGGGAAGCCCAACTCCTAACTGGATCTTGAGAGAATTTGTTTATTTGAACAATGAGTTGTTGCATATAACTCTAGATGAATGACAGCACCATTGGGAGATTAAATAAAGCAGGAGCTCAAACACCTCAAAATATTCAAGATAAAGTAAAACAAAGAACTACAGATGCTAGAAATATGAACCAAAAACAAATTGCTAGAGAAATTCAGCAGGTCTGACAGCATCTGTGGAGAGAAAGGAGAGTTCAAGTCTGGTGTCAATTCTTCAGAACTGTTTTCCAGCTATTTCTGAAAATATTCAGGATCTTCCTCACCATGGTTGGTGTAGGGGATGAGGATTTATTTCCCATTCCACTCCTCCACCCCCACAAAGCCAGACACTATTTGAAGATAAAACATTTTGCAGCAAGTAATGATTTGTTTCATACTGAGTCCCTCTCACCCATCACTGGGACAGGGTGGTTGGTTTAAATTGCTTCTCATGTGGTGTACGTCATGTCACGTTTCATAGGATTTGACAAGTTAAGATTTTAATATGCGATTGAAAAATCAAGTTACTGTTTTGTTATGATCACTAACTCATAATGGATGAAAGATTCAGTTGTATTTTCAAACAAATGTGTTGCATAATCTCTAGAACTGGAACCTTGCTGTTGACCACCTCACTTAAATAAACTGAGTACATCGCAGACATTGGTATAAGACATACATTCACTCTACTTTTTGGCCACTCACTATGAAAATCCCTTCCAGGCTTCAGTAAACAACTACATCTGAAGGCAAAGACATCCTCCTCTTCAAATATCATTGATTTGATTGCAAATGTACTAGAAATATTTATAGGTTACATTGCCTTCCATTTTGATGTGTATATATAGAACCCCTGTTTCAACTTTTCATTCTCATGAGCAACCAATACATAAAGTCTGGTCACCATCTGAACCTATTGTTTGTTTTTTAAAAAATACTGCTCTGTACTGTCATACCTCTCCAATGTTTGCTTTCTCCGGGGAAATGTTTCTGAACTTACAATTGCCAGGAACTTTTGAGAGCCAGCTGGAAGTCTGCATGCACAATTGGTGGTCAAAACTCCCTTACAGTGGTGAAAACTTTGACTTTGTTCCTTTTCATTGATCTCTACAGACAGGATCGATGGCGGTAATGCCACAAGGCTAGTAATCCAGAGGCCCAAAATATTTATTCTGGGACATTGCTTTGAATGTCATAACAAAAGCTGGTGTAATTTGAGCTTGTTTATCAGTGAACATGACAACAATCATTGATTTGTTGTGGAGGAAGAATAAAACATCTGGCTCACTATGGCTTTATTTTTAGGGAAGGAAATCTGCTATCTTTATCCAGGCTGGCCTATGTGAGACTTTAGATGTACAATCATGTAGCTGTTTTTTAAATACTCTCTGAAATTGTCAAGCAAGCTACTCAGCAGTTGGGACTGGGGAGAAATTGTGGCCTTGCCAATGATGCTCACATTCTTGAAAGAATAAAGAACCAAATAAATTACTACCACTTGAACCTTCCCTCTTACTCCACACAGTTGGGTTAATTTTTATTATCAGGCAGACAACTCGTAGATGGAGTGGATTGTTGATTTAATGCCACAACTGGTTTTACCAGTGACTTCAAAGAGAGAGTACACTAGGAACACTACACCTAATCTCTTCAGTTTCCCGATGAGCAGCCTGTGTTCACGCTTTCCTTATTTTAGGTTTACTCTGAACAGCTAAGATTTGCCTTTTTTCTTCAGGGTTATTGAGCTGAATTCCCACAACTCAATGTCTGAACAGGAAGCCTTCACAGAGCTGAAGATGATTAAATATTTGTACATTTAAAACATGTGTATCAATGAGATAATTATTTAACATCTGGTACTCCAGAAATAAAGTGCAGTCAACTAATGAACAATAGAACAATGAAACAATAGAATATTACATGAGACATTTTGTGGAAATACTGTTATTTTCTGTTGGTACTCACTGACTTTGGTTTTGTTTCCTGAAGAAGGCTTTATGCCCGAAACATCGATTCTCCTGCTCCTTTGATGCTGCCTGACCTGCTGCGCTTTTCCAGCAACACATTTTTCAGCTTTGTCCTCTTTATGACAATTTTATAAACTGTAATTTACCAACTCAATGAGCTTTCTGAGGTGACAATTTATCTAACCAGGCTGGATTTCTCCTTCTTGAAAGAAGGAGAAAATAGTTGTATTTATCTACATTTTCAACAAAAGAATTCATGATAAGCTCAGAATTTCTTACTTGCCCCTGGTCGTCATTGAAGATGATTGTGAACTGTTGTCTTAAATTGTTATAAATTATGTTGTTCTGGTATACCGACTGTTTGTTAGGAAGTGAGTTCCAGGATTTTGGCCAGTAACAGTGAAGAATGGCAATTATATTTCCAATTAACAGTGGTGTGTGATTTTGAGGAGAACTTGCAGTTGATCGTGTTCCCAATGTATCTGCTGCCCTTGCCCTTCTAGATGGTAGAGGTCATGAAAGAGCTATTGAAAAGGTCTTGCTGAGTTGCTGCAGTACTTTTCGTGGCTCTTGGTAACTGCTATTAGTGTCAATGGTAGATGTTGTGACTGCTTAAGGTGGTGGTTAGGGTGATGATAGAGTGGGCTACTTTTGTCCGACTTGGTATTGTGCTTGGGTGTTAATGAAGCTGAACACATCAAGGAAAATTCATCACACCTCTCCCTTGTGCCTTTGTAAATAGTGGACAAGTACTGGGGAGTCATAACATAGGTTGCTCACTGTTGAATTCTCAGCCTCTGATCTGCTTTTGTAGCCAAGAAGTCAGAATGGATTGTAGGTGATTTTCTTTTTAACAGAACTGAAATATATACATCCTGGAAAATTATCCTCCTCTCACTCATTATCTTAACATACCTGCAAACATGATTTTGTGCATTTTTCTTGCACAAATTAGTCAATTAGCCAATCTCTCAAGTGATCTGCTCCAGTGACAGTCCCTTTTGGTAAATTAGGTTTGATACTTTGAGGAAAGAGAGAAACTACCATGAGCATTACCATAGGAAACACTTCAGAAATCACCATGATGATTCTCAAAGTTTACCTCCTGTATAATTTACACTGAAACTACAGAGTTTTCGGACTATGGAAAACATCAAATTTTGCTAACCAAAAAGCATTCCATTTTGATCCCAATTGTAAAGGTCCTCTATTTGAACAAATTAGATTTTCTTTTTTTTTAAGTTTTTTTGGTGTTTACAAAATAGTTCACAAGCTAATGATGGTTGCTTTTAAAATGTACCAGTTCAGTTATTATTTTCTACATTTCATTATCACCAGTTTTCTTTCCCAAACTTAATAATCATCAAATTCTTCCTGCTTGTTCATATTTGATTTCCAGCAATAGGGAAAAAAAAACTTGCTTTCTGAGTGTACAGTGGTGAAACATTGCAATGTTTAAGACTGAAAGTTTTAACCAAGTAAAGTTTCTTTTTCCTTTCAATAAACACTTGCAGTTCAGTCAATTCTTGACCAGAGCTTTGAATGTGAGCAGAAAGTCTAACATTTTGTAGGAATGTTTATGCATGCTTAAAATCAAATGCTGCCTCCAAGGTCTTCTCTTGAAAATGATGGTGGATGCAAGATGGTGGGAAATAAATTCACTCTTTTAACAATGCGAGCGTGCTGCAAAACACTTCATAGTTAAAGTTGTTGTTCTGGTAGAAGTTTTGTGTCAGAAATTTTCTGAAGTCAAGTTCAGTGTGATCTTTTTGTTTCCGTATGACAGACCAAAGTTCCTGTAGAACCAAGGGGTCTTCCAGTACAGGAGAGGGCCGGTGAGTTCCTTTTGACACTTGGAATTAAATTGCAAATAGTCCAATTCCTTGCACTTTCTTTCTCTATGATCCTGCAGATTTCTCTTCAAATTCCCTTTGAGAAAGTCACAACTGAACCTACTTGTACCATGTTTGCAGACAGAACATTCCACAACTGTATTGTATAATAGAAGCTCTCACTTTGAAATCTCTTAAAATTTGAATGAACAAATTAGAAATGATCAACTGACTTTATATTTGACTATGCACTTCAACCAAACTTTGCACTAATGAGTAACAAAATGACCAGCAATGTCATCATAATGTCGTCAATATGAGAAATCTATGTTGACCCTTGAACTGCCCTTGTAAAAAGAACATGAACTGAAAGGATGACTGCAAAACTGAAATGAATATATTAAAAACATAGAATACTAAAATTCCAACAGTGCAGATAAAGGAGTTTTGGCACTGACCCTCCAACTATGGATAATCCACCTATCCTACATAACCCTGGACACTGCTGGGCAATATAACATGGCCAATCCACTGAACTTGCACATTTTCATACTGGGATAAACCAGAGAACCCAGTGGAAACCTATACAGACATAGGGAGAATGTGCAAGCTCAACATGGCTGGCATCTAGCACTGTGAGGCAGCAGGGCTAACTACTGTGCCAATATTCTTTCAGAAGAAGACACAAAATATTGCGAATATTTCTGGGATTAATTAAATTTAGATTGCCTTCTACATTTTTTTTCTCACAGGCATTGACTGACTGCATTGTTAAAATGTTTGAAGGACTAATCTAATAAAAATAATTGACTAGAGTTGTTAGATTTGACAATAAGGTTAAGTTTCATTACCTTTGATGAAAAGCTATGTCACCTTTCTTAAGAAGGTCTCAGTGTTGATGTAGGTATAATGATATAAAAGGGGCTTTTTTTAGTTTAATTGCTATTGTTCTCTTGGTGATTGCAGGTAACTCACATGAATCTAGCAACCTAGGAACTAAGGTGCTGCCAGATTTTGGAACGTCACAATTTTCAGAGAAGAATCTGAATTCCTCAATTGAAATTGGCAATGTCTTTCTTCCAGTGAATAAGGAATGCAAGAATTTCAACAGATAGATTACAAGGCACTTTAGATTAATGCTACTGATACAAATACAATTTTGACATATTGTATTTAATCATATTTTCATGTCTTTGTAAATTGTTTAAAATGGGGGGGAGGGGAGAAGGGAAACAATCATAGTTATATTTGGTTTTCAGCCGCTGCTATTGTTCAGATAACAAGGTTTGAGAGAGAAACAGATGGGTGAATCGACATTGAACAGTTCAATGGATTTAGCACTGGACTCCAGACCAGAAATTTTGGGGTTTCAGTTCCAACCACATTCATTTTAAAATTTTGCAGTTTGATCTGAAGTTGATAATTTGATTATCATCTCTTTGGCTGTGGAAAGACATGTAGTTGCTTGAACAAAAACTGAGTACTTAACTGCAGTTTGGCAGTGGCAGCGGTTTTTTTGATGGAGGTGAAGGACGCATCCATAATCATCGTGTTTACAGGTTAGTTATAACAATTGGCATCCATCTGAGTGGCCCATCCCAAATTAGTGTTCTGTAAATTCATTAACCACTGGAGTCATGAGTAACTTTTTCATCAATCAAAATATACATTGGTTTGCATAATCTTTCTTGGACTAATAATCTTTTATGTTACTTTCTTAACATTGTTTAGAGATACTTCTTGGTCAAAATTAGATTGTAAACATGGACCTCATTTGGCAACATGCATCCCCAGAATACAAAAAAACAGTTTAACCAGAATGATAGAGGCAGTTGATAACCAGTTAGGAATGTTTCATCCTGGTTGAAATCGACAGGTTACTTTATAGAGTCATAGAGTGTAGAAACAGACTCTTCAGTCCAACCTTGGTTCATGCCAACCAGATTGCCAAACGAAACTGATGCCACCTGCCTGCACTGGCCTCATATTTGTCCAAACATTTCTTATTCATGAACTTACCTAGATTTCTTTTAAATGTTGTAACAGCACTCGCATCCACCACTTTGTCTTGGAAGTATATTCCACACACGTGCTACTTTGTGCTTTCAATAAAAAGCCCCACCCCCCACCCCCATGTCTTTATTAAAATCTGTTCATCTTTCACTTAAAAATATGCCCCGTAGTCTTGAAATTCCCCATCACAAGGAAAAGCTGCATGCCAGCCACTCTGTTTGTAGTCCTCCCGATTTTACAAACCTCGATAAGGTCACCTCTCCATCTCCTATTTTCCAGTGAATAAGTCCCAGCCGATCCAGTCTTTCCTTATAACCCTCAATTTCTGGCAACAAACTGGTAAATCTCTTCTGAACCTTCTCAAAATCAATAATGTCCTTGCTATGACAGAGAGACCAGATTGAACACAGTACTCCATAGGATGCTTCATCAATGCCCTGTACAATCTAACCGTAACGTCCCAATCCCTATGCTCAAAGGCCTGAGGTGGGAGCAGTTGGAAATAACAGACAGAATTTTGAATTACAGTTAATTGTTGGAAACAGATGCAATTGTTTTTTATGAATTCATTTTGGATGTGAACACAGGAGGTACAATTAGTAAGTTTGCAGATGACACCAAAATTGGAGGTGTAGTGGACAGTGAAGAAAGTTACCTCAGAGTACAATGGGATCTTGACCAATGGGCTGAGGAGTGGCAGTTGGAGTTTAATTAGATAAATGTGAGGTGCTGCATTTTGCAAAGGTAAATTAGAGCAGGATATATACACTTAATGGGAGGGACCTAGGGAATGTCGCTAAACAAAAAGGCCTTGGAGTGCAGAGTCATAATTCCTTGAAAGTGGAGTTTGTAGAAAGGTAGGATAGTGAAAAAGCATTTGGTATGCGTTCCTTTAGTCATCAGAGCATTGAGTATAGGAGTTGGGAGGTCATGTTGGAATTGTACTGGAGAATAGTTAGGCTACCTTTAGAATATTGCAAACTTATGTTCACATCCAAATAATTTACATAAAGATGAAAAGCAGTGGACCCAGCGCCCATCCTTGTGGCACACCACTGGTCACAGGCCTCCAGACTGGAAAGCAACCCTTCACCACCACCGTCCAACTTTTACCTTCGAGCCAGTTCTGTATCCAAATGGCTATTTCTCCTTGTATTCCATGAGATCTAACTTTGCTAACCAGTCTACCATGAGGAACATTGTTGGATGCCTTACTGTACTCCATATAGATCATGTCCACCACTCTACTTCATCAATCCTCTTTGTTAATTCTTCACAAAACTCAATTAAGTTCAGGAAACATGATTTCCCACACACAAAGCCATGCTGACTATCTCTAAGCAATCCTTGCCTTTCCAAATACATGTAAATCCTATCCCACAGGATTCCCTTCAATAACTTGACCACCACCGATATCAGGCTTCCCGAACCACAGTGCTCTAGTTCTTCCTTATAACCTTTCTTAATTGGTGGCACCATGTTAGCCAACTTTCAATCTTCTGGCCCCTCACTTCTGAGTATTGATGCTACAAATATCTCAGCAAGAGGACCAGTAATCACTTCCCTAGCTTCCCACAGACATCTAGCATACACCTGATCAGGTCCTGGGGATTTATCCACTTTTATGCATTTCAAGACATCTAGCACCACCTCCTCTGTAATATGGGCATTTTTGAGGATGTCACAATCTGTTTTCCCACATTCTATATCTTCAATGTCCTTCTACACAGCAAGCACTGATGCAAAATGCTCAGTTAATACCTCTGCCATCTGGTGTGGCTCCAACATAGGCTGCTTTGCTGATCTTTGAGGGGCCCTATTCTAACACTAGTTCCCCTTTTGTTCTTAATGCATTTATAAACTCCCTAATGCCTTTATACTCTTTTAAGGATTCACTTGATATCTGCTGTCTGCATCTGACATATGTTTTGTTCTTTTTCTTAACCAAAACCTTAATTTTTCTCATCATCCAGGATTCCCCACACCTACCAGCCCTTCCTTTCATCCTAATAGGAATATACTGTCTCTGGACACTCATCTCATTTTTGAATTATAGTTGCTGGCCCTACTGACTCCTCAGTCACCTCCCCTGCCTTTTTTTCCCCAAGGGTAGGTCAAGTTTTGCACCTTCTCGAATAGGTGCATCCACATAGTGAATCAGAAAATGTTCGGGTACACACTTAACAAATTTCACTCTATCTTAACACTATGGCAGTTCTAGTCTATGTTAAAATCCCCTACCATAACCACCCTATTATTCTTATAGATAACTGAAGTCTCCAAACAAATTTGTTTCTCAATTTCCCTCTGACTATTAGGGGTCTATAATACAATCCCAATGAGGTGATCATCCCTTTTCTATTTCTCAGTTCCACCCAAATAAGTTCCCTGGATGTATTCTCAGGAATATCCTCCCTATGTACACTAGTAATGCTAACCCTTATCAAAAATGCCACTCCCTCTCCTTTCTTCCTGCCCTTTCTATCCTTCTTGTAGCATTTGTATCCTGGAACATTAAACTGCATTTCCTGTCCATCCCTGATCCACATTTCTGTAATTGCTATTTTATCCTAGTTCCATGTTCCTAACCATGCCCTGAGTTCATCTGCCTTCCCTGTTCAGCCTCTTGCATCGAAGTAAATGCAGTTAGATTTATCAGTCCTACCTTGTTCTCTGCTTTGTTCCTGCCCTGTTTGACTCGCTCCCTTTCCCAAATGTACCAATCTCAGATTGATCTCTTTCTTCACCTTTTTCCTGGGTCTCACCATCACCACCCACCTTACTAGGTAAAATCCTCCTGAGCTGCTCTTGCAAATCTCCCTGCAGGCATATTAGTCCAATTCAGGTGCAATCTGACCTTTTTGTACATGTCACTTCTACCCCAGAACAGATTCCAATGATCCAGAAATGTGAACCCTTCTCCCTTACACCAGCTCCTCAGCTGGCATTCATCTGCACTATCCTCTTATTCTTATTCTCACTAGCACGTAGTACCGGGAATAATCCAGAAATTACTACCCTTGAGGACCTCTTTTTTAAATTCCTGCCTAATTTTCTATATTTTCCCTTCAGAATCTCCTATTCTGCCTTCCTTTGTCATTAGTTCCAATCTGTACAATGACCTCCCGCTGGTCCCTCTCCCTTCTGAGAACATTCTGTACCCTCTCTGAGATATTCTTGACCCAGCACCAGGGAGGTAACACACCATTCTGATTGTTCGCTGCATGCTGTAGAAATGTTTATATCTGCCTTGGACTAGACAGTCCCCTAACACAATCGATCTATTGGAGCCTGACATACTCCTCATTACATTAGAGCCTGTCTCAATACCAGAAGCTTGGCTGATTGTGCTATATTCCCCTGAGAGTCCCTCACCCCCTACATTTTACAAAAGAGCATATTTGTTTGAGATAAGGATAGCCACAGCAGGATCCTGCACTACCTCCTTATCTGTCTGACCTTTACTGGAGTTAACCTGGCTATATCTGTGTCTTTTCACCCTTTCTATAACTGCCATCCATCACACACCCTAGCTCTTGTAAATTCCTTATTTTTCTAACTGCTGCTCCAACCGATTCATGAAATCCCTAAGGATTCGCAACCAAAGATACTCCCTGCAGACATAATCATCAGCAACATGGAACTTCTCCCTGAACTCTTACATCTGCCAGGAAGAGCACATCACTCTACTAAAGGCCATCTTTGCTCCTTCACAATCTACAGACCCAGGACATAGCACCATCTTATCGCTCTAAATAGAAAATAGTACTCCAGGCTAACTTAGTACTTATGGTTTCTATTTTAAAAATTTAATCAAGAAACATATCAATAAAATATATATCTCAATAAAACATATAATCAAGAAAGAACCCACTCTACTCACTACTGTAGACTTACAATAAAGTTACACATAAAAACTGCGTACTTATCTGTTTCTGCACTGTGAGCTCTCCCACATAGGTTCATCCAAGATTAGTTATGAATTTTGCTGTTTGTTAATTTTTCCTAGACACACTCCGATGCGCAGAGATACATGAAGTCAAATAGCAAAGGCAGTAACTGTGCAGATTCACTACTGTGTCAGTTAGTAGTGTAGGTTTCTTTTTCTCTCTCCCTTACTGACCATGGGCTACTTGCCTTTTTCTGTCTTCTTCTTTTTGAAAGTGCCGTTGTTTTGATCTTTTTTCCCCAACGTTTTCCAAAACAATGCAACAGCATATGTAACAGTAATTGCTGCTCCCGGAATTCGAGGGAATCACCTCCACACCTAAAACACCTCAAAAAAGGAACAGTACTTGCAACCATAATTCTTTTCCCATTCTCCATCTTGGATTACCCAGGAATGTGTTGTGAAACTTGAAAGGGTTCAGAAAAGATTTACAAACATTTTACCAGAGTTGGAGGAATTGAGCTATAGTTAGAGGCTGAATAGGCTGGGACTGTTTTCCCTGGAACGTTGAAGTCTGAGGGGTGACCTTGTAAAGGTTTATAAATTCCTGAGGGCATTGATGTGATAAATAGACAAGGTCTTTTCCCTGGAGTGGGGGAGTCTAGAACTAGAGGGCACAGGTTTAGGATGATAGGGTAAAGGTTTAAAAGGAACCTAAACGGCAACTTTTTCACACAGAGGATGTTGCGTGTATGGAATGAGCTGCCAGCGGAAGTGGTGGAAGTGGGTACAATTGCAACATTTAAAAGGCATCTGGATGGGTATATGAATAGGAAGAGTTTAGAGAGAAATGGGCCAAGTGCTGGAAAATTGGACCAATTAGGTTAGGATATTTTGTCGGCATGGACTAGGTGGACCGAAGAGTCTGTTTCCATGCTGTACATCTCTATGACTCTCTGAAGTGGGTATTGCTGGCTGGGCCAGCATTTAGTGAATGTCTTGTTAATGCCCTTTTAGAGGACACTGAAGAATTAACAACAATGCTGTTTTTCTGGAGATCCATGTTGGCCAGATCAGGCATAAACAAAATTGGCCTCACCTAAAAGGACACTTATGGCCCAAATGGAAGCTTGCAATAATTTGCTGATGAGCTGTAGTTTGACCAGCTTTTAGAGTCATAGAGATCTTACAGCAGAGAAAAGAAGGCCTTCTAATCCCAACTTTTAAAATCCAGATGCAATTTTTAAAAAATTGAATTTGCATGGTTCAAACCCATATCTCCAAAGCAGTAACTTGGATGTCTACCTCCATCCAATGTATTGAGTTGGGAGAAGAAAGTGCTTACATTTTATATTTGTTTCTCCAATGTGATTTTTAACTTTGTGACATCAAACAGTCAACAACTGATATCAGAAATTTATTGGATGCATCCTGAATGATGTAGAGATGCAGGTGCATCACAAACAATTTTGAAGAATTTGAAGGAATTCAAAGAGACATAATTAATGAGAAAACAAAATAAACACCTGAAAGAACACCTCAGTATATGAATGCACAAAGTAAACGATACATGTATGTAACTTAAATCAAATTAATACTTTCTTCATAAAATGTACCTACAATTCAACACAAGGAAGTGTTGCTTGATGAAGTTTAGTGTACATTGGGAATGTATTTTTCTTTACCTGTTTTGCCATGTTCTCTGCACTTATAGAATATGGTCCACGTAGTAAGCTGGCTGTCGTGATAGTAATGAGGTCAGTCAGGTGGACCTCATAGAATATGAGTTCCCTGATTGGAGCAATTAATCTGCTCCAATCAGGGAGCCTTGGCTGACAGGAAAAAAAATCAAAAGTCTCAGACATCCTGACCCCCTGGGAGCTGCTTTATGTGAGCTGGATCAGTGTAAAGGATTTTCCACGTGTCAGTAAATGGTGAGTTGATGATGGGATACTGGTCTCTGCAGAGTTAGTTCAATGGCAACAAGAACAAAGCACACACCTGAAAACATTTGCTCGCATCAGTTGTCTTTGAGTTTGGGTAAGCATTCCTGGCAACATGCTGTTATTTGAGAAGCTTGACTTGTATGATCCTGCTGGGCTCGTTTATGTGGGAAAACTTATTTTTGCTGAGCAAATGACATTGAGGCAGGTGAAAAGAAATTAGTAATTCTCCTGATAGCTTGTGACACTGCAGGTTTTTCAGTTATTAGGAGCCTGAACTTCCCTAAGGTACGCAATACTAAAACCATTCAATCAGTGATGGATTTCGTTAATGAATACTATGACCCCAAGCTGCCTCTAATTCTAAGTTGCTAACATTTTTACTTGACAATTGGAGAAACAGGTGAATCTGTTTCAGGATTTTTGACTAGGTTAAGATTACTGGAAGGAGCAAGTAACTTTGGCTTATCCCTTATTGAGATCTAAGAGGCTGTTTAATATGTGGGATTAATGACATAAACATTCAATAGTGCCACGAGCTGATGTTGAACTGGACATTGAACAGGCACTACAATTGGTTTCATCATTGGAGAATACAGCAAGTGGAGCATGATGGTTGCATGATGAAAATGGACACACTTGTCAGTCCGACTGTGCTTGGGGAACACCACTTGAATGAAGGCAATTGCATATTCAGAATAGCAGGATTTTGGGTAAGGCCACAGGGAAAAAAAAACAAAACAAAGTCAAGCCACAGTTAAGTGGTTAACATTTTCTTCAGGATTCAAACTGGCATGCCATTGCAGTTTCTGTCAGTAGGCAAAGGAAAGAGCAAAAGAGTCTCACTATGCCTGAATTGAATAAGCAAACTTATAAGCCAGCACCTAGGAGAGTGTGCACCATGGAAAGACCACCTTCATCTGATTTGGAACAGTTAAATTGCTTAGCAGCATCCTAATTAGAGTCAATCAAATTAATGTCTAGTTAATGTGGAATCAAAGAAGATGGGTGAGATACTAAATGAATATTTTAAATCAGTGTTTACTGTGGTGAAGGATATGGAAGCTAGACAATGTGGAGAAATAAACAACAACATCTTGAAAAATGCCTATAGGAGAAAAGAGCAGGTGTTGGACACTTTAAAATGCATAAAGATGGATATAACCCCAGGACCTGATCAGGTGTCCCCTTGAGCTCTGTGGGAAGTTGAGAACTGATTGTTGAACCCCTTTCTGAGATATTTATAGCCATATGGCTATAAATATGCCGGAAGGCTAGAGGTCAGCTAATGCCATGCCCTTATTTAAGTAAGGTGGTAAGGAAAAACCAGGGAACAGTAGACCAGTGAGCCTTACATCAGTGGTGGGCAAGTTGTTGGAAGGAATCCTGAGAGACAGGTTTTGCATGTATCTGGAAAGGCAAGGACTGATTAGGGATTGCCAACATGGCTTTGTGCATGGGAAATCATGTCTCACTAACTTAATGAGTTTTAAAATAAAGTAACAAAGTGAATTTGTGAGGGCAGAGTGGTGGACGTGATCTATGTAGACTTCAGTAAGGCATTCAGATCACCTCATGGTAGTCTAGTTAGTAAGGTTAGATCACATGCAATATAGGGAGAACTAGCCATTTAGATACAGAACTGACTCAAAGGTAGTAGTTAGAGGGTGGTGGTGGAGAGTTGTATTGCAGACTGGAGACCTCTGACCAGTGGTGTGCCACAAGCATCAGTGCTGGGTCCACTGCTTTTCATAATTTATATAAATGATTTGTATGTGAACATGGGAGGTATGGTTAGTAAGTTTGCAGATGACACCAAAATTGGTAGTGTAGTGGACAGCAAAGAAGATTACCTCCGAGTACAACAGGACATTGATCAGATGGGCCAACAGACTGAAGAGTAGCAGATGGAGTTTAATTTAGATAAAAATGAGGTGCTGCATTTTGGCAAGGCAAATCACAGCAGGTGTTAGGTGAAAGGGTAAATGTAGGAAAATGGGTCTGGGTGGGTTGCTCTTTGGAGGGTTAGTGTGGACTTGTTGGGCTGAAGGGCCTGTTTCCAGACTGTAAGTAATCTAATCTAATCTAAATTGCAATAGTGTCCAGGGATGTGTTGGTTAGGTGCATTAGTTAGGGAAACTATATGGTAGGGCACTAGGTCTGAGTGGGTTACTGTTTAGAGAGTCAGTGTGGACTTGTTGGAGCAAATGGCCTGTTTCCACACGGTAGGATTTTTATGACGATTCTATGACTCCAACCCATAACTTTGCCCAAGACCTCAGCCAGATGGAGAATCTATATCAGGAGTCTTGTACCAGATTAAGGATACACTTTTGGTTCCAATCTCTTTCGGGAAGCAGCTGGTTCAGTTACCTCTGCTCATAGTGAAAGGCTCTGGCCCTAGCTTAATAGGGCAAAATTAGTTTAGAAAAGTTGCGTTCAATGCGCTCAACATTTTTTGATGAGAAAATGGCTGCCTGAGCCAAGTCATAATTAAGTAGTTGGACATTTTCCTGGAAAGTTTGGGGATTACCAAAGGAATCAAGGCCACCTAGCATGTTGACCAGGTAACAACTTCATGATTCTGTAAAGGCTGACCAGTTCTATTAGCCTTATGGGCGAAAGTACAGGCAGAATTCAGAAGGCTGAAAAACAAAGGAACCATCAAACCAGTCCACAACTTGTTGTTCTGAATGTGAAGCCTGATGGGTTGGTTTGTCTCTGCAGGGATTTTAGACAAACAGTAAATTGCTTTTCACAATGGGATAAATATCCAATCCCTTGTACAGGGGATTTATACACAAAGCTGGTGGGCTTCAAGAAGCCGAACATGAGCCATGCGTACTTGCAATTGTGCTTATATGAGAATTCCCAGAACTATGCTACAGTTAATAACCAGAAGGATTTGTACCGATATATGAGACCACCATTTGAGGTATCGTCAGCCTGTAAAACTTTTCAATGAGCAATGGAGAACATTTTACAACGTCTATGCCAGGTTGCCATTTATCTAGATAATGTGCTAATAACAGGGAAGACAAATAAGGAACAGTGACAGAATCTAAACATAGTCTTTAGACATTTCTCCAAGGAGAGCGTACGCTTTGAAGAGAAAAATGTATGTTTCAGGCACGCCAAATGACATACTTGGGTTTCAGAGCTGACAAGGTTGGTTACACCCGTTGGAAGATGAGTGTGATCAAAAATGTCCCAGCTCCCACATCCACGCTGAAGCGTAGGTCTTTCTTTGAACTAGTGAATTATTATAGAAATTTCATATGTGACCTGACCTTCATCTTGGGACCTATGCATCAACTCATAAAAAAAAATCAGCTTTGAAATGGTCATATAGCCAAGCCATAGTTTTCAGGAAGGTGAAGTGAAGATTGTCCCAAGTAATGGTCACCACCAGATTACAGGCTGAACTCCACCAGGGTCATCCAGGGGTTTCCAAAATGATTATATTGATGAGAAGGTGACCAGGCCTAAATGCAGACATAGCTGTGTTGGTGGGGCAGTGCCTAGGGTGCCAACAAGAACAGAAATTACACCAGCAGCTCCCTCACATTTGTGGGAATGGCTGGGTAAACTCTGGGCTCGGACTTGGTTATATGTCGACTATGCAAGTTAATTCATGGGCTCAATGTCCTTCGTCATGGACTCCCACTCAAAGTGACTGGATGTGCATAGAGTTTATTCATCCTTGAAACTGTCACACTGAAAAAGACAAGGGAGCAGATTTTCCACTGAGCAGGAAGTCATTATTCCAGTCTAGATAGGAGGTAAACATGAGGATACCAGAATCCTCAATTGGAATAAACTGACAGGAATTGCCTTGGAAATTGACAATTCCTCTGCACCATTCCTATCCTTGGATGAAGAAATTAAAAAAAAAAATTATTCTGGAAAAATTAGACTATTAAATAGATTCTAACTCTTGAATAACTATAAAACTAATCTTTATATTTATACCAGACCCCGTATACAGTTCCACCATGCCCTTGGCATCCTACTGCTCTTGGACTTTACCAGACATGAGGTCAACAAACTAACATGCACCTTCCCAACTCCTTGCTAGATCCAATTTCTCCGACCAACCGCAAGCACACACCTGCTATCCGAACATCATTCTTGCTTTATGTACTTATTAGAGTCATAGAGTCATAGAGATGTACAGCATGGAAACAGACCTTTTGGTCCATTCCATCCATGCCAACCAGACATCCCAACCCAACCTAGTCCCACTTGCCAGCAACCGGCCTGTATCCCTCCAAACCCTTTCTATTCATATACCCATCAAATGCCTCTTAAATGTTGCAATTGTACCAGCCTCAACCACATCCTCTGGCAGCACATTCCATACACGTACCACCCTCTGCGTGAAACCTTTGCCCCTTAGGTCTCTTTTATATCTTTCCCCTCTCACCCTAAACCTATGCCCTCTCGTTCTGGACTCCGCAACCCCAGGGAAAAGGCTTTGCCTATTTATACTATCCATGCCCATCATAATTTTGTAAACCTCTATAAGATCACCCCTCAGCCTCCGACGCTCCAGGGAAAACAGCCCCAGCCTGTTCAGCCTCTCCCTGTAGCTCAGATCCTCCAACCCTGGCAACATCCTTGTAAATCTTTTCTGAACCCTTTCAAGTTTCACAACATCTTTCCAATAGGAAGGAGACCAGAATTGCACACAATATTCCAACAGTGGCCTAACCAATGTCTTGTACAGCCGCAGCATGACCTCCCAACTCCTGTATTCAATACTCTGATCAATAAAGGAAAGCATACCAAAAGTCTTCTTCACTATCCTATCTACCTGCGACTCCACTTTCAAAGAGCTATGAACCTGCACTCCAAGGTCTCTTTGTCCAGCAACACTTCCTAGGACCTTACCATTAAGTGTATAAGTCCTGCTAAGATTTGCTTTCCCAAAATGCAGCACCTCGCATTTATCTGAATTAAACTCCATCTGCCACTTCTCAGCCCATTGGCCCATTTGGTCCAGATCCTGTTGTAATCTGAGGTAATCCTCTTCGCTGTCCACTACACCTCTAATTTTGGTGTCATCTGCAAACTTATTCACTGTACCTCTTATGCTCACATCCAAATCATTTATGTAAATGACAAAATGTAGAGGACCCAGCAAAATCCTTGTTGGACTCCACTGGTCACAGGCCTTCAGTCTGAAAAACAACCCTCCACCACCACCCTCTATCTTCTACCTTTGAGCCAGTTCTGTATCCAAATGGCTAGTTATCCCTGTATTCCATGAGATCTAACCTTGCTAATCAGTCTCCCATGGGGAACCTTGTTGAATGCCTCACTGAAGTCCATATAGATCAAATCTACTGCTCTGCCCTCATCAATCTTCTTTGTTACTTCTTCGAAAAACTCAATCAAGTTTGTGGGATATGATTACCTATGCACAAAGCTATGTTGACTATCCCTAATCAGTCTTTGCCTTTCCAAATACATGTACATCCTCTCCCTCAGGATTCTCTCCAACAACTTGCTCACCACCAACATCAGGCTCACCGGTCTATAGTTTCCTGGTTTGTCTTTACCGCCCTGCTTAAACAGTGGCACCATGTTTGCCAACCTCCAGTCTTCCGGCACCTCACCTGTGACTATCGATGATACAAATATCTCAGCAAGAGGTCCAGCAATCACTTGTCTAGCTTCTCACAGAGTTCTCAAGTACACCTGATCAGGTCCTGAGGATTTATCTACTTTTAACCGTTTCAAGACATCCAGCACTTCTTCTGTAATCTGGACATTTTGTCACCATCTATTTCCCTACAGTCTATATCTTCCATATCTTTTTCCAAAGTAAAACTGATACAAAATATTCATTTAGTATCTCCCCCATTTTCTGTGGCTCCACAGTTAGGCCGCCTTGCTGATTTTTGAGGGGCCCTATTCTGTCCCTAGTTACCCTTTTGTCCTTAATATATTTGTAAAAACCCTTTGGATAATCCTTAATTCGATTTGCCAAAACTATCTCATGTCCCCTTTTTGCCCTCCTGATTTCCCTCTTAAGTATACTCCTACTGCCTTTATATTCTTCTAAGGATTCACTCAATTTATCCTGTCTATACCTGACATATGCTTCCTTCTTTTTCTTAACCAAACCCTCAATTTCTTTAGTCATTCAGCATTCCCTATACCTACCAGCCTTTCCTTTCACCCTGACAGGAATATACTTTCACTGGATTCTTGTTATCTCATTTCTGAAGGCTTCCCATTTTACAGCCGTCCCTTTACCTGCGAACATCTGCCTCCAATCAGCTTTCTAAAGTTCTTGCCTAATACCGTCAAAATTGGCCTTTCTCCAATTTAGGACTTCAACTTTTAGATTTGGTCTATCCTTTTCCATCACTATTTTAAAATGAATAGAATTATGGTTGCTGGCCCCAAAGTGCTCCCCCACTGACACCTCAGTCACCTGCCCTGCCTTATTTCCCAAGAGTAGGTCAAATTTTGCACCTTCTCTAGTAGATACATCCACACACTGAATCAGAAAATTGTCTTGTACACACTTAAGAAATTCCTCTCCATCTATACTTTTAACACTATGGCAATCCCAGTCAATGTTTGGAAAGTTAAAATCACCTACTATAACTACCTTATTATCCTTACAGATAGTTGAGATCTCCTTCCAAGTTTGTTTCTCAATTTCCCTCTGACTACTGGGGGGGTCTATAATACAATCCCAATAAGGTGATCATCCCTTTCTTATTTCTCAGTTCAACCCAAATAACTTCCCTGGATGTATTTCTGGGAATATCCTCCCTCAGCACAGCTATCCCTTATCAAAAATGCCACTCTCCCTCCTCTCTTGCCTCCCTTTCTATCCTTCCTGTAGCATTTGTATCCTGGAACATTAAGCTACCAGTCCTGCCCATCCCTGAGCCATGTTTCTGTAATTGCTATGATATCCCAGTCCCATGTTTCTAACCATGTCCTGAGTTCATCTGCCTTCCCTGTTAGGCCCCTTGCATTGAAATAAGTGCAGTTTAATTTATTAATCTTACCTTGTCCCTGCCTGCCCTGCCTGTTTGACTCACTTCTATTCTCAGTTGTACCCTTCTCAGATCGATCTCTTTCCTCACTATCTCCCTGGCTCCCCCCCCCACCCTCCCCCCCACCTTACTAGTTTAAATCCTCCCAAGCAGTTTTAGCAAATTTCCCTTCTTTGACAGCAACTGTCAATATGGCTATTAGGTCTCTTTTTCTCACATTTAAGAATATGGTAGTTGACCGCTGGTAAAAAGGGACATCTCAAATAAAAACGGCACTACCCTTGTAGTTTGCATTTTTCTCACATTTTTGCGATAGGGTTAGTTCTGCACTAAGAAACAAGTCACAGAATGCAAGTGTGGCTCTGTATTTCTGATGGAGCCCTGAGTGAATCCCCCTCAGAAATGCAGTGTTCTGTTTTTTTCATAAAAGCTGGCAGATTGGCAGTCTGCACCGATTCCCAGAAAGTCTGGTCCAGGAAAACCAGACACTGCCAGACAGCTTCATGTAGATTTCAGGTCCCTTTATTTTCCGTTATTGATCCAGATTCAGATCCAGATTTTAAGACTCAGCCTTTTGAATTTCATCTCTAATTTCATAGCCCCAAACATTTATTCACCACATTGGTAATGCAATAGTTCCAGCAACCTTCTTGCACTATATTTATGCATAGCATGAAAAGAACAGAAATGAAGAAATTCTTATTGTAAATTACTTTTCTCCATGCACATATTTATTGAAGAGCTCTTAAAATGTCAAAGCACCAAGTACAGGTAAGTGAGATCAGAGTAATTTAGTCTGTTAATCAGCATAGACTATAGACTATGGGCCAAATAGACTATCCGTGACTCAAATATATATAGATGTACAACCTTTCTTTATCATAAGAAAAAAAAAATTAATAATAGGAACAGTGCGAGTCTGTTGGGCCCCTTGACCCTTCTTTGTCATTCAATAGGATTGTGAGTGATCTTATATTCCTCACATTCACTTTCTTGTGTTTTCCTCATAACACTTGACTTGACCCTACTGATCAACAATCTACCCATCTCCCCTTTTAAATGTACACAAGGACATTACCCTCGGAGCTCTCTAGGCAAGGAGTTCCAAAGACCTCAACCATCAGAAGAAATTCTTCATCTCAGTCATGAACACATTCCCCTTTTATTCTTAGAATATTCTTAGGCCCTCTGGTCCTAGATTCTCTCATTAGGGGAACCATCGTCTTAGCGTTTGCCCTGTCAAGACCCTTAAGATTAGAATCCCAAACTGTTGAGCCTTTGTTCAAAAGATGATTTTGCTTTGCAAACTCCCCCTCTCCATGCATGGGATCATCCTGTGAACTTTTTCTGATCTGCCTCCAATGAAACGATGCCTTTTGTTAAAAAGGGAACCAAAACTGCTCTCAGTAATTTCCTTTCTCCTGCACCCTTTTCCTTTTTCATTTATAAATGTCCATTTTGAAAATAATTAGTCATTTAGCAAACTTCCATGAGGATTTATTGCATATTAACACTTGAGATGTGTAATGGAATAATATTTATCCTCTTAACCCACAGCTCCCAGTTGTTCACAACCTGATATACTCGTAGAAGAAATATTTTACCTGTTTGTTTTAAATTTTGTCACAGGGTTCTCTGCTAAATTTACATCAAATTGAAGACTAAACATGTACTTATATAAAACCATAAATGGAATTAGAATCATATGTATACCAACTAAGATAAGATTTAAGGAGATTACTGCACTTAGATAGTTAACAGGTTAACCACAGACTATTTACGTATCCTTAACTGGTCCTTTTCAGGATGAAAATGTGGCAAAGCTAAAGCATTTCCCTCTTGGTTCTTGGACAACTAGAAGTTACAAGTTTCTATGTTTTTAGCACAACTCTGTGAGATTCTGTAAAGAAGAAATATAATATTGCAGGGAGAAGAAAATTAGTCCATCTGATCATTTTCTGTCTAATTAGGCAGTATTCCTTTCTTCTTCATGGCAATATGATGATAACCCTGATTTGAATGGTTTTAGACTGACTTACTCTGCTCTGTTCTTGGAAGAATCAGACTTCCATCTCCAGCTAGTTTCAATAATGTGAACACAGTCAATGTTTCCATTATAGTTAGACAATCCAATGTCAAAAGCCATTGCCACATAATGGGGAATGATTGGCAGACAAACATATCTGCTTGTGATAAAATTATTTCTCCATCCCTCTCTTTGATTCGGTTTTGAGTTTTCAGATATCGATTCAGAATGATTGCAGTATTTCACTTTCCATAAATATTCAGACATTGGGTGGTCATAAATTCAAGATATCTTGAATCCTAAATAGCTCTTCAAGCTGTCCACACAGACATTTAATTTTCAATGATAATCCAGCATGTATCTCTGCACAGAAATAAGTCAACTGACCCCTGGACCCCATCTGGAGTCAAGGTTGTGTTTAAATTCACTGCAGCTTTTTGAAAAAAATACAGCTGTTAATTGTTTTAGTTCACAGGTGTACGACACATTTGTAGTTCATCTCTGAAAGCACTTGCATAAAATGTCTGAACTGAAATGATTACAAACAAGTTCTAAGACAGTTATTGAATTTAATTATTTTATTTGACTAACAAATCCAGTAGAATTAAAGTCATAAAACTATCCTTTGAGCTCATAAACCATAGATTAGTTTTGCATCTTTCTTCATTAATCTATCTAATCTGGTCCCAACCAAGCCTATTGGAATGGCTAAGAAAGTGAACTGTATTCCACAACAAGAAGGCCCACCCACTATCAGCACTCATGTCCCATAAATTGATATCTGGATATTTCGCAATCATCTTCTAGCAGCTTTCTGTTTATGAGTCTACGAATTCTCATGCCTGAGAGATGGGGCAGTGAAAGAACAGGACAAGTAATCAATTGGGAAGATTGTGATTGGGTGACTGAAAGTTGAGTGTAGATTGTCAATAACCTGCTGTTTATTGTGGTACTGGGAGGCGTACTTCTAGTCATGTATGGTTTTATCTAAATGTTATTTTTACAGAAAGCCTGCAACTTCAGAACACTTTTGCAACTTGTTTCATTTAATGTTTGTGTTCCTTAAGTTCAGACAGGGTAACTTAGTAATGGAACCAACATGTGGTTTTGGGCCTTTTTGCCACTGCAAATAAATAGTCCACAGTTTTAGAATTGGATGCTTGACATCTCTTTTGATTTTCTTATATCAAGAAATTGGGCAGAACTGCAGTCTCTACTCATTTTGTTTGAGTTCACTTTTGTTGCCTGTAAACAAAAACCCTTGTTTGCAATCGTCCAATTGCTCATCTGTATGTGTGGGACCACGATTGGCTGTGGGTGTCCCATGGACACGAGGGGCAGAATTGCAGCTGCATCCCATCTAGATACTCTCTCTATGACACTAAGGAAAATACATGTGTGGGGAGCGATTTTGATTGCATGTGTGGGGGTGTATCAGCCATGCTGGCTATATAGCATAAGCATGTGATTACTGTACATAGTTAGTGAGGAACAATGTTGGATTGCCAGTGCTTGGCCAGGCGCACAGCTGTCTTTTAAACACCATGAATGAGATGCTGGTTTTTTAAGGCAGATACTTGCTGAGAGAGATCTTGTTAAGACTGGATTGAATTGGCCAAGGGCATGTCAAAAAAGATAGACATAAAATTAATGGGGATATGAGTTTTGTAAGATACAAGGCTTTATGGCAAGTAAACTCTTTCAATTGGCTGTTAGCCAAAGAAATTCTAAGATTTAGGCCATTGTCACTCTTTGTGTGCTATCTAAAACACTTGAAAAATGCTACACAGAGATAATGCAAATATTTTGTGTAACCAATTGATTAATGTTTATACCTTAAAATAATTTAGGCTTATTATAAAGTAAAATATAAGATTACGCTTCAATTTAGCAATTTAATAAAGCAGTGTGTTACTATCACCTGCATCACCACAACAACTGAGATATTATGATGCCAGTCAAAGTCTTAGCTGTGAGGTTATTCATTATTTTTCTAAAGTCTTTACCCACAGCTGCAACCCATAGTTAAGTGACAGTATTGCTCAAGGGACTGGAACTATTTTAGAACTGGGGTAACCTTTGCTGGAATCTTCATTACCAACAAGTATCAGCAACTGTTCACATGTTTTTAACTAAGCAGCTGTGACTGTAACAATGCAGCAGTTCAATTTAGCTATATTTAAAGAAACTAATAAATCTTGTGTCACGTTAAACACCAGCAACAACTGTCAATGTTCAATTTATCAAATGCTATTGATCTCTTCTGGTGCAGAAACAAAAAGTTGTATTTATCCAACATGTTTTAGCCAAGTAAAACATCTCAATGCATTTTTCAGGAGTAACATGAACATAAATTTGCACCGATGCTACAGGGGTACTTATTGGGGTGGCAAACCAAAAGCTGAGTTTAGAGTATTGTTCTTTAAGAAGCAGCTTGTTCAGGGAAAGGAGTGAGAAAATTCTGGAAGTTGGTGTGTTCATTAGAATGTGCAAGTGGTAATGTATTTAATGTTATTCTGGCATCAGCAGAGTACAGAAAAGATGAAACTAGAAGCAACGTGTAAACATAGATTTCAGACACTACACTCCGGAGCTGTATTCAGTAACCCGTAATATATCAATATAAAACTATGCAATACAGTACTGAAGAGTCTCTTGGTTAAAGAGCCAACAGCCTCTAAGAATATATCTGTAAGCATTGAAACATAATGGCTGCAAGGACAACCTCCAAAACCAGGACCTGATGTCAGAGTTATCATATTTCATGTGCCAAAGTAGGAATCAACGCTAGACCATAGTAGGTTGTTCCAGGTTTTGGTCAAATGCACATGCAATAAGTACCAATTGCTCAGCTCCTTCTGCTGTCAATGCAGGAGATTAGGATACCTGATGATGTATTACAAAGTAGCAGCACCTTAATCATCCCCAAAATAGGAAATGCTATTCCTCGGGAAAATTTCTTGACTAATGGAAAAGAAGACATCTTAATTCAATCCTTGAGAATGAGTAACAAAAATATAGTCAACATTCTTTTGTGAAGCAAAAGAAAATCCACACAGATTTTGACCCATTAATTTGAAGGTGCAAGGGTTTGAAAAAGGATTTGAACTCTACACAAGGGTGGGTGTTTCAGAATTGGCTGACCACTTGGCCTGGTGAATGTTTGTCTGTGAACATTAAACTGCAAGATCCAGTGAGCACTGACATTCATGTTCAGGACAAATTGCCACTAAACTCAGTCACCAAAGATGAGAAGTCATTGAGACTCTCTACATGAATCCTTCACTATTAGTACAATGTATATATTTAGCCAGGTCTCTAGAGGATGAAAATAGAACAATTCTCAAAGGTGACACAGTGGCTCAGTGGTTAGCATGGCTACCTCACAGTGCCAGGGACCTGGGTTTGATTCCTGCGTTGGGCAACTGTCTGTGTGGAGCTTGCATGTTCTCCCCATGTCTGCATGGGTTTCCTCTCACAATCCAAAGATGTGCAGGCCAGGTGCATTGGCCACGCTAAATTGCCCATAGTGTTAGGTGCATTAGTCACTGGTAAATATCGGGGAGGGAATGGGTCTAGGTGGGTTACTCATCAGAGGGTCAGAGTGGACTTGTTGGGCCGGAGGGCCTGTTTCCATACTATAGGGAATCTAATCTAAGCTTTTTTCAGATGTTTAAGTAAATTAAAACAAGAAGGGACAAAATCAATTTGCTTGGATGCTCGAAGAATTCTCCATCTTCCAATGAGTAATGTGAAATCTCTTTGCATGATAAAAAGCAGGGTCAACCCAATAGTGACACCTGCCTCCATGGCATTCAGACCTGGTAAACAGTTCCTCAATTAAATGAAGAATGAAGACTGGGTGTGGATCTTGCTCAGCCACAGAAAGGAGTGAGAGGTGAAATCCATCCATTAGCATTACTTGATGACAATTTGGACAAATTAACAAGATCTTTATAAAATTTAGATGCAAACGGCAGATTTTGGCAGATACTCCTAGACTACAAAATTGCTGACTACATTCATCTCAGCATTTTGTTGGATTTTTAAGTTGTCAATCTTTCATCATTTTCTCCATAAAGGATATTTTTCAGACAGTGACGTCAACAATCTTTGAAGGAAAACAACGAACAATTCACTGTGTGGACAATATTCTAGCACATAGTCAGAGAGAAAAGTAACAAAACATACCCAGAAGTTCTGGGAAGTGTTGAGTGCACTAATGAATGCAGGTGTTCATTAAATGAGAAATGTCAATTTCTTTTGGAAGAAAGATTTTTGTTGGGACATAATCCAAGGACAAATATCACTGTGGATCCAAAAATGATGCAAGCCACGAATTTCCATCATCAAGCTGCATAATCTATGTACAATGCTTCCTGAGTACAATAAATCTAGTGATTTAGATCATCCTTAATTTCACCAGACTGACTTGATGCATAAAATAATGTTTTTTAAAAGAAAGACCTAGCAATGGTACTGGAGACAAGAACAGACAGTAGCCTTTCAGAAACTGTAATGGCAAGTTTCAGTCCTCAGAGATACTACTCTGCTTTTTCTTTTAAGGTAAGGATTTTTATGTCTTTACCAGGGACTAGTTAAAAATTTACTTCGTTTTTTTGTGTTTGTATACATCAAGTCCTTACTTAGGGTAAAAAAAAAACTATAGCAGAGAGGTATCAGAAGGTATTCTAACTCATACTTGTACAAAGTAAGTAATTAACTAACTAAGCAGAGATGGCTGGGCAGGTGATGTGCTGTTGCTGTATGATGTGGGAGCTGGCTGATCCCATTGTGAACGGCAGTGACCACATCTGCAGCAAGTGTTGGTTGCTGGAAGAACTCCGGATCAGAGTTGATGATCTGGAATCTGAGCTTCAAACACTGCGGCACATCCGGGAGGGGGAGAGTTACCTGGATGCTTTGTTTCAGGAGGCAGTCACACCTGGGAGATTAATTAATTCACACTCAGCCATTGATCAGGCACAAAAGAGTGTGACTGTAAGTGAGGCAGGTAGGGGGAACCTGAGTTCAGGAGTGGAGGAGCCTCAGCCCTTGACCTTGTCCAACAGGTACGAGATTCTTGCTCCCTGTTCGGATGAGGAAAAGGGCTCTGGACAGGATGAGCCAACTGACCAAGGCACCATGGTGCAGAAGGCCATTCAAGAGGGGGGAGCTAATAGGCAAGTAGTGGTTATAGGGGATTCTATAATTAGGGGGACAGATAGTATCCTTTGCAAGCCGGATCGGGAGTCTCGCATGGTGTGTTGCCTGCCTGGTGCCAGGGTGCGAGACATCTCTGACCGGCTTGAAAGGATATTGGAGCGGGAGGGGGAGGATCCAGTTGTTGTGGTCCACGTTGGTACCAACAACATAGGCAAGACTAGGGTGGAGGACCTGTTTGGGCATTACGAAGCACTAGGCAGGAAATTGAAGCACAGGTCCTCAAGGGTCATAATCTCCGGATTACTGCCCGAGCCACGTGCCAATTGGCATAGGGACAAGAAAATTAGGCAAGTAAACACGTGGCTAAGGGATTGGTGTGGGAAAGAGGGATTCCACTTCATGGGGCATTGGCATCAGTTTTGGAACAGGGGGATCTGTACCGTTGGGACGGTCTCCACCTGAACCGATCAGGTACCAATGTTCTAGCGAAGAGGATAAATAGGGTGGTCAGTAGGACTTTAAACTTCTGAGTTGGGGGGAAGGGAATGTGAAAGCGACAGGGAGTATGGAGGTAAATGGAAAGATAAGCAGCAGGATAGCATGTTTCCAGGCGGATTTAAAATTGAGGCAGACTGAGAATGCAGAAAAAAGCAAGGATAACTTAGGACATATGACTTCCAACATCTCTAATGATAAGGAAGTTAGCATTAAGGCACTTTACCTGAATGCTCGTAGCATTCATAACAAAGCCGATGAACTAATGGCACAGATAATAGTGAATGATTATGATGTAGTAGGCATCACAGAGACTTGGTTACAGGGGGGTCAGGACTGGCAGTTAAACCTCCATGGTTTTTCAACTTATCGAAAAGACAGAGAGGTGGGCAGAGGGGGTGGGGTTGCCTTGTTAGTTAAGAACAAAATTAAATCTATGGTATTGAATGACATAGCGTCGGATGATGTGGAGTCTGTGTGGGTGGAATTGAGGAACCACAAAGGCAAAACAAAACATAATTGGAGTTGTGTACAGACCCCCTAACAGTGGTCAGGACCAGGTACATGTACCGGGAAATAGAGAAGGCATGTCAGAAAGGCAAGGTTACATTGATCATGGGAGACTTCAATATGCAGGTGGACTGGGTAAATAATGTTGCTAGTGGATCTAAAGAAAAGGAATTCATGGAATGCTTACAGGATGGCTTTTTGGAACAGCTTGTCATGGAGCCCACAAGAGAGCAGGCTATTCTGGACCTAGTGCTTTGCAATGAACCAGACTCTATAAAAGATCTTAAAGTAAGGGAACCCTTAGGAAGTAGCAACCATAATATGATAGAGTTCAGTCTGGTGTTTGAAAGGGAGAAGGCAAAATCGGATGTAATGGTGTTACAGTTGAATAAAGGTAATTATGAGGGCATGAGAGAGGAACTGACTAAAATAGACTGGAAGCAGAGGCTAACCGGGAAGACAGTAGAGCAAAAATGGCAGGAGTTTGTAGGTATAATTGAGGACACTGTACAGAGGTTCATTCCCAAGAAAAGAAAGATTAACCGGGGAGGGATTAGACAACCTTGGCTGACAAAGGAAGTCAGGAAATGTATTAAAGAAAAAGAGAGATCCTACAAAGTGGCTAAGAACAGTAGGAAATCAGAAGATTGGGAAGGATACAAAAGCAAACAGAGGATAACAAAGAGTGTAATAAGAAATGAGAGGATCAAATATGAAGGTAGGCTAGCCAGTAATATTAGAAATAATAGTAAAAGTTTATTTCAGTACATAAGAAACAAATGACAGGCAAAAGTAGACATTGGGCCACTTCAAACTGATGCAGGAAGCCTAGTGATGGGAGATAAGGAAATAGCAGGAGAACTTAACAAGTACTTTGCGTCAGTTTTCACAGTGGAAGACATGAGTAAAATCCCAAAAATTAAAGGGTGTCACGGGGCTGAGTTGAGTATGGCTGCCATTACGAAAGAGATAGTGCTAGAAAAGTTAAAAAGTCTTAAAATTGATAAATCTCCTGGCCCCGATGGGATACACCCTAGAGTTCTGAGAGAGGTGGCTGAGGAAATAGCAGAGGCATTGGTTGAGATCTTTCAAGAGTCACTGGAGTCAGGAAAGGTCCCGGATGATTGGAAGATGGCTATTGTAACCCCCTTGTTCAAGAAAGGATCAAGGCAAAAGATGGAAAATTATAGGCCAATCAGCTTAACCTCGGTTGTTGGTAAAATTCTAGAATCCATCATTAAGGATGAGGTTTCTAAATTCTTGGAAGAGCAGAGTCTGATTAGAACAAGTCAACATGGATTTAGTAAAGGGAGGTCATGCCTGACAAACCTGTTGGAATTTTTTGAAGAGGTAACAAGTAGGTTAGATCAGGGAAACCCAGTGGATGTGGTCTATCTAGACTTTCAAAAGGCCTTTGATAAGGTGCCCCACGGGAGGCTGCTGAGCAAGGTGAGGGCCCATGGTTTTAAGGTGAGCTGCTGGGATGGATTGAGGATTGGCTGTCTAACAGAAGGCAGAGAGTTGGGATAAAAGGTTCTTTTTCAGAATGGCAGCCGGTGACGAGCGGTGTCCCGCAGGGTTCGGTGCTGGGGCCACAGCTGTTCGCATTATATATTAATGATTTGGATGAGGGAACCGGGGGCATTCTAGCGAAGTTTGCCGATGATACGAAGTTAGGTGGACAGGCAGGTAGTACTGAGGAAGTGGGGAGGCTACAGAAGGATCTAGACAGGTTGGAAGAGTGGTCCAGGAAATGGCTGATGGAATTTAACGTGAGCAAGTGCGAGGTCTTGCACTTTGGCAAAAAGAATAAAAGCATGGACTACTTTCTAAATGGTGAGAAAATTAATAAAGCCAAAGCACAAAGGGATCTGGGAGTGCTAGTCGAGGATTCTCTAAAGGTAAACATGCAGGTTGAGTCTGTGATTAAGAAAGCGAATGCAATGTTGTCTCTTATCTCAAGAGGGTTGGAATATAAAAGCAGAGATGTACTACTAAGACTTTATAAAGCTCTGGTTAGGCCCCATTTAGAGTACTGTGTCCAGTTTTGGTCCCCACACCTCAGGAAGGACATACTGGCACTGGAACGTGTCCAGCGGAGATTCACACGGATGATCCCTGGAATAACAGGTCTAGCATATGAGGAACGGCTGAGGATACTGGGATTGTATTCGTTGGAGTTTAGAAGATTAAGGGGAGACTTAATAGAGACGTACAAAATAATACATGGCTTGGAAAAGGTGGATTCTAGGAAATTGTTTCCGTTAGACAAGGAGACTAGGACCCGTGGACACAGCCTTAGAATTAGAGGGGGTCATTTCAGAACAGAAATGCGGAGACATTTCTTCAGCCAGAGAGTGGTGGGCCTGTGGAATTCATTGCCACGGAGTGCAGTGGAAGCCGGGACGCTAAATGTCTTCAAGGCCGAGATTGATAGATTCTTGTTGTCTAGACGAATTAAGGGCTACGGGGAGAACGCTGGTAAGTGGAGCTGAAATGCGCATCAGCCATGATTGAATGGCGGAGTGGACTCGATGGGCCGAATGGCCTTACTTCCACTCCTATGTCTTATGGTCTTATGGTCTTATAGTTTACTATAACCTAGACTTATTGACAATAGGCAACATGGATAGACTAGGAGTAATTTTCATTTTGGGCAAAAATAGAAGCCTCTATACGTCTTCTTTCAAAAGTTAGATAACTCAGTCTAGAAGGCTCATCAAAATACAGAGAGGCAGATCAATTTTTGAAAAGGTATCACAAACAAAAGCAACACTTGACAGTTTTGTAAGATTTTTTGGGAGCCAGCAATATAATGGTTTTGTAGAAATCAATGAGTGTGATGCTGGAAAAGCACAACAGGTCAGGCAACATCCAAGGAGCAGGAGAATCTGATTCACTTCTGATGAAGGGCGTATGCCCGAAATGTCGATTCTCCTGTTCTTCTGATGCTGCCTGACCTGCTGTGCTTTTCCAGCGCCACACTCTCAACTCTGATCTCCAGCATCTGCAATCGTCACTTTCTCCATATAGAAGTCAGTGTAGGAGATTCTACAAAGACTCTGCAGGAGACATTTTTTGGAATCTCAAAATGTAGAGCGAGAGCTGAACAGTCAGTCAGTATAAGCATTTCAAAGAAATAAACACATTTATCTCACCATTTCACATATGTGCAGCCAACAGTTAAGTGCTAACAGAAGAAATATGTTCTCAAACTTTCCAAGAAAGCTAAAAACAAGTTTTTAATCGACCTAAAAGGAAGACTGCTAATCAAGGTGGATTAAAGTTTCAAGAACTCAAACAAGTACAACAGACTCTGCAATAACATTGAGATGAGCATGAGTAATATAAGGTTTCCCAGAGGAAGTAGTCTCCCCTAACATAATATTCCTGAATTGCTAGTAGGGAATTCAGGTCCTTCACTTCATAGGCAGGTAACTGCCAGATGACAAGTTCACCATTTATTCATTTTCCAACAAAGGTAGAAGCAGATAAGATGGTCAAGACCATAAACTCACTAAAATCCAAGAACGCAGGCTGCAGATCTAGTATCACTCTGCTTTGACCCACTATTTATGTAATGTTATTCATCAGCTGAATTACAAATATGATGATGTCTGTTTTCAAAGTGCAATGTCAATTCAAATATAGCCATCAGCAGCTTAAGGAAATGAAGGCACACCACAGCAATAAACAGCAAAACTATACAATTTTAGGTACAGAGCAAAAGTACTGCTAACTCTGAAAATGGCAAATCTAGTTAAGAGACAAAACCAGAAGTGACAGCCATTATAAATAGATTAACTGAACTCATTATATAGTCAGAAAATCTGAAAGACTGATAGTTCCAGGACAGGTCGAACTTGTATTATGGAATGGGACAAGACCAGGCAGGCTTGTTTCTTTTTAATACAGTTACATGAAAGTACAGCACATGACTTTCTAGTATAAAGGTCCCTGCTCCCCTCCAGTCACTGTCAATGCAGCCAGTGTAATATCTTCAGTCAGTATAGAACAGCAACATAGAACACTACAGTTCAGTACAGGTCCTTTGGCCCTTGAAATTGCGCTGTCCAGTGGAACCAATCTGAAGCCTATCTATTCGACACTATTCCATTTTCATCCATATATTTATCCAATGACCATTTAAATGCCCTTAAAATTGATGAGTCTACTATTGTTGCAGGCAATGTGTTTCATGTCCCTACTACTCTCTGATTAAAGAAACTACTTCCGGCATGTCTCCTATATCTATCACCCCTCAATTTAAAGCTTTGTCTCCTCGTGCTATCCATCACCATCCGAGGAAAAAGGCTCTCACTGTCCACCCTATCTAACCCTCTGATTATCTTGTATGTCTCAATTAAGTCACCTCTCAATCTTTTTGTCTCTAACGAAAAGAGCCTCAAGTCCCTCAGCCTTTCCTCATAAGATCTTCCTTCCATACCAAGCAACCTCCTAGTAAATCTCCTCTGCACCTTTCCAAAGCTTCTACATCTTTCCTATAATGCATTGACCAGAAATGTTTGCAATACTCTAAGTGCAGGCTGCACCAGAGCTTTGTACAGCTGCAGCATGAATTTATGTCCCTGGAACTCAGTCCCTCGACCAATAAAAGCTAACACACCACATGTTTTCTTAACAATACTATCAACCTGGGTGTCAGCTTTCAGGACACCATGTACATGGACACCAAGATCTCTCTGCTCACCTACACTAACAAGAATCTTACCATTAGCCCATACTCTGCATTCCTATTGCTCCTTCCAAAGTGAATTGCCTCACACATTTCAGCATTAAACTCCATTTGCCACCTCACAGCCCAGCTCTGCAGCCTATCTATGTCCCTCTGTAACCTTTCAGCACTATCCACAACTCCACCGACCTTAATGTCATCCACAAATTTACTAACCCATCCATCTATGCCCTCATCTAGGTCATTTATAAAAATGGCAAACAGCAATGGCCCCAAAACACATCCTTGTGGTACACTACCAGTAAGTGAATTCCAGGATGAACATTTCCCATCAACCACCACCCTCTGTCTTCTTTCAGCTAGCCAATTTCTGATCCATACAGCTAAATCTCCCTCAATTCCAAGCCTCCATATTTTGTGCAGTAGACTACCATGTGGAACCTTATCAAACACCTTACTGAAATCCATGTACATCACATTTACTGCTTTACCCTCATCCACATGATTGGACACCATCTCAAAGAACAAAGCCAAAGGGTCTGCAATCTCATCCCTGGCTTCTCAGAGAATCCATTCGGCCCAGGAGACTAATCTATTTTCACACTTCCGAAAATGGCTAACACCTCCTCCTTGTGAACCTCAATCCCATCTAGTCTAGTAGCCTGTATCTCAGTACTCTCCTCGACAACATTGTCATTTTCCAGCATGAATATTGATGAAAAATATTCATTTAGCAATTCCCCTAACTCCTCGGACTCCATCCACAGCTTCCCACTACTATCCTAGATTGGCCCTAATATTTCTATAGTTATTCTTTTATGCATGGCATACCTAGAGAAAGCTTTAGGGTTTTCCTTGATCCTACCTGCCAACAACTTCTTAGGTCCCCTCCTGGCACTTCTTAGCTCTGTCTTTAGATCTTTCCTGGCTAACTTGTAACTCTCAAGCACCCTAACTTAGTCTTCATGTCTCATCCTAATATAAGCCTTCTTCTTCCTCTTGACAAGAGATTCAACTTCCTTAGTAAACCATGGTTCCCTTGCTTGACAACTTCCTCCCTGCCTGACAGGTACATACTTATCAAAGACATGCAGGAGCAGTTCCTTGAATATGGTCCATATCCCCTGCAGTTTCCTTCCCCAGTCCATTCATGTTAAATCTTGCCCAATCACATCATAATTGCCTCTCCCCCACTGTAGCTCCTGCCCCATGGTATATTCCTGTCCCTTTCCATTGCTAAAGTAAAAATAACTGAATTGTGATCACTACTCATCTTCCTCCAAATCTAACACCTGGCCAGGATCATTACGCAGTACAAAATCCAATGTGGCCTTGCCCCTTGTTGATTTGTCTACATTCTGTGTCAGGAAACCATCCTGCACACATTGAACAAAAACTGACACATCTAAAGTACTCGAACTGTTGTATTTCCAGTCAACATTTGGGAAGTTTAAGCCCCCCATAACAACTACCCTGTCACTCTTGCTCCGATCCAGAATTATCTTTGCTATCCTTTCCACTACATCTCTGGAACTATTTGGAGGCCTATAGAGGCTCCCAACAGGGTGACCTCTCATTTCCTGTTTCTAACTTCAGCTGATACTACCTCAGTAGAGGAATCCTCAAACGTCCTTTCTGCCACCATAATACTGTCCTTGACTAACAATGCCACACCTCTCCCTCTTATACCAGCTTCTCTGTTCTTACTGAAACATCTAAATCCCAGAAGCTGCAACAGCCATTCCTGTCCCTGCTCTATCCATGTCTCTAAAATGGCCACAACATCGAAGTCCCAGGTACCAACCCATGCTGCAAGTTCACCCACCTTATTCCAGATGCTCCTGGCATTGAAGTAGACACACTTCAAACCACCTGTCTGCTTGCTGGTGAACTTTTATGAACTTGAAACCTCATTTCTGACCTCACTGCTTTCAACTCCTGGACACTGGAACCACAATGTAGGTTCCCATCCCCCGCTGAATTAGCTTAAATGCTCCTGAAGAGCATTAGTGAACTTCCCCCCTAAGGATATTTGTATCCCTCTGGTTTAGGTGTAGACCATCCTGTTTGTAGAGATCCCAACTATCCCAGAATGGACCCCAACTATCTAAGTAAATACGGTACCCAGACTCTATGCAAATCTGACATATTGTAGTAGTGTAAATAGTTTGTGTTGTAAATAAACTTCAAGACATCTGCCTCAACCAGAATCCAACTTTATGGTATATTATATAGAAGAAGATATAGAAAAATAATAAAGCATGTCAACTGTCTTGTCAAAATTGAATGAACTAATTTTGTGTGCCAGCCAATGTTCCAACCTGAGAGCTTCTAATTTTTGAGGATTGAGGGAAATTGTGGTAATGATAATTGAGACAAATTGAGCATTTTTCGATGCAAAAACTATTTACATTATGTCAATCTAATAGGAGTAAAACTTCAGAGAAGGTGTAGTCAAATAGAATATACAAATGACAATGATGTAACCAATTTTTACAACTCAAGCAGAGAAGAAGAAAAGGTCAGTTATGGAAAAACATGTTAAGATTAACGTCTTGGATACTATACTAGACTGCTGAATACAATAATCTGAAAGGTACAGATGTAACTGATATGTTACAATACTGAAGAGAATGAGAGCATCTTTCTCTATGATGAGAAGTCAACAGCATTTAAGAGATTGTGTAGACAGCCACAGCCAAGAGTATCTAATTGTACTAGTAGCAGAATCAGCATTAAATTTAGAATAAAGCAGTTAAGACATTAGCAGTTGAAGTTACAATTGTTACTGGAATTGTGACTAAACATGGGGATGCACAATCGAGTGGAAGTTACTGTAATTTGTTTTACTGTAACGGGTGGTGAGGTAGCAGAATACATTGGAATAATCAAGACTAAAGTAACAAAATGGATAGGACAAGGGATTCGTCATTGGGAGAGCAGAAAATTATACTTTTCTCTTTTGCTCAATTTTATTTACCTTTCATAAAATATGCAGCATGAAGGTGAGCTATTTAGCCCAATGAGTCTTGACCAGTGTTTATGTTCCACTTAATCCTCTTCCTGGATGCAACTTAAGTAAGGACATCAATATGACTCTCTACTCTCCTCTGTCTGAGATTGCTAACTAGATTTTCCTGAAATGCATCTCTGTGATAAGAGTCTGTGTGTGTCTCTCTCTCTCTCCATGTTGCTCTGACTCTGTCTGTCTTGTGCTCTCTGTTTCACTCTCTCTGTGTTTAAAGAGATTTGTTCTGAATTCACCATTTGATTTCTCCCTGACTAATAGCTCACAAATTTATTGAAAATTTTAATTAAGAAAATGCATTTATTGTGTCACCCCTTAGCCCTTTGTTTTCAAGACTGAATCAAACCAGATGTTCTCTTGATTAAAAAAAAGCCTTCACATCTTTCTGTAGTTTTACTCCAGTGCCCACCTACTTTATTTTAAGAAATGGCAATCAGAGTTTTCCACAATACTGCAACTGGGATCGAACTGTGATTTGGTACAATTTTAGCATAAATTCTATACCTTTCAATCCCTTGGAAATAAACATACATTTCCTTAGGAGTGATTTTGTTTGTCTGTGCTCTCCTTTGTTTCCAAATAGAATCATTTAGATTTTTAACTTTCCAAGTAATAATTTTTCTCTCTAAAACACAAGTGATAATTAATTATGTTGAAATTCAGTTGCCAATTGTACCTCTATGTTTGTTAGTTTGTCTTATAATTTGTTGCATCTTGACTATCCACAAAACTTGGTGTTATGCATAAATTTAGAAATTGTGTTTTAGATTCCGAAGTCTAAATTCTTGATAGTTTGTGAAGACTAATGATCTAATGCTTGAGTAGAATCTCCCTTTGCACCTCCTGCATCTCTGAATAGCTACTCTTTAGTTGTGCTCTCTACTTTTGTCTTTAGGCATCCATTGTGCTTACTATTCCTGAACCTGCAGATACTGACATCATTCATTCATCACCAATATGGCACCTTTTTAATTATAAGCATTTTGAGACATCTAAATGCATTACATCTACTCCATTATTCTTGTCTATGACAGTTCTTCAAATCAGCAAGCTTCACAAGGACAAGAAGGAGAGATCACATCCAAAGTTAGACATAGCCCAAGTGAGTATATTGTTCAGGGAAGTTGGAGGCAGTATGAAAATGTATTGCAGAAGAGAAGAAGTGCTTTTTGCTTGCTTTTTTTTAGCTTATACTTTATAAGGTTTTTAACAAAATAAATTGAAGCTCAGGATCAGCAATTCAGCAAGAAGAGTGACATGACAGGTAAACCGTAAGATCATGAGATGATAATAGTTACTAATTTGACCATAAGAGATGTGACTACAAGTGAGTCGGGTAGAGGGATCTAATAGGTAGTGTTGAAGGAGCCTCAGCCCTTGAGCTTGTCTAACAAATTGGAGATTTTTGCTCCCTGTGTGGTTAAGAGTGGGGGTTGTAGGGAAGGTGAGCAAACTGACCATAGAATCATGGTGCAGGGAGTTACTCAACAGGGAGGAGAAAAGAGAAATGTAATGCTACTTGAGGATAGCATAATTAGGCAAATAGATACTGTTCTCTGAAATCAAGATCGTGAGTCCTGAAGGCTATGTTACCTGCCTGGTATGCAGGTTCAGGATAAGCCACCTTGACTGTGCCGGAACCTGGAGTGGGAGGGAAAAGATCCAGTTATCATAGTCCACATAGTTACCAACGATCCAAGGATACACATCCTTTCAAAAGGACAATCAGATAGAAAGGGGGGCAGGGTTGCCTTGTTAGTAAGAAATGAGTTAAACCAATAACAAGAAGTGATATGGAGCGTAGAATATATGTGGGTAGAGTTGAGGATCTGCAAAGGAAAAGACCCTGATGGGAGTTGTTTACTAGCCTCCCAGCAGTGCTCAGGATATGGGAAGAAAATAAATCAGGCAATTTTGTATTTAGTGATGTGCAATGAGACACACCTAATTAGGGAGCTGAAGGTGAATAACCTGTCAAGGACAGTGACTATAATGTAATAGAATTAACCCTGTGTTTTGAGGGAGAGAGGATTGAATTGGATGTAACAGTATTGTAATTGAGCAAAGGTAAAAAGGGGAGACAATGGCCTAGTGGTATTATCGGTGGATGCTAATCTAAAGACCCAGAGAATGGTCTTGGCATCCGGGTTTGAATCTCACCTTGGTGGATGGTGAAAGCTGAATTCAATAAGAACTGGAATTAAGAGTCCAATGATGACCATGAATCCTTTAAGGATTGTTGGGAAAAGCTAATCTTGTTCAGAGTGTCCTTTCGGGAAGGAAACTGTCATCCTTTCTTGGTCTGGCCTACATGTGACTCCAGGGCAAAGTGTTTAATTCTCAATTGCCTTCTTGGAAATTAGGATAAGCAATAAATGCTGGCCTATCCTATGAACAAATTAAAATAAACTCCAAAGATATGAGGGAAGAGCTGGCCAGAGTTGATTGGAAGGGGAGCCTAACACAGAAGACAATGGAGCAGCAATGGCAAGTTTCTGGGGTATTTCAGGAGGCACAGGGAAAATTCACCCCAAAGAAGAAGAAATAGACTCAGGAGAAGATGAGGCAACCATGGCTAATAAGGGAAATCAAGGACAACATAAAAACAAAAGGAAAAGCATACACAGGGCGGCATGGTGGCTCAGTGGTTAGCACTGCTGCCTCACAGCACCAGGGACCTGGGTTCAATTCCAGCCTCGGGCGACTGTCTGTGTGGAGTTTGCACATTCTCCCCGTGTCTGCGTGGGTTTCCTCCGGGTGCTCCAGTTTCCTCCCACTGTCCAAAGATGTGCAGGTTAGGTGAATTGGCCATGCTAAATTGCCCATAGAGTTAGCTGCATTAGTTAGGGGAAATGGGTCTGGGTGGGTTACTCTTCGGAGGGTCGGTGTGGACTGGTGGGGCCAAAAAAGGCCTGTTTCCACACTGTAGGGAATCTAATCTAATCAATGTGGTGAAGATTCGTGTGAAGCCAGAGGATTGGGGGAGCCTTTAAAAACCAGCAGTGGATAACTAAAAACGCAGGAAGTGGGGAGAAGATGAAATATGAGAAAAGATAGATTGTGATATAAGAGAAGATTCTAAGAGTATTGTAAGGGTTTTTTTAGATATCTAATCAGTAAGACAGAGACATGCATGGACATTGGATCATAGGAAAATGAGGCTGGAGAAGTAGCAGTGGGGAACACTAAAATGGCAGAGGAACTGAATAGGTACTTTATGTCAGTTTTCACAATGGAAAATATGAGCAGCATACCAGAACTTCAAGAGTGTCAGGGAACAAAGGTGACTGTAGTAGTCATCATGAAGGAGAAGGTGCTGAGGAAGTTGAAAGGGCTGAACATGGAAAATTCACCTGGATCAAGTGGACTACATGCAAGAGTTCCAAAGGTGATAGCTGAGGAGATTGTAGAGGCATTGATGATGATCTATCGGAAATCACTGGATCAGGGAGGGTCCTAGAGGACTGGAAGTGACTAATGTCACACCCCTGTTTAAGAAGGGATGGAGACAAAAGACAAGAAGCTGGTTAGCTTGACCTCAGTTGTTGGTAAGGTTTTAGAGCTCATTCTTAAGTATGTGAGTATGGAGTACTTGAAAATACACGGTAAAATAAAACAGAGTCAGCACAGCTTTGTCAGGGGAGATCATGCCTGACAAATCTGTTAATATTCTTGAGGAGGTAACAAGCAAGTTAGACAAAATCTGGTAGACATGAACTATTTGGATTTCTGGAAGGCCTTTGACAAGGTGCCACATAGAACACTGCTAAATAAGACAGGAGCCCTTGGTGTATGGGCATGGAGAGAAGATTGCCTGGTTAATCTGTGGAACTCATTGCTGCACTTGCTTGTGGAGGCCAAGTCATTGAATATATTTAAGACAAAGATAGATTCTTGATTGATTAAGGAGCTCAAGGCTTACAAGAAGAAGGCAGGAGAATAGGATTGAGAAACATATTAGACATAATTGAATGCGGGTCAGACTAAATGGGCTGAATGGCCTGATTCTGCTCCTATTTCTTGTGGCCTTGTATTTAAGAAGGTTAGTCAGGCAAGACTAAACATTTTTAAAATGCATTCTGACTAGCTGTTGATTTCTATTTTTAATTTTATGCTTTAGTAAGAACTCTTGAGATATTTGAGGATCTAAGGGGAGATATTGATGTAGCATCCAGGTAAGGACTCTGGGGGCGTAAGTTCAAATCTCACCAAGGTAGCTGATGGAATTAAGTTTCATGAATAAAACCAGGAATTGAAATTCATTTCCAATACTAATGGCCACCCCATGACAGTGATCCTTGATTCCTGGATAAATTAATTTAGTTCACTAATATGCTTTTTTAAAGGGATGGAAGTCAGTCATCCTTAACCAGTCTGGCTTACATGTGACTCCAGACCCACAGCAACACAACTGGCTGCTGACTACTCTCTGAAATAGCTGAGCAAGCTACTTATTTCTAGGGCAATTATGAATAGGCAACAAATTCCATGTTTGACAGTGATGGCAACCTCTAATAAAAGACTTTTTAAAAATTCGATAATCCTTCCTCCCACTAGTGTTGATCTGACCAGTCTACAATTCCCTGGGTATATTCCATTATTTTTCTCCCTGCTTTAAGTATAAAATTACATTGTCAATCCACTAGTCCTTTGACACAAGAACATCTTCGAACAAATTATTAAATAGTTCTTTAGCTTGCTCTTTAGATACTTCTTTAAAATGCACAGAAGTATTTCAGCTAGATCAGTAGTTCTATTCTGTAGTAGATGAGTTATTTAATATTTCTCGTCTATTTTAGACGTAATACCCTGTCTAATCTCATCATTCACTGTCACGGCCATCTGATCCACCTCTCTGCGAAACACTAAAGTAATGTAACTTAATATTTCTGTCTTTTCTCTATTGTCTGTCTCAAGGAGAGAACCTTATGCCTAGTTTTTTATTCCTCCATTTTCTGAACCGTTGCTATTTTATTTTCATCTTTTGTGTTTCAAATTCTCTTCCTCACTTCTCTACTTTTTTTCAATCTCTAGGTAACAATTTACCAAGCTTTTCAACTATTTGGCGCTAACCTTCTTGAAAATGATGGGAACCCAAAAATATCTGACGTGGAAAAATGATTGCAATGTGTGTGGTCTGCTCACAATTTTGAGGCAACTGTAATTCTGCCATTTTAATTTACAGTGGGTTTGTTCTCAAGTGTGCTGGAATCTTTGACTCTGTGAAAATAAAAGAAAATCAGACAAGACCAAAATGACTTTTAGCAATTCTTCCTTCTGAGGTCATTGCTGTTATCAAGGCTTTACATCAGAAAGTTGCACAAATGAGCAATTAAGCGTGAAAGGGTTTTTGAACAAAGCAGTTTAATTGATGCAAAAAAATGAGATGTGCATTTTATAAGGTAAATCCAGTAAAGTAAATTAAATCCATCACTATGTGAATGAACTTTCCCTTCACTTGAATAGAAGTAAAATACTGTGGATCCTGGAGGTCAAAAATGAAAAGAGAAAGTGCTGGACGAGTTCAGTGCTCTAATTGTGTGGTTCATAATGACCTAGCGCTGGATGGGCACCAGAGTTCAAAAAAGTTGTAACCCTGGCATGTAGCACTGCTTCATTATATTTAACTTTCTAAATGCAAACTTCTCAAAGTTTAAAGACAGAGCAATCTACCACGTTATTGCTGAACATTTGACCAGTACATGAAAGTCAGTGGGAATATTTAACCTCTCTTTAGGGGTGTTCTCAAGCCTCACTAAAACGTTTTAACTGTCTTCTTGAAAGGATGAGGATTATCAGATCAATCATGATCTCATTCAATGTCAGAGCAGACATGATGGCCTGAATTGCCTGTTTCTTCTCCTATACCTTTATGATCTTATGGACTATTACTGCAACTAAATTCAGAAATGACCAGTTGCTTTAGGAATCTGGTATCTGGCAGATGAATAAGTCAGTGAAGCTGGTTTTGACCAATTAGTGGCTCAATTCTGGTCCAGTTGACTTGGGAGAGGATATTGCAGTTGGACTGCCTTTGGCTTTGAGCTTTCCAAGCCGGCACTCTTCATCTCTGAGAGATGTGAGTTGTAACAAACAATTTAAATAAGCAACATTGATTAATAGAGAGAGAATATTGCAAATCAAAAGGTAAATTTTACTTTAATTATTCAATGCAACAAAGACATGGCTGCAGGTACTTGTGTAGTCTGCACACAAACATGGCATTATTTGCAATCTAACTCCATTTCAGTAGGATCTTTCACTTCATATTTGTCTGCACATTTGATTATGTTTGCATATCAAGTACATTTGCCAACTAGATATCAGTTATCTGCAAGGGTACTTGCAATAACTCCCTCTTTTTCAAACTTAACATCCAACTAAGCAGGCAGAGTCTGTGTTTGCCATTTTATCTGAAAGTTGGTGCTTCTGACAGTATAACACACCCTCAGCAGGATACGATTGGAGTATAACCACAAATTATAGAACTCTAACTTTGAAGTGTGATATGAACCCATAACAATCTCTTGCCTCAGTGGTAAGAGTAAGCCATGCCAACAACCAAAAAAAAGCATTTGGAAGTCTTGTTCAGTTGAAACCCCCAACTTATCTCATTGAAAATAAATGACAATATTTTGATTTTGTGGAATATTCAAAAATGGATGCATTTATTTGATAGTTTAAAAAGAATAATTTCTGTTTTTTTCATTTCAGTGCTGAATGTCTTCAAGCACACTTTGTGATAATTTGCTATCAATTTACCATTCAATCAATCATGATGCACTCCCAGTGAGAACTTAATAACACTAAATTAAAACTTTGTGATATCATCCTGCATTGTGTTATTCATGAGCCACACTGTCATCAGTTGAGCTACATTACCTTTTCATTTTATAATAAATAATATCAATTTAACTAACAGAAGGATGAGTTTTAAGACAAATAGATTTGAGCACATTATTTTGATGACCAAATCAATTGATTGGATGGATAGAGGGTAACATTTGCCTTAGGTGAAGGGCTGTTGCTGAATTATGATGTGCAGATACCTTTAAAGGGTTATACCTTCAACCATGATCAATCACTGCTCACCATTGATGTGATTTGATTTTGTTATTGTCATGTGTATTTTGTTATAAAATAGTGACAAGTGTTTCATAATGTCACCACCCTCTGGTGCAATCTTGAAATGAAGTTCAACTTTACAATCCTTTTTGTTAAGTGCTCAGCCATGGGCCTGGAGTGGCCAGCCATGAGTCCCCTCACCACCGGAATAAGAGTCATCAGTCATCGGTGCCATTTTGCCCCATTGTTTGGAGGAATGCATTTTCATATTGTACTCTTGTGATTTACCATATCCTCTGTCTACCTCATGTTCTATTTGTCCTTCTAGTGAATCTTCAGCATGATAACTGGTAATAAGGTTGGGATCCAGCCCAAAAAGCTGTGTGTGAACACCTTTTTATTTTGCCTGAAGAAAGGGCGTCACCCAGATTTGAAAGTGGCATGGGACTGTGGAAGTAATGTCAAGGGAAGCAGTTGCCAGGGGGATTTGAACAGTATGTACTGGGGAGTGGGCCAAGTGGTTGTGAGGGACATGGACTGTAGCCAATGGCTTAAGAGGGGAGTACTCATCCAAGCAATAACTAAGGTCATCACAGGGAGCAGTCGCAAGGGAATTCGAGCTGTGGTCATCAACAGGGCAGAATGGTACACTATCACAGCCAGTGAGGGAGCAGCCAAAACAGAGAGTATTCACGAAAGGGACTCGTGATGTGAACAACTACTAGACTCAAGTGGTGGGAAAACAAAATATTGGGCCAATTTAGAATGACAGGACCGTTTGATGAGACAGAAAGTTGGCTTCTATACATTGAAAATTTTAATGCATAATTAAAATCGAACAAAGTAACCAAAGGCATTGTTATACCAGTTTTCCTGAGTACCATTGCGAGTTTAAGACCTTCATGATTATAAAAAATCTACTGTAACCAGAGAAAACCATTGAGAAGACATACGTAGAACTTTGTGAAGTGTTGCAAAATTATTTTGCACCAAAGCCCCTGGTCATCCTATTTTTATAAACTGGTACAGCATGCAGGAGAGTCCATTGCCCAATGTGTGGTGCCTTAAAGGCTTTAATGGAACATTGCATATTTTCAACAGAAAGCCATCCAAAAGAAGCTACTAACAAGGAGACACCTGGATTTCGAGGATGGTTTCAAAATTGCTACGCCGATGGAGTTGCCTGCCAGCAAAACAACACAGTTGAATGACGAATCCAGTGTGTGCAAAGTAGTAGATGCTCAACAAAGTGCAGTGCATACAATGGAATGCCACTGATACAGCAAGAGTGGCCACAAGGTGTCAACATGTTGGACCCAAAGCCAAGCGTTGCAAGTGCAGGTGAGTGAGTCATATGGTCCAAAATTGCAGTGTACGATTCACGCTGGAGAAGAGGCATCAAAAGGAAACGTAAAGAGGACAAGGCCTCTTTATGTACATATTGCCAGCCAGGGAATAAACAGGAAGTCACCCAGGCCTATGGGATCAACAGAAGGTCAAGAATCATCAGCGGCTCAGTTAAACATGCTGTCTGTATGAGGTGAAACTGATTGTTTCTGGATTATTTCTCAATTAGAGAGGAAGACAGTAATGACGAAAGTGTACACAGATGCAACAGTTTTCCTGATTCCTGAATCAATATAGAGAGGAACCATTGATTATCTGAAGGATACGGGTAGGAGTATTTCATTCAGTTAATCGAATGCCAAATAATTGATGCCAGATAACATAGTTAGCCATGCATTAGGATCTTGCGTTCTTGATTGAATAGTCCAAAATTTGGCGATCCGAATGCCGGATAATCGAGGTTCCTCAATATAGGGAAAAGTTAAAGCACTGCCATTGGAGCCTATCAAGGATACAAGACAGATATACATGGAATAAGTTGTCCCACTGAAGGGCTACGTACTGATAAATGTACAGCTAAGGGACCAGTGTGCTGAATAGCCACTGTACATAATGAAACGTGATTGCCATCCATTATTCAGAAGTTTCTAGTTATAGAATTTAAACTTAAATTAGGATGTGGTTAATAGGCTGGAGGACTCAAAAACAATTTATAAGTGCTTCTGAAGAAGAATCAAGGAAGCCTGGGGAAATGAAAGGAGTAGAAATTAAACTTCAGTTGAAGAGGGAGGCTCATCCAAGGAGTCGAAAGACACATCCAGTACAGTACAGCTTCCAATCTAAAATGGAGGCAGAACTGGAATGGTTGGTGGAACTGGGACCATTGGAATGAGTAACCACAAAGGAATAGGCCACTCCAATCATTCCTGTCTTAAATAGCACGGTGAAGAGTTATGGTAATTTTAAGGATACAGTCAATCCAGCCCCGAGATTGGATCAAAACCCACTTCCATGCATTGACAGCCTGTTCAATGGATTGGCTGAGAAAAAGACAATCTAAAAAAATGAATCTATAGCAGATCTACTTGCAGATGGAGGTAGCAAAGAAGTCTCAGGCTTTGCTGATAATAGTGACATATAAGGGATTGGTCCTCTATAAACAACTTCATCTCGGCTTTGTGGCAGTGCCAACTCTATTCCAGAGGGCCATGGACCTAATTTTGAGTTGATTACCAGGATTCCATTGTTATCTGGGTAATCATAGAATCATAGAATTTCTACATGTGAAAGCAGGCCATTTGGCCCATCAAATTCACACTGACATCCCGAAAAGCATCCCACCCCAGATCTACTCCAATACTCTATCCCTGTTATCTTGCACTTATATGGTTAACCTACCTAGCTTACACACTATGGACAATTTAGCATGACTAATCCACCAAACTTGCACATCACTGGATTGTGGGAGGAAACCAAAGCACCCAGAGGAAACCTATGCAGACATGGGGAGAATGTAAAAACTTCACACAGCCACCTGGGTGTGGTGCTAATCACTGAGCAACTAAGCTGCCTGATTTTTTTGGTTATTAGATCCCAGAAGAATAGTATTTTAAAAACCTAGAAAAAACCCTAAAAAGTTTGCAGGAGCACAGCCTACAAGTAAAATGAAAGAAATACAAGTTTTATTAAAGACTCCATAGAGTACCTGGAGTCTTTAATCAATAGGAAGGGACTACACAAAGCGCCCAAGAAAAGGAAAACTATCATAGAAGACCTTAGGACCAGAGAATGTGTCTCATTGAGATCATTTTTGCAATTTGTAAATTACTGTGCAAGTTCTTGTTTGGCAATGGTGTTAAAACCCCTGCATCAGCAGCCATAAAAATGGACCCAGAAATGCGTGGAGAGGCTTATCAGGAGATGAAGCAAGCTCTAAAAAGTTTAGAAGTGTTGACTCAGTTCAACCCTAAGTTGCCACTGCAGTTGTTTTGTGACACCTCATCTTATGGAGTTGGCACTGTACTGTCATATAACTTGTCAAACAGAGAGCAGAGACCCATTGCATTCACATGACAGTCAAAAATGAAGATGGAGGAGATGTATACCCAAGTAGAAAAGGAAGGATTGGGCATAACATTTAGTATTAGGACCTTCATCCATTTCTGTTACATCTGCCACTTTGTGTTGCTGACAGACCACAGGCTGCTAACTTCCATTTTTGGGAATACTGTCAATGATAGCTGTACCCCTGCAGAAATGAGCACTATCTCTGTCAGCCTACTTGAATGAAACAGATACTGACAGTTCGGGAAGCATGGCAATGGAGCTACAATGAAAAAGTTACCACTACTGGGAAATAAAGATGTTCCCAGCTGGAACCTGAAAATTATTTGTGATCAGGGATCAATTCACAAGGCATGAACTGATTAGTATTTTTCCTAACAGCACTGTGGGTGGGCATATTTGCAACCCACATCAACTGTTATGGTTCAAACAGGCAGTTCACTACCACCACCTTGGCATAGATAGTAAACGCTAGCCTTGCTAGCAGAACAAACAAAAAAAGGTCAGAACATGCTTCATCCATTTAGCTAAGATCATTAATGAGAAGGTTCATTGTTGAAGTGAACTATCAAAGCTATTTTAAAATGAATGGAGGATATCTTCCATTGTCGTGAAAATACATTGGAAGTGTTAAATTATGTACTTTATATTCTGAGCTACCTGTAATATAGATATACTAGCTGAATCATTTTAGTTTATACAGTGCAGTTCATGAGTTTGAGATGTCCCAAAACGCTTCACAGCAAATGTTATCACTGCTGTAATATGGGAGATGTAATAGCCAGAAAGCACAGAAAGATCCCACAATCTGCAAAGTGACAATGACCAGGTCATGTGTTTAAATGGTGTTGGAGTAGGGATGAATATCAGTCAAGACACCCAGGGGCTCTCACCTGATTTTCTATTATGGGATGTTTGATGCCCACTGGGTTAAATGTCTCATCAGAAAGACAGCTCTTCTGCTTGTGCAGTGCATCCTCACCTGCAATATTGTGCTCAAGTTTCAAGAGTGGGACATGAGCGCACATTTTTCGAATAGGATTAGTAAATGATTCAATTGCATTGAATGATTGTTGTGATTTCATACAGTTCTGCATTTGGTCCCAAATCTTCCCTGTGTGCCTGTCTCTTTAAAGTTCAAGATCACACAACACCAGGTTGTAGTTCAACAGGTTTACCTCCACATCAACTTTAAAGTTTACCATTGTTGATCTGCTGCTGGGTGGATGGAATTCATTATAAGATTGCTTTCATGACTAATTTAGTTCAGTCCAATAGTGCATCAGATTAGATATTTTTCAGGCTACAGTCATAGTAACCTGAACCTGAGCTCAGTGACATATTTTACATTTAAGGGGGGAATTGAGGCAAATGTAAATGGAAACCCATTCATCAGTCCCAGTGCCAAACAGTACACTAAAGAATGGTGTCATTTATGGATTCTTGCTCTGAAGCTTATTATCAAATGACAGCTGATCAAAGGAAAAAAGCATCATTCTCTCTCACATCAAAGTAAAGTCTTGAGAATATGTAGTCTGTGTCTGAAAAGACAAGTGAATAAATGAGTAACTTGGTCAGAAATCCTTTATCACTGAGAAGGGGCAAACACAGAAACGCTATATTTTTATTTTACTTTCTAGATGGATCTTAAATGTTTCATTTCCATTTTGTGTTTTTTTTCCACTTTTTTTTCTAAAAGGCTCTGAAGGGTTGGAAGAAAGTCTTTTGCTCCACTTATGTGCACGATATCACTCTGTGATGCTGGCTACTGGCAAAGCAGCTCATTACTAAAGACGTTGGGTCCATTTGAGTCTGGTATCAGGTGTTCAGAAAAGCAAAACAAAATCTTCCAACTTTATGTACCTTGGCTATCAGGGCAGTCTTTAAAAATACTAGCTGCAGCCTATGTTAGTAGTCCACTTCCAGTTTGCTCCTTGGTCCTGCACACTGACAGTGCAAGAAAATGCATTTCAAATTTCTAAAGCCTTTTTTGTCACTGGTTGTATCATTATAACCTTAAGGGCATAACATGCCACTTCAATCCTGCGGCAAAACAGTAAATCATGTCCTGCCTCACCATTCTTGAGCCAGCTGGCATGCCACCGCTGTACTGATCCTCACTTGTTGCACTATCACTTGATATAGGCAAGATCAAAAGGAAGGGGGAGATTGCAAGGACATTGAGAAAAATATTTTCTATTATTAATGCACATGAAATTGGATAGGTGTCTCCAGATTCAAAAATTCCACCTACTTATGTCTGATTCTGACATGCTGTAGCACTGCCTAGTCCTTTAATAACTGCAAATGGCATTTTAATAGAACAGCAAACCTGTAGCTACATCGAAGACTCTGAAAAATTAATGGCAATTCTTAACTGATGGATTCTGTCATTTTGTGATGAGCTTGACCATTCAATAGCAAGGCATACTGTGCATGAAGCTCTGGTTGGCTATAACAGATCTATTATAAAATCTTACGGCGACAATCAGATCCATCAAAAAGACCTTAGTGAGTTATAAAAAATGCATGACTTTCCATTATCAAACCTTGATAAGAGTCTTGCCATAGCCAACTGTGGAATGAATAAATTACATTGACAATCTGGTGTTGCATCACTGTGTTTGCACTGTATTGTTGAGAATGATTGCACCTTCCTGTGCCTGGCTATTTCCAGTTGATGCATGACATGTCTTATTCATGCTCTCTCACATAATGAATGTCCATTTTGCAGCACACACACCTTGCTAGAGAGATGAAACTCTCAAAGGCACATTTTCAACAGAATAAAAAGTAATTTGAAATACGACAGGGACTGTATTAGAAATACAAAGTCAATTTCAATCTAAAATTCCTAGGTTTCTCCTCAATAGTTTAAGCATTGTAATCCTAAAGGTATTTTACCAGTTAAGCTATTAATTAATTGCTGGTTAAATTTGCCTTGGTAATGATGAAACCTACGTAATGCAGAATCATGATGAGAGAATCTGTAGTAAGAGTTCCAAGTCTATCCTCCTCTCTTGTCTTCCAATGGCCTGGGTTTTCTCAGCATGATTCTACGTTTGAACTTTTAATTAAAGTTATGCTTCATATCGGGCATGCAAACAATTTAATTAAATCATTAAAATAAGATTTTCTTGAAATTATGCCATTAGAGGATTAGCATATCAACACTTGACAAGCTTGTACAATGATCTCTAGACACAATTTCAAAACGATTGAGTCTTCTGAAAATTGATCAGCCTGCGATCATTTGACTTGATGAACTAACATGCTGTTTGAGAGTTGTTTATACTAAATATTTGTTGCATGTTACGAGATTAAGGAGAAGACAATCAAATGCATTAAGGAGAGGGAAAAACAAAAATACATTTCTCGAATGAGACAAAGTAATTTGAGAGGAGGATTGAGTGATGCATAAACACTGATCTGTTTCTTCAGCATACTGTTCCATGTAATATTGTTAATATGGAACCATTTAATGTTACTTGGAATGATTGGGCAGTAAGTTTAAATGCCACAGTTTCTAGGCATGTCCATCTTTGTCATCTGCCCATTCCTGATCGATTTGAGGGAGGTGGCACAATAATGTGGTGTAGCTACCTCACTGAATTGTTATAATGGCTGGACACGGGGGATCTACATCTCTGCACCCTGCTGGAAAAATCAGCAGTGCTGCTCACAAAACACCTGCTGAAGCTGGCCTGCTCTTCTTAAGGACAGGCTGTCCCTGGTAAAGGAAAGCTGCAATGAAAACTATTACCATTTAAACAAAATGTGGAGGTGTCGGTGTTGGACTGGGGTGGGCAAAGTTAAAAATCACACAACACCAGGTTATAGTCCAACAGGTTTATTTGAAAGTACAAGCTTTCAGAGCACTTTTTCATCAGGTATCTAGTGAGGCAGGATCACAGAACACAGAATTATAGTAAAAGATCAAAGTGTCATACAACGGATGCGATGTATTGAACAAATCTAGATTGCAAACAAATCACCCAAATATAGCAAAACATAGTCACTCACATTATTTCCTCTCTCTTACAGGACAAATAGTACACAGCAAAAAATAAGTAAAGCCAAAACAGCAAGATGGTAGGGGGAGAAGCAAGGGCACTCCTCCCTGTGGAGGAGATGGCTCTCTGCATCACAGAGCGTACTGTAACAGAGTCTGTGGTGTGCGTTGTTGCTGAGAACACTCAGGTTGAAGACATGTTCCCACCTTCTTCCCCATCTCAACTCCTCTCTCATTGTGCTGTCAGATTGAGCAAACTGCTGCTGTTGTTACGATAGCCCTCCTGCTTTTTTCCTAATACCCTCAGCCGCACTCCAATTTTCTTCTTCTGAATTTCTGCTATTCAAGAGCTGTTGCATATTCACTCACAAAAGCTTCAGGTGAAACATTAAGAACACTATTGCACAAAAGTTCTTACAGTGCTGCTAATGGTCTTCCAGAACCACTTGGGGTTCTTGGGGTTCTTGGGGTAGATGCACGATCACCCATCCTCTTTCTTGGTGTTAGTGTGAGTAGCTGATTCTAAAAACACAAGGATGGTTACAGGCAGTCTTTACCAGAACTGAAGCTCACTCTTATTTGTCAGAATTGGGTTATTACATATTATTTACTAGCCTGGATTCATAATCCAATGCCACAGGCTAATGCTTAGTGGATATGGGTACAAGTTCCACCATGGCAAGTAGTGAAACTTGAGTTCAAATAGAATCTAGAATTAGAAACCATTGTGGATTGTTATATAACCCCATCAGATTCCATAATTGCCTTTAGGGAAGGAAATCTGTCATTCTTATCTGGTCTGGCCTACATGTGACTCTAGACCCTCAGCAATATATTTGACTCTTAACTGCTTTATACTTCTGAAGTAGATGAGAGACTTATTTGTTTCAAGGGCAAATGGGTTTGGGCCTCAAATGTTGGCCTTGCCATTATGTCCATATTCCTTGTAAGAATTAACAAAAGCTAGTTACTTTACATCTGAGATAAATAGTTTCCTGAGAGACATCAGGATAGACCAAAAATTACACAGTACTGCTCTTGAAACATCCAAACTATGCACTAGCAAGATGTATCGCTCAGAAGATGCACTGCAAAAATTCACCAAAGCTCTTTAGACTTTGGCATCTTCCAAACCCACAGCCCCTGTCATCCAGAAGGACATGGTCAGCATATACATGGGAACAGCAAATTGCCCTCCAAGCCACTCACCATCCTGATTTGGAATTATAATACTATTCCTACAATTTCACTAGGTCAAAGTCCTGAAACTCACTCCCTCACAGCATTGTAGGTCTGCCTAATGTGGTTCAAGAAGTCAATTCACCATCACCTTCTCAAAAGCCACTAGAGATAGGTAATAAATGCTGGCTCAATCAGAGATGCCCATTCACCATGAATTATTAAAAATATATAGTTAGATCCTCCCAGAAGCAGCACTTTATAAAACTGATGGGCAGAGCTTAGCTTATGATACCAGTTAACACTTTCAGATTCTAACTGTCATATTAAGGACAATGGTCTAATGATTAATCACTTGTCAGGGATTGATTAACTTCCTGGGTTAATGTATTTAAAACTGAGAAATGCATTGAAGCTTATATTATAGGAACCAACTGATTCTTGTGTGTGCAGTTCAAATTAGTCGAGCATGACCTTCCTTTAACAAATCCACCATGACAATTTCTGATTAATCTGTGTCTCTCCAAGTGCAGATATATTCTGTCCCTCAGAATTGTTTATAACTTCCCCAACACCAAAGTTAGACTAAATGAACTGTAATTTCCTGGTTTATCTGTTCCATACTTTTTACATTAAGTACATTATGTGTCACAACGTGGATACTGATTTTCAGTAAGATGCCAAATGGAAAAATATAAATTAGAGAAAAAAAACTTGTACATGACTTTCCCACATTGGCCTGCCAACTGAGGCAGCTCAACAGCACTAACATGTAACAAGATTAGCAAAATAAATTATCTGGGCATTGTCACAATGATCTTTGTGGGACTTTGCTATGCTCACAACCGTTATGTTTCCTATATTTCTTTTATTCCTTGATGGGATTTATGTGTCACTGGCAACACCAGCATTTGTTGTCCATCCCCAGTTGTCCTTGAACTGAATGGTTTACTAGGCCATTTCAGTAGTTATGAATCAAACACTTTGCTCTGTGTCTGGCCTAAAAGATATCAGTGAACTAATTTTTTTCGGCCATCAATGATAGTTGCCATCTTCACCATTATTTTTAACACCAATTTGTTTTGTCGCATTTAATGTTTGCCACCTGCTGTGGTGGGGATTGCACTCATGTCCCAAAAGTATCAGCCTTAGCTTCTGGATTACTAGACTTGTGATATTGCCATGGTGCTACTGTTGCTCTCAAAATAGAATCTGCATTTCTAAAGCGCTTAAATTGCCAAGAAGCATATTTGGCCACATGGCTAAAATAAACAATGGACACACAAGTCCTCCCTCCTTTAAACTCAAGACATAGAGCTTTCTTCATTGTGAGCTATGACAGTGGACAGAACTAGGCTATCCAACAGTGGTGAGACAGAACATCATGAGAAATGTGGGCGGCACGGTGGCACAGTGGTTAGCACTGCTGCCTCACAGCGCCAGAGACCCGGGTTCAATTCCCGCCTCAGGCGACTGGCTGTGTGGAGTTTGCACATTCTCCCCGGGTCTGCGTGGGTTTCCTCCGGGTGCTCTGGTTTCCTCCCACAGTCCAAAGATGTGCAGGTCAGGTGAATTGGCCATGCTAAATTGCCCGTAGTGTTAGTTAAAGGGTAAATGTAGGGGTATGGGTGGGTTGCGCTTCGGCGGGTTGGTGTGGACTTGTTGGGCCAAAGGGCCTGTTTCCACACTGTAATGTAATCTAATCTAAAATAGGAGCTGTAACAGGCTGTTCAGCCTCTTGAGCCTGCTTCACCATCCAGTTTGATTGTAGCTGAACCATATCCACTTTCCTGTGTTTGTTTGTAACCCTTGCTTCTCCTACTGATCAAAAATCTATCTATCTCAGCCTTAAATATATACAAGGACACTCCCAGCACAGCTCTCTCTGGCAAGGAGTTCTAAAGACTCTCAACCGCTGAGAAAAGAAATTCCTCCTCATCTCAGCCTTCCATTGGAACCCCTTTATTCTGAGACTGCCCCCTCTAGTTCTGCACTCTTTCATGAGAGCAAACATCATCTCAACATTTATCCTGTCAAGCCTTTTATGAATCCTACATGTTTCCATGAGATCATCTCTCAATCTTCTAAACTCCAGTGTATAATGTTCCAATTTGTTTAACCTTTGCTCATAAAACAATCTCAATGCTAGGCGAATCTTCTCTAAACTGCCTACAATGAAATGATATCTTTCAACAAATAAAGAGACAAAAGCTGCTCACAATCCCCCATTTGCAGTCTCACCAACACCTTTTACAATTGCAGTAAGACTTCCCTATTCTTAAATTCCAACACCATTGAAATAAGGGCCAACATTCTATTAGCCTTCTAGATGCCCTGCTGCACCTTCTTTGCTAATTTTCTGTGTTTTGTGAACAAGTATTCCCAAGTCCCTTGGCATTGCAACTTTCTGAAGTTTTTCTCCATTAATATAATACTCTTCTTTTATTCTCCCTTCTTAATGAACAACTTTGCATGTTTCCATTTGCCAACAGTTTGCCCACCCACCTAACCTATCAATATTTCTCTGTGAACTCTTTGTATTCCTCTTGTAACTTGCCTTTCTAACAATTTTGTGCTATCTGCAAATTTCACTGCAGTATATCCACTTCCTTATTCCAAGTCATTAATCTGTAAACACTTGCAGTCCCAGCATTGATCCCTGTGGACCCCCACTGATTACAGGTTGTCAATCTGAAAACAAACTCCTTATCCTCATCCATTGTATTCTGCCCATTAACCAATTCTCTTTCCATGCCAATATATTACTTCCAACACCATGTGTTCTAACCTTAGGACTTAAGCTTTTAATGTTCCTACTCAGAAAGGTATATTTACTTTTAAGCAGGAAGACCAATTATCAGGGGCATAGATGTCTTGTATATTATCCTCAAAGTATCACTGACACATTGGCTATCACAAAACAAATTGTGGTCTGAACCTCAGCTTTTCCTGATTTGTCTCGCTCAGTATCAAAGTCTGCATTTCTCAAATGCCTTAAGTGCACCTTTTGTAAAAGGTAAGTGGAGAATGTCATCACTTTTGGCACTAGAGAACTGAGCTATTGGGATTACTTAAACAGCAGCTGCAAAGGAAGATAGATGCAGTTCAAACAGGAACCTTAATGGTACTTAATGATAACCCAGCAAACATCCAGACTCTACTCATTTAATTGAAAGTCTGAAATTCAATCATTACTTAAATGGACTTACTGTTACCTTGAGGAGTCAAAGATGAACAGAAAGATTATTACCAGAGCAGCCAACATTTCACTGTCCTTTCATTATCAAATCAAAGGATTCTTTTTGTTTTGAAGTTCAGCAATTCCAAAAACTGGCTTTGATTAGATAAAACATTTGTGAAAGTGCCATATTCCTAAAAGCCAGTTGATATTGAGCAGGGGTTTTTCTCTGAACCATCATTAACTCGTGTGTGTGTGTGTCTGTGTGTGTGTGTGAATGCATGTGTGTATGCTCCCGTGAGTGTAGGACTTAACAATAAAACACCATCTCTTGGAAAATGTCATCAGATGACCAAGATGCAAGTAGTTGGCACCACAATTTAGAGGCTCATATTTCTGATCGTATGGAAATGACATCACAGAAATTGGCCATTCAGTCCCAGAGGTCACTTATGCTCTTTTACGTTCCTCATAAGTCCCCCATACCTGCCCTTCTTCTGTAATCCTATTAGCATAACCTTTTCTATAAATCAGGTGCTGCCATATTCCCCTTAAATGGATGTAAGTTATTCACATCAACTACTTACTGTAGTACAGAGTTCTGTATTTTCAACACTGTTTGAGTAAATAGGCTCCTTCTAAATTAGGAAAGGAATTCCTTCTGAATATTTGTTTTTCTCCATTATTTGACTTCACCTCAGTTTCCCTCAATCATTATCTCTTTCTTTCTAGAGCAATAATCCCCAGCTTTCATACCTGTTATGATAGATATCTTAGTCAACCATGAACAGCTATGTTATGGCTCACGCCTGGAACAAATGAGACTCGAACCCGGGCCTCCTGGCTCAGAGGTAGGGGCATTACCAAACCTGACCAATTACATGTTTGTATCATTCTGTGGTTGATTGTATGTGATAATCCATCCTATCATGTATCTTGGGATGTTTTCAATTCAAAGGCTTATTTATTCAAAAATCAATTTCCGCCAAGGCCAAGGATTGTCTTGAGGCAAGCTTTGCAATCAATCATTTGAAGCAAAATAAAAAAAAGTAGTAGATGAACGGAGCATGACAAGGTATTGATCATCAGACTGCTGTCATGAGATCACTGCTTGATGGGGATGGTATTTTGGTTTATGAAGTTGTTGCAAAGTTGATGTGTGTAAAATTGTAAAATGGGGGAAAGCATTGTGTGGTCCCTTTAAAGGATGGTGTTTTCTTTCAGAACTTAGAGTTAAAGTGGATATCTGAACAGCAGCTTAAAGTCCAGGTGCAAAGAGAGCAGCCGAATTGAAACATTTTGTATCGAACAGCCAAGCCAAATTTTACCAAGACAGATCTTTTCACATTTAGCTAATCAATTTAAACCAGGTAATAGCGACCAAAAACCTACTAACTTTACATCGTATGGTTTTGACCAACCTTACAAACAATCCCATTGTAAAAATATTGGTAGGTCATCAAGGATATAAAAATAAGGGCATTTGGAAAATCAGTGAGAGCTAACTGTCATCTGCCAATAGGTAGCAACTTGCAGCTCTCAGAGAAAGCACCACCTTATTAATAAAAGTATCACGACACTTTTAGTTAAAAGTTTTAGCAGAATTCACAGAGAGAACATTCCTGACAGTAAAATTGACACAAGAATTCAACAGAGAGAGGCATTCCTGATGCAAAACTTCAAAGGAAGAGGTATTCCTGAAAGAAGCTCAGCGGAGAGGGGACGAAGCATTCCAGAAAACATATCCGATCTGTAAATTTGAGACTAAATTCTATTGTTTTGTTATATAAGGGGGATGCATATTTTATTGGAATATGCCATTAGGATTTTGTTTTATTAGGGAACAGTTAATAGTTGGAGGGGGGAATTGTTCAGTTTGTTAGTGGTTCTGTTGTTTTATTCACTATTGGAGTTGGATAAGTATATTGTTACTTGTTGATTATAGAGTGAGTGAAAGGATTTAATTCATTTAACCACTCATTTATAACAGATAGTGGGGGTGGTTAGAGGTAGGTTATACCACTTTTCACATTTCTTTTAACAGATTATAAGGCGAGATGAACCTCTCTGGGTGTTTCAGTTTTAGTCATCAGAGGGGTGTCAATCTCTGCCTCATAACAAAGCATATACAGATGGATCATGTAAGTAGAATTGGTGAATCTCTGGAATTCACCACTCCAGAATGCGATAGATGCTAGGAATAATTTAAAGGAGGAGATGACAGCTTTGCAATTAATAACAAGTTAAAAGGTTATGGTGAATGGGCATGAAAGCAGAGTTGAGGCTGACATGAGATCAGCCATGATGGATATTAAATGGCAGAGTAGGCTTGAGGGGCTGAATTGCCTACTTCTGCGCACAGATTTTCTATGGTTTAATGTTCTAACTGATGTGTGCATTCTGTCTTAAGATCTGTCAAGCTGAATATACTGAATAGTTTGATGATGTTCTGATTGTGAATTGCAACCTCTTTCCATGGTAGATTGGAAGAAGCAGTGTGGTTTAGGATGTCAGCAATCACACTCTTTTAGGAAATATATACAATATGAAGTACGCTATGCAAATATAATTTGTTGTTGTTGTGTGGGAATGTTTGCCAATGATAACTTTGAGAAAAGTAACTGAATCATAGAATGAAATGTGCAGGGAACAAGGAAGCACTAAGAAAACTGTAAGAGTCCCTGTAGATGTGGCAGATATAAACCCAAATAAAGATTAGTTAAATGCGATTAACAATAAGCACAGGACGGTGTGCAATAGTCATGTTAGCTGATGAAATGTTTTTGTGTATGTTACCCAACAACTACTATTTGACATTTTATAAAACTGATCTGATCACAATTGTGTTGCCTTGTAGGATCACATTTGATACAAATTTAATGCTGTGTTTTCTCTACTGGAGCAATGATTACACTTGTGGAAGTAAGTGCTGTTTGTACGCTTATTTTTCACTTTGGGGAATGATAGGGGAATGCTGGAAGGGGTTGTACACTGGTTATCAAGCTGCTAAACCATAAGCAGCTGTTTCTAAAGTCCTGGAGTGCAGCTTGAATCCACAGCCTCTGGCTCAATGTGACAGGCACTACTGTCTGAGCCACAGGTCCCCCATCAAACATAATCTATTGGTTACAAAGCACTTTGGATTGTCTCCATCCTCTCCCTTTGCAATCCTCTGTCTTGACTGAGCTTCAATTTAGCTTCAAACTTGTTCACATAATCACAAGAGGGTTACCCAGCACAAAAAGAGGCCATTCTTCCCATTGTGTTTGTGCCTTCTCTCCAGTTGAGTATAGCACCACGGTCCCACCATCTCCTCATGACCTTGCACATTCTTCATTTCCAAATGACTCCCTTCTGAATGCCTTGATTGAAACTGTCTCCACAGCACTCTTGGTCAGTGCTTTCTTGGTCTTAACCACAGGCTGCGCCAAAAAGATTTTGTTCAGCTCGCATTTGTTTCTTTTGAAAAGAACCTGGGACTCAATAAGGGTATTTCATCAGAACCTGATGATCATGGCCTGATCTCACGGGGGAGCCAGTTGTTCTGAGAGCATGGTTGCAATATCTGGATGGCTTTTCATTCCTCAGGGTTTGGCTGTTGTGAAAAGGGGTGGGGATGACTGTACTCAGGTTGCGAGCAGGTTCACGGCCCAGTTCAAGAGTGGCACTGGAAACCATGGTCTGTGCCTCTGCTCCAACATTTTAATGTACAGTTGAAATCTGTTTCCTCTTTTTCTCGATCCTTTGGGAGTGGAAATAGTTTCTGCATATCTGCTCTGTCCAGGCCCCTTGTGATTTTTAGATTAAGACCAACTTAGATTAAATTATAAACAGAAGCAATGGGATGGCTTAGTGCTTCAGTGGTTAGCACTGTTGCCTCTCAGTGCTAGGGACACAGGTTCCATTCTTTCCTTAGGTTACTGTCTTTGTGGAGTTTGCATGTTCTCCCCATGTCTGCATGGGTTTCCTCCAGGTGCTCTGGTTTCCTCACACAATCCAAAGATGTGCAGGTTTGATGGACTGGTCATGTTAAATTACCCTGACAGTCCATGTTGATTAGCTATAGTAAATGTGGGGTTACAGTGATAAGGTGGGAGGACTGATGCTCTTCAGAGAGTCATGCAAAATCGATCAGTTGAATGGTTTCTATCTGCACTTTAGGGATTCTATGATTCTGTGAGAAGTTATTCATTCCTACTTCCATTAACTATTCAGAACTGCTTCACAAAATGTTGATTCAGCCCACCAGGAAATCTTTAAAATAACTTTATAAGGCCAGCCAATATCTTAATATTTGAAAAATAAGATAGATTACATTATTCATCTTATTTTTAAAAAATAATTTTAGTACATAAACTTGATCTACAATATTATTCGCTGTAATTTTCTTCAGTTGTTCAGGGATGGTGTAGATTAATGGTATCTTTACAAACTAAGGATGAATCTCAATACTAACCACAATATTAATCATTGTGAGACCTTACCTAGTTGTTAAGGTTAAAGATAATCTTCTCCAAAAATACATACTTTAGTTAGGAGCTTTATTTATTTATCATGCAAATCTTTGTGTGGTTTTCAGAGCTTTAATATCTGAAATTATTGTGTTATCTTACATGCAATTTAGCCTAATTTTGGGTTGTTAATGTATTGAGCTGTAGTTTAATTTATAGCTCACTCACTCTTCAGCCAGACATTTGAGGGTTCACGTCCCAAGTGCACAATCTGAACACAAAACCTATTTTGACAATTCAGAGTAGAACTGAGGGTGTGCACAAGTGCCAGAGGCACTGTTTGGGGTTGAGTTATTAATCTGGTCCCGTCTGGTTCCTTAGAACATGTATCAATGAACTCGTAGTAATAATTTACAGATGAGCAAAGGTGTTTCCTTCATGTCATAATCAATGTCTATCCTTGAACCAGCATCACTAAAGCAGATGGTCTCTAGTGATTATCACATTGATGTTTCTGACAGCTTTTGTGTATTGATTTGCTGTGGCACCTCCGTTACAATACTGACAACATTTCTTCAGTAATTCACTGTTTGTAAAGTGTATTTGGGATGTCTTGAGGTCACAAAAGGGGCTGCATAAAAGTGAGACTTTTCTTCGAGGCACCAGCATGTTGCCTTATGATCAGTGCTGCAATTTGTAACAAACCAAATGGCATTATGTATGGCACCAGGAAAGATGCAGACTTGAGAGAGCTTTATGGATCAGTCGGCTCTCTGTACAAATATCAGTGAAATATGGGCTGCTGTCTCAACATGTTCTGTTCTATTAATGTTGTTAATTTGCTGCTTCTTGCAACAGCAGATACAGTGTGAGGGGAAGCAGTGCTGAAATACCTCAGTAGGATGTCTCTGCCTGAGAAGCTTGCCTCTATTAGTCTAGTGTCTCCGCAATGTCATCTGATCTATTAGCACACATAGAGTAATACAACACCTGGGGTTTAAATCACCTCGGTAAGAGCTGTAAAGGATTTAATCACCAATTCCAGTGACTGCAAAATTTATTTTCATGGTGCAATGAGAAGCCATTTTCTTCTCAACCTTCGTAAACAACAGAAAGGTTCACTTGTGTAATTACCCCGCCCACAATTAAGAATCACAAACAAAGATGAAGAAGATATAATCCATTCTTTTCTTATTGAAGTCTGTATGACTTTGCTTGTAGTCAAAGATGTGAGATAGAGCATGCATTATTTAGCATGTGGTGGAAGATAAAAATGTGTCACAAATTGGTATCCGGTGGTTAAATTAGAGTAATAGTGTAATACAGTTAATGTAAATTTAATATATCTGACTCATAGTGACATTATAGGATGCAAAATTGAGGAGTAAACAATAAGAGAAAAAAAACATGTTTTCAATTAGGTTCATAGGATTGTTTAGAAATTCAAATCTTTCAGTGTTCAGCTATTTCTGAGCTTTCGTGAAGAGATAAATACATTGAGGAGAAGCCTACTTAGTGTTGACTGACCTCTTGTATGTGAGAATTTCTCTCGCAGTGGAAGACAATTATAAATGTGCAGTAGAGCAAGTGAAAAATTACTCCTTAAAATACCACACACTGTTCAGCAAGAAGGACCAAGGGATTTATTAACATTCCCATCAACCTTTTTATTTCCAGTACAGATTCCTGTAAACACTTTGACAAGTATATATTTTTTAAAACATTTTTTAGCATTTTTCACTGGACTATATCAATACAGGGCCAATTGATAAAGTCTGTTGCATTTCTTCTATAAATAGTTGAGAGCGATTTGTTCTGGTGCCTTACTAGTAAATGCATTGCCAGGGAAATATTAAATTGCATATAACTAGTGTGGTTCTAGATGAAAGTGAGTACTGCAGATGCTGGAGATTAGAGTCAAGCAGGTCAGGCACCGACCAAGGAGCAGGAACATCGACAGTTCGGGAAAAAACCCTTCATCAGGAATTAGGCTGGGAGTCTCGAGGGTGGAGAGATAAATGGGAGGGGGTGGGACTGGGAGCAAGGAAGCTGAGAGTGCAATAGGTGAATGGAGGTGGGGGTAAAGGTGATAAGTCAGAGGGGAGGGCGGAGCAGATAGGTGGGAAGCAAGATGTGGTTCAAGATACAAATGCCATTTTGAGGTGAGTAAGCTGGCTTCTGCAATCATGGCAATTAACATACATGGAATAAGGAAGAGATAGCTCAAAGTGACCACTTCTGAGTGCCTCATTGTAGAAAGTGCACATGCATGCACTCAAAGTAACCCCTAACCCCTCTTCACAGCTACATTCTGCAGCTGCTCCTGAGTTCTGGAAGCAAGTAATGAGTTTTCACCTAAAAATCTGACTTCTTGTCCACTCACCCCATCGCAATTTTCTTGTTCCCCATCACCCCAACTCTGAAATATACTCCTTAAACTTCCCATTTAATCATTTTTAATGACATCAATTGAAACAAAATCAAGCAGGTCTTTTAACCAACTGGCAATAAATCAGGATACCATCCAAGCCATGATACCTTTCAATGAATTTGCAACCTTATTATATGATAAGACCAGTGAGCACAAACTCAGAATAAGGGGTCACATATTTAAGACAAAGATGAAGAGGAATTTGTTCCGTCAGATGATAGTGAATCTGTGGAGTTCTTTACACTGAGGGCTGCAGATGGCATGTTATTAAGTATATTCAAGACTGAGATAGACAGACAGGCAAGAGAATGGACTTGAGGATTATCAGATCAACCATCATCTACAGTGCAGGAAGGGACAGTATTTTAAGGTCAGAGGTGGAAATTTGGAGCAATAAAATTAATAAACATGACTGGAAAAAGAAGCTTAACACACGTACAGTCTTTGACTACAATTTATCATCCCGTTCAGTAATCTGGTATGAATATCCTGTCAATGATGGTTTGGAGATGCTGGTGTTGGATTGAGGTATACAAAGTTAAAAATCACGCAAGACCAGGTTATAGTCCAACAGGTTTATTTGGAAGCACTAACTTTCAGAGTGCTGCTCCTTCATCGGGTGGTTGATGAAGGAGCAGCATTCCAAAAGCTAGTACTTCCAAATAAACCTGTTGGACTATAACCTGGTGTTGTGTGATTTTAATCCTGTCAATTATGGTTTTGAATGGACAAGAGCAAAATGATTTTGAATATTGGTTAGTCTCAAACTATTCCATGGTGTATGCAGCACTAAAATACTATACTAGAAGGACAAGTAATTTGTGTAGATGAAACCAGTAAGTTACAAAGTTATCTTGCATTGCCAGGGCAACATGATGCCATTAGCTGTTCATTTATTTGAGCTTGGTGTCTGCTCACGTTTGCAAGGTTTTGCTATGAGTCAATAGCTGACCAACCAAGTCCATTGTCAAACCACTGATCTATTGGGAAATGAGCCAGAATGTGTCGTTAGATAGTAGAATCTGAGATGCTGGATTTGTTCTTTTTGCTTTTCTTCTCCAACACTGCTCTGCTAAGCAATTAAGACATTAGGGTGAATTTTCCCACTTTTCAGTTAGTGTTTTGTTGAAAGAGATGCATGGTATAGAAGCACCATGTCTCAGAAGCTCTTTTCCCTTCAATCTTCAGTTCTTTGCCTCATTAATTACATAAGCAAGCTCTTCAGCACCATTCTCCTGCAATTATACAGCAGAAAATTGAGGTTCTCATGTCTGCCATGCTCTTGCGCTGTGCATTGACCACTTATGCCTTATTTAAAGCTCATTCTCATAAGACTGCAGACCTGCAAGCTAGGATCTACCCATCACATTGCAGTCCTCAACAACTACCACTGAAGAGAAGGCCCTGAAAGCAGAGTTCATTCTCTCCTTTGCAGTCAGGGACCTGGGAGTGTTAGTGAACATGGTGTTGGAGAAGGGCCACATCCTTTTCCCTGCTGACTACTACAAGATGCCATGCCATGCCAGTGGACACAGCCAATCTCTACCCAAGTATCAGCCCCAAGTGCTGAGGCCCACATTCAGAGGACCATCTAAGCAGGAAGAAGATCAGTGATCTTCTATGGTCTACAAAGAGTAAATTCCACCATCTCCTCAATGGTTCCACACACTCACAGGACCACCACTCACTTAACTCTGGTATTGCATAAGCCTCTCACCAAGACTCATGATCTAAATTTTCATCATTGCTTAGAACATAGAATAGAACATAGAACAATACAGCACAGAACAGGCCCTTCAGCCCACGATGTTGTGCCAAACATTTGTCCTAGCTTAAGCACCTATCCATGTACCTATCCAATTGCCGCTTAAAGGTCACCAATGATTCTGACTCTGCCACTCCCACAGGGAGCGCATTCCACACCCCCACCACTCTCTGGGTAAAGAACCTACCCCTGATATCCCCCCTATACCTTCCACCCTTCACCTTAAATTTATGTCCCCTTGTAACACTCTGTGTACCCGGGGAAAAAGTCTCTGACTATCTACTCTGTCTATTCCCCTGATCATCTTATAAACCTTTATCAAGTCACCCTCGTACAACCTCCATTCCAGGCAACATCCTGGTAAATCTCCTCTGCACCCTCTCCAAAGCTTCCACATCTTTCCTAAAGTGAGGTGACCATAACTGCACACAGTGCTCTAAATGTGGCCTTACTAAGGTCCTGTACAGCTGCAACATCACCTCATGACTCTTGAATTCAATCCCTCTGCTAATGAACGCTAATACACCATAGGCCTTCTTACAAGCTCTATCCACCTGAGTGGCAACTTTCAAAGAGCTATGAACATAGACTCCAAGATCCCTCTGCTCCTCCACTTTACTAAGAACCCTACCATTAACCCTGTATTCTGCATTCTTATCTGTCCTTCCAAAATGGACAACCTCACACTTGATAGGGTTGAACTGCATCTGCCACTCCTCAGCCCAGCTCTGCATCATATCTAAGTCCATTTGCAGCTGACAACAGCCCTCCTCACTATCCACAACTCCACCAATCTTCGTATCATCTGCAAATTTACTGACCCACCCTTCGACTCCCTCTTCCAAGTCATTAATAAAAATTACAAACAGCAGAGGACCCAGAACTGATCCCTGCTGAACTCCACTTGTAATTGGGCTCTAGGCTGAATATTTACCATCTACCACCACTCTCTGACTTCAACCGGTTAGCCAGTTCTCTGTCCAACTGGCCAAATTTCCCACTATCCCATGCCTCCTGACTTTCCGCATAAGCCTACCATGGGGAACCTTATCAAATGCCTTACTAAAATCCATGTACACTACATCCACTGCTCTACCCTCATCCACATGCTTGGTTACCCTCTCAAAGAATTCAATAAGACTTGTAAGGCAAGACCCACCCCTCACAAACCCGTGCTGGCTAATCAAGCAGTGTCTTTCCAGATACTCGTAAATCCTTAATACCCTTTCCATTACTTTGCCTACCACTGAAGTAAAACTAATTGGCCTATAATTCCCGGGGTTATCCCTATTCCCTTTTTTGAACAGAGGCATAGCATTCACCACTCTCCAGTCCCCTGGTACCACCCCCGTTGACAGTGAAGACGAAAAGATCATTGCCAACGGCTCTGCAATTTCCTCTCTTGCTTCCCACATAATCCTATGAAATATCCCGTCAGGTCCGGGGGACTTGTCTATCCTCAAGTTTTTCAAAATTCCCAACACATCTTCCTTCCTAACAAGTATCTCCTCTAGCTTATCAGTCCATTTCATACTCTCCTCTTCAACAATACGGTCCCTCTCATTTGTAAATACCGAAGAAAAGTACTCATTCAAGACCTCTCCTATCTCTTCCGACTCAATACACAGTCTCCCACTTCTGTCCTTGATCAGACCTACCCTCATTCTCGTCATTCTCATGTTTCTCACATATGCATAAAAAGGCCTTGGGTTTATTTTTGATCCTACTCGCCAAAGATTTTTCATGCCCTCTCTTAGCTCTCCTAATCCCTTTCTTCAGCTCCCTCCTGGTTATCCTGTATCCCTGCAACGCTTTGTCTGAACCTTGTTTCCTCAACCTTATGTAAGCCTCCTTCTTCCTCTTTACAAGACATTCAACCTCCCTCATCAACCAAGGTTCTCTCACACGACCATCTCTTTCCTGCCTGACAGGTACATACATATCAAGGACACGTCGTATCTGTTCCTTGAAAAAGTTCCACATTTCAACGATATCCTTCCCTGACGGCCGATGCTCCCAACTGATGCTCCTCAGATCCTGTCTTGTAGCATCATATTTACCCTTCCCCCAGTTGTAAAACCTACCCTGTTGCACGCACCTATCTCTCTCCATAACCAAGGTGAAAGTCACAGAATTGTGGGTCACCATCACCAAAATGCTCACCCACTAACAAGCCCATCACTTGTCCCGGTTCGTTACCAAGTACCAAATCCAATATGGCCTCCCCTCCTGGTCGTCAATCTACATACTGAGTTAGAAAAGCTTTCTGGACACACTGCACAAACTCCACCCTGACCAATCTACTTGATCTAAAGTGCTTCCAATCAATATTTGGGAAGTTAAAATCGCCCATGACTCCTACCTCATTGTGCACCTTTCCAAAATCTGTTTCCCAATCTGTTTCTCCACATCTCTGCTGCTATTGGGAGGCCTATAGTAAACACCCAACAAGGTGACTGCTCCTTTCCTATTTCTGACTTCAGTCCATACTATGTTCAAAGGCAGATCCCCCTCGAACTGCCTTTCTGCAGCCGTTATATCATTTCTAATTAGCAACGCCACCCCCCACGTTTTTTACCACCGTCCCTAATCTTACTGAAACATCTGTAACCAGGAACCTACAACAACCATTCCTGTCTCTCTTCTATCCACGTTTCCGTGATGGCCACAACATTGTAGTCCCAGGTACCGATCCACACCTTAAGTTCACCCACCTTATTTCTGATACTCCTTGCGTTGAAGTATACACACTTGAACCCATCTCTGTGTCTGCAAGTATTCCCTGTCAGTGCTACCTTCTCCACAGTCCCCTACATTCTTGGACATCCTGAAAAACAGCTAACCTGCTTGCTGGACTACAAGTCCGGATCCCATCCCCCTGCCAAATTAGTTTAAACCCCCACGAAGAGTGCTAGCAAACCTACCTCCCAGGATATTGGTGCTCTTCTGTTTCAGGTGAAACCCGTCCTGCTTGTACAGGTACCACCTTCCCCAGAATGCAGTCCAATTGTCCAAATACCTGAAGCCCTCCCTCCTACACCATCCTTGCAGCCACGTGTTCAACTGCACTCTGTCCCTATTCCTTGCCTCACTATCACGTGACACCAACAACAACCCAGAGATGATGACTCTGTCCATCCTAGCTTTTAGCTTCCAGCCCAACTCCCTGAGCTCCTGAATGACTTCCCCACCCCTCTTCCTACCTATGTCGTTGGTGCCAATGTGCACCACGACTTCTGGCTTCACACCCTCCCCATTAAGGATTATGAAGACACGGTCCGAAACACGGTCTTGGACCCTGGCACCCGGCAGGCAACCAACCATCCGAGAGTCTCGCCCATGTCCCTCTAACCGCCTGTCTGTCTCCTATAACTAGCCTCTCCTCCTCTCCCCCTTTCCCTTCTGAGCCTCAGAGCTGGACCTCGTGCCAGAGCCCCGGTCACTGCAGTTTACCCCTGCTAGGCCACCCCCCCAGCAGTATCCAAAGCGGTATACTTATTGTTGAGGGGAACGACCACAGGGGACCCCTGCACTGCTTGCTTCCTCCCCTTCCCACCTCTAACTGTTATCCAACTACCTCTGTTCTCTGGCGTAACTATGTCCCTGTAGCTTCTATCTATCACCCTCTCAGCCTCTCGAATAATCCTCAGTTCATCCAACTCCAGCTCCAGTTCCCTAACGCGGTTTGTGAGGAGCTGGAACTAGCCGCACTTCCTGCAGATGAAGTCGGTAGGAGCATCGGTGGTCACCCCTCCCTCAAACATCCTGCAGGATGTAACATGCCCATTCAATGGCGCTTACCTACTCATTCTCCATTTGCAGCAGCGGGAGCGGTGAGAGTGAGGACTGGGCGGCTGCCGGGAAAATAGGTTTTCCTCTCAAATCCTGGATTAGTGGTGCTGGAAGAGCACAGCAGTTCAGGCAGCATCCAACGAGCAGCGAAATCGACGTTTCGGGCAAAAGCCCTTCATCAGGATGGGCTTTTGCCCGAAACGTCGATTTCACTGCTCGTTGGATGCTGCCTGAACTGCTGTGCTCTTCCAGCACCACTAATCCAGTATTTGGTTTTCAGCATCTGCAGTCATTGTTTTTACCTTTTCCTCTCAAATACTTTACCTTGTGAACAGGAGGAGCAATGGGCTTAACAGGAGTGGACGTGGATACGGACATTGCTGGGCACATGAACTGATATATTCGGGTCGTGGCTCAACCCAAGACACTACACGTGTAGTCTCCCACCTGTCCTCCTCCTATAAACAAGCAAAAAGATCGTGTGTGGAGGGTTGATAAGGTAAGCTTTGTTTTGTTTATTTTCATTTATTCAATCTCTCTTGGCAATTTAGAGCAAAGCTGATGGGGGCTCGGGCAGTTGCAATTTCTTCCTCCAGAATGTGGGAGTTAAGGGTCGCCACTGGTATGCCTGCTGACTTTGCCTGTGAAAATTACACCCAACTCCAGCTCCTCACAGAGGAGTGTTAAGGAACTGGAGCTGGAGCTGGATGAACTTTGGATCATTCGGGAGGCTGAGGGAGTGATGGAGAGGAGTTATAAGAAGGCAGTCACACCTAAGGTACAGGATAAAGGTAGCTAGTAACTGTCAGGAGAGGGAAAGGGAACAGGCAGACAGTGCAGAGACACCCTGTGGCCATTCCCCTCAATATTAAGCATACTGTTTTGGAGACTGCTGGGGGGGGGAACAACCGACCAGGAGAAAGCCACAGCGGCCAGGTTGCTGGCACTGAGCCTGGCTCTCTGGCTCAGAAGGGAAGGGGGGAAAATAGGAGAGTGATAGTGAAAGAAGATTCAATTGTGAGAGGAACAGTCAGGAGATTCTGTGATTGTGAGCAAAACGTCCGGATAGTATTTTGCCTTCCAGGTGCCAGAGTCAAGGATGTCTTGGATCGAGTCTAGAGGATTCCTAAGGGGGAGGGAGAGCAGCTAGAAGTCGTGGTACACATCGGTACCAGTCACATAGGTAGGAAAATGGAGGAGGACCTGAAAAGAGAATATAGGGAGTTAGGTTGGAAGCTAGAAGACAGGATGAGCAGAGTAGTAATCTCAGGATTGCTGCTGGTACTATGTGCCAGTGAGGCTAGGAATAGAGAGAGTGCAGAAGAACATGTGGCTGCAGGACTGGTGTGGGAGGGAGGGCTTCAGATATGTGGATCATTGGGATATCTTCTGGGGAAGGTGGGACCTGTACAAGAAGAACGGGTTGCACAATATCCTGGTTGGGAGGTTTGCTAGAGCTCTTTGGGAGGGTTTAAACTAGTTTGGCAGGGGTTAGGAACCTTAACTATGGATTAGATGATGGATTAGATAGTGAACAGCCAGATACAGCATGCAGAGAGTCTGTGAGGAGGGATAGGCACTAATAGTATTATGACACAGTGGTGAACCCTTCTGTTAATTCAACTAAACACCCAGAAAAGATCACCTCGCCTTGTAATCTGTAATAATATGGGTGACAGAGAACTCCCAAATTCCAATATTTAAAGAAAACAATATGAATCTTCTTTAACACTAAAAGTGAACAATAAACAACATCTATCCTCAACTCTAAGCCCCCCTTTCTCTTAACTACTTATTACCTGCCTATAATTCTATTACAATATACTGTTCTAATAAGACACTTATTAAAATTACATCAATTTAATTTCAAAACCACACAGTGGCTGTCATCTTTGGTGTCTGTTTTATTCCGGCTGAGGATCTCCCTGGGTTGTCTTCTTTCTTTCTACTGTGAATATGTTTCATTTGAAAAGTTACCTTTGATAGGGAATGTCTCTTAATTTCTTGGATCTTTGTTGATGGCATTTGCTCTGTCTGTAATTTTCAAAATGCATTTTTTATGTCCCCAACATTGGATCATCTCATTGGATTGATGTTGGCAAAACAATAAATTCAAACTCGATTGAGTTTTTGTATCTTGGGGCATAATCTAAACTGATTGGTTAAATTCAAATTGTTGTTAAAACAGCAACCATCTCAGGTATCCATTTCAGAGACAAATGTTACATATTTTCAATTTTCCAGTCCACTCTGAGACTGCTATCTAGTCATATTACAGGTGCTTGTCATCTTTCAGTTCAGAACATCATTCACTCTCTCTTAAAGGTTAAGTATGTACCTTCAACTTCATAACACCTCCCCCTTTAGAAAAAAATCAACCATCATAATGAAAAGATGGCTTCATTTTTTTTTCCTAATTCTTAATCCCACTACAATGAACTACATAGGTCATTAATCTAAGGTAATATTAATTTCTGCACACACATATACATAACATTTGAATCTGTCTGACCTTATCTATACTTTTTCCTTTCAATCAGTGATAACTCATCTGCTATTACATTTTTATCCTGCGCAACATATACAATTTGTAAATTAAAAGTCTGTAATATAAGACTCCAATGAAATAGTCAGATTGTTTGTCTTCAACTCTTTCCAAGAACGTAAGAGTCTTGTGGTCAGTGTACATAACTGTCTCTGACACATTATTCATCACATAAACATTTAAATGTTGTAAAGCCAGTACCAAACTCAATAATTCTTTTCGATGCCGGTGTATTTTCACTGTTGGGTGTTGTGTTTCTTTGAAAAGAAGCCAACTGGACATTTAATTCCATCATCATCTTCTTGTAGCATTACAGCTCCAACTCCTATTTCACTAGCATCGATTGCAACTTTGAAGGGTTTCAAAAAATTTGGTGGAGCTAAAACTGGTGCCATGGTTATTACTGCTTTTCAATTCTCAAATGCCTCCTGGATTGTTTGGTCCACTGAAATTTTGTGTTCTTCTTTAGTAAATCTATAAGCAGTGCCACCACCCTGCTGAAGTTTGCAACAAGATTCCAGTAGAATCTGCTTAGTCCCAAAATCGAAGCACCTCTTTCTTCAAGATTGGTCGTGGAAATTCCTCGATGGCCGTTGTCTTTGCATTCCTTGGCGTCAACCATCCATGACTGATATTATGTCCCAAGGAATTGGGACCTCTGCTCTCAGGAATTCTGTTTTCTTTTAGTTTATTACCAGTTTTATTTCTCATGATTGTTCAAAGAGCTCTGTCAACTGCACCATGTGGTTTTTTCCATGATTCGCTAAAGATCACTGCATATCCAGATAAACTGCAAAATTTTTTAATCTGACCACAACTCTGTTCACGGGTCTTTGGAATGTGGTTGGTGTATTCTTCATTCCAAAGGGCATCACTTTGAATTGATATAGCCAATTTGGGCTTACAAGTGCAGAAACTTCTTTCACTTTCTCTGATAAAGGTACCAGCAGTAAGCCCAACTTCATGATGTAAGTAGCTTGTCCAACTTTCTCTATAAAGTCCTCCAATCTTGGTATTTGGTATGAGTCTGATTTTGTTACAGTGTTGACCCTTTGATAGTCCACACATAATCATTGAGTCCCATCAGCTTTGGAAACTAACACGATCGGTGAACTCCACTCACTCTGACTTGGTTCGATGATATCTTCGTTGAGCATCATATCAACTTACTTCTGGACCTGTGTGGTTTTGAGAGGATTAAGTCTGTTAGGGTGTTGTTTCATTGGAACAGCATCCCCTACTTCCACCTCATGTTAATAATATTAGTCCTCCCCATCTTATTCCTGCATATGTCCCCATACGGCTGCAACAAACCTTTCAACTGGGTTCTTTGCTCCTGAGACAGATAGTTCACTAATCTATCTCATTTCTCAAGGACTTCCTCATTATTTAACATATTTTGAGACACATCAAACTCTGCAATATCTGGATTTAATTCCACACTCTGTGAGGCGCTAACTAACACCTGTTTCTCCAGTTTCCTGTCTCTATTATAGTAAGGTTTCAACATATTCACATGACATACCCAACACAACTTTCTTTCCATTCAGCATCTTGACTCGATAGTTTACCTTACTCACTTTTTCTCAATTTGATTGGGACCACTAAACCTGGCTTTGAGGGATCTCCTACCAATGGTAACAATATTATTGCATCTTCATCACGGGAAAACATCCAAATTTTAGAGTTTTTATCTGCCAACTGCTTCATTCTATGCTGTGCCCTCTTCAGGTACTGTTTAGCTAACTGACCTATCCAATTTAATGTCTCCCTCAGCTGAGGTACATAATCCAAGTGTGAGATCTCCGACTTTGCTCCTGTCAATTTTTCTTTGATTAATATCAAAGGACCTCTCACTTCATGTCCAATATTAAATCAAAAGGAGTAAACTGAGTAGATTCACTTTGGGCATCTCTAATGGCAAACAAAACAAATGGGGCACCTTTATCCCAATCATTTGGGTAATTCTGACAGTACGCTCTTAACATGGTCTTCAGTGTCTGATGCTATCTTTCCAAAGCAACCTGGGATTCAGGATGGTACACACTTGATTTAAAATGCAGTATGCCTAAGCTATCCATGACTTCCTTAAATAGCCTAGCAGTAAAATCAGACCCTTGGTCTGATTGAATCTCTCTGGGTAGCCCATACCATGAGAAGAAAGCTGCTAACTCCTCCACCACCTTTTCTGCCTTGATAGTCTGCAATGGAATTGCTTCTGGAAATCTGGTAGACACATCCATTATAGTTAGCAAGTGGTTCCCACTTTTCGTTTTAGGAAGGAGACCTACACAATCAATTATAACCCACGTGAAAGGTTCTTCAAATGCAAGAATTGCAACGAAGTGCTGTTCTTATTACTGCTTGTGGATTACCTACTATTTGGTACGTATGACATGTACGGCAAAATTTAACCACATCTTTGTGCAGTCCAGGCTAATTGAAATACTTTTGTACCTTAGCCTGAGTCTTCCTTACACCTAGGTGACCTCCTACTGGTAATTCATGTGCTACCCATAACACCTCCTATCTGTATGCTACCGGCAACACAATCTGGTGCACCTCTGTCCATTTCTCCTCTGCACTAACCCGCTGTGGTCTCCATTTTCATCTTAGGATTTTACCTTTAAGATAATAACCCTCAGGAATATATTCTGATTAATTTTCTGAGAAAGCATCCACATATATATTTTTTATGATCTCGTCTTGCTGTTGCAAATCCCATTGCTTTTCAGGACTAAATACTTCTGCCTGACCCTCTGCCTGTTCAGGTTTTCCCTCCACCATTGCATCAAACAGGGTGTCCGCTAACTGAACTTCAACTCCTTCATCTTTCTCTTTGGTTTTTGCTTCATGCTGTGACTGATGATAGAGAGAACGTCTTACTGCACAGTCTGGAAAAATTCCAGGGCACTTTTATTTTAAGTCCTCAATTTATTGGTCTTCCTTGGGCTTCTTCACTGCAAGGGGTGTCACTCCCACCTTGGATCCTGCTAAATCGTTCCCAAGAACAAGCTGTATTCCTGGAACTGACACTCTGCTAATCAAGCCTGTTGTTACTTCCCCTAATTTGATTGGCTCTCCAACTTGATCTTACAGTGGGGCATGCTAAATTTCTGTCCATCTACTCCACAAATTACCACTGTCTCAGGTAACATGTCAGAAAGTGTGCATCCCTTCATCTCTTACTATTAGACAGTGATTAAATCCTGTATCTCTCAAAATTATGACTTCTTTCCCTTCTCCCCCTTTACCCACAGAAGCGAAATCTTCATAGAGATTGGGCATTAACCTAATACCCAACTCCTGCCTAGGCTGTGCACTTTCCTGCAGTTCCCCTCGGCTTTTCTTGGGGTTTCCTTTATGACTTTCACTAATGCCACTGGTTTAGCCTCTTAGCCAAGGGCCTTTCTTCAACGACCAGCACTGTGGTTTTATGTGTCCCACTTTCTAGCAGTGAAAGCCCCTTTTCCCAGTGCCTATCTTAAACCATCGGCACTGTAACTTTATGTGTTCTACTCCATTACAGTGAAAACACCTGAGACCTTTCACTTCCTTCCCACCCTCTTGGGCTTCTTTGTTAACCTGTGGTAAACTATTCCCAGTGTGCTCAACTCTTTGTTTTATAATGGAGGTTCTTCTTTTCTCCCAATATCCATCCGTTCCAAGGTCAAATTCTTGCCGAAAGCTAAACTTTGCCTTGTGCACTAATTCATATTCTGCCATCTCTGCTGCCCTTCTTACTTCTTGAACTTTGTGTTCATCCACATGAATTCTTATCATCTCTGGAAATGAGTTTTAAACACCTCCAGCAGAATATTCTCTCTTAGAGCCTCACAGGCCTTATCTGTTTTTAAGGCCCGCACACATCTATCAAAATTACTGTGTTTAAGTCTTTCAAATTCAACATAAGTCTGACCTGGTTCCTTCTTTATGTTTCTGAACTGCTGTCTATATGCTTCTGGTACCAATTCATAAGCACTAAAAACAGCCTGTTTGACATCTGCACAATCTCTTGATCCCCTCATCTGACAACGCTGCAAATACCTCACTACCTCTGTCTACCAGTTTAGTTTGAGCTAACATTACCCATAAGCTCTCTGACCACTCCATCTGCCTAGCCAATTTTTCAAATGAAATAAAGAAGGCTTTGACATCTTCCTCATCAAAATGTGGCAGTATTTTAACATATTTGTATACATCACTGTCTTTTCTCTTTATCTCTATTCTGTTAACTTAACTTTCCTGACTAATTCACAACTTGTGAAGTCCAAATTCTCTCTCCATTTTCATTTCTTCTCTTTCTCTTTACTCGGCTAAGAACTTTCCCTCCTTTTCTTTTTTCTCTCTTTCTTCTCTCTATCTTTCTCTTTCTTCTCTCTGTATTTCTCTCTCTCCTTTTCTTCTCTCTCTTTATCTCTCTCTTTCCTCACTCTTAGCTCTTCTTTCCCTTTCTTTATCTTCTAACTCCATTTGCCTCAATTGCACTTTAAGTTTTTCTAACTCTGCTGCACGTGTCTGTTTCTCTCATATACCTAAGTGCTTGACCAACTCTATTACAATTTCAGCTTTCCTTTAGTCCCTGGTAAACCTGGTTAAACCCAATTCTAACCTATTTGCTAATTCTAAAAGTGTGCTCTTCCTCTGTCTTTCTAAACTTTCTTGGCAAAGTTGAGAAGTTTCTTCAAACCCCAGAACCTCTTTTGCAATCTCACTTTTAAATTAACCAACCATAAGTAACCGAAATGAAACAAATGGTTTCACATGCATTTTATTTAAAGATCCAGACACTAATCAGCAAGTGTTAAAATCTGCTGGGATCTTTCATTCAAATCTTTCCAAACATCTGTCTCAGCCTGTCCAACTCTATCCAAATCTCAAACCCAAGTCCTCAAACTGTTACAGCACAGCAGTGAACCCTTCTGTTAATTAAACAAAGCACCCAGAAAAGCTTACCTCACCTCTTAATCTGTTAAAATGTGACTGATAGAAAACTCCCAAATTCCACTATTTAAAGAAAATAATATCAATTTGTTCTTTAACTCTAAAAATGAAAATTAAACAACAACTATTCAGAACTCTAAAACCCTTTTCCCTTAACTGCTTATTATCTGCCTCCAGCTCTGTAATAATATGCTGCTCCAATAAGACACTTATTAAAATTACATCAACTTAACTTCAAAACAACACAGGGACTGTAATCTTCAGTGTCTTTCTTCTTCTGGCTGAAGACCTCCCTTGGTCATCTTCTTTCTTTTTACTGCAAATATGTTTCATATGAAAAGTTATCTTTGAGAGTTATTTCCTAATTTCTTGGTTCTGTATTGATAGCAGTTGCTCTGTCTGCAATTTTCAAAATGCCTGCATTTTTATGTCCACAACATTGGATTGTCGCATTAGTTCAATATTAGCAAAACAATAAATTGAACTTGATTGGGTTTTAGTATCCGAGGGCATAACTAACACTGATTGGTTAAATCTGAATTCTTGTCAAAACAGCAATCAACTCAGGTATCCATTTCAGAGACAAATGCACAAATTTCCAGTAATCTCTGGGACTGCTATCTAGTCATATAGACAGGTGTTTGTCGTCTCTCAGTTCAGAAGAGCATTCACTTAAAGGTACAGTACATGCCTTAAACGCCATAACAATAGGGAAAAAGTGCAGTCAATGTGATGAGTTGAAGTGTGTCTATTTTAATGCAAAAAAAAATCAGGAATAAAGGTGATGAACTCAGAGCATGATCAATACTTGGAACTATGATGTTGTGGCCATCATGGAGACTTGGATATCACAGGGACAGGAATGGTTGTTGGTTGTTCCAGGGTTGAAATGATTCAAAAACAATAGAAGGGAGAGGGGAAAGAGGTGGGAGAGTGGCATTGCCAATCAGGGATAGTATAAAAGCTGTAGAAAAGGAGATCTTTGAGGAGGGTTAGTCTACACAGTCAGTAGGTGTGGAAGTCAGAAACAGGAAAGGAGCAGTCACTTTATTGGGACTTTTCTACAGGCCTCTTAATAATAGCTGTAACACAGAGGAGCAGATTGGGAGGCAGATTTTGGAAAGCTGGAAAGTAACAGGATTGCCATAGGTGACTTTAACTTCCCTAATATTGATTGAAACCTACTTAGTTCAAATGGTTTGAATGGAGCAGTTTTTGTCACATGTGTCAATATGTAACTAGGCCAACTACAGGGGAGGCCATATTGGATTTGGTGCTTGGCAGCGAACCATGCCAGTTTTCAGCTTTCTCGGTGAAAGAGCATTTCGGTTATAGTGATCACAACTTCCTGACCTTTACTATATTCATGGAGATGGATAGAAGTGGATGGTATGGGAAAGTATTTAATTGGAGGAGAGGGAATTACTATGCTATTAGGCAGGAACAAGGCCACCTAAATTGGGAGCAGATGCTCTCAGAGAAATGCAGAATAGAAATGTAGAGGTTGTTTAGGAAGCACTTACTGTTTTTGCTGGACAGGTTTGTCCCACTGAGGCAGGGAAGGAATGGTAGGTTGAAAGAACCTTCGGTGACAAGGGATGTGGAACATATGGTCAAGAGGAAGAAGGAAGCTTACTTAAGGTTGAGGAGGCATGGATCAGACAGGGCTCTAGAGGGTTACAGGGTAGTCAGGAAGAAATTGAAGAATGGACTTAGGAGAGCAAGAAGGGAAAGCTTTTGCAGGTAGGATTAAGGAAAACCCTAAGGCATTCTACATGGATGTGAGGGACAAGTGGATGGCCAGAGTGAGGGCAGGGGCGATTAGGTATAGTGAAAGGAACATGCATCTAGAGTTGGAGAAAATAGGGGAGGCCCTAAATGAATACTTTGCTTCAGTATTCACTACTTAGAGGGATCTTGATGTTTCTGAGATTGAAACAGACTGATATGCTAGAACAGGTTGGTGTTGGCAAGGAGGATGTGCTGAAAATTTTGAAAAACATAATGATAACTAAATGCCCTAGGCAAAACAAGATATACTCTATGATACTACAGGAAGTGAGGGAAGAGATTGCTTTGGCGGTGATCTTTGGGTCCTCACTGTCCACTGAAGTAGTGCCAGATGATTGGAGGGTTCCAAATGTTATTGCCTTGTTGCAGAAAGCAAATAGTGAAAGTCCTGGGAATGACAGAGCAGTCAGTCTTACGTCAGTGGTGTGCAAAATATTGGAGAGGATTCTGAGAGACAGGATTTATGATTCCTTGGAAAATCATAGTTTGATTAGAGATGGTCAGCATGGCTTTGTGAGGAGTAGGTCATGCCTCACAAACCTTAGTGAATTCTTCAAGGATGTACATGGATTTTAATAAGGTATTTGATAAGGTTCCCCATGGTAGGCTCATTCAGGAAGTAAGGCTGCATGAGACGCAGGGAACTGTGGCTGTCTGGATACAGAATTGTCTGGCCCATAGAAGGTGGTGGTAGATGGAAAGTATTCAGCCTGGAGTTCGGTGACCAGTGGTCTTCCTCAGGGATCAGTTCTGGGACCTCTGATCTTTGTAATTTTTTAAAATAACATGCATGAGGAAGTGGAAGGGTGGATTAGTAAGTTTGCCGAGGACACAAAGATTGGTGAAGTTGTGGATAATGTGGAGGGCTGTTGTAGAATGCAACAGGACATCTAAGGACACAGAACTGAGTTGATAAGTGGCAGATGGAGTTCAACTTGGAAAACTGAGAAGTCCTTCAATTTAGAAGTTTGAATTTGAATGCAGAATACAGGGTTGAAGGCAGGATTCTTGGCAGTGTGGATGAACAGAGGGATCTTGGGGTCTATGTCCATAAATTTCTCAAAGTTGTCACCCATGTTGATATGCCTGTTAAGAAGGTGTACGGTGTGTTGGCTTTCATTAGCAAGGGGATTGAGTTTAAGAGCTGCAAGGTTATGCTGCTGCTCGATAAGGTTCTGGTTAGACCACACTTGGAATATTATATTCAGTTCTGGTTGCTTCATTATAGAAAGTTGTGGAAGATTTAGAGAGGAGATTTCTCAGGGCATGTCTTATGAAGAAAAGTTAAGGGATCTAGGGCTTTTCTCATTGGAGTGAAGAAGGATGAGAGGTGACTTGATAGAGGTGTATAAAGATGTTGAGACGCATAGATAGAGTGAGTAGCCAGAGACTTTATCGCATGGCAGAAATATCTGTCACGAGTGGACATAATTTTAAGGTAATTCGAGGAAGGTTTAGGGGAGATGTCAGAGGTATGTTCTTTACACAGAGAGTGGTAGTTGAGTGGAATGTACTGGCAGCAGTGGTAGTTGAGTCCGATATATTAGAGGCATTTAAGCGACTCTTGGATAGGAATATGGAAGATAGTACAATGAAGGATATGTAGGTTAGTCTGATCTTAGAGTAGGATCAAAGGCCGGCACAACATCGAGGGCCGACCAGCCTGTACTGTGCTGTACTGTTCTATGTTCTATGTTCTAAGCTATTAACTCTTCCTGCCCTGCACTTTCTACTCATTCACTGGGGACATCTTACCACTAACTGCTCTTCCAGCTACTTTCGTCATAACTTTCCTTTTGTCGCACTCAGGGATGGATTAAGTTTTCCTCCAGATTGTTTTCCAGATCAGCACATCAACTGACATATCTATAATCCCCAGACTGGTTACACTTTACCTGCAGGGCTGGCCATGGCCCAATTCACTTGACTGGAGTCACACAGCCCTTGAATGATTGCGTAGTATCCCTGAATGACAATAATCCATCTTGACCTTGCTAAGAACTGCTCCTCTTTATTTTTCTGACCTGTATATTTTCTTGAAGAACATGCCCTGTGCTTGCCATACCAGTTGCTAGTAAATGCTGCAGTTGACATCACAGTAATACTGTCATACAGTAATATATCTAACCCTTTACATTTCATTGCTCTCCACTTTGACAAGCTGCCTGCCTCTCCCTCTGTGCTAGAAAATCTCATGAACCACAGAGACTGCAATTAACTGTAAAGTGAGCAAATGCTAAGAAAGCAAACCAAAGCCATAAGATGCAGCCAGTGCAGCTGCATGAGTTTCTGCATGCTAAGTGACCTGGCAAAGGTATGCAAGCCCCAGGTGTTCTTGAGCTACAAAGCAAAGCCTGAAGTGGTGCCTGAGTTGCTCTAAGAACAGGCATGATGATGTGGTGATCCTGGTGAATTGCTGATGTCAATTTACATGGATGATGGATTGAGGAGGCTGGTGCCATGGACCATGGAAGGAGATTCTACTGAATATTCAGTTGAATGATGACTGGGATGAACAATTGGCAAGCTGTAAATGTTAGTTACCTGCTCTGATCTACATGTCAGGAATTTGCTCAATCTATTTTCTCAATAGTGGAAAGGAGATTTGGAAGTGTGTGTAAGTACTGCAAGTTTGGGCTTTAATATAGTCACTATTCTATGACAAGATTCATAAGTAGCCATTTAAGACTTGAAAGGAAAATTGTAAAATATTTTCTCAACGTTGAGAATCTGACTCTCTATTTTCTCCATATTGCACTATGGGAGGACGGGGGATGACAACTCCTGGTATACTTGGGATTACATTGATTTATAGAGATAATTTTAAAAAAATATATATATTTACATTCATTCATTCAAAAAGGAAAAACTGTCAAGGGTCTGATGGACAGCAATATGATTCCTGTTTTTTTTTACAGGGTCTTATGGATCAATTATCTCTATTACAGTGATAGGAATGATCATAGTCATTTTTGTGGGTGTTTGCTTTCAATCTGTACCTGTGGAGAGAAAATACAATGTGGTACCTTGGACCATATGTGTGCTTCCCCAGAGAATCAGATTAAAGATTCCTTATTGTGACAGATAGTGAATAAACCAAGAAGTTAAACAAAGATATTATAGCTATTTAATTCAGCACAATATCATTATTCATAAAGTGAATAAACAGAGGGATAAAAGTAGGATTAGTTGGAAGACAAATGAGACTGAAATGTGTTATGGTTTTCTAATAAATAAATCTTAAGTAATGAGACTCCACATTTGCGAAGTTTAATTTTCATGGCCAGTGAAGGTGCTTGATGGTATCACATGTGAAAAATTCCCTTACACTTGAATAAACAAGCCTTTTTTTTTGCTGATAGTTTAGTAGTTATCAATTGAATGTATGTCACAAATTTACAACATTGCGTGTCTTTTAATGCTGAACATATTGACAAAACACTTCAGCAGGATCTGAGTATCAAACAGCAATGTCTTGGTTTTTGTGTTAAATTGCACTGGGCATGGGTCGTTGTATTCCCATTTACTTCTAGGGACAGTGAGCACCATTAACCTTGATGGGCTGGATAGCCTAATTCTGCTCCTATAGTTGCTGGTCTTGTCATTATTTTCATCACAAAATCTGAGTCAGTGGAATTTTTATATAAGAGTCAAATAGGTAATTATGCCAAGACTGGGAGCATCCTACTCCAGAGTGGGGATGGCCAGTGGGCTGGTGGGTGACGAGGAGCAGGGATGGTCTGGGGGCTCAAGGCTCACAGGGAACGGGAACAGTCAGGGAGCTGGAGGCTCGTGTGGAGAAGGGACTGTCTGGGAGTTGAAGATTCACGGGGAGCGGGACAGTCAGGGAGCTGGAGGCTCACGGGAAGTAGGACGGTCGGGGGGCTGGAGGTTCACAGGGAGTGGGGATGGTCAGGGAGCTGGAGGCTCACGGGAAGTAGGACGGTCAGGGGGCTGGAGGTTCACAGGGAGTGGGGATGGTCAGGGGGCTGGAGGTTCACAGGGAATGGGGATGGTCAGGGGGCTGGAGGTTCACAGGGAGTGGGGATGGTCAGGGGGCTGGAGGTTCACGGGGAGTGGGGATGGTCAGGGGGCTGGAGGTTCACGGGGAGTGGGGATGGCCGGGGGCTTAAAGGTTCACGGGGAGTGGGGATGGTCAAGGGGCTGGAGGCTCACGGGGAGTGGGGATGGTCAGGGAGCTGGAGGCTCATGGGGGTGGGACGGTCAGGGGGCTGGAGGCTCACGGGGAGTGGGGATGGGCAGGAGGGTCGAGGATCATGCAGTGAGGGACGGTCATTGGACTGGGGATCGGTGCAGGCGGTCTATTACTTGTAAACCTAGGCAGACCATGCGTGGTCATGTTCTGAAAGACTGTAATGCTTATCTTTTAACTTTAGTTCATTTTTCTAACATTTTAGGAGCATTATGTAAATAATGTGACTTTTTTTCACTTCCTTTTCTCTTTATCTCTGTATTTTATATTTAAGATCTGTACCGGGGTACTTTGTATTGAAAATGGCACCGTAGGGGGCAACATTGCAAACATTTTCACTGTTTTCCTGTACTTCTCTACTTGAGTACATGTGGCAATAAAGGATACTCTAATAACGGATATTCTAATGTAATGAATAGACCATACAAATTTCAAAAGGAAGATTCATGCTTGGCCAACTTTACTGAATTCTCTGAAGAAACAATATAAGGTAAACACAATAGTTATATGAGGGTCGCGAGTTTGTTGTTGGGAAAGCACAGCAGGTCAGGCAGCATCCGAGGAGCAGGCGAATCATCGTTTCAGTCATCAGCCCTTCATCATATGCCTGAAACATCGATTCTCCTGCTCCTTGGATGCACACTCTCGACTCTAATCTCCAGCATCTGCAGTCCTCACTTTCGCATAATAGCTTTCTGGCAAATCTACCATAACTGTAGTTTCAAATGAAGCATTAATAGATATTGTGTAGGTTAAACCCTGATCAGAAAGTGCAAGCAGCAGAATATTGAGCAAACTGGCGATAAGGAAGAAAAAATAAGCAAAGCGTTAGGGCTTTTGGAATAGGTAAGAGTTAGTCCTCACAAGCACAGAAGTTGGGAACATCATTGTTTCATCATATACATAAATTAATAGGACTTGTCAGTGGTAAATACAAATGTAGTATTTATATTGGATGCCATACTACAGAATGTAGTTAAAATTGAAGAAGGTATAAAGCAATTTAGTACAAGGAAATATTAACAAATTTGAAGAATGGATGTGCAAGTTACAAATACACTCCAAAATATCTGTGAGGATCACTGATTCTTATGAAACAGATTACTGACCTGAACTTTGACAGACAGAACACCATTTCAAAGTTTGCAGATGACACAAAACTCTGAATTGCAGTGCACATTAACAAATTTCATGTGACAAATAGAATGGTTGGGTGAAGGAAGTAGGCGAATAGCAGATGGGAACTTAATACAGTGAGCTGTGAGTGATCATTTGCAGGAAGACTGAGGAGAGATGAGATGTAATTTAAATAGAATTTTTAAAAATGGCTTACTGGTAGACAGAAATCTAGCAATTATATGCACACAAGTCTTTGAAGGAGATAGGACCAGTTGAGAAGGCTAGTTATGAACAAAACAAAATACAGGATCCTTGGTTTTACTTCTGGAAGCATGTGTGATGAAGGTTCACACTGTTATTTCTATTTGGAAAGTTGGATTCTGAAGTGAACAAGACCATGGTTTGGTTTGAATATTTATATTGTGTGTGGTAAAAAAGGAAGAACACATTTTTAGCTTCAGAGGTAAACCATGTGGTGAGGCATGGTCTATGTGCAAACCAACATCTGTGGATGGGGATGGATGTAGTGTGATCACTACCCATGGAATATGTTCTGAGATGTTAGGAATAACTGGCCAAAATGGAGGACCATAGAAGCAAGTGAAGAGCTGGATCTGCCATCTTCCCACTCTAAATTACATGTAAAGGAATTATCTTGTTTCCATCTACTGAATAGGAGAATGACAAGTTGCATAAAAATGAGATGAGATAATGTCCTTGTGAGAAGTGAATGCATACACAGTGCATTCATGTGACAAATAGAATGGTTGGGTGAAGGATGTAGGTGAATAGCAGATGGGAATTTAATACAGTGAGCCCTTCATTCACTACTGAGATCCTCATTTCACTATTCAAACTGTGAATATGAAATCTGACTTTTCATCTCAAGTTTTATTTTTCTGATTTCACCAGATTTTTCCATCACGCTCTCATATTGCCCATGCCATTTAGTAGCTGGGAAAATTCATCCCATGATCTTTCAAGCCAAGTTTCACTCTGAGATCTGACTTATTTAGTATTACCATCAGCTAGGATCATAACACAAGGAAAATACAGGCAAGGATGCCTAATGGTATTATTGCTGGTGGCATAATCCAGAGACCCAGGTAATGTTCAGGAGACCTTGATTTGAATCCCGCCATGGCAGATAGTGGAATTTGAATTCAATAAGAGTCTGGAATTAAGAGTTTAATGATGAACATGAAACCATTGTCAATTGTCAGAAAACCCTATCCAGTTCACGAATGTCCTTTAGGAAAAGAAACTGCTACCCTCACCTAGTCTGGCCTACATGTGACCCTAGAACCAGAACAATGTGATTGATTCTTAACTGCCCTCTGGGCAATTAGGACTGTGCAATAAATGCTGGCCTAACCTCATCCCATGAATGGTTGAAAAAAAAGGAGGTTTTTTTTGCAAAATATTTGTTAAACTTGAACTGAGTTCAGCTCTGGGTACCACAACTTAAAATAGAATATCAAGGCTTTGGTGATGGTGCAGAAGAGATTTGCACAAAAAGCACAAGGTACTGAGTTATGTGGACAGGCTTTCCTTAGAAAAGAGAAGAGCAAGAGAATTCACTTAAAATTATCTCGATATACTAAAAATGAGAAATAATTATTGGTTGTCTAATTAGAGGAGGCAGGGTTAAGACAATAGCCTCTTGTTCTTTTACCAACATGAGGAGATGTTTGTTTACATAATGAGTGGGCTAGCATCTAGTATGCTCTTCTGGGGAGTTAACAGTTTCAATAGCTTCTTTCAAAAGTGAATTGCATAAATATTTGTAGAAAAAGCTAGTAAATAAGGAGACTAAATCAGCCTTGAGTATAGTTAATGACCCAAAATCTCTGAATAGAATTCCAGAAACTAATGATCCTCAGAGTGAAGAAATTTCTCTCTATTTGGTAAACAGAAGACAGGTTATTTTGAAATTGTGCCTACTATTCCTAGATTCCTACAAACAACATCCAGCCTGTCGAGCAAGCTCGGAATCTTAAAAGTTTCAATCAGATCAATTGCTATTTTAACTACACTCCAATGAGTATAGACCAATCAGTTCAACCTTTCCACATAAAACATCTCTACATGTTAAGAATCAATCTCGTGATCCTGTCTGACCTGCCTTTAATTGTAAGTATATCCTTCTTCAATTAAGGATATCAAAACTGGCAGCAATGTTTCAGGTGTGGTCTTGCTCATATTCTAACTTTATGCTTCATTCCCTTAGTAAGAAAGGATGGCATTCTATTTATCTTTATAATTGTTCTATCTGCATGCTAATTTTGTGTTACTAATGCCAACAATTTAGAATCATAGGGTCATATAGCACAGAAATAGGTCCTTCGTCCATGCCAACCAGGTTTCCTAAACTAAACTAGTCCCATTTTCCTACATTGGGCCCATATTCCTCTAAATCTTTCCCATGCATTTACTTGTCCAAATGTCTTTTAAATGTTGTAATTACACCGGCCTCTACCACTTCCTCTGGCAGTTTGCTCCATATATGTACCACACTCTGTGAAATCAAGTTGTCCCTTAGGTCCTATTAAATCTTTCCCTTTTCATCTTGCACCCTTTAGTATTGGACCCTATTTTCCTGGGGAAAACATTCATTATTTTATAAATCTCTATAATGTCACCTTTCAGCCTCCAGTATCCGTGGAAAAAAAAATCACAGCCTATTCTTATAATTCAAACCTTTCAGTCTTGGGAACGACTTTGTAAATTTTCTTTTGACCCTTACCAGTTTCATAATACCCAAATGTGATGACACTATGGCTATAAAAAGTGTATTTTGTCTTTTTTTGCAAGAAGAGAAGCTGATACAGAGATACCAAACATTTGGTTCAAAGCCAATGAAGTAAATAGCTTTTGAGGTTCTTTCTTTAAAATTTGGAAGAATAGAAGCAGCCTGAATGCGAGGGGTCGAGTTCCCACATTTCCAAGACGTTTTGTTTTAGCTTTCAGCAGTTGCTGGGACTTTGAATCTGAATATAGAAGCTCTTATTCCCCTCTCTGTTACAGTTAAAAGCTACAGTTCTCCTCCTGCTGCTGGAATTTCAAGTGAGACAATATATTTTACTGAATTTGCCTTTGCCAAAGTTGTATTAATGGGATGCTGCTATATTGGACTATTTAATTAATAATAGTTAATATATAAATTATTTTGTTAAACATTTTGATAGAGTTATAGTTAAGCCAATTTTGTGATTTTTTTTCTGTATTTTAACTGCAGTGTAAAAATAAAGTGTGTTCTGCTTAAAGTTAAGTAGTTTGACCAACTAAATTGCATCTGGAATGCAACATCTTATACTTAGAGTCATAGAGTCATAGAGATGTAACGCATGGAAACAGACCTTTCAGTCCAACCTGTCCACGTCGACCAGATATCCCAACTCAATCTAGTCCCACCTGCCAGCACGCAGCCCATATCCCTCCAAAACCCTTCCTATTCATATACCCATCCAAATGCCTCTTAAATGTTGCAGTTGTACTAGCCTCCATCACATCCTCTGGCAGCTCATTCCATACACGTACCAGCCTCAGCATGAAAACATTGCCCCTTAGGTGTCTTTTATATCTTTCCCCTTTCACCCAAAACCTATGCCCTCTAGTTCTGGACTCCCCGACCCCAGGGAAAAGACTTTGTCTATTTATCCTATCCATGCCCATCATAATTTTGTAAACCTCTATAAAGTCACCCCTCAGCCTCCAAGACTTCAGGTAAAACAGCCCCAGCCTGTTTAACCTCTCCCTGTAGCTCAAATCCTCCAACCCTGGCAACATCCTTGTAGGTCTTTTCTGAACCCTTTCAAGTTTCACAACATCTTTCCAATTGGAAGGAGATCAGAATTGCATGCAATATTCCAACAGTGGCCTAACCAATGTCCTGTACAGGTGCAACAGGACCTCCCAACTCCTGTTCTCAATACTCTGATCAATAAAGGAAAGCATACCAAACACCTTCTTCACTATCCTATCTACCTGTGACTCCACTTTCAAGGAGCTATGAACCTGCACTCCAAGGTCTCTTTGTTCAGCAACACTCCCTAGGACCTTTCCATGAAGTGTATAAGTCCTGCTAAGATTTGCTTTCCCAAAATGCAGCACCTCGCATTTATCTGAATTAAACTCCATCTGCCACTTCTCAGCCCATTGGCCCATTTGGTCCAGATCCTGTTGTAATCTGAGATAACCCTCTTCACTGTCCACTACACCTCCAATTTTGGTGTCATCTGCAAACTTACTCACTGTACCTCTTATGCTTGCATCCAAATCGTTTATGTAAATGACAAAAAGTAGAGGGCCCACTCCACTGGTCACAGGCCTTCAGTCTGAAAAACAACCCTCCACCACCACCCTCTGTATTCTACCTTTGAGCCAGTTCAGTATCCAAATGGCTAGTTCTCCCTGTATTCCATGAGATCTAACCTTGCTAATCAGTCTCCCATGGGGAACCTTGTCGAATGCCTTACTGAAGTCCATATAGATCACATCTGCTGCTCTGCCCTCATCAATCTTCTTTGTTACTTCTTCAAAAAACTCAATCAAGTTTGTGGGATATGATTACCTATGCACAAAGCTATGTTGACTATCCCTAATCAGTCAAAATTATGATGGGTACAGATATGATAAATAGAGAAAGTCTTTTCCCTGGGGTCGGGAAGTCCAGAACTAGAGGGCGTAGGTTTAGGGTGAGAGGGGAATGATATAAAAGACACCTAAGGGGCAACCTTTTCATGCTGAGGATGGTACGTGTATGGAATGAGCTGCCAGAGGATGTGGTGGAGGTGGGTACAATTGCAACATTTAAGAGGCATTTGGATGGGGATATGAATAGGAAGGGTTTTGGAGGGATATGGGCCGGGTGCTGGCAGGTGGGACTAGTTTGAGTTGGGATATCTGGTCGCCATGGACAGGTTGGACCGAAGGGTCTGTTTCCATGCTGTACATTGCTATGACTCTATGACTCTGTGAACTTGACACGCAGGTATGACATTTTATAAGTATGTCCCATTTTATTTTTCTGTTTACTTGACTTTACTGTCATCATTTTTGAGTGCGAGCAGCGGCTGAGTTTAAACGAACCCGGAAGGCTACAGCTAAGGTAAGACAGTTTGTTTGAAAATTACTTACCGGTAGCGGGCAGCAGTGTTTTTTTTCCTTCACAGAAAGAGCGGGAGCAGCAGGGGGAAGTGACGACGACCAGAGGGGCAGCCGGGACCCGAAAGCTGGTGTAGCGCAAGCTGACCTGGGTAAGTTTTTTTTTCCCTATAAAAGCGCGCAGGAGAGGAACCCGAGGCACTACAGAGGTAGTGCCTCGCACCCGCCCTCCTCCTCTAACCTAATAATAAGACCCGTTATGGTAAGTAGGTAAGTGCTGCATTTTGCTTGTTTTATTTTTCAGACCTAGTTTGTTTTTTTTTAGAAAGGTTACTTTTAGAGGGATAGCAGTGAAGGCAGTGCAATGTTCCTCTTGCAACATGGTTGAGGTGAGGGATGCCATGGTCATCCCTGCTGATTACACTTGCAGGAAGTGCACCCATCTCCAGCTCCGCCAAGACCGTGTTAGGGAACTGGAGCTGGAGTTGGATGAACTTAGGATCATTTGGGAGGCAGAGGGGGTCATAGATCGGAGCTTTAGGGAAGTAGTAACTCCAAAGATTGGGGTTCAGGTCTCTGGCACGGAGCCTGTCCCCGTTGCTCAGAAGGGAAGGGTGGAGAAGAGCAGAGCAATAGTTATTGGGGACTCGATAGTTCGGGTTTTGTGGGGGCGAGAGAGACTCATGTTTGGTATGTTGCCTCCCAGGTGCAAAGGTACGTGACGTTTCTGATCGTGTTTTCCGGGTCCTTAAGGGGGAGGAGGAGCAGCCCGAAGTCGTGGTCCATATTAGCACCAACGACATAGGTAGGAGGAGGGCTGAGGATGTTAGGCAGGCTGTCAGGGAGCTAGGTTGGAAGCTCAGAGTTAGAACAAACAGAGTTGTTGTCTCTGGTTTGTTACCCATGCCACATGATAGAGAGTCAAGGAAGAGGGAGAGAGAACAGTTAAATGCATGGCTACAGGGATGGTGCAGGAGGGAGGGATTCCAGTTTGTGGATAACTGGGGTTCTTTCTGGGGAAGGTGGGACCTCTATAAACAGGATGGTCTACACCTGAACCTGGGGAGCACCAGTATCCTTGGGGGGAGGTTTGCTAGTGCTCTTAGGTGGGGTTTAAACTAACTCTGCAGGGGCATGGGAACCTAGACTGTAGCTTTAGGGTGCAGGACCTGGAGTGTAGGGAGGTTAGGAACATGGCATCAATCTCAAACGAGGGTGCCTGTAAACGGGAAAGTGGCTTGAAGTGTGTATACTTCAATGCAAGAAGTATACGAAATAAGGTAGGTGAACTTGCAGCGTGGGTTGGTACCTGGGATTTTGATGTTGTGGCTATTATGGAGACATGGTTAGAACAGGGACAGGATTGGCTGTTGCAGGTTCCAGGGTTTAAATGTTTTAGTAGGGTCAGAAGTGGGGGTAAAAGAGGGGGAGGTGTGGTATTGCTTGTCAAAGATAGTATTACAGCGATGGAAAGGACGATGGATGAAGACTCGCCATCTGAGGTAGTTTGGGCTGAGGTTAGGAATAGGAAAGGTGAGGTCACCCTGTTAGGAGTTTTCTACAGGCCTCCTAATAGTCCTAGAGACGTAGAAGAAAGGATTGCGAGGATGATTCAGGAGAAGAATGAAAGTAATTGGGTGGTTGTTATGGGGGCTTTAACTTTCCAGATATTGACTGGGAAAGCTAGAGCTCGAGTATGTTAGATGGGTCGGTGTTTGTCCAATGTGTGCAGGAGGATTTCCTGACACAATATGTAGACAGGTCAACAAGAGGTGAGGCCATACTGGATTTGGTTCTGGGTAACGAACCAGGCCAGGTGTTAGAATTCGAGGTAGGTGAGCACTTTGGGGACAGTGACCACAACTCGGTGACTTTTACTCTAGTGATGGAGAGGGATAAGTGCACTGCAGGGCAAGAGTTATAGCTGGGGGCAGGGAAATTATGATGCGGTGAGGCACGACTTAGGATGCGTGCCTTGGAAAAGTAGGCTTCAAGGCAAGGGCGCAATTGATATGTGGAGCTTGTTTAAGGAGCAACTATTGAGTGTCCTTGATAAGTATGTACCTATCAGGCAGGGAGGAAAGGGTCGTGTGAGGGAGCTGTGGTTGAATAAGGAATTGGAATCCCTTGTTAAAGGGAAAAGGGCGGCCTATGTAAAGATGAGGCATGAAGGTTCAATTGGGGCAATTGAGAGTTATAAGGTAGCCAGAAAGGATCTGAAGAGAGAGCTAAGAGCAACAAGGAGGGGACACGAAAAGTCCTTGGTTGGTAGGATTAGGTAAAACCCAAAGGCTTTCTATAGGTATGTCTGGAATAAAAGAATGACTAGGTAGGAATAGGTCCAGTCAAGGATAGTAGTGGGAAGTTGCGTGTGGAGGCTGAAGAGATTGGGGAGACACTGAATGAATACTTTTCGTCAGTATTCACTCAGGAACAGGACATTGTTGCCGATGTGAATACTGAGTCACAATTAATTAGAATGGACGGCTTTGAGGTATGTAGGGAAGAGGTGTTGGAAGTTCTGGAAAGGATGAAAATAGATAAGTCCCCTGGGCCTGATGGCATTTATCCTAGGATTCTCTGGGAAGCAAGGGAGGAGATTGTAGAGCCATTGGCCTTGATTTTTATGTCCTCATTGTCTACAGGAATAGTGCCAGAAGACTGGAGGATAGCAAATGTGGTTCCCTTGTTCAAGAAGGGGAGTAGGGATAACCCTAGTAACTATAGGCCCGTGAGCCTCACTTCTGTTGTGGGCAAAGTCTTAGAGAGAATTGTAAGGGATAGGATTTATGAACATCTGGATAGGAATAATGTGATCAAGGATAGTCAGCATGGTTTTGTGAAGGGCAGATCGTGCCTCACAAACCTTATTGAATTCTTTGAGAAGGTAACGAAGGAGGTGATCGAGGGTAAAGAGGTAGATGTGGTGTATATGGATTTTAGTAAGGCGTTTGATAAGGTTCCCCATGGTAGGCTACTGCAAAAAATAAGGAGGTATGGCATTGAGGGTGAGTTGAAAGGTTGGATTAGGAATTGGCTGGCTGGAAGAAGACAGAGGGTAGTAGTTGATGGTAAAGTTTCATCTTGGAGTGCAGTTACTAGCGGTGTTCAGCAAGGATCTGTTTTGGGACCATTGCTGTTTGTCATTTTTATAAATGACCTGGAGGAGAGGCTAGAAGGTTGGGTGAGCAAGTTTGCGGATGATACGAAAGTCGGTGGAGTTGTTGACAGTGAGGAAGGATGTGTCAGGTTACAGCGGGATAGAGATAAGCTGCAGAGCTGGGCAGAAAGGTGGCAAATAGAGTTCAATGTGGGTAAGTGTGAGGTGATTCACTTTGGTATGAGTAACAAAAAGATGGGGTACTGGACTAAGGGTCGGATACTTGGTAGTGTGGATGAGCAGTGGGATCTTGGTGTCCATGTACACAGATCTCTGAAAGTTGCCACCCAGGTAAATAGTGCGGTGAAGAAGGCATATGGTGTACTGGCTTTTATTGGTAGAGGAATTGAGTTCCAGAGTCCTGAGGTCATGTTGCAGTTGTATAAGACTCTGGTGTGGCCGCATCTGGAGTATTGTATGCAGTTTTGGTTGCCATACTATAGGAAGGATGTGGAGGCACTGGAACGGGTGCAGAGGAGGTTTACCAGGATGTTGCCTGTTATGGTAGGAAGATCGTATGAGGAAAGGCTGAGGCACTTGGGGCTATTTTCATTGGAGAAAAGAAGTTTTAGGGGTGACTTGATAGAGGTGTACAAGATGATTAGGGGTTTAGATAGGGTTGACCATGAGAACCTTTTTCCACGTATGGAGTCAGCTATTACGAGGGGGCATAGCTTTAAATTAAGGGGTGGTAGGTATAGGACAGATGTTAGGGGTAGATTCTTTACTCAGCGAGTCGTGAGTTAATGGAATGCCCTGCCAGTAGCAGTGGTGGACTCTCCCTCTTTATGGGCATTTAAACGGGCATTGGATAGGCATATGGAGGATAGTGGGCTAGTGTAGGTTAGGTGGGCTTGGATCGGCGCAACATCGAGGGCCAAAGGGCCTGTACTGTGCTGTATTTTTCTATTCTATTCTATTCTATTCTATATGGCTATGTAGTTCAAGTCATGTATGAATGGATAAAAGACACATCACAGTGATTTTCACGAAACTGACTGTATGACTGACCAGTGCTGGTGAATGTTAATATTATTTGTGACTTTGACCTTCACAATAAAGAAATTTGAGCTGTTTTTTTCAAAAATCTGTCAACTGCCAAAGATCTTTCACTGAAATACACAAGCAGTCAAGACCCACTTCCTTCAGAATATGAGCCCAGTCTTGACATTTGGTTGCATTCTCACATTTCATGAGTGGCATCTTATACAGACCTCAATTGGGTGGGCTATGGTGAAATTTAGGGGTAGAATTGCACATAAAGTTTGAGGCTCATCCTGGTGTCAGGACAACCTCTTGTATCTTTTAAGCACCTGCCAAGCAGTGAGACCAGTTTCTCATTAGGCAGCAGTCAGTTGCCAATTAAGGGGAATTATTGCCTGTTAAACTCTTTATTAACAGTGCATCTTGTCTTATTACTATACAGTTTCCTATCTTACCAAATGTGCTGAACAAACTAGGCACCAAAAATTGTCAACAAAGAAGTCAGAGCAGATACCTTACACAAGGAACTTCCATGTTGCTCAGCATCAAAAAACACCTCAAGGCAAGTCTCCAGGGGCACCAGCCTTAAGCACTCCTCATCCACAGACATGGCCATGAAAGATTTATTGAATCCTCATGAACCTCAGCTCACCTTTCTGATCTGCTTGCAGGCGGCTCAGAAAAGGATGAACTGGCAACTGGCACCAAGAGGCTGCACTTTGTGCACAAGGGCTAACACCCAGCTTTCGGATTGGACCACTCAGGGATGTGTGCCTCTTCTCTCGGTAATTGCTTGCTTTGTAGTTAACTGCATGCTTGTACTATGCTTGCTGTGTTGCAACTTGCAAATTTGCACAAATTGGCTCTTCAATAAGAGCTAAAAGCTATCCATATTGCTGTTTTGACTTGCTCTTTCACCCTGATGCACAAATGTGCTGCTTGTCATACTTGTCAGAAGAGACCTGTCCAGGTTATTTGGGAAACATGTGGAAAAGCAGCATACCAAGGCATCAATGTAACAATTATGTGCCAACTTCCTGTGCAGACATAGGAGCAGCAGGGGAATCACCGTTGAAAGGAGTGGTGGAGTCAAGTCTTTGGGGGGATTGGAGGTGAACACGACTAAAGCAGAGGCATGTATTGAGATGGAGACAAGGACAGGGAAGGGGAAGCTCAGGGTATATGGGAGGATCAGAGTATAGAACCAGAAGACACTGTAGGCTATGGAGGTGGAAATTGTTGGCAGTAACCAGCATCATAGCCTCCACAGGGGAAACATAGAGAGTCAGAGTGGGCGTCATTAATGTGTAATATTGCGGCTCAGGAGGCAGGGGGACCGTTGAAGGCAAGGTTCAATGTGGTGGATCACCACATGAGTGAGAGGTGGATTGGTAAAAGATGGACTATTGGAATGAAATTAGGTAAAAGGGAACATGGGGTTGGGACGGGGGGAGAGAATGGTACTTGGTGACCAAACGAACCCTGGAGCTGTTGGTGTCCACCACAAGCTGTTCTCTCAATACAAAATGCAACTGGAAAATGGCTGGGAGAGCACCTAAATGGACAGGGTCATTGGCAGTTTGGTGTGAGTAAGCATGGGATCGGATCAATGTCTGCTGGATACTAAGGCATTGAGTGGCAACATCCATGAAGCGTGCATTTACAACCTCTAGCTGAATTTAATTTGCATCCCTTTCATCATTCAGTTGTGATGATTTCAAATACTAGTCAAAGGAAATTTGCACCATGACACTGATGCTTTTAAATCTGAAATTTGCATCTCAGAGATGCAGAGGTTAGAGCACTGACTTTAAAAGAGGTAAATGCTGGACAAATGTGACCCATAACTTGTGACACCTGCAAGGGATCTACACAGGTGGACATGGGGTGTGGGAAGGGGAGAAGGGGAGTCCTTTAAGATGATTTGTTGGCATAGATAGAAAGAACCTGTCTCCTTTGCTGTGGAGAGTTCATATCTCAGGAGTATAACCTTGAAATTAGAGAAGGCCATTCTGGAGTGATGCAGGTCAGGCAGCATCCAAGGAGCAGGAGAATCGACATTTCGGGCATAAGCCCTTCTTCAGGAAGGGCTTATGCCCGAAAAGTTGATTCTCCTGCTCTTTGGATGCTGTCTGACCTGCTGCGCTTTTCCAGCAACACATTTTTTAGCTCTGATCTCCAGCATCTGCAGTCCTCACTTTCTCCATTCTGGAGTGATAACCATTTTTTGTCTTCACACAAAGGGGTGTGGAAATCTGGAAAACCAGCTCCAAAAAAACTGTTGAGCCTGGGGTCAAATCAACATTTCTAAACTGAAATTGATTATTGTTTTTGCTGAGCATATTACGGTTTAGAGAACTGAATTAGACAAGCAACATTAGGATACAGGTCAGCTATGATGTGTTTAAAAATGTTTGAGAGATTGAATGACCTAAGCCTATTCCTACGGCTTCAAAATAAAACCTTTTAATTTCTAAACACTGAAGAAAATCAGATACTTCCAACAGCCTCACAGTTGTCACATAGATTTCATGCCAATTAAGATGCAACTATAAATGAGTGACAGCATGCTAATACACAAAATTGCAACTTCTGAAGCCTAATCCACTGATCTTTACACTGCAATGTTACAAAAACTTGCAGGCGCATCATAAGTGGAAATAGCTCCCTTCAAAAGATTTCCAGCATTTTCTATTTGATCATGTAACTCCTGGAAACTGAAATATGCTCTCTGCCTCTCATTCCAAATCTTGGTCAATGAATGAAGACACCATGCAGTCTCTTCTCATCTTGCTTCTATACATTTGCAGTTGCATTCATGCTCAATTATCAAAATCCTCCTGTCAAAGCAGGTTCAACTTCTGTTATGCTATTCTTTGTCTCATTTAAATTGAGACATTTCATTTGGTGAGGTGCCTTTATGGTTGCAGCATTAGCTACTTTGACCAAATGGCTACCAACTGCAACTGAATAATGCCAACAGTCTGAGTTCAATCCTTGTACTGACTTAGAGAGTTCTTAGAATTTGCTGTCCTCAACTCACCCCATAGTGATGTTATAGTTTAAGACATGATTATGCAACCCTGCATAGAGAGATCAATGCCTTTCATGCAGGATTTTTTTTTAATTCAGTGATATTGTTTGAACTTGATGGTTTAGAAGTCCATGGTTAATGCCCTACATTGCAACAGTGATTCAAAAATACTTCTTTGGCTAAAAAACAGTTTGGGACTTATTGTGCTTAAGAAATCCAAGATGTTCTTTCAATCTCTGCTTTAATGAGTAGGTAACAACACTTAAAAATAAAAACAAAATATGAAAACCTTGACATACATTTGTGTCCAGCAGGCATCAATAGCCCCGATTCAGGGCATATGTGCACTATGTGGGGATTTTCAACATTTATCCTTTCTTGAAATTTAAGTATTGCTGGCTTAGCCAGTGTTTATTGCTATCCCAGTTGCCCTTGAGAAACTGGTGGTGAGCTGCCTTCAGGAGGATGCTCCCTGGTATGGAGAGATTGTCTTATGATCAGAGGCTAAACAGTTTGAATCATTACACACTCAGGTTTAGAAGAATGAGAGCTGATTTCATTGAAATGTAACAGAATCTTAAGGGACTTGCTGGGTAAATAATGAAAGAATGTTTCCCCTCATGGGTTGGTCTAGGATCAGAGGGCATAGTAGCACAATAGAGGGATGCCAATTCATGACTGAGTGAAAAGGATTTTCTCAGAGGCTTGTTGGTCTTTGGAACACATTGCCACAGAGAGCTATGGGACAGAATCCTTGTGTGTATTTAAGGTTCATACAGATGAATTCTTAGTCAGTAATGAATCAAAGGTTATGGGGAAAATACAGGAAAGTAGACATGAGGAATGTTGGATCAGCCATCTTTATATTGAATGACTGAGTAGGATCAAGAGGCTGTTTGGCCTACTTCTATTCCTATTTCTTATGGTGCTATGATATTATATTCTCCTTGAACCGCTGCAGTCCATGTTATATAGGTAGACCACAAATTCATTGAGGTGGGCATTCTAGGGTTTTGACCCAGTAACAGTGAAGGAATAGTGATATATTTTAAAGTCAGGATGGTGAGATCTTGGAGGGGAACTATCAGGTGGTGGTGTTCTGATGTATCTATTGCACTTGTTCTTCGAAATGGAAGTGGTCTTGAGTTTGGAAGATGCTGTCTTGGTGAACTATGGTGAATTTTGGCAATGAATCTTGCAATGAGCATCAGTGGTAGAGAGAATGAATGTATGTGGTTTGGAGTTATTCAAGTGACCTGATTTGTGTCAATCTTTTTGAGTAATTTTGGAGTGCACACATCCAATAGAATTGAGTGAAGACTAGCATCCATGATGCTGTGCGCCTCTGGAGGAGGCCAAGATGGATCATCCACTCAGTACTTCTGGATGAAGGTTGTTTCAAATGCTTCAGCCTCAGTTTTTGCACTGATGTGTTCAGCTCTTACAACATCGAGAATGCAGATATTTTATCCTCCTCCGCTAGTGAGTTGTTTAATTTTCAACCCTGGCTGGATGCGGCAGGAATGCCGATCTTATGTTTGATCAGTCAGTTATGGAATCACCTAGCTCTGTCTATCACATACAAGGGTTCATCCTCTAGCTTGATGGTAATGGCAGATTAGAGAATATGCTATGTCATGAGGTTGCAGATTGCTGCTGCTGATGTTCCATACTGCCTCATGGATGCCCCCAGTCTTGAGTTGCTAGATCTATTCAATTTAGCATGGTGATAGTACCACACAATATGATCTGGAGACTGAAATTTATTTCCACATTACTGTGTGGTGGACAAACCTAACAATACTGTCATGGACAGATGTGTTTCTGGCTGGCAGATTGGTGTTGATGAAGTAAAGGATGCTTTTTTTCTTGTTGGTCTGTTTGCCACTTGCCATAGACACAGTGTACTTTAAGACCCAATCAGCTCAATCAGTAATACTGCTGGTGAGCCATTCTTAGTGATGGACATTGAAGATTTTTTATCCAAAGTATATTCTGCACCCTTGCCATCCTCAATATTTCTTCCAAATGGTGTTCAAAATGGAGGAGTACTAATTCATTAGCAGAGGGAGAACTGCACTTTCACAGGATTGTACAGGAATTGGTTGATAGTAAATATTGGTAAGCTCATATCTAAGAATGCCACAGTTCTTCTTTGGGAGTCTCACATGACTATGTGAGAGGGGAGATAGGGCCTCAGTTAACTTCTCCTCCAAAGGACAGGACATTTGACAGTGCAACTGTCCCTCAGCTCTGCACTGGAGTTTGGTGTAAATATATGGCTTAGTTTGAGGCATTCAGAAGCCTTTAATGATATATTTGTTTCAGTACTTATAATACAATGTTATACTTAACCATTAACTAGCACAGTGTGTAGTGTAACCCTTGTATGTACAAACAGACAGTGGAAAAGTACTGAGTACATCTGACTTGTAAAGATATGCTGATGTAAACACACAATAGGAATGACTTTTAACAAAGAGCAATGTGTACTGGCGGCCTTGGTGGTGGCTGGGAGATCGAGGCAGACAGCGGGGTTGTTGCCACCCTGTGAGTGCAGATGCAGGACATGTTGTAAGCTGTGGTAAAAAGCAAGAACTATTTCACGCCACCACCTGCAGAAGGAGGTCACATGGGGTCAGATATCCGGGAATGCGAGAAGGCGGAGAATGGAGTCAGGTCAACAGTCAATCAAGAAGAAAACCACACCTCAATGCTTGCACAATGTTCTGTGATTACATGACGTTTTGTACTGTATAAAAGACTGGGTCAGGGCAGGATAGGGGTAGGACTTCGTGAACTGACACACTTTGCTGTTTGTCAGGGATGGGAAAGTCTAGACCCAGAGCTCTGTATACTTTATCCACTTACTGCTAAAATAAACTAAGAGTTTAAGACCGAATAACTTCTCCTATTGCTTCATTGAAAGAACACGCAGGACTCGGCTCACACATAGAGGAAAGTAAGCTGGTAGATTGAGCCAAAGTCTGACATTGGCTAAGAATTTTCTTTTGTGCTCAAGCCTCTGATAAACGGATTGGGCCCACAACTCTTGGATAAGCCAGAGTGCTGCAAGCTCAGCTGAGGCTGACACTGACAAGAATAGGAATTTCCTGGGAACTATTCTTTTTCCAGTTTCCACACTTGATAAGAAAGTATGGCAGCAAGTATGAAGTAGCTCAGTGAGAGTTTTGGCCACAGGCATGAGGACATTTTCTCCTGATGTGTACAATGTGAGTTGGAGGATGGGGTTGGAGAGAGAAATGAATCATATGTTTCAGCTGTTAGTGAATTAAGTGCTTTCCCATGACTCCTGTCCACTATGTACCTTTGCTTTGTCAGTCCTGCTCTTTTTGGAATGAGCAATCATTCATCTCAAATGTTCTTTAATGCAGAGGAGATCAATGGTGAGATGACGGATTAGTTAAAGGAATGGAAACCTTCATTTAGAAGCAGCCAGTTCATAAAATTGTGATCTGAACGTTGCTCAATACTTCATCATTACATGCCAGATTAGTCTCATGAAAAATATATTAATCAGTCTGGTGAGGATCTATCAAGCCCCTTAAAATCTTAATAGTTTCATGACACCAAATACCTCACTGAATTGCAACTGAGAATATTGTACAGTGGCAATGACCTTCAAATGGCTCTGGAGTAAGACAGATGTTTTTACCATAGAACATGACATTTATTTGAGCACCTCTTACTGGATTAATGATTCTTTGCTACCAGTTCAGTATTGTCTTAAAAATTAAGCACATGGATTGATTGGGCAACAAAAGGGGTATCAATCTCAAATCAAACCTCTTATCTTGTGGGTGGTTTTCCGGTAATCCACACTGGTTAGGGCAGTTCCATGTGCTGTCTGTAAATAACACAATGTGATTCAGACACTCTTGTTAGCCCAAGGCACAAGAATGGTCTAACCAAGATAAATAGCAGCTCGGAAAACAAATTATGAGCTGACCGGGTATTGAAGCTAGCAAAGTATCTGCTTACATTATAACTCTAAACTCTCCCACCTTTTAAAACACTGGCAGAGCATACTGAAAATTAATCGAACCTCTAACCCACTTCTACCCACATCCTCAACAGAAAAAAACTCATTAAGTATAACTGAATTTTTAACTGGAAATGAGTCAGCACCTGTATTTTATTTATTTTTGCTTCATTGTACATTTCAATTAATTAGATAGGAAAGTGGAAAGAGGAAATGGAGACAACAGGCGTCAGTCATAATTGCAACAAATGTAACACAAGGAGAGAATTAAGGCTTTTCTCTTGGAAACACAAGTACTGCATTTTCTTCTCACAAAGTGGAGTAATTCTGACATTTACAAATGTAATCCTTTGCACACTTCTGACAGCTGCAAGCTTCATCAAACTGAAACCTCATGGAATAACAGAGGAAGTGTTACACTTCAACTTCTGACTGAAATATTGGACAGTAAATATCTTTTGACTCCAGGTCCAGAGTATTCTATTTTTCTTTAACTGCCAATTTGTTTCACACTATGAAAAAATGCATGCTTTTTGGCATGTCAAAGGGCTTAATTAAATATGTTTAGAAAATAAAATTTCTGAAGGGTAAAGTGTTATCAACACAAATCTCAATGGATAGCTGGGTATTAATATTTGTAGATTGTAAATGTTTAGAAAAGAAAATATGCTGCATTCTTGCTACAATCTGTAGGTTCCTTACTAAATCTTAAATATTTTTCTTATGTCTTGTAGAAGTCCTCTTGTTTGCCTTTATTGACTGTTCATTACTACCGTGATCTGAGTACCTCTCAGGAATTGCATACAAGTTATAAATTCATTGAATGATCTGTTATTTTCTGTGGTAAATGAAAATTATTTTTGAAAAGAAAACAATGCAACAACATTGATTCTCAATGAAGATTCTCATTGAAACAATAACAAAACAATGGTACTGGATTTTAAAAATCAATATTGACATCCCAGTACAATACTGAGAGACTGAAGTGCAGTTTTTCAGATGAGATGATAAGCCAGTTCTCCTTTTTTCCTCTCTGTGTTGTGTGCAAGAAACCTTTTGTACTATTTTGAAGAAGACCAGGTGAGTTCTGCCTGCTGTTCTGGCTAGTATTTATCCCTCAATCAATGCAACAAAACAAGATCACTAAGTCAGTTTCATGTTAGTTTTTGTGACAAATTGTTCAGTGAACATAGCTTGCTGCATTTCTTACGTTGTCACCACACTTTGAAAGTACGTAATTAGACATAAAGCACTTTGAGTTGCCTGGTTTGTGAAAGGTTCTACGTGAATACAAATTATTTTCCTTTTATACAAAAATAGAAATTGCTGGAGAAACTCAGCAGATCAGAAGGAACTAAATAATGGACTTAGGGACATAGAAGGGGGCATGAAAAATCTTTAGCAGGTTGGATTAAGGAAAACCATTAGGCATTCTATACTTATGTGAGGAGAAAGAGGACAACCAGAGTGAGGGTAGGGCCAAACAGAGATGATGGGGGAACTTGTGCCTGGAGTGGGAGGAGGTAGGGGAGGTCCTTAATGAATACTTTGTTTCAGTATTCACTACTGAGAGGTACCTTGGATTTTGTAAAGACAGTGTGGAACAGGCTGATATGCTCGAACAGGTTGAAGTTTAGAAGGAGGATGTGCCGAATATTTTGAAAAATGTAAGGATAGATAAATCTGGGATGTACCCCACAATACAATAGGAAGCAAGGAAAGAGGTTGCTACACCTTTTGACACGATCTTTACATCCTCACTGTCCAGTGGAGTAGTGCCAGATAACTGAAGGATGGCAAATGTTAATCCCTTGTTTAAGAAAGGAATAGGGATAATACTGGGAATTAGATATCTCTCAGTCTTAGATCTGTGGTGGGCAAATTATTAGAGAGGATTCTGACAGACAATTTACGATTGATTATTTGGAAAATCACAGTTTGATTAACGATAGTCAGCATGGCTTTGTGAGGGGCAGGTCATGCCTCACAAGCCTTATTGAATTCTTTGAGGATGTGACAGAACACATTGATGAAGGTAGAGCAGTGGATGTGGTGTACATAGATTTTATCAAGGCATTTGATAAGGTTCCCTATGGTAGGATCATTCAGAAAGTAAGAAGGCATGGCATACAGGGAAATCTGGCTGTCTGGATATAGACTTGGCTGGCCCATAGAAGACAGAGGATGGTAGTAGATGGAAAGCATTCAGCGTGGAGCTCAGTAACCAGTCATTTTCCATAGGAATCTGTTCTGGGACCTCTGCTTTTTTGTGACTTTTTATAAATAACTTCCATGAGGAAGTGGAAGGCTGGGTTAATAAGTTTGCTGATGATTGGTGGAGTGATGGATAGTGTGGAGGGTTATTTAGTTTGCAATGGGGCATTAACAAAATGCAGAACTGGGCTGATAAGTGGCAGTTTGAGGTCAACTTGGAAAAGTGTTAACTGATTCATTTTGGAAGGTTGACTTTAAATACAGAATGCAGGGTTAAAGGCAGGATTCTTGGCAGTGTGGAGGAACAGAGGGATCTTGGGGTTTATGTCCAGAGATTCCTCGAATTTGTCACCCAAGTTGTTAAGAAGTCGTATGATGTGTTGGCTTTCATTGGCAGGGGGATTGAGTTTAAGAGCTGCAATATGATGCTGCAGCTATGTAGAGCCCCGGTTAGGCCACACTTGGAATATTATGTTCAGTTCTGCTTGCCTCATTATAGGAAAGGTGCGGATGCTTTAGAAAGGGTGTAGAGGAGATTTAATATGACGTTATCTGGATCGGAGGGCATGTCTTGTGAAGAAAGGTTGATGGAGCTAGGGCTTTTCTCACTGGAACAAAGAAGGATGAGAGGTGACTTGGTAGAGGTGTACAAGATGATCAGAGGCATAGGTAGAGTGAAGAGTCAGAGACTTTTTCCCAGGATTGAAATGGCTGTCACAAGGTTCATAATTTTAAGGTGATTGGAAGAAACGTTTGGGGAAATGTCAGAGGTATGTTCTTTACACAGAGAGTGGTGGGTGCGGGGAATGCACTGCCAGCAGTGGTAGTAGAATGAGATACATTTGGGACATTTAAGTGACTAATAGATAGGCACATGGATGATAGTAAGATGATATTAGAGTCAGATAAAATGACAGCACAACATCAAGGGATGAATGGCCAGTAGTGTGCTGTACTGTTCTATGTTCTATTTGGAGAAAGTGAGGACTGCAGATGCTGGAGATCAAAGTTGAAAAGTGTGGTGCTGGAAAAGCGCAGCAGGCCAGGCAGCATCCGAGGAGCAGGAAAATCGAGGTTTCGGGCATAAGCCCTTCTTCAGGAATATGTTCTGTTTGTCCTAATGAGCCTGCCCTGCCATTCCATGAGGCTACATTTTCTTCTCATTTCTTTTTTTCCCATTAAATTCATGAGATAGTACTTTCAGATCTGTTTCTGCTTTTCTGTCTTTCATCCAGCTTTTTCTCTTTCTCCACACTCTTACTTAAGACAGAAGATTTCTCTGTTGTGTGGATACCGCTGTGAATTATGTTCATCTGAAAATTCCTTCATGTTTCCTTCTTCATTTAATCATAGAATTATTTTGTTGCAGATTGTGGCCATTCATTCCATCATGTGTCCACCATCTCTCAATTTTCATGTGTTTTCCTCCAGGTCTCTGAATATTGTTTTTATTTAAGTAATTAAAATATGGCCCATTGAATCCCTCAATTGAACTTGTCACACAGCACTTTCAGGCTGTGCTCCAGTTGTTAAATATTTGTTGTGTGAAAATGTGTTTTCTCACCTTGCGTTTGTTTTTTTTAGCTAATTACTAACTACCTGCAGCCTCTCATTCTTAATCCTTTTATGAAGGGAACAGTTTCTCCCATACTTACTCTGGCCAATCTCATGATTTTGAAAACTTTTATCAAAAGTTCTCTTAGTCTCGCCAAGGAAAATAATCTCAATCTCTCCTCAGAATTGAAACTTGCCTTCAGATATGATATGTCTTTTTCTCAATTGCACCTTTGCTATGGCTCAAATCGAAGTGTTTTACCGATTCCAACTCTAATATTCTTCTGGAGATGTTAATGATTTGAGATTTATTATCTCAAAGTTTGTGAGCAGATTTGTAGCTCGGGTGCTCGTTGTTGTGGTTCTGTTCGCCGAGCTGGAAATTTGTGTTGCAGATGTTTCGTCCCCTGTCTAGGTGACATCCTCAGAGCTTGGGAGCCTCCTGTGAAGCGCTTCTGTGATCTTTCCTCTGGCATTTATAGTGGTTTGTCTCTGCCGCTTCCAGTTGTCCGTCCCAGCTGTCGGCTGCAGTGGCTGGTATTTTGGGTCCACGTCGATGTATTTGTTGATAGAATTTGTGGATGAGTGCCATGCCTCTAGGAATTCCCTGCTGTTCTCTGTTTGGCTTGTCCTATAATAGTGGTGTTGTTCCAGTTGAACTCATGTTGCTTGTCATCTGTGTGTGTGGCTACTAAGGATAGCTGGTCGTGTCGCTTTGTGGCTAGTTGGTGTTCATGGATACGGATTGTTAGCTGTCTTCCTGTTTGTCCTATGTAGTGTTTTGTGCAGTCCTTGCATGGGATTTTGTACACTATGTTGGTTTTGTTCATGCTGGGTATCGGGTCCTTTGTCCTGGTGAGTTGTTGTCTGAGAGTGAACTGCTATGAGTCCTAGTGGACATAGTAGTCTGGCTGTCAGTTCAGAAATGTTTTTCATCTATGGTAACGTGGCTAGTCCTTTGGGTTGTGGCATGTCCTCATTCTGTTGTCTTTCCCTTAGGCATCTGTTGATGAAATTGCGGGGGTATCCATTTTTGGCGAATACATTGTAGGGGTGTTCTTCCTCTTTTTGCAGTTCAGGTGTGCTGCAGTGTGTTGGGGCCCTTTTGAACAGTGTCTTGATGCAACTTCTTTTGTGTGTGTTGGGGTGGTTGCTTTCGTAGTTCAGGACTTGGTCTGTGTGTGTGGCTTTCCTATATACCTTTGTAGTGAATTCTCTGTTCGGTGTTCTCTGTACCATCACGCCTAGGAATGGGAGTTGGTTGTCCTTTTCTTCCTCTCTAGTGAATCTGATTCCTGTGAGTGTGGCGTTGACGATCTGATGTGTGTTCTCTATTTCTGTGTTTTTAATGACTACAAAGGTGTCATCCACATATCTGACCCAGAGTTTGGGTTGAATTTGCAGTAAGACTGTTTGTTCTAATCTTTGCATTACAGCTTCTGCTATGAGTGCAGAGATGGGTGTGCCATTGATTAGTTCATATATTTGGATGTTGAATGTGAAGTGTGTTATGAGGCACAAGTCCAGTAGTTTGAGTATGCAGTCTTTGTTGATAGGTTCCCCATCTTGTTGTCTGTTCTGTATGTCCAGCAGGTTGGCTATTGTTTCTCTGGTTAGGGTTTTGTCAATAGAGGTGAACAGTGCCGCTACATCGAATGAGACCATGGTTTCTTCCTTGTCTATGTGAATATTTCTGATGATGTCCAAGAATTCCTGTGTTGACTGTATAAAGTGTCTGGATCCGCTGATCAGGTGTTTCAGTTTCTGTTGTAGTTCTTTAGCCAGTTTGTGTGATGGTGCCCCTGGTAGCGATACAATGGGTCTGAGTGGGATGTCTGGTTTGTGCACTTTAGGTAGTCCACAGAATCTGGGGGTGGTGTTGCTTTCAGGTTTCATTCTCTGTAGGTCAATCCTGGTTATCTGTCCGTTTTTTTGTAGGTTCCTCAGTGTGTTGTTTATCCTATTGATGAGCTGTTGGGTGGGGTCGAACTCCCTCTTTTGGTAGGTGTTGGTATCTGCAAGTAGTTGTTGCGCTGTCTGGATGTACTCTGCTTTGTCCAGAATAACCGTCATTCTGCCTTTGTCTGCTGGCAGTATGATTATGTTCTTATCATTTCTTAGTGGACATCGACCTGGACCCAATATACCGGCCACTGCAGCCGACAGCTGGAACGGACAACTGGAAGCGGCAAAGACAAACCACTATAAATGCCGGAGGAAACAACACAGAAGCGCTTCACAGGAGGCTCCCAAGCACTGAGGATGTCACCTAGACAGGGGACGAAACGTCTGCAACACAAATTCCCAGCTCGGCGAACAGAACCACAACATTTATAACCTCCTTAATTTTTCCAGTTCTTTTCAAAAAGCTGTACTTACAACGATTTGATTTTTTTTTGTCTTTTTTTCTTACCCCAGGACTCTCAAACATGTCTTTTCACCAAAGTTTTAAAGCACATTTAGAGCACATTTATTTACCTTTTAAAGACACTGATGAGTGAATGTGTTTCAATCGTTTTGTATTCTCTACTGCTTTCCTGTTGCTCCCTGCTTTTCTGATGTAAGCAAGCTGAGCTTGGCTGATGTTGTGCAATTTTCACATGATGTATTTAACTGTCAGCAGCCATCAGAACCCATCCTTAATCATGGAGAAAAATCTCATCAAACAGCAACAAAATAAGCTTATTAATCTTGTTTCTTAGAAGGCAATCTTCCCCAACATCACAAGGGACACTTGTTTACTGGCAAATACTTCCAGTCTCCACTCTAGACAAAACATTCCTGAATATTTGAAATGCTGTCACAAAACCAATTCAGCTGACAAACCAGATCAAGTTCTTTTAGTGTCTTTATTCTGCCTTCAACTACCTCTTGACCTAGAATTGTAATATGGAGAACCCTAACAGGCTTATTGGTTTAAATGATGGGAATTCCCACTCTTCCGAACACCTTTTGTAAACTGGTAAATATAAACGTAAGATGTTCTTTAAAAGTCAACTTTTCTCGTGCAACCTCCTTTGTAGCTTAGTTTGTGGAGGCCCTTAAGCCTCCTTTAAAATAGTACCCCTACTGTTATAGGCCAATAGATTGCTCCCATGGTTTTCAATGAAGATTCTTATTGAGACGACTCCCCTGTAATACAGACTTAAATGTCTGAATTAATGCTGTAATTGATTAATTTTCGGCTGCATATTCAGATTGTAGTTGTGTCTGTCATGCCATAAGAATGCACACAAGACATGATACATTAAATCAAATTGCTTGTCTGTTCTTCAGCTAAAGGGAATGAAACTATAGTAAATTCACTTCATTACAGAATGTTTTAAAACAGTATTTGTTTATTCACTCATGGGACATAGGCATTGCTAGTTGGCCACCATTTATTGCCCATCCCTTGTTGCATTGCAGATCATTGAAGATGTTAGTGAGCTACCTCCTTAAACAGTCCATGACTATAGGTACACTCACAATATTATTAGGGAGGGAATTCCAGGATTCTGATCCAGTGACAGTGAAGAAATGGCAATTAACTTTCAAGTCAGAACAGGGAGTGGCTTGGAAGGGAACTTGAGAGGTGCCGATGTTCCCACGTACCAGCTGTCTTTGTGTTTCTAGGTGGAACTTATAGTTCTTTTGGAAGGATCTTTGGTGAATTTCTGCAGTGCACCTTATAGACAATACGCACTGCTGCTCCTAAGCATCCGTGGTGGAGGGAGTGGATGTTCGTGGATGTAATGCCCATGGAAGTGGGATGCTTTGTCCTTCAAGATGTTGTTGAAAATGCACTTATCCAGTTAAATAGGAGTATTCTATGTGCCTTTTAAATGGTGGATGGGATGGGCCTTGAGGAGTGAGGGGATGAATTACATGACACAGTATTTTTAGCCTCTGACCTATTCTTGTAGCCCACCCCTGGTGCTCACCTTCCACCCTACAAACCTTCGCATAAACCAAATCATCCGCCGACATTTCCACCACCTCCAAAAAGACCCCACCACCAGGGATATATTTCTCTCCCCACCCATTTCCACCTTCCGCAAAAACCGTTCCCTCCATGACTACCTGGTCAGGTCCACACCCCCCTACAGCCCACCCTCCCATACTGGCACTTTCCCCTGCCACCGCAGGAACTGTAAAACCTGTGCCCACACCTCCTCCCTCACCTCTATCTAAGGCCCTAAAGGAGCCTTCCACATCCATCAAAGATTTACCTGCACATCCACTAATATCGTTTATTGCATCCGTTGCTCCCGATGTGGTCTCCTCTACATTGGGGAGAGCGCTTTAGGGAACATCTCCGAGCCACCCGCACCAATCAACCAAACCCCACGGTGGCCCAACATTTCAACTCCCCCTCCCACTCTGCCGAGGACATGGAGGTCCTGGGCCTCCTTCACCGCAGCTCCCTCACCACCATACGCCTGGAGGAAGAACGCCTCATCTTCCGCCTTGGAACACTTCAACCCCAGGGCATCAATGTGGACTTTAACAGCTTCCTCATTTCCCCTTCCCCCACCTCATCCTAGTTTCAAACTTCCAGTTCAGCCCTGTCCCCTTGACTTGTCCGGACTTGTCCGACCTGCCTAGCTCCTTTTCCACCTATCCACTCCACCCTCCCCGCCCTGACCTATCACCTTCATCTCCTCCCCCACTCACCCATTGTACTCTATGCTACTCTCTTCCCACTCCCACCCTCCTCTAGCTTATCTCTCCACACTTCAGGCTCACTGGCTTTATTCCTAATGAATGGCTCTTGCCCGAAACATCGATTTCGCTGCTCGTTGGATGCTGCCTGAACTGCTGTGCTCTTCCAGCACCACTAATCCAGAATCTGCAGTTATTGTTTTTACCTTACCAATGTACTTATATGAGTCCAGTTTACATGCAATAAAATGACTTCAAGCCTGTAATTATAACAGGCTGAAATTATAACATTCTCATGATTATCAACACACTGATAGGAAAGCACCTCATTAAGGGAAACTTTAAAATTCTTTTATAGTGGTCAGGAGAGCAAGAAGACTTGAAACACACATCGTGTCCACACCAACCCTCTAAAGAGCATCCCAAAGCTAACCTAACCTGTACATCTGTACACACAGGGCAATTTAGAATGGCCAAGCCACCTAGCTTGATCATCTTTGGACTGTGGGAGGAAGCCAGAGCAAACCTATGCAGATACAGGAAGAATGTGCAAACTCCACGCAGACAGTTTAGATTAGATTAGATTACTTACAGTGTGGAAACAGGCCCTCCGGCCCAACAAGTCCACACCGCCCCGCCGAAGCGTAACCCACCCATACCCCTACATCTACATCTACATCTACATCTACCCCTTACCTAACACTACGGGCAATTTAGCATAGCCAATTTACCTAACCTGCACATCTTTGGACTGTGGGAGGAAACCGGAGCACCCGGAGGAAACCCACGCAGACACGGGGAGAACGTGCAAACTCCACACAGTCAGTCGCCTGAGGCGGGAAATGAACCCGGGTCTCCGGCGCTGCGAGGCAGCACTGCTAACCACTGTGCCACCGTGCCGCCCACAAAGTTGCTCAAGGTAAGATTCAAACTCAGATCCCTGGTACTGTGAGGTAGCAGTGCTAACCACTGAGCCACCATGCCACCCATATCGACAGTGAAAGATGCTTATCAACCATATGGAATGCTTGTGGATCTTGTTACTGTGCAGCAGGGCCTTTTGAAACAATTTATAGAATCTCTGTCCATGAAGGATGGTATAATTTTTTACCACTGAGAACTGACCATTCAGGAAGTAACTGATTTCTCCTCTTCACAGCTTCTGAATTATCATACAGGGGGTCGAAGAAGGGTGTACCCTTTCCTTTGTCACTTATTAGATATTAGACAAAATCGCAGATGCTGCAGTTTTTTCACTGGGTTTCCAATCAGCACTGCTGTTGCAAAAATTAACTATCATATGGGCAACATTCAGTAATTCTTTAGCCTCCTGATTGAGTTAAAGATCGAAGACCTGAACAGAAAGAGCCAGTAGCTTCTCTTGATAATAATAAAGAGATATACAGACTAAAGTTGGGGATTTCAGTTTTGTGGGTCTCACCCAGGTACTAGCATGTATAAACTTTTGAGTTCACAACATAAAGAATAATCAGGAACTGGAAGAAAGAGGAATTAAGGTAAGACTATATGATACTGTAGCAGAATTAGGCCATTTGGCCCATCAGTCTGCTCTGCTATTTGATCATAGTGATATGTTTCTCAACCTTATTCTTCCACCTTCTCCCCATGATTCTTGATCCCCTCACCAATCAGGAGCCTATCTGTATCTGTCTGAAATGCACTCAATATTTTGGCCTCGACTTTCTGCAACAATGAGTCCCAAAGATTAAGCATACTCTGGCTAAAGATATTCCTTCTCAATTCAGTTCTAAAAGCTTGTCTCTTTATTCTGAGGCTGAGCCCTTGGGTCCTAGTCTCTCCTACAAGTGGATACATTTTCTCCACATTCACTCCATCCACTCCATTCTTTAAGTTTCAATGGGATCCCTCTTCATTGTTCTTGACTCCATCGATTACAACAGGCCCAGAATCCCTAACTGCTCCTCAAAGGAAAACTTATTTAACCCTGGGATAATTCTTGTAAATTTTCTCTGGACCCCCTCAATTCCAACACATTCTTCCTTAGATGTGGGACCCAAAACTGCTCACAATATTGTAAATGTCGTCTGACCAGAGCCTGATTCATTCTCAGCAGTACATCTCTGCTCTTGTATTAGAGGCCTCTTGAAATAAATACTAGCATTGCATTTGCCTTCCTTACTGCCAACTGAACCTACATGCTAACCTTAAAAGATTCCTAAGTCCCTTTGTCCTTCAGATTTCTGAAGTCTCTCTCTGTTTAAAAATAATATATACCTCTATTTTTCTTACCAAAGTGCATATCTTCACACTTCCCCACATTGCATTCCATCTGCCACTTCTTTGTCTACTCGCCTAGTCTGTCCAAGTCCTTCTGTAGCCTCTCTCCATCCTGAACATAACCTGTTCCTCCACCTATCTTTGTGACATCTGCAATCTTAGCAACAATGCCCCTCTGTTCCTTCATCCAGATCGTTAATGTATGATGTGAATAGTTGTGGTCCCAACCTGGACCTCTGCAGAACTCCACTAGTCACCAACTGCCATTCCTCAATGAGACCACATTTATCCCCACTCTCTGCCTTCTGCTAGTCAGCCAATCCTCTATCAAATCAATACCTTGCCCAACATAATGGGCTGTTATCTTATTTAGCAGCCTTCTGTGTGCATCTTGTCAAAGGCCTTTCTGGAAATCTACAAAAATCACGTCCACTGGCTCTCCTTTGTCTAACTTATTGTTTCCTCCTCAAAGAATTCTCACAGTTTTGTCAGGCATGACCTCCCCTTAACAAAACTGTGCTGACTAGTTCTATTTACTATGCACTTTCAAGTTTCCACAATCCCATCCTTAATGATGGATTCTAATATCCCAGCAAAAACTGAGTTTAGACTAACCAGTCTCTAATTTCCTGTCTTCTGCCTCTTTCCTTTCATCGAGACAAAGAAAAACTGCAGATGCTGGAATTCAAAGTAGACAGACAGGAGGCTGAAAGAACACAGCAACTCAGGCAGCATCAGGAGTTAGACAAGTCTTCATTATGGCTATAACCCTTCTTCATGACTGGGGGTGGGGTGTAGGGGAAGCTGCAGATAAAGGACGTGGTGGGGGCAAGGTGGTAAAGTGGGGATTAGTGAAGATAGGTTGAGGGTATGACCTGGTTGGTCAATGGGAGGAATGAATCCGGTTGGTGGCAGGGATGAATGGAAGGGAGGGGGAAATGCTGGGAAGGGAGTTGGGGGATGAGAAGGAAGGTTATTTGAAATTGGAGAACTTAGTGTTAAGCTCTCCAGGCTGTAGGCTGCCAAGGTGGAAGATGAGGTGTTGTTCCTCCAATTTGCAGTTTGGTTCATTGTAGCAATGGAGGAGGCCAAGGATGGTCATGTTGGAAAGAGAGTGATTAGGGGAATTAAAATGACTGGTTACTAGGAGGTTTGCTCGGCTCCTGCAGGCCCGGCTGAGATACCCGCTGAGTTTACGTTTGGTCTCCTCAATGTAAAGAGAACCACATGATGCAGTAAATTAGGTTAGAAAAGAGGCAGGTTAACCTCTGCCTCATCTGGAAGGACTGATTGGTGCCCTGGATGGAGATGACGAGGTTGATGTATACCAGCAGGCTTTGCATGTTTTCTGGTTGCAGGGCAAGGTACCTGGGGGCTCCCTTCTTAAACAGGGGTGTTAAATTAGCTATTTTTAGTTCTGTGAGACACTACCTGACTCCAGTAATTCCTGAAAGATAACCAAAAATGCCTCTATAATTTGTCCAGCTACCTCCTTTGGAATTCTGAGGTGTATTTCATCTGTTCTGAGTAATTATTTGTCCTCAGGTCTTCCAGTTTCACAAGCAACTTCTCCTTATTAATAGCCAAAACATTTACGCCTGCCCCCTGATTCTCTTGAAGTTCTGGTTTGCTGTTGGTGTCTTCTATTTTGAAAACTGATGCAAATTATTCAGTTGCTTCACCATTTCTTTGTTTATTATTTCTACTTCTCCAGCCTTATTTTCAATGGTCTAATGTGTACTCTTGCTCTCTCTTAATTTTTAGATATGTAATAAAACTCTTGCAATCTACTTTTATATTACTGTCTATCTTACTTTCCTATTTTATCTTCCCACCCTTATTACTTCTTTTAGTTATCCTGTGCTATATTTTAAATGCTTCCCAATCCTTTAGCTTCCCAATAATATTCACCACATTGTTTGCTTTTTCTTTTCCTTTTATTTGTTTCCTGACATCTCTTGTTAGCTAAAGTTACCTCCCCACTTCGTATTTTTCTTCTTCCTTGAAATGAATTTCTGCCTCCTGAAATAACATCAGAAACCCCTGCCATTACTGTTCCACTGTCTTCTGTGCTAGGCTCCCTTTACAATCAACTCTGGCCAGCTCCTCCCTCATGTCTTTGTAGTTACCTTTATTCAATTGTAATACCATTACCTCTGATTTGAGCATTTCCTTCTCAAACTAAAGGATATATTCTATCATATTATGGTGACTGTCCCCTTCTGATTCCAACAACTTAAGCTCTCTAATCAACTCTGCCTCATGACACATCACCAAATCCAGAATTACCTGTGCTCACGTCAGGTCCATCACAAGCTGTTCCAATGAAAATAACATCTTATACACACTCCACGACTTCCTTTTTGTTGAGATCTGCTACCAACCTAATTTTCCCACTCCACCTACATATTGAAGTCCACCATGATTATTATAATAATGCTCTTCTGAATGCCTTTTCTATCTCCTGCTTTATTTTCGCTCGTGCTTCCTTGGGTAGCATGGCGGCTCAATGGTTAGCACTGCTACCTCACAGAACTAGGGACCCAGGTTTGATCCCACCCTCGGGCAACTGTCTGTGTGGGTTTCCTCCAGGTGCTCCAGTTTCCTCCCACAATCCAAAGATGTGCAGGTTACATGAATTGGCCAAGCTAAATTACCCATAGTGTTCAAGGATGTGTAGGTTAGGTGCATTACTTAGGGAAATGGAACCCTCTTCAGATGGATGGTGTGGACTTGTTGGACCAAATGGCCTGATTCCACACTGTAATTCTTACTGCTGTTAGGATCCAATGGTTCGTACTACTGCTAGGTGACCCGTCGGTTCCTCAATTCCATTCGCACAGATCCTGTCATCCAGCTCTATATCATTTCCTCAAATCAATTTAATTTACCATCTTATTAACAAGCCAACCCTGCCTCTTATACCTATCTGTCTGTCCTTTCAATGGGGCATATATCTTTGGATATTTAGTTCCCAGCACTGATTCCTTTGCAACCTCATCTCTGTGATACCCACAACATCATTTCAATTGCAATCTGTGTAGCAAGGTCATTACCTTGTTTCAATTATTGAGTTCCTTTAAACACAACACCCCCAGTCCTGTGTTGACTGCCCCCTTTCTCCTAGTTGTCTGCTCAGCTGCTGTTCCTGACTCCTTCCATACTCTTTGTCTAATTATGTGTTCTGGAAGTTTTCATAATCCCTGCTTAGCTCTTCATTTAATTTTTGTACAATTTTCCATGCAACAGAATTCCTCCTCCCCATTTCCCTCCCTAATATTTAATTTAAAGACCTATCTACAGCCATAGTTATGTGATTCATTAGAACTCTGCTCCCAGCATGATTCAAGTGGAGCCCATCCCTTTGGAACAGCTCCTTCCTTCCCCAATAGTGGTGCCAATATCCAAGGATGCCAGTGAAACATTGGTTTGAAAGCTAAAAAATGGATTTATAAAATGAAGACAATATTTAATTGATTGTTGAAAAAAAAGTTCTTTGGGGAACAAAACTGCATGGCCTGACTGACAATGTGGTCAACTCTTAACTGTTCTCAACAACTAGGAATAGGCATTAAATGCTGGCCTGGCCACTGAGACCATCATCCCATGAATGAATAAAAACAAATATCTGGTCTGAACTGGGAAACATTTTCCCCTTTGCCTTGCCTGCAGAATGGGACAGAGAAGTCTATGATGCTGTGCCATAAATTAGGAGAATGTTACTCTGATGCCCCATTGAGTGGAAGGCTGCTGGTTCATGCTGCTAATTCCTCAATAATTTATCACTGTTAATCATGAAGTTAATGAAAGGGAAAGAGGATGCCTGTGGGCCTCTCTCTCTAAAGTATATAATAGTGATTCCAATGAGCTGTCCTCATGCTGTTCCATCTTCTCCTCCCATCAAACTATGCTTTCATCAAAATGAGGCCAGATCATTGGTGCAATGAAAGATTTGTAATAGCATTTTGTTTCAATGATTTGTTTCAATGATTTTAAATGATTTTTAATAAATCATAAAGTTAAAAGAATTAGACAAGAACTGAAAATGGACACAGGTATAGCAATATGTAATGAACCAGTGCCCATTGGGTCTGATGTATGCGATTTATCTGCACTGTGTCATGCAACCAAAGCTGAAAGCACTGCTGGTTGACCAGATACCTCAACAGGGAACCAAAGGTAACATGAGGTTAGTGACACTTAAAGGTGGCTTGTACATCTTAAAGGATGGTAAATTATGGCTGCAGTAAATGCTGGAACTTATTGGCAAAGAGTGCATGAGCAAGAAGGATATTAAGTCAAAACAGTGATGTGGAGGTGCTGGTGTTGGACTGGGTTGGACAAGGTCAAAAATCACATGATATCAGATGATAGTCCAATGGGTTTATTTCAAAACACTAGCTTTCGGAGCACTGCTCCTTCATCAGGTGCTAGTGAGAGAGGAAGACCTTAGGCACAGAATTTATAAGTTAAAGGTCAAAGGTTTACAACAGGGCAGAGAGTGTGCACTAAATTTAGCTGATTTAGTGCACACTGATAGAGCTGATTTAGCTCAATCTATGAGGACTTGGAGATCTTACAGGCAAATACTGCAAAGGCAGTAAGAACAGATAGGATGACAGTCATTGCTATGAATCTAGCTCTCAGGGCCCTGGTTGCAGTGTCACAAGAAGTTCAATGATCTCACAGAAGTGGTCAATGTTGGTGAACGTATCTTCAAACGAAATTTCCCATCAGTTGCACAGTAATCTCATGCACTGCTCAATGCACTACAACCCAACCAAGCACCTAGCAACAACCTTTAACAGTTGCTACTCATAAGTATCAGTCATAACTTCGACTCACATTCACAGTTTGAACACACTGCCAGTTTTTCTAACCGGTAGCTCCACACCATCCATTATTCACTAATAAACATCCCTTTCCTTGCAGGACAAGGTTGTGCATGATCATAGGTAGCAGGAGCAACTCAATGAGGAAAAGCATGGTGATTCTCCTCAACTCCACCACTTACACCACCCATGCGGTGGCCATTACAGAGCCTTTGGACAGCAATGAAAATGAAACCATAAAGCTGTGAGTATATTCACATCTAATCTACATTCAAACTTAATCGATCTACGCTCATTCCACCACCACATCCATACCCTCCACTCTGTTCTCGATCCCCATTCTTTCCTGTTTTAAGTTGCAAACATTGTCACCTTGTGTCTCCTGCTGCCTACTAAAAATGACTTTGCTGTCTTTCTCCTTTCAATTTCCAAGAGCTGCAGCCCACACAGGTAGTAGTGGGATGGAGCTTTTAAAATTCATTCATGGGACATGGATGTTGTTGATTAGGTCAACATCTATTGCTCTTCTCTAATTATACAGGTGAAGATGGAAGTGAGCTGCCGTCTTGAGCTGCTACAGTCTTAGTGCTGTTTAGGAGCTCGTTCCAGGATTTTGACCCAGCAACGCTGAATAAACTACATATTTCCAAGTCAGGTTGATAAGTGTCTTGGAAGGGAACTTGCAGGTGGTAGCATCCCCATTTGTTGCTTTTGTCCTTCTAGATGTCCTACTGGTCAGGGGGTTTGGAAGATGCTGTCACATCAGGCTTGATAAGTTATCGCAGTGCATCTTGTATAGGTGGTACACCTAATAAGACTGAAACTCTGCAATGCTGAGCATCGGTCATTAAGGGAATGAACCATTGTCGATGTTTTGCTTATCAAATGGACATCTCTGTCCTAGAAGGTATCAAGTTTTCTGAGTTTTGTGACAGCTATACTCAAACAAATAACTGGGCAATATTTCATATAACTCCTTACTTCCGCCTTATGGATGCTGAAAACAGATTTGGGCTGTCAGAAGGTGACAGTTTCTGGTTAATTGTACCCTACAGGATGTTGTTGGACTCGGTGATGATAATGCCAATGGGCAATGGTCAGATTCTGTCTTATTGGTGACGGTCATTGCCTACCATTTATGTGATGTGAATGTTACTTGCCATTGTTCAGCACAAACCTGAAGCCAAGGCATTGATAGATGGTTAACATGTGATTTTGTTGAAACATTTAAGAAACTCATGGGAGCAGCAATTATTTTTGATGGTTAGTGAGACTAGGGGGTAGATCCATAGTGTAAAATGTTGAAACAGATCTTTGAATCACAAAATTTGGAAACACACAAAAGTTGTTTAGAAGGGCCAGGTGTCCTCTGCAAATTGTTGTTAATTTGAATGAATGGAGATTAATGGACTATGGTTATCCAAAAATACTAGTGGATTTGGATAAGGCTACTACTGTATAATTAGATTTCAGGTCAGCTGTGGTCAAATTGAAGGATAAATTAGAATCACGGAACTAAATGTTCCCTGTCCTTATTGCGATAGCATTTCGCGCTTAAATACCGACCATTGTGGAGCATAACCTTGTTGTCCTCTCTCAGCATTCCTCCTCCCATTGTTGCCAACCCTGATGCCTACCAAACAGCTAACCCAGACTGCTGATGCCCAAGCTGAGGCTAAGGCAACCAAAAGCCGGCCACTAACACAATGGACACAGATGATAAGTGGTCTCTGATATTGCAATGTGACATTGCTTGACTTATACATTTTGCTTGGAATGTGTTTTCTGCAATGGTTTTTTAAACTGTAATGATAAGTAGGAGAAGGAGGGTAGATTTTGGGACTGTTAGTGAATGGAGAGTTGAGGTGACATTCACCAGTACACCACATAAGTGAGGAGTTCATGAATCATTGAATCTGACCAGGAAGAGACAATCTAAGCTGCCTTCTGCCTCCTCCGTTTTATTCTGCTTGAATCACCACTGCTTAGTTAACAGGAAAGAGCTGTTCACTGATGACTAGTTGATCTGAATGACCTGCTCCTGTATGTAAATACTTTTAAGCAGGAAAGCAACAGTACCTGGGAAAGGCTCTTGAATTTCTGAGCTTTAGAAAGAAGTTAGCCAGCTTCTAGTGTAATTTGAGACTCTTCCACTTTAAACCTCATTAGGATTATGGCAGAAGTATGAAGCAGCATTGCAGAGTTTCTTTCTTATTAGCACTATCTGAGATCTAGAGATTTAGTAACTGTGAGCATAAAAAGAGGATCTTCACAGATACAGAGATTACCAATAGCGTCAGCACAGTACAGACGCTTTGTAGCTGTAAATTTGCTAGCAGATACAAGAAGCACAGCAGAGTGTGTTGTAGCACCTCAGCAATCTATTGCACATTCAGTGAAAAGGCTGAGACAATGTGTGTTTCTGTAGTTCTCCATAAACAGCATTAGGGTTTCGCACAACGTCTGGTTGTAGCATATCTAACAAGAACGGCAAAAACATTTCTTGTCTCTCTTGCTCTTTCTTTTAGCTGTTGATTCCCAAATATTTAATAAAGAACGAGTTACATTTATTTAGTGGTGATTATGATCAATTGATATCCTAAAATATACTATTTGTTGCAATAAAATATTTTTACATGGGATGACAATGCAGTCACCATTACAGGAACTTGTTGAGTGAAGGGCAGGACTGGCGGTTCAACGTTCCAGGGTTTAGATGTTTTAAGTAACATAAGGAGGAAAGTAAAAGGGGTGGGGGAGTTGCATTACCATCTAAGGAGGATGTATGAAGAGAGGACATCTTAGGGGGTTCTTTCGTGTGGCAATATGGGTGCAACTTAGGAACGAGAAAAGTGCAATCATGATGATGGGGTTATATTATAAGTCTCCCAATCACCAGTGGGAGACACGGGAACAGATATGTAAACAGCTCATGGAAAGATGTGAAACAACAGGGTAATTTTAACTTCCCAGTATTGACTGGGATTCCGTCAGTACCAGGGGGGTACATTGGACAGCTGCAACCAGGACAGTTTTTTGAAACATTATTTAAATAGCCCAACTCGGGTAGGATCTTTACTAGACCTTGTACAGAGCAACCTTGATTACCCGAAGGACACGGGCAGGGGGTATTTTGTTTGGTTAATAGAATTCTGGATAATTGAATGCTAGATAACATAACCAAGCATCGGGACCTAGCAAACTTGTTGGATAATCTGTTATTTGGATAATCAAATACTGGATAATCAAGGTTCCTCTGTATTGGGAATAAGTCTGATCTGGTAGTTATAGTTTCAGTGTATGAGCATTTTGGGAGCATGATCTCAAATCCAAAAGTTTTAAAGTAGATATGGATAAGAATAACACTGATCCTAAATTGGAGCAAGGCAATCACAATGGTATTAGGCTGGAACTGGAAAAATTAGACTGGAACAACTGTTTGTGTGTAAATCCACATTGGAAATGAGGGAGGCCAATTGATCAGAGTTTAGGACCGGCATGTTCCTCTGAGAATGAAAGATAGGAATGGTAAGATTCTGGAACCTTGGATAACTAGATATATTGAAAGTTTAATCAAAAAAGGAAAGGAAGCAGATGTCAGGTTTAGGTAAATGAAATCAGACTGGACCTTTGATGAGTATATATAAAGCAGAAAGAATTAGGACGGCTAGAAGGTGCCATGAAATGTCCGAGGCAAGTAAGTTTAAGACGAACCCCAAGATATTATTTACAGAAATTAGGAACAAGAAGGTAACTGTGGAAAGGGTAGGACAAAGAAGGGAATTTATGTAAGGAGCCAGGGGAACTGGCTGAAGTAATTAATGAGTACTTCACAATGATATTTGGATACTTGACCATGCTAAATTGCCCGTAGTGTCAGGTGTAGGGGAATGGGTCTCTCTTCGGAGGGTCAGTGTGGACTTGTTGCGCCGAACGGCCTCTTTCGACATTGTAAGTAATCTAATCTAATCACAAGAAAGGGACTTAGTGCAGAAAAAGGGCAGCACGGTGGCTCAGTGGTTAGCATTGCTGCCTCACAGCACCAGGGTCCCAGGTTCGATTCCAGCCTTGGGCAACTGTCTGTGTGGAGTTTGCACATTCTCCCCGTGTCTGCATGGGTTTCCTCTGGGTGCTCCGGTTTCCTCCCACAGTCCAAAGATGTGCAGGTTATGTGAATTGGCCTTGCTAAATTGCCCATAGGTTAGGTGCGTTAGTCAGAGGGAAATGGGTCTGGGTAGGTTACTCTTCGGAGGGTCAGTGTGGGCTTGTTGGGCCAAAGGGCCTGTTTCCACACTGTAGGGAATCTAATTATATTTACTGAGGAGAAAGATTAGGGAAGGGTATGGTGATATTCTGGGGCATGTCAATATCAAGTAGGAAGAGGTATTGAGTGTCTTGAAAAAAATTAAGGTAAATAAGTTCCCATATCTTGATGGGATCTATCCTAAGATTCTGATGGAGGCAAGGGTGGAGGCTGTTAGAGCCTTAATAGAGATCCTTGTATCCTCTTTACCTCCACATAAGGTCCCAAAGACTGGACAATAGCCAATGTTTCTTTATTTAAGAAGGGTAACAGGGATAATCCAGGAAATATTGTAGACTGGTGTTCCTTACACCAATGTTGGGAAAATTATTGGAGAAGATTCTTGGAGACTGGACGTAATTGCATTTGGAGAAGAATGGACTTAATAAGGATATTCAGCATGGCTTTATGCAGAGAGGTCTTGTCCTATAAACTTGATTGAGTTTTTGAAGAAATGATAAAAATGAATGATGAGGGTAAGCAATGGAGAGTCTACGTGGACTTCATGAAAACATTTGGCAAGATCCCTCATTGTCGGCAGGTCCAGAAGATTAAGTCACTTGGGATCCATGGTTAGTTGGTAAGTCGGATATTTGGTAATGGAATACAGTGAGTAGTTGTGGAGGGGTGTTTTTCTGACTGGAGTTCTGTAACCAGTGTTGTTCCACAAGGATTAGTTCTGGAATCTCTGTTGCTGTATATGTAAATGATTTGGATGAAGATGTTGGTGATCTGATTCGTAACTTTTCAGCTGACACAAAAATTAGTGTAGCGTGGATCTTGAGGAAGGTTGCCAAATGGTACAGCAGAATATAGATCTGTTAGAAAGTCGGGTGGAGAAATGGCAGATGAAGACTAATCTGGGCAAGTGTGAAGTGATGTTAAATGCAAGAAGAAATCATACAGTCAATAGCAGGACCCTTCGGAACATTGATACACAGAGAAATCTTGTGATAAAAGTCTAGAGCTCCCTGAATTGGCATCACAAGTTAATAATCAAATGCAAGTGGACAGCATACAGCAAATGGCAGGACCCTTAGGAGCATTTGTAAACAGAGCAATCTTGCGATAAACGTCCAGAGCTCCCTGAAAGTGGCTACACAAGTTAATACAGTGAAAGAGAAGGGATATTCCATGCTTACCTTCATCTATCAGAACGATGAATATAAAAGTTAGCAAGTCATGTTGCAATTGTATAAAATGTTACTTTGACTACATTTGCAGTAGTGTGTTCATTAATGGATGCATAATAGAGGAAGCATGTAAAGGCTTTGGAGAAGGTGCAAAATAAATCTTCGAGGGTATTGCCTGGATTGGAGGTACCAGCTGTAAGAAGCCAAGCATGGGTTGTTTTTGCTGGAGCATCAGACACTGAAGGACGACCTGATAAGAGTGTATAAGTTATGTGGGGCATGGATTGGGTGAATAGTCAGACCCTATTTCCCAGGATGGTAATATCAAATTCTAGGGACATAGGTTTAGGGTGAGATGGGAAAATTTCAAAGGAGATGTACAAGATGATTAGGGGTTTAGATAGGGTTGACAGTGAGAACCTTTTTCCGCTTATGGAGTCAGCTGTTACTAGGGGACACAGCTTTAAATTAAGGGGAGGTTGGTATAGGACAGATGTTAGGGGTAGATTCTTTACTCAGCGGGTTGTGAGTTCATGGAATGCCCTGCCAGTATCAGTGGTGGACTCTCCCTCTTTATGGTCATTCAAGCGGGCATTGGATAAGCATATGGAGGTTATTGGGCTAGTGTAGGTTAGGTAGGCTTCGGTCGGCGCAACATCGAGGGCCGAAGGGCCTGTACTGCGCTGTATTTTTCTATGTTCTATGTTCTATGTTCTATGTGTGAGGGAAGTTTTTTTTCACAAACGGAAAGTTTGCGGAAAGTTTTTGGTTTCATAAATAGCTACAAGGCAAAGGAGACTCCAGTGCCCAATTCATAGCCATGAATAAAGAAGTTCATGGAACATTGTAGAACATTACAGATTTGGAGGGTTTTTCCAAGGTGCCTTGTGGAGCCATTAGCTTTGTGGTCTCCTGCATGAAGCCATCCAAGGAAGCTACTAACAAGGAGAGATGTGGATTTTAAGGCAGTTTTCACAATGGAATTGGCTGCCAGTGAAGCTGCTGATGCCTGAATGCATCAAAGAACAGATATTCAGCAGAGTGCTGTACCAGCTGGAGAATGCAGCCGATGTGACAAGAGCAGTCGCAAGGAGTCAACATGTTCAACTCAAGAAGCCCAGTGCCACAGCTTTAAGAGAGTAGGTCATATTGTCCGAAATTGCTGAGTACAACCCAAACAAGAGAAGCTGAGTCAGGAAGAACCAACCCTGAGAACAAGGCATAAGGTACTCGTCACTTTCCAGGGAGTAGGCTGGGAGTGAGCTGGGTCTGCAAAAGAAGCAGAAGGCCCAGAATCAACAGAGTTTCAGTTAATGGGGTGGGGTATATGGGATGAAATTGATTGTTTACAGCTCCTTCCCAAAGTAAAGAGGAAGACAGTAAAATGGAAGTGGATGTGGACGCACTTATATCCCTGATTCATGAAATAGTCTATAGGGATAGATTGAGCATCATAGATGAAATATTAAGTAGGTTTTCTTCATTCATGAAGATGAGGGTGTTGCTGGCTGGACCAACATTTGTTGTCCATCCCTAATTGCCCAGTGGGCAGTTAAGAGTCAACCACATTGCAGTGTGTCTGGAGTCACAGGTAGACCAGACCAAATAAGGATGGTAGTTTCCCTCCCTAAATGACATTGCTGACCTGGATGGATTTTTCAAACAATCAACAATGGATTCATGATCATCATTAGACTCTTAATTCCAAATTTTTATTAAAATCAAATTCCACCATCTGCCATGATATGTTTCGACCCTGGGTGTCCAGAACATGATCTGGATCTCTGGAATAACTCTGAACAGAAGCATTGAAAAATTTAGAAGAAGCCCAAAAAAGGTGTTAAAAGAATGAAATGCAAGTTTTTGAAGTACTATGTAGACTACCTGGGCCATGTAATCGATGGTGAGGGAGTACACATTGTGCCTATGAAGAAGGAGGCTATCATGGAGGCCTCTAGCTCACAAAATGTGCCTCAATTGAATCATTCTTGGGATTTGTAAATTGCCATGACAAGTTCAACCAATACACTCTTGCATTGGTTACTGAGAAAAGTGGCTGTTGAAATGGACCCAGGAATATGAGGTGGCTTGACATTAAGTGAAGCAAGCTCTAAAGGGGTCAGAAATGTTCACACGTTTTTGCCCAAAATTGCCACTGCAGTTGGCATGTGACATTTGTCCTTGTGGGAATGGTGCTGTACTGTCACGCATCTTTCCGAATGGAGAAGGAAGACCCATCTTGTTTGTATTAAAGTCACTAATGAAAATGGAAGAGCATTATGTTCAAGTCAAAAAAAAAGGAGTGAGCATCGTGTTTGGCATTAAGAAGTTCATTTTACGGCAGACACTTTGTGCTAACGACTGACCACTGACCTCTAACCTCTATTTTTAGACTGTATGCAGGGATACCTTCAATGGTGGAAGCATTCCTGCAGAAATGGGCACTGACTGTCAGCCTACTCATAAGGTCACACACAGTATTGCAGATGGCCTGTCAAGTCTACCACTAACAGGGAATAAAGATGTTCCTAACTAGAACTGAAATTTAAGCACTTTTCCCAAGATTACAAGGCACCAGTATCAGCGAATCAGATGTGGAAAGCTACTCAGAGTGACCCAGTTTTGAGCCAAGTGGTGGACTTAGTCCAAAGAGGAAGGGATAATCAAGGAAATAACTCAAAATTATGCCCTTGCGTGTGTGAGAGGTGGGAATTGTCCTTATTGGATGGATGTTTAATGTGGGGACTGAGGGTTGTTATTCCTCCCCAGCATGCTGTGAATGAAAGAGATAGCCAGGAACTATTTTTGATTAACAATTCTGGACTCCAAAATTGAGGAGAAAGCAGAATCATGCAAATCCTGCACATTAGTGAAGAAAGCACCACCATTGTCACCCTTCCACCCACGAGAATTGCCTTAAATGTCTTGGCAGTGGATTCATGCCAATTTTGTGGGGCTAGTAGAGGAACAGATGTTACTACTGGTTCTGGTTCCCAATTCAATGGGCCCGTGTTGGCGGTCATGAAGTTGGCATCAGTGGAAGCAATGATAGACCGACTTTATAAAATATTTGGCAGGTTCAGGAACCCTAAACAAGTCATAAGTGACAATAGTCCACTGTTTGTGGTAAAGAGTTCGAGGAGTACCTGGAAAATTGTGGAATCAGACATGTGAGATTAGCTCTATATCAAGTGGCTAGATGGAGAGATTTGTGTAAAACTCAAAGACGGCCTTGAAGACATCACAGGAGAGGGTTCGCTGGACGGTAACTCGACAAGTTCCTCAGCATGTATAAGGATACACCACATGCAACAACCCAGTGTTTGCCAGCATCCTTAATGTTCAATTACCAGCTAAGAATCATGTTTGAGTTGCTGCAGCTGGAAGAGTTCAGAGACATGGTAAAGTGAAGTCAAGAAGGATAGATGCCCAGAAGGGTGGGAACTTAAAGTTTGAAGGTATTCCAAAGATGAGAGATCATGTTGGCTCAGAATTAAATGTCTGGAAAAGAAAGGGTCCTATCGGAGATGGTGGCTTAAAAAGACTATTATCATTTACTGTACAGACTAGGGATAAACTGGTCTGGAGGAGACACGCGGACCAGTTGGTCACCTCACCTCATCAATGAGAGGATACCCCTCAAAATACCAAGCTGGTCCAGACAACACCTATGCTGTCGACTGAGCCATGTGTCTCCAAGCCAGGGTTGGTTATACCCAGGGAAGAGACAACAAACAGCGTCACAGGGGCCGCAACAGCTAATCAGAGATGGATATTTCTGCAGAACTACAAGAGCTTTCTGAAGTCCAGGAGAATACACTAAAAAAGGGTTCCTGAGACAAGGAAACGGTCACTTAGGAACTGCCAATCCCTGAGAGACTGATCAGATCAATGTGTTATATGGATGGAACATCTTGCACAAGGGGGGAGTGCTATGCTTTTGTAAATATTTCTGATTATATACATACAATGCCTGCATAATCTTGATAATTTTTGAACATATGTTTATTCGTTGGAGTTTTAATATAAAAGGAGAGCAGTGTTAAGTCTGAAATTGAGGGTGCTACCTCTTTAAGAAAGCTGTACAGGTGACCTGGAGGGGCAGAGTTTGAGTCCAGTCTTGAACTGGCTGTCAAATTTTGAACATCATCAACAACGTGTACCTGTTCAGATTCATCATTCTCTACCTGATATATAATTCCTGGTTCCAAAGGAAGTACCAAAATAAAAACTCAGAACATGCAGCCTATGAAGGGAATGGTAACAGAGGCAATCAATAATTTCAGAAGGGCAGTATATAGACACTTGAGAGAAATAAACATGCAGATCAAATGAGATAAGGCAAGGAAATGGAACTGACTGAACTGCTATACAGAGAACCAACATGAGTCAATGGACCGAATAACCTCCTTCTGTATCATAACGATTTTTAAAAAGTTTATTGTGATACTGGAAAGATAGCAATAGTTGAGATATGTCATGTAAGGAGGAGGTATTAACATCTGGGTAGTTATTAGACAGATAGAAAAATATTATCAGATACAAACATCAGAAGCTGTACAGGTGACAAATGTCAAGAGTGAGGTGCTGGAAAAGCACAGCAGTTCAGGCAGCATCCGAAGAGCAGGAGAGTCGACTTTTCAGGCATAAGCCCTTCATCACGAAGGGCTCTTGTCCAAAATGTTGATTTTCCTGCTCCTCGGTTGCTGCCTGTCCTGCTGTGCTTTTCCAGCACCACACTCTAGACTCTGATCTCCAGCATTTGCAGTCCTCACTTTCTCCAAGTGACAAATGGACAGGCAACAGAGTTGCAAAGCAGATTATTATCATTTCATTACACAAAACAAAGCCTAAGTGAGCAAACATAAAGTCCCAGTACTGGATTTTCTTTATGATGCCAAATTGTCTCATAGCAGGTGAAATGCTGTTCATTATGTACACGGATGTGTTATTTATTTTGGAAATAGTGTCATTGAAAACAATTTTTTTTAAAAAGTAGACTGGCAAACTTCATTTACATTCTGAGCATTCCCATTATACTTGCAATAGATGTTTTTTCTCCTTCAGAGAACTGAAAACATTTAAGAACATCAAATTACAGATTAGTTAGGGCTATTTATTTCAGAATGCTTGCTTTTGGCACATTCACCCGCTGGCAGTGCAAACCAGAATGATGACCATCAGCCAGAATTTTGTTGGAAGCAACTGCAGCCTTGGTCTACCAGCTCAGCTTTGATCTATAAGTGCAGTTCCCTACATTAGTGTGGAATATTTTGAAACTTTGATTTCTCTATTAGCATTGATGGGAGCTGAAGCTGCAACAGAGAAGAGAGAAGGAATATCACACACGACATTCTCTCTCAGCTGCTCTGAGATGTGCCAATGCCATTCCCAACATTTTGGTTCCAGATGTCATTGCTGAGCATAGACCTTAGAGGTCTGTGCAGAAGAAAACAATACAAAGGATTTTTAATGAAAAGGGATTCAGGATTTGGCCTGCTTTTCTGGTCTGGAATTCAGCGGTGAAGCCATTCCTGTTACTATTGAGGTTGCATTGCGTTCACTAATTTAGCTTATCAGTAAATGGTCATAGTTAGGTTCCACAAATCATGTTTGAGCACATAAACTTCTGGCTTAGGAAGCATGAAGAACAATAAAAGGAAGAGCTATAGTTTGCATGATAAAGGTACTTTATAAATGTAATGTTGTCACAGAGTGCTTGTCTGAACCATAACCACTAAACATTTGACACCACACCCAATGAGGTATTAGGAGGGGGACCCTGGGGAGCCAAAGGTTAGAGAATTTGAAACTCATGGAGATTGAAGCCAAGGTGGACAGACATGTGAAGAGCTGAATTGGAAAGCATGAATAAGAATTTTAGTCGTTCTTAAGCGTATGCACAGACGAGTGATCGATTGTGTATATTTAGTTCTTAGTTTATGTATGTTAGTACCACCCCTTGAATTTTAGTGTTTTAGGAATTAATTTTTAATGAATAAAATGGGATAGTGAATTAAGGAGATTTGGAGCCTGGCTGGACTGCGTTGATGCTTGAAGCTCAGACAATGACATTGGTCCTCCCACAGTCATATTGGTTGCAAAGAATCAGCCTTCTTTTGTAGCCTCGTCCCAACACCACATAATGGTATGGCAGAGAAGGACCCCATTTAGCTTGTACAGATTCTTGGAAAGAACTACCTGACTAATTTCACCCTCCAGCTTTTATCCTCCAGTGCCACAAAATGTATCTTTACAAATATTGATCCAGTTCCCTTTGAAAATTACTATTATGCCTACTTCCACTGCCTTTCCAAGATCACAACAAATCAGTGCATTAAAAAAATAAGGCTTTGGATCATATCTCTGGCTCTCTTGCATTCCCCACTGACTTAAAACTATGTCCTTTGATTACAACACTTCGGCCATGACAAACAATTTTTCTTTATTCCCTCAACCAAAACACTTCAAAATTTTGGAAACCTCTATTAAATCTCCTCTTAACTTGCCCTACTCAAAGGTGAACATTGCAGTTTCTTTCAGCTTGTTATATATCAGCAGTCTTGTGTGCCTGCCTCTTTTCTAGTAAAACAGCCTAGCAATCTTTTAAAGGCCTTGACATTCTTGCTGAAGAGCCAGACATTGAACAAGGTGTACCAACTGAGGGAAAATCCCACGATTTAGGAGAACATATCATAATCTCTCTTGTGTTCTATATAATCTTTTGTTAACAACTTTCTCAATATGTCCTGTCATCTTCAAAAATGCATGTATATTCACCTCCAGATCTCTCTGGTGCTGCACCCTCCTTAAATTATGCTATTTAACTTAAATTCTATCTCCTCATTCTTAAGGCATGGATCCTTCCTATTAGCTAGACTTATGGAAAGAGAATGCCAGAAGGCACATTAAGATTCTGACAGTTGTTGTTGTCTGAAGTGTATACAATAGACTGAAAAAGATGGTAGGGCTGGTGTTCTTGTTACAATGTTTTGATTTGTCCATCCCACCTCTCTCTCGTTGGATTCTTGTATGCCGGTACTATTTTATGCTCCAGGATCATCATCAGTGGAAACCCATCTTCCTGACAGAAGGCTCCAGAATATTAAAAAAAGGGAATAAAAGAAGGCATCTGTGGTTGGAATTCTTATCTTGGCTGTTTCACTCCAGCAAAATCTATTTGCTAAGTGGACAAAAATTGAAAGGAATCACTGTCATCCTCAGATTGCAATTGGACTGACTTGATTGATAACAGAATAATAGAAGTGCGATGGCTCAGAAGGAGGCTATTCAGTCTGTTGTAGCTGCAGCAGCTCTTCCCGTGTGCATCCTTTCCAACTGCTCACCTCCTGCTTTTCCCTTGCATATTATTTCTTTCCAAATATTCATCTGATGTCCTATTGAATGTCTCAACTGAACCTGCTTTCATCCTACTTCTAGGCAGTGTAGTCCAGACCTGCTGTGTGATAACATTTTTCTCACATCACATGGGTTCCTTTTGTAAATCGATTGCAACTTTTTGTTCTTGATCCTTTTACAAACAGGAACAACTTCTCATTATTTACTATATGTAGTCCACATGTGCACACATATAAAATTATGGGAGGGAATTTATATCTGCAGTATTATATATGCAGACACATTCTATTTTGCTCAAAAAATGCATAAACGACAGCCAATCCATGGAACATCCTATAAATCCAACTTTAGAAATGCAACCAGTCTGACTCAAGATTGGGACAGAGACAGAGTTTAACCTCATACTTTTCATGCATTGTCTGAGCTGGATGGTACATTTTGTTCGAAAACCTGAAGTTATCGTAAGAATGTGAATTAAAATAAGTTCTGGGATTTACATATTAAGGAATTTACAAATTACATACAAAAGAAGCAAACCCATTCTAAAAGATGAAAGACTTAATTTAGGTTTATCATTTCAGCTGCCTGACACTGTAATCTTTTGTTATACATTCAGTGCCTTATGTCCTGCTTCAGAACCGCCTGATGAAGGAGCAGTGCTTCGAAAGCTATTGCCTCCAAATAAACCTGTTGGACTAGAACCTGGTATTGCATGATTTTTAATTTTGTCTACCCCAGTCCAACACTGGCTCCTCCACATCAAGTTCACTGATCACTTTGAAATTCTTTGTCAAATCTCCTCCTTCTTGATGAAGTTGATGTGCTGGAAAGTTTGCCAAATGTTAAGAAAGATAAGTCCCCAGGGCCAGATCAGAGTTATCCTAGGATGCTCCAGGAAGTGAGAAAAGAGGTTGCGAAGCCATCAGGGACAGTTAAGCGATTATTGGGCATGCATATGGATAGTAGTGAATTGAGGGATGTTTAGGTTAAGTTATTTTATTTTAAATTAGGATTAATCCTCAGCACAACATCGTGGGCCAAAGGGACGGTTCTGGGCTGTACTTTTCTCCGTTCTATGTTCTTCTCCCCAAGGAGAACAGTCCCAACTTCTTAAATCTGTCCTCATAACTGAAGTTTCTCATGCTAGAAGCCATTTTTATGTATCGTGTCTGCACTCTTTCCAATGCATTCACATCTTTCCTAAATTGTTGTCCTCACAACTGTACACAATACTCCAGCTAAAGTCTAATGTATGTCTTGTACATCTATTCAGCTTATTATGCAATATTCCCTTGAATGCCTCAATTGAACCTGCATCCACTACATTTCTAGGCAGAGAATTTCACACTCTAAATACACATTGGGCATAAAAGGGTTTCTTCTCATCACATTTGCTCCTTTGCCAATCCTAGCATTTTTGTGCTACGACTCCAATACCCTTCAGCTGTATGATCTGGAGCAAAGGCTAACAGTTCAGAAGGGTCTTTTGCCCAAACTCAATGCATTAAGATCTGTACCTACTGCAAGCAGTTCCTGTGGGGAGATGGAAATGAATATCAAGTATAAAAGAGACGCTGTTCGATATTTCCTGACTTGCACATCTCAGGAATAGATGCTTCACAATGGCAAAGTCTCATTGGCTTTACCAATTCATGAAGTCCAGCTCTGACCTATCCTAATTCTGAACCAATTTTTCAAGATTCATCTTCTGTACAGGAGATTGCAGAGTTGGAGAGAGTGCATGATGCATGGATGGTATTCAGCATGGCCGTCTCTGGAGGGGCACAGGGTTGTGATTAGGAAATATCCACTTATATTTTATCAGCTGCTCTTTCACTATCAATCATTCAGGAAGCTTTCCTTTCCATGTCTCTCAAAACCTAGTCACAGCAATATTAGTCCAAGTACAGTAGCTCTTTCTACCTGATACCTCGTAAATTCTAACAATCTAGTGTGAGATTCAGCACTGCAAAACAGCAAGGCTGTCACTATGAGATAGGAATAAGCACAATTAAAATAGATCTTGTCTTTATCCAGGACTCACAAGGCTTTACTCAATGCTCACAGAAAAAGCATTCCATCTTTGTTCACTAGTTAATTTTCAAAGGAGGAAACACTTTGTCCATAAAACAATTGTAGAGCTCTGTTGGTCCTCCACTTGATTGCAGTTAACTTAAGTAAGATCATGGTTTAACCCTGAGATGGTGTTGTTTGCGATGAATCATTCAATTGCTGAATAAAAATATTGGGTCACTGGGGGATGGTTTACATTTCACAGAAGCCTCTTATTTTTGAACTGTGAAGGCTTAAGGAGTACTTTCCTCAAATTTGTCTGTCCTCAGAAATTTGTCACTATCCTGCACCGACTGTAAATGAAAGCCATTACCTTTGCCAATAGAGCCATTGTTTCCATATTCCTGTGAATAAAGTGGAAAATCACACAACACCAGGTTATTGTTCAACAGGTTTATTTGAAAATATAAGCCTTCAGAGTGCTGCTCCTTTGTCAGGTAGCAGATACATAGGACACAAAATTTATAAGTAAAAGTTCAAATACAACTGATGTGATGTATCAGACAAACCTAGACTGTTATTAAGTCTTTAAACACTAAGAATGAGGATGCAGGTTTTGATTGATTAATATGTAAATCCCAGAATTTCTTTCAAGTGCATCCCCATTCTAAATGATTAAAGACCCAATGCTGTTTTGCCTTTCCTCACCACGCCGTTATGATGCCATCAGATCATGTGGAGCCTGATGAAATCTTGAGTATTAAGCCTTTCACAACCTAAGTTATCCAACACTGTCCAAATCAGAACATGCTGTTCTGTAGCCTTACCATCATAGACAGCATATCAATAAACACTATTTAACAGTAACCGAGAAGATGGGTCTGTACTGTATGAAAACCCTAAACAGCCCTCATTAAAACTTAACACAGCAAAATGCAAAATCATCAGATTGCACATAGATCTGCAGGAGCCTTTGTAGCAATAGAAATCAATGTGTTCAAGATGAGAGGCAAGCCTTTCAGTAACATATTAAATCAGATTCCGAAGGGCCAATGATTTAAAATTTAATGTTGGGGGGTTGCAAGTGTAAAGGAACGTGATGGGCATTGAATCAGGGAGACATTTTATGAGGACATCTCATTAGAATTGAAACTTTGCACTCAGTTTCTCTCTCCACAGATGCTGTCTGACCTACAGAACCATAAAAATTATACAGCACAGAAGGGAGCCATTCAACCCATATTTTACATACTGCCCCAAAGACATCCTGATGCCCTTTCTAACACACCCCACAGCTTTGCAGCTTACAGCACTTGAGGTGCAGATTCCGGTACTTTTTGAAAGCCTCCACTAGCAACTGAAGCAACAAGATCCAAACACACACCATCTTCTGCATTAAAATGTTTTTCCTCACATGCTCTTTAATCTTTCTGCCACTTAGCTTGAATCTATGACTCCTGGTTTTTGAAGTCTCTGCCAAGGGAAAGAGGTTCCTTCTGTCTACTCTACCTCTACTCCTTACAATTTTTTATACCTTCTTCAGGTCACCCATCAGCCTTCTCTGTTCTAATCTCTCCTCACAGCTATAATTCTCCATCTGTGGCAACTAGAAAAGTTCCTCTGCACTGTCTCCAGTGCAATTAACCTTTGCTGTAATGTGGTGACCAGCACTGCATGCAATATTCCAGTTGTGCCCTCACCAACGTCTTATACAGTTTTAACATGATATCCTTAATTTTGTATTCTATACCTCAGCCATTATCTACCTGTACTGCTACCTTCAGGGACCTGTGCACTTGCATGGCAAAATCTCTTGTTTCAACTATTCTGCTTAGTATATTCTCATTTGTTGTACATTCCCTTTTACCATTTGACCTCCCTTTTACCTCATACGAGAGTTGAACTTCCTCCTGCCATTCGCCTCCCCACTCCACTAACCTATCTGTGTTATTTTGTAGCTTACAGCCATCCTCTACACAATCCACTATGTGGCCAATTTTAGTTTCCTCTGCAAATCTCCCCAATGTTCAAGTCCAAGTAGTTAATGTATAAAACTAAGAGCAGATGTTCCAACAAACAGTGGAACAATATTCAAAACAGTTTTCCATTTGCAAGGGCAGCCATCAATGAGTCCTTTACAGATTCGTCTGTTTATTTTTGGTTTCAGATTGTCAGCAGCCGCAGTTTTTCTCTTCTGTTTAATTAAGACAAGTGTTAAAGGCTTTAACCAGGAATTTGAACTGTGTTGTGGAAATGTTTTGGATACTCTAAATACAGATAGCATCTGCTGGATTCAGACTTTAGTCCCCAGTCAAATACCTTGAATCTTTTACTGGTGGGTTTAAATTGAAGCAATCTTTTTAGCATAATTTATAGTTAGCTTCTGATAATTACAGAATGTTAATGATTCTCCACCAGCTGCAATGAATACAAAGCAGTTTTGGACATGCAGTTTTATTCCATGTGGAATTAAAATCAAATGTTAAAAATATATATAATCCAAATAATTTTGCTCCTCATTACAACAAAACAGAAAAGTTGATTTTATTCAAAAACCAATTTCAGGAAACTTGATTGTCACAAATGATTATCTCTTCAAGTAATAAACTTGCTAACAGTTTGATCATTCCAGCTTGTGATCCATATATATTTCAGTCCAAGCAGCCAGTCAGTGTCATAATTACAGAATGATAATTATAGTCCACCAGTAACAAAAAAAAATGGAAATTTTGTACCGCAGGAAATTAACAGCAGTTAATGTTCAATATTGCATGACTCTTCCACTAAGTGTAATATAAGAAGTCGTTAAATTATGGAGAATAAAAAGTAGCGAGGTTAGCATATTAATCTTGTGTGCAATTCCTCTGCATAAGAACATATTAGGAAATGTTTGATACATGTTGAAGGATGATAGGTCTTTATATCAGGTTCAGAGGAAGACCCACAGGTACAGTTTTTGTAACTTGTTGAGAGCTGGAACTCTGTGTGGAGTATTGGACATAGTGTGTTAATGGATATAAAGGGACTAGAACAGAAGTTGGTAATTCATGCAATCCAGGAATCTGTGAGAATCAGCAGGTGCTCTACATAAGTCTTCATTTTAAAGCATTTGATAAATTTGAGCATGTAGTTGACCCTCAAGGCTGACAGTTACTGTTAGAAGAAAAGAACATGTATTTATTTAGCACCAGATATGGTCTTGACTCATTACATTTAATCAATGACTTTTGAAACATAGTTGCTTGTAATTTAGGGTATGCAGGAGGCAAATTGTGTTCAGAATTGTCCCATAAGCAACCTTGTAATAATGAACAGATAATCTGTTTTAATTATACCAATTAAAGGAGAAATATTGGCAAGGACATTAAGGAGAAATCCCCAGGTCCATTGTGTAAAAAGCAGTCCACATTACAGAAGAAGAGATGCCAGAGGTCTTAAAAAAGATAGAGGTGGATAAATCACCAGGACCTGATTAAGTAAGACGTTTGACAAGGTTCCTCTTTGGGTCTGGTTAGCAAGATTAAATCTCTGGGAATACAGGGAGAACTAGCCATTTGGATACAGAATTGGCTCAAAGGTAGAAGACAGAGGGTAGTGGTGGAGGGTTGCTTTTCAGACTGGAGGCCTGTGACCAGTGGAGCACCATAAGGATGGGTGCTGGGTCAAGTCTAAATAGTTAATGATTTGGATGTGAATATAATAGGTATAGTTAGTAAATTTGCAGATGCCATCAAAATTGGAGGTCTAGTGGACAGTGAAGAAGGTTACCTCAGATTTCAACTGTATCTTGATCAGATGGGCCAATGGGCTGAGGAGTGACAGATGGAGTTTTATTTAGATAATTTAGATAATAGGTACTGCATTTTGGAAAAGCAAATCAGAGCAGGATTTATATACTTAATGTAAATTCCTGGGGAGTGTTGCTGAACAAAAAGACCTTGGAGTGCAGGTTCATATTTCATTGAAAGTTGAGTTGCAGGGAAATAGGATAATGAAGGCATTCGGTATGCTTTCCTTTATTGGTCAGAGCATTGAGTATAGGCATTGGGAGGTCGTGATGCAGCTGTACAGGATGTTGGTTAGGCCACTGTTGGAACATCACATGCAATTCTGGTCTCCTTCCTATCAGAAGGATGTTGTGAAACTTGAAAAGGTTCAGAAAAGATTTACAAGGATGTTGTCAGAGTTGGAGGATTTGAGCTATAGGAAGAGGCTGAATAGGCTGAGGCTGTTTTCCATGGAGGATTGGAGGCTAAGGGGTGACCTTATAAAGGTTTACAAAATCATGGGGGACATGGATAGGATAAATGGACAAAGTCTTTTCCTGTGGTGGTGGAGTCCAGAATGAGAGGGCATATTTAAAGGCATCTGGATGGCTATATGAATAGGAAGGATTGAGAGGGATATGGGCCAAGTGCTGGCAAATGGGACTAGATTGGGTTAGGGTACCTGGTTGGCATGGAGAAAGTTGGACTGAAAGGCCTGCTTCCATGCTATACATCTCTATGACTCTATGACTCTAAGTGTATCACAGGACATGCAGGAAGTTCAGAAAGAAATTGTGAAGCTACTACAACCACAAGGTGAGGTGCCAGAAGACTAGAGGGTGGCTAATGTTGTACTTATATTTGAGAAAGGCTGTAAGGAAAAGACTGGGAATGTTAGACTGGTGAATCTGACATCAGTGGTGGATTAGTTGTTGGAGTGATTCTGACAGATAGGATTACATTACAGATAGGAGAGACAAGGAGTGATTAAGGATAGTCAGCGTGGCTTTGTGCATGGGAAATCATGTCTCATTTGATTGAGTATTCTTTAAGGACGTAACCAAAAAGATTGTTGAGGGCAAAGAAGTAGATGTTATCAACACGGACTTTATTAAAGTCTTTGATACGGTTCCTCATAGAAGACTAATTTTTAAAGTTGGATTACATGGAATTCAGGAAAAGCTTGCCAATTGGATACAAAATTAGCTTGATGACAGGGCAGGGAGAGTGGTGGTAGAGGGTTGTTTTTTTCGATGAGATCTGTGATCAACAGTGTTTCACAGGGATCCGTAATAGGTTCATTGTTATTTGTCATTTATATGAATGATTTGGATGAGAATTCAGGAGTCATGGTTAGTAAGTTTGTGGATGATACTAAAATTATTTATATGGTCAACAGTGAAGAAGGTTATCTAAGATTACAAAGGGATCTTGATCAATTGGGCCAATGGACTGAGGGGTTGTAGATGGGGATTAATTTGGATAAATCCAAGGTAAAACAATCAAGGGCAGGACTTATATTATTAATGTAGAGTAGTGTTGTCGAACAGAGGCACCTTAGGGGTTCAGATACATAGTTTAGTGTCACAGATAGGCAGAGTAGTTAAGAAAACAGTTAGCATGCTTGCTTTCATTGTTCAGAGCATTGACTATAGAAACTGGCTTGTCATGCTGAGGCTGCACAGGATGTTGATGAGGCCACTTTTGGAGTACTGAGTACGGTTCTGGTCACCCTACTCGAAGAAGGATGTTATTAAACTGGAGATGGTTCAGAAAAGATTTGCCAGGGTATTGCTGAGAATGGAGGGTTTGAGGTTTAGGAAAAGGCTGGATAGGCTAGGACATTTTTCCCTGGAGCGTAGACAGTTGAGGGGTGACCTTATAGAGATTTTATAAAATCACAAGTGGAATACATAAAGTGAATAGCAAATGTCTTTTCCCAAGGGTGAGGGAGTTCAAAACTGAGGGAAATAATTTGTAAGGTGGGAGGAGAAAGGTTTAAAAGGGACCTGAGGGGCAACATTTTCACACAGAGGGTGATTAGCGTGAGGAATGAACTACCAGGGGAAATGATAGATGTGGGTACAGTTTTAAAAGAGGTTTGGATAGGTGCATGAATTGAAAGCTTCCAAGGGACATAGGCCAAACACATGCAAGTGGGACTAATTTAGTTTGGGAAACTTGGTCATGTGGATGAGTTGGACTGAAGGGTCTGTTTCCATGCAAATGACTTGATGAGTCTATGATTCAATAAAAGGATAGATCTGTGCACTCTGAAAGGGAACCCATTTAAGGTTCCTTCATGAAAGATTGGCAGCTCCAACCCTCCCTCAGGAATATCAGCTTTGTTTTTGTGCTCAAGTCTCCAGAGTGAGATTTAAGCTCTGGCTCAGTGGTATAAGAGCTGTCAATAGTGCTCACTATTACTTGAGGGCGTTGTGGATTGCACAAAATAAATGGGCAAATGGAATAAAATGGGCATTGGATCTCTGATTTTTAATTGCAGGCATACAACCATCAAAGGTATTTTGCTAGTTGCAGGCATTGGAACATTGACCTCAAAGAATTATCCCATTTGTTACTCAACTTACACCTGAACTCCTCTATTTTTCAGTACCACAGGTGAGTTTGGAAACATTAGTCAGGCAAATTCCCAAACTTCCATCCAATAATATCATGCTCAACTCCACTGTTTCCACTGACCCAGCCCAGCAGTGCCCTGTCACAAAATGCTAGAAAGGATCTTTGTTAGTGAGTTCACCTCCAATACTATTATAACCAGCAAACAGGTATTTTCAAAGAAAATGAAGACAATGGTTAATATTTTAATGCCTGATGATTCTTCTCCTGCATGTTGTCTCCAGGAGTTTCTGATGTAAAAATTCTAATAGATTTTTAAAGATTATTTTCCCTCCTATTAACAGATCTCCAAAGGATTGTAATGAATTTACAGGAAGATTATTGCATTTATCCACAAAATTTAAAAACAAGTTGGTAAAACTGAGGTTTTAATCACCATCCAAGCTGCCAACAACAAATTATAATTTTATTACTCAAAATATCATATGGTACTTCACAGTGGAGTAGAGAGGATGGGATTAGATTAGATTACTTACAGTGTGGAAACAGGCCCTTCGGCCCAACAAGTCCACACCGCCCCGCCGAAGCGTAACCCACCCATACCCCTACATCTACATCTACATCTACCCCTACCTAACATTTTGGGCAATTTAGCTTAGCCAATTCACCTGACTGGCACATTTTTTGGAGTGTGGGAGGAAACCGGAGCACCCGGAGGAAACCCACGCAGACACAGGGAGAACGTGCAAACTCCACACAGTCAGTCGCCTGAGGCGGGAATTGAACCCGGGTCTCTGGCGCTGTGAGGCAGCAGTGCTAACCACTGTGCCACCGTGCCGCCCACGGTGAAAACTAGCAGCCATAAGTTTTTCGTTCATGGGATGCAGGCATCACCAGCATTTGTTGTCCTGGAGAAAGTTGTAGTCGAAAGGTGTGGTGTTGGAAAAACACAGCAGGCCAGGCAGCATCCGATGAGCAGGAGAGTCCACAGTTCAGGCAGAAGCCCTTCATTCCTGATGAAGGGCTTATGTCGGAAACATTGACTCTCTTGCTCCCTGGATGTTGCCTGACTTGCTGTGCTTTTCCAGTGCCACACATTTAGACTCTGACTCTCCAGTATCTGCAGTCCTCACTTTCTCCTAGTTGGAGAAAATTGTGGTAAGCCCTTCCTTGAATTGCTGGCAGCCCATGTGCTCTAGGTACAATCATAATGAGTAAACTATAAATCACAATGGAAGAGTTTCCAGATTTCGAACAAGCAAAAATGAAGAAGCAGGGATATATTTCAAAATCAGGATAGTGAGTAATGTTAACCTAACATAGAGAATGCTGAAGAACTGGAGTTAATGTTCTTCCCTCTAAACTGGTGCTGCCAATCCTGCTGAATCTCTACAGCATTCTGTTTTTTTTTCTGCAGTGTTTTGCTTTTGTTTGGTGAGTACCATATGTTCTCAGACTTGCCACCAGCATGATTACAAAAATCCTTAGTTTGATGAATCTGGAAATACTTTATGATTAAGCAACAGTTATACAAAGATAATAATACTCATTTTCACTGGTTACAGACATAACCAGTATCAATTCTTACACCTAAGTCTTTCTCTGATTGCAAAGGCCAGTTTACAATCAAAATAGGCCTCCAATTACTCATATCTATCCTTTAATTTGTTGTGTTGTAATTGTTAATCTCCATTTTTGACTGCTCCCCTGTCCAGAAAACCACTGATCAATTATTCATTTTGTGCTAACAAAAGGCCTACCTTTGCTGAAGGGGGGGAGTCAACAGTATCTACATCTGTGGGGGACACAGTAAAGCATTGATCGAAAGTGGGCCATTGTTGGGGAGATTCATCCTCGATGAGGAACACCTGGGTTCAGTGGAGGTGAGGTTAGAGGAACAATTATGACCACACTGTGACCTTGTATGCCAGGCCTGTCAATTAAAAGTGGACAGCTGCAAATGCAAGCAGATTGTTTGTGGAGGTAGGTGGGGGAGTGGTGGAGTGGTAGGGGGATTGTGGAGGAATCAAGGAATGTGCGAAGCATGTGGGGTTTACAGGAATGACTATCTGCAGGGGATCTCAAAGTTCGGGGATTTAACAACACATAGAGGGGGAGGCTAGAAATCCACTGGCTGAGGGAACCACTGTCATCTTCCATCACATGGGAGATTGGCAAGTGTGCAATTGGAAAGAAAATGGCTGCAACTACAGCCAGATTTGGTGAGATAAGTGACTTGACGTGTGATTGGAGGAGCTGCAGAACTGACCAATGTGATAACTTTTAAAAGGGACAGCCTTACACTGCACAGGACACAAAGCTGAGGGTCCCTCATCCTTGTCCAATCTCATATCTTGGCTCCCATTTTGCTGTGCAGCTCCTTTCCCAGATCATTCACATCAACACCTATGGAGACAGAGGTTGGAGACAATAGAAATGATGTTGGTTGAGAGTCCATGGTGTCAGCAGCATCTGTATATAGGTGAAAGTGAGGCCTGCAGATGCTGGAGATTAGAGTCAAGAATGATTCCTGATGAAGGGCGCCTGCCCAAAACGTCAATAATTCTGCTCCTTGGACGCTGCCTGATCTGCTGTGTATTTCCAGCACCACTCTAATCTTGACTCAGCATCTGTGTACAACTTGTTCCTCTTGCTTCCAGATGTTGCAGCAAGCTTTCAACATAGACATCATTCTATGGTATGCCATGTATGCACATGAACATTGGCACCATTCAGGGCTACACAGACACACACCAGATATAAGTTCAAGGCCATGCCATTTATAGAAAAAGAGGGCAAATATGCACAGTGAATCGTCATCCATGTTCTGTACTTGAGATGAAGGCTCAATAGTGGAGCCTGTTAACCCTGGAGGTTTTTTCAAGCAATCCAGTGGATATTTGAGTCTGGGTGGGCTACACATGATGTGAGATTTCTTGCCAGATAATAAGTTAAACATCCTCATGTGAACATCCAATGGGGGAAAAGTGAGGACTGCAGATGCGAGAGATCAGAATCAAAATGTGTGGTGCTGGAAAAGCACAGTTGGTTAGACAGCATCCAAGGAGAAGGAGAGTTGATGTTTCAAGCATAAGCTTTTCATCAGGCATTCCTGACTGACTGTGCTTTTCCAGCACCACACTTTCTGACATCCAATAGCGGATCAGGAATGGTGGAGGGAAAGGGCTTGGCCACCTCTATAATATACTGAGAGGAGATGTGGGGAAGAATTAAGTCCCATAAATATTTCTAATGAAGTAGTATTAGACAAACTAAGGGTGCTAAAAGCAGGTAAGTACCCTGGTCCTGATGGCTTGCATCCTAGGATCTGAAAAGAGATAGCTATAGAGATAGTGAATGCATTGGTTATAATTTTCGAAAAAAACATTGGAATCTGGAGAAGAACCAAATGAGTGGAAAACTGTCAGTGACATTCTATTCAGAAAGGGAGTGAGGCCAAACGTAGGTAACTATAAGCTGATTAGCCTCGCAGTTGGAAAGGTATTGGAATTTATTATAAAGGAAATAATAGAAGCACATTTCAAATCAAGTAGTATCAGCTTGGCAAAATCGTTTCTGACTAATTTATTAGATTTTTTTAAGGAAGTCTTAACTAGAGTGGATAGAGGGGAAATAGAGGATATATTGTATTTAGATTTCCAGAAGATGTTCGACAAGGTACTTCACAAAAGGTTAAGTCTTTAGATAAGAGCCCACACAGTTTTGCAAGTAGTATATTGGCATGATTAGAGAATTGGCTCCTGGGAAGGAAACAGTGAATGGGGATAAGAAATTTTTTCTTTGGTTAGCGATCCATAACCAGTGGAGTTCCACAAGGGTCAGTACCAGGCATGCAACTGTTTAATACATATATTAATTACTGGAGGAATCCCCTTCACATACATGAAAGATCTTGAATGTCAACACTGCAGTATCTCTGGTCTTTGACTGCTCTGCTTGACTGAGGCATTTCTTCCTTGTCAAGCTGCAGAATTGTCACAATGAGGTTGTCATCATATTGTAGTCCCATACTTTCTTATTGTGACAATCCCACTGTGATAGTAGATCTGAACTGGTGGATGTGGATTGCAGAATTGCAGATGTTTCTTATGAGACTTTAGTACTCTCATTCTCAAAGATTGAGGAAGTAGCCTCTCAGTATTTCTCCACAGAGGTCACTTAGTTGCTGGCAGTACCTACAAGATAAACAAGAAAGAAGATGCTGTGTCTAATGGTTAGAAGTTGTGTGCAATGAATGACATTGATAACAGGGTTACTGTGAGAGTTTCAGTGCAATGAAATTGATACTTTGATGGGATATGGATGTTTCTGCATCATTATAGGATAGGTCCTGGTCTTCTACTGTGAGGTCAAATAGATATGAAGGCTAATCTCAGGCATCATTCTAGACATCCAGACCCTTTCTACTTTACTATGGGCTGTTTCCCCTGAAATGAGAAAAGGCAAGCTGAAAGTGGGTGGTCTGGCTGTTAGTGCTAGTACAGTTGGTTCTGAGGGAGGTGATGAGGCAGTGCAGAGGGCATGTATGATTAGATTAGATTAGATTCCCTACAGTGTGGAAACAGGCCCTTCAGCCCAACTAGTCCACACTGACCCTCCGAAGAGTAATCCACCCAGACCCATTCCCCATATTAACCCTTCACTAATGCACATAACTCTATGGGCAATTTAGCATGACCAATTCACCTAACCCGCACATCTTTGGACTGTGGGAGGAAGCCAGAGCACCCGGTGGAAATCCACTCAGACACGGGGAGAACGTGCAAACTCCACACAGACAGTCTCCCAAGGCTGGAATCGAACCCCGGTCTCTGGCACTGTGAGGCAGCAGTGCTGATGTAGAAAACACAAAGAATGCTGGAGAAACTAACCAGATCTGGCTGCATCTGTGCAGAGAGAAAAGTTTTTTTGTTGTTTCCTCCAGCATTCTCTGCACTTGTTTCAAATTTACAGTATTTTCAGAATCTAGTGTTACCAGCATTTGCAGTGTTTTGCTTTTATTGCTGTCAGAGCTTGGAGAAAGCTGACAGTGAGTGGCAGAAGATGTTACAGACAATAGTGAGAGTGGTAGAGCATGAGCTTTGGAGGGAGGTGGGTGTGGTAGCAGAGATAGAATGAATGTTAGTTATTGGAGACAACAGGATAGCATTTACCCTGGCACACCTTACAGAATTGATGGAAATTCCTCATACCCGGTAGACAGCACACTTAGCAACTTGGTTGCTAGGATTTGGTGGCATGGTCTCCTCTAGCAGTTGTTCCAGAAGTGGATGTCCCTCCATTTTTATCTTGCCTACAATGATGCATAAACATTCATATCTCACCAAATGAGCAAATATCATCTTAATTGCACTGAAACTCTCACAGTAACCCTGGTAAGATTTGGTGAGAAATCTCTTTGGACTTCACTGTGAGATTCCCATGATACAACTCATAATTAACCAAAAAAAAATGAGCTTCAGTCCAAAATCTTTAATTATATCAGAATAAATCAAATTCTAACCCCATTTCTATATCCAGTAGGAACCCTGTGTCCGGGTTCAAATTCCGCCTCAGGATACAACATTATACAGACAACCTGGAAAGGTTGCACTGCACAGAGCATGAGGACTTACCATTTATTGTGATACAAGGGTAACCTTAGTCCTAGATTTGTGGAAGTATTTTCTCTCTATCTGCCCTATTTGTTTCTCTTAAGATCTTGTAAATGTCAATCAAATCATTCCTTAAACTTCAAGCTTCCAAGGAATACCACTCTAATTTGTATGATCCATCATTGTATTTTAACCTGGGATCATTCTGGAAAACACACTCTGCGATTCCTCCAAGCTGGAACAGCATTCTGAAAATAAATTGCACAGATGTAATGTGCTCAGTTCTCGAAGTGTGATCTAAAAAGGGATTTGTGCAGGAGCAGCCGAAATGTCAATGTCCTCGTATTCTAGAAATAAAGTCCAGCATTTCAGTCGCCATTTCAATTGTTTGTTCTCGTTCGTGACATTTCAAAGCTTAATGTACCCGGACTCCTAAGTTTTTTTTTCCTCCAATATTTCTAGCTTTTCACCATTTGGAAAGAATTGTTCTGTATCTCTGAGCGTCTACATTTTTGCTAACACTGGAATCCAGGAATACAGAGACTGTCTAGCCACCTGGTTATGTAGTTGCTTATTCTAATTACTCACTGTTGAGGTTAATGTTTGCAAAAGTGGTTTCCAATATCTGGATGCAATGATGAAATAGGTTGAAGTATCTGACCAGAGATGGCAAGGTAAGATTAATCTTCAAGAGGCATCTCAATACCACTGTGCCATAAGCTTCAACACCAGGTGAATTTGTAGAGTTAGAAGGGAGCAGACACATTTTGGAGACCATTTTTGAATGTTAGGCAGTTGTGTAACACTTTATAAGTAGATGTTAAATCAGCTAATTTAATCTCTATTAGCTGTGCATCATTCCCCACGGGTGCAATCTGGAAGTGTAAAGATATTTAAAGGGATTGGATTCTGGGTAATCCAAGATGGAGGATGGGAAAAATTTCTGGCTGTAAGAGCTGCTCCTTTTTTTGAGGTATTTTAGGTGTTGGAGGTGATTTCCTCGAATTCCAGGAGCAGCAATTACTGTTTTATATGCTATTGCATTGTTTTGGAACTTTGGGGGAAAAAAAATCAAAACAACAGCAGTTTAAAAGGGAGACAAAGGAAGCACATGGTGAGGAGAGTGCAGGAGAGAGACTGAGGCTGAGACCGAGACTGAGACCGAGAGCGAGAGAGCGAAAACCTGCTCAGTTACCGCCTTTGCTGTTTGAATTTGTCTGTCGCTGGACATCGGAGTGCATCTGGGAAAATTAACAAACAGTGAAATTCACAACTAATCTTGGAGGAACTGCTGGGCGAAGTTCACAGCGCAGAATCAGATAAGTTGATTGTTGTTTTAAGTCTGTCCAATAGAAAGGCTGCAGTAGTGGGTACAGTGGATTCTTTCTTGATTATATGTTTTTGGAGATAAGTCTCTTGATTAAACTTAAAATATAAGCCATAGCTATTAATTTAACCTGGGGCAGTGTTTGTAGAGGAATAAGATAGTGTTATTTTCTGGGTCTGTAGATTGTGAACGAGCAAAAATGGCCTTTTCAGTCATATGTATCTTCTTGTCAGATGTGGGAGTTTAAAGAGAGTTTAAGGGTTACTGCGGATTATATCTGCCATAAATGCTGTTGGATGCAAATCTTATCAGATCGAATGGATTGGTTGGAGAGACAAATAGAAGTGATGAGGAATTTGCAACAGCTACAGTATGTGATGGATGGCAGTTATAGGAAGGGGGGAAAGTCTCATATACAATCACATAGATGGCTTAACTCCAGGAAGGGTAGGAGAGGTAGGCAGCTAGAGCAGGAGTCTTTTGTGGATATACCCATTTCAAACAGGTATGCTGTTTTGGAAAATGTAAGGGGTGATGGATTCTCAGGGGAACATAGCACAAACAGCCACGTTTCTGGTGTTGAGACTGGCTCTAATGCAACGAGGAGTATGTTGGCTTCCAAGAGATCAATTGTGTTAGGGGATTCTGTAGTCCGAGGTACAGACAGACGTTTCTGTGACCAGCAGAGAAAAAGCAGAAATGGTATGTTGTTTCCCTGGTGCTTGGATCAAGTATGTCTCAGAGAGGGTGCAGAGTGTTCTCACTGGGGAGAGAGGCCAGCAGGAGGTCATTGTCCACATTGGAAACAACAACATTGGAAGGGAAAAGGTTGAGACTCTGAAGGGAGATTACAGAGAGTTAGGCAGAAATTTAAAAAGGAGGTCCTCAAGGGTAGTAATATCTGGATTACTCCCAATGCTACGAGCTAGTGAGAGCAGGAATAGGAGGATAGAGCAGATGAATGCATGGCTGAGGAGCTGGTGTATGGGAGAAGGATTCACATTTTTGGATCATTGGAATCTCTTTTCGGGTAGAAGTGACCTGTACAAGAAGGACGGATTGCACCTAAATTGGAAGGGGACTAATATACTGGCAGGGAAATTTGCCAGAACTGCTTGGGAGGATTTAAACTAGTGAGGTGGGGGGAGTGAGACCCAGGGAGATAGTGAGGAAAGAGATCGATCTGAGACAGGTACAGCTGAGAATAGAAGTGTGTCAAACAGTCAGGGTAGGCAGGGACAAGGTAGGACTAATAAATTAAACTGCATTTATTTCAATGCAAGGGGCCTAACAGGGAAGGCAGATGAACTCAGGGCATGGTTAGGAACATGGGACTTGGATATCATAGCAATTACAGAAACATGGCTCAGGGATGGGCAGGACTGGCAGCTGAATGTTCCAGGATACAAATGCTACAGGAAAGATAGAAAGGGAGGCAAAGGAAGAGGGGGAACGGCACTTTTGAGAAGGGATAGCATTACAGCTATGCTAAGGGAGGATATTCCTGGAAATACATCCAGGGAAGTTATTTGGGTGGAACTGAGAAATAAGAAAGGGATGATCACCTTATTAGGATTGTATTATAGACCCCCCAATAGTCAGAGGGAAATTGAGAAACAAGCTTGTAAGGATATCTCAGCGATCTGTAAGAATAATAGGGTGGTTATGGTAGGGGATTTTAACTTTCCAAACATCAACTAGGACTGCCATTGTGTTAAAGGTTTGATGGAGAGGAATTTCTTAAGTGTGTACAAGAAAATTTTCTGATTCAGTATGTGGATGTACCTATTAGAGAAGGTGCAACACTTGACCTACTCTTGGGAAATAAGGCAGGGCAGGTGACTTAGGTGTCAGTGGGGGAGCACTTTGGGGCCAGTGACCATAATTCTATTCATTTTAAAATAGTGATGGAAAAGGATAGACCAGATCTAAAAGTTGAAGTTCTAAATTGGAGAAAGGCTAATTTTGACAGTATTAGGCAAGAACTTTCAAAAGCTGATTGGAGGCAAATGTTTGCAGGTAAAGGGACGGCTGGAAAATGGGACGCCTTGGGAAATGAGATAACAAGAATCCAGAGAAAGTATATTCCTGTCAGGAAGAAAGGGGAGGCTGGTATAACTATAGGGTATGCTGGATGACTAAAGAAATTGATGGTTTGGCTCAGAAAAAGAAGGAAGCATATGTCAGGTACAGACAGGATAGATCGAGTGAATCCTTAGAAGAGTATAAAGAAAGTAGGAGTATACTTAAGAGGGAAATCAGGAGGGCAAAACGGGAACATGAGATAGCTTTGGCAAATAGAATTAAGGAGAATCCAAAAGGGTTTTCCAAATATATTAAGGACAAAAGGGTAACTAGGGAGAGAATAGGGCCCCTCAAAGATCAGCAAGGAGCCTTTGTGTGGAGCCACAGAAAATGGGGGCGATACTAAATGAATATTTTGCATCAGTATTTACTGTGGAAAAGGACATGGAAGATATGGACTGTAGGGAAATAGATGGTGACATCTTGCAAAATGTCCAGATTACAGAGGAGGATGTGCTGGATGTCTTGAAATGGTTAAAGGTGGATAAATCCCCAGGACCTGATCAGGTGTACCCGAGAACTCTGTGAGAAGCTACAGAAGTGATTGCTGGGCCTCTTGCTGAGATATTTGTATCATCGATAGTCACAGGTGAGGTGCCGGAAGACTGGAGGTTGGCAAATGTGGTGCCACTGTTGAAGAAGGCTGGTAAAGATAAGCCAGGGAACTATAGACCAGTGAGCCTGACCTCTGTGGTGAGCAAGTTGTTGGAGGGAATCCTGAGGGACAGGATGTACATGTATTTGGAAAGGCAAGGACTGATTCGGGATAGTCAACATGGCGTTGTGCATGGGAAATCATGTCTCACAAACTTGATTGAGTTTTCTGATGAAGTAACAAAGAGGATTGATGAGGGCAGAGCAGTAGATGTGATCTATATGGACTTCAGTAAGGCGTTGGACGAGGTTCCCCATGGGAGACTGATTAGCAAGGTTAGACCTCATGGAATACAGGGAGAACTAGCCATTTGGATACAGAACTGGCTCAAAGGTAAAAGACAGAGGGTGTTGGTGGAGGGTTGTTTTTCAGACTGGAGGCCTGTGACCAGTGGAGTGCCACAAGGATCGGTGCTGGACCCTCTACTTTTTGTCATTTACATAAATGATTTGGATGTGAGCATAAGAGGTACAGTTAGTAAGTTTGCAGATGACACCACAATTGGAGGTGTAGTGGACAGCAAAGAGGGTTACCTCAGATTACAACAGGATCTTAATCAGATCGGCCAATGGGCTGAGAAGTGGCAGATGGAGTTTAATTTAGATAAATGCGAGGTGCTGCATTTTGGGAAAGCAAATCATAGCAGGACTTATACACTTAATGGTAAGGTCCTAGGGAGTGTTGCTGAACAAAGAGACCTTGGAGTACAGGTTCATAGCTCCTTGAAAGTGGAGTCACAGGTAGATAGGATAGTGAAGAAGGTATTTGGTATGCTTCCCTTTATTGGTCAGAGTATTGAGTACAGGAGTTGGGAGGTCATGTTGCAGCTGTACAGGACATTGGTAAGGCCACTGTTGGAATATTGTGTGCAATTCTGGTCTCCTTCCTATTGGAAAGATGTTGTGAAACTTGAAAGGATTCAGAAAAGAATTACAAGGATGTTGCCCGGGTTGGAGGATCTGAGCTACAGGGAGAGGCTGAACAGGCTGGGACTGTTTTCCCTGGAACGTCGGAGGCTGAGGGGTGACCTTATAGAGGTTTACAAAATTATGAAGGTCATGGATAGGATAAATCGGCAAAGCCTTTTCCCTGGCATTGGGGAGCCCAGAACTAGAGGGCATAGGTTTAGGGTGAAAGGGGAAAGATATAAAAGAGACCTAAGGGGCAACTTTTTCATGCAGAGGGTGGTACGTGTATGGAATGAGCTGCCAGAGGATGTGGTGGAGGCTGGTACAATTGCAACATTTAAGAGGCATTTGAATGGGTATATGAATAGGAAGGGTTTGGAGGGATATGGGCCGGGTGCTGGTAGGTGGGACTAGATTGGGTTGGGATGTCTGGTCGGCATAGATGGAGTGGACCGATAGGTCTGTTTCCATGCTGTACCTCTCTATGACTTTAATTATTAGTCACTGTATGTGCAAGAACAACTGCTATAAATCGATGCTTCTCATTCTGGTAGTTCAATGATTTATTTTAGCTTAGAAAACTTAACGTGTTAACATTTGAAGGAGAGAAATGAATCAGTGTCTGTAAGCCGGTTGATATGTGCTACCCTGATCACCCATGGTTCACAACTCCAGTCAGAAGCTGATGCCTAACAACAGTGACAGTGACATAAAATACAGTTAAAGCCAAGAGCCACAACAACTTAATATTTAATCCTAGTGCTGGATTTTCCTCAGTGTAATCACTGGTGAAAATTTATAGGAGAGGGAAAATGACTTAACATCCCTACCTCAGTAGGCCAGAAACTACGGTTCCACTTAGGTTGTGATGGAGTATTGGCACCAGTACTTGGGAAGAATGGACCTGTTCTGATGGGATAGTCTTCACCTGAATCGTGCATGGACCAGAATCCTAATGAATCATATACCTAAGGCTGTAGACAGGCTTTGAAATTAAATAGGAGGGGGAGAGTTCAGTTCTATGGGAAATTAGAAAACCTGAATTAAAGCAGGAGGTAAGAATGCAGAACTCAGGAGAGGTTATTAAAATCTCCAGCACAGATGCAAATAGGACAGAGTGTTTGGAAAGAGTTAGCAATCAAACTTCAAATACACTGGACAAATGAATGACAATAAAAAGAGAGATGGTTAATACATGACTGAAGGTGTTATGTCTGAATGCATGCAGTATAAGAAACAAGGTAAATGAGTTTGTGGCACAAATATGAAATTGGCAGGTATGACGTAGTGGGCATCATAGAAGTATGGCTGCAAGAAGATCAGGATTGGGAGTTGTATATTCAAGGACATACATCCTATTGAAAAAATAGGGAGGTGAGCAGAGGGGGTGGGGTTGCCTTATTAGTAAGAAATGAAATTAAATCAATAGTAAGAAACTATGTAGGACCAGATGGTACAGAATCTGTGTGGGTAGAATTGATCAACCACAAAGATAAAAAAAACCCAAAGTTGGAGTTATACACAGGCGTCCAAACAGTAGTCAGGAACTGGGGTGCAAGATGTATCAGGAGATAGAAAAAAATGTGCAGAAAAGGCATGGTTACAGTGATCATGGGGGATTTCAATATGCAGGTGGATTGGGGAAACCTGGTTGACAGCGGTTTGCAAGTAACAGAATTTATTGAATGTCTATGAGATGGTTTTTTTGGAGCAGTTTGTGGTGGACCCCACCATGGAACAGGCAATATTGGATTTAGTGTTGTGCAGTGAGGCAGACTTGATAAGGGAACTTAACATGAAGGAACTTCTTGGAGGGAGTGATCCTCATATGGTTGAATTTACTCTACAATTTGAGAGGGAGAAGACAGAATCAGAGGTAACAGTAATACAGCTGAATAAAGGCAACTACAAAGGCATGAGGGAGGAGCTGATAGAATTGACTGGGAGAGGAGCCTAGCAGGAAAGACAGTGGAACAGCAATGACAGGAGTTTCTGGGAGTAATTCAGGAGACACAGCAGAGATTCATCCCAAGGGAAAAGAAGCACGATACAGGAAGGATGAGTCAACCATGGCTGACTCGGGAAGTAAGGGATAACATAAAAACAAAAGAGAAAGCATTTAATGTGGCAAAGGGTAGTGGGAAAACACAAGATAGGGGAGCTTACAAAGACCAGCAGAGTGCAACAAAGAAAGAAAAGAAAAGGAACAAGATTAAATATGAGGGTAAGCTAGCCAGTCATATAAAGGAAGACTGTAAGAAGTTCTTTAGATATATAAAGAGGGAAAGAGTGGCAAAAGTAGGAATAGGTTGCTGGAAAATGGCAGTGGAGAGATAGTAGTGGGGAACAAGGAAATGGCTGAGGAACTGAATAGCTACTTTGTCAGTCTTCACAGCGGAAGACATAAGTAATATCCTAAAAATTCAAGACAGTGAGGGAGCAGAGTATGGTGGCCATCACCAAGGACAAGGTGCTGAAAAACTGACCAGGTGGACTACACTCCAGAGTTCTCAGGGAAACTTAGGCCCCATGTCTTAGGAAGGATGTACTGGTCCTGGAGCGTGTTCAGAGGAAGTTCACAAGAATGATCCCAGAAATTCATGGGCGGCACGGTGGCACAGTGGTTACCACTGCTGCCTCACAGCGCGAGAGACCTGGGTTCAATTCCCGCCTCAGGCGACTGACTGTGTGGAGTTTGCACGTTCTCTCTGAATCTGTGTGGGTTTCCTCCGGGTGCTCTGGTTTCCTCCCACAGTCCAAAAATGTGCAGGTTAGGTGAATTGACCATGCTAAAATTGCCCGTAGTGTTAAGTGAAGAGGTAAATGTAGGGGAATAGGTCTGGGTGGGTTGTGCTTCGGAGGGTGGGTGTGGACTTCTTGGGCCGAAGGCCTGTTTCAACACTGTAAGTAATCTAATCTAATCTAAAAAAAATGAAAAGCTTAACATTTGAGGATTCTGGGTTTATACTTGATGGAGTTTCGAAGGATGAGAGGTCTCTAATTAAAACAAACAGAATACTGAATGGCTTGGTCAGAGTAGATGTTAAGATGTTTCCACTGGCAGGAGAGACTAGGACCTAAAGGCACAGCCTTAGAATAAAAGGAAGACTTTTTAGAATGGAGATAAGGAGAAACTTCTACAAGCAGAGAGTGTTGAATCTATTGAATTCATTACACAGAAGGCTGCGGAGGCCAGGTCATTGAGTATATTTAAGACTGAGACAGATAGGTTCTTGAGGATCAAGGGTTACGGGGAGAAAGTGGGAGAATGGTGTTGAGAAACCTATTTGACGTGATTGAATGGCAGAGTAGACCTGATGGGCTGAATGGCCTAATTTCTGCTCCTATGTCATATGGTCTTATAGTGATGGGCGCAGAGTGTATCATTGTGCAGCAAAACAGTTTGGTCATAAATCTGCAAAATCCTTCCAATCGGTCAGGGAATAAGAGCAGGAGAGATTGATTGTGGCAACCATAGCCTCCCCACATTAAAAGATTCCCTGTCCAGGTTCTTGCCATAGTCAAGCATGATTCTCAATTCAAGAGACTATGACACTAACCCAAACTCTGAGACATTTGAAAAGGAATGACATACAGGAGTACGGGGAAAGGACAGGGTGTGGGACTACTTAGATAATTCTTTAAGTTAATCGGCATGCTGGGTCAGTGATTAGTACTGCTGCCTCACAGCTGTAGGGAGCCAGGTTAGATTTCAGCCTCAGGCAACTGTCTGCGTGGAGTTTGCATGTTCTCCCCGTGTCTGTGTGAGTTTCCTCTGGGTGCTCTGGTTTCTTCCTACAGTCCAAAGATGTGCAGGTCAGGTGAATTGGCCATGCTAAATTGCCCATAGTGCTAAGAGCATAAGTCAGATGGTAATGGGTCTGGGTGGGTTACTCTTTGGAGTGTCAGTGTGGACTTGTTGAGCTGAAGGGCCTGTTTTCACACTGTAGGGAATCTAATCTAAAAAAGCACAGGTTTGGTGGACTAAATAATGTCTTATGCGATGTCATCCAGAAAGGATTTGCCATTAGACATTCTTTTAAATTGCATTGTATTCTTTAAGATTCTTGAAGAATAGTAAGTATGGTGTAGAATTCAAGAATGCTACATTCAGGTGCCAAATAACCCCCCAATCTTTCAAGCTGCTTGTCATCTCAATTTGTGCTTGTCATGAATAGAGAATAATCAAAAGGCCCAGTCATCCTGTGAACCTCTCTGGGTCACCTTCACTCGTCAATCACCCTTAATTTCTTGAACACTCCTACTCTTCTTTGCAAACCCTTTCTTGAATATCTATCAGCAGCAGCTGGTAATGCAGAAGCTCAAAATTCAAAGTGCCTTCACACGCAAGCCATCTTAGAATAGTCAGGTTGTGACCATAACTCCATTTAACATTGTTTGAGCTTCCGGCCTTTTGGATCAAGGGCAGGGAATGTTCTGAACCATTTATGTTGGTTATTACCCCTCCTCCTGCAACCTGCACATTCGTGTTACACTGTTGTATTCCTTGTCAGATAACTACCACTTTGTTGATCAATGCTTTCATCTTCCATGCTGCCCGGATCTTCTTGTTTTCCACATTGTCCATTCATACTAATGGTTAGTAAAGCAAGCTTTCACTGCACTGAGCTGGATGGAGCTTTGGTGAATTACTTCACTGCCCAGCTGGATTAATCAGACTTTTGAAGGAGTCAAACAGTTTGTTAGCTGCATCAAACATGCAAGAAAGACAGTCAGTCCAATAAAAGCAAAATACTGTGGATTCTGGAAATTTGAAACAAACACAGAAAATACTGGAGAAATTCAGCAGGTCTGGCAACATCTATAGAGAGAGAAACAGAGAAATGTTTTAAGTCTAATACAATTCTACTTGAGTTTTGACTCATAATCTTAACTCTGTTTCTGTCTCTGCAGTTGCTTTGAGACCTGTTGTAAGTGTCATCGAGGCAGCATAGCATTTAAGAAGTATTGAGATGTACACTTGTGATGCCGAGGCATAAAGGCTATGGGCCAAATGATAGAAAATGGGATTCAAAAGCTAAGTGACTGTTTTTGACTGGTGCAGACTCATTGGACAGAAGGACCTGTTTCTGTGCTATAAACCTCTATGACTCAAAGACTGACATCAAGTCACATTAAATTTCTGCTCATAATTTATAATTTGGAATGAACACTAACTGCTAGTTCAGACCAGCATTTGTGGTCTATTCATAATTAAAGGTGCTGTGCAGATATTAGAAGGTAATGGTTGAGTCGTATTAGCATCTGACTATTAATCCAGAGACCCAGGTATTGGTTTGAGGAGCCGGATTCAAATCTCACCATGCCCAATGATGGAATTTGAATTTCATAAAAATCTATAAATAAGAATTTAATAATGAACAAGAAACTGTTGTTGATTGTTATAAAAACACTAATGGCATTTAGGGACAAACTGCTATCATTACCTGGGCTGGCCAGCCTGTTATTCTAGTGCCACAGCAACGGGGCTGACTCTTCAATGCCCTCTGGGTAATTTGGAATAATTACGGTAAAAACAAGGACAGCAGATGCTGGAAACCACATTCTAGATTACAGTAGTGCTGGCAGTTCAGGCAGCATCCAACAGCAGGAAAATCGACGTTTTGGCCAAAAGCTCTTCATCAGGAAAAGGCCTAGCCAATGGCATTCATATCTTAGATTAGATTAGATTAGATTACTTACAGTGTGGAAACAGGCCCTTCGGCCGAACAAGTCCACACCGCCCCGCCGAAGCGTAACCCACCCTTACCCCTACATCTACATCTACCCCTTACCTAACATTACGGGCAATTTAGCATGGCCAATTCACCTGACCTGCACATCTTTGGAGTGTGGGAGGAAACCGGAGCACCCGGAGGAAACCCACGCAGACACGGGGAGAACGTGCAAACTCCACACAGTCAGTCGCCTGAGGCGGGAATTGAACCCAGGTCTCTGGCGCTGTGAGGCAGCAGTGCTAACCACTGTGCCACCGTGCCGCCCATGAATTTCTAGGATCATTCTTGTGAACTTCCTCTGAACACGCTCCAGGACCAGTACATCCTTCCTAAGACATGGGGCCTAAGTTTCCCTGAGAACTCTGGAGTGTAGTCCACCTGGTCAGTTTTTCAGCACCTTGTCCTTGGTGATGGCCACCATACTCTGCTCCCTCACTGTCTTTCTTGTGAATGAAAGAACTACATTAGTCAGTTCGCATGCTTTTTCATAAAAGTTGGGATCACGTGCCTTCAGTTTACAGAGAGAAAGAAGGAGAAAGAAAGAGTGAGAGGAAGTGTGAGAAGGAAGAAAGTCCCTACTCTTTCTTGGTATTACAGCAGAGGATTATATTCAGCCACCTGAGGAAGTCGACTGATCATCATTTAATGCCTGTATTTAAATGACAGCATCCTCAGTAGGGCAACCTTCCATCAGTTCGACACTGGAAAAAGAAAGAAAGCAAGAAAAAGAGAGAGAACGAAAGAGAGAAACAAAAACTTAGAAAGACAGGGAAGTGAAAAACAAAGAGAAACTGTGAAACACATATAGAGCATAGAGCATAGAAGAATACAGCGCAGTACATGCCCTTTGGCCCTCGATGTTGCGCCGATCCAAGCCCACCTAACCTACACTAGCCCACTATCCTCCATATGCTTATCCAATGCCCGCTTAAATGTCCATAAAGAGGGAGAGTCCACCACTGCAGGGCATTCCACGAACTCACGACTCGCTGAGTAAAGAACCTACCCCTAACATCTGTCCTCTACCTACCACCCCTTCATTTAAAGCTATGCCCCCTTGTAATAGCTCACTCCATACGTGGAAAAAGGTTCTCACGGTCAACCCTATCTAAACCCCTAATCATCTTGTACACGTCTATCAAGTCACCCCTAAACCTTCTTTTCTCCAATAAAAACAACCCCAAGTGCCTCAGCCTTTCCTCATACGATCTTCCTACCATACCAGGCAACATCCTGGTAAACCTCCTCTGCACCCATTCCAGTGCCTCCACATCCTTCCTATAGTATGGCGACCAAAACTGCACACAATACTCCAGATGCGGCCACACCACTCAATTCCTCTACCAATAAAAGCCAGTACGCCATATGCCTTCTTCACCGCACTATTTACCTCTGCAAACTTGCTCACCCAACCTTCTAACCCTTCCTCCAGGTCATTTATAAAAATGACAAACAGCAATGGTCCCAAAACAGATCCTTGCAGAGCACCGCTAGTAACGGCACTCCAAGATGAACCTATACCATCAACTACTACCCGCTGTCTTCTTCCAGCCAGCCAATTCCTAATCCAAACCTCCAACTCACCCTCAATGCCATACCTCCATATTTTTTGCAGTAGCCTACCATGGGGAACCTGATCAAACGCCTTACTAAAATCCATATACACCACATCTACTGCTTTACCCTCGTCCACCTCCTTAGTCACCTTCTCAAAAAATTCAATAAGGTTTGTGAGGCACGATCTGCCCTTCACAAAACCATGCTGACTATCCTTGATCACATTATTCCTATCCAGATGTTCATAAATCCTATCCCTTACAATTCTCTCTAAGACTTTGCCCACAACAGGAGTGAGACTCATCGGCCTATAGTTACTAGGGTTATCCCTACTCCCCTTCTTGAACAAGGGAACGACATTTGCAAGCCTCCATTCTTCTGGCACTATTCCTGTAGACAACGAGGACATAAAAATCAAGGCCAATGGCTCTGCAATCTCCTCCCTTGCTTCCCAGAGAATCCTAGGATAAATGCCATCAGGCCCAGGGGACTTATCTATTTTCACCCTTTCCAGAATTTCCAACACCTCTTCCCTACATACCTCAAAGCCATCCATTTTACTTAATTGTGACTATCAAAAAAGACAGACAGTGCAGCACTCCTTCAATACTGCTGTGACATATCAGTCTATATTTCTGTAAAAGTGATTTTATTAAGATGGATAATTGGATTGTTTGTCAACAGGCTTATGGCCTATCAATTCATAGTATACAATTTAATTTTTTAACTTACACAAGAATTACACCCTCCTGGTATAGAAGCTGAGCCTTATGGTAGAGCTTTCCATTTTTCCACTATGTAGTTTTAGTCTGCTCTGACCTAGGGAAATACTTACCCCTTCAACTGGAAGTTATTCCATGTCCATCTCTTACATGGAGCAGAGGAGCTCCTGTGTTCTGACCAATGTTTATCTCTCCTGACATGACTAACTAGCGATTATCTTGCCATTCTAGCACCCTTTGCGTTTGGTGCAAGACATAAATTGGATGGTATGTGTCCTTGCATTTCAGCGATGACTGCACTTTAAAAGTATTTCATTTGCTTTAGAATTCTTTGGGCTGTCCTAAGGTGATAAAATACACTTTTCAAATGAACATCTTTATTTCTGAATGTGCAGCTTCTGAGCCAAAGGAAAAACAATGACAAACATTGTAGGCAGCAAGATATCTTTTGGGTTGTCTGAGTATTATGGATCATATGTGTGCAGGATTCAATACATGAAAATAAATAGACATCTAAAATATGCTCCGCCAAACAGAGATCATGTGATTTTAATGAAACAGCTTGGTTTATCGATGAACATTAAAGTAGGTGGGCTGCTCAACAGACAGCCTATTTGCTCCTTCAGATTATCATGGTGAATTAACCTGAAAATAGCTCCAAATAGCTCTCTGCAAACAGTAGGAGTGATTATAAATAAAGACATGTCACAAAACATCTTTTGTTAGGCAGATTTTTTTATCACAATGGGTTATGACAGTCGGGAAATCTCGACTTAAATTAGTGGTGGAAGCAGATTAAATAGTGAATGTAAAGATAATCTGTATATTGTAGTTGAAAGGCAACTTTTTTTTGCAGAGTTATGAAAAAAAGAACAATTAAATGACTAGGAGTAATCAATAACAGAAAAAAACCTGAGAAAGAAATGGAAAGAGAGAGAAGGAGAGAGAGAGAAAGGGCGGAGAGAGAAATAAAGTGAGAGATGCAGAGTAAGAGAAGAAATAAATGAAGAGAGACAGAGAGAGGGAAGAGAGAAAGGAAAATAAAGAAAGACAATGAGAAGAGAATGAAAGTAAGAGTGAAAAAATGAAAGAAAAAAGAAAGGAAATCACTGCTCTACTTATCATTGCACTATGGGATGATGTATGCCTCTCTCAAATACATGGCTTGGACCTCACTTTGAAAGTTTGCATTTCCAACAGTGAGGCACTGGCTCATTCCTGTACTGAGTATTAACCTCAGTCATTGTGTTCATGCTTTGGAATAGGATTTGAACCTGGAGATTCAGAGACGTGAGTGCGACCAACTATAGGGTCATGTGTAATTCCTATTATGTTAATGATTAGTATATGTCATCAGTGATACCTGGCGGTGTTGAGACTCACTTGAAACTAAGAATGAATTAGCAACAATCTAAGAGTGCTCGCTCCTTTCCACCTATAATGGAAATAGTTAATACAAGTTCCTGTAAATCAGTGTAAGGACAGATTGACTTCTCTCTACATTCTCAGTAATGATCTCATTACATAGTGGCAGCAGTAATAGACCCCACACATGGTATAACTTCCCAGTTGTCCCAATAGATGGTGGGAAACAGTCAGGTTGATAAGTTGAATCCTTGGGGGTGGCCTGAAACAGTCAAACCTTCTCAGGCTTAGTCACTGCTGTGGATAGAGACAGACTCCAGAATCAATCAGGTAGGTGAAAGTGGGTACTGCAAATGCTGAAGATTAGAGTGAAGATTAGAGTAGTGCTGGAAAAGCACAGCAGGTTAGGCAGCATCTGAGGACCAGGAGATTCCTGATGAAGAACTGTTCCTTGGATGCTGCCTGACCTGTTGTGCTTTACAAGCACTACTCTAATCTTGACTCCAGAATCAATCAGCTAGACCATCAATGTGAGCCAAAGGAATGCTGAGACATCACTCAATCCAGGCCGCAGAGAAAGGCTAGTTGAAATGATACCACTCAGTGATTTAACACAATTCACAGGTATTCTCCACTGCAAAACATAGGTAGCCCTTTGATAATGAATAAGTCCTGATCCCTACCCAAGCCTTCAGGTTGGACTACAAAAGACCTCTTAGTGGGTTATTTGAGGCCCATGGTTTACTTAGTACTGTACTGCCTAGTTCTTGTGTCAAAACCTAGTAAAGATCAGGTTAGCATGTTTCTGTCCACCGTTGGTAACACTGTTTTTTATATGCCATTGGCAACATTACTGATTCAATTCCTACTTGACACAAAGTAGAGGAAGAAACAGCAAAAAAAGATGTAATTAAGGTGCTTGATACCTATTTCAGTCTAAAATGTAACATAGTTGTCGACTGCTCTAGGTTTTCTCAGGGCTGCCAGAAACTGAAAGAGTCTATGGATTCTTTCATTCGTGATCACTATTGTTTACTAGAGCATGGTGACTACAGGACCTGAGCAAAGGAGCTTTTCTGAGTTGGTATGGGAGTCAGTGACCTGATGACGCTCTCTCTGATCTCTTACAGTTCAAAGAACACTTCATGTTGTCCAAGACTGTTCAAACTACCTGACAGGCTGAAATCCATTAACAGAACAAGTCTCTTTTCCAAGAGGACCAACAGTTTCCCTGGGACCCCACAGCTGAAGTCTGTCCAATTTGGTTAGGCTACTTGGATATCAAAAGTAATGAGAAGATGACACAGGAATCACCATTGATTCTTGTTCATAATGTGACAGGAAATGGTCCCAGTAGAGAGAAAAGTGTCCGGCCATTAATGCAGTACCAGGTCTACAACATCAAAAGTCATTTTAGGATTGTCTTCAGGAACAGCAGAGCAGTCACAACACCAGAAAATCATTGCAAAAACTGAATCACAACAAATTATTCCTGACTAGGTTTGTTTTGAGTTAAATATCAGAACTGGTATGTCAATTTCTTCTGATGCTGTACTGTGCTTTAAATGTTACCTTTCTTTAACCTCCAAATGTTTGCCTGTGACATACAGGAAAGTATTTTTTAAAAGTCAAGAGGCAGCTGCATGCTACAGCTTGTGTAATTGACATGGGTTTGTGGATATTCTGTAATGATGCTGATTCTAAACAACAATATTCCCTGCTGAATGGAATTTACATTGTCTTTGTTCAGCAGCAACAAAAGACTGCGATGTGCCTACTTTGAACAAACTCTATCTCTCGGACCACAGGTCCATTTCAGGATTTTCATTCCCTTTCTTCAGGACAGGCTACATTTGGCAGAATAAGAGCATGTCCCACAGGAAAGTAACAAACCACAATGTGCCATGTTAGACCTACACTTGCTCTTTGAAGATCTTGTGTATGATTAGGAAGATGTCATGGCTGTCAATGATTGGATTGAGGAATGACATCATTGGTCTATTTAGTACAGCACAGAAACCAACAGCTCTTGGGCAGCTTCCATTCCTATAGTCTCTGTTATCCATTTTGACCAGCAATATTGCTTCATAGGCTATACTGATAGGTCCATTCCTCTTTTTCTGTTCCACAGAACACCCTAATGCTCTACAATAGCAGCCAAAGTTGGATAACTCATTCCTTTTGTCTACAGAGATATCCTGCCTGAATATTCTTCCTGCAGCCAGTGTGCTTTAAATGGAAACAATCCTTCCTGATATTATGAAGGTATTTACTATGAATCTGCATCTCATCACTGCTGCCTACCAGGTTTCTGAGTCCAGATTGGAGTCCCAAATTGTCATAATTGAATTCCTTAATTCTACAGTGATAGCTGTAGTGAAGTGATTAATCTTTGACAATCAAATTCTACTTTTGGCTTGAATACTTCTTTGTGTTTAGGATTTCAGCAGGTCTGCCAGCTGTTGAATCTCTTTGTACTGAGTTTTTTGGGCATATTTTATTAACCGGTTGAAGAACTCCATTCCAGTTTACCTGGATCTCCTTTGACTTCAAGAAAGCTGATCAGTTAAGACCCTGCTTTTTATTGATGCTCTTTTATCTTAAATACTTCCACCTCAATTTGTAATTGGGTATCATGGGCCAAGTCTCTTATTCTAATCATGTTCTGCTGAGGAGTCATAGACTCATGTGCAGCTGTACAACATGGAAACAGACCCGTTGGTCCAACGCATCCATGCTGACCAGATATCCTAAATTAATTTAGTTCCATTTACCAGCATTTGGCCCATATCCCTATTTCTATTCATGTATCCATCCAGGCGCCCCTGAAATGTTGTAATTGCACCAGCCTCCACCATTTCCTTTCATGAAAAAGTTGCCCCTTACATCTCTTTTAAATCTTTCTCCTCTCACCTTAAATCTATGCCCTCCAGTTTTGGAGCTCCCCCACTCCGGGGAATAGACTTTTGTTATTCACCCTGTCAACTCCTCTCATGATTTTATGAACCTCTTTAAGGGCACCCTTCTGTCTCCAAAAATAAAACAGGGGAAACAGTCCCAGCCTATTCAGCCTCGCTCTATAACTCAAATCCTCCAACCTTGACAACATCATTGTAAACTTTTTCTGAACCCTTTCAAGTTTCACAACATCTATCTTGTAGCAGGGAGACCAGAACTACATGCAGCATTGCAAAAGTGGCCTTGTCAATGTCATGTACACCCAAAACATGACCCCCAACTCATATACCTAATGCACTGACCAATAAAGGCAAGCAGTTCATAGAAGATCCATCTCTTTCAGATTTCAATGATGGTGCCCAGACGAAGTGAATTACTGTGATTTTTCGCATTTTCCTTAGTTCCACAATCTAACATTTTATTGTCTGTTGATGTGCAACCTCAAATTCAGGGGTGTGTACAGGAACCATACCACCTGCTAACCCAGCCCATTATTCCTAATGATTCAGACTTTTCCAAGTCCACTCTGGAGAATGCATGACTAATGGCGTTGTCATTCCCTGAGGAAGGTAAAACTCATTCCTGGGATCAAAAAAGAGATCATCTTTCATTCTGGAACATTCCCAAACTCCTGAATGTAAAAACAGTATCTTCTCCCACAGCCACTGACACCCACACCCAGAGTCTGAATTGGTGGCCCAACTGAGAGTCTTCATGTTCTGGCCATCATTCTTCCTTGTTCCCAGAGGTGAAGTTCAGTTAATGCTCCACGGTTATTCTTATGAGACAGAGTGAGGGCAAAACAATGCTCCATTTTCCAAAGTGGTGTTGAAGTTCCTCCCCGGATACAGAGTTGGAGCTACAGCCACATCCCTTCCCCTTTGTGTCATTTCTTCCTGCAGATGCTGATGCTTGGCCTTCTCACTTGAACCTTCATTTATCCCTCTACAATGCCCTTATCTTCAAGTCATCATGGTGGCTCCATTCCAGGTGCGAGTGACAGTCCTTGCTTACATACCCAGTCTGCTTAACCTTCTGCCTTCTTACCAGCAGAAAATGCATCACTAATGTCCCATCCTTCCCTAAGATGTGCTGTGAACAGAATCAAAAAGAAACTTCTGGGTAGGATGGGAGCGAAAGAAATGTTAGTATTTGTCAAGAAATGTCAAGAAAATGTTAATTACTGCTGATGTTTAGACATATTTGGAAATTGGACCAAACTAGCAACATTCTAGGAATGCTCTTTTCCATCTAATGCTGTGTATAGTTTACATAGTCAACAAAGATTTTTGCTTAACAGTGTGAGGGCAGTCTTGCCCCTGTCTAAAGCCTCAGTATGATGGCACTACACCAGCTGAACAATATCTGGCAAGTCAATTGCCCCTTTTAAGAGCTGGCAGATGCTTGATAGACTGACTGTCTTCCCATGACACCCCCTGCCCAACCTTCTTTACTTTTTAATTCTCTGATTTATTAGAATAAAAGGACTGATCATCTGTAAACACTTTCAGAATTAAACATCTTATATAGGTGATCCTCTTTTGTGAAACACTATTAGTGGAATTTATTATCTTGGATAATAATTAATTCTTTACAAAAGAAATATTTATTCCTAATAAATTAGAGGAATTTTAATCCTACATTAATGGAATTACATTGCTTGATAATAGGCTAAATGAAGTGTGAAATTCATTATAAAGTGAACACTTTGTCCATGCGACTTGAAACACAATGTTACTGTGCTTTAATCTTCCTGAGGCTATTTTTATAATTCTCAAATTTGTTCCTGTGTTGAGAGGAAATTCCTGAGCTCATCTTCCATCCATCAGCCATGCAACAATAAGCTGAGTCAGCTAAAAAAGCAAAGGCAACGTTGTTTGTTAGCAATTCTTTTGTCTATCAACCTCATGTCCTTCAACACAGTCAAATGTTAACCAAATGGGCTTAATGATTTTAATAGGATATGTAGTCTCATTGGAATGTAAGCTGTGCCTGTGTTTTGAGAGGAAACGGGCAAACTGACAGAAGAAAGCTTTGTGTTAGCCACAAAAGGGGTTTTAAACTATTACTGGAGATCACAAAAACACTGTTTGCTGAACCTGATTCATGTTTAAACTGTTCTGGTTGGCAATATTGCATTGGAGAAACAGAACAGTTGTTCAGAAACCCCCAGGTTTCTAACTTTAGTATATGTCTATTTGGAAATATTTTTAAAAAATGAGATTATGGGTCTGCGCAATGGATGTAAGTACAGACTTAGAGTTAGATCTCATACAGTGACCCATGATAATAACTAATGATACTGGTAACACCAACGTCCATGCTTCCTGCCTGAGCAATTGATGTCTCCAACTAGGATGTGTTGACTGACTTGCAGATAAGAGCTCAATGACCACCTACCTCCAATAGCCCTTAATAAGCCTTAGTTGAACAAAACAACTCTTGTATCTTGAGGCCTGAAAGAACATCTTTGGCCAGGGCCAGTGCTCTGTAGTCCTTTGTCACTCCTCCTCTCTACCTACAATGTGTTTTGCACCCACATTGACCTCTCTCGCCAATCTGTTTAGGATTGTGGTTGGAGGACAATGGCCAGCAAGATCAGCGAGAGTTGGAGATGATCAGAATGCCTAACTCATCCCTGACCTGAAGTTTATGAACTTCTAAGGCACCTTCACTTCACTAGCTGAATTGTCACTGTCTTTTGTCACTGGCTACAGCCATCACCCAGACCTCACACCAAAGCATGGAGTTGTCAAGGTCACTGTGCTCCATCCCTATTTTGTGAAAGGTTTATTCCAGACTGCAATTTATGGCATCAGCTACACTTCCCAGTTTGCAGTCCACTGTTATTTCAGGAAAGTCAGCAATGCTCCATCTTCATGGACTGAGTAGAACAGGATAAGAGAGCACGTGGATTCATGTGTAATGGCAGCTTCCCAAGACCCATAATGATAATCACTACTCCCATGTTGCTTTACATATTCTTCCACAGCAATTTGGTATTCTTCTCCTTAGAATGAGATGCCTCTTCTTCAATGTACCGCTGGTTTGTGTCAAATCATGGATATTTATGTCTGGTTACCCAGGAACAGCCTCAGTATATTTATCTTTACAAGTCCTCTCTGCCGCCCTCTTTCCAACAAGTCCATCATGTTTACAGCCACACACTGGGTGGCAAAGGCTACCTCTTTCAGCCTTGGCTTTTTTATCATGTCAGGAACATGAGCACAGCCACAGAGTTAATATGAGTGTTATGCCACCACCATTTAGAAGGCCATTTTTAGCTTGTGTAATATTTCTGCTGTCCTTGTCAATCAGGAAGATGCTTGTAGGACTGAAGACATCTGGAGCCTTCCCCATAATTTTATTAATTGAGTGGCTCATCTTCATCAGTGCAGAAAGAGGAGGTACAGGAAGAAAGGAACTCTACCAGGAGGTAGAGTAAATTGATGCAGAAGAACAGCAGGTCTGGCACCAAGCATCCCCATCCAGTTGCTTTGCATCGTTTCAACATGGGACATTCTCATTCCACAGTGAATGTGAACTCTGACATCATGTCTAGAATAAGCACCAAATAGATCAAATAACTTACCTTTGTATCTATAAGGTAGCAGAGTTATTTATAAATCACCCTGACAGAAGCTCCTGGCATGGTCTTGCATGATTGCTTCCCTCTCTTGGTGCTCCTGCTGAAGTGGTTCCTGAAAAGATACACTGTGGTCAGTGGGATGTTGATAGATTCAATTAAAGAATTCCAAAGGAGAGCTTGAGCACTTTAAGAACTTGATTGCCTGGTTTCAGCATCTAGTTGTAGGCCAGAGCAGTCTGGTCTAGCTGGCTGCATTATTGTAACCAGTGCATCTAATGGAAGGGGTCAGGCAGAAGGCACATTCGAGTCCTGAGAAAAGGCAGCAGGTTCTCCATGTAGCCAAGCTCACATTCTTGGCATGCCACCTTGCACTTTGCAGACTGTTTGTGAGATGAGGGGGGAGGATTGAGATGTGATGCTCTGGAATGGCCCAATTAACAGTGAGATGTGACTTAGCATTAGTGGTACCATGTTAGCTTTCTGGTAGACTGGCCACAGCACCTGATATCTCCTAGTATGTATTGTCTTTGGCAGGAGAGGGTGACCAATTCCCTCACTAGTATTCCTGCTGGGATGCTCAGAAATTGTAAATCGGTTAGCCGATCTTCCACCAAGGACTGGCAAATTGTGTGAACAGCATTCCTCATAGTGAAGACCAGATTATAGGGATCCTGAAGGTAACTACAGTGCTGATGCCATGAAGATGGTAAATGAGCTGCACACTGATTGCGAAATAAAAGTGCTGTGGGGGTCACCAGTCGAATGTGGATTGCTGGAGAGGGATGTTGATGGTACAGAAATCAGGAATTTAATTCAGAACTGCAAGAGAATTGGTGTATGGTTCCACTACCCTTTGTTGATCTCCTTGGGCCTATATTTTATTCAGCTTTAGCCTTACATTTATTTGAGACACAACATAAACATGTCTAGTGACAATAAATTCACTTTATTTGTATTTGTATTGGCATTGGTACATGGTCAATGAAGTTTCTCCTCATTTATCCTTGACATCTTGTGAATTTGTTTGGAAGGGTGTAGATATTCTCAACCACTAATTGTTTTCTTGTTGATGGAACTGCACAGGATGGATTGATAGCTGCAGAACTCCATTGTTAGTGGAGAGTGAATGTCTTGATTTCCTCTCAATGTGTATAATTATAGAAGGGTGAGCAACAGTGTGATCTCAGAACTTTCCTGTGACCATTGCATGAAAACATTCTGGAAGTTAACTGAAGCAGGCCATAAGCTTATCTTCAGGCTTTGGTGTCAGAATTTCAGAGGCTGAATTTTGATAGTTCGTGAGATTTTCCCATACTTCAGGCTTCTGTCCTCTGGGTGGTCTCTTAGGCCACATTAAGCAACTTGGACATACCCCTATCTAGACTTTCCTCCCTCACACTAAACAAGCTAGCTTGCCAACACCTACTGTCACCTTCCAGCTTTCCAGCAATGGCCTCCAAAAAATTATTTTGCCACTTTCTTCCTGTCTACTATCTAGACGCTGGTGACATATGCGAGGCTGGCTGTTGGTATGCAGATCAATTCCTGACTTATAGGGAAAAAGCAAGAAAGTGGAATTGAGAATTATCAATCAGTTATGGTGTCATTGAATGGCAGACTATGTTAGATCGGCCAAATAGCCTCCTTTCACTCTTGTATCTTAAGACAGGCCAAACAATTCTCCTCCATTGCCACTCTCCTACCTCATCCCCAAAATGCAAAAACCTTGGTCCCCACCTACTCTTTCCCTGCTTGGACTAAAATCAAATTGAATTATGCCTCAATTACTGATTAAGAGCTTAAGCCTGAAATGTCGATTCTGTTGTTCCTCGGATGCTGCCTGACCTGCTGTGCTTTTCCAGTGCCACACTATTTGACTCTGATCTCCAGCATCAGCAGTCCTCACTTTCTCCTTATGCCTCAATGACCAAACCTGCTTAACAAGACCTAATCTGTATCAATCTGTTCATTTTTAACAATGTGGATGGCACTGAAGAATTGCCATTTCCTTCTTCATTCCTGATCTATCTCTTTATGCCTTGTTTATATCTCCATCTCATCCCCATCTCTTGATCCTTTGTCCAACTCCTTATTCCTCTTCCATCTCTCTGCTCATTCTTTGTCTTTTCACCTCTGCTTTGTCTCTCCATGGCTTCTTCATCCCCTCACCATCTCTCTGCCCCTGCACCATTTCACTTGTTTGCAAAGTTCACTACTGATCATTAAGCTTTTTCAGTAAAGACTGGCTTTGCAATGTTACAATTGGAGCATATTCACTTTTTGTCAGAATTCACTGTTAGCATCTCAAACCCTTCCCAATTCTTAGACATCAGCGACAGTCTTCAGGAGGATGAAGAAATTGCAACTGGTTCCTGATTTAATCATAGCTGTGCAAAAGTCCAGCTCTCTCTGTCAAAAGACACTTACAAATAGCTTGTGTTTATCTAGTTTCTCCTCAAAGATTGTCCAAAGGTCAGAACAGAGACATGTGCTGGAAATTTCATAAAGTCATGGAATCATACAACAATGAAGCAGATCCTACGGTCCAACTTGTCCATGCTGACCAAGTTCCTAAACTAAGCTAGTGCCACTTGCCTATGTTTGGCTTATATCTCTCTGTATTTAGTTAGCCTTTCTTCATTACTATTTGCTGAGCTCCTCGCTGCCTCAGTCCCCAACAAGCTCCTACCTCATTTGGAGCTACACTTATTTGACTGCCATCATTTTACCACAAAACTTTTTCCACCAAAGCCAGGAGCACAGAAGAAGTTAAGATTCTGGATTTATTTTTAAAGTAGTGAGGCCTCAGTTCACGATCAGCAATTCCCATTGTCAGTTCTTCAACACATTTATACAGTAAAAGCTGATTTGTGACTCCCTGTTTCCTCCCTTTCTGGTGACATGATTAATATGCAAACACAAAACCAGACAGAATGGCTGATTAGTTCATTGTCCTGTTGCCCAGGCACTTTCCTTGGCATTGTCTCTCTCTGTCTCTGTCTCTCTCTGTCTCTCTCTGTCTCTCTCTCTCTCTGTCTCTGTCTCTCTCTCTCTCTCTCTCTCTCTCTCTGTCTCTCCCTCTCTCTCTCTGTCTTTCTCTCTCTCTCTCTCTGCCTTTCCGTATCTTTTCTTTCTTTTAGTGAATCAGTTGATTAAACATTCACTATGCAAGGTGGCAGTCTAGTGTGTTAGCTAATAACTCACAGCAAAGCATTTAATTCTTGAGCTACATTTCGCTTCAGGCCTTTGTCAATGACCCTCAGTTCTTTTGTCCTAATTTTCCCATGGAGAAATGATTCTGTGCCTTTCACATTGCTTCATAGCTCATTAAATTTCTGCCCTGAAATTACACTGCCAGCACTCTTTTAAGCTTGTATCCACATGGATGGGCACTTCCCAATGGTTTTTTATCATGATATTATCATTTATGAATAACTTCATTGTCACATGTATTTTACAGTGAGAAGCTTTCCCACTCCCGTCACGATCCGGCCCTATTGTGTACCTACAAAATAAGAAGAAAAAGGTAGAAAAATATAGCTTAATGGGAGTCCATCAATCCTGAGCCAGCTCATCATCAATATCATCAATGATGTCTATGCTGCCATCCCCCCTCCACTGCCTCTTCGTTGTCTATACTGGACCAAGCAACATTGAAGTCGCCATTCTTCAGGTGGCCAACTTTCGCCACTACGTCGATTCTTCTCCATCATCTGCACTGTACCCACCAATGTCAGACTCTCATCTCTCGCCACGGGACTCATCTCGTAGATGTCACTGTGATGCCCTTCTGCCACCACTCTGCTGCCACCAGCACTAAGCAAACCAACAACGAAGTCGCCAATCGTCAGGTGCCATTTTTCGCTACTAAGCCTGCCTTGCCTCTGCTGCTGTCATCTTGATGACAATGGATTACACCCAAAGCATTTTATCTTTTTGTATTTTAATTGTGCCAAACATAAGTGTGTGTGAATGTCAAAACAACAATAGGTTCTACAGCCCTTCAGGAAGACACAAACTAAACAAAGTTATGCCACAATGAAGGGGAAACATTATAAGGTGTTAATTAAAAGTGTTAATTAAAAAGCCTGTTGGAATTTGAGCTTCCACTTCAAGGGACTGGGAATACTCAGACAGGGAAGCTTTGCCACAGTTGTGTCACAGTTTGGCTCAATCTTGTCTGGACAGACTTTAGTTAGTTCTGGACTTCACACCTCAAGGATATTTTGAAACAGTGCAGTTAGAAGTGAACTACAGGGTCATGGAGTCGCAGAGATGCACAGCATGAAAACAAACCCTTTGATCCAATTCATCCTTGCTGACCAGCTACCTTAACCTAATCCAGTCCCATTTGATAGCACTTTATCCCTTCATATTTGTATACCCATTCAGATGCCTTTTAAATATTGTAATTGTACCAACCTCCATCATTTCCTCTGGCAACTCATTTCATATGTCCACCATCCTCTGTGTGAAAAAGTTGCCCCTTATGCCCCTTTTAAATTCCACCACCCACCCCCATCCTAAACCCATGCTCTTTAATTCTGAACTCCTCCACCCCAAAGAAAAGACCTTGTTTAATTATCCTATACATTCCCTCATGACTTGATACACCTCTGTAAGGTCATCCTTCGGTCTTTGATGCTCCAGGGAAAACAGATCCAACCTATTCAGCCTCTCCCTGTATTTCAAATCCCCCAACCCTGCAACATCCTTGTAAATCTTTTTTGAACCCTTCCAAGTTTTACAACATCTTTCCGATAGGAGGGAGACCAGAATTGCACATGATGTTCCAAAAGTGTCCTAACCAATGTCCTGTGCAGTTGCACCATGACCTCCCAACTACTATACCCAATTCTCTGACCAATAAAGGAAGGCATACCAAACACCTCCTTCACTATCCTATCTACCTGCGACACCACTTTCAAAGAACTATGAACCTGCACTCCACTTGGTTCGGTAACGCTCCCCAGGACCTTAACATTAAATGTATAAGTGCTGCTCTGATTTGCCTTTCTAAAATGTAGCACTTCTCACTTATCTAAATTAACCTCCATCTGTCACTCCTTAGCGCAGTGGTCCATCTGATCAAGATCCCCATTGTATTCTACAGTAACCTTCTTCTCTGAACACTATACTTCCAGTGTTGGTGTCATCTGCAAACTTACTAACTATACCTCCTATGTTCACATGCAAATCATTTATATAAATAATGAAAAGAAATAGACCCAGCACCGATCTTTGTGGCACACCACTGGTCACAGGTCTCCAGTCTGAAAAGCAACCCTCTGTTTTCTACCTTCTACCAGTTAAAAGGCTTGAGCGTCAGCTATGTAGACTAAGTTTCCTCTCCCTTGAACATTGAATATTGATAATTGGCTTCAATATGGCATTTAAGATGATTAAACAATATGATAGGGTGGATCAGAAGAGCCACAAGCAAAGGAGCATTGTTTTAAATTGCAAATGATGGGTGATGCCAGGAGAACAAGGGGAGGGGAAGTTTGAAACTCTCCCTCCCTTTCAAAACTGCTAAGGCAAAGGGATCATTTGAAAATGCCAGAACTGTGATTGATAGATGTTCATTGGACAAACATGTCAAGACAAAACTAAGATGGGTAGATGGAGTTGAGACAAAGATCAGTCACAATACAATTGAATGGGGCAACAGACTTGCATAGCCTGTTCCTGTTGCTGTGTTTTGCAGAATAAGATTTAAACTGATTGTTGACATTTGAAGGAAAATAATTTTATTCCCTACCAGTCCTTGGAAAATGTATGGTTGCTCTGATCTACACACAACAGAAAAGTTGCAGACTACAGAAACCGTGACTCCATTGAGAAGTCTTTTGTTTTGTAGTTTTATTCTACTCCTTTGCAGAAGTGCATTTTATCAATCACTTTCCTGCTAAATGACAATTCAGCCATAAATATTTTATGCAGGATTCTTGATTCATGACTGTACAGCTCATATACTGATGACATCCTGCAAAATGCTGTTTAAACTCTCCTTCACATTTTATTAGCAATGTGCTCATTGGCAATCTGAATGTATCCCACATGCATTAAAACTTTTTCATAATAATCAATTTAAAAAGGGCATCTTTAATATGAACGTGAGCATTTTGTACACAAGGACCATATCCCTGCCAGAATAATTCCCTTCTTTTAACTATTGTGTTAGACAGTTGCCATTTCTGTACTGAGAAAAATAAAAGATTATCTTAGTTTGTAAATGACACTTGAAACTGCTTTGTGAAAATTTGTAGAAAGCTTACTTACAAAACTGAAAAGCCCTCCAAATTGGTTTCAACTCCTTCACAGAAATGACCATTAGTTGATACACATATGACAATCCATGTGGGTGTGACCATGGTAATCTATCGCTCTTTATCCTTCTCAATTTGCTTGCACTCTAACCTGTTTGTCTGCATCATTCTTCTCCAATAATGTATATATTAGAAAACACTCTCCACAGAATGATGGTCTTTATAACAAACAGTCCACAGCCATTGCCAGCTTGCAATGAGTTCAAAATTCCCCATTTCAATTGGTAGTAACATTGAATGACCATTGAAGATGTTTCCCTCACTTTGTGAAGAATTTTTAAACTGACCACTTGCAATAAGATTCACTCCAGCACTTCCTCCTTTCAGTTTTACCAGGGCAAATGAATCTTAGTCTTCAGATTTCCCCTGGATGCATCTCTTTGGCAATAGCTGGTCCTTTTTGGTGTCTTCCTGCTTTCTAACAGGCTGCTTACGTAGAGCTCACAGCTTCTTCTCACAGGTTACCACATTTGCTGAAGCTTTGCCTCTTTCTTTCTCTTTGTGAGATCGCTCTCTCTTTTCAAATCTAAGAAATTAGAAATCAAAAGTCTGACCACTGTTAGCTTTTATTTTAAGGTGTGAATATTCTTCACTTTTCTCTTAGTAAGCTTCCTGCCTGTATGGGAACCAAGCTAACTGTGGAGCAAAAAGTCAAAGCAGTTCCCATGGCCTTCTTCATTGCTCCATTCTGAATTAAAAGAGACAGTTCCAAAATGGATCATCTTCCCGAACCTTGTATAGATAGCAATATTATCTGAAAATATAATGCCAGTTTCCACATTAAATCTGATGAATCTGAACTTCATTGCCATCACCTCATTCGATCCCTTCACTGCCTTTTGATGCTAATTTGTTCAATCTGAGTCCTGACTCCATTAGGAGATTAAAACCTAGCCCATATCAAATAAATGGATATTAGGACAAGAAAGAACTCAATTTGGAAGAGCCACCTAAAAAAGTGAGGTTTGGGGTAGAGATCTTACATTGGGCTCAGGAAGATGCAACCAGGGCAGCCAAGGATAAAACAATTAGTGTAACAGGTACTCAAGAGGTTAGTTTTAAAGGAGTAAATACGAGGATGGAAGACTGCAGGTGGGTTATAGAGATGTGGAAGGATCAGGGCTACGGATCAAATTAGAATAGGGATGCTGATTTTAAAATTCAGTTATGGACAGGCCAGGAGCAGTGAGGGTAGCAAACATTGGTGTTGGTTTGCTCTTCGTGAACAGTGTATCCAGTCAGCGATATCACTTTGTGTTAAGTAATCAGATTTGTCCGGAGGAATCAATAAGTTCAGGTGACTGACATTTTTAGCATTAACCATCTGCTCTATCTCTTGCTGCCAGCTCAAGCAGCAAGAAAAATGTATTGAATTTTTCTGTAGCTTTCCTTCCCCATCACCTCACGTGAAACCTCCCTCAGCATGTTAAATATTTAAATCTTCAATCTGCAATATTAATGTTTGGTCAGTTGACTTCTTTGATATGACATTTCCACAAACACAATTCATCCCAGGAAACAGCATGGCATTGCACATCACTTGCTTCTCTCAGCCTTCGGAACCTTAAATCCTATTCATCCAAACCATTTTTTTTTTGCCATGTCATTGATGCTGGAACCTGTACTGTACACTACTGCACTGTACCAGCAACTACATTCTTTTGATGGTAACAGTGTGATTTAAACAAAAATTACCACCCCAAAATATTGACTCCATGCTGCAATCATGTGTAATTTACAAGAATTCTTGGCTTCTCTTGTCTTTTCATTTGTGTGGTACTTTACACAGTTGAGTTCCAAAATTCAATATCTTTCACAGAAAGATATATAATGCGTGCTTGCCAATTTTAATTCTTGCTTTTTGGACTGAAAAGCTCAATGAATTGAATTAGAATGGCTTTCACTGTAATATTTAATGAAAATATATTTTAATCTGCTTGAGGTTATTTCACAAGTTAAATGATGGCAATTGCAAGTATAATTTGGCACAGTGCACTAGACAATAAAAATGTACATTTTAGCAGTGCTTCCTATTTTTCACTTACCATTAGAGTCGTTGCAAAGCAGACAGTGATAGGCAGTGGTATCAGTTAAAGGCCAAGGTCAGCACAAGAGATGTGTCCATGTTAGAAAGGGCAATTCAGAAACCTAAAAAGCCATGTGTTCTCCTTCCAATCAAATATGGTGACAATTTTTTGTAATTTTAATAACTGAGCACATGAACTGTGCAGTCATAGAGTCATGCAGTCATACAGCACTAAAACAGACCCTTCAGTCCAACCATTCTATGCCATATAAATTCCTAACCTAAACTAGTCCCATCTGCTCTGGACAGAGATCCATGAGGGGTTGAAGGGCCTCTTTCATGCTTTAAAAACTTTATGACTAGTTTCAGTGAAAACCTGCTCTCAAGATCCGGAATACAATATTGGATCATAGGGACAGGAAAAGGACTTTCAGCCCTTTGAGCTTGTTCTCCATTCAAGTTTTGATCTGCCCTCCAATTCCATGTTGCTCCATGTCTCATGTCCAACCAGTACTTGGTAGGAGGTTAACAACCTGAAATATTAACTCAGTTTCTCTCCACAGATGATGGGTATTTCTTTAAACTGTTTTTATTTCAACAAAAGTCCACTGATGTCAATTTTGAAATGATTAACTAATCCGCAGCATCCACAGTCCAAAAGTGGAGACAGTTGTAAATTTCAGTGCAATAAATGTTTTCTCATCTTGTTCCTAAGCTATCACTGACCATGGACCTAAGTTAGCTCCTTGGAGAGGTGTCTCTGAAGGGTTACTTGGCTCGTTAAATTGGATATCCTGTCAAAGGAAACAAGGAGCATTACACAAGAGTAAAGCAGATCTTTCTGTGAACAAACAGCACTTGCTAATTAAAGGGCTAGAATTTTACTCAAAGTGTAAAAAGAAAGACAAATTTGTAGGAAGGCTAGATTAATGAGAAAATAAAAACAGAAAATTTCAAAATGGGTTCCAATCCTTTTTGAGCTGTCATGCAAAGAAAATAATTGCCAAAATTGCTATCCTAATGGCAATCTGCAAAACATCATAGGCACAGTCCAGCACAGACTGAGACCATTTATCACATTATGTCAATGTTGGTCTAGTGAAGGAGCAATTGACTTAGAGCCTTGCACCTGCCTTTTTCCTGGAGTCCTATATAATACCTGAACAACCATGCATCCAATGAAAGGAGCTGAAGTTGGTATTTTTCTGTGGAATAATGTCCCCAGAATGTAGTCTGCAGCTCAATGTCTCAATAAACACAAGGATTTTGCCTTGATCAGACAGACATTTTCAGGTGGTAATCTACTCGAACAAGAAAATCAGGATCTTAATCCTCCTCGAACCAAAAAAAAACACTCTGTGTGGAAACTTGGTAGGTAAGGCAAGGCTTTTGTTGTTTTTTTCTTTTCATTTACTCAATCTCTCTTGGCAACTTAGACCAGAGGGGATGGACTCTAGAGCAGTTGCCTGCTCCTCTTGCAGGATGTGGGAAGTAAGGATCATCACTGGTGTCCCTGCTGACTTCGCCTGTGAGAAGTCTACCCAACACCAGCTCCTAACAGACCGTGTTAGGGAACTGGAGCTGGAGCTGGATGAACTTTGGGTCATTCAGGTGACAGAGGGGGTGATAGAAAGGATTTATAGGAAGGTAGTCTCACCTAAATTACAGGACAAAGGTAGCTGGGTAATCATCAGGAGAGGGAAAGAGAATAAGCAGACAATGCAGGGCCCCTGTGAACATGACCCTCAATAATAAGTATACTGTTCTGGATACTGTTGTGGGGTGGGGAGTGAACTACCGGGAAAAACCACAGTGGCCAGGTTTCTGACACTGAACATGGCTTCTTTGTGGCTCAGAAGGGAAGGGGGAAGAATAGGAGAGCAATAGTGATAGGAATTCAATCATGAGACGAACAGACAGGAGATTCTGTGGTCACGAGGGAGTCTCCCAGATGGCGCATTGCCTCCTGGGTGCCAGGGTCAGGGGTGTCTCACAGCGAGTCTACAGGATTCTTAAGGGGGAGGGAGAGCAGCCAGAAGTCACTATACTCATGGAGAAGGATCGGAACGGACAGTATCAGAGAGTATTTAATTGGGGGAATGGGAATTACAGTGCTATTAGGCAGAAACTAGGGCACCTAAATTGGGAACAGATGTTCTCGGGGAAATGCACAACAGAAATGTGCAGTTTGTTTAGGGAGCACTAGCTGATAATGCTGAACAGGTTTGTCTCACTGAAGCAAGGAAGGGATGGTAGGTTGAAAGAACCTTGGGTGATGTGGAACATCTGATTACAGGGTAGCCATGAAGGAACTGAAGAATGGATGTAGGTAGGGGACATGAAAAAGCTTTAGCAGGTAGGGTTAAGGAAAACCCTAAGGCATTCTACATTTATGTGAGGAGCAAGAGAATGGCCAGAGTGAGGGTAGGGTCAATCAGGGATAGTGGCAGGAACATGTACCTGGTGTCAGAGGAAGTAAGGGAGGTCCTTAATGAATACCTTTCTTCAGTATTGACTACTGAGAGGGACTTTGAAGTTTCTGAGAACAGCATGAAACAGACTGATATTGAGAACTGCTTGATGTTAAGAATGAGGAGGTGCTGAAAATTTTGAAAAACAATGATAGATAAATCCCCTGGGCCAGACGGGATATATCTGAGGATACTACAGGAATTGAGGGAAGAGATTGCTGCGCCTTTGAGGATGAGCTTTGCATCTTCACTGTTGACTGAAGTAGTACCAGATGATTGGTGGGTGGCAAATGTTACTCCCTTGTTCAAGAAAGGAATTGGGGTAATCTTGAGAATTAAAGAACGGTAATTCTTATGTCAGTGGTGGGCAAAGGTTTGGAGAGGATTCTGAGAGACAGGATTTATAATTACTTGGAAAACTGTAGTCTGATAGTCAGCATGGCTTTGTGAGAAGCAGATCATGCCTCACAAACCTTATTGAATTCTTTGAGGATGTGACAAAATATGTTGATGAAGTTAGGGCAGTGGATGTGATGTACATGGGTTTTAGCAAGGCATTTGATAAGGTTCTCCATGTTAGGCTCTATCAGAAACTAAGGAGGCATGGGATACAGGAAAACCTGTCTGTCTGGATACAAAATTGGCTAGCCCACAGAAGACAGAGGGTGGTGGTTGATAGAAACTCTTCAACCAGGAGCTAGGTGACCAGTGGTATTCCACAGGGATTGGTTCTGGGATGTCTGCTATTTGTGATTTTTATAAATGACTTGACTGAAAAAGTGGAAGTGTGGGTTAGTAAGCTTGCTGATGACACAAAGGTTAGTGGAGTTGTGGACAGAGTGGAGGATCTGTTGTAGGCTGCAGTGGGACATTGACAGGATGCAGAACCAGGCTAATAAGTGGCAGATGGAATTCAGCCTGGAAAACTTTCGATGGTTGAATTTGAATGCAGAGTACAGGGATAAAGGTGGGATTCTCGGCACTGCGGTTGATAGGGTTGTTAAGAAGGCTTTCATTAACAATGGGATTGAATTTAAAAGCCACGAAGTTATGCTGCAGCTCTATACAGCACTGATTAAACCAGACTTGGAATATTGTGGTCGGTTGTGGTCACCTCATTATAGAAAAGACGTGGAAGCTTTAAAGAGGATGCAGGCAGGATTTACCAGGACGCAGACTGGACTGGAGGTCATGTCATATGAAGAAAGGAGGTAGGGCTTTTCTCATTGGAGAGAAGTGACTTGTTAGAGGTGTGCAAAATGTTGAGAGGCATTAATAGGGTGGATAACCAGAGACATTTTCCCAGGACAGAATTGTCTATCATGAGGCATTATTTTACAGTAATTTGAGAAAGGCTTAGGGAAGATATCCGAGGTAGGTTCTTTACATAGAGTGTCGTAGGTTTGTGGAATGCACTGCCAGCAGTGATAGTAGAGTCAGATACATTAGGGACATTGAAGCAACCCTTAGATAGGCACATGGAAGATAGTACAATAAAGGATGTGTTGGTTAAGCTGATCTTAGAGTAGGATAAAAGGTCAGCACAACATCAAATGGCCTACTGTGCTGTACTGTTCTTTCTTCTATGTTCTATGGTGCTGAATCAGTTTTACTTGTAGGAGAGCTGAAAAGACCCTGCAAGATTATGTTTACATTTATTTAGTTTGCAGGGTGGGGTGTCCTGAAGAAGTAGATAACAAAATGTAATTGCTGACCCTTGGCTTGCCCTCCATCTTTTGGTGTTCCCCATTCCCAATAACTCAGGTATCTGAGGTAAACTCAGAAACTGCTGTAGAAACTCAGCAGGTCTAGCAGAATCTGTTGAGAGAAAGCAAAGTTAATGTTTCAAGTCTAATATGATTTTTTTTAGAATTGAGGTATTTTGTCACAAGCTGAGCAGTCTCTGAGTTGCTTGGTATTGTGGTGGCACATGTCAGACATTGAGGATGGGCATTTTGCCAATTCTATCTCCTTGAAATCACAGAACTTCTGAGGCCTAATGGCAGCTAGAATGATGACCTATTAGCAATTTCCAAAAGCCAGCTGCACACAAAGTTAGAATTAGTTCCAATTTTCCCAATCTTCCACATCTACGCTTCTTGGGTTTCAGCATGACACCTAGTTACAGAGATGTTCCTCATTCTCTTGTTCACTCGAGCTTTTAGTGCCACCTACTTATGCAGTTCAGTGTCAAATTTTGAGAGATAATCGCTTCTGAGAAATGCTTTGGATGTTGTTTAAATGTAGGCGGTTGTCATAGCAGTCATTCAGCTTTTAATAATCTAATATCTCTGGTCATTTCAATCGCGAAACTCCTATAAAGCTATGTTATCAGTAAAAACATGCTCTTGTTCATTCACGTTAGACTTGCCAACATTCCTATTTATGTATATTTATCAAAGATGCATGTGAATACTTAAAAGCATCTGTGATTTTGCTACAGGTTAAATGGACTTGGCTCTCTGAAATTCAACTCGTATAAATTGTTTTATGATGTGTGCCAAAATTACACTTTTTCTTTCGGATCAGAGAGTTGTCAAGGTTTATGCATCAAATACTGACTCCCCAAGGGACTGTGAGGAGCCAATGTTTCTGAAAATTCCAGTCTTTTGGATGAGTCAATTAAACTAATGCCCTATCTCTGTCTGTTGTGACTGGTCTCTCCAAGTCTCAGTGCAGTGAGATGTGACATATCACTGGGCTATAATCGTTGAACATTCTCATAAAGCATTGCTCATATTTAGTGATATATGACATATATTTTTACAAATTTTGTCTTTCCCACATTTGCCTCACAATTTATTATCCACTTGTCTAGCATCTTCCCTGTTGATCTACTGCTTATATAAGTCAGATTAACATGCACATCATATTTGATCTAAATTTTGATGCAGATGATGTAGGGTTGCTCTCAATTCTCGAGAAATTAGAGGTCCTTCTCCAGACACTGCTGTAAGGCACTTAGGTTCCTTTATTCACTTTTATTTCTTTCTCATGAACATGTTAGAGACACACAGAACCAGTCATTAGACTGACAAATTATAAGACCATGACGTATAGGAGCAGAAGTAAGCCATTCAGCCCATCAATTCTGCTGTGCCATTCAATCATGGCTGATATGCTTCTCAACCCTATTCTCCTGCTTTCCCTGGTAACACGGATTAACCACCCTCTGGCTGAAGAAATTCCTCCTCATTTCATTTCTAAGAGATCGTGCCTTTTACAGTGAGGCTCTTCTCTTGGGTTTTTCCTGCAAGTGGAAATCTCTTCTTCACGTCAACTCTATCCAAGCCTCTCAGTATTCTGTAAGCTTCAATCAGATCCTTCCCTCATCTTTCTAAACTCCATCAAGTACAGATCAAGAGTCCGCAAACTCCTCACATATGACAAGCTGTTTAATAATGGGATCATTCTTGCAAACTTCCTCTGGACCCTCTCCAACAGCTGTCCTTACATATGACAACCAAAACTGCTCACAATATTCCAAATGCAACCTGCTCAGAAACCTATAGACACTCAGTAGTATACCTGACTCTTATATTCCAGCCCTCTTGAAATGAATGCTAACATTGCATTTGCCTCCTAACAACCAACTGAACCTACATGTTAACTTTAAGAGAATCCTGAATTTGGATTCCCAAATTCCTTTGTGCTTCAGATTTCCAAAATAGCCTATGCCTCTATTCTTTCTACCAAATGCATTATGTCACACTTTCCCACATTGTATTCCATCTACCTCTTCTTTGCCCATTTGCCAAGCATATCTAAGTCCTTCAGCAGCCTGCCTGCTTACTCAACACTACCTCTCCACCTATCTCTGTGTCATCTGCAAACTTAGCAACAATGCCCTCCATATCTTCATCCAGCTGGTTAATGTAAACATGAATAATTCTAGACCCAAATCTGACCTTTGTGGAATTCCATTAGTTAATGGCTGCCATCCTGAAAAAGATCCATTTATCAGTACTCTCTACCTTCTACCAGTCAGGCAATCCTCTATCCATGCTAGTACACTGCCTCTAATACAAAATGGGCTATTATTTAGCAGGCGAAACTGCAAGTACTGGAGATCAGAGTCAAGGTAAGAGTGGTGCTGGAAAAGTACAGCAGATCAGGCAGCATCTGAGAAGCAGGAAAATCAATGTTTCGGGCAAACGCCCTTCATCAGGAATGAGGCTGGGAGCCTCGGGATGGAGAGATAAATGGGGTTGGGGGAGGTCGGGGGGGAAGGTAGCTGAGAGTACAATAGGTGGATGGAGGTGGGGGTGTAGGTGATAGGTCGGAGAGGAAGGTGGAGCGGATAAGTGGGAAGGAAGATTGACAGATGGGACAGGTCATGAGGACGGTGCTGAACTGGAAGGTTGGAACTGGGGTAAGGTGGGGTGAGGGGAAATGAGGAAACTGGTGAAGTCCACATTGATGCCGTGGAGTTGAAGGGTCCCGAGGCGGAAGATAAGGTATTCTTCCTCCAGCATCGGGTATTGAGGAGGCCCAGGATCTGCATGTCCTTGGCAGAATGGGAGGGGGAGCTGAACTGTTCAGCCATGGAGCAGTGGGGTTAATTGGTGCAGCTGTCCCGGAGATGTTCTCTGAAGCGCTCTGTGAGAAATGTAGAGGAGACTACATCGGGAACAACGGATACAATAAATGACATGAGTCAAAGTGCAGGTGAAACTTTGATGGATGTGGAAGGCTTTTTGGGGCCTTGGACAGAGGTGAGGGGGGAGGTGTGGGCGCAGGTTTTTCAATTCCTGAGGTGGCAGGGGAAGGTGTCAGGAGGGGCCAGGTGGGTTGATAGGGGGCATGGACCTGACCAGGTAGTCGTGGAGGGAACGGTCTTCACAGAAAGTGGATAGGGGTAGGGAGGGAAATATATCTCTGGTGGGGAGGTCCTTTTGTAGGTTGCGGAAATGGCGGAGGATGATGTGATGTATTCGGAGGTTAGTGGGGTGGAAGGTGAGGACCAGCGGGTTTTGTCCTTGTTGCAGTTGGAGAGGTGGGGTTCAAGAGTGGAGGTGTAGGACATGGATGAGATGCGCCGGAGGTTATGATTAAGCATGTGAGAGGGGAAATTATGGTCTTTAAAGAAGGACACCATCTGGTGTGTTCTATGGTCGAACTGGTTCTGCTTGGAGGATATGCAGCGGAGGCAGAGGAATTGGGAATAAGGGATAGCATTTTTCCTGGAGGCAGGATGGGAGAAGGTTTAATCCAGGTAGCTGTGGGAGTCGGTGGGTTTGTAGAAAATGTCAGTGTTGAGTTGGTCACCATTGATGCAGGTGGAGAGGTCCAGGAAGGGAAGAGGAGTGTCAGAGATGGTCCAGGTGAATTTAAGGTTACGGTGGAATGTGTTGGTGAGGTTGATGAACTGTTCAACCTCCTCATGGGAGCACGAGGTGCCACCAATGCAGTCATCAATGTAGCGGAGGAAAAGGTGGGGAGTGATGCCAGTGTAACTCCAGAAGATAGACTGTTCAACATAGCCAACAAAGAGACAGGAATAACTGGGGCCCATGTGGGTGCGCATGGCTACCCCTTTCATCTGGAGGAAGTGGGAAGAATTGAAGGAGAAATTGATGAGGGTAAGGACCAGTTCAGCCAAATGAATAAGAGAGTCAGTGGAAGGGTACTGGTGAGGATGTCAGGAGAGGAAGAAACAGAGGGCTTGGAGGCCCTGGTCATGGTGGATGGAGGTGTAAAAGGACTGGATGTCTATGGTGAAGATGAGGCATTGGCGGTCTTGGAGGAAGTGAAGGGCATGGGTGGTGTCCCAAACGTATGTAGGGTGCTCCTGGATGAGGGGGGATAGGACAGCATCGAGGTAGGTGGAGATGAATTCGGTGGGGCAGGAGCAGGCTGAGACAATGGGTCGGCCGGGATAGTCAGGATTGCGGATCTTGGGTCAGAGGTAGAATCGGATGGTGCGGGGTTCCCGAACTGAGGTTGGAAGCTGTAGGTGGGAGATCCCCAGAGGCGATGAGGCTGTAAACGGTCTGGGAGATGATAGTTTGGTGATGATGGGTGAGGTCGTGGTCAAGGGTAGGAGGAGGTGTCTTTAAGTTGATGCCTGACTTCAGCAGTGTAGAGGTCAATGCGCCAAACAACCACTGCAGCCCCTTTGTCCACTGGTTTGATGGTGAGGTTGGGGTTGGACCAGAGGGAGTGGAGGGCTGAGTGTTGTGAGGGTGAGAGGTTGGAGTGGGGGAGGGGAGTAGACAGGTTGAGGCAGTCAATGTCTCGGTGGCAGTTGGAAATAAAAGCGTCAAGGGCAAGTAACAGACTGGCATGGGGTGTCCTGATGAATGGGGTCTGCTGGAGGCGGATGAACGGGTCCTCAGAAGGTGGGCGGGAGTCTCGATTGAAAACGCAAACTCGGAGGCTGAGGCGATGGAAAAAGTGTTTGATGTCACAAAATGTATTGAATTCGTTGATGCGTGGATGGAGGGGGCTGAAGGTAAGGGCTTTGCTGAAGACTGATCTATTGTCCTCAGTGAGGGGGGTTCATGAAAACTCAGCAGGATTGGAAGCTAGGACCTGGTATAGGGCTGCAGCTGGGAGTGGAGGCAGAGACTGTGACTAGAGTTGGCGTGGTAGTGGTGGCGACATCATTTGCAGAAGTGATGCTCACCCCGAGGTTCTGGGGGGCGGGCGCGGTGACAGTGGGATCCGTGGAGGGCATGTTGGTGGTGTGCAGGTGAGTGGCGTGCCTGGGGGTGGAAGTGGTTGCGACGATGACCGCTGCAGGGGTGGAAGTGACAGAACGTGTGGCGTCAGTGATGACGTGGGTGGGGGGGGGCGGGGATGGTAGAAGTGACAAAACACGTGGTGTAGATGACGTTGTCGGGGCGGAAATGGCTGCAGCAGTGGCCACAAAGGGGGCGGAAGTCACGGAATGTGTGGCGTGGGTGATGTCAGACAAGGCAGAAGTGGCTGGGGTAACGCCAACAGAGGAGGCAGAAGTATGGTTCCCATTGGGCTTTGCACAGGTCATGGGCAGTGGTGGCGGCGGAGATTTTAATTTTCCCAACATTAACTGGGATACACTTAATGTCAGAGGCATCCAGGAAGGTTTTCTCGAGCAATATGTAAATAGTCCAACTAAGGAAGGGGCCATATTGGACCTGGTGTTGGGGAATGAGCCAGACCATGTGGTAGACGTTGCAGTGAGGGATTTCTTTGGGAATAGTGACCACAATTCTGTAAATTTTATAATACTCATAGACAAAGATGAGAATGACCCTAAGGGAAGAGTACTAAACTGGGCTAAAGACAATTATATCAAGATTGGGAGGAGCTGGGAAATGTGGGATTGGAGGCAGATATTTGAAGGGAAGTCCATATTTGGTATATGCTTTCAAAGATAGGTTGAAGATAGTGCAGGATAGGCATGTCCCTTTGAAAACAAGGGATAAGAAAGGCAAGATTCGAGAACCGTGGAGGACAAGAAAAAGTGTGCAACCAGCCAAGAGGAAAAGGGAAGCGTACACAAGGTCCAGGCAACTTAGAACAGAACAGGCCTTGGAGGAATATTGGGAGAGTAAGACCAATCTTAAACAAAGAATCAACAGGGCTAAAAGCGGTCATGAAATAACTTTAGTGAGCAGATTTAAGGAGAATCCCAAGCCTTTAATCATGTATAAGAAGCAAGAGGGTAACTTGAGAAAGGGTTGGTCCACTGAAGGATAAGAAAGGAGGGTTGTGTGTCGAACCTGAGAAAATGGGTTAGATTCTCAATGATTAATTTGCATCAGTGTTCACTGAGCAGAGATACTGAGGGAGGTGGGAGAGGAAATAGCTGGGTCCCTGACAAATATCTTTGTAGCATTCTTAAACACAGGTGAAGTGCCAGAGGACGGGAGAGTTGTTAATGTTGTCCCCCTGTACAAGAAGGGTAGTAGGGATATTCCAAGTAACGACAGATGTCAGTGGTGGGAAAGTTGCTGGAGATAAAACTGAGGAATAGAATCTATTTATATTTGGAACAGATTGGGCTTATCAGTGATAGGCAACATGGTTTTGTGTGGGGGAGATCATGCCTTACCAACTTAATAGAATTTTTTGAGGAAGTGACCAAGATGAAAGAAGGACGGTAGATGTCACATGCACGGACGTTAGTAAGATGTTTGATAAGTTTTCCCATAGTAAACTAATGGAGAACATGAAGTCACATGGTGTGCAAGGTGTTCTAGCTAGGTTGATAAAGAACTGGTTGAGCAACAGGGGACAGAGAGTAGTAGTTGAAGGGAGTTTCTTGAAATGGAGAAAGGTGACCAGTGCTGGGGCCACTGTTGTTTGTGATATACATAAAAGATCTGGAAGAGGGCATTGGTGGTCTGATCAGTAAGTTTGCAGATGACACCAAGATTAGTGGAGTAGCAGAAAGCATAGGGGACTGTCAAAGAATACAGGAGAATATAGATAGACTGGAGAGTTGGGCGGAGAAGTGATAGATGGAGTTCAATCCAGACAAATGGGAGGTGATGCATTTTGGAAGGTCTAATTCTAGAGTGAGCTATACTATAAAGGGAAGAACCTTGGAAAAATTTGATGAGCAAAGAGATCTGGGAGTTCAGGTCCATTGTACCCTGAAGGTGACTGCACAGTTGGATAGATTGGTCAAGAAGGCATATGGTATGCTTGCCTTCTTTGGATGGGGTATTGAGTATAAAAACTCGTAGGTCATGTTAAGAATGTACAAGACTTTGGTTCAGCCACATTTAGAATGCTGTGTACAGTTCTGGTCGCCCCATTACCAACAGGATGTGGATGCTTTGGAGAAGGTGCAGAGATGGTTTACGAGGATGTTGCCTGGTATGGAAGGTGCTAACTAGGAAAAGAGGTTGAGAATGTTAGGATCGTTTTCATTAGAGAAAGGAGATTGAGGGAGATCTACAAAATCGTGAAAAGTATAGACAGGATGGATAGAGATTAGCTTTTTCTCAGGGTGAGGGATTCAATAATGAGAGGTCACGTGTTCAACGTGAGAGGAGAAAAGTTTAAGGGAGATACACATGGAAAGTACTTTACACAGATGGTGGTAGGTGCCTGAAACATGTTGACAGCAGAGGTAGTAGAGGCAGGCACTGTAGATTCATTTAAGGTGCTTCTGGACAGGTGCATGAGTAGGTGGGGAGTAGAGGGATACAGATGTTTAGGAATTGCGCAATAGGTACAGACAGTGGATTTGGATTTGGATCAGCACAGGTTGGAGGGCCGAAGGGCCTATTCCTGGGCTGTAAAATCTTCTTTGTTCTTTGTACTTTGGGCTTCCATGTTTAACATGTTTCTTCTTCCTTGGAATGAATTTCTGCTGTACCTCTTGATTTACCCACCTCCCCCCTTCAGAATCTCCTGCCATTACTGCTCCACCATCTATCTACCCTACTCGGCTCCCCTTTCAATCAGCTCTGGCCAGCTCCTCCCTGATGTCTTTGTCATTACTTTCATTCAATTGTAATATTGTTACATCTGATTCAATGTTCTCTCTCTCAAAATACAGTGTGAATTCTTTATATTATGGTCACTGCCTCAGAGGTGTTCCTTCACCTTAAGCTCCCTAATCAAGCCTGCCTCATTACACATCACTAAATGCAGAAATGCTTGTTTCGTAGTTGGCTCCACTACAAGCTGCTCCAAAAAAACACTTTGTCGACATTCCGCAATCTCTCATTTTGAGATTCGCTACCAACCTGATTTTCCCAGTCTGCCTGCACATTGAAGTCCACTATGATAATTGTGATAACGTCTTTTTTACATGCCTTTTCTACCTGCTAATCAATTTTCTTCCCCATATCCTGAATACTGCTAGAAGGTCTGTACAAAACTACCATCAATGTCCTTTTTCCTTTGCAGTTCTGAACTCTACTCACACAGATTCTAGGAGAAAGTGAGGACTGCAGATGCTGGAGATCAGAGCTGAAAATGTGTTGCTGGAAAAGCGCAGCAGGTCAGGCAGCATCCAAGGAGCAGGACAATTGACGCTTCGGGCATAAGCCCTTCTTCAGGAATGAGGAAAGTGTGTCCAGCAGGTGAGGATAAAAGGTAGGGAGGAGGGACTTGGGGGAGGGGCGTTGGAAATGCGATAGGTGGAAGGAGGTCAAGGTGAAGGTGAGGGTGATAGGCCGGAGTGGGGTGGGGGCGGAGAGGTCAGGAAGAAGATTGCATGTTAGGAAGACGGTGCTGAGTTCGAGGGATTTGATTGAGACAAGGTGGGGGAGGGGAAATGAGGAAACTGGAGAAATCTGAGTTCATCCCTTGTGGTTGGAGAGTTCCTAGGCGGAAGATGAGGCGCTCTTCCTCCAACCGTCGTGTTGCTATGGTCTGGCGGTGGAGGAGTCCAAGTACCTGCATGTCCTTGGTGGAGTGGGAGGGGGAGTTGAAGTGTTGAGCCATGGGGTGGTTTGGTTGGTTGGTTCGGGTGTCCCAGAGGTGTTCTCTGAAACGTTCTGCAAGTAGGCGGCCTGTCTCCCCAATATAGAGGAGGCCACATCGGGTGCAGCGGATGCAATAAATGATGTGTGTGGAGGTGCAGGTGAATTTGTGGCGGATATGGAAGTATCCCTTGGGGCCTTGGAGGGAAGTGAGGGGGGAGGTGTGGGCACAAGTTTTACATTTCTTGCAGTTGCAGGGGAAGGTGCCGGGAGTGGAGGTTGGGTTGGTGGGGGGTGTGGACCTGACGAGGGAGTCACGGAGGGAGTGGTCTGGGAGCAGATGCGGCAGAGACGAAGGAATTGGGAATATGGGATGGCGTTTTTACAGGGACAGGGTGGGAGGACGTGTAGTCTAGGTAGCTGTGGGAGTCGGTTGGTTTTCGTAAATGTCCGTGTTGATTCGGTCGCCCGAGATAGAAATGTAATGGTCTAGGAAGGGGAGGGAGGAGTCTGAGACGGTCCAGGTGAATTTGAGGTAGGGGTGGAAGGTGTTGGTAAAATTCCACCCCGACCTCAAATTCACCTGGACCATCTCAGACTCCTCCCTCCCCTTCCTAGACCATTCCATTTCTATCTCGGACGACCGAATCAACACGGACATTTACTATAAACCGACCGACTCCCACAGCTACCTAGACTACACCTCTTCCCACCCTGCCCCTGTGAAAACGCCATCCCACATTCCCAATTCCTACGTCTCTGGCGCATCTCCTCCCAGGAGGACCAGTTCCAATACCGTACAACCCAGATGGCCTCCTTCTTCAAAGACTGCAATTTCCCCCCTGACGTGGTTGACGATGCCCTCCACTGCATCTCCTCCACTTCCCGCTCCTCCGCCCTTGAGCCCCGCCCCTCCAACCGCCACCAGGACAGAACCCCACTGGTCCTCACCTACCACCCCACCAACCTACATATACAGCGTATCATCCACCGTCATTTCCGCCACCTCCAAACAGACCCCACCACCAGGGATATAGTTCCCTCCCCTCCCCTATCAGCGTTCCGAAAAGATCACTCCCTCTGTGACTCCCTCGTCAGGTCCACACCCCCCACCAACCCAACCTCCACTCCTGGCACCTTCCCCTGCAACCGCAAGAAATGCAAAGCTTGCGCCCACACCTCCCCCCTTACTTCCCTCCAAGGCCCCAAGGGATACTTCCATATCCGCCACAAATTCACCTGCACCTCCACACACATCATTTATTGCATCTGCTGCACCCGATGTGATCTCCTTTATATTGGGGAGACAGGCTGCCTACTTGCGGAATGTTTCAGAGAACACCTCTGGGACACCTGGACCAACTAACCCAGCCACCCCATGGCTCAACACGTCAACTCCCCCTCCCACTCCACCAAGGACATGCAGGTCCTTGGACTCCTCCATCGCCAGACCATAGCAAAACGACGGTTGGAGGAAGAGCGCCTCATCTTCCGCCTAGGAACCCTCCAACCACAAGGGATGAACTCAGATTTCTCCAGTTTCCTCATTTCCCCTCCCCCACCTTGTCTCAATCAAATCCCTTGAACTCAGCACCGTCTTCCTAACCTGCAATCTTCTTCCTGACCTCTCCGCCCCCACCCCACTCCGGCCTATCACCCTCACCTTCACCTTGACCTCCTTCCACCTATCGCATTTCCAACGCCCCTCCCCCAAGTTCCTCCTCCCTACCTTTTATCCTCACCTGCTGGACACACTTTCCTCATTCCTGAAGAAGGGCTTATGCCCGAAACATCGATTCTCCTGCTCCTTGGATGCTGCCTGACCTGCTGCGCTTTTCCAGCAACACTTTTTCAGCTCACATAGATTCTACACTTCTGACTCTGTATCTGTATCTGTATCTGTTAATTTTATTTCTTACTAACAAGGCAACACCCCCATCACCCACACCCTGCTCAATAGCCTGTCCTTTCAATAGGACATGTTATCCATGGATATTTAGTTTCCAGCCTTGATCCCCCTCCATCCATATCTCCGTGATACCCACAACATTTTACTTGCCAATTTTAATGTACGCTATAAGCTCATTTACCTTGTTTTTATACACTGTCTGCATTTTATTACAACACTTCAGTCCTGAATTGACTGCACCCCTTCTCATATTTGTGCCCTGATCAGCTGTGCCTGATGTTGGATTCCTGACCCTTGCAATACTCTGTCTCCTATTGTTTGTCCTGGAAACTTTAACCTCTGCTGACCCCCAACCCCTTTAAATGTTTGCATAATTTTCCATGCAGCCAAGCACCCACACCACCCTGCGCCTTTCCTCACTATTTAATTTAAAGCCCTATCCACAGCCCTAGTTATGTAATTTGCCAAGACTCTGCTCCCAGCATGATTAAGGTAGAGTCTGTCCCATCAGAACAGCTCCCTCCATCCCAACTACTTATGCCAATGTCCCATGAATTTGAAACTGTTTCTTATACATCAATCTTTGAGCCACATGTTTGCTTCTTTAATCTTGTTGACCTGTGCCAATTTGTTTGTGGCTCAGATAGTAATCCAGAGATTACCACCATTTTGTTTGTGCTTTTTTAAAAATTTAACAACTGGCTGATCCCATTTCGTTAGCAGAACTTCTTTCCTCTTTCTGCTTACATCATTGGTATCTATATGGGCCATAACAACTGGTTCTTTCCCCTCTGACTTCAAGTTCCTCTGCAGCCCAGATACTATATCCTGAACCTGAGCACCAAGCAGGCAATGCCTACATTAGGAATGCTCTATTTGGGCCACAGAGAACAGTGTCTATTACCCTAACTCTACTGTCGCTGATTACAACTCTTTTGTTTCCACTCTGGAATGACTCCCTGCACCAAGGTGCAATGGTCAGTTTGCTCATCCTCCCTTAAGCTCCATTCTCATCCACTCAGGAAGCAAGAATCTCAAACCTATTAGACAAGCTGAAGGGCTCAGGCACCTGGATGCTGCTACATGCCTCGCTTGTACTCACACCTTTCTCTCCCTGACTGAATTTGAGGTAGTTATTCTAAGGAGCATGACTGCAGGGACACAGAAAAGTGCTCAAAGAATCATAGAATCCATAGAGTGTGGAAACATTCAACCCCATAAGTCCACACTGACTCTCTGAAGGGCATCCCACCAAGGCTCAAACCGTACCCCATCCCTGGAACCCAGCATTTTCACATGGCTAATCCATGTAGCCTACACAACCCTGGACACTATGGGCAATTTAGCATGGCCAACCCACCTAACCTGCACATTGTGGGACTGTGGGAGGAAACTGGAGCACCCAGAGAGAACCCACGCAAACACAGAGAGAATGTGCAATCTCCACAGATGGTTTGCCTGAGGAATTGAACTTGGGTCCCTGGCGCTGTGAGGCAGCTGTGCTAACCACTGAGCCACCATGTCTTCCTGTGCTCAAAGTGGTTGAAATAAAAATTAGTGATGCCAAGATGTCAGCCCACCAAACAATCAATATTTTCCACAAGTTGCTACATGGAAAAGAATTCCCAAAGCAATTTATTTTGCCTCAGGGACCAAAGTATCAGAACGCCAACACAACAAGTGTTCTATTTAAACTTACACAGTTCATCCAGCAAGGGCTGGACAAGCTATGATTAGCTATTCATTTCTTTAAAAACAGGAATAACGCCTTCATTTTCTGCATGGTTTAACTGCTCTTGCAATTGACAGAACAGAATCCAAATGCTTCTGTCAGCGAGAGAAGAGATTGCTTGTCCCTGTACACCTTGTAGCTACTAGTTACAGAACATTTCCGGGAGAGGCCCGAGGCTATTCTGGTTCTCATACTTGCCACGTGAAAGCAAAGAAACAATAACTTGAGAAACTGAAAGAGAAAAACCTGAGTGTTATTGAACAGAGACAAATGTTACAATCATCATGATGTAAAGTTCAGCAAAGATTCTCACCAAATGGAATTCTTCAGGGAGTGTTAATCTGTGGTTCTCAAAAGCACACCATACATCTAGAAAAGACAGTCATCAAGTTTATGACTGGGTCTGATGTGGTAGATGTAGAGAAAATTCTTACTTTTCTGAAGGAGACTAAAACTAGAGGCCATAGAATGGTCAATCTTAATTCCAACCATTCTTTACTCGGAAAAAAAAATTGCATTTCTGTAGCGACGTCTGATGTCTCACAGTACTTTGCAGCCAACAAAGTACCTCTGGAGTGTCATCACTGCGGTAATGTAGGAAACACTGCAGACAATTTGTGCAGAGTGAGCTTCCACAAACAGTAATGTGATAATGACTGCTTAGTTTAAAACACCACAGACTTTCTGGGAAATAAATATTGGATAGAACACTAGGGATAACTTCCTCTGCTCTTTATCAACATAGCATTGTATGAGCTTTTACACTAAATTGAGAAGGAAGACGGGATACTCCAGATTCCTGCATTAAAGTGTCAAATTTAATTCTTTGAGATTAAATCCTCAGAGGCAAAAGTGTTAGTGTAAGTCACTGCTGGCCCTATGAATAGATGGTGAGAATGTGGAACTGGCAACCACATGAAGTTGGAAAAAGGCATTGAAGGTTATGATGATAGGATTGAAGATGTGGGAGACATCTGATGTGCAAACATTAGCAAAGACAATTTAGCGAAACGGTCTGTTTCTGTTCCTTACTTTCTATTCTCTCATAGGTACATGGAATAAAGTGTGGGAAAAGCATCCGACCTAGACCTACCCACCACACTATCCCTGTAAAGCTGCATTTACCATGAATAATCCGCTTTGCCAGGACATTCCTAGACTCTACGGGGCAATTTAGCATGGCCATTTCATCTCACCTGCAAATCTTTGGACTTCTCTCCCTTGTATATTTACTTCATCTTTAATTTTCACACAGCCTTTTTTTCCCCTTCTAACTTTCCCCATCTTTATCAACCTTCATTTTGTTTCCAGTTTGTTTAGTTTATGAGCTTCTATAAACTCAATTCTTGATTTGTGTGGTGTAGAGATTTTGACCCTGGAACTGAAATGTCTTCAACAGTTAATGAACAATGCAATATTTTCATCATTTATATAAATGATTTGGATGTGAACATAAGAGGTACAATTAGTAAGTTTGCAGATCACAGCAAAATTGAAGGTGTAGTGGACAGGAAGAAGGTTATCTCAGATTACAACAGGATCTGGACCAGATGGGCCAAAGGGCTGAGAAGATGGAGTTTAGTTCGGATAAATGCGAGGTGCTGAATTTTGGGAAAACAAATTTTATCAGGACTTATACACTTAATGGTAAGGTCCTGGGGAGTGTTGCTGAACAAAGACACCTTGGAGTGAAGGTGCATAGCTCCTTGAAAGCAGATTCCCAGGTAATTAGGATAGTGAAGAAGGCATTTGATATGCTTTCTTTTATTGGTCAGAGTATTGAGTACAGGAGTCGGGAGGTCATGTTGCAGCTATACAGGACATTTGATTAGACCACTGTTGGAATATTGCATTCAATTCAGGTCTCCTTCCTATCAGAAGGATGTTGTGAAACTTGAAAGGGTTCAGAAAAGATTTACAAGAATGTTGCCAGGGTTGGAGGATTTGAGCTTTAGGGAGAGGCTGAACAGACTGTGACTGTTTTCCCTGGAGTGATGGAGGCTGAGGGATGACCTAATAGAGGTTTACAAAATTATGATGGGCATGGATAGGATAAATAGACAAAGTCTACTCCAACTCTCACTCTCCACCCTCTCCAATGCCCTACCATCCCATCAATCTCCTATCCCTTTCTTCTTTAGTTTTTTTAGTTTCTGAGGATGGACCAGATGCACTGACCATAGTCCACTCTCTGAACTGTCAGGACAGATTTGGGCCTGGCTCCCTCACATATGTCTGTATGGCTCAAGGACTGTATAGCTTTTGCCAACTCCTCTACTCCTACCACTACACTACCAATGGACTGACTGTGGTCCGTTCCCAGGACTGCAAAAGCATGGACCCTGATCGAGCTCAGTCCAATCAGATGGTGACTAATTCTCTTTAATGGAATGGAGGCTTCCCTTGCCCTCACATGCCAGGACACCTTGATTGACAGTGGTGCTTCTCCACTTTCATTGAGCCTACTCCCTTAAGTGTTGAATACATGGTTGCTTACTTGTTACACATAAAGTGTGTTGCTGTACAAGTTGCTGAACATGATATAGGTGTGAGATTGATGTAGTGCATTCCTTTATGGCAAGATGTTCTTCTGCTTTCCTGATGACTGCTGACCAGCAAGGTAAGCTGCTTGGCCATGTGAGTATGCTGATCGGCAAGGAAAAAAGAAAGCATGGAGGCTATGGCTGATTAGCACAACATCTATTGCTGGAAAAATGTTGGAATTGATTATTAAGGAAGTAATAGCAGCACACTTGATAAATTATAGCCTAATCAAGCAGAGTAATCATGAGATTATCAATGAGTAATCAATTGTCTTATTAATTTATTACAGTTTTTCAAGGACGTCTTAATCAGGTTAGATAGAGAGGAATCAGTTGATGTATTTAGATTTCCAGAAGGCATTCGGCAAAATATCTCATAAAAGATAGCACAGGTGGTCAGGAAGACTAATGAAATGTTGGCCCTTATTTAAAAAGGATTGAACTCTATGAGTAGGGAAGTCTTACTGCAACTGTCCAAAGTGCTGGTGAGACCAGTTCTGGAGTACTTGATCTCCCTATTAAAGGAACGATATAATTTCACTGGAAGCAGTTCAGAGAAGAATGTTTCCAGGATTAAGGGATTGTTTTATGAGTAAAGGCAGGCCAGGTTGGGATTCTACACACTGAAGCTTAGAAGAATGAGAGGTGATCTCTTTGAAATATATTGGATTCTTAAGGAACTTGACAGGGTTAATGCTGAGCAGATGTATCCCCTTATCAGAGAGTCTAGGACCAGTAGGCCTTGTCTCAGAACTCATTGCCAGAGAGAGCTGTATGGGGAGAGTCTTTGGGTAAATTTAAGGCTAAGACAGATAAAGTTTTGGTTAAAGGGAAGTCAAGGGTTACAGAGAAAGGGTAGGAAAGGGGTTATGAGGAATGTCAAATTAAGCTTTTCCTATTGAATATCAGAGCAGATTGAGGAGCTCTTATGATTTTATGGTCTATGATCATGTAGGTTAGACTGATTGAGCGAGCATGAAGAGAGCAAGAGAGTAGATTCGAGTAGACCTAGTACCTGTGTGCAGTATGTCCTCACTGAAGCCTTTCAATGTCAATTGCTGGTTGCTCACTGTAATGCAAGTCTGTGATTCCAGAGTGCACTACCAATGAATAGTAGAAGCGCCAGGATGGTCATGATGAGTGGGCAGGTGCCAAGAGTTACCAATGTCAATGAAGGAGAATTTCCTTCTCAAGTTTCCTAACGTTGAGCTTATTTAGTGAATTTGGTAAGATTAGAATTTGATTATGGTGTGAGCAAAGTTTTTAAGAGAAAGTGAGGACTGCAGATGCTGGAGATCAGAGCTGAAAATGTGTTGCTGGAAAAGCGCAACAGGTCAGGCAGCATCAAAGGAGCAGGAGAATCGATGTTTCGGGCATGAGCCCTTCTTCAGGAATGAGGAAGGTGTGCCAAGCAGGCTAAGATAAAAGGTAGGGAGGAGGGACTTGGGGGAGGGGTGTTGGAAATGCGATAGGTGGAAGGAGGTTAAGGTGAGGGTGATAAGGTAAGGGTGATAAGCCGGAGTGGGGGTGGGGGCGGAGAGGTCAGGTAGAAGATTGCAGGTTAGGAAGGTGGTTTGAGGGTTGGGACTGAGACAAGGTTCGAGGATTGGGACTGAGACAAGTGAAGGGCTCATGCCCGAAACATCAATTCTCCTGCTCCTTAGATGCTGCCTGACCTGCTGCCCTTTTCCAGCAACACATCCAGCTCTGATCTCCAGCATCTGCAGTCCTCACTTTCTCCTAGCTGATTTTAACCTACTGCGAATCCTCTTACAAGGATGCCTTCCTTGAAGAAGCTCTCTTCCTCCTTCTACAAGGATTTCAGTGAGTCCCTCTCTCACTGCACACCCCAGGTCATCTCCTCTACCCAGAAGCTCTTCAACCACCTTCTCAAACAGACTCACTACCACAGCCATATCTCCTCCTTCAACACCTGCCTACGGAACCGACTGACCCCACACCGACTCCGGACTACGTTCAGACCAGCAAAATTTGGACCCAACCAGGACAACCAGTACCTACAACAAATCCAAAGCCTCCAGCAATAGACCTCCCTCCGGATCCTCCGCTCTACGCTTGCAGCCATGCACCGCTACCTACATTCCCTGCAATTAGCCCTACCCCAGCTCAAGACAACACTCTCACAGACCTGTAAAGGACCTCTACTGTTCTTCATCCACAGAAGAATCCACACACTAAACAAACAGTTCTTCCTAACCCCAACCACCCCGTGACTCAACACTTCAACTCCCCCTCCCACTCCACCAAGGACATGCAGGTCCTTGGACTCCTCCATCGGCAGACCACAGCAACACGACGGTTGGAGGAAGAGCGCCTCATCTTCCACCTAGGAACCCTCCAATCACAAGGGATGAACTCCGATTTCTCCAGTTTCCTCATTTCCCCTCCCCCCACCTTGTCTCAGTCGCAACCCTCAAACTCAGCACCACCTTCCTAACCTGCAATCTTCTACCTGACCTCTCCACCCCCACCCCCACTCCGGCCTATCACCCTCATCTTAACCTCCTTCCACCTATCGCATTTCCAACGCTCCTCCCCCAAGTCCCTCCTCCCTACCTTTTACCTTAGCCTGCTTGGCATACTTTCCTCATTCCTGAAGAAGGGCTCATGCCTGAAACATCAATTCTCCTGCTCCTTTGATGCTGCCTGACCTGCTGCGCTTTTCCAGCAACACATTTTCAGCTCTTAGCAAAGTGTTTAGCAAACCTTAAACTCCATCAATTGATAACTCACCACTACCTAGTGGGAACTCGCCATGCCACTTCTGAGACACATAAAAGATGGAGTGAGATGATCTTGAAGCTGAGATGAGCCTTTGTACTTGTTGTCTGATTCTGCCACACATCTCACCATAGCCTACAGCGCTCAGACACCGATACGGTTCTGCCTGTTAATTCAGTTTCTCTGTCGGCAGATACTGTGTGACTTGCTGAGTTTCTCCATCCTTCTCTGCTTTTTTATCCCTGAAATTGTATTCTTGCAATAAATAACAGCATTCTATTTGCCTTCCTCATCAGTTGCTGTAAGTGCACACTAACTTTGTGCTTCATCTGCTTGGAAACCCAGATCTCTCTGTACCTCAGACTTCTGCAATCTCATTCTCCCTGGTTAAATCATAAGCTGCTTTTCTATTTTTCCTGTCAATGTGGACAAATTCACATTTTACAACATTATATACCATCTACCAACTTCTTGCCCGCCCACCTAACTTATCAATATCAATTTACAGACTTCCTATGTCTTCTTGACAACTTAATTTCCTTTCTATCTTTGTATCAACAGTAGCTTTAGTTACAATACCTTCATTTGAATCATTTACATAAACTAAATATTTTTACGGTTCCAGAACTGATCACTGTGGCATTCTATTCATCACATCTTGTCCATTTGAAAATGATCCACTTATGCCTACTCTCTGTTTCCTATCGACTGCCTAATCCTCTACCCATGCTAATATGAACCCTTTGACCTACCCTCTGAACTTTTGTTTTGCCCAGCACCCTTTGATGAAGCACCTTGTCAAATGCCTTCTGGAAATCTAATTACAGTACATTCACCAGTTCCATATACCAACATTACTTTTCACTTCCTCCAAATTTTCCAATAATATAGTCAAACACAATTTCCTTTTCATTAAACCATGTTGATTCTGTCTGATTGGATTGACTTTTTCTAAGTGACACAGTTTAACCTTCTTATTAATAGACCATAACATTTTCCTTATGACAGATGTTAAGAAAATTGCCCTTTATTTTACCCTTTCTATCCCCCTCTTTTCTTGAACAGGGGAATCATGTTTGGTATTTTTGAAACTGATGGGAGCTTTCTTGAATTTAGGGATTTTGAAAACTTAAAGCCACTGCTTTGACTATTTCAGCAGCCACTTCTTAAAAGATGCTCAGACGTTGTCCAGCAGAACCTAGGGGCTTTATAAGGTCCTTTAACTTTAGATTCTCATGAAGAACTTCTTCAAAGCATTTTTATTTCATTTATTAGCTTGTCTTGATCTGAGTGCTTTTGCTTCTGAGTCATAATGTTAATGTTTAAATTCCACTGTAATTCATACCCTAAACTGACGTTTCACTGCAACAACAGTGCACTGTTGGAAGTCTTATTGTTCTGCTGAGATACCAAATTGAAACCTCATTCAACAGTACATGCCATTATGAAAGCTAGCAGGGAGCTCAAGTGGTGTCCGGGCTAACTTTCAGCCCTCAATCCAACACTGCCAAAATGAATGGAATGATCACTCGACAGTCTTGCTGTGTCCAAATAGGCTGTTGTATTTCTCAGGACAATGTGTACCAAGTGTTTGTGAAGTACTTTGACATCTCTTCAGGATTTAATAGGTAGTATACAAATATGACTAGGTAACATTTTTGTGTTTCATGTATTGAACAACTTTGTGTTCCTATTTTTAATTTCAGTTCTATGTAGTTTCTTCTTTAATTTTACATCTGAGTTGTTTGAATGTTGTGAAGTTTTCAAACACTGCAATGCAATCCTTGTTAAACAAATTTAAACTAAATCTCATTCAAATAGCTAAAGATCCTGAATACTTGATTTCATAGAATCCTTACAATGTGGAAGCAGGCCATTCCGAAGTCAGTCCACATTGACCCAGATCCACACCCTACTCTACTCCTGTAACCCTGCATTCCCCCATGGCTAACCCACATAACCTACATATCCCTGGATACTGTGGGCAATTTAACATGGCCAATCTACCTAACCTGCACATCTTTGGACATAATATATAAATTTTAGGAATTAAAGATTAAACTTAGACAAATCGGGGCATCCGGTTAAGCACCTGATAATAATTCTGATGTCAATCTATTCCAAATGACCTTGAAATTAATTACACTCAAAAGATAAACTATGTTGTCTTACACTATTAGAGGGAGACATGTGAACATTTACCCAAGGGATGACCAGTTTTAAACTTTGGATAGAAGCTTAACATCTGCAATTACTCCTGGAAATGATTTGAAGTACGTGTGAGTTTCCTATTAGACAATAGACAATAGACAATAGGTGCAGGAGTAGGTCATTCTGCCCTTCAAGCCTGCACCGCCATTCAATATGATCATGGCTGATCATTCCTAATCAGTATCCTCTTCCTGCCTTATTTCCATAACCCTTGATTCCACTATCTTTGAGAGCTCTATCCAACTCTTTCTTAAAGAAATCAGGAAAGAACTTTGTAAACAGAAAGTTTCTTTGTGGAACCAGGGAATCTGGAGAAAGGGAAATTACATTCAATGGCAATATAAATTATTCACATGCCTGTGGAACCAAAGAGTAACATTGAGGGTAAAGACATTTGTTCACATTTCTGTTTGAGAACATGCCTAAGTATACTATTGGCATTAGGAAGTATTTTTGTTTAAGCTAGCTGTTGTGTTTTCTCACAGAATGCAGTTGCAAGTTTGGTATTGTGCAGTTTACATCTCATATATTGAGGGAATCAAAGAAAGTGAACATTGGACAGGCCTGCATTTAAGCAGGAACATACTAACTTTCTTGCATACCATGTGGAATGTGGATGAGGATCAATCTCTGTTTGGATTTTGTGATCTGAAAAATTTGATTAGGTTCAAAGTGAGAGGATGATTTCTGCAATGTTCTTCACAAGTCCTGTGACAGAAGCAGTCAGGAACATTTATCTGGAAGCTATTAGAAATCAATTGGATATTCAACCAGAACAAGGGGGCTGAGATATCAATACTTGTGAGGTCTTTAAAAAAAACGTGAAGGGTCGCTTGACCATCAAGCTAATGGAAGACATGTAAAAATATTTACTTTGAAATCCATCTTGGACATGCACAATGATTAGAGTGCACTCTTTTATGGATGATCTACAAGAGTTTTCTTATGGATGATTGTGATGTGTTCTACCTAAAGTGATGGTGCTTGATTGCGGTAATAGTGACAAACATGACTCATATTTTTACTGTGTAGGAGCAACATGAAATGGTTTGCTTCATCTGTTGCTCCAATCATTTGAGATACCTTACCAAAATGTGCTCTGCCTATCACACAACTTAGAGATATTATGTGAATTTTGACACTTGTATGATGCTAGCTATGTAGACAGTATGTCCCAAAGACTGACAAAATGTATCAAGTAGCTGCCCATAATAGGCAAGGTACTGACAATGTCCAATCAAGCAGTGGTCAGTAAAGGTCTAAACAAAGTGCCCAATATTTGATATGATTTTGCAATTGGAAACACTTATTAAATAATTATGAATGTGCTAATCAATTTAGAATTGTTAGTCAAGCTCATGCTCACCTTTGCACACTGGAAACTGCATATATTAATATACAAGGCCCTGCTTTTTGCTGACATAAAGAATACTTACATATCCCACCTAATTCAACTGAATAATGCCTTGAACTATCAAAGTCAATCCATCTGGTTTAAATTGAAAGAAAGCTTGGCAGCTAATTGTCAATTATTACCACCTGGTGCATTCTTCCTGGCAATACCTCAATGAACCAGAGTTCTTTTGCTAATAAATCAACATGCTCAGCTCGTGCATTGTAAAAATGCTGTTCCCTTTTAAGTTAGTATTTCTTACACATTGCTCTGATGAACGTAAGACAAAAAAGTTGAACAAATTATCTTTTTCAGTAATAGTACAACTTCTAAAGTAAAATCCTACAAGACGCAAAAAGCTCAAAATTGTGTCAAAAGATATTGTGAGTTTACCAAAGTTACGGAAGTGATAAAAAAATGGAACAAACAAGAGAAAGTATAATCACTCAGATTGACGAAAATTAACAAAGATCTTGCATAATATACAGCAGAGCCATTATAAACTAAAATGGAAAGAATAATATTCCAATGCAACACAGATCTTAATCCAATTGTATATTGAATGAATTAGATGTTAAAAAGAGATCTGAGAGGAACCATGAACCTCAAACTTTCCAGAAGACTGTCAATTTCTCAAACCAGTTCCAATAGAAGAAGCTACCGTTCTTCCAATTCAGAAGAAAACACATTCAGGAGAGTCATGAAGCCTCTAAGTCAAGAGAATCTGTGAAGGCGATATGTAAATCTAAATATAGCAAGTTAATTTTATTCAATAACAATGATAATTGGGTTAAAGGCTTGTAGAAAGTAATGTGCATGCCGCTGTAAAAGATAATGCTAGGAGAAATCTGTTAAGTGCAACAGATTTCACAGAGTCATGTGAACAATGTTTTTGAAAAATGGGGATGTATCAGTGTTAACTCTACCTGCCTCTCTAGATCTCCACAAGCTAGACCAAACTGGTGGATGACGCCCATCCACCACAGGAACCACAGGTAGGTAGCAGCGGTTGCAATGAATTTCAAAAAGCCACATGGCATACCTTTGTGTCGGTGTCCACAGATGTAAATGCATCATGAAGATTGTTACAATGTGTACAAAATCCTTGCGGTGAAATGAAGAAGTACAACTAAATTCATAATATAAATAATTATAAGCTATAATGTAGAGCTAATAGCACGTGCTTTGTTAATGCGAAAATGCATAGTATAGTTCTATTAGTTAGTCATTAGATGTTCAGATATCTCTTTAGATCTTAATTCTCACCAACAGGATTGTAGTAGCCTTTCCAGCCATTCTGATTTTGAGACCTGGAGAACCGACAAATTTGTTACGTTTATTTTAGTTTTAGGTGTCATTCCAATCCATATAAAGATCAATAACTATTATCAATATAAATTACTGAATGACAATATTGCATATTTTTAAATATAACCCAGCAAAGTAAACTCAACACAGATTAAGCATTGTTGATATTTGAACAAAGCCTTCAATAAATGTCAATTTGTACTAATGGTGTATTTTCTTATAGCAACACTTCTATCAATCGGAGTTCACTTGCCAATTAACGAGCAATCACTACTCATGTGGGGTAAATGTTGGCTCTCTCCTCAAATTGGTATTCTTGTGAATTGTTCTCATGAGTATAAGATGAAGGTTTGACAAACTATACCCTTTTTTGGCAAGACTGGGTCTAGCACAGGCAGTCAGATCACATGGGGAAGGCCCTGCTCTGAGCTGCTATAATGTAATGTTTATTTAAATTGCTTTTATCTGAATGAAATGCCAGTCCTTCAGCTATATTTTATTTTTAACTTATTTTTTAAACATTGTAATGTTAAAGTAAGATAACTACTTTTCTCTTTATACCTCCTTTGTAACTAAGATTCGTATTTGGGTCCTTGTACCTAAGATTGTGCCACAAGATGTGACATTGTAAAACTTCTCTCACTGTAGTCCTGTACTTCTATACCTGAAATCACATGACAATAAAGGAAATTCTATTCTAGATGTTACTTAACAGCCACTAATGCTCCAAACAAAATGAAAGGTGATTTCACTTTACCCAATTGATGTGATTGAGATAGAACATAGAAAAGTACAGCACACAACAAACCCCTTTGGCCCACGATGTTGTGTCAAGATTTAATCCTAATGTAAAATATAGTAACTTAACCTACGCACCCCTCAGCTCATGCTATCCATGTGCATGTCCAGCAGTTGCTTAAATGTCCCTAATGACTCTGCTTCCACCACCACTGCTGGCAACGCATTCCATGCATTCACAACTCTGTGTAAAGAACCTACCTCTGACGTCACCTTTACACTTTCCTCCTAATATCTTCAAACTATGACTTCTCGTACCAGTCAATCCTGCCTTGAGGAAAAGTCTCTGGCTATTGACTGTATCTATTCCTCTCATTATTTTATACACCTTGATCAGGTCTCCTCTCTTCCTCCTTCTCACCAGAGAGAAAAGTCCGAGCTTATTCAACCTTTCTTCATAGGGCAAGCCCTCCAGTCCAGACAGCATCCTCGTAAACCTTCTTTGCACTCTCTCCAAAGCCTCCGTATCTTTCCTATAGTAGGACGACCAGAACTGGACACAATATTCAGCAGGGACTTGTAGAGCTACAGCAAAACCTTGTGGCTCTTAAACTTGACCCTCTGTTAATGAAATGCAAAGCACCACATGCTTTCTTAACAACCCTATCCACCTGGGTGGCAACTTTGAGGGATCTATGTACTTGCACACCCAGATCTCTATGTTCCTCCACACTGCCAAGAATCCTGTCTTTAATCCTATATTCAGCATTTGAGTTCGACCTTCCAAAATGCATCACTTCACATTTATCCAGGTTGAACTCCACCTGCCATTTCTCAGCCCAGCTCTGCATCCTGTCTATGTCACGCTGCAGCCTGCAGTAGCCCTCTCTACTATCAACGACACCTCCAACCTTTCACCACATTTCTGGCAAAAGTGTTACATACCAAAGGAAAGATCCTACATCACACCCAACTTTCACCCAGGCCATCATCTTCCTGATCAGTTTATAAAACATCAAAGCCGACTTCATTGTTCCTTTAATCAACACATAGTGAATTCTAGTTTCTTATCGAGAAATTAAAGTCACAGTTATCTTAAACATACTGAGCTGTTAGAGAAAGGGATTCTGGCATGAAAAATGTACAAGGGTTACTGTTGGACACAGTACAAGAGATTTTGTGTTTAAATTGTAAAAGAACATTTAGAATTTGACTTAGAATTGGAACTTAGTTTTATTGTCACATGTACTCACATGAGTACAGTGAGACATATACAAAATTGCTACTTATTGTGCCATATTAGGTACAAAGAGACAAAGGATAGATAAATAATGAAATAAAAAGTTCAGCATTACAATCCCTCAAGCAGACCGCACTACACCCGCCTCCAGTCTGTGTCAGGCCTTGCCTCCAATGTTGCCAGGACTTCACCTCCAGTCCACGCTTGGCCTTGCTTCCAGTCCGTGCCTGGCCTCACCTCCAGTCTGCACTGGGCGTTGCCTCCAGCCCTAAATGGGACCTCACTTCCAGTCTGTGCTGAATTCAACCTTAGACTGCATAAAGAATGGAGCCATGCTGTGGGCACGTAGTTCCACCACATGCGATGACCTACCGAACATTAAACACTGCTACAATTGATGACGTATCTGTCCCTGTTGTGGGCCTAACACAGACACTACCTGGGCACCAAGCTCTGTCACTACTGGGGGGCAAATGGGTTCACAAGTCGAGAGTCCAGGCATGCCGAAGCCAGGAGTCCTCACTCCTGACACCGCCACCACTGCTGCTGATGTCCTTCAATGTCAAAAGATGAAAGAAAAGGAAACAGGGAAAAAAAAGACAGAAAAGGAGAGAGAGAGAAGGATGCAGCCCAGGTGGAGCATATGGGCTCAGAAACCCTAACACTCCGTGACATGCCTGCATCATCAATTGTTTGGGATTAATAGGATTATATTTTTACTATATGTCTAATACTTTAAAAATCATACTATAACTAAATGGATTAATTTACTCTGATTTATATTCACTTATTTTGCTGGATATACATCTGTTTCATTGTTGAAACAAAATTTTGCTTTTCTGTCATGGTTAGAGGTGAACTTATTAAAAAAAACAAATAAAACATGATGTATCAAATCGAGATTTCAGTCTGGGATATGACTTGTGAATAATAATATCAGCTGGGATCATAACATTCCACATAAGACCAAGGTGAAGAAGGAAGAAGACGATCTGTAGAAAGGTGGAGGCCAGGGGCAGGCAAATAAAAGATTTCATGATGCAAAAGCCAAAGAAAAAAGTAATAGATATTGTGAACAAAGGACAGTTGTGTCTCAATAAGAGGTGAGCAGCTGCTTAAAAATCATCTGACTGTAACATGAAGGAATAAAGGAAGAAAGCAAGAAAAGAACAAGCCAGCAAAACAATAAAATAAAAAAACTAAAATCACACAAAAGCAGATGGAGGCAAATGTTGTTATCTGAATCCAACAATCTCAATGTGGTGTCTAGAAGTTTGAAGAGAGCTCAGTTGAAAGATTGAGATTGTGTTGCCCTTCTCTGAAACACTCTAGCAGATCAAAGACAAAAACGTCAACGTGGATTAAATGAGTAAATACAATGACAAGCAACTGTGATTCAGGGTCAAGTTTGTGGAGTATTCCAAAACTGAACACAGCTCCTCCAGATGGAGTCTGATCAAGGGTCTAATACAATGAAGCTTCATTTCTCATTTGCTTCCAATACCCTTGTGTTAAAAGGCACATTCCATAAGTCTTTTACATGACTTTGTCTACTTAGTGCCAACACCCTGTAGTCCATGCCATTAAATATGAATGATAATAAATTAAATTCCACAAATTAATGCAACTTTGTAGAATCTGTAGAGCTCTTTAAAATCTATAATGATGAGCCCAGTGTGCTGAAAAGAAAAGATTGTAGATACAACGCCCAGTATCATAGCTGAGGCACCTATCTGATCACATTGAACAGTGTGATTTTTTTTTATTAATAGAACACATTTGAGGACAGGTTGTAATCCATAGTTTATTTTGCATTTGAAGGAACTTTCAATGCATTTCCTATGTTACTTGGTGCCAGTGTCAACATTAGCCATGTCTGTACCCAAACTTTGTTCATTTTGCTCTTGCATCCCTTTTGCTGCTTCCTGGAAATTTTCTTCTTCTCCAACAGACCGTGTCTTGCCAGCTTGTGTTTGAATTCATTCTTCTGAGCATAAGCTAAGGAATTGTAGACCATGGCAACTCCTTTTATTCTACCACCAGCAAATTGCAACCTGAAGCCAAAAACAAACATGACACCTGGCATTGTCTTGTACATCCTTGCCAGTTCTTCCTAATTTCTGACTCAAAAACTGAGGTTTGCAGGGCGGAGAATATTGACAACTGTTTTCTTGTGTTGAAGCAAGTGATTTGTCCTAACATATTGGTTTTGATGGTCACAGTGTCACTCATCTCCTACATGCACCAAACACTTGGAGAAAATGTAACAAAGAAATGGGTTGATGTACCTCTATCAAGAACTGTAGCATCTGCTTCTCAGAGGTTAACAAAGCCTCCAACATCGCTGTCAAGAAGCACACTCAGAATGTGAATAGTGCCTGTGCCTGAAAGAAACTTTGGTTTTTTATCATACATAATGAAGAAGTCTAATGTCTGCTTGAGGCCCTCAATCTGTGCCATTACAATTTTCTGTGAGGCCTATTTGCAGCCAAAAAGTCCTCAGGCAGCAAACGCTAAACGAGATTTCAAAATCTATTTATTTTCATGAGGTATTTCCCAACCCAATAATCACTGCCAAACCAACTGCAACATTCTCTTATGCCCATCTACCCACTACTACCCATTCAGCAACTGCTTCACCTGCCCCTGGCCAGGTGTGCACTTTTGTGCAGTTTTGGTCTCCTAGTCTGAGGAAGGACATTTTTACTATTGAGGGAATCTAGTAAATGTTCATCAGATTGATTCTCATGATGGCAGGACTGACATATGAAGAAAGACTGCATTGACTGGGTTTGTTCTCACTATAATATAGAAGAATGGGGGCGGGGGCGGGGGGGATTCGCATAGAAACATATAGAATCCTAATGGGATTGGACAGGCTAGATGCAGGAAGAGTGTTTGCTCTGTTCAGGAAGTCCAGAATGAGGGCTCACAGTTAAATAAATGCAGTAAGCTATTCAGAACTAAGATGAGGAAGAATTTTTCACTCAGCGTTGTGAACCTGTAGAATTCTCTACTACAGAAAGATGTTGGGGCCAGTTCATTAGATATATTCAAGAGGGAGTTGGACATGGCCCTTGCTCCTAAAGGGATCAAGAGATAAAGAGAGAAAGTGAGAGCAGGATACTGAAATTGCATGGTCAGCCATGATCATATTCGGCATGGACAGGTTGGACCGAAGGGTCTGTTTCCATGCTGTACATCTCTATGACTCTATGAATGGCAATGCAGGCTCAGTTGGTTGAATGGCCCACTCCTGCATTTATTTTCAATGAACCTATGAATCAAAACTGTTACCTTTCCCTTAATAACTACTGCTTCATTCCTCCCTAATGCCCATTCCATCAACCTCAACTTTTTTGACATTGTTAAGACCTCTAGAATTTTGAAGAACTCGTTCCAATTTCCCCTTCATGTTCTTTCATCTACAGGTGGAGAAAATCCTCATTCTCTCTTTTCAGTTAAAATCTCCCTGTGAAGATCACTTCCCCAATCAGCCCCATCATCAATCAATCCAAGTAGTGAAGATGGGTAACAATTAAAGCCATAGGAAAATAATACTGGGTTTATTTCCAACAGGGATGGATTTGGGAATTAGCGAAGATTTATTAAATTTCTATCAGACACTGTTTTGACTCAGCTTAAACTGTCAAGCAGAGTTTTGGGGCCGGGTTGTCAATTACCACTGGCGACAGGCGAGATTGTGGACTTGGACGACTTTGATCCCCGGGTGTGTCATTAGACCCCGCCAACTCCAGGGACCATAATTCACTTTCTTGTCAACACTCCCCATATCCTTTCACTTCATTATTGGTCAGGAATTTATCTCTGCCTAAAAAAGGTCAATGGCTCTGTATCCACTGCTCTTTGAAGATTCATGACCCTCTGAAGAAAATAAACTCACCTTGTTTCTTTTAAAAATGGAAAGACCCTTCTTCTAGTTTTAGTCTTTCCCACATGGGACATTCTTTCAGCATCCATCCTATTGAGGCCTGTCAGGATGCTCTTTTGTGTGGTTTTAAGGCCACATCTAAATGTTTGACTTCAAAGCAGACTAGTGGAGAAGAAGACAAAATCCAAGAATAGTCTTCAAGCTTAAGCCTTTGTGAGATTCTCTTCATTGCATGTTAATACTATATACAATGACACATGTCAATATAGCAGAAGCAGAACTTATTTTTATATTGTTAATAAACTTACCTACATTCCAACAGCCTTCATTCTTTTATCTATCTGACTAACCCAATTCACAGTGTTCTATTTAAGTTGTTTGAGAAGCTGATCCATGGAATCATTACAAGGCTACTCCCAGGGCCTAAATCCCTTACAGAAAAGATACCTCAGAGATTTAACTGGACACTTGCTCCAACAAGAACAGGGGGACATTAGGATTGTGAGTTGCTTAGTTTGTGTCCATTCTGCTGCAATACGAATTAGGAACCTGACAACATGTGTGATCGGCTAAGATAAATTATTGTAGCGACAGGAGGAGAACTTCTTCAAGATTTGCTACTTCCCATAATTTATCAGATTATCGAATCTTTCTTGATAAACTGGTTGCATCTAGGTCCTTCTGGTGTTTGAGTGAATTTCTTCCAGCAGATGCTGGAAACAAAATCATAGTTAAGCTGCAAGAGAGGTGTCCAAGAATTCAAGAGTGATCCCTGGATGTTATCTGTGTGAATATTTGTCAAATCTCAGTTGGAAGGGCACTCATGATTGTTCACGTGGCTGATCAAATCCAATACCCCATTCCAAAACTGCACCCCAGAAGTTGGGTGCCAAATTTGCCCATGAGCTAATTAAGTACTTGCGTTTTAAAATTCATTTTGTCACATATGTGGGTTGATGGTAGCTTTGAATTCCAGATTCTAAATTCCTGTAACAACTGCAGAGGAATTTAAACACATTTTCCAAGATTTTTGACCTGGAAGCTCTAGGTTATTAGTCCAATGACGTTCCTACCTCACCATCTCAAAATGCTTCACGTGAGTAATTACCAATGAAGCAATAACAATAACAAAATATTTGAACAGGTACACTTAAAATTGGTCAAAAAGTAAATTTTTATGACTATTTAAGGGATTTAGGGAACAAATTCTAGAGGTCAGGGAGCACCTTGCAAAATAACTAACGTCAGGGATGCAGAGGAATACAGGGACGTCTGATTATTGTTTGAATAGATGGAGTTCAAGGGATAGGGAGGGTAAGGCTACAGAGGATTTAAAAGCTGGAAAGGAAATTCTAAAATTGAGGCATCTCCTATGTAGTTCAATAGCACGTGATGACAGTCCTGGTATGAGCTAGGTTTTGAGCATCAGTTTTACATGAACTCACAGTTATGGTAAATGAAAGTTTGGAGCATCTGAGGAAGTTTGAAACCTGGGCAATCTCTTGGTGGAACTATAACAGTGCAACTTTGTTTAGTCTTGTATAAACGATACATCATTTTATAAGATCCACAAATTGATTCAAGATGGAGAGAACAAAATTCATGGCTTTAATAGTTTATAATTTTCTGATCCAACTTAACATTTAACAGAGCTCTTTGGAAATATTGAAAAGGTCAAAAATTTAAGGTTGAAGGTGCCATTGCCAGAACTGGGCTGGTAAAAGGGGATAGCTGACAGCAAATAGCCCATATTATTCTCAGAGTAAATATCACATACATGACCTGTGGTTGGATATTTTACACATCATTTCTCTTGAATTTCCAGAATTGTAAGTTAATAAAAGTGCAGGCTGGAAAATAGAGCACCTAGGATATTGGTGACCAATAGAACAAACAGCTTATCTCCTAAAACAATGAGAATCAAGGAGATAGAAAGACAAGAATTGTTGAGAAGGAATCAAATTAGAGTCAAATCAATACAGAAAGAAATGAAGAGAATGAAAGGAATATTGGATTAAGGAGGAGGGAAAAATTGACAGTGAGGAAAAAAAGGGAAAAATCTCAAATTTTTAAATTGTATAATCTGTAGCAAAAATTTACTACCTACAGGAATAAAAATAGAAATTTTTCATTGTTCATTTTATGACCGTGTAAGGTTTCATGGAATTACAAGAACATAAATTAATAAAAGGGTCCTTACTTTGTTAAGTACCAGCTGTAACATTCTCTGGTAATTTAAATTTGTATTTATTACACAAATACAGAAAGTTCTGCTGTTGCTTAGTAAGGCTAATAGTGAAGCGGTGCAAATATGGATGTCTCTTTCTTGCCACAGATCATGGGCTATTTGCATCTTAATAATAGCAAACAACATAAGCATGCTCTTTAAGGAAGACACATTGCAACTGAGCACAGGTTGACCTAAAAATTTACTTTTTGACCAATTTTATCTCCTCAGCAGCATGCCTAGAAGTAACAATGGGTTGAATTGCATGGTTATTTTTGGTTAAGTACCAAATGCATTGATCTGTGGTCAAATGGCAAGCAGCAGAAATGGTTACTAAGCTGATTAAGAGCTGAAATCAAGCCTACTGGAAAAGTTGGTCAAGCTACTTTAAACTCTGACCTCAGTTAAACTACAGGTGGGGCATGTTGTGACCTGCAGTTTCCTGTGTTGAACAAATAAGGCAAGTGTCATGGTGTCTCTAGATGTGCTGGCCATATTACCTTATATGGAGTCTGGAATGAATGTGCTGTTTACGGCTTGGTGTAAACATTTGGAAGTTGTTTACTAGTACATTCCATTGGCTGGGATTAAACAATGTAAATCAGGCTTTGATCAATTCATTGGCTGAGTGTCAGAGATTTTTCTGGAAAGGAGTGCACTTTCAGATAAGTTAACAGACAAATAAATTTTCTGAGAAGTCTTCGAGACCTCATTTGAGAAACATGTGCCCTGATGTAATCCTCAGAGAGGATAAAGAACCATTCGGCAAGACCTATGTAGAGAACAAAGTTGGCACTTCACGCAAATTGGGGTAGTATTTGTTTAGGCTAAACGTATAGGGTTAAAATTAGAGTATGAGTTAAATGTGGTAAGAATGCTCCACAAATGGGAAGCCATTCCCTCCCAGCAGCCGTGAAGGTCACTGCTGTTCTGACTATCTATGCCACTGGCTCCTTTCAGGGAGTGTTGATTACGTTATGTGGGATTATTGCCAGCATGTCTGACACTCCCTCATACATACAACCCTAGTTGCTCACCCTACTTGCTATTTAAACACCAGGCCGTACAGTGAACCTGTCATGAGCTACAACCCATCTAAACACCTTCTCTGAGTCTCTGCTACTCTGTGCCCAGTGTCTGGAGATTGTGCCTGTGGACCACCCACAGACACAATCTCTAGCAGGCAGGCATCACATGCAACAATCTATCAAACAATCCTGAACATTAACTTCTTTTAATAGACAGCAAAAGGGAACACAGTGCACCCCGAAAATGCAAACCAAAAGCCTGATGCAGCTGAGCTCTGTCAAGTAACAGGAGATCTTCTTCCTCCTCAATATTCTTGTCCTCCTCCTAGAAAGATTGTTCTCCAAGTCTTTCACTATCTGTCCCATCACCTTGTTGCCTGCTCCAATTCTGCAGAATGCAACTTGCTAGGATGATGCAACACACTCTGTCTGGACTATACTGTAGGTCCCACTCACCCCTCCAGACCTGTCCAAACAGAACTGCATCTTCAGCAGCTCCAGCATTTGTTCCACCACAGCCCTGCACCAAGCATAGGCAGCAAAAAAACCTGTACTCTGCATCAGTTAGGAGATTGCACAATGGTGTGTTCGGTTAAGGTCACATTGTGAGCAATTCTTGTACTCCAGTAACCAGCCTCGTAAGGCACCTGGACCCTCAAATACACCAGGTATTCAAGAGTGTTCCAGGATCCTGACAACATGGTAGCTGCTAGGCAATATTCCCTCTGTGCTGAGCAGCCATGCTCCTGCTGGAATGTTCCACATAAGCCAATTGGTATGCCAACATACTGACCTCCACATGCAGAAAATTTGGAAAATATTGCTGACAGGTTAGTGGACACATACCTCTAGGATGTGGTGATGGTGATCTCAGATCACCTGAACATTAATGGAATGGAATCTCTTCCTATTGACGAGTTCTACAGCATTTTGATACGGCCTCTCAGTGCCATATGTGTACAGTCAATGGCACCCTGTACCTGAGGAAGCTCAGCTGTGTTCCTGAATCTTACTGCCCAGGCTGCAGCATTGACCTCACAGTAGAGGAATGGAATGAACCAATGTAACATGGTACTAATGACATCAGTCACTGTTCTGATGCATTTGTTTGGGGAAGATTGAGAGATCTCACCCAACACTCCCTGAAAAGAGCTAGTGATACAGATGGTCAGAGCAACAATGACCTTCACAGCTGCTCGGAGGGAATGGCCTCCCATTCATGCAGTGCTCTGGGCTCACTCCAGTATCTGGCACAGTTCTGTCACAGTACCCCAGCACTTACAGTGTACAATGTTTCACTCATCTCCAGGAAACTGAGTCAGGGCTGAAAAATATTAGTTCTCCTGTGCAGCCCACTCATCCTGAGTGACCCAGTGGTTCAATGGTTAGCACAGCTACCTCCCAACGCTAAGAGCCTGGGTTCAGTTCCACCCTCAGATGACAGCCTGTGTGGAGTTTATACGTTCTGCCTGTGTCTATGTGGGTTTCCTCTGGGCATTCTGGTTTCCTCCAACAGTCCAAAGATGTGCAGGTTAGGTGGAATGGCCATGGGAAGGGTAGGGAGTGGGTTGTTGTTGACTTGATGGGCCAAATGGCCTGCTTCCATGCTATAGGGATTCTATGACCTCTCCATGAGATCGATGTTCCTCATCATCTACACTGTTCTGCTGCTGCTCCTGGGCTTGCTGTCAGCCTTGATCCTCCTGCATCCATTTTCGCCTTCTTAGGAAGACAGCCACAGCAATATCCCACCAGTGGCTGGGTATAGGATTCTTGACGGAAATGAAATACAGTGACATTCCTGATGAAGAACTTATGCTCGAAACGTCAACTCCCCTGCTCCTTGGCCGCTACCTTTTCCAGCACCACACCTTTTGATTCTGATCTCAAGCATCTGCAATCCTCACTTTC